>NC_138984.1:22419620-23716871 GCF_964341445.2 Mesoplodon mirus | reverse complement strand
TTCTCTTGTCCCCATCAGTTCTGCCACATGGCCTCTGACACGAATGAGACATGATGATGTAAATTCATTCAGTCTTAGCACATTTTTCAGTATAGAAATTGAGACTCAGGATGATTTATGTAACTTATGATAATTTCAATATATGTCTCTTAAATTGCAAAACTTATTTTGTAAAAAAGTATTGAATTTTAGTCAGTATTCCTTACTAATAAAGCAGCCATACATAATTCATTTTGGCTTTCTAATTTATTTATCAAACAGGTACCAAAAGAAGTTGTCAAGAGTTAAACATCATCACAATCATCACACTGGCTTGATGGTTTCTAATAAATTAGGCCAAGTTCAGAACAGACTTTTGTACTATGCTTCAATGTATAAATGTACCTCAATTCCATGTCTTAAGTGGTAACACTTCCAATTATTCCTAGATTATATGTAGCTTATATTTCTAAATATCCTCCTTGAAAAGAGATTTTCATGATAGAGCTCTTACCATGAAGATGTTTGACTTAAGCTTAGAAAAGCATCTACTCTGTGTCACTAATATACTAAGGAAATGGAAAATTCTTATAACTACACAGAATTCTTGTAGATTGCTGAAACATGAAATAACCAAATAAACTTTATTATTGAAATGGGTTTCTTAAGAATATAAATGTGTAATGTAAATTTTCCAACTTGTTAAACCACAAAGAACTACACAGCAATTTCATAACATGAAACACAGTGTGTATAAAACTATGTAGCATAAAATGTTCAGCTGCTAAGGTAGCAGGAAGGTTCCAGGAACTATTTTCATAAATCTGGAAGTAGTTGACCTGTTACATTGATCTTTATTCCATTTACCAAAATAGTGGGGCCTGCATTCCTCTGTCTCTGGAGTTTATAAATTTCATTTAGTTGACTCTGTGTATCTTGAAATGGTCTTTCTTTCACATATTAGAACAACTTTTGGAGCAACAACGTCTGGAGAAGATGGAAATTATATATTGTTTAGCTTAAGAATATCCTTTCTTAAGGTTTGTTTTATTTAATAAAACAGGAATGAAGTGAAGGAGACAGGATAAATGATATTACACTTTTTAATGTGAGAAAACAGAAACATAAAAAATTTAAAGAGCTTTTCTTAAGGTCCCTGATCTTAAGGATTTTAATTTGGGAGATAATTGGGGAACGGCCTGGCTTGTGCACTCATCAAAGTGGGAGCTCCCTCCACGCCATGAAACAAAGATGCCCAGCTGTGTAGATGAGGTGGTAGTATATTTTGCAAGATTATGAGGCTGCATATTTGCATAAATGTTGACTTTTCACAAATGATCTTTGAGTGTTGGTGGAAAATCTTACATTTGTATATGTATTGGGGGAATTTTTCTTATAAAAATACAAATCTACAAATTTCAATGGAGCATTTATATAAGTATATAGAAGAGGAAACAAAAATAGTATTGCCCTAGAGATAAGCCAGGACACACATACAATCTTGCCTGCCTCTTCCCTTGCCCATGATTAGGATTAGAACTACCAACCACGCAGCAAGGCAAGGGGAAGACTATTTGGTACCCTACCCAACTCCAAATTTACTGTACATACGAGGTTGGAAGAACACTGGACAAGAAAAATTAAAAGGAACTGTTAGCCTTTATGACTAACTACCCTCTGGGGCATTATTACTAATGCCACAAACTGTGAAAATGTCTCACCTATTTAATAAAAATGAAAGATAGGTACTACTTTCCAGATCCTGACAATATAAATCCTATATAGTCTTGAATAAAATCTATAATATTACATTTGTAAACTTAAAGTGCCCAGGAAATATTAATATTTCATATTTTCACATTTTCTTAGCTGACTTCTGAAAAAGAATGGGACCTGATATCTTATTTTGACAGATTTTTTCATTGTTTTGTGCACACAGTTGTTTTATGTTTTACTTTGGCACTTTTTTAAAGTACACTTAATAATTTATATTTTTTATTAGTGAAAAGAACTATGAGTTGACTGTTCCTGAGGATAATGGCAAAAAATATTAATATACTAAAGTGATACTTTCATAATGATGAGGAGCTGTGTGTTAAATGGATCTAAAGCCATTATATCTAAGTTACTACTGTATACTCCTAGCTACTGTTTTGGGTTTTTCTCTTGCTCCCCACGTTCTCATTTTCCACACAGGAGCTGGAGAGATCTTTTAAATAATTATCATTCATATATATCGGTATCCTACTTAAAACTATTCAGTGATGTTAGGATAAATTCCAGTCTCTTTTTCTCAGCCTATGAGGCCCCATATGATCTGGTCTTTGCTTTCCACCTGCTCCTCATCCATCCTCAACACAGTCCTAGCCTCTCTCTGTAGTCACCCTGGCCTTCCTTCTGTCCCTTGAATACACCAACTCCTTTGAGCCTTAGCACTTTTTCTTTTTCTTTTTCTTTCTTTTTTTTTTTTTTTTTTGCGGTATGCGGGCCCCTCACTGTTGTGGTCTCTCCCGCTGCGGAGCACAGGCTCCGGACGCGCAGGGTCAGCGGCCATGGCTCACGGGCCCAGCCACTTCGCTGCATGTGGGATCTTCCCGGACCGGGGCACGAACCCGTGTCCCCTGCATCGTCAGGCGGACTCCCAACCACTGCGGCCCCAGGGAAGCCCGAGCCTTAGCACTTTTGCAGGTGCAGTCACCGGTGCCTGAAACTACCTGCCCCTAAATTGTCCTAAAACTGCTTCTTCCTTCTTGCCATTCTGATCTTGGCTAGAATGTCATGTCTTCAGTGAGGACTCTGGTAACCACCTCATCAAAAATAACATTGTCGGGGCTTCCCTGGTGGTGCAGTGGTTACGAATCCGCCTGCCAACACAGGGGACCCGGGTTCGAGCCCTGGGCTGGGAAGATCCCACATGCTGTGGAGCAACGAAGCCCGTGCGCCACAACTACTGAGCCTGTGCTCTAGAGCCCGCGAGCCACAACTACTGAAGCCCGCGTGCCTAGAGCCCGTGCTCTGCAACAACAGCAACAACAAAAATAACATTCTCCTACAAATCATTGTCATATCACTTTGTTGGGTTTTCTCATAGCTAGGCTAGTCTGTTCAGTTATTTGATTGTTGCCGTTTGCTTCCCCACGTTCACATATAAGCTCCCTGAGAGTGCTGCTCCTGTCTGTTTTGCATACTGCATCATAGGCTCTTAATCCATTTGTTGAAATAAAGAGTAAAAGTTGCATGTTAGAGTGCTTTGTAAATCCTGATGCATACCCAAATATAAGATGCAGTTATTAGCTGAGCAGTAGTCAGACAGATGTTTTGTATATTTTTGTCCTGGTCAGCTGGATAAAAGCATATGCAGCGTGTGACTGTGTGCTATCGTTAAGGACAAGTAGATAGTGGTCACCCACTGTTCACAGGGCACACATTTTGATATTAATTCATTTTCAACCTACTGAGCATCTTCTGTGTTGGAAATAATTAGAGCCTGTGAACTGAAGTGAAGGAAACATTTACAATGCTGAATAACCTAAAGTGAAGACGGGGGTATCTAATTAGTCTTTCTTGTGACAATCTTTTTTTAGATTAATATTCTTCTCTCTGAAAAATCTAACAGTGGCGCTTATGTCAGTGACTCTGTGGGTAATTAATAGTGTTCGCCATACACCCCCACACATTCCCTCCAAAATATCCTTGTGTAACGCCACTACTGGAAAGAACAATTTCAGTTAGAGAGGAGAGCTTCTGAAGTGTATATCACGTGGTCTATTATAAGGGATGTGTCCTATTATAAAAGAAAATCTCTGATAGAACGTAATATTTTATGTAACATGCCTGGTATATTGTTTAACAAAACATTTTATGGATGCTTCATCAGGACATGACTTGATTAAGAAGCAGGACTAGCATTCACCCACAGTTTCCTTTTATGAATCCTTCAGATGTTTTCCTGTACTATTTTCACCCTAGTCACAGGCTTATTAACTTAGGAATGAGGTGACAGGGCCTTTGTCTTTGAATCTTGCAATTATAATTAATAGTAAGTTAAAGGGAAGCAGAAAGGTTATATTCAAAGTTTAAAGTAAAATGACTTTGTGGCACTTAGGGCAGGTGCCAGGAAGATATTAACCAAGAACTCATTCTTATTAATTAGAACTTCGGGAAGACATCTTTGAGAAGGAAAATCATTTTATGATTAGTTAGAAGAGGCATACCTATTTGTGGACAGAACTTGAGGAGAGGAACTGTGTTGTCTTCATCTCAGTATGCCCAGGGCCTCGCAGAGCCCATCCCCAGTGACCAGCAACTACTTGATGCTGCCTGTGTACATGAAGGCAGGGAGAGGGGTCAATGTGTACATATTGTCCACTGTTTCCCGCAATAAAAACCACATTATGAAAGAGACCACCACAAAGCTTCCTTATGTTCATGTGTGAAAGTATTATGTGTGGGTCCTACATTTTTGTCAGAGGATTTAACATCAAATAAAGTACAGCAATGTCTGATGTCTATCAAAACCACATGGAAACATCATTTTTCTATAAATATTTACCATTTTAAGGACTAAATTTACTACCTGTGATCTTTAAAAGAGACATGTGTAGATTATAGAAGTTTACCTGAAGGGCCAGGTTACAATGAAGTGCAATAATGTTCAATAATAATAATAATAGCTAATATTTATGGAAAGCTGACCATGCTTAGATGTTGTTCCAACTGCTTTACATATACCAACTTATCCTCACAGCACAATACCCTTATGGGTCAGTTTTAGTATTCCCTCCTTATTTGTGAAAAGGAGAGTTACGTAGTTATGGCAGAGACCATATGGTCTATAAGCCTAAAATATTTACTCTCTGGCCCTTTAAGAAAACGTTGGCCAACCTCAGCTTTAGATCATAAGTACATTTTTTTCCAATCAACTTTGATCTATTTCTCCACCACTCTGAACCCAACCATTGCCCAACTTCCAGAAAATAAGTGACAATAGTTAAAACCTTTTCACACATCATTAGAAAAATGACAAAAAAAATTATCAGTGCTTTTGAATTTCAAGATGCATCTCAATAAATTCCCTAGATAAAAATTAGACAATCTTCAGCTTGGCTTCTTCTCCAATGTTATCTAAAACAAGGAAAGGGATGAGGCTCTGAGCTCACTTGCCAGAGAGAGATGGACTCTGGAGACAGTCTTCTCAAACTCCTGTCCTCCCTCTGCCACTTCCTGGCTTTGTGACCTTGAGTAGATCATTTAACCTCTCTGTGCCCCAGTTTCCCTATCTGCAAAATAGGAGTAATAATGGACCTAACTCATCGGGGCATTATGACTATTAAATGAGTTAATGTATGCCATTTGGAGATCAGGAACTGACTCCTATAAATTGTTAGTTATTTCTCCCATTTTTCAACTTCTTTAAAAGACTGATTTAGAGATAAATAGAATGATGGAAGTTGAGGCCTGAATATACTGGGAAAATTCTCAATGAATTAAAAGCCCATGGAATCAATGTTTATTAAATATCCTTCTACATTTATGCTTTATCTATTCTTTAAAGAGAATATTTATTTATTCTTTGAAGCGTGCTATATGAAAATAGGTGAATAAAATATTAATGCCCTCTGATAACATAAAGAATAATACAAGACTCATAATATTAGCACAAGAGAACAAATTAATGACTTTATTAAGTGCAACATGTAGTATATTAGCACAAAAGCCTTTGTAGATCAGAATGTACGAGGGATGCTACTCACCTGGTTTCTCTTACAGGACCAGAGCATTTTATTGTAAAGAGTGGGGTCGTCTTTTTAAGACTATTATGTCAGGTGGTACCCAGCTCTGATATATACACTGAAAATTCCTAGATGTGTTCTTTAACTCAGGACTTAATAATGACTAAATGACTTTAAACATTTACTGGAAATGATATCTCCCATCTCTGTTACGAGAATTATTAATATTTACAGTACACACATATAAATAATAAACTATGAAAGACTGACACTAAGTAAAAATATCTAAATTCATGATCCTCAAATTCAGAGCATCCTGGATTCAAAGTCAGCCTCCACCTATTATCAAACTTGAGCAATTTACATAATATCTCAACCTCTGTTTACTTAGTCATAATATAATAAAACTAACTGTACTGAAGTCAGTCCCCCCGTCAGACATATGACAAGTATGTACTGAATAGCTAATATATCCCAGCCACTGTTGGGGGTGAGTATACAGCAAGTACACAACAAACAGACAGACATAAACCCTTGCCCTCGTGAGCTTTCTTTCTACTTGCTGTGAGAATTAAGGATTTAGTACAAATTCTGGTGCACATTTAGTTTTCAAACAATGTTGGATATTATTATTGTTAATTGATAATGGAGAGAAGGAGGAGGATTTCAGACACCAGTGCCTCATTATGGAGTTGATAATGACACTCAACTTCACTAAACTTCTGTATCTGGGGGAATATTTCTGGTCCGTGGCCCCTGACCTGTGTTCTCCATCTTGATCATCTCCCACAGGGAATGATCGGAATCAGAATCTGCAACTCCTGATTGGGGATCTTTATCACTATGACCCAGTCTTTGCTGGTGCACTTATTCTGTGACTAACTCAATAACAAGTACTTGTTAATTGATTCTTACGAGAGCATTAAATTCCCTTCTGTACACGCTGGAAATATTTCTAATCACTTAAAGACAATTTCATAGATGATGTAAATTATACTTTTTTTGTGTGTGGTACGTGGGCCTCTCACTGTTGTGGCCTCTCCCGTGGCGGAGCACAGGCTCCGGACGCGCAGGCTCAGTGGCCATGGCCCATGGGCCCAGCCACTCCATGGCACGTGGGATGCTCTCGGACCGGTGCACAAACCCGTGTCCCCTGCATCAGCAGGCGGACTCCCAACCACTGCGCCACCAGGGAAGCCCAAATTATACTTTTTAAAGAACAAAATACCAGTGTTTGACTGAAACTGGTCCAGAATAATTAGGAAAAAAAGTCATATGTAATGTTAGGAAAGAAATATATGCATGGAGAAACCTGAGAGTGTGATTAGTGGGATCAGTTCTCGGGAAGTTCAGGTGTTATGGAGGGTCCCTCAAAGGAGAAGGGTTCAGAAGAGTCTGGAAAAACACTTCCAAAACTGATTAACCACCAATAGGTTTGTGTTTATCTTTTTTTCCTTAACTTCTACAAATAGCTTCCCCCACAAAAGTCATTTTGGAAACATACCTTTCAAAGTTTGTAAAGACATCAATGATTTTAGTTATCTTCACGTAAAGAGGGTAATTTATCATCTAGTCAAGTGTGCATGTGTCTGCCCGGAAAGCTGTGAGCTAACATACATCATACTCAGTAGCTTCAAGGATTTGGTTTGCCTTCTTATGTGTGTTTGAATATAGAATTCATTTCAATCTGACATTTTTTACCTCTCATCATATTTTTCTTCTAATTAAGTTCTATAAATGTATCCTCTTCCCAGTTTGAGCTGTAATAAATTCCTTTCCTGAATTGGCCTTCTGAAAGTCACAAACCACCATTATGATGAATTACAAAATGAATAATTTCCCTTCTGCTATGTTTATTTTGAGCAGCAAAGTGTTAGAGAAAAGGGAAACTGTTTCACTAGAAAGAAGGCCCTGCTCATAGTAGTCACATGCCTGTGAGTTGAATACTTCCAACACTGACCCCAGCAGATTTCCAAAAGTGGATAGGTCTAATGGAAGGACATGATTTTTCAGCTCAAAATTCTGGGATTTAATGGTGTTATTGGAAGGGATCCATAAGGAGAAAAGTTTTGCTCTCATGTAAGCCGTGGAGTTACTCATGTAGGTATGGACCCAGACCATGATTTCTTTGGGAAATTGATTTCCTAAAGTCTTTTTTGCAGAAGAAGGGAACAATGCCATTCATAGAATGGACTGTGGGAGAAATGAATGTGTAATTCTTATTTTTAAAGTCATTATTTGTTTAAGTCATTATTTAAGTCATTATTTGTTTCACTTCACTATATAGGCAAGTAAATGCATTATGTCTTTGATTTGAGATGGCTATGTTGAAACTGAACCATTTGTTGCTAATATTTAGGCTGGTATTTTAATAGGTGCTTAACATTCAGCACATTCGTTCCCATTATGTTGTAAGGCATAGATGAAACACTATATAAATAAGATTAAAGCGTTGCCATAGATAAAATATCAGGCATTAACCTTTTAGACTGTTGATTTTAGAATGGATTAGCTTCAATAAATAAATAAACAGCCACAATGATCATAGTCTGGTTCAAATAATACTGCTTAATGTGTTAATCATTAATTTTACATACTTCTTTCTCAATTCCCTCTATGCCTTTATAGAGTGGGAATTGTCTTTTGCATCCTGAATTCATTACTGTAATTTGTGTACTGTGCATTGACTGAAGCAAAGTTAAGTGACATATTAATGAAGAATTTGAGCTCCTTTTCTTTGTGTAGATAGTAGACCATGGAGTTAATGTTTCGCTTATAGAATTTATTATAGAACTATGATAATGTGGTTATGATTCATGATCTTTTCCTGGATAATGCCTGACTTAAGATATACTATAGTCTGAAAAGAAGTTTGCTTTTATATAATAAGCATGGCTACTGGTCCAAATATCCTAAAACCAAATTTTCATTGGCATAACTTTTCCTCCCTTAAAGAAAAAAACAGAATTATTGTTTCAAACCAGAATTAGACATGAGCATTCACCTAAATCAACCATCCCATTTTTCAAATGAGGAATCTGAGATCCAGTGAAGTTAATTAGATTGATGGCATTCAAGAAGCCATAAGCTAGAGCTATAGCCAGGACGTCGAACCTGGCTCTTCTGGCTTCTGAGCCAGCATTCTGAGTAAGCTGTCCTGCCTGGCTGAAATGGATAATCCCTGCCATTTCATTTGTTCCCAGTATGAAATCATTCACTGTTATCTCCCCATAAGTACCTTTTCTTCTCTTTCCCCGTGTAGTATCATCACGCACCCCCGCAAAGACATCCTCATCTCCTGTGGGGAAGACCGCGTCTGGAAGGTGGTGGGGCTCCCCAAAGGCAATGTGCTTCTCACAGGATTGGGCCACACTGACTGGCTTTCGGATTGCTGCTTCCATCCCAGGTCAGTAAACACAACTCCCAGAGCCAGCCTGATCTCTCCAGGAATACATTTGTTTATTACTCTGTGTCTTCACTCTGCTGGCTTTTTTTTTTTTCTTAAACCACTTTATTGAAGTATGAATAGGTGTACATATTTAATATATACGACCTGATAAGTTTGGAGTTAAGTATACATCCTTGAAATCATCACTACAATCTATACCATAAACATATCTATCATCTCCAAAAGTTTCTTCCCATCCACTTTATTTTATCATCATCATCATTATAAAAGCACTTAACGTAAGATCTACCTTCTTAGCAATTTTTTAAGTATTCAGTAAGTATCATTTGCTGTAGGCTCTGTGCTGTACAGTAGATCTCTAGGACTCACTCATCTTGTATAAATGAAACTTGCAACTTTGTACTGCCACTTTTCTCTCTGCAACCCCACCTCTTCCACTGAATTTTGAAATGTGTAGATAAATGTTCCTTTGGCTTTCCTTATATTGACTTTATTTTTTTTTATTTTAATTTTTTGTTAGTTTCTGCTTTATAGCAAAGTAAATCAGTTATACATATACATCTGTTCCCATATCCCTTCCCTCTTGCATCTCCCTCCTTCCCACCCTCCCTATCCCACTCCTCTAGGTGGTCACAAAGCACCAAGCTGATCTCCCTGTGTTATGCAGCTGCTTCCCACTAACTATCTACCTTACGTTTGGTAGTGTATATATGTCCATGCCTCTCTTTTGCTTTGTCACAGCTTACCCTTCCCCCTCCCCATATCCTCAAGTCCATTCTCAAGTAGGTCTGGGTCTTTATTCCTGTTTTACCTCTAGGTTCTTCATGGCATTTTTTTTTCTTAAATTCCATATATATGTGTTAGCATACGGTATTTGTCTTTCTCTTTCTGACTTACTTCATTCTGTAGACAGACTCTAGGTCTATCCACCTCATTACAAATAGCTCAATTTCATTTCTTTTTATGGCTGAGTAATATTCCATTGTATATATGTGCCACATCTTCTTTATCCATTCATCCTATGATGGACACTTAGGTTGTTTCCATCTCCAAGCTATTGCAGATAGAGCTGCAATGAATATTTTGGTACATGACTCTTTTTGAATTATGGTTTTCTCAGGGAATATGCCCAGTAGTGGGATTGCTGGGTCATATGGTAGTTCTATTTGTAGTTTTTTAAGGAACCTCCATACTGTTCTCCATAGTGGCTGTACCAATTCACATTCCCACCAGCAGTGCAAGAGTGTTCCCTTTTCTCCACACCCTCTCCAGCATTTATTGTTTCTAGATTTTTTGATGATGGCTATTCTGACTGGTGTGAGATGATATCTCATTGTAGTTTTGATTTGCATTTCTCTAATGTTCAACGATGTTGAGCATTCTTTCATGTGTTTGTTGGCAATCTGTATATCTTCTTTGGAGAAATGTCTATTTAGGTCTTCTGCCCATTTTTGGATTGGGTTGTTTGTTTTTTTGTTATTGAGCTGCATGTGTGCTTATAAATTTTGGAGATTAATCCTTTGTCAGTTGCTTCATTTGCAAATATTTTCTCCCATTCTGAGTGTTGTCTTTTGGTCTTGTTTATGGTTTCCTTTGCTGTGCAAAAGCTTTTAAGTTTCATTAGGTCCCATTTGTTTATTTTTGTTTTTATTTCCATTTCTCTAGGAGGTGGGTCAAAAAGGATCTTGCTGTGATTTATGTAATAGTGTGTTCTGCATATGTTTTCCTCTAAGAGTTTGATAGTTTCTGGCCTTACATTTAGGTCTTTAATCCATTTTGAGCTTATTTTTGTGTATGGTGTTAGGGAGTGATCTAATCTCATACTTTTACATGGCCCTGTCCAGTTTTCCCAGCACCACTTATTGAAGAGGCTGTCCTTTCTCCACTGTACATTCCTGCCTCTTTTATCAAAGATAGGGTGACCATATGTGCGTGGGTTTATCTCTGGGCTTTCTATCCTGTTCCATTGATCTATCTTTCTGTTTTTGTGCCAGTACCGTACTGTCTTGATTACTGTAGATTTTAGTATAGTCTGAAGTCAGGGAGCCTGATTCCTCCAGCTCCGTTTTTCGTTCTCAAGATTGCTTTGGCTCTTCGGGGCCTTTTGTGTTTCCATACAAATTGTGAAATTTTTTGTTCTAGTTGGGTGAAAAATGCCAGTGGTAGTTTGATAGGGATTGCATTGAATCTGTAGATTGCTTTGGGTACTATAGTCATTTTCACAATGTTGATTCTTCCAATCCAAGAACATGGTATATCTCTCCATCTATTTGTGTCATCTTTAATTTCTTTCATCAGTGTCTTATAATTTTCTGCATACAGGTCTTTTGTCTCCTTAGGTAGGTTTATTCCTAGATATTTTATTCTTTTTGTTGCAATGTTAAATGGGAGTGTTTTCTTTATTTCACTTTCAGATTTTTCATCCTTAGTGTATAGGAATGCCAGAGATTTCTGTGCATTAATTTTGTATCCTGCTACTTTACCAAATTCATTGATTAGCTCTGGTAGTTTTCTGGTAACATCTTTAGGATTCTCTATGTATAGTATCATGTCATCTGCAAACAGTGACATCTTTACTTCTTCTTTTCCGATTTGGATTCCTTTTATTTCCTTTTATATTGACTTTAGATTGATTGCTTTTGATATTTAGTACATGTAAAACTTAGTCCACATACTGATGCATTTTAAAAGAGTAATAATCTTCCCAGGACAAGCATTAGAAATGCTCCTTGTATTCATAAGCTCTGAAAACGCACATGAATTTCAATAATGCATATCAATGTTTACTTTGCCTCTGTTAATCTTGCATGTTTTCCTTTTAGAATTAAGTTTTCTACCAAAAAGGATCAGGAGGCAGTGATCAATTTTTTAAAAATTTCAGTGATACTCAAGAGATTAAAGAAAACAAAGCAGAACTGAAGGCATTGAGCCCTGTAATTTTCAGGATTCACTGAATTTTTGTACCAATAGAACAGGGGCACAGAAGAAAAAACATTGTTATACATACCTATACATTATTCTGGTGGCAGGAAGTTCTGCCCACAGTGCTTGTGGTCAGCTGCTATCCCTAATCCCAACTATCTTCTCTTATTCAACATTATGCTTAACATTTGTTAAGCATCTGGCTGTATCCGGCTCTATCTAACAGTCTCTGGTCTAACTACTCTTGGAGATGCATAGTCCGTAGTGCAACTTCTCAACCATTCCATTGGGAAATTTTGGTCTTAGGAGGACCTTACTGATTTATTTATTTTTTTGTTTTCACTAAACTTTTTTTTTTAAACCATCTTTGTCTTATCCTTAGTATGAATGTCAATGAAATTAGATTGAAATAAAAATAACTAAATTGTTCAGAAATTTGTGTGTTAATGAGAAGAGTAAACTAATTTTTTAATTTTAATTTTTGAAAATGTTTTTAAAATATTTCATCTTTGGTGCTAAATGTTTGAATTTTATTTTTGAACATGTAATGCGTTCTGTATCTGGTATGTGGATAAACAAATCTGCAATGCCTCTCATGTCTCAGAAACATAAAGCCCATCTTGCAAGCAGAGACAACACAATTAGAAGTGTAGCCTATCACTTCCGTAGCTGCTGGGCATACTAATCAGATTTCTATAATACCCTGTCACCATGACAACCCATGACTCTGAAATTTTCTCATTAGTGTTTGACCAGCACATGGTCCTTTTAATAGATCTTCCTGTTTTCCCAGTCAATTACTGAAATTAAAATGAGGTGAAATACATCATTATTCACTCATAGTATGAATTTACATTCAGTACTTTCTTTGGCAGAATTTTAGTAAAATGTAGCCACACTCCTTTTTTCTAATGCATGTGGGATAAAAATAATGGGAGAAAATGCATTTAGCTATATGTGTTTTAAGTAAGAGATAATGAATAGCAAGTGTTCCATTTGTAGAATTGGTGAAAATAATAAATGATTATTAGAAACAACAACAAAAAAGCTCTTTTTTATTTGGGGTAGAGATCGGTTCTGAAGGAGTTTATATTTCAGGCCTCAGACATTTTATAATGCTTACTGTATGTAAATCAACACTGAAGACCATACATTATGGACTATAATATATATGATATATGCATATATATACATACATAATATTTATGCCTTAAAAGTTGTTTCTGAATTTAAATTTGTGATATTTGATTTTTATTTTTACTTAGATAATTTGGTTAGTAAAAAAATAATTTATTGTTAAAGATAATATCTTTCCTATTTATATACTCATCTATAATCAAAGAATCAAACATAAAGTAAATTTGATTCAAATATGACACTTTAATCTGTAGTTGGATCTTTGATTAATAAATGCAGTCATAGTCTTCCTCAGAGCACATCTTTGTGATTAGCTTGATTCTGCTCCCTTGGATGAGGTCCAGGCAGATGTCACATTATAATGTGACACCTGCCTAATTCCTCTGCTCTTCACATAGAAAAATAAACTCCTACATTTTCTTTACTTTTTTTAAAATTGCAATTGTTCCTAGTTGAGTATTTTCTATAACTTCCAGGTGTATGTATTCCTGATTACTATGACATTCAAGCCACTGTGTCTCCTGCCACAGTGACATAATTCAGATCTCTTTTGGGGGTCAAACCCACTTGACATGACAATGGTATATACACTTAGTGACCCAAATCAGTCTTAGTCGTCTTATTTCCCTTGTCATAACGGGCATCTTCAATACATAAATGACAAACACAACAGGCATAATAATATTAATATCAGGAAAATGAGGACTAACAGAAAGAAGTTAAACTGGGAGGGTAACTAAATATCACTTGAGGATCAGATAATATGATGTTGAAATATATAAAACAAAGCTCATAAATAAAAGAAGATTCTGGCAAAAGTATAGTTATCAGAGTCAAAGACTTCAAAGGATATCAGTTTTTAATATGTGAAGTAAACAAAGTTACAGTGGAATTAGAGAAATTAATAAAATAGCAAGTGTATTTAGTATTATATATTGAACTTTATACTTTATGAAGAGAGATTGTAGATTCTTTGAAATCATTCGTTGTTAGGTTTTTAAAAATATATAAGTCTTAAACCACAAATTTAACATAAATGAATTCTTCAGAATAACAAATATACAAACTAAAGTTTGTGATCAAGATTCAATAGTAAAAGAAAATAAATCAATAACTAAAATATAATAAAATCTGAATTATTAAAAAGTAAATAAATGAATATTGGGTCAGAGAACTATAAATGGTTATTACCTAGTTGATAAACAGTCCCAAACACAATACTTATCAAGCTTACGAGATGTAACCAGAACTGTGTTCAGAGTAAAATTCATCACTTTGACAGTTTTATTTTTAAATGAAAAAAAAAGAAAATAAGTGAATTATGAATTTAAATTAAAAAGTACAACTGGTCAACAAATATAGAAAAGCAAAGAATGGATAAGTGAAAAGTAGAAATGAATGAATTAGAATAAAAAGAGTACATTTATATTAATCCAAAAGTTTTTTTTCAAGAAAAAATAATAAAATAAGGAATATAATATTGACGTAAGTAGATAACTCAAAAAAAGAAAAAATACATGTAGGAAACAGAAATATTAACCTTAGCAATTTGGAAAGAGTTAAAACCACAAATACAGAGATGAAAAATATATGTTTGGAATTCTTGATAAAATAATAGATTTCTATGAAAATAAGCATCACCAATATTGAATCAAGATGGAGCAGAAACCCAGACTAGATTAATAACAGTGGAAGAAACTGAGTTCTAGAAGTTCTGCTTTTCATTCCCATCTTCTGAAGTTTTATGAGTGAGTTTTAAAAACTTTATTTAAAAAAAGAAGATAAATTAGTTAATTTTTAGGTTCATTGAATTTTCTGAGGACAAGAAAAAAATAAAATTTTATTACTGGTTTCACAAACATAATATAAACATAATTTTAAATTGGGCAAGTGTAGTACCCCCTCCACAACTCTAGGCCCTTTTCACAATTATAGATGCAAAACTTTTAAAAAGAATGCAGAAAATGGAATTCAGTTGTATGTTTAAAAAGAGCGGTATACAATAACCAAGTAAGATTTGTACTTGAAAAACGTGGAATATATAAGTGATCAAACTATGAGGACATCATATTATAAATTATACTAATAATTAACATTCAAAGTTACTTTAAAATTGTTGGGTAAAAATCTAGCATCTATACTTAAGACACAGATGTTTGCAAATATTAGTAAGCCCCATGTGTTGGAATTGACAAGGAGAATGGATTTTGGAACAGCTGGGAACTAAGAAGGTCTGGCAGGTGAGTGTAGAATCTGGATGCCATGGAGTCGGATGGGTCAAACGAGGAATGGGTAATCACGGGTAATAGAGCAAAGTGGGGAACATAAAACCAAACAAATTTAGGCAAAAATGCCTAAAATCCAAATAGAAGCAAAGCCTCTTTGTGTGAGCCTTCAGTAGCTATGCAAGCATTGTTACTTGTCCAGTTGGTATTTATTCTCAATAAAGGTTAGCCACATTTTTTTCTTTTTCTTAATGATAATGGTTATATTTTATTAAAATATTTTCAACACTGAAATTTTCTAACATAAGTTAACAAGTAAAATGTATGTGGAAAACTTTTAACTATAAACACTTATACAAATATTATACAGACTCTACCAATTGAAGGCAATTTAAAACTCTTACTGCAAAGGCTGTATTCTCTTAAAATAACACTATACACATAACTAAATCATTGTCATCTATTGTTTACAGTACAATTGGTTTTGATTACATCTAAGTTTTTAAGTTCCTTAGTAGAATTTTTGAATCAAGACACTTTTTTAGGAATGACATGGGTAACTAATCACTGTACAACCATCTATTATTACATATTTACCACTAGATGGCGAACATACAGCGGTAAGGTAAAACACCCTTTGCATTTACTGGGTAGACTGATGAACTAGCTGTTGAAAGTGATTCATTGGTTGCTGAAAATGATGAAGGGGTGGAGCAATGCAGAGAATGTGTATTGGTGCTGCCTTTGCACTGTTGAAAGAATGAAATGTACAATGCCAAAAAACAGGAACCTTAAGCATAATCCTGTGCAAGGTAGACGTCATGCTCTAAACTGCTAAGACATGGAATCAGAGTTTCAGGTTGCCCAAATTAGAATCCTACCTTCACCTTTGCTAGTCCTGTCAGTTTTCTTGTCTGCAAAATGGCTATAATAATGATATCTACTTTGTGGGTTAATTATGAAGGCTAAATTCTATCATATATGAAAAACACAAGTTCTGTTGCCTGGCAACTATATGCTCAAGAAATGTTACCTATTATTATTTTTTATTCATTGATAGGTATGTTGAGAACTTAGATCAGAAATTTTTATAAAACTGGTAGCCTTAAACACAGTGGGTTAGGAAGGAAAGACTATATTGTGATGTCTGGGTTACACCAAGCTAGAATTAGAAGAATGCTCTCAAACCATGAAATATTTGAGGATCATGTCTGAAGGTCTTACCAAGTTAAAAATAAAATCATTTATAAACTGAAAAACAAATATAATTAATGCAAAAAGATGTATGTTACTCATCTGTCCTTAGCCCTTAAAAATGTGTCTCTTTAAAAATTGTACCAAGAAGCTCATCGCATTTTGCTTTTACAGAAGAGAGAAAGTATTCTGCATATTTCCTTTTTTTTTTTTTAGGTTCTAGAAGGAAAATAATTGGCTAGAAACACCAAAAAAATACTTTTTGAAATTAAAAGTATTTCAATTGAAAGCATTTAAAAATAAAATATTTTTGTTGTTTTTGAGGAAAGTAAAGCATGTAATGTTTGACCTGCTCTGTCTACAGTCACGTATTATTATTGTTGGCCCATTTAGACTAGCTTTGGGCAAATGAAACAGAGTTGTATATCAAAATGTATACTACACTACCTTAATAATACATCATTTGGTCTTTACCTAATAAAGGAGGACTGCTCAATGACAGTAACATGGTTTTGAATGTAAATACAATGTCCAGTTCTCGGGTACTTGAGGTTGCATTTTCTTTGATATGACCACAGCTTATTATGTGAAATGGCATGTATCTTCCCAGATATCTCTATAAAATGAAAGTAGTTGGGATTAGTGGTTTAAACAATTTCACAATGCTGCATTTTTTTTCCTGATCTCACTGCCTGAGACAGAAACAGAGCTGACAGCATCCTGTTAAACATAACTTCTACCCTTATAAGCTGATTTATGAATTTGTGAGTAAATGGGCCTCTACAAAATCCCTCATATTCTCTCTTTGTGGTACAAGCTACCTGTTCATGTATTTATACAGTGCCTAAAACCATAGTATGAAAGCTCTCTGACAGGTATATCGTTTAGTTATTAAAAAATAGAAGCATGGTTAACCGTTTTTCTATAAACATAAAGCCAAGGGTTCAATTTTCAAAAGATAATGAAGGGATTGACGTACCATTTCCCTAAGAT
Organism: Mesoplodon mirus; assembly: GCF_964341445.2. NCBI lineage: Eukaryota > Metazoa > Chordata > Mammalia > Artiodactyla > Ziphiidae > Mesoplodon > Mesoplodon mirus. Next base: position 23,699,280 of record NC_138984.1, on the reverse strand, counting down.
TGTGATGTTCTGAGCTTCAGAGGTAAATACTTTCATAATCCGGAAACCTCAGTAGATTTTTACCAAGATAATTTTGAGATATACCTATTAAATAATAAAATTCCACTTTATATTATTTGAAGAGGTGTGTGTTATGCTTCTGAATATAGTTCTTTTTTTAAAATGATTTATTTCCATGCAGTTGGGGGGCCCAAGATTTTATTAGAGAGGATACAGTATTTTTTTTTTTTAAGGAGATGTTGGGAGTAGGAGTTTATTAATTATTTTTTTTTTCTGTGTTGCGTCTTTGTTTCTGTGCGAGGGCTTTCTCTAGTTGTGGCAAGCGGGGGCCACTCTTCATAGTTGTGTGCGGACCTCTCACTATTGCGGCCTCTCTTGTTGTGGAGCACAGGCTCCAAATGCGCAGGCTCAGTAGTTGTGGCTCACGGGCCTAGTTGCTCCGCGGCATGTGGGATCCTCCCCTACCAGGGCTCGAACCCGTGTCCCCTGGATTAGCAGGCAGATTCTCAACCACTGCGCCACCAATAGTTCTTAATATAGTTTGTCACCTGTATGTGAAGAGGCTAAGCATAACAGCATACTTCTTTAAATGTTTTCCTGGTCTAATTCTAAAAGTAATACATGATCACCATAGAGAAAAGTTTTAAGAAAATAAAAATTTCCCATAGTCTCACAACTCAGTGCAAACTTGGAGAGACTGCCTAAGGGCTGTCCTCGGGCAAGTGGCAGAATCTGGTTCTACATATAAGAAGCACCTTCTAAAGTCAGCCTTGTTTTCATGTGTCAGTGTGACAAAGAACCAGGAAGGTCATTTTATTTAATCTCTGAGAGCCTCAGTTGCTCATTTGAAAATGGGGATTACCTACTTATAAGCTTTTCATGAAGAACGCATGAGAAAATCTATCTAAAACATTTAGCAGCCCTGGGCTCAGAGTAAGCATTTGGTAAAAGTAGCACTGTTGATGTTGTTTGGCAGATTCTAGTCGAGATCTGGTTTCCTCTGAAACCAATATTGTCTCCAGGTCTATTGGCCTGTCTCTCTCTTTCTAGCAAGAAAAAAAAAATCTGAGGAGTACTATAAGCTTATTTAAGGCAGGGTCTGTATCTTATTCATCTCTGTATCCTTGGGACATAGCTTATCAATTGAAACATTATAGGGAATCAATAAATATTTAATTAAAATGAACAGAGTAGGAGATAATAGACCAGGAATATGACCACTTTCTCTCATACTCTTGGTAGTATCATGTGATTATACGTATATACTCACAAACATACACATGCATACACACATGCACCACTTGTTACCACTGAGATCACTTTATCATAGGAACTTAAAACCTAATATTAGTCCTTCATTTGACATAAAAACCCTAAAATATAAAATCTTCTCTGAATAATATTATACTGAGGATAAATTTCAAAAGTCCAATCATTAGGGAAGAACTTCAAAAATCCCTCCTTCATAAAAGCAGAGAGAACACTGGCAAAAATTGTCACAATCAACTTTTTCAGAACTCTAGAAATTAACCAAGCATGGACCAATTAAAGGATCATTTATTTTTAAAAAATTACTGCATCTGAGTAAGAATGTGACCTTTTTCATGTTTTAACTTGCCCCATCCACTTCCCTTTCTTTCCCCAACTCTGCAGTAGTCTTGAAAACCAACTGCTTCACGACCATGGTAGCAAGTAGCAGAGCAGAACAAGTTTGGAAAGCTCCACAAAGCCCCATTCTCAGAGAAATGTCACTATCTGAGCTTCCAAGAAGCCCCCTGGAAAACCCTATTTGCAGGGCCTGTTTTTATTTGATCTGAGTCAGGGCTTACTTTGTATGAATGGACTATTTTCCAGGGCATTTGTAGCAAACAATCAGCAGTACATGTTTAATATTGCAGCTGCCTGCAGTAACAATAACAGTTAGGTAAACAAGAAGTTAAGCAAAATTCTTAAACAGAAAACCTAGATAATTAAATGTCCACAGGGAGCATTGAAACACTATCATGTTCCTAGGAATATCAACGGGCACATGCATTTGGAGGGCATGCTCAGGAAAGATTTGAGAAGGGTCTAATCTCTCATAGCTGACTGAGCTGTGAAGTTCAGCTCAAGCAGGAAGTAAAGGCTAAGTAAGCAGAGTTGTGAATTTCCAGAGTGTTGAACATGTGCCCCAACAGAGCCAGTCAACAAAGACTGGATGACTCATTCGTTCAAGGCATTTAAACATCACCTGTTTAATCATTAACAAAACAGGCAGACTTCTCTGACCCCACACAACAAAGAATATAGACTTTATTGAATTACTTCAGGAAAATCACTAAAAACAGCAACAACAAACAGGAACAACAACAAACCCTGGAGAGGAGGAAATCTCATTTATAGACTTTCCACACTGTACTATTTAAAATGTCAGGTTTTCAAAAATGACAAAAAATTGAAAGCATGAAAAAAAGCTGGACAAGATGCTGCAGAATCTGTAAATGTGTTAAATAACAAGGTGGAATTAAAATTGCAGATGGAATTAAGATAATCAGCTGACTTTAAAAAGATTATCCTGGATTATCCAGGAGGGTCCAGTGTAATCACAAGGCTCCTTGAAATGTGAAAGAGGAAGGCAGAAGGGTCAGAGAAAGAGCAACGTGATGCCATGTGTTGTGAGAAAGAGCTGCTCACCTCGAGACGCCAGAAAGAAACAGCCCTTTTGATATCTTGACTTCAGCCCAATGACACTTGTTCCAGAATTTTGGCCTCCAGAATTAGAAAATAATAAATTCATGTTATTTTATTTCCACTATTTGTAGTAATTCGTTACAGCAGCAAAAAGAAAATACACATATCTTATACTACTATTAAATTTATTCCTAAGTATTTTAATCTTTTTGATGCTATTGTAAGTGAAAATGTTTTCTTAATTTAATTTTCAGATTGTTCAGTCCTAAGGTACAGAAATACAGTTGATTATTGTATATTGATCTTGTAGCAGTATGCAATATCTCATTTATTAATTTTAATATTTTAGTAGATTTCTTAGAATATTCCCTATATTTTATCTTGGCATGTTATCTGTGAGGATAGTGTTCCTTTTCCAGTATAGATACCTTTTACTTCTTTTTCTTATCTAATTATTCACCTAAAGCCTCTAGAACAATGTTGAATATGCATGGTAAGAGGAGATGTCTTTGTCTTATTTCTGATCTTAGGGGGAAACTTTTCCATCTTTCATCACTAAGTATATTAGCTGTGAATTTTTTGTAGATGTATTTGTCAGGTTGAGGAGGTTCCCTTCTATTCCCAATTTGTTGAGTGTTTTTCTTACAAGAGCGTATTGGATTTCATTAAATGTTTTTTTCTGCCACTATTGAAATGACTATATAATTTTTGTCCTGCATTTTATCAGTATAGCGTTTTACACTGATTGACATTTGTATGTTGAATCAACTTTCCATTCCTGGAATAAATACTAGTTGGTCATGGTATATACGCCTTTTAAAAAAAATGGTTTATAACATTATATAAGCTTCATGTGTACAAATTATATTTTGACTTCTGTATACTCTACAGTGTGCTCACCAACAAAAGTTGTTTTCATCCGTCAACAGTTGACCCCTTTACCTGTCTCACCCTTCCTTCACTCCTCTTCCCCTCTGGTAACACTACTCTGTTCTGTATCTATATGTTTGTTTTTGTTTTTGTTTAGTTTATTTATTTAATTTGTTTATTTAGTATGCCACATACAAGTAAAATGATATGGTATTTCTCTGTCTTATTTCACTTAGCATAATACCCTGAAGGTCCATCCATGTTGCCTCAAATGGCAAGACGTCACATTTTTATGGCTGAGAAGAGTTCCATTGTATGTATATACCACATCTTCCTTACCCATTCATCCCATCAGTGGACACTTAGGTTGTTTCCATACCTTGGCTATTATAAATAATGCTGCAATGAAAATAGGGGTGAATATATCTTTTTGAGTTAATGTTTTCATATTCTTCAGATAAATACTCAAAAGTGGAATAGCTGGATCATATGGTAGTTCTACTCTTAAATTTTTGAGGAATCCTCATATTGTTTTCCATAGTGGCTGCACAAATTTACATTCCCTCTGACAGTGTATGAGGTTTCCTTTTTCTCCATATCATCCCCAACAGTTGTTATTTCTTGGCTTTTTGGAAACCCTTTTAATATGTTGCTGGATTCAGTTTGCTAGTTTTTGTTGAGGATGTTTGCATGTATATTCACAAGAAATATAGATTATAGTTTTCTTGTGGTGTGTTTGTCTGGTTTGGGAATCACTGCAATACTGGCTTCACTGAATGAGTTGGGAAGTTTCCCTCTTATATTTTTTGGAAGAATTTATAAAAGATTAGTGTTAATTCTTTAAATATTTGGCAAGATTCATCAGTGAAGCCATCTGGTTCTAGCCTTTTCTTTGTGGAATAATTTTTATTACTAATTCAATTAGAGGATTTTTTTTTCATTTCACCTAGATTATCTAATTTGTTGCCATATTGTTACCATATTTATTGCAATGTTGTTCATAGCTTCCTGTATCATCATTTTTAATTCTGTAAATTTGGTAGTGATGTCCCTTTCTTCATTTTTTTTATTGAAGTATAGTTGATTTACTGGTATGTTGTGTTAGTTTCTGGTATACAACAACATGATTATACACATGTTCTTTTGCATATTCTTTTCCATTACAGGATATTGGATAGAGTTCCCTATGCTATATAGCAGGACCTTGTTGTTTATTTTATATATAGTAATTTGTATCTGCTAATCCCAAACTCCTAATTTATCCCTCCCCTACCCCCTTCCCCTTTGGTAACATTTGTTTTCTAGGTCTGTGAATCTGTTTCTTTTTTGTAAATAGTTCATTTGTAATATATTTTAGATTCCACATAAAAATGATATCATATGGGATTTGTATTTCTCTTCTGACTCACTTCACTTATATGATAATCTCTAAGTCATCCATGTTGCTGCAAATGACATTATTTCATTCTTTTTTAGGGCTGTGTAGTATTCCATTATATATCTATATATCTATATATAGATATATAGATATATAGATATATAGATATATAGATATAGATATATATCTCACCATCTTTATCTGTTCACATGCTGATGGACATTTAGGTTGCTTCCATGTCTTGGCTATTGTAAATAGTGCTGCTGTGAACATTGGGGTACATGTATCTTTACAAATTAGAGTTTTCTCTGGATATATGTCCAGAAGTGGGATTGTTGGATAATATCACAACTCTATTTTTAGTTTTTTAAGGAACCTCCATACGGTTTTCCATAGTGGCTGCACCAATTTACATTCCCACCAATAGTGTAGGAGAGTTCCCTTTTCTCCACACCCTATCCAGAATTTGTTATTTGTAGACTTTTTAATGATTGAAATTCTGACTGCTGTTAGGTGATACCTCATTGTAGTCTTGATTTACATTTCTCTAATAATTAGTGATGTTGAGCTTCTTTTCATGTGCCCGTTGGCCATCTGTAAATCTTCTTTGGAAGAAGACCTTCGATTTAGGCCTTCTGCCTATTTTTTATTGTGTTGTTTGTTTTTTTGTTATTGAGTTATATGAACTCTTTGTATATTTTGGAAATTAAGCCCTTTTTGGTCACATTGTTTGCAAATATTTTCTCCCATTCCATAGGTTGCCTTTTCATTTTATGGTTTCCTTTGCTGTGCAAAAGCTTGTAAGCTTGATTAGGTTCCATTTGTTTATTTTTGCTTTTATTTCTATTGCCTTGGGAGACTGACCTAAGAAAACATTGCTGTGATTTATGTCACAGAATGTTTTGCCAATGTTCTCTTATAGGAGTTTTATGGTGCCATGTCTTATATTTAACTCTTTAAGCCATTTTGAGTTTATATTTCTGTATGGTGTGAGGGAGTGTGTAGCTTCATTGATTTACATGCAGCTGTCCAACTTTCTCCACATCACCTGCTAAAGAGAGTGTTTTCTCCACTGTGTATTCTGGCCTACTTTGTCAAAGATTAATTGACCATGTGGGTGTATTTCTGGGCTCTCTATTGTGTTCCATTAAACCATGTGACTGTTCTTGTGCCAATACTATGCTGTTTGATTACTATAGCTTTGTAATATTGTCTGAATTCTAGGAGGGTTATGCTGCTAGCTTTGTTCTTTTTCCTAAGGATTTCTTTGGCAATTCTGGGTGTTTTGTGGTTCCATATAAATTTTAGGATTATTTGTTTTAGTTCTGTGAGAAATGTCATGGGAAATTTGATAAGGATTGCATTAAATCTGTAGATTAATTTGGATACTATGGCCATTTTGACAATATTAATTCTTCCAATCCAAAAGCATGGAATATGTTTCCATTTCTTAGAATCATCTTTAATTTATCAATGTTTTATAGTTCTCAGCATATAAGTCTTTCACTTCCTGTTCAGGTTTACTCCTAAGTATTTTATTTTTTGGATGAAATTTTAAAAGGAATTTTTTTTTCACTTTACATTTCTGATATTTCATTATTTGTATAAAGAAATGCAACAAATTTCTGTATGTTAATCTTGTATCCTGCTACTTTACTGGATTCATTTATCAGTTCTAGTAGTTTGTGTGTGGAGTCTTTAGGGTTTTCTTTATATGGTATCATGTCATCTGCATATAATGACAATTTTACCCATTTCCTTCCAATTTGAATATATTTTATTTCTTTTCTTGTCTGATTGTTATGGCTAGGACTGCCAATACTATGTTGAATAGAAGTGGTGAGAGTGGGCAACCTTGTCTTGTTCCAGATTATAGTGGGAAAGATTTCAGCTTTCTACCATTGAGTATTATGTTGGCTGTGTGTTTGTCATACATAGCTTTTATCATGTTGAGATATGTTTTTTCTATACCCACTTTGGTAAGAGTTTTTAATCATGAATGGATGTTGAATTTTATCAAATGCTTTTTCTGCATATATTGAGACAATCTTATGGTTTGTGTCTTTTCTTTTGTTGATCAGTGTATCACATTGTTTAATTTGTGTATTTTGAACCATCCTTGCGACCCTGGGGTGAATCCAACTTGATTGTGGTGTATGATCTTTATTTATGTATTGTTGGATTGGTTGGCTAGAAATGTTTTGTTCATCAAAGATATTGGCCTATAATTTTCTTTTCTGGTAGTGTCTTTGTCTAGTTATGGTATTAGGATGATGATGGCTTCATAGAATAATTTGGGGAGTGTTGCCTCCTCTTCAAACTTTTGGAAGAGTTTGAGAAAAATCAGTTTAAGTTCTTCTTTGTATGTTTGGTAGAATTCCCTAGTAAAGCCATCTGGTCCTGGACTTTTGTTTGCAGGAAGTCTTTTTTGTTTTTTGTTTTGTTTGTTTGTTTAATTACAGATTCTACTTCACTTCTAGTGATCAGTCTGTTCAAATTATCTATTTTTCTTGATTCAGTTTTGGTGGGCTGTATGTTTCTGAAACTTGTCCATTTCCTCTAGGTTGTACAATTTGTTGGCATATAATGGTTCATAGTATTCTATTATGTATTTTTGTATTTCTTCAGTATCCATTGTTATTTCTCCAGTATCCATTGTTATTTCTCCTCTTTCATTTATTATATTGTTTACTTGGGTCCTCTCTCTCTTTTCTTCTTGGTGAGCCTGGCCAGAGGTTTGTCTACTTTGTTTACCCTTTCAACAAACAAGCTCTTGGTTTTATTGATTTTTCTATTTTTTAATCTCTATTTTATTTATCTCCTCTTTGATCTTTATTATTTCCTTCCTTCAGCTGACTTTAGGTTTTGTTTGTTCTTCTTTTTCTAATTCTTTTAGGTGGTAGGTTAGGTTGTTTGAGATTTTTCTTGTTTTTTGAGGATGGCCAGTATCTCTATGAACTTACATCTAAGGACTGCTTTTGCTTCATGCTATAGATTTTATTTGGTTGTGTTTTCATTGTCATTTGTCTCAAGCTATTTCTTAATTTCCTCTCTGATTTTATCATTGACTCATTGGTTTTTTAGTAGCATATTGTTTAGTCTCCATGGAATCTTTTTTTTTTCTTGTTTCTCTTTCCATAGTTGATTTCTAGTTTCATGGTGTTGTTGTCGGAAAAGATAATTGAAATATTTCTATCCTCTTAAATCTGTCAAGGCTTGTTTTGTGTTCTAGTATGCAATCTATCTTGGAGAATATTCCACGTGCACTTGAAAAGAATATGTATTCTGGTTTTGGAGGATGTAATGTCCTGAAAATATCAATTAAATCTAACTGTTCTATTTAGTATCTATTTCCCTTAGTGACATGTTGAAGTCTCCTACTATTATTGTATTCCCACCAATTTCTCCTTTTATGTCTGTTAGTATTTGCTTTTTTTTTTTTGTTTGTTTGTTTTTTTGTATTTAGGTGCCCCTATATTGGATTCATACATGTTAACGAGCATAATATCCTTTTCTTGTATTGATCCTTTTATCATTATATAGTATCCTTATTTATCTTTCTTTATGGCCTGTGTTTTAAAGTCTGTTTTTTCTCATATGATTATTGCTACCCCCAATTTCTTGTCATTTCTGTTTGAATGAAATATTTTTTCCAACCCTCACTTTCAATGAATGTGTGTCCTTTGCCCTAAAGTGAGTCTCATGTAGGCAGCACATTGTAAGCTCTTGTTTAATTACCATTCTACCACTCTGTGTCTTTTGATTGGAGCATTTAGTACATTGACATTTATAGTAATTATTGATAGATATGTATTTATTGCTATTTTAATCCTTGTTTTCCAGTTGATTTTATATTTCTTCTTCCTTTTACTTTTTGTTTTTCCTTTTGTGCTTTGATGGTTTTCTTCTTTATTACACTTGAGTTTTTTTGTTTTTTGTTAATCTATTGTATGCTTTTTATATGTGGTTACCCTGTTTTTCAAGTATGTTAACCCATTACTATATCTACTTGCTTTAGACTGGTAGTCATATAGACTCAAACACATTCTAAAAACAAAAACTACATTTTCTTCCTCCTCTCCCCCACATTTTATCATTTTGGTGTCCTGTTTTACATCTTCATGTTTATCCTTTTTCTGTTCATTGTAGTTATCATAGTGTTCACAATTTTTTTTTTTTTTTTTTTTTTTTTTTGTAAATCTGTGTACTGGCTTGTTTAAGTGATTTACTTTTCAATTTTGGTTTTTCTTTCCTATAGATTCTTGCTTCTTTTCTATTTAGATAAGACCTTTCAATATTTCTTTTAGGATCTGTTTAGTATTGCTGTATTCTTTTAGTTTTTGCTTGTCTGAGAAATTATTTCTCTCTCCTTCTGTTCTAAATGATAATCTTGCTGGGTAGAGTATCCTGGGTTGCAAGTTTTTCCCTTTCAGGACTTTGAATATATCTTGCCACTCCCTTCTGGCCAGAAACATTTCTGTAGGGAAATCAGCTGATAGCCTTATGGGGATTCCCTTGTAATTCAATCTTTGTTTTTCTCTTGCTGCCTCTGGAATCCTCTCTTCATCTTTAAATTTCACCATGTTAATTATGACATGTCTTGGTGTAGGTCTGTTTCGGTTCATCTTTTTTTGGAACCCTCTGTGCTTCCTGTACCTGATTATCTGTTTCCTTCTTTAGGTTTGGGGAGTTTTCAGCCATAATTTCTTCAAACACATTTTTGATCCCCTTTCCTGTTTCTTCTCCTTCTGGGATCCCTATTATGTGTGGATTGGCACACTTTATATTATTCCATAGGTCTCATATATTGCTTTCATTTTTCTTTCTGTCTGCTGTTCTTATTGGGTGATTTCCATTATTCTATCTTCAGGATCACTTATTTGTTCTTCTGCATTATTCAGTTTGCTATTTATTGCCTTTAGCTCAGCTTTTGTTCCAGCAAATGTTTTCTAAATTTGATTGGCTCCTCTTTATAGTTTCTAGTTCCTTTTTACAGTAATCTACATTTCTATAGATAGACTTTCTTAATTCCTTCAGTATTTTTATTACCTCCTTTTTGACCTTGGGGCCCTAGTAAACTGGAGAGGTCTGTTTCATTGCTTTCTTAGGGGAATTCTCTTGATCTTTTAATTGGGAGTTTCCCCCACTTCTTCATTTTACTTATATTTCTCTGACTCTATGAGATGAGAATAAAGTTATCTACTGTTGCCTTAAAGGGGTATTTTTATGTGGGAGTGTCCCTATGTAGCATGCATAAGTCTAATATTTTTAGTGTGAGGGCTGTTTTTAGTATGGATCCCTGCCATGCCTTTCCTCAATGTGTGCTGGCCTTTATCCCCCTGATCAGGGGGTGTGATTGGTATTGTGATAGCCAGAACCTGCACTAGATTTTGAACCGGGCCTCCTCTTTGTCTATGGTTGTCACAGCCCTGTTGTGGGCAGGGTCTGCTCCCCAGTTGTTGGAGTATAATCCCCCCAGATCTGTTTCTGTGCTGTGGTGTGAGGTGGGCAGGACTGGAGCATTTCTGCTGAGAGAGCCACTGAGTATTCCTCTGCAGGAGCTGTCCACCTGGAAGTCTGTGGTGTCACCTGTCACCTGTTATGCATGCTCACAAAGTACACTTTTGTTGGCACTGCCCTTGGTCTGCCTCAACCGTGGGACAGGCAGTCGGCCTGAGTGTCCCTAAGGTGTTGTGCTGACAAAGCCCCCAGTGCAGATCCATTGGCACAGATCTGCTGAAGTCAGGCACCAGGACTGCTATAAACACACATTTGGACCCATCTTGGGAGCTACAGAATCAGCTGATACACTGGCCCTGCCTCACTGTGCCCCAGCTGGCAAAGCCCACAGCTGCTAGCACCAGACCTGCCCCAGTCAGGGCAGCACTCTCCTCGGATGTGCCGCAGGCCCTGAGATTTCAAATCTGCTAGCAGTGGCATAAATCCATGGATCGCATAGACACTGGGACAGTGCTCAGATTTCAGCCCCTGCTCCATGTGTGGGCCACCAGCTGGCACTTGCGCACTCCCAGAGCTTGTAGAGGTGGAGCTGCCTCCCTTGTGAGCATGCCAAGAGTAAGGCTGCTTTGGCAGGGCCCCTCCCTTCATCACGTGGTAACAATTGGGCTTCTGTGGTGCACTCAGGCTCTGTCCTTTGTACACCCCTGTTGTGGTTTGGACCACACTCCGGCAACTTCAGGCTGTCTCCACACAGCCAACCCCAGTCCTCTTCTCAGGTCTGTCAGCTGAAGCCCGAGTTTCAGCCTCTAGTCCCCATGTGCACCAGAAGATGCAGGTCTTGGGCTTGCTAGTGCAGGGAGGTGGCCAGGACCATCTGTGCTGGTGTCTCTTGGTACTGCCTGCCTCAGTCTGGCTGCTGTACTCGCTGATCATCCAGCCAGTGAAGGGGCTTCCCAGGGTGAGGAAACCTTCCCTCTTTCACAGCTCCCTCCCAGGGGCACAGGCCCAGTCCCAATTCCTTTTTTTGTTTTTTCATCCTACTGGGTTATGTGGTAATCTTTCTTACAACTTTAGTTGTATGAGATCTTCTGCCTGCATTCAGTAGGTATCCTGTGAGAATTGTTCCACATGTAGATGTATTTTTCATGTATTCATAGGAGGAGGTGGGCTCCATTTCCTTCTATTCTGCCATGTTGATCCCTTTTTTCATTCTTGATTTTAATAATTTGGGTCTTCTCTCCTTTTCTTTTGATTTATTGATTGGTTGATTGATTCCCCTCTGTTCTCTAAGGTGGTTTTAGTGGGGTTTTCCAGGCTCTTTTCTTTTGAGTACTTCTTAATGCTGCTGTTTTTTGTTTTTTTTGTTTTCTTTTGGCTGCATTGTGTCTTCCTTGTTGCACGTGAGCTTTTTCTTGTTGTGGTGAGCGGGGGCTACTCTTCATTGTGGTGTATGGGCTTCTCATTGCAGTGGCTTCTTTTGTTGTGGAGCATGGGCTCTAGGCACACAGGCTTCAGTAGTTGCAGCATGTGGACCGCAGAGTGCGCGGGCTTCAGCAGTTGTAGTGCGTGGGCACAGTAGTTGCAGTGTGTGGGCTCTAGGTCGTGCAGGCTTCAGTAGTTGTGGCTCGAGGGCTCTAGTGTGCAGGCTCAGTAGTTATGGCGCACAAACTTAATTGCTCCACGGCGTGTGGGATCTTCCTGGACCAGGGATCAAACCCACATCCCCTGCACTGGCAGGCAAATTAACCACTGTGCTACCAGGGAAGTCCCTTCTCTCCTTTTCTATTGATCAGTTAGGCCAAGATTTGTCAATTTTATTGTTCTTTTCAAAGAACCAACTTTTATTATTGATTTTCTATATATTTTTAAAAATCCTCTATTTAATTTATTTCCACTATAATATTTATTATTTTATTCCTTCTGCTTGCTTTGGATTTAGTTTTCTCATTTTCTCCTTTCTTAATGTGAAAGGTTAGGTTATCATTGTGATCTTTATTACCATTTACAGCTACGAATTTCCTTCTAGGCAATGCTGTAGAAACATTCCATAAGTTTTGGAATGCTGTATTTTTGTTCCCAAAACAAAATAAAACAATTTTTTCTTCCCACTAAATACAACATGAACTGTAGGATGAATTAAACATCTTTTTTTAAATTACTTACCTTTATTATCAAGGTTTATTTTAATATCAGATATTTAAACAACTCTGGTTAGTTGGTGATATCATTTACTGCTGGTATTGTTACAGCAATATGTTCAGTACATTCCTGAGTTTGTTTTTTGATTCACCTTTTAGTAATTATTGGATTTCCTTCAAGCATGGATCCATAGGATTTCTTAATTTACTGATTCTTTTTTTTTTTTTTTTTTTTTTTTTTTTTTTTCCCGTACGCGGGCCTCTCACTGTTGTGGCCTCTCCCGTTGCGGAGCACAGGCTCCGGACGCGCAGGCTCAGCGGCCATGGCTCACGGGCCCAGCCGCTCCGCGGCACATGGGATCCTCCCAGACCGGGGCACGAACCCGCATCCCCTGCATCGGCAGGCGGACTCTCAACCACTGCGCCACCAGGGAGGCCCAATTTACTGATTCTTGATAAACACATTTTCTTATTTTAAATAAAAAATGTTGAATCTAATCTTTGTATCTAATTCAAGGCATTAAATCTTTTATTGAGGTATGGTTGAATTACAGTATTATATAAATTTCAGGTGTACAGCATAGTGATTCACAATTTTTAAAGATTATACTCCATTTATAGTTATAATAAAATATTGGCTGTATTCCCCATTCTGTATAACATATCCTTGTAGCTTATTTATTTTATACATAGTAGTTTGTACCTCTTAATCCTCCCTCCTATCTTGCCCCTCCCCCCTTCCCTCTCCTCACTGGTAATGACTAGTTTGTTTTCTATATCTGTGGGTCTTTCTTTTTTGTTATATTCAGTAGTTTGTTTTATTTTTTAGATTCCATATATAAATTATAGCATATAGTATTTGTTTTTCTCTGTCTGACTTATTTCACTAAGTGTAATACCCTCCAAGTCCCTCCGTGTTTTTGCACATGGCAAAATTTCATTCTTTTTTATGACTGTGTAGTATTCCATTGAGCATATATACCGCATCTTCTTTATCTATTCATCTTTTGATGGACACTTAGGTTGTTTCCATGTCTTGGCTATGCTACACTTATAATATTCAAGTCATTTTTATTCACATTATTTTAATAATTAATTTTTCTGATTTATCTTTTTTGTTTTCTCTTTCTGACCCTGCTCTTAAACATATATTTGATTTCCCAGACCTATCATCTATATGTGTGTGTGCACGTGTGCACATACATGTGTGTGCACGCAGGAGGTTTTCAATGATATTTAATAGATATTATGAATTATTTAACTAGGTCTGATAATAGTCTGGATTTTATTTTGGCATCTAAAACTACTGAAGTATTAGTTATTCTTTAAAGATTAATAGGACATATTGTCAAATATACATATGATAAACATATGCCAGTTATGTGATCTGTGTAACCTAGCTAAGAAATTAAGCAATCTGACTTTTATGTTCTTGTGTTTTTTTTTTAATTTAAAAAATTGAAGTATAGTTGACATACAGTGTTGTATTAATTTCAGGTGTACAAGATAGTAATTCAACATTTATATACATTACAAATTGATTATCACATTGTCTAGTGGCTGTCACTATACAAAATTATTACAGTATTGTTGCCAAGTCTGTCATCTATTTTTATCATCTTCATCTAATTCATCTCTTTACCCTCCTCTAAGTTAGGTGCAAAGTTAAAAATTATGAGTTTTTACTTTACTAATTAACATTTATAAAATAACTTATTTATGTTTGTAGCTCCCTTGCAAATTTTAATTAGATAATTATGTTTTCCCTTGCTCCATGGAAGAGCCATGTAGTTATAGTTCTTTTAATGTCTGGAAACAATAAGCACTACACACATAACCCCATTTAGGGTTGTTCTGTGTATCCCCTTAAAGAACTAGGAAGTAGCTTCTGCTTTCTTTCTCCAGGTCTCTGATTCACATCCATGTCTGCCACCTGCCACAGCCAGTGTTAGGGAACACCCTTGAAGAGCTTTAATTTGACTCATATTATAATAACTTGTTTCATTTGCATAGAGCTGTCATTGTATGAAATCCTGTTGTTTTTACCAGACACCAAGATTTGATTCCAGTCTGACTTGTTGCATGGCAGGAAAATATTCAGTTTTCACATAAATAATATATTTAGGTCATGGATTCATACTCAACAGGCTTGACAGAATATGGTAGTTCACATCCACATTTTTTTTTCCAACTTGGGGTATAAGAGTGAGATCACTTGGAAGGGACATTCTTGGTACAGCCACTCCGATCTCCCTTGGGTCTTCAGCTAGCTGCTGATGCAGGTTCAGGAAACTGTGACACTCGCCTTACCTGATCAACCTAAGAAGCTGTCAGTGGCCTTACTCTTGTAAAACACTTCTGGATGAGTGAGCCATAAGTGGTACATATCCAATTAGCAGAAAACATTTGATCACATGGGACTGATACATTAAACTTAAAATACACATTCTACATATATAAAAATTATTTATAGTTTTGAATTCCTTTCCTGAGTGGGGTTTATCATTCTGTATCCCATTTTTACAAATACCCCTATGTCTGGGATGCATCACATGATCCTCATTTCAGATATTTCCTACTGTACCACTGCTTTCTCTAACTTCATAGATGCTAAGTTGTTTGATGCTAAGTTGCTTTGAATATTTTGGAAGTATGATGCAGCAGTTTTCTAGATAGTTATCCTTTCTTTGTTAGTGAATGGATTTCAGAGAGAGTTACTTTCTCTGATTCTTTAAAATTATCCTCTTCTTCTTTTAGCATCATTTCAAGGATCTTCTGGTTTAACAACAACAAAAAAAAAACAAGATGAAATAACTCACTTGAAAATGGGTCTAAGTGTGCTGACTTTCCAATTATTTTGCATGACCTTTTCAAAAAGAAACCTTAAGACTCTGTGACCTTTTTCTTTTCTTAGTCCTTTCCCCAAGCGAAGGTCAGCTTCTGAGGTTTTGTGACCCATTCAAATCTAGAGGGAGCTCCCACTGGGTATTCTGCTTATACTTTAGACACTTGTTCCCGAAAACACTTCTTGCTGCAGTGACCTTCTGTATATTATGAACTCTAGTCCCATAAATTCACCTCTGTTCCATAAGGAGGTTTTAGTGGGTTTTTCTCCAGGCTCTTTTTTTTTTTTTTTTTTTTTTTTTTGAGTACTTCTTAAGGCTGCTGTTTTTCTTTCTTTCTTTCTTTTTTTTTTTTTTCTGGCTGTGTTAGGTCTTCGTTGTTGCTCACAAGCTTTTTCTAGTTGTGGCAAGTGGGGGCTACTCTTCGTTGTGGTATGCAGGCTTCTCATTGCAGTGGCTTCTCTTGTTGCAGAGCACGGGCCCTAGAGTGTGCAGGCTTCAGTACTTGTGTTGCACAGGCTTAGTTGCTCCGTGACATGTGGGATCTTCCCAGACCAGGGATCGAACTCGTGTCCTCTGCATCGGCAGGTGGATTCTTAACCACTGTGCCACCAGGGTAGTCCCAATGCTGCTGTTTTTAAAACAACAAACCAGATCTTTATGCATTCTTCTAGCTAATTTGGTGTGTAATGTATTTAGCAGACATTCCTTGAGATCTTGGGTATCTGATGACGTTTCTTAGTTTCAGGATTAGAGCATTTGTTCTTTGTTTTCATTTTTTCCTGGTCATTCTTACAAACTCTGGGTGGGAGAGTTAGTAGCTTGTGTCCATACCATCATCTTACTCAGAAGCCTGTGTTTATTTTTAATAGATGATTAAAATTGACCTTTCAGGTCACTTTCATTCTTGAGTTTTTATATAAACAAATTTTGCCCTAAGACTATTTCTATAGGCAAGAAGTTTCTCAGGTCAAATAGATGCTGTCAAAATAATGACTACAGGAACTGTTAAATGTCATGAGGAACTAACATTTTGCCTCTAGTTAAACCAAAAATCATTCAACTGTACCTAAGCTGTAAAGAAATATTAGCTTGTATGACCTAACCTTGCTGATTGATGCCCTGATTAAATTACAGAGGAAACCTTGGCAAGTTAGTGCAGATTTTAGAAAATTCTGTTGCTTTACAAATAAAGCTCACAGTTCTCATCTCAGGAAGGCATTATAATATATATGAAAGCATTTTAACTGAGAGGATGTAACGCCTTGAAAGACACATCAAGCCCTCAGGTCAAGAGTTGTCATTCTGGATCGACAATGTGCTTTGATGTAAATATGCACCAGGTCCACATCCATATGAGCAAACTGGCTCATGGAACGGCTCTTCCATTTATTTTCAACTCTCTTCAAAGACTGTATCAAATACTCAGCACAATCATAGGATGATAATAGCCATCATAAAAATCATGACATGACAGCAGCAGGCTTTCGTACCTAAGTATTGTTACTGATAGCAAAGTAAGCAGTATAAAGGTATTAAGAATATGTTAAATATACCATTGTTTTAATTTTGTTAGCATCTTATCAGAGAGAATCAAACTTTACCTCTTAAATACAATTCACTGACAGATGAAAAACAATGACAAAGGCTAAAGCAAATATAACGTGTGGAGGACCAATTAGAAGAAGGTGAGGCTAAAGGTAAAATAACCAGATAGACTAAGGAAATAGTCCAGGTGAAAACTGAGCAAGGCTTCCTAACCTCTTTCAATCTGGATTCTTCAAGGTAATTAAACACTAGAGAAAACTGAGTGATACTTTTTCAATTCTCTAATTCTGGATTTCTGAATGTATAAGAGGTACATATAGTATATTCAATGGATGTATTATGACCTTAGGGCTTAAGTCTCTTGCTAGACCTCTAATTGAGAAAGGCTAAGGCCCAGTGAGTAGTAATAGAACAAAAATTGATTTATAAAGATATATGAGATAGACACAATAAGAATAACTTTCCTATCAGAATTGGGATTGAACATTTAATATGGCCCCAGATTTTTAACTTGAAAAACTGGGCTTCTGAGATAAAGAATATAGGTAAAGGAATACATGTATGGAAACTTTTATAACTTCATTTTGGGTTTATTTAGTTTGAAATGTCTTTAGGGTATTTAGGTAAAGATATTTAGTTTGTGAATCTGAATCTCAGGAGATTTCAGCTAGTGTGTGAGTTATCTACTGCCACAATAATGTTGCATAATAAAACATCCCAAATATGTTTAGCTTTTAATATAAGAATTACTTCTCCAGCTCATAATTTTGTAGGTCATCAGTAAAGACTGGGCTTATCTGGGAAGATCTGATTTCACCTGGGCTCTTTCATATATCTGTTTTCAGGCCAAGCCGCTGTGTATCTCACCTTCTGGTAGTGTCATTGGAGTGCCTTCAAAATCTTCCACATGTCTCATCCTCTACATGTTTCTCACATTCCTCCCACAGGGTAGGCTGGATGTGTTCTCACAAAGAGGCCCAGGTGCAAAGATAAGCAAGATCAACTATACAAGAGAACCAATAGACTTGTGCATATTCTCTTGAGGACTAGGCTTGAATGGGCATAACATAATTTCCTTCTCATTCTATTGGCCAAAGCCCAGAATGAAAGAGGGTGGGGACTACAAAGTAACAAGGTCATAGGCTTGGATACAGGAAGAGGTGGAGAATTGAATTCATTTTTGCATTCTATCATTTCATATGGATGGAGTGACTGTGCATCCAGGTTTGCCCAGAAAAGTCCCAGTGTATTCCTGTTATCTTTATAGAACTATTAATAGCACCCCCTTACTCTAAAAATTGCTCCAATTTGAGTGATAAATTATATGGAAGCCCTACATTGTGGGGGTTGATTAGGAATAGATGAACTAATTGGAGCAGAATGTTCAATGGGAGGAGAAGAGACTCTTGATTTATGATTAGAGTCCATGAAGGAGGTGCCAGGGAGCAGGAAATGAGCCAGGACAGAGTGGATCTGAGGAAGCCAGGAAAAAAAGAGATGCATGAAACAGGGTAAATGAGAAGGTCAGAACCACCGAAGTGTGAGATAAGATATAGAGTGAATATGTCTATTGCATTTGACAACTTAGAAGTGTTTGGAACACAGTGAAGAGGGTTCAGAAGAGTGATTGAAGTGGATTAAAGAGTAGACTCTCTTCTTGCTCTCATGCTGATTTAATATTGAAACTTTTTGTCTGTTCTGGGCCTTAGATTTAAAACAAGACGGACCGGGCCCTGGGGAATAATGTCCTCAGAGTGTTACCATTCTCAGGGTCTGAAAACTAAATACCAACTCCAGACTAAAACCATATGTGCAAGAACAAAGACCTATAGCTTATATTTCTTCCATATCTATCATTTTGACACTAAATAAAAATGGGTCTGATGTGTGTTCATTAGGAATTATTCTCATTTTATTTTATTATGACTGTAAATTTATTTTTTCTCTGTATTTGATGTCTTTGGTTGACATAAAACTCAATAAGACCTACTGTAGTTATATTAAATATTAACCAGGGCATTATTTTAAAACATTGGGGAAGCTGTGATAGCTCAGCCTGATACGAAACCCTTACTGAGGTTATTAAAATAAGACACCTTTAAGGCTTGTCAAGATATTTTTGACAGTTGTCCTAACTTTAATGATGCAAATACGATAATACCAACAACCCCAGTAGAGAGTTTACTTTAAAAATCTTTGCAGATTTGACATTGTGTGAAAGTTTCCAACTACAGGCAGGTGCAGCCTTTATGGCAGTAAATGACATTAACTTTTTTGAATAACAAAACCCTATGTTTCAAGTTTAGGAACATTGCTTTCAGTAATTTGAAACTTCAAGGGTAACTAATTGACTAACACATAAAAGGACAGAAAATCTGACTAGTATTTACTTTGCAACAGAAAAGCAAAAAAGAAAACAAAAGGAAGAGAAGAAACTCATAATCTTTATGTAGTTGAATCTTTTTCTTGGCTGCTTCTTACGTTTTGCAAACCTATTTTGTGTGAGTGGACATCAAATTCCCTTTGGGATTCTCAATTTCATTAATTTTATCAATAAAAATAGCCTTCTTGTGGAGAAAGGAATAAATCACATATAAATGAAATTCAAGAGATTACACCAGGAGCAGAGCTTTTACCTTGACTAATCCAATAGCTTTGGCGAAATATCTCAATGTCAGAAGCATTGTAAGTATTCTACAAGGTATGTCTGGCAAAGAGAAATTAATAACAAAGTATTGGATTTGATTAAAATGTTTACTTTTTCCCTCCACCCTTCTCCTTCCAAAGATAAATAGCCCTTTCCCATACTAATATGATCTCTGTTGTAGTTATTGGCTGGCCTTGTTTCTTGTCATAGTACCCCAGGCCTTAGAACTCATTTCTGAATCGTGTACTTTTCTGTACTCCATAATTTCAGTGTTGGGTTTGTGCTCTGATGTCATAGCATGTGTCACTAAGCTTATTAATAGACTTCAAGGAGATTTTCAAACCTCATTTATACAAATTATTTATTTTGATTCTGACAACTTTTTAATACATTTTATAATTTTTATAAAAGAGACAACATGCTTAGCAAGATAATTCAGATCAAGTTTGCTCAGCTTAAATGTAGTTAAGTCTTCTCAATCATTTTGCTCATCAAAGGCTCTTGGATATCATAGAAAATTCCAGAAAACTGATCATGATATTTACCTAGCACCTCAAGGCCTTTACATAGTCTCTTTTTTGCTTGAAATATTCACTAGACTCCACCCGACCCCCTCATCATTTATATAGCTAACTCTTAATTTGTTTCCAGGGCTAACTATCTTAGTCAGTTTAGTTCTGCTATAACAAATTACCATAGACTGGGTGGCTTAAACAACAAACATTTATTTCTCAGTCTGGAGATCTCAGTCTAAGATCAAGGTGCTGGTAGATAGGATGTCAGGTGAGAGCCTACTTCCTGATTTGCAGATGGCCATCTTCTGATTGTATTCCCACATGATAGCAAAGAAGAAGCAAGCTATGTCCTGTCTCTTCTTATAAAGGCACTGTTTCCATTCATGAGGGCTTCAACCTCACAACCTACTTACCTACCAAAGGCTCCATCTCCAAATACAATCACATAAGGGGTTAGGATTTCAACATATGAATTTTTGGTGGGGGTGGGGACTCAAACAGTCAGTCTGTAGCACCAAGTTTCAAAGTCACTATTAAGGGCATTCCCTGATCCTCCCAGATTAGTATAATTTCCCAGATATAGTTTTTCACTTAATATCTCTTTATCAGCATTCATCACACAAGAGATTTTTTAAAAAGAATACCTGTGTTCTCTGCTGGATTGTGAACTCTGAGATAATAGGGCTGGGAATCATACTGCTCACTTCTATATTCCCAACATTTTGTGGCACTAAAAAATATTTGCAGACTTCTGGGGAAGATGGTGGAAGAGTAAGACGCCGAGATCGCCTTCCTCCCCACAGATACACCAGAAATACAGCTACACGTGGAACAACTCCTACAGAACACCTACTGTACGCTGGCAGAATACCTCAGACCTCCCAAAAGGCAAGAAACTCCCCACGTACCTGGGTAGGGCAAAGCAGAGAGATTCCCGCACAGAGGATCAGTGCCAACCGGCACTCACCAGCCCGAGAGGTTTGTCTGCTTGCCCGCCGGGGCAGGCGGCGCTGGAGCTGAGGCTCGGGCTTCAGTCAGAGTGCAGGGAGAGGACTGGGGTTGGCGGCGTGAACACAGCCTGAAGGGGCTAATGCGCCACAGCTAGCCAGGAGGGAGTCCGGGAAAAAGTTTGGACCTGCCGAAGAGGCAAGAGACTTTTTCTTCCCTCTTTGTTTCCTGGTGCGCGAGGAGAGGGGATTAAGAGTGCTGCTTGGAGGAGCTCCAGAGACGGGCGCGAGCCGCGGCTGAAAGCGCGGACCTCAGAGACGGGCGTGGGACGCTGGGACTGCTGCCGCCGCCGTGAGACCTGTGTGCGAGTGCAGGTCACTGTCCACACCTCCCTTCCGGGGAGCCTGTGCAGCCCGTCACTGCCAGGGTCCCAGGATCCAGGGACGGCTTCCCTGGGAGAACGCACGGCCCGCCTCGGGCTGGTGCAACGTCACGCCAGCCTCTGCCGCTGCAGGCTCCACCCACACTCCGTGCCCCTCCCTGCCCCGTGGCCTGAGTGAGCCAGAGTCCCCGAAGCAGCTGCTCCTTTAACCCTGTCCTGTCTGAGTGAAGAACAGATGCCCTCTGGCGACCTACACAGAGAGGTGGGGCCAAATCCAAAGCTGAGACTGGGGAGCTGTGAGAACAAAGAAGAGAAAGGGAAATCTCTCCCAGCAGCCTCAGAAGCAGCGGATTAAAGCTCCAGAATCAACTTGACGTACCCTGCATCTGTGGAATACATGAATAGACAACGAATCACCCCAAACTGAGGAGCCAGGAGTCAGTGCTGTGCCCATGAGGTGGGAGAGCCAACTTCAGGACACTGGTCCACAAGAGACCTCCCAGCTCCACATAATATCAAACAGCGAAAATCTTCCAGAGATCTCCATCTCAACACCAGCACCCAGCTTCACTCAACGACCAACAAGCTACACTGCTGGACACCCTATGCCAAACAACTAGCAAGACAGGAACACAGCACCACCCATTAGCAGAGCGGCTGCCTAAAATCATAAAAAGTCCACAGGCACCCCGAAATACACCACCAGACGTGGACCTGTCCACCAGAAAGACAAGATTCAGCCTCATCCACCAGAACACAGGCACTAGTACCCTCCACTAGGAAGCCTACACAACCCACTGACCCAAGCTTAGCCACTGGGGACAGACACCAAAAACAACAAGAACTACGAACCTGCAGCCTGCAAAAAGGAGACCCCAAACACAGTAAGATAAGCAAAATGAGAAGACAGAAAAACACACAGCAGGAGAAGGAGCAAGACAAAAACCCACCAGACCTAACAAATGAAGAGGAAGTAGGCAGTCTACCTGAAAAAGAATTCAGAATAATAATACTAAAGATGATACCAGATTCTATTTCCAAGATCGAAAATCTTGGAAATAGAATAGACAAAATGCAAGAAACAGTTAACAAGGACCTAGAAGAACTAAAGATGAATCAAGCATCGATTAAAAACACAATAAATGAAATGGAAAATACTCTAGATGGGATCAATAGCAGAATAACTGAGGCAGAAGAACGGATAAGTGAGGTGGAAGATAAAATAGTGGAAATAACTGCTGCAGAGCAAAATAAAGAAAAAAGAATGAAAAGAACAGAAGACAGTCTCAGAGACCGCTGGGACAACATTAAACGCACCAACATTCGAATTATAAGGGTTCCAGAAGAAGAAGAGAAAAAGAAAGGGACTGAGAAAATATTTGAAGAGATTATAGTTGAACTCCCTAATATGGGAAAGGAAATAGTTAATCAAGTCCAGGAGGCACACAGAGTCCCATACAGAATAAATCCAAGGAGAAATATGCCAAGACACATATTAATCGAACTGTCAAAAATTAAACACAAAGAAATCATATTAAAAACAGCAAGGGGGCTTCCCTGGTGGCGCAGTGGTTGAGAGACTGCCTGCCGATGCAGGGGACACGGGTTCATGCCCTGGTCCTGGAAGATCCCACATGCCGAAGAGCGGCCAGGCCGTGAGCCATGGCCACTGAGCCTGCATGTCCACAGCCTGTGCTCTGCAAGGGGAGAGGCCACAACAGTGAGAGGCCCGCATACTGCAAAAAAAAAAAAAAAAAAAAAAGCAGAAAGGGAAAAACAACAAATAACACACAAGGGAATCCCCATCAGGTTAACAGCTGATCTCTCAGCAGAAACTCTACAAGCCAGAAGGCAGTGGCAGGACAAAATTAAAGTGATGAAGGAGAAAAACCTGCAACCAAGACAACTCTACCCAGCAAGGAACTCATTCAGATTTGATGGAGAAATTAAAATGTTTACAGACAAGCAAAAGCTGAGAGAGTTCAGCACCACCAAACCAGCTTTACAACAAATGCTAAGGGAACTTCTCTAGGCAAGAAACACAACAGAAGGAAAAGACCTACAATTATGAACCCAAAACAATTAAGGAAATGGGAATAGGAACATACATATCAATAATTACCTTAAATGTAAATGGACTAAATATTCCCACCACAAGACACAGATTGGCTGAATGGATACAAAAACAAGACCTATATATATGCTGTCTACAAGAGACCCACTTCAGACCTAGAGACACATACAGATTGAAAGTAACGGGATGGAAAAAGATATTCCATGCAAATGGAAATCAAAAGAAAGCTGGAGTAGCAATTCTTATATCAGACAAAATAGACTTTACAATAAAGACTATTAGAAGAGACAAAGAAGGACACTACATAATGATAAAGGGATTGATCCAAGAAGAAGATATAACAATTGTAAATATTTATGCACCCACATAGGAGCACCTCAATACATAAGGCAAATACTAAGAGCCATAAAAGGGGAAATCGACAGTAACACACTCATAGTAGGGGACTTTAACACCCCACTTTCACCAATGGACAGATCATCCAAAATGAAAATAAATAAGGAAACACAAGCTTTAAATGATACATTAAACAAGATGGACTTAATTGATATTTATAGGACATTCCATCCAAAAACAACAGAATACACATTTTTCTCAAGTGCTCATGGAACATTCTCCAGGATAGATCATATCTTGGGTCACAAATCAAGCCTTGGTAAATTTAAGAAAATTGAAATTGTATCAAGTATCTTTTCCGACCACAATGCTATGAGACTAGACATCAATTACAGGAAAAGATCTGTAAAAAATACAAACATATAGAGGCTAAACAATACACTACTCAAAAATGAAGTGATCACTGAAGAAATCAAAGAGGAAATCAAAAAATACCTAGAAACAAATGACAATGGAGAGACGACGACCCAAAACCTATGGGATACAGCAAAAGCAGTTCTAAAGGGGAAGTTTATAGCAATACAATCCCACCTTAACAAACAGGAAACATCTCGAGTAAACAACCAGACCCTGCTCCTAAAGCAATTAGAGAAAGAAGAACAAAAAAACCCCAAAGTGAGCAGAAGGAAAGAAATCATAAAGATCAGACCAGAAATAAATGAAAAAGAAATGAAGGAAACGATAGCAAAGATCAATAAATCTAAAAGCTGGTTCTTTGAGAAGATAAACAAAATTGATAAACCATTAGCCAGACTCATCAAAAAAAAAAGGGAGAAGACTCAAATCAATAGAATTAGAAATGAAAAAGGAGAAGTAACAACTGACACTGCAGAAATACAAAGGATCATGAGAGATTACTACAAGCAACTCTATGCCAATAAAATGGACAACCTGGAAGAAATGGACAAATTCTTAGAAATGCACAACCTGCCAAGACTGAATCAGGAAGAAATAGAAAATATGAATAGACCAATCACAAGCACTGAAATTGAAACTGTGATTAAAAATCTTCCAATAAACAAAAGCCCAGGACCAGATGGCTTCACAGGCGAATTCTATCAAACATTTAGAGAAGAGCTAACACCCATCTTTCTCAAACTCTTCCAAAATATAACAGAGGGAGGAGCACTCCCAAACTCATTCTACGAGGCCACCATCACCTTGATACCAAAACCAGGCAAGGATGTCACAAAGAAAGAAAACTACCGGCCAATATCATGGATGAACATAGATGCAAAAATCCTCAACAAAATACTAACAAACAGAATCCGACAGCACATTAAAAGGATCATACACCATGATCAAGTGGGGTTTATTCCAGGAATGCAAGGATTCTTCAATATACGCAAATCAATCAATGTGTGATACACCATATTAACAAATTGAAGGAGAAAAACCATATGATCATCTCAATAGATGCAGAGAAAGCTTTCGACAAAATTCAACACCCATTTATGATTAAAACCCTGCAGAAAGTAGGCATAGAGAGAACTTTCCTCAACATAATAAAGGCCATATATGACAAATCCACAGCCAACATCGTCCTCAATGGTGCAAAACTGAAAGCATTTCCACTAAGATCAGGAACAAGACAAGGCTGCCCACTCTCACCACTCTTATTCAACTTAGTTTTGGAAGTTTTATCCACAGCAATCAGAGAAGAAAAGGAAATAAAAGGAATCCAAATCGGAAAAGAAGAAGTAAAGCTGTCACTGTTTGCAGATGACATGATACTATACATAGAGAATCCTAAAGATGCTACCAGAAAACTACTAGAGCTAAACAATGAATTTGGTAAAGTAGCAGGATACAAAATTAATGCACAGAAATCTCTGGCATTCCTATACACTAATGATGAAAAATCTGAAAGTGAAATAAAGAAAACACTCCCATTTAACATTGCAACAAAAAGAATAAAATATCTAGGAATAAACCTACCTAAGGAGACAAAAGACCTGTATGCAGAAAATTATAAGACACTGATGAAAGAAATTAAAGATGATACAAATAGATGGAGAGATATACCATGCTCCTGGATTGGAAGAATCAATATTGTGAAAATGACTATAGTACCCAAAGCAATCTACAGATTCAATGCAATCCCTATCAAACTACCACTGGCATTTTTCACCCAACTAGAACAAAAAATTTCAAAATCTGTTTGGAAAAACAAAAGACCCCGAAGAGCCAAAGCAATCTTGAGAACGAAAAACGGAGCTGGAGGAATCAGGCTCCCTGACTTCAGACTATACTACAAAGCTACAGTAATCAAGACAGTGTGGTACTGGCACAAAAACAGAAAGATAGATCAATGGAACAGGATAGAAAGCCCAGAGGTAAACCCATGCACATATGGTCAACTTATCTTTGATAAAGGAGGCAGGAATGTACAGTGGAGAAAGGACAGCCTCTTCAATAAGTGGTGCTGGGAAAACTGGACAGGGACATGTAAAAGTTTGAGATTAGATCATTCCCTAACACCATACACAAAAATAAGCTCAAAATGGATTAAAGACCTAAATGTAAGGCCAGAAACTATCAAACTCTTAGAGGAAAACATAGGCAGAACACTCTATGACATAAATCACAGCAAGATCCTTTTGGACCCACCTCCTAGAGAAATGGAAATAAAACCAAAAATAAACAAATGGGACCTAATGAAACTTCAAAGCTTTTGCACAGCAAAGGAAACCATAAAGAAGACCAAAAGACAACACTCAGAATGGGAGAAAATATTTTCAAATGAAGCAACTGACAAAGGATTAATCTCCAAAATTTATAAGCAGCTCATGCAGCTCAATAGCAAAAAAACAAAAAACCCAATCCAAAAATGGGCAGAAGACTTAAATAGGCCTTTCTCCAAAGAAGATATACAGACTGCCAACAAACACATGAAAGAATGTTCAACATCATTAATCATTAGAGAAATGCAAATCAAACTACAATGAGATATCATTTCACACCAGTCAGAATGGCCATCATCAAGAAATCTAGAAACAATAAATGCTGGAGAGGGTGTGGAGAAAAGGGAACACTCTTGCACTGCTGGTGGGAATGTGAATTGGTACAGCCACTATGGAGAACAGTATGGAGGTTCCTTAAAAAACTAAAAATAGAACTACCATATGACCCAGCAATCCCACTACTAGGCATATACCCTGAGAAAACCATAATTCAAAAAGAGACATGTACCAAAATGTTCATTGCAGCTCTATTCACAATAGCCCGGAGCTGGAAACAACCTAAGTGTCCATCATCGGATGAATGGATAAAGAAGATGTGGCACATATATACAATGGAATATTACTCAGCCATAAAAAGAAATGAAACTGAGCTATTTGTAATGAGGTGGATAGACCTAGAGTCTGTCATACAGAGTGAAGTAACTCAGAAAGAGAAAGACAAATACTGTATGCTAACACATATATATGGAATTTAAGAAAAAAAATGTCATGAAGAACCTAGAGGTAAAACAGGAATAAAGACCCAGACCTACTTGAGAATGGACTTGAGGATATGGGGAGGGGGAAGGGTAAGCTGTGACAAAGCGAAAGAGAGGCATGGACATATATACAGTACCAAACGTAAGGTAGATAAATAGTGGGAAGCAGCCGCATAGCACAGGGAGTTCAGCTCAGTGCTTTGTGACTGCCTGGAGGGGTGGGATAGGGAGGGTGGTAGGGAGGGAGACGCAAGAGGGAAGGGATGGGGGAACAGATGTATATGTATGACTGATTCACTTTGTTATAAAGCAGAAACTATTAAAAAAATAAAAATAAATAAAATATTTACCATCATACTAATGTTATAGTTGCTATTTTAAGACATCATGATCTAATTTATGGATCATGACGAAAACTGCCTTACTTTTATGCCTGCCTCCCTGAAGTCCATATTGTGCAGCCCTGACTGATTTGTTATCCTATAACACTGCTATCTATCGTGTTATATTCCAGTGCAACTACTCTGTCACTGTCTGTTATTTCTGGCAAAAAAAAAAAAAAAAAAGAGAGAAAGAGAGAAAAGATGATTCTCTTCAGAATAACAGTTAAGGACCTCCATAATTTGACTCAGATAAATTTTCTGATCTTGGCACACCCCTTTTCTCCAACACAGTGCTTAGTCCTGGCCAAAGTACCTAAGAAACTGGATACAAAATACTTAATCCAGCTCTTGGACTTTATTTTGACTTTTTACCCTGTTCCTTACTCACTTTGGATGCTCCACCTTCTCATTTGTCCATCCAGAGCCTTCCCCATTTTGAAGTCCAGGCTCATCTCACACCTTCTACAAAGCAGAAGGTGCAGTCTGCTTTGGACAGACCAGTATTCAGTGATTTCTCTTTCTGTTCAATTTCCATTAAATATTACTATTTTAGTTATGTTTCTATCACATTTTACCATTTACCATAAAGGAATATTTTATTTGTCCTTTATCATCTCCATACTTCAAAGGTTTGAAAAACTAAATGATAAACAAACACAGAAACTATATATATATATACACATGAACAAAGAATAGTTTTCCTTGTAAAAATTAACTGATAATTCATGATTGTGAATACATACTTTTGAACAACATAGTATTAAAATGGTATTGACATGCTGTAACAGTTAGTTGATATGATTTAAGGAAAAGAAGACATTGGAGAAGCTCAGAGATAGTGAAGATTCATATGAATCAAACAGCATCTCTCCTCTTTTGCTGGTTAAAAATAACAAAATCTGGAATATTGTACATGGCAAAAAAATTCATTAGCTGCCATTGAAAAATAAAATGTTTGTAACTTCTTGACATAAACTTTAGAAAAGTGTAGCTAAAGAAAGAAAGGAAGAGATTGTGTAGGAACATTTGAAGTCTCCAGTGCTTGCCTCAATCCTACCCACATTAGTAGGAAAGGTAAATTAGAATGTATTAAGACTTCTCAACAATAATGCACAATTTGGAAATATGAAAATTAAAGGAGACTCTAGGCAGCTAGGAAAAAATAATCGAAAAGCTGTAAGGGCAGAAGTAACTTTCTACCACCATAGGTTTTCTTTAAGTGAAGGAGAAACAACTAGAAGCTACTCATCTTCCAGGGCCTCATACAAATTAGTAGGAAGAGTCTGGGTCATGCTATCCCATAGGGAAAACAGTACTCTAGATTAAAGAGAATAAATGATTATAAGAAACATTTTTTAAAATCAGAAACAAAATAGCAGTTCCCAAACTGCTCCTCAAATGAAAACTCACATGATCCAGTTAAGTTGACCACCTCCACACACAAGTATTCAGACACAAACACACAGATTTTCGTGGTATACCAGTGAAAAATATAAAATCCTTAGCTCTTAAACTCTAGATTGGAAGAGAAGACAAACAGAGCTCAAATAAATAGGCAAGGGAGTAAAGGGGAATTCACTCTCACCATATCAAAGCAAAATAACTTATAAGAAAACATACACAGCTAAAAATAAATTTTAATGTTTCAAGAGAGTGACAATATAAAAATGAATTATGTTCCAAGAAAGCTTGCAATAATCACTAACTACAGAGAAAATAGGAAAACAATTTTAAAAGTTGGGGAAAAAATAACAGATGTGGAGGACATAAACAAATGTCACAACATAAGTATAATTGGTGTCACTGACATGAAAGAGAAAGCATATTCATAGATATAAAAAATATTTCTTACTGTTGAGTTTGAAGGTTTCTTTGTATATTTTCAGTAGCAGTCCTTTAACAAATGTGTCTTTTGCAAATATTTTTCCTACTCTGTGGATTCTCTTGACATTGTCTTTCACAAGGAAGAAGTTTTTAATTAAAAAAAATATATAGCTTACCTATTATTTCTCTCATGGATCATTTCTTTGGTATTGTAAAAAGGCATCACTATGACCAAGGTCATCTAAATTTCCTCCTATGTTACCTTATAGGAGTTTTTATAGTTTTACATTTTATATTTAGGTCTATAGTCCATTTTGAGCTAACTTTTGTGAAGGATGTAAGATCTGTGTCTAGATTCATTTTTTGGTATGTAGATGTCCAGTTGTTTGAACACTGTTTGTTGAAGAGACTATCTTTGTTCCATTGTATTGTCCTTGCTCCTTTGTCAAAGAGAAGTTAACTGTATTTATGGGGGTCTATTTCTGGGCTTTCTCTTCTGTTCCATTGATTTATTTGTCTATTCTTTCACCAATATCACACTTCCTTGATTACTATAGCTTTAGTGTAAGTCTTGAAGTCAAGTAGTGTCAGTCTTTCAACTATGTTCTTCTGCTCCAATATTGTGTTGGCTCTTCTGGGACATTTGCCTCTCCATATACTTTAGAATCAGCTTGTCAATATCCACAAAATAATTTCCTGGGATATTGATTGTGATTGCATTGAATCTACAGATAAGTTGGGAAGAACTGACATCTTGACAATATTCAGTCATCCTTTCTTTAAACATGGAACATTTCTCCATTCATTTAGTTCTTTGATTTCATTCATCAGAACTTTGTAGTTTTCCTTGTATAGATCTTGTACACATTTTGTTAGATTGATACCTTAGTATTTCATTTTTTGGGGGGTGACCAGTATATTTTTAAATCATGTTTTCTTCAGAGTATTTCTGAATTTTGACATACTATCATTAACTTTTAGATTGTTATTTTTCTTTCTAGTTTAATTTTTATTTTTGTAAATATAATTTTACATATACAAAAATATAAATTAAAAAGCATAAAACAATTTTACTTATGACTCTTTATGATATTAGTGGGCCATCAGTAAGACTTTCAAATAGTGCCAATATAAATAAACATTTTAAATCTATGGGAACTTTGAATAGGAACTAAAATAAAGAAGCTTGTCATTGTATGTATATGTCCCCAAATGTGTCAATTCTCTTATTAGCCAGAGAGTAGTATAATATTTCAGTAATATTTTACAGTATTCCAAGTACTTTTGTCATTGTGATGTTTGGGGACACCAAGCATATCATTCAGGTATACAGATCTATAGGTAGAGTCATTCTGGGATGATCTGACCTAAACTGACACAAGTCCAGTGTGCAGTTGATCTGTAGGAGTAACTAAAATTCATATTCTTCTAGTTATTTTTTTAATTTATTTTATTCAAGTATAGTTGATTTACAATGTGTTAATTTCTGCTGTACAGCAAAGTGATTCAGATATATGTATCTTCTTTTTCATATTATTTTCCCTTATAGTTTATCACAATATATTGAATATAGTCTCCTATGCTCTACAGTAGGACCTTGTTGTTTATCCATTCTATATATAATAGTTTGCAATCCCAAACTCCCAATCCATCTCTCACCATACCGCCCACCCACCTTGGCAACCACAGTCTGTTCTCTATGTTGGTGAGTCTGTTTCATAGATAAGTTCATTTGTGTCACATTTTAGATTCCACATGTAAGTGATATCATATGGTATTTGTCTTTCTCTTTCTGACTTACTTCACTTATTATGATAATCTCTAGCTCCATCCATGTTGCTACAAATGGCATTATTTCATTCTTTTTTATGGCTGAGTAATATTCCCTTGTATATATATATAACACATCTTCTTTATCCATTCATCTGTGGATGGACATTTAGGTTGTTTCAGTGTCTTGGCTATTATGAATAGTGCTGCTATGAACAGAGGGGTGCATGTATCTTTTTGAATTATAGTTTTGTCTGGATATATGCCCAGGAGTGGGATTGCTGGGCCATATGGCAACTCTATTTTTAGTTTTTTGAGGAACCTCCGTACTGTTTTCCATAGTGGCTGCACATATTCTTCTACTTTAGATGAAACATGTTTAGAATTCCTTAGTTGTTATTTAAAGAAAATAAAGTAATTAAAAATAATACAGCTCTGTATAGTTTGGTATAATGAATAGTACATTATTAACAATGAAGCATGTTTGGCTATGCTTTACAGCCAAATTTGAATATCAGTATCCCCACAGTAACTGCACAATAATAATAATAATAATCATGTACCATTTGACTCTGGTGCTGCTTCTTCTGCCCACTCTGTTTCCACAGTCTTTACTTTGGATCTTGTGTTAGTTTGCCCAACTTCCTCATCACTTTCTCCCCCCAATTATTTTATATCTAATACTTTGTTGTTTTTTTGCATATCTTTAAAAATATGAGTTTCCTTTTTTTTTTTGTTTCTACATCCACATGCATTTCCTTAAGCTTTCAACATTATATCAATACTATTTTATTTTCTAGAGATTTCACCCTCCAAGAGCCATGCTGTCTGTTGTTAGTCTCAGGCTAAAGCTTGTGCTTAGCTCTAGTGGGTCACTGCCAGTCAGAGCTCATTGCACATGGTGCTTATACATATATGATGGATGATGAGCATCTAATTTCTAATTCCAGCTTCTGCTGTAGCTAACTGTTCCATAGCCAGTAATTTAGTCCTTACATGAAGTGATGGCACAGTGGGAGTTCACATTTATTCTGTGCACAAAACCTCATCTTATCTGCAAGAAAAAGCTGACTTCCTGGAAGATAGCAAGAAGAGCAATCATCCTTCTAAAAAACAATGCCTTTCCTTCCCCTGATTTACTTTTTATTACTATTATTATTTCTTTAAATCAGTGTGACCCATGCAAGTGACAACTCCTTAGGGTATTATACAGAGATACACAAAGTTTACTTCTTAGTGCCCACAACTGCTTTGTGGGTTATATTTTGGCAAACATCCTTAGTTTAATCCATACTAGGGAGTCACAGTAGAAAGGTATTATTTCTTCCTTTTACAGATGAGAATACTAGTCTCCAGAAAGACTGTTTATTTCATAAGCAACTCAGCTTTTAAATGGCAAAGATGTGATTAGAATATAAGAGTCTAACTTCTGCTAATATTCTAGTTCAACCTATTTCCAGAACACTCAAGAGCTATTGAGTATGAAATTTAATACACCTAAAGGATTTTTTTACTTATAAAATTTGAGGTGCAGAATTCACAGAGAAAATAAACTAATATGTATCCTGCTTATTGTTAATTCCTTGGTAAATGGTACAGCCCTGGTGAAGAATATCTGATCTGTGAAGGCTTGGCAGATTCAGGTGAAATTTGTGCTGTTTTTCCAGTGTTTATGAGAAATGTGATGGAAAATTTCCTGAGATCATATTTATGTTCCCTTATCCACACCACTGATTTTATGGTGGAACAGATGACACTCCCAGAAAGATCAGCAAAACATTTTGGGGATTATGAGATCTTTGACTGGAAATTAGAGAACTTGGGGATACATGTGCTGTTACTGTTACTTCTTTCCCTTATCACACTTGCAGGGATGGAGGGACAAGATTGGTGAACAGCCTGCTTTGTACATGATTTAAGTTAATAGAGTTTGGATTTCTGAAAAGTGGTTTTACAAACCGAAATGCTCAATTGGGTTCCCAGGTAGAAATGCAGTATAGCTCAGAATATTAGAAACAGGTTTGTTTATCCTGAAACAAACTGATATTATCAAGAGAACTTCAACCTGAATATGAGCCTGGTTATTTAAAAAAAAAAAAAAAAAAGCAAACATCTGTCATGGAAAGAAAAATAGCAACTTGTATGTGAAACATGAGAAGTAATAAAAGGATAAGACTATCTAATGCCTCAGCGAATGGGAAATAAGCAAAGTGAACCACATATTTTAATTATGTGGAAATATATATGATCTTAAATTTATTACCAAGATTTAAAGAGATAGGATGCAAGATTGGAATAGAATAATGGAAATACATTCCTTATTCAATAGAAATAGACCAATTTGAGTCAAGGTAGAGTAGATGTACAGCTTCTTATCCCTGTGTACCTCTAAAGTGGAAGAGGCATGGAGAAGAATTTTGGGTGATAAAGAAGGTGAATAGTATGTCATCCTAGGGCATGATAGATTTCGTCCTCTACTCTGAAAGCTATTGAGTAAAAGTGGAATTATTTGAATTATAAATGATGCCAAGGATTATTACTAACTTTCATAAGGGGTGGGGGGAAGAAGACTTTTTAACAGAGCTGCTCAAGACCAAATAATCTGAGTTTCCTGTTACCAGAAGTTTTAAATAGAGGCTGGGCAAAAAAATAATATAAAATTAATAGAAATAATTAAAATGAGGGATGTGTGAGTGGATTAGATGGATTTAAGGAGTCTTCCAGCCTGGAGATTCTAGAATTCCATGATACATGAATTCACTTTCATCAAGCTAGTTTTGAATATATCTTAATTGTCCCTATAATACTGCCAATTATGGAAAACATCTTATTTTGTACCAGAAACAAAGGCACTGCTTCTTCTGGAACAATAGAAATATCCTGCACATTTGTATTCATTGTAAGGATTTCAGCAAGTGTGGCTTTGGCAGATGTGGATCACGAGAAAACCTTATTCCAAGGTTGAATGTTCCTTCCCAGAAATGCGAGGAAAATCGTTTTCTAATTGTACTTTCCAAACTGGATGTGGAGAATAATTATTTCAAAAATATTATCCCAGTTTCAGTTAGAATTTTCACATGTCTGTGGAAAGCAATCCTCTTTACTACATTTCTTATCTTATTGCAGCTTTGTGCAACAACTCTTGGTGCCAAAGCAGAAGATGCTAAGAAAGTATTTCATTCTATATTTAGTCATTTGCTTCAGGTGATGAAATACGTGTACTGCCTCTGTTGACCTTGAATATTTTTGCCAGATTAGTCCTCCAAAGACTTGAACTCAGCATCACACCTGCATATTTTCATTACCATGTATTCCTGAAAGTCAGAGAAGAGTCCATTGAAAAATTCTGCATTTCAGGATTTTTACTGACTCAGATCAGAGGTCAAAAGAAGGTAAGATAATGAAGCAGCATCATCACAGAGGGGCTTTCCACTGGAAAAATGGCATATCCTCATTATTACAGTTTAGACTTGGAACAATCTTTTAGCTAAGTGGACAACACAAGTGTTAGACTGAGACTTTATCTTGATAATCATTTACCAGAATCTGGGAATGACTATAATTATACAAAGCATAGATCTCAAAATAATTAAGTTCTATAATCAAGTGCCAGCCTCTATGAGAAATCACTATCAATTCTCTAACATCTTTTCTGCTCTTCCCCCAGCAATCTGGTTTTTGTCATGCTCCCAGAGTTATCATCTTAAACTTGTTATCTGACTGCTTTTCCAACTCCTCTTAAAACCCTTTCATTTCTCCTCATAGCCTACAGATGAAAACTCTTTAAGGCTGTAGGAAGGATCTTTTGTTATATGACCATTTTTTATCTATTTAGACAATTTTTTTCCATTACTCTTCTCTTCCTGAAAGCAAAATACTTAACAATCTCTGAATATCCCACAGTTTACACATGCTGAACACTCATCCTTTTTTCTTTCCTATTTTCACCTTGTGGACACCTGCTTATACATATAGATACTGTTCAAATGTTTGCCTTTTTAAAGACTTCATGACCATCTCCCAAGTAGAAAACTGATTACACCCTTCTCTGTCCTCTGTCACTGTATCCTGTATATTATATATTAAATTATTTATGAAAATATTATAATTAATTGATTATATATTTGTGTAAGCTGTTAGACCATGAGGTCCTTGAAGGCAAAGTTTATTTCAATTATCTTTAGATCCCCAGTGCATAGTACATTTTGAGATTTTTGCATTATATTTCATATCATGCATTTTCAAAAGGAATGTAGGAAAATTGCAACCATAAGAAGCTAATGTTTTTGAGAGATAATTAGG
This sequence comes from Mesoplodon mirus, assembly GCF_964341445.2. NCBI lineage: Eukaryota > Metazoa > Chordata > Mammalia > Artiodactyla > Ziphiidae > Mesoplodon > Mesoplodon mirus. The sequence goes on along the minus strand of NC_138984.1, from coordinate 23,663,690 downwards.
GTGAAGGATAATTTAGAATAGGTAAAATAACATGAAGCCAGGAGTCAAGTTAATACATAAAATGCATGTACTCTTCCTTAAATCCTTTCTATTAAAGGTTTAGGCTATATGGACATTCATTCCTTAATAACATCCATAATATAATGTTCTTTTCTTTAATTGCTAAAGGAGGGCTTCAACTTTTTGGGCCTAAGTATTTTAACAGTCAACAGAAATTAGACCTAGTTGGCCATGGAATTTTCATTGTCAATAAGAGAAATCCCCTCAAGCTGTTCAGCAGCAATGCAATGGCTCCTGCTATTAAGGCCTGAATAACATTTCAACACTGGGTCCATATTAAGAGTATATGATACTCTAGTGTAATATATAATCTATTGAACAATAGCCTCAACAATAACCTTTCGATAATACAGATTTTCATAGTGCTGTGCCTTTTAACTTTCCTTACTCTCGTGCAGTAGACCAAAACCACAGACAACTCAGTAAAAGCAATTCTGTGGTGGTGAAGGGGAAGAGGAGAAAGTGATCTCTGAATATACAAACTTCTAACTCTTGCAATTTAATCCAAAGAAACAATGTAAAGAATTTGAGAAATATGTGTACTTTATATCCTTCATATCCTTTGTATCCTTGGTAAATAGAGGATCCTCAGAAGTAATTGAATAAATTAACGAACTTAAAAAAAACCACAATAATCTAATTATAGCATAGAACTGGTTGAAAGAGACCCAAGTACTAGAGAATTTGGGTTGTAGAAATTTCCTCATATGTAAGCAGACTCAGTGATGTGCAAGGTCACATTCGAATATAGAGAAGGACTGCTATACGTGGCCAAAGAAAAAAAATACTTGATAAAGAGTTGCTTCTCTGTCCTATGGACCATGTGAACACTGGGCCAAAAATAGACAAAATATTTGGAAATACAGAGGTCTTGACTCTGGTGATATGAGAAAGAGGCCTGGTTCCTGGTCTGAATGAAAATGAAGCATCTCCTGGAACTTTGGGAGACAAGGGGCAGTAGCTGGGTCTTCACATTCTAGGCTCAGAGAGATAGTAATTTAAATAAAATTTTTAATTTTAATCCCACCATTGCAAGATGTTAGGATTGAGGCTATTAGTAAATATAATTGTCCCTCTGTATCCACTGGGGGATTGGTTACAGGACCCCCACAGATACCAAAATCTGTAGATGCTCAAGTCTCTAATATAAAAAGGCACAGTATTTACATATAACCTATGAACATCTTCCTATATTCTTTAAATCATATCTAGATTACTTATAATACCTAATACAATGTAAATGCTATGTAAATAGTTGCCAACATGCAGCAAATTCAAGTTTTGCTTTTTGGAACTTTCTGGAGTGTTTTTTTTTCAAATATTTTGGATCCACAGTTGTTGGAATCTGTGGATGTGGAACCCACAAATACAGAGGGCCAACTGTAATATGTTTCTGTAAGAACTAGAGTCAGACAGGATGTGGAATCCAACTTAAAAGCATTCATTATCTGTGAATATATTAAACAGTACAGAACGAGGTAAAGCAGAGGCCCACGAAACTGTGAGGGCTTAAAGAGAACAAATAATAGACAAAAGAAATCAGCAAAATACACAGTAAGTTAATAGTAAGTTCTACTGAAAACAAGACAAAACAAAATAGGAAAGAAGCCTAGTATCAGAGGTGAGATTGCATTTTATTTTATTTTATTTATTTTATTTTTTATTTTTTCTGCGGCACATGGGCCCCTCACTGCCGCGGCCTCTCCCGCCACGGAGCACAGGCTCCGGACGCACAGGTCCAGCGGCCACGGCTCATGAGCCCAGCCGCTCTGCGGCACGCGGGATCCCCCCGGACCGGGGCACGAACCCGTGTCCCCCGCATCGGCAGGCGGACCCCCAACCGCTGCGCCACCAGGGAAGCCTGAGGTTGCATTTTAGATAGGCCTCCTTGATGTGTCTTTCTGCAAAGTCCTGAAGATGGGGAAGGAACCTAGTCATTGGTTTTCTGAGAAAGAACATTCCCAGAAGAAAAAACAGTGGGTTCAAAGTCTTTGTGTAGCTAGAGTAGCAAGGGAGCAGGAGAGTGTTATGAGAAAAAATTAGTGGTAACTAGGCATGTGATGGGTGGATCGCGTAGGGCCTTATTTTGTAGTTAGGATTTTGGCTTTACTCTGAGCGATGAGGAGCCATTGGAGGGTTTGAGCAGAGGAGCAGCATGAACAGGATCCTTTAGGCTTCTGTACTGAAAAAAAAGATTGTAGAGGGACGAGGGCAGAAGCAGTTAGGAGGCTACTGGTGTAATTCAGACCTAATGCTTAGAATTTGTTGCACTACCATGACTCTTTATTAAATCCCTGTTGTGATGATCCAAAGACTCAAAGACTCTTTGACTTTTCACTAGAAATAGAAAATATATCATTTCGGCAACTAAAAGTGAGCTAATTACTTATTCACTGAATTTATTTATGACCTGCATCTTTCCAAAGAAGGTATAAGGTGGATGGGGGAAATGCTATTTTCCTGAGGCTGTATGATAATGTTTTCAACATGGTCTGAAATTTTATATATAATAACTCAGGCAAAATTCAGAAGGAAATAATTTATTATGCCATGAAATAAAGCTTCTTTGAGAAAATAAATACCCAAATAAGATATCCCGTGGTAAAATGGGGCATTAGGATCCATTTGCCTACATTGTTCTTTGTATTTATAAACCTCAAGAATTATCCACTAAAAACAGGGATTCAGCGACATTGTCATATTCGTGATTGTGTTTCATTCACTGAGTCATTTGTTCAGCAGCTATTTATTGACAGTCCCTACATGCTAAGCAGAAAGCTAGGCATTGGGGATATGGTAGAGAGTAGAAAATAGTTCCTGCCCTCATACATGTTACATTCTATTGGCAGAGAGAGACAATAAATGAAATAAGTGATATATAGCTTAATAGATAGTGATAAGTGCTATAGAGAAATAAACAGTGAAGGGGAAATGGGAGAAGCAAAAAACTGAGATGATACAGTATTTTCAGTGGAATTGTCAGAGATGCCCTCCATGATAAGGTGAAGTTAAAGAAAAGGTTTTTAACTGAAGTCATGGACCAACCCATGGGAATATCCAAGGGGGGTGGCATCCTAGCTTCAGAGGAAGTGTGTGCAGAGGGGAGCATGGTTGGTGTGTTTGAAAAGCATGGAGGGATGCTGGACTGAGTTGTCTGGTAGTGTCTGGAGCATGTGACCAACTGTGAAATGGATGAATGAGTCTCCTGTGTCTTGAAATCTCTTAGCACTTAGGCTAAATTCCAAATACCCACATCACTGTTGCCAATAAGGCCCTGAGTGGCCTGGATCCTCCTACTTCTCAAGTCTCCATTTCTACATCTTCACTACCCCCTCCCATCCATTCCACTCCCCAACTCCTCTACCTCCCGCCTCCCCCACCTCCCCCCACACTGACCTTTCAGCTTCTTGAACAAGTCATGCCCTTCTCAGGGCCTGTACCCTGTACTTTGTATTCTGTTCTACCTAGAACATTGGACCAAAAGAAAGGAAAAAAAAAAAAAAGAAAATATCAAATGTGGAGGTCTTGAGGTAGTTGAAAAAATTTAGATTTAATACCCTGAAAATAATTTTTTCTAGACAAAACCTAAGGTATGCATAGAAACTTAATTTAAAAAATAATGAGAGGGCTTCCCTGGTGGCGCAGTGGTTGAGAGTCTGCCTGCCAATACAGGGGACACGGGTTCGTGCCCCGGTCCGGGAAGATCCCACATGCCGCGGAGCGGCTGGGCCCGTGATCCATGGCTGCTGAGCCTGCGTGTCTGGAGCCTGTGCTCCACAACGGGAGAGGCCACAACGGTGAGAGGCCCGCGTGCCACAAAAAAAAAAAAAAAAAAAAGAATGAGACATTTAATTACCCAAGGTTATGTTTTTCACAAATATGTCACATACATACACCTATTTGAATGACAACTGGAGAATACTCAGAGAAGCATGTTGGATGCAATAAGAAAACTACATAATAAAATATATAATTCACCAAATTTAAATTGATACTTGAAAGTTTGAAGGCATTCTGGGGGCATCTCTGTCTTATTTCTTATTTCCAAGATGACACCATTATTCATAATCTTCACATAAAGTTTCATAAACTAACCTACCAATTTCTATTCTTCTGCTTCTACAACCTAAAAAAATAACGTAAATACAAAGGATAAAACAGAATAAAAATAACTAGTAACATGTTAGTAGTTTCATAATTCTCTATTTTTCTTTACTCTGTACCAAGATGTCTTGCTATATGTAAACTTGTTCATACAGCCCTAAATGATATAGGCTATGTTTCTATTAACACAGGTATATTTCCATTGAACTCTCTCCTTCCTTATTATGTATATCATTCATGCATTTATTATGTATATCATTCGTGCATTTATTATTACTAATAAATAGTATATCTTATAAACGCTGTATGACAGTTACAGGGGAGTCTACTTGCCAGCATCTTGCCTTTCCTGTGTAAACCATGGTTGAGCTGAGAATCCCATTGAAGTTTCTCAGTTGACAGAAGTGAACCTGGAGCTCCAAGCAATCTACTCTCCCAAGAAAGGACAGTAGTTTTGCATCCAGCCAGGGAAAGCCTATTCTTTCCTGAATGTTCAATCCTGCCTCTCTGATTCTGCTGGAGTCTGTAATATCTGCATATAATGCTGTCTTCTGTGTTTGCTTTGTTTGTGATTCTTGGTTGATTCCAGTTTCCTACACAAAAAAGAGTGTATCACTTGGGAGTGAAGGCAATAACATTTGGACATGGGCACCCTTTACTTCAGAAAACCAACCAAGACCATTCTCTGTGTGGACTTGTACTTAAATCTTACTTTCCTCTTTCACAGTGCCCTCAACACCCAGCCCTAATGCAGCCAAGCAGCTCTGTATCAAAGACTAAGTAAGGGTTTAAAGTAACTTGTATGAAAGCATTAAGCCCTTTTAACTTTTTGCTTAAAGTTTGGGGGACTCTCACAAACGGGACAGTAAAAATGTGTCTCAAATGTGACAATGTTTTTCAAGTAATCTAAATTCTAAATGTGAGCTTTCCGAATGTCATCATTTTATGAGCTCAGTGAAACCAAAATTAGATCTTTTACCTATACAAACACAGAGGAAGAAAATAGTTTATTTAGATTTTGGTTGTATGTTATTCTGCTACATAAAATAATACATGCATATTCTGTGGTAATTGAGAACACTGTGACTGATAGTCCTTTTACAAATTCACATAGTCCTGTTGAGTAGATAGACACAGGTAGATGAGACTACAATATAATGGTAGTAATTGGATCTCATTCCACTATTTATGGAAATGTGAATAAACAATTTCACATAAAAACTGAACTAGAGCTCCCCGGCCCCGACGGGTGGGCGGGCTGCCCTGAGGAGGCGGGCAGACGACGATGCCGAACTTCTGCGTGGCCCCCAACTGCACGCGAAAGAGCACGCAGTCGGACCTGGCCTTTTTCATGTTCCCGCGGGATCCAGCCAGATGCCAGAAGTGGGTGGAGAATTGTAGGAGAGCAGACTTAGAAGATAAAACACCTGATCAACTAAATAAACATTATCGATTGTGTGCCAAACACTTTGAGACTTCTATGATCTGTAGAACTATACATTTTGCAGAGGCATCAGAAAACTAAAGAATGATTGGGTTATTTTATTTCTCAAAATTAATTGAAGCAGATACTTGTGAAGTCATTGGGAGAGTCCTTATAGGACAGTTCTTCGAGATAATGCAATACCAACAATATTTGATCTTACCAGCCATTTGAATAATCCACACAGTAGACACAGAAAACGAATAAAAGAATTGAGTGAAGATGAAATCAGGACACTGAAACAGAAAAAAATTGATGAAACTTCTGAACAGGACCCAAAACATAAGGAAATAAACAACAGCAATGCTCAGAACCCCAGTGCAGAAAAAGGGGGTGAAGAGCAGGATGAAGACATTTTACCTTTAACCCTTGAAGAGAAGGAAAACAAAGAATACTTAAAATCTTTATTTGAAATTTTGATTCTTATGGGAAAACAGAACATACCTCTGGATGGACATGAAGCTGATGAAATCCCAGAAGGTCTCTTTACTCCTGATAGCTTTCAAGCACTGCTGGAGTGCCGGATCAATTCTGGTGAAGAGGTTCTGAGAAAGCGCTTTGAGACAACAGCAGTTAACACATTGTTCTGTTCAAAAACACAGCAGAAACAGATGCTAGAGATCTGCGAGAGCTGCATTCGGGAAGAAACTCTCAGCGAAGTGAGAGACTCTCACTTCTTTTCCATCGTCACTGACGATGTGGTGGACATAGCAGGGGAAGAGCACCTGCCTGTGTTGGTGAGGTTTGTTGACGAAGCTCACAACCTGAGAGAGGAATTTGTGGGCTTCCTGCCTTAGGAAGCTGATGCAGAGATTTTGGCTGTGAAATTTCACACTACGATAACTGAGAAGTGGGGATTAAACATGGACTACTGTCGTAGCCAGGCTTACATTGTGTCCAGTGGATTTTCTTCCAAAATGAAAGTTGTTGCTTCTAGACTTTTAGAGAGATATCCCCAAGCTATCTACACACTCTGCTCTTCCTGTGCCTTAAATATGTGGTTGACAAAATCAGTGCCTGTTATGGGAGTATCTGTCATGTTAGGAACAATTGAGGAAGTTTGTTCTTTTTTCCATCGATCGCCACACTGCTTTTAGAACTTGACAGTGTAATTTCTGTCCTATTTCAGAACAATGAAGAAAGGGGCAAAGAACTGAAGGAAATTTGCCATTCTCAGTGGACAGGCAGGCATGATGCTTTTGAAATCTTAGTGGACCTCCTACAAGCACTTGTTTTATGTTTAGATGGTATAAATAGTGACACAAATGTTGGAATAACTGTATAGCTGGCCGAGCATTTGTACTCTGTAGTGCAGTAACAGGTTTTGATTTCATCGTTACCATTGTTGTTCTTTAAAATGTTCTATCTTTTACAAGAGCCTTTGGGAAAAATCTTCAGGGGCAAACTTCTGATGTCTTCTTTGCAGCCAGTAGTTTGACTGCAGTGCTGCATTCACTAAATGAAGTGATGGAAAATATCGAAGTTTATCATGAATTTTGGTTTGAGGAAGCCACAAATTTGGCAGCCAAACTTGATATTCAGATGAAACTCCCAGGGAAATTTCACAGAGCTCAGCACAGTAACCTGGAATCTCAGCTAACCTCTGAGAGTTACTATAAAGAGACTCTAAGTGTTCCAACAGTGGAACACATTATTCAGGAACTGAAAGATATATTCTCAGAACAACACCTCAAAGCTCTTAAATGCTTATCTCTGGTACCCTCTGTCATGGGACAGCTTAAATTCAATACATCAGAGTAGCATCATGCTGACATGTACAGAAGTGATTTACCTAATCCTGACACACTCTCTGCTGAGCTGCATTGTTGGAGAATCAAGTGGAAACACAGAGGGAAAGATATAGAACTTCCATCCACTATTTATGAGGCCCTTCATCTGCCAGACATCAAGTTTTTTCCTAATGTTTATGCATTGCTGAAGGTCCTGTGTATTCTTCCTGTGATGAAGGTTGAGAATGAATGCTATGAAAATGGACGAAAGCATCTCAAAGCGTACCTGAGGAACACTTTGACAGACCAAAGGTCAAGTAACTTGGCTTTGCTTAACATAAATTTTGATATAAAACACGATTTGGATTTAATGGTGGATACATATATCAAACTCTATACAAGTAAGTCAGAGCTTCCTACAGATAATTCAGAAACCATTGAAAATACCTAAGATACTTTTAAAATAGGCTTTCTCTTATATTTGATATTTGAAAAAATCTGTAGGAAATTTGAAAATATCTTACAGAAAAGTTGTAAGGTGTACGTAGGCCACTTAATCACTGAATATCTTAACCTGTAGGCCTCCCATTGAGTACATTAGTCATTGATAATCTGCCTGTTTAAATGGCCCGTCTGAAGTCCCATGCTTTGGAGACCTAACTGTTCTTCCAGAAGATAGCATTTAAAGTACCATGTTACACTCTGTGTGATCTCTGCTAATGGCACTTTGAAATTGTATTAGTTAAGTCATTTTAGATATAACATTTGTCACTGTGGATCCAATTGTCAGGTACTTAGTTATCAGTTCTTTGAAGAAATAAATTTTGAGGAGGTATGGGAGGAAGGAATACATTATATAAAACATTACAATGAAGCTCATGACTGACCTTTGAATAGTAGGAATTTAAGTATGCTGTTAAAAATCTGTAAGGGACTGTTAAAATGATCAGACTGTAAGAGAAACGTGTGAGCTCACCAAACAAGGATTTCAGTGTAGATTTTGCCTTTATCAAATGAAGTTGAAGGAACAAGTTATAGTTAAAGTTTGAATGGAAGAGCCTGCCATTGTTGTTCCACATCTGATTGTTGCTGTTTACATTCCTTTATTGAGCCTACATCTTCATAAGCTTTTTGACAGGTATATGTTGAACACTTCTGTTTCATGGTCAAGACAGGATCAGAGACAATGGATACTGAAAACTGATTTGTCCGTTTTCTTCTGTCTTTTTCCATGACTCTATCTACTGCCTCATCTTGATTTACAAGCAAAACCTAGAAAACCTACAAAAATAAGTGTTTTGTGGTTTATCTAGGAATAATATAGAAAATATTGCTGTTATTTTTGGTGAAGAAAATCAATTTTGTATAGTTTATTTCAACCTAAATAAAATGTGAATTTTGTTTAAAAAAAATTGAACTAGAGATCACAAGAGCATCTTTTTAAAAAAAATAATCGCAAGTTTGAATGATACCTGGAATTAAAAATATGCTGTTATAAAAGTTCTTTGATTTGATCTTCAGAACAGCACTTTAAATTATACTGAGCAGAGCATATCATCCATATTTTCAAATAAAGGCAATGAATTTCACAAGTGTTAAATGTAAATGTGAAATGGCCTGTCCAAGGTCACGTAGGTAGTCTAGCAGAGCCAGAGCGAGAAGCCAACCACATCTTCTTGTTTCTACTCTCTCCACTTCCTATTTTGTGACACAAGAGGCATTAATTTCTTCCTGTTCCACCCTTTTCTAATGAAGCACATTAGCACATTTCTGTAAAAACAGGTAATTAGCATCAATCTGGAAGCTATAATATATTTAGTTCTCAAAACTGAAGTCATTTTTGACAGTAACAAACTCTAATATTTCTGAAGTTATGTGCTAAAGTCTGAAAAAGTCAATAATTTGTACAAAGAATATGGAAAAATAAGGAATAAAGCAATTACAGAAAATATAAAGTATTTATAAAAACAGATGATAATTCTTGCTTACTGTTTGTAAAGTATAAATTGGCTTGACCCAACCAAATTTGATATGATTTATTTGTAGGCTGTTCATAAGCTGCAAAAAACTCATGCTTATATAACATTTTTTGTGAAAAATAAATATAATTTTCAAGAAAAATGAGAAGAATGACACTACTTTATACCTTTGTAAAATCTCTTTAGTGTATGGCTTAATAGATTGTCATATTGACGGATGTTTTTATTTCCTTTTTTTTCAGCCTTAGCAGGGATATATTTATTTTAGTTTTTTTAAAGATCCACTGTGGTCTTTATTGATCTTCCATTTTCATATTTGATAGCATATTTTTTCTAAACTTAAAGTCTCATGTTTAGCAGAACAATTTTGAGGCTGCATTCTTTTCATTATTAGGACATCAAGAAATTAAGTTGCCTTTAAAATTCTATTTTGATTTCACCTTCATAATTTTAATATGTTGTGTTTTCATTTAGTTCTAATTATTTTTAAATATCCACTGTTATTTCTTCTTTGATATGTAAGTTATTTAAAACTGTATTAAAATTCACATATATACAGGTTTTAAAAATATATGATTTTGTTATTCATTTATAACAATTGAATTGTGATGAGAAAAATATAACCTCTATGATAACAAATATGTTCAGTTTGTTAAGACTTGCTTTATGGCTTTCTATATTGTCTGTTTTTATAAATGTTCCATATATACTTGAGAAGAATGTATAGTCACTAGTTATTTGGCAAAGGCTTTTATATACGGTCATTAAGGTTGTAATTTTTATTCCTTAAAAATTCCATATCTTTTTGAATTTTGAATTAGAAAATAAATTGAGAGAGGTGCATAAATCTTTCACTTTGACAATAGATTGGTCATTTTTGTTTTTATGGTGCTAACATTGTCACTTTTATCAGTTAAGATGCATCCAGTATTTTTATATAATTTAGTTTAAAAATCTTCCTAGGAGTGAAACATTTTATTTATTTACATAGGGACTATTTTTATCCCTAAAAACACATTTTTGCCCTAAGGTCTTTTTTGTCTGATATTAATAGATCTACTTCATCTTTTTTTCCCATTCCTTTTAGGCTAGGTATCTTTTTTTTTTTTTTTAACTTCTGACCTTTTTATGTCCTAAGGAGTTTAGTGTGCCTCATGTAAACAGTATGTAGCTGAACTTGTTCATTTTTAGCCAAACTGAAAAATCTTTGTCTTTTAACTTCCTGTTTAGGTCGTTTGTATTTACTGGTATTATTATGTTTCAATTTTTTTCTGTCTTTTCTTGTTTGTTTTCTATTCCTACCACTTATTCTAATGCTGTATTTCTCCTTTCTTGCTTTATTTTGGATATTAAAAAAAAAAGCCTATTTCTCATTTTTTGTACTGGTCTAGAAGTTATGTATTCTATTCTTGTTCTTTTAGTGGTTAACCTTAACATTTTACCATGCAGACTTAACTTCATAAAGTTTAAAATTTATCAATGTAGTATCTTCCACAGGAATATTATTGACAATATTACTGTTGTTTTCTTGTTTAAATTTCTTCAAGCACTATTGATGTTATATGTGTTTGGATATACTGACATGTTTACCAGATTCTTTGCTCACCCTTCCTTCATTTCAGATCTTCCTTCTAGGATCTGTTTTTTTTTTTTTGCCCCTTGAAATACGTTCTTAGTAGTTCCTATAGGGGAGAACTGCATTGTTTAGCTGAGGATATTTTTATTTTCCAGTCTTGAGAGAAACTTTTGATACTTCTAAAGTAACCTGATTTTCTCTTGGCTCTTTGAAGAAATTCCAGATCTGCCACTTACTAGCTCTGTGATACTGTTAAGTGTTTTGAAGATAATAAAGCTGCCCAAACTATTAGATCCTTGTGAGGATCAAATGTATATAATGTGCTTAGTAGAGTTTCTAGCATGTGTTAAGCACTATGTAAATAAATAACGTTTCCTTCTCTTTTTTTCTCTTCTCCTTATTTTTCTAATTACTTATATTGTTGCCTATGGTGCTCTGCAGTTGACTAAAATTTATCTAAGTGAAGATTTCTTTTTGTTTACACTGTTTATTCCACTTGGTATACATTTTTCTTCCAGAATCTGTGGTTCTACATCTTAAATTTCCAGTTTCTGTAAATAGTCAACTTTTAATTCTTTGAGTGTTGCCTGTATCCCATTTTATATCATTCTTTTCTGAGATGTTGACCAGGAAGATATATTCTTTTTTTCTATCATCCTTATTTTTAACTTATATACTGTCATGGACTGAATGTCTGTGTCCCCCCCTCCCCATCCCCTACCCAGATTCATATTTTGAGGCTATAACCCTCAATGTGATGTTATAATGTGGTATCTTTAGACAAATGTATTGTTCAGTTTTTAATATTAAAATGTAAAAATTTTAATGGCAAACATGCACAGATAAACAACAGCTGCAAAGCAAAGGACAATTTTTAATATCTACCTATTAGTAAAGGACTACCCTTATATAGTACTTTTTTAGTAATTTTTAAAATCTGCTAATTTGAAAAAGAAATAAATATCCTTGTATCACTTTAATGCGAACGTCTTCACTCTATAATCTGCTTTTCTGGCAACATCTTTGAGCCTTCCTCTCCAGTGGTTGCTGCTCATAAAAGTTTAATTCTCTCAGCATAAAAGTAAGCAAGTAAAAGCAAGCAAGCAAAATGCTTGTCTTGATGCAACTGCCATTACAGTCTTAGAAATTTGGGGCAACTTTTCTTCTTCATTTATAGCATCACTTCATTCATTCATATATTTATTCATTCTGAAAGCATTTAATGAGCACTTCAGTTGGTTAATCATAATGCTTGATGCTGTAGAAACAGAGAGAGGAAAACAGTTCCCCATCAAAAACACAGGGAAGGAGGCAGATAAGCAGTTCATTATATTCAGTGAGAGAAAAGTTACTAAGAGAACACATAGAAGGAGCAAACAATGCTGTAGGATGTGGAGAAGATGATGGCATTGAAATTTTCTTGCAGTTGGTATTTTACCAAAAAACCTAGATGTTTCTTTTCACGTCATGGACACCCACTCCCTTCTTAAACTTGTTTTTGGGTCCACCACTTGAAAGCCACTGCTTTTTTAACATCTACTAATGACTCAAATGGAAAATCTAATGACTCATTCTTAACCACCCAGCTCTTCAAAATCTTTCATCTCTCAAGATGTAGCTCCAAAGCCCTCTCATTTCTGATTCACATATTTCTTCATCATGCAAGCTGCACTCCTGCAGCATTTAATTAATACAAACATAAACAAAGCTGACCTACTGTTTTATATTGTATTACGTTTTTGTTGTTGTTGTTGTTGTTGTTTGCGATACACGGGCGTCTCACTGTTGTGGCCTCTCCCTCTGCGGAGCACAGGCTCCGGACACGCAGGCTCAGCAGCCATGGCTCACGGGCCCAGCCGCTCTGCGGCATGTGGGATCTTCCCGGACTGGGACACGAGCCCATGTCCCCTGCATTGGCAGGCGGACTCTCAACCATGCGCCACCAGGGAAGCCCTGTTTTACGTTTTTGAAATTGTCTTAGCCCACGTCTAAATTTTCATCATTCTGAGGCTATATCATCCACAGAGCCTAACATAGCCCTGAAATCAACGTATGTGTTAAAAAAGTGCTGTTTAGTGGATGAATCTGGAAGACTATAGAATTAATACAGAAACTGTGCAACAGCAGTGCTCTAATCAATTTGAATTACTAAACAATATAAGGAAGTATCAAATTGTGCAGACTCAAATAAGATAATAAGATTCAGGCATAAAAATATGTCCTTAAAAGTAAAAAGAACTCAAACACACACACAAGTTATTCACAGAATACAACCATTCATAAGAATAAATTAACTGCAAGTTGATTTTTTTAACAGATTACCTTTTTATGTTTTTGCAAATAGTGGCAACAAGTTGGCTACTTCAAGTGGTGACACTACAGTTAAATTATGGGACCTGTCTAAAGGCAATTGCATTTTGACCTTCGAAGGACACACCCATGCAGTATGGTCTTGCACGTGGCACTCCTGTGGTGATTTTGTGGCTTCCTCCTCATTGGATACAACTAGCAAAATCTGGGATGTTAATAGGTAAGAAGTACTTTGAACAATATTAGCACTCTATGTTGATAAATATACATGGATAAATTTTCCCTCAGTGGGAAATTAAAAGAAAAACGCTGTTAATTATAAAACTATAGATTATTACTTAAATAATCTCTGTGAAATCCATTTCTAATTCCATTAATCTCTGTTGATGTAATGAGTTCTTTCTAAATGTAGGTTCAAGATCAAGCCTATGTAATCAGATTAGAATTGCTTCATTGGGAAGCTGTTTGTTTTAAGCAAGATAGAGACAAAGACTTATTTTAAAAAATGAGTTAGGTTTTTAGTTCTCCCCTCCACAGGTCTGCTGTCTCTCTGGATTATCAAACCAACAATTCAGTAGGCATGAAGATGACAGAAATAATTGTTTGCTTTTCACTAAATTTTGATATATTATAACATTTCCCAAATTAAATGCTTCTTGGCAATTCACAAATTGTAAGAATTAATCCAATTTATGGTAAGCAAAGTCCTATACAATACCATATGCTTTGATCTTAATTCCAGACAGACAAATTTATTATATTTTTGCTATCAAAATACCTGTCATCCATGTATTTTTGGATGATTATTCCATCCTGTTAGGTATACAAATAAGATAAAAAGAGCTGGTATCAAATACCCTGATTGCTTCAGCTCACTAAGGGATTACAGATCATCAGTCAGATTTCTGATCATTTTAATATTTTAATCCATGCCCAGATTACAAATATAAGTGATAGTGACTCCTCAAAATTTATGTGAACAATTATCACTGAGCCATTGTAATTTATTTTGTAAGAGAAAGATGAACTTGCATTAAAGGTGGACACTATTGTTTTGGGGGTCATTGGTAAAACAAGTACCTTTAACAAAAGTTCCCCACTCTTCCTTGAATCGTGGATAACATATTTAGAAGAGAGAGCACGTAAGATGCTTACAGAAAAGTCAACAGGTTTCCTGGGAGGGTTCCTTGAAAGGGTATTCTCTGTTCTATCTGTAGTTTATCTCTTAAGGCCATGTGCCAGTCATTATGCTATTTTCTCTCAGTACCAAACTCACCCTTCTGTATCTTTTTTGTGATGCTGGAGCTGGAACTTCACAAACCACATTTTTGCTTTGCCATCTGACTCTCTATTAGGCTTTGGTAATAGTGGGCACCTGCAGGAGACCACAGGGATAGGGGAGGCAGAGGGGCCTGCTTCTTCCTGTTCCCTTCCTGTGGGCTGCTTATGGACTTGCGCTTCCAGTGGACATCCCCTAGCAGCACTTTACCTCAAAAGCATCAGTTTATTCTCATCATAGCAGCTGAATCCAGTTGACAGTTTTTTCAGTGCTTGCAGAAACAGCTGCATCATGCCGTCCATCATCAAAGACATTAATTCCGGCAAACAGGTGCCCCCTTCTCAGAGCTCCGTGTTCCCAACTCTGCATGGCCTCTTTTCCAAGATGAGAAACATCAGTACTAGCAATCACATGCCCCCTCCTCAGAGGGCTGATTTTCAGCTCCGTAGCGCCCCCACCGAGGTTTTACGTTTCAATAATGCCACTGCAGTCCCTTTGTACACTCAGTCCTATGGGTGGTAGATCTTTCCTGCGGTGGCTTTCTCCATGATACCTTAATGTTCTTGCTTTCTCTTTATACCCATCTAGCTAACAACTTTATGCATAGTTAACAAACCCATATATTAAATTCTTGCTGTTAAAATGTTAAGTGCAAGTTCTGTCTCCTGTCCAGACCTTGACAATTACAGAGCATTAATGGATAAATAGCATAATCCACTTGAGTTACAAAGATACAGATCAATGTTTGTCATATTCTGAATGAGAAAACATAGCTCTAAATAATACATTTTAAACCTATTTCTGTCTAAAATAGTGACAATTTAAGATATGTTTTAATACTCATGTGCGTACCATTTGGTTATATGGAATAATCAATCATGTAATTCCTAATTTTATTATGTTTCTATATTATGCAACTATATTTCATAAATATTTGTTATAATAGATTACTGGAATTTTTAAAAAACACTTTATTTTGAAGTATGATTGACATACAGAAAGCTGTGCATATTTAGTGTAAACAACTTGATGAGTTTGAAGATAAACATATACCCATGAAACCATTACAATCAATGCATAAACGTATCTATTGCCTCTAAAAGTTTCCTCCTGCCCTCTTTATTATTGTTATTTTTATAAGAACACTTAATATAAGATCTAGCCTATTAGAAAAATTTTAAGTATGCTAACAGTTCTGTTATCTATAGGTACTGTGCTGTACAGTAGATCTCTAGGACTTATATAAGTGAACTTTTAACATTTATCTAATTTTAATTTTTTATCACTTTTGGCTTAGATGAGTATTTTAATGGAAGACTGTGGTCCATTCTAAAATATATCTTCAAATGTCTTAATCATTCAGAGTGTTTAGATCAAACTGTGTTAAAAAAAAAAAAAGGATTCCCAGTAGACTCAGCCCTACTTAAAATAATTTCAAACACTTTGACTTGAAAGCTTTTCTCCATAACCCTGATATCTAAATACTGTCTTCCAATTGAGACCCAGTAGATATTGATATACCAGATCAAAATTGCTGCTGATTGATGCCAAATATCCTTTACATTTCAAATTTCCCATCAATGTCAGGAGCTCACCGTCATCATCAAAGACAAAGAAATTATACCAGTTTTGAAGCTGAGGTAGTGGATAAATATTGACAAATAGGGAGAGATTGATTGTTTCTTTGGTGACTATTGATAGACCTTTCAAAGTTATAATCAAAACACTGAGCTGTAACTTATGATTGCTCATGGATCCATACTGTGTAGATATGTCTAAAACTAGTGTCTTGCTTAAAATTTTATATGTCATTGGAACTGGCTTAGTGACTTAAGGGGAGAGGTTATTTGCCTTGGTAAGATGATGGTGGTAGAAACTGTGCTATGCTGGGTCATATACTCTTATATTGGAGCCACATAGTTTTGTTTTTTAATTTTGTATTATTTTTAATTTTTTTATTTATTTTGTTTATTTTTGGCTGTGTTGGGTCTTCGTTGCTGAGCACAGGATTTCTCTAGTTGTGGTGAGCGGGGGCTACTCTTCGTTGCAATGCGCAGGCTTCTCATTGTGGTGGCTTCTCTTGTTGCAGAGCACGGGCTCTAGGCACACGGGCTTCAGTAGTTGTGGTATGTGGGCTCACTAGTTGTGGCTCATGGGCTCTAGAGCACAGGCTCATTAGTTGTGGCACACAGGCTCAGTTGCTCCGTGGCATGTGGGATCTTCCCAGACCAGGGATCGAACCCCTGTCTCCTGCATTGGCAGGCAGACTCTTAACCACTGCGCCACCAGGGGAGCCCAATGCCAAAAAGTTTTTAATTAAAAAAAATATTGATAAACTCTGCTGTTCACCAGAGAAGGAAGAATTTAGACTATATTCTTTTTTTACAATTTACCCTTCCCTTTGAACCCCTAGCTCAGCCTTGAATATCCTTTGGCTTGTGTCATATCCCTAGCCCTACAACTCTTCCTGAAGTGGATATTACCTGCTAAGACCATTTAATTAGCTCCTCACCAGAAAATTGTATACCTGGAAATCATAATTGATGTAAAATATTCAGATAAAGACCCACGTTTACTAAATGCTAATAAGAATCTCTGAACAATATCTGTGGCATTCTTAGTCTGGATGCACTGACACTGTACAAGGTTCTATGAATAATTAAAAGTAGTACTTCAATGATCTTTTGAATAATCATTTATAAAAAAGTGGAAATTTACATGTGTTTTAATTTGTAATCATTGATTGCTACCTTAATTTTCAAATATATGCTTTAAAATCAGTCTTTTTTTAACATCTTTATTGGAGTATAATTGCTTTACAGTGGTGTGTTAGTTTCTGCTTTATAACAAAGTGAATCAGTTATACATATACTTATGTTCCCATATCTCTTCCCTCTTGCATCTCCCTCCCTCCCACCCTCCCTATCCCACCCCTCTAGGTGGTAACAAAGCACCGAGCTGATCTCCCTGTGCTATGTGGCTGCTTCCCACTAGCTATCTATTTTACATTTTGTAGTGTATATATGTCCATGCCACTCTCTTACTTCGTCCCAGCTTACCCTTTCCCCTCCCTGTGTCCTCAAGTCCATTCTCTACATCTGCATCTTTATTCCTGTCCTGCCCCTAGTTTCTTCAGAACCATTTAAAAATCAGTCTTAAAGCACACACAAACACACATACACACACCATTGTATCTTAAGTAGAGAATTCTTGATGCATGGCAATTTGGTTACATAAATAATAGAGAAAATCAACACATACACATGAAGAAAGTGCTTTCCCTGTTCCCATCCACATTCAAATTATAATTTAATTGTCTTACTCTACATAAATCTATAAAGTGATGAAAATTAGATAGGAAACTCAGAAAATGTCTCAGTCGACTATAAAAATTGTGTTTCTTTAAAGCATAAGATTATCAGTAAATATTCATGAAATGAATTCCCAGTGTTGGGCTGTGTTATAGACATTAGAAAATTCTAAGACTCCATTACTGCCCTCAGTGAGATTACAAGTAATTTAAAAATGCAGCAATTTTGGACTTCCCTGGTGGCGCAGTAGTTGAGAGTCCGCCTGCTGTTGCAGGGGACACGGGTTTGTGCCCTGGTCCGGGAAGATCCCACATGCCGCGGAGCGGCTGGGCCTGTGAGCCATGGCCGCTGAGCCTGTGTGTCCGGAGCCTGTGCTACACAATGGGAGAGGCCACAACAGTGAAAGGCCCGCGTACTGCAAATAAAATAAAATAAAATAAAATGCAGCAATTTTGAAACAGAACGTGCAGTGCATCTGAAGTTTATAATATAAGATAAGATATTCTGGTTGGCCCGTGGATGCTTTTCTCCCCAAGGTAGTTGGGTATTTGTATGAGTGCCTATATCACACTGTATCTCTGAGGTTTGGAACACAGACCGTGTGCCTGTACTTAGCTTGTAGTTTGAGGGGAAAGGATTTGAAACAAGCAAAATGTTACCCAGTGTAGCTGCCCCCAGTGCTTTTAACACAATATTACAAAGGCAAGAATTGAGTGGTTTGTAACAAGGATGGAAGGAAACAGAGTGCTTTGTAAAATTCAGCTTCTGGACGCTAAACAATGGGAAGTAAATCTGCTGCCCTTATATCCAGGTGTATTGTTTCAGATGACTTGAAGATTATGTTTGAGAGAAAAATAAAGGTTTAAGAACTATGTTTAGAAAAGTAATTTGTCGTTACCGCTGCATTCCATTCACTGGAAGCGAATATATCAGAAAACTTACCTCGTTTTTGAGAGAACTATATTGGCAAGGAAACCATGAGCCTATCCTCAATAACCTCCTGACTCTTCAAACTGTAAAACAGTCCTCAGGACCCTGAACTTACGTTCAAAGGAAGGGGACTGCTAGTGTTATATAGTTTGGAAGGTAGTCACAGACAATAGCGCCCACTTTAGATGAGGTAATAGAGGAAAACGGACAAGGAAAAACCTTGGCCATGGAACAAAGCCAGAGACCACAAAGAATAATAAGCAGAGGAGCTCCTCTTAGTGAGAGAGGCATGATTCAATCAAAAACCTTCAGTACAATGGCAAAGTTTTTCACGATGCCTGCCCAGGATTCTGTCACTCTTTGGGCTAGTGACTCTTGTGTATTTCCCATTTTTTCCTACTTTCTGTACTGGAGTTCGTATTGCAGTATTGTGCCCTGCTTCATCATTGTGCATTTTATCTGTGATAGTAGAGAAGGCAGAAAACTTGTCTTTTATTTGGTTGGTCACTAGAACACAAGAGACACCTTTCAACCCAGTGGAGCAGATTGTGCATCATGCAGAGATCATGAACTGCGAGATACAAGCAGTAAATGAGTGAGAATTTGTGTTGTCTCCTTTTTTGCGGGGATGGGTGGGTGGGTGGGTATAACTGAATACCGTACATGTGAAAAGAAGAACGGCACAGATATTTGGTGCACAAAAGGCCAAACTGTGGCAGAGACTGCTAGCTGTTCACCAGAGCTCACTTTCTCCTTCTTCCATGTGAATTGGACACCTGGCTTTCTATCTAAGTGGTGTTTCTCAGCCTCGCTTTAAGTTAAGTGTGGTTACGTCACTAAGTTCTCTGTAATAGAATATAGGTTGAAATGATATGCACCATTTCTATATTCTTTCTCCCATGTGGTGGGATGGGATATTAATGACCATAACCAGAGTAACCTTAGAAACCAATCGTTGAAAATGACAGTGTGATCATCAGCCTGCTTGATGTAAAGCCACCCCCAGTCCCTACCTCCAGTTCACCTGCAGCGTTCTCTGGACTAGTCAGAAATAAGAAAATAAATTTCTATTTTATTTGAAAAGTTATATTCCCACCCTGTTTGTTGTAGTACTTTGATCTGCCCGTTCCAGTTAAATGGCCATTCAACTGCTTTTTTTCCCCTTGCCCCTTCTTACTTCTCATCCTTGACATCTGTTGCAATACTGTTGGAGCCTATTAAGTCCTATTTGCCATTAGCAATATCTGTAAGTCAAATAACTGGTTTGCAGGGAAGTTAATGCCTATAAAAGTAGCTGTTAAAATGCAAGTACAGTAAATTAGTGCCTCCATTAGTGGAAAGCTGATTCAATAATAATGATTTCATTTAAACAATAGAAAAAATACTAAGGACTTCAATTTCATAGCAGCATTGACTGTACTTACTGATGAAAATCAGTTTTGCTGATTGAAGTCAGGCTGATAGGATACAAAATAGTACCCACTTTGTGGTTAATCTTATACGTTTGTTTTTTCAAAAATTATTTATAGACCCAACAGATATACATTGGATACTTTGTTATGTGCATTGCTCTAGTCACTAAGCTCTATCAGTGAACAAAATAGACAAAAACTCCTGTACTCATGTAGATGACATTCTATTGCAAGGCAGAAAATAAGGCAAATTAAAAATAATAATAATAAACTATTATATATAGTATTTGGGGGTGTTAAGTTTGGTAGAGAAAAAATAAAATATGAAAAGTGGAAAGGAATGGTGGGCATAGGAAGGAATTGCAATTTTAAACAGGATGGTCAGGGAAATTCTCACTGTGAAGTTGATATTTGGGTAATCTGAAGTAAGTGAGGCAGTAAACCAAGACAATATCTAGGATAAGAGCATTCCAAGCTTTTCTGAGCAGTGAGCTCCGCTATGGTGGTAGCAGGACTTATATGACTAAGGAACAACAAGAAGGCCAGTGTGACTGGAGTAGACAAGTGAATAGTAGAGATAAGGCAGTTAAACGTGTATGCGGCACATAACACACAGCCTTCTGGCCCATTTGAATGTCTTTGACCTTTATTCTCAATGAGATGGGAAAACACTGTAGAGTTTTGAGCAGAAGAGTCACATAATCTGTTTTATACTCTAACAAGGTGACTCTGGTTACTGTTTTTAGATTAAACTGTGACAGAGGAGGGCTGGGGAGACAAGGGTAAAAGCAGGAAGAGCAGCTGGGAGGATATTGCAACCATCCAGCCAAAAGACAGTGAAGGTTTGAGCCATGATGGGAACAGTGACGGTAATGAGAATTGTTTGTATTTGGGATAGATTTGGAAGATGAAGACATTAGGAATTGCTGAGGCATTATGAGTTATGAGAGAAGGAGAAAGCAAATCACCTGTTATATTTTGAGACACCTGGAAGGCATAAAGCTCATTCTCTTTATACTGGAACACCAATGTGAACTTTATAAAAAAGCTTTTCCAACCAGATTCATCAACTGGCATTCCAGAAAATGCTGTAGAGTGAGGGATGCCTTCTTATTGTTCATCTAACAGGTGATGTCCATTGAAGAGAACTGAGTGTTCCTTCCTGCCCACCAACATTGCTTCCTTTTTAATTTAATAATTCATTGGGCACTATAACCCCCAGCCTGGATGAGATGAGAGAAACAGAATGCTATAACTAAAGGGAACAGTTAAAATTAAGAAAAAGGAAATGTAAAATATTAAGATTCTCTTAATGGTGAGTTATCCTCTTTTAATAGTAGGTACTATTAATTTCTTTGGTCAGATAGTGTACCAACGTGAACTCCAAATTGTGAGAAATTTATTTCTTTACTACAAAATTAGTAATGATGAGATAGAACCAAATAAGTTACAAAAAGGGAGGTTAGTATTTATAATATATTTTGTTAATAATATATGTCATGTCCTTTATGATACATATGCAAAATTGGATATATTAGAGATGAAGGACATATTGTACGATATTAATGGTTTTAAAACATAGCAATGTAGGAAGTATTAAGACTCAAGGGCATGGATTATTGGTACATTAATACCTGTCTTGTATTGTAAAACCCCCCCAGCTTGCCTTCTTATACTTGAAAAGGCACCCAAGGTATATATTAATAGACTGCTAGAGCAATGCTTGAAACATAATTATGTTATATTAAAAGACATGGTAGCATTCTAAAATTCACCTGTTGTGATCAATTTATCCTGTTCCATGGATAATATATCAATTATTACATCTTCTTGGATTTCCATTTATATTCAAATGAATAATTTTCTCTTGAAATACAGGCTTTAAGTGATAGCTGAGTATTATTGAATATAAATACATAGATAAACACAAAAATGATAAAAATGAAAATAGCATATTATTTTCACTGTCATGTTCCTACCAAAACAGTGCATAATTAATAAACACTATTAAAGAAATGTATACTTATGACGAAAAATATATTAAAGCTAAAGTGCAGATTTCATTTAGCAAGTTATACGTTGATTGGTGAGAGAGCTTCTTGATTTTTCAATGTGGCTTTGTGTGTTTGCATGAAGAATGCTTCAAGCAGCAGTGTCCACTTCAGTAAACTTGATGTGAGCATTCTTTTACATCAGTACATAGAAATTGATCAATGAAAGAGATAGGTGTCATTACAAATTTATCATTTACCTCTTTACATTTATAAAACAAACACTATTTCATATAAATGAGTTATATAATTTGTATCTAACTTTCACTAAATAAGATACACCTTCTGTTTGTTATTTTGCAAACTAACTGAATTAATTATTAGAAATAATTTGGATGAGTACAGATGAAACTAAAGGTGCTCTAAGGAGTGAATGTATGTGTTTTACAACATGATATATTATTACTCTACTAGCACCAATCAAAGCAAACACTTTGACATATAAAAGATGCAACACTCCTTCTCCACACCTGCACACAAGAATCTAGTCAATAGATGAGTCTTAGTCCTCCTCAGTAATAGTGACTAAAAGGGTTTGATGTATTTCCTCATTCATACATGTTAAAAAGATATATGGGCATAGTACACATAAGGTAAAAAACTAAAATCACATATATTTGTATATTTAAGGTTTGATCATATGTATAGTATGCTTACACGTGTTTGTGTGTGTATATCCAAATGTTGATGTATATATGTATACTAGTATTAAAATGGTGCATAAATGTTTGACTATCTCAAATATTTTAAATATCATCTAATCTAAATTGCATTTGTTTATTTATTTATTTACTTACTTACTTACTTACTTATGCTTTCTATATGACTCCAAAACCCAATTTGTTTCAAAACCATTTATTGGAGACAGAAAATACTAAGTATTACCATGTCCCTGAAATATTGTTTTGGAATTACTGAAATGGTTTTCATTTAAAGAAAATTCTAAGTTTTGATTCAGTTGTTATCGAAATGAATTTGATGTCCAAGTGCATCATATCAAAAGATGTAAACTGATATAAAAATAGCAAACAATAAAAATTTAGGTAGAATTAAACTGCTTTCTTATATAAAACTATGTTGTGAGATGGGAAATACTTCCTATTTAGGTAATAAAATTGAATTCGTTCTCTTAAAACACTAGGGACATTTCTTCATAGAAATTTTAAACATTGTTTCTTCACAGTATCTGGCATGAGTTTGTACAAAATATTAATGTGTATCAATAAGAGCAGAACTTGTTAATGTGTGTCCCGGGTAGGAAATGAACCAGACCTTCTTCAGTCAAGGAACATGAAATGATTATTCCCTGGTCTGGCCTTAGGTTACCTCTTAACCTAGAATAGATCCTGCAGGAAGCATTGCCTCTGGCAGGATTTCACCTTCTAGAAAAGTCATCTCTTCTGGTTTGGCCCATAATTTCTTGAATCATTTAGTAGATTTGCCCATGGAATTATTACAAATTGCTTTCTATCTTTAAAATTGATTATTCATTTATTCAATTTTTACCAATCACTCAGCAACTCTTATCCCTGGAGTTAGGGATACAGCACTGAATTGGACAAACAAAGCCTAGCCCTAGTGGAGCTTACAGTATAGAAGAAGGTGTTGCAGGTTTTCTACAATTTATAAATTATTAGACGAGTTCTCTAACCTGGCCATTGATCACAATATTAGTTCCTTACCTCTAGAGATGCAAAGCAACAATCACTGAGGGTGACTGACTTTCTGAGATGCTGTGAGTGCGTACTAGTTCTCCATTCTTGGAAATAAGTAGAACCATCAGGGTAATAAGCCACCAACGATGTGGATATTAAAAATGGTGCTGAGTCTGTCGTCTTTCCAAAGATAATTTTCTCATTGGTATTTGAGTATTATCAGTAGCCTGTAGGTATCAGTCACACATAAACCATCCAATTAGGATAGTTTAGAGCAGTTTTCCCATGAAGAATGAACTTTCCTGTGATGGTTCCATTTCAGTTTGGTTTCGGGTTATGGTGTCAGTTTGTTTTTGCTTTGCATAAGGAAGAATATGGTGGATTTTAGGATAATATGCATTAGCAATAAACAGTCTAAAATGCTATTCAGTAATAACAAATAGAAATAATTATACTAAGATGTGTCTGTTATATCCTACCCTGCTTATGTTTAATTTTTTTACTTCTGGTTAGAAAGATGCATACCTATATTATGTGATTTCCTAAGTATACAGACAGATACAAAGAGATCCAAAACTTGTTTTTTCTTATGCTAAGTAATTCAGGACCTTTAAAAACTAAAAATGTCAAATGAGTTAATTATAGTAATTGTATGTGTTATTGTCTGAATACATGTCCAAGTAAAATTTTCTTACCCTTAAATTTAAGACTTAAAGTTACTGTTGGAAATTCATGGTGATTATCTAAATATGTATCCTAAAAGGTGCAGTGTTTTAGCCTAGAAACACAAGAGATATCTTTATGTGAAGCCATGGCTGCTATAAAAGAAAGTGGACATTTGACATTTTTTTCTTGATTATCTTTGATCCAATGTCTGACAAGTTTATAAAAGCATCTGATGCTTCCAATTTTAGAGGTGTTATATAATTCATTTCATTGTCTATTTCTATAGTTATCATGTGACAAATTAAATGCACTTTTTTAGAGAATATTAATGTCAGTATCTCCAGAGTAAATTTAACTTTACTTTGAACTTTGCTTCACTATTACACAAGTACAAATTAATATATCATAGGTATATGCAAACCTGTAACAATAAATTATATATCTACACCTCAAAGGTACTGCCTATGTACTTAATATTCATCATGGATTGTAAATCTCTTACACAAATAACATTAACCAGCAAATATGTGGTAATTATGTATGTAGCCACCTCTATTCCTTGCTCTCATTTCCTCTTAATCATATCTAAGCAGACGATGATGTCTTAGACTTGAAGCTTTCAGTGATAGCTCCCAACAATGAATGAGTTCTTCATTATCTGAGTTCTCATGGCTCTTACTACCTATGTTCATAACCCTATCACTAAACTCTATCTAAGAACCCAGTCCCCAAGCTGGAATTGACTGTCTTCCCTTAAGAGGCTATTGGGATTAATCCCATATGACTGAGAGTCTTGTTTATTTGGATCGCCTCAATAAAAACAGCCATTATATTCTAGTTATTGTCCATATATCCACAAATCATCCTTGGTTTCTCACTCATCTCTGATCTCCCTTCCACTGTATGCTTTGGAATCCACTGCCTGTTGTCAGCAAAATATTTTATATCCTCCATCTCTTCATTGTACTCTTTATCTTTTTACTTAAACTGGTCTCCCTTAAGGAGAGACGGAATTCCTTTTCTAATGGATCCTGTAACTACCTCCCCTTAATTCTTTCCAAAAGATCTACAACTCATAATAAATAGTGATCACTAGACCCTGTCTTTGAGGTACATACCTAAAATGTGTTTGAATTTTATACACATTTATCATATATATATGATATGCAAAAGTTAAATTTTTCTGGAATACTGACACAAATTTTCCCACCACTGGACCTGGAAGTTTGTTCACTGATCTGTTCCCAGTACTCAAACAGAGCTTGGAACATACTGGGAAAGTAATAAACTTTTTTTTTTTTTTTTTTTTTTTGCGGTACGCGGGCCTCTCACTGTTGTGGCCTCTCTCGTTGCAGAGCACAGGCTCCGGAAACACAGGCTCAGCAGCCATGGCTCACAGGCCCAGCCGCTCTGCGGCATGTGGGATCCTTCCGGACCGGGGCACGAACCCGTGTCCCCTGCATTGGCAGGTGGACTCTCAACCACTGCGCCACCAGGGAAGCCCATAATAAACATTTTTTAAATTAATGTATAAATTAATGGTTTACATCCCCTCCATGCTCTTCACTGTCACTTCTAGATCACTTTCTCTCCTCCCACCTCCTCACAAACCACAGAAGCACATGCTTTGGAACTGTACCATTAGCCACTCCTTCACTGTATGGTCATACCCATTACGTTTGAAATGATTTATCACATGGCTTACTGTGTTCATGGAGTGCAATATCGGTATCCAAGCAGAAAATGCATCTAACACCTTGGACTTCCAGTTTCTTCACCTCCTTACTTCCAACAACTTTCAAATCTCGATTTTAGGTTTTATGCTCTGTGCATACCATTCCCCACCCCGCTTCCCTGGCTTGTATCCTCTAATACCACCTGCTCCAACAATTCTTTGATTCCAGACATATTGATAACTTATTGTCTCCACTGTTTTTTCTCTTGCCCTGATAACAGCCTTCCTGTTTCTCCCTTCTTACCCAGAGTGACATCCAAGGTCCATCACAGTGGTCTGCCCTTCCCACACAGCTGCAAATCCCTTGGTCTTCTCTTCCTCTGCATTTTTTGCCTGTCAACATCCCAACTCTATTTAAACCAGTTCTCTGCCTACTCTCTACCTACACCTGGTCAGCTGAGCATGGATAGGAAACACACACAGAAAGGCAAGTGCGCACGCACGCACACACACACACCAGAATCATGATGACTGGTCTCACTTTATATTTATAACCTCAACTCACAAGTTGAATCCTACCACATTTCCTCTGTCAATTAACTTTCTACCATAAAAAAAATGAATGTTTCATTCATTTCTCCTTTATCTTTAAATCCCTAACACCCTCCCTACTCCTTTTCCCCCCGTGTTCAAGCCTCTTTTTCAAGCTTCTGCTTGCAACTGTCCCATTGACCAAAGCAAGTCACATGGCCAAGACCAGGATCAGTGTAAGAAGTGACTACACAAAAGTGTGCATTTAGGGAGAGGAATAATGGCAACCAGTTTTCAAACAATATATCCTCTTTCTACCCCCATATTTCTCTCATAATCATCACCTTGCAAATGTGAATGTAGTATTAAAGTTGTATTTTAGCTCTATTTTATATTATAGAATTCATGCTTCTTCAGTTGACCTAGATACTTAAATAGACTTTTATGATCATTCTTAGAAGAAAATGGAGTCTAACTTCTTGTCTCAATTCTTAAAAATAGATTGTTGGAGAAATTCTTATAAATAGGTTATTGGAGTAATTTTAGAGTATCATTGCTTCTCTGCTCCATAAATTTTAGATGATCCCTATTACTCTTTTATACCTTTTTATTTTGAATTAGTTTAATTACCCAGAATAAATTAAAGAATGAACAGCTTTCATGTACTCTTCACCCAGATTCCCCCAATGATAATATCCGACTATTGTATATTATCAAAACTAAGAAACTGACATTGGTACAGTATTAGTAACACAAGCACAGACTTTAGTCAAATCTCACCAGTCTCTCCTACATGCATTTTCATGTGTGTGTGTGTGTGTGTAGTTCTATGAAAGTTTATCACACATGTAAATTAGAGAAACCAATGTAACTCTATACCTCTGTAATCAGGATACAGACTGTTCCATCCCCATAAGGAAACTCCCTCAGGTTACCCCTTCATGATCACACTCTTCCCCCAAACTCTAACCCTTGGCAACCACTGTTCTGGTCTCCATTGCTATAAATGTCAATTCAAAATTGTTATATAAATTGAACCATACAGTATGTGAACATCTGAGGTTGGCTCTTTTTCATTCAGTGAAATGCCCTTGAGATCCATTTAACTACTTTGTGTATCAGTACTTAACACTTTTTATTGCTAAATCATAGTAAATTGTATAGTTATACCAGCTTGCTTATATATTCACTTCTTGAAGGATATTTCATTTGTTTCCATTTTGGAGATATTACAAATAAAGCTGCAATGAACATTCATGTATAAGTTTTTGTGTGAGCATAAGTCTTCATTTCTCTAGAATAAATGCCCAAGAGTACAATTGCTGGGTTGTATGGTAAGTGTACATTTAACTGTTTTTTTTAATTAGTTTCTGCTTTATAACAAAGTGAATCAGTCATACATATACATCTGTTCCCACATCTCTTCCCTCATGCATCTCCCTCCCTCCCACCCTCCCCATCCCACCCCTCCAGGCGGTCACAAAGCACCGAGCTGATCTCCCTGTGCTATGCGGCTGCTTCCCACTATCTATCTACCTTACGTTTGGTAGTGTATATATGTCCATGCCTCTCTTTTGCTTTGTCACAGCTTACCCTTCCCCCGCCCCCATATCCTCAAGTCCATTCTCAAGTAGGTCTGTGTCTTTATTCCCGTTTTACCCCCAGGTTCTTCATGACATTTTTTTAAAATTCCATATATATGTGTTAGCATACGGTATTTGTCTTTCTCTTTCTGACTTACTTCACTCTGTATGACAGACTCTAGGTCTATCCACCTCATTACAAATAGCTCAGTTTCGTTTCTTTTTATGGCTGAGTAATATTCCATTGTATATATGTGCCACATCTTCTTTATCCATTCATCCGATGATGGACACTTAGGTTGTTTCCAGCTCCGGGTTATTGTGAATAGAGCTGCAATGAACATTTTGGTACATGTCTCTTTTTGAATTATGGTTTTCTCAGGGTATATGCCTAGTAGTGGGATTGCTGGATCATATGGTAGTTCTATTTTTAGTTTTTTAAGGAACCTCCATACTGTTCTCCATAGTGTACATTTAACTTTATTACAAACTTCCAAACTGTTTTCCAGTGTAACTAAACTATTTTACATTACTGTCATGATGCATGAGAAATGTGGTTTCTCTACATGCTCATCAGAATTCGGAACTGTTAGTATTTTTGTATTTTCTTGGCCATTCTAATAGGTGTATAGCAGTATCTCATCATGGTCTTAATTTGCATTTCTCTAATTGCTAATGATGTTGACCATCTTTTCATGTATAGTTGACCCTTGAACTATGTAGGGGTTGGGTCATGAACCCCTGCTCAGTCGAAAATCCATGTATAAGATTAAAGTAGGCCCTCCAAATCCACAGAGTAAACCAACTGTGAATTTTGCAGTACCATAGTAGATATTTATTGGAAAAAATCCTTGTATATGTAGACCTGCACAGTTCACACCCATGTTTTTAAAGGGTCGATTGTACTTATTTGCCATCTGTATATCTTCTTTGAAGTATCTGTTCATGTTCTGGCCCAGTTTCTAATTGGATTGTTTTCTTACTGTTCATTTTCTGTTGAAAGTTGTTAATTTATTTTGGATTCACATCCTTTGTCAGAGAGTTTGCTGAGGTGTAGGATCACTGTTTGATGAAAATTTACAAATAAAAACAAACAAAATACCTGATTTTTGAGAAAGGCACAAAAGCAATTCAATGGAGAAAAGTAAAAACTCAGTTGACTATATTTATGTGGGTCTGTTTCTGGGTTCTCTATTCCATTCCACTGATCTATGCATTTATTATTTCATTAATACCACACAGTCTTGATTACTGTAATAAGTACATAGTAAGTCTTAAAATCAGGTAGTGTGACTTCTTCAGTTTTTGCTTACTTTTCTTTCAAAAATTTTTGGGCTAGTCTAGTTTCCTTGTCCTCCCAAACCTTTTTTTTTTTTTTTTTTTTTTGCGGTAACGTGGGCCTCTCACTGTTGTGGCCTCTCCCATTGCAGAGCACAGGCTCTGGACGCTCAGGCTCAGTGGCCATGGCTTAGCCGCTCCGCGACATGTGGGATCTTCCCGGACCGGGGCACGAACCTGTGTCCCCTGCATCGGCAGGTGGACTCTCAACCACTGCGTCACCAGAGAAGCCCCAAACCTATTTTTCCCTCTATCTAATATCACTTCAGCCTGGTTTTCCTGACCAGTAAATTTCATATTCTTTTTCTAGTTAATATATTTTTTTCTTAGAGACCTCACTCGTGTCTTATTTATTGCTAATTTTTTTCATGCTACTCCTCAGAATTAAATTCCCTCTAGACTCTTCTCCAATAATCCACCTACTTTTTGTTCCTTCCAAATTTGAGTGGAAGACTATGCCCTTCTAAGAAGCCTCCATGCCTAACCTCAATCTCTGATAGATACACTTTTCTTTCCTATTTATTTTTTCTGATTAGAGTCAGATTGTGAGTTTTAAGGCCTTAATCACACACAAAAAAATAAAATCCTCCCACACATAATTCAAAATTTAAAAATTAAAAACAATAAATGATGTGTATAAGAAAGCCCATCAAGACGATTTTTGTCTATGAAAATCCCTTTGATGTTATTTTGTTTACTTTAGAATATAAAATTCTTTCTTTCTCTATTTTTCCCTTTTCTTTTTGCCCTTTATCCTTCTTTTTGGTGTAGCTGTTTTGTGAGTGCCTTAGGCACAAGCTTCTTCTTTCTGTTGGGTAATCCAAAATTGGCTTTTATGAATAATTTGTTCTGTGTCATAAAGCATTCATTTTTCTGCTCTAATTCTCTTTATCTTTGTTGTCCTTCTGCCACATCACAGTCTCCTATTTTCTCTACCCTTTAAAATATCCTATGTAGCCCCTAATAGTTAAATAATGGCATGTTATCCCATCTTCTGCCTCACATTTTCCCTTAGAATCCGTTCTTAAATCTTCACCTTATTCAAAGTAAACTGTTACTTCCTACACCTTCCCATGTATTTCTGTCATAGTTGTTCCATAGATTGCAAACTGTTAAATCACTCCTCCACATCTCTCTCCTTGATAAGTGTATATCCTGCAGTAACTGAACTTAAATAAATGGTTCCCTACAACTTCTTTCCATCCATTATCTTCTGAAATAGGGTCTCTTTGTCCTTGTCTTCAGATAACCATATTGAATGAGAACTAAGGAAATCTGAGCAACTCTTGATACTTTCTTCAGATAGTTTACTAACATCTATAGGATAGAATGATGAGAGAGTTCAAGTTGTATGAAACTAGTGCCTACAAATATGCACAGTCTTTTCTGGAGGCAGGGGCACCACTCAACTGTAACACTCCTTTTTAATGTCCAACTTTTATTCATCCAATACTGAGAATCTAATGAGTTAAAAAACCTTTTGACAAAATGATTGCCACTCTTCACTTTCAATATATATTTGTTTGCACTACGAGATCTTTGGTATTTAAACTTTTTCTTCAAAGCAAATAAGTATCAACTGTAGGATTGAAAGAATATTGTCACCGAACATTTAACTCCAAATACTGTTTATCATGCTTACATGTGCCCTTTATTTGATTACATGATGAGGTGTATGAAAGCAGGTTTGAATCTGACAAAATTAAAGGTGCACAAATCTGTGTACAGAGATGCCTGTACTCCTATATTCAGGTGAAATGCTACACAGCAGATTCAGGTTATTTTCTAAAACTGACATTAATTAAGATGGTTTCTTTCTTTCTGCTCCTTTAGCAAATCTTTGCTGTATAACACTCCTTTACTGAGTACAAGCCTTACATGTATGAACAAAATGTAAGCTTTATTCAGATGACACGAAAATATATAATGTTGGATCAGAAGTGACCGAAGCATCTTTCATTGAATGTATCTATAGCTAGGTGACATGAACTGGAACATTTTCTTATTCATGAGTTGTACTGCATGAGTCAGAGGATTCACCTGAATCTTAAAATGTTATGAACCATTAATATATTCTAGTTTAGAATAAGATAAGCTGATCATATTATATCAAAGAAAAGGTTCATGCAATGACTGCTTCACACACATCAGTACTTCTCGTTTGGATTCCAGTACCTGTGGCCAGTGGCAATCTTTGCAAATGATCTTTATTTACCTTTATTCTTCTAAGAATTATGAAAACTGGGATTTCAAAAATATTACACTAAGTGACTTTTTATGTCTTCACATGTCATAGACTTTTTTTTTATCCTAACATGTATGTGCTCTTGGAGGGATACCCACACACAGACACAGTCATCTCATCTTTAAGCTCCCCCTTGCATCTTTAGCCTGTTTCAGTTCGAGGAGGACCACAGGTCACACGACCCTTTCATAATGGCTTCTCCTGTTCAAAAGGTCTCCAGAGCATTCCACTCAAGTCAGCAGCTTCTATATTGCCTTCGTACCTTCTCAAGGCA
Source organism: Mesoplodon mirus (assembly GCF_964341445.2). NCBI lineage: Eukaryota > Metazoa > Chordata > Mammalia > Artiodactyla > Ziphiidae > Mesoplodon > Mesoplodon mirus. The sequence continues at coordinate 23,631,498 of NC_138984.1, read as the reverse complement.
TTTAAAAAATATTATTCAGGACAGCATCTCTTTTGTTTTAGAAATAAGTTGTTTCTCATTTCCCCCTTTGACATAGTTTTCTTTATAATATATTTGGCATAAGTTGATTAATATTTAACCTTGGAAACACTTTTAGTTTGATAACCAAGATTTTTAAATTGCAGTCCCCATATTCAAACATAAATGGTAATAGGGCTCAAATTCTCCTATTGAAATTCAAGATATAATAATTTGAAGATGACATGTAAACTCTGAATAAGTAAAAAATTTAAGGAACATTTTGGAAAAACATAAAATCTACTTTCCTTCATATTTATAAAAACATGAAGTATTTAAAATTTGGCTACTATGGTGACACAAAATAAATATTCAAGTAGAAATGTCAATTATAATACATTGAATTTTAAAATTATTTTCTGTATAGAAGAAATATCGAGTGTCTATGAATTCACAGTTACAATAGTAACATTGTCCTTTAAGGTAGAGAAATGTTGAAAATCAAGAAGGCAATATGGCAAGCCTGCCATGATCTCCCAAGTTCCTATTTTAAATAGACAATATACAAAAGGCAAAAGTGTCAATACATAAAATGCAGAAAATAAGAATAAGAAGCAAGGAGAGGTAAGCTGATATGAAGTGAGAGAGTGACATTGACATATATACACTACCAAATGTAAAATAGGTAGCTAGTGGGGAGCAGCAACATAGCACAGGGAGATCAGAGCAGTGCTTTGTGACCACCTAGAGGGGTTGGATAGGGAGGGTGGGAAGGAGACGCAGGTGGGAAGGAGATGCAAGAGGGAGGGGATATGGGGATATATATATACATATAGCTGATTCACTTTATTATGCAGCAGCAACAAACACAATGATGTAGAGCAATTATACTCCAATAAAGATGTAAAAAAAATAAAATTTTAAAAAATTTTAAGAAAGACAGAAAGTACAATATTTCAAGAGAATTTTATACAAGTACAAAATTAATAGCTGAGCTTTTAGCATTGAGAAATTGCTACTATTAACCAAGATCAATTATATTTAGAATACTAGAGATAGAGGTCAATAGATGTTTAAAAAAAAAAAAAAAAAACTTCAGGGCTCCCAGATTACAGTGGACTTCTAGAAAACTCATTATCTTGTATTGTTATTTTTATTAAGTAATAAAGTTACCACTCTTTATAAAGCACACATGTTCATTATTTTAAAAGCAAGCAATAGATAACTAATAAGGACCTAATGTATAACACAGGGAACTCTACTCAATATTCTGTAATAACCTATATGGGAAAACAATCTGAAAAAGAATGGGTATAAGTATATGTATAACTGAATCACTTTACTGTATACCTGAAACCAACACAGCATTGTAAGTCAACTAATCTACAATAAAAAAATTTTTAAAAAAGAAAAAGGAAAAGAAAAGAATAAGAAGCAAAAGCATGCCTGAGTCAGATTTAATTTTCATTCTAAATCAGATTTATTTATATTTTTAAATTTTTTCTAGAAAAGTTTTAAGCCAGCTTACAAGGATAAATAAAATTTGGCAAAAGGGTCTAAATTAAAATAGAGAGAAATAAGATAAACATCAAGGGGAGAAAATGGAACCAAGAATATACCAAATGCATGCTATAATAACTCACTCACTAATGCTGAGGCACACTTTTAGTTTTAAGCTTTCAAACAGCCAAGCAAAGGGCATTTTCCTTTTCATTTGTATAATTGAGAATGTTTGAGATGCACTCAAACCATGTAGTTAAGGAAAAAAATACACAACTATATTATTAGTATAAGGGAGGGTTTTAATTGATGAACTCATCAAAGAATGCAGGCAGGTTCATTAAATGATGCCCTCAACAATATTTTTATATTGGATACAGTAATAAGTTTGATAAGGTAGCTCTTCATAATGCATAAATATATTCTAAGAATATCACCTATGGTCCATCATTCAGAGATGATTCAAAGGCTTACCAATTGGAAGTACCAGAATTCTCCTCAGAAAACTGTTTTGATTCAGTTTTAGAGTATAGAGGAATTCAAGTAAGCCCAAATATGATAGTAGAATACAAAAATACATTGAAGATAAATTAAGAGCATAACTCATACTGAAAAAAAAATCAGAATAGTATTATGGGGGATGCATATTAAAAGGCATGATAGAATGCAGAGAAAAAGGAAAAAAATATAAAATGCTTCAAGGGCTTATAACGAATAAGGAAAATAGAGGATATGGAGCTCTAAACTCCAGAAAGCAGGTATTCTCAAGAAGGTTAGGAACAGGATATATTTAATAAATTAATCATAGTGATTTGTCTTTACAAAAGACAATTTGTAAACCAAACACAGAACTCTATGTTTTCCAAAACTTTTATAAAAATAAAAGCATGTAAGGATAAAATTAGATCAGCACTGGAAAATACCATGTGCATATTCTACTATATGGATATACCATATTTGTTCATTCATCATTGGATATTTGAGATGTTTCCACTTTTGACTATTATGAATTATGGTTCTATGGAATATTTGTCTGCAACATTTGCCTACAATATTTGTGTAATATTGTGTAAATGTATTTCTTCATTTCTCTTGGGTATAAGCCTAGGAATGAAATTGCTGGGTCACATGGTTACTCTCTGCTTAGCATTTAGAAGCATTTAGAAGAACATCCAAACATATATATATTTATGAATATAGACTCCAAAATCATGAATTAAATTTTAGTGACTTCAGTCTTGAAATGTTACAGTAATAAAGGAGTATAATTACATAATGTATATTCTAAGAATGCAAGATAGTTTGTTTTGAGAAATATACTTCATCATATTAAAATAGTAAATGACCTTATTACAAAGATATAGTAATAAAAACAGTGTGTTACTGGTATAAAGACAAACATATAGGCCAATGGAATAGCATAGAGAGACCACAAATAAATTCTTACATATATGGTCAAATAAATTTTTACTAAGATGCCAAGACCATTAAATAGGGAAAGGACAGTCTTTTCAGCAAACGTTGTTGAGAAAACTAGATATCCACTTGCAAAAGAATGAAGCTGGACCCTTAGCTTACACCATATATAAAAATTAACTCAAAATGGATCAAAGACCTAAACATAGCAGCTAAAACTATAAAAATCTAGGAAAAAACCTAGGGGAAATCTTCATGACATTGGATTCGGCAGTGATTTCTTGGATATAGCACTGACAGCATAGTAAACAAAAGTAAAATTAGATAAATTTGATCTCATTAAAATGAAAAACTTTGGAACATCAAAGGATACAGTCTGTAGAATGAAAAGGCAGCCTATGGAATGGAAGAAAAATTTTTTTTTTTTAAACCCACATTTGTTTATTTACTTTTTATTTTTGGCTATGTTGGTTCTTCACTTCTGTGCGAGGGCTTTCTCTAGTTGTGGCAAGCGGGGGGTCACTCTTCATCACGGTGCGCGGGCCTCTCACTATCGAGGCCTCTTTTGTTGCTGGAGCACAGGCTCCAGATGCGCAGGCTCAGTAGCTGTGGCTCACGGGCCCAGTTGTTCCGCGGCATGTGGGATCTTCCCAGACCAGGGCTCGAACCCGTGTCCCCTGCATTAGCAGGCAGATTCTCAACCACTGCGCCACCAGGGAAGCCCAAAGAAAATATTTTGAAATCATATATCTGTTAAGGGGTTTTATCCACATTATATTTTGCAAAGTCCTGCTACAACTCAACAACAAGTAAAACCAAATGACCTGATCAAAAAAATGGACAGAGGACTTGTATAGACATTTCTCCAAAGAAGATGTACAAATGGTCAAAAAAGTTTTTAAAAAAAATGAAAAGATGCTTACATTTCTAATAATTAGGGGAATAAAAATCAAAACCAAAATGAGATATCACCTCCTGCCCATTAGAATGGCTACAATTAAAAAAAAAATAGATGGTAGCAAGGATGTGGAGAAATTGGAACACTTTTACTTTGCTGATGGAAATATAAAATGGTGCAGCTGTTATGGAAAACAGTATGTCGGTTCCTCTAAAAATTAAAAATAGAATTACCATATGATCCAGCAATTCCACTCCTGGTATGTACCTAAAAGAACAGAAAGCAGGATCTCAAAGAGATATTTGTATACCCACGTTGATAGTAGAATTATTCATAGTGGCAAAGGATGGAAGGAACCAAAGTGTTCATTGATGGATGAAAGCTTAAACAAAATGTGATGTATACGTAAAATAAAATATTATTCAGCCTTTAAAAAAATGAAATTCTAACACATTTTATAACATGGCTGAAACTTATGGACATTATGCCTAGATGAAATAAACCAGTCACAAAAAGATAAATTCTATGTGCTTCTACTTATGTGAGGTCCCTAGAGTAGTCAAATTCATAGAGACAGGAAGTAGAAGGGTGGTTGCCAAGAGGCTGAGGGGAGGGGGAAATGAGCAATTGTTTATGGCTATAGAGTTTCAGTTTTGCAAGATGGAAAGAGTTCTGGAAATATGATTGTATGACAGTACAAATGTACTTGAAATGTACACTGAAAAAATGGATGGTAACTATTACCACCGTTAAAAATATGCATCATTTTTATGCATAGTTATTATTAGCTAGCAAGGCTAATGTTAGATTAATAAATAATTTGTTTTTGTAGGAAAAAATAGTAAATGAAAGAATCCATATATTAATTTTCATATTTGCCAAAGAGAATGGATAAAATTCGCATATTTTCCTGATTTTAAAACTCTTTACAAAAAAACAATAGAGGAAATGTTACTTAACTAAAACAGAATTGTCTTTTTCAAACTTACTGCCAGTGTCTTCCTTAATGATGAAACTTTAAATGTGTATCCCATAAAATCAGATATAATGTAAAGAATCTACCATCACTCATTCCTAGAAGTTTTAATCCCATGAACACTTTTTGTAATTTGATAAAGCAAAATTGATTTTAAAAATTTGCAGGCAACGTAAGATGTAAGAATGTAAGATGGAAGAAAAATGACAAAAATGATTTCATAATGGAAAGCAATAGAGAAGAAACTGGTTTATTATATATCAAATATACAGTGTGCTGAGCATATAAAAATGTATCTAAAACTGTTATCATTAAAGTAGGAGTTCAATTAGTGAATGTATGTGGAAGAAGCACAAGTTTAAATTCTAATTTACTATATAAACCAAAAATGTTAATGAATTAAAAAATTAAAAGTATAAAAACATTAATTTTTTTTCATAACAAGAAAAATGCCCCTAATATTAGATTAGATATAAAAGCAGACGTGAAACTTTATATTATATATAATATAATCCTTTTGAAATAATATTAATACAAGCATAGCTGAGAGAGTAAGAGAAATAATTTTCTTAAATATACCAAAATGCTACAAATAATTTTTTCTGAGCCAGATGATTAAAGGTGACTTTTATTTTCTTTGATACATCTTTACATACTTTCCAAGTCTTCTACAATATACATTTATTTTTTTAATAGGTGGAGAAATAGCTGTTATTAAAAATAAGAATGGCTTTTGCAACTCTGTACAGTGTTTGAATGAATTTCATTAAGTGCCTCTTGGCTGCTTGCTTGATCATTTTTCCCCAGTCTTCTGACTTGACCTTTGCCTAGTCTATCTCGTTATTTCATCTGGATTGATATGGTAGGTGACTTACTATGGCCACCTCTGTTCCTCTACTCACTAAGGGAAGTATGAGGGGCAGATAAAATTCACACCTGAGCAGTTATTTCCTTCAGCTTCCTTCTGGTTCCAAGCTGTTTACAGCTCCTGCAGGTCATATGAAACTCTGGAAAATTCAGTCAGCGCTCACCTTTTAAGCAGGAAATTTAACAGTACCCAGCAGGAGTTTCTCAAGTTGTTTCAACTTTTGAATAACTTAATTCAATTCAGTGCTACTTTTTCTCCCTGTAAATTCAACTAATCTTCCTTATTCTTGTGATTTTTACATTAGAACATGTTATATCATTCAGCATGCCTAATATAGCTGTCCTTTCTTACACTCCACTGTAAGAACATAAAAACTCAACTACTTCACCTCAGACTGTATTCTGTCTGACGAAATCTCTCATCAGCACCTTCTATAAATTGAACTCATAAAACATGGCCATCAACAAATCTATTTATCTCTCCTTAGGTATCCATTAGAGAACTGGTTTCTGTCACTTTGAATTTCACTCAATAAAACCTCTCAAATAAAACAAAGCCAAATCTCAAAGGTAAATAAAAAGATCAAAATAAGGATGAAAACACAGATATTTTAAACACACAGATGAAATAATTTATAAAATGTATAATATTCAGATACTACCGTACCTATTTGGGGGAAAAAAAGTTACATTTTATTTGTAATTGTAAGGTCAATTTTAAATAGTTTACTTAATACAGAAAATGTATTTACATGAAAATATTTAGATAAAAGCTTTTGTGAAAAGACCTAAGATGTAAATTCTACCTTAACCTCATCTATGATTACTAAAAAGTAAAGTAAGATAATTATACATTAAGGTGTCATAATTTTTTATGTTTATTAGAGCTAGCATCTTAATTTTAGGTTAAACATATACAAATATATAGGAGTATAGTGTCTTTGGACTTTGTGCACATTTTATTATACACTGAGGCTCTTTGCATAATCACTGTGTATACTACATTTAGGGCAATTTTATGGGACTTGAATGACAATAACTTTACTTTAAATGATAACAGGGGTTTATAGTGGTTATGTTTCCTTTTATGACATAGCAATGATTGAGTTATTTAATGGCCAATCATTAATGTATTTCAGTGTTTAAAGGTAGTCTAGTTCTATAATATCCAACATATTATATGAAGCTGTCCACATAGCTGTCTAAATCCACTGATTTACAATTTCAAAATATCAACCTTTCTTTTTTTAAGCCTGTAGTGTCAGGCTTTTCCTGATAGTATAGAAAACTTACAGGGCTTAAATTCAGATGAACTTAATTCAAATCCTAAATCCTTGGACAATGATTTAACTAACCTTTTTTTCTTCATTTCTCTTCTCTATCCACGTTATATAAAACTGTGAATTTGAATTGAAAGTCTTAAATATAAATCCTTGTTCCATCTGGTTTTACTGGACGTTTGGCATTGGACATATTTCTTGATTTCTATGAATACCAGCTCCACTTTGTGAAATACGAGTTACAATATCACCTTGAGAAAAACAAATGAAATAATGAATATAAAAGTGTTTTGTAAATTACAGGGCTTTATTCTAACTTTTGTACATAGTACATATATATATTTAGTGCCTCATTTTATGCTGAGTTCCTTCTCTCCTGAAGTGCTCATATCTTAGTTGAGGCAAATACAAATAATATTCATTCAAAGAATCAGATAATATACAGACATGCAAAGTGTTATAGGAAGCTTGCAGAAGAACAACTCTTTAAATAAATATGGGATACTTGACTAAAGTGGTGGCATTTAAGAAGAGAAATGAGCTTTAAAAAGAGAAGAAAAGGAGCCCCAGATAGAGAGAAAATCATGACCTATTTTAACGGGAGCAAGATCTACCACGGCTGTAGAGTGGTGTGAGATTGACTCTGGCTAGAGCGTAGAATAGGAGGAAACGTGGTGAAAACTGTTTGGAAAGCATTTTGACACAGAGGATAAAGAGCTAGGAGGCCAAGCTAGGGGTGTGGACTTTCTCGTTGGTTCAGTGGGGAGCCATTTTAGCTTTGTAGTGATTCTTAATCAAGATTATGGCCAATTGACTTCTATGCCTTTTACATTTTTTGCTTTAAATCTGGTGGCAGTAGAAGATGCCAACGACTGAATTCCTAAGACCTGAAACTCTGAACTCGTGTCACAGTTTAATGAACTGAGTGTGGGTAAAATTTGGAAAAACACTCCACACTTTTGCCAATCTACTTATAATTATTTAACAGTAAAAATATGGCACAGTAGTGAAGTGTTGACAGATAAATGCTAAACATTTGTAACAGTACACCACTGATGAAAATGCATGAGTAATCTCTTGGTTAATAGGATCTGCAGGCATAGTGCTTTAGGAAAATGTGCATCCTGGCCTCATAGAGATATTTTGTAGAAGTCCTTCTAAGTATATGCATGAAACCAGGCAATTCACATAATATGTACATGCATATAGTCAATCATATAGAATAAATGCTTTAAAATATGTGTGCCGAATGGATATACGTAGAGAGGACCTTTACTCATTAATTTACATAATTACCTCTTTGGCTCATAACACTGCCAGAAATGGCCTAATTTTCATTAAGCATGACTACAGTTTTCCTACACTAATCATATTAATGCCATACTTGTTTTGATACCCAAGAAAGTAATTAGGTTGTTTTTGATGATGGTGAATATAATATGTATATTAACAAATTGGTATATGTTACATTTCATTTTTTAAACTTCAACTTAAATGTAATCAAATGATAGTGATCCTAGCCAGCTTGCTAGCAGTTTAAGTAAGCATTCTTTTCCCTAAGCTTCTTTAGTTGATTATTTGAAGACATGATTTTAATAAATCTTAGAAGAAATTTTCAAGAAAAATTAGGTAGTTGATATTCTAAATCTGAGTATATTGAGAGAGCCTGTTCAGTTATAACTATTGCATCATTAGTGTAAAACTTCACATTGCTAATTGAATTAAATACTTTTTTTTACCTTTACATTGAATAAATGGTATATGGTATATAGAAAAAATTCATATTCATATATTTGAAACTGAACCATATTAAGTTCTTAGAAATTATATCTGCCATATTCTGCTTATAATTATTACTATACTACTTGAATGTAAAATTAATGCACTGTAGGTTTTTTTATTATGGTAAAGTATACATAACATAAAATTTGCCACTTTAACCATTTTTAAGTGTACAGTTTTCAGTGGCACTAATTAAAATTACAGTGTTGTACAACCATCAGCAGAATCTAATTCAATATATTTTGCATCATCCCAAACAGAAGCTGTATCTCAAAAGGTCAAAACATAGAATTATTTTATGATCCAGCAATTCCACCTCTAAATATATAGCCAAAAGATTTGAGAACAGGGACTCAAGCAGATACTGGTACACATACATATGTTTTGGTTTTTGTGGAACCACCAAATTGTTTCCCACAGTGGCTACATTATTTTCCATTCCTGCCAGAAATGTACAATTTCTCTACATCCTTGCCAATATGTGTTACTTTCCTTTTCTTTTTTTTTATTACAGCAATACAAGTAGGTGAGATGTGATATCTTGTGGTTTTGATTTTCAGTTTTCTAATAACACATGATGTTAAGTATTTTTTCATGTGCTTATTGGCCATTTTTATATCTTCTTTGGAGAAATGTCTATTTAAGTTCTTTTCTCGGGCTTCCCTGGTGGCGCAGTTGTAGAGAGTCCGCCTGCCAATGCAGGGGACATGGGTTCGTGCCCCGGTCCGGGAAGATCCCACATGCCGCGGAGCAGCTGGGCCCGTGAGCCATGGCTGCTGAGCCTGCGCGTCCGGAGCCTGTGCTCTGAAACGGGAGAGACCACAACAGTGAGAGGTCCGTGTACCTCAAAAAAAAAAAAAAATCTTCTCTCACTTTTACATTGGGTTATTTATCTTTTTGAGGTTGAGATGTAGGAGTTTTTTTTTTTTTAATATATTCTGGATATTAATCCCTTTGCCCATCTTTCAGATAGCCCCCAGTCAAATGAGAAAAGGCAAACACAATAGAATATTAGTAAGGTCTGTTCTGCTTCCTCCAGAACCAGGGACCAGGGTCCCACACTGGAACGTGGGCTTCCAGCTTCACTACTGCAGCCGAGTCAGGGAGGGAGTTGGGGGAGGACAAGTAAGAATGCCACAACTTCTTCCTACCATTTGTAGGTTGCCTTTTTCTGAATTCAGCATTTTACTGGTTACTATATACCTTTGCCTGTTTATTCTAGAGTACTGACAAAGTTGGTTGTGACCATTTCTGCCTGTTTTTCAATATTTTTGTGAAGAGACAGGTATGTTGAACTGCCTACTCTGCCACTTTGCTGAAGTCACACCCCTTTACTAGAGTTTTATTTTCTAACTGGAGTCAATGGAATTAATAAGTAAGCATTGCCCTAAGTACTGTAGGAGATATACAGGTGGAAGACTAGACCCTCAAGGAATTTAGAGACTAATATGACATGCATATAAATTTCTCTCATACAAGGTAGTTTATGACCTGCATTAAACCCAAGGAATTGGGAAAGGATTAATGATAACTTTTACAATGGACTTTGGAAGTTAAGCAGGATTTTTATAGTTGGCGCTATTGAGGAGAAAAGGTTCAGCTGGAAGTGACAACATAAGTATAATGTGAGGAATGAGAAATAGAACAGAGGAGAGTCCTGTTTTTTGGGTATGTAGGCTATTTGTAGAGTTTGGTAAAAGATAAAGCCAGATGATAATAATTACCTCTATGTTTTATTCAGAAGGCAATGAAAATAAAAGTTTTTAAGCAAAGAAATGCTATGATTAAAGCTATTGCTTTAGGAGTTTAGTTTGGCAAGGATGTGCAAAAATGTATTGAGAACACAAAAGTTGGGTTGAAATGGGTATATTTTGCTTTGTGGCTGAATTCTTGTATTTTATGTATAAGTACTTAAAAATTACTTCTAATTTGGAAATTTCAAATAAATTAATAGCTGTAAAAATCTAGCATAGTTTAAAAGTATGAAACAAGTGAAAACCATCCTCTGGTGTTATTTATCAATCTGTGGCAAACTTTACATTTACAACATCTAACACATAATATATAACAATTGCATTTTACAATAAAAATTAGAATAATTAAAGAATACTAATGAATATAGATTCTATGCTTAATATATAGAGATTGTTCATAACAGTAGCAGGCATAGTTTTCCCTATTTTTTATTTAATTAGTGTCTGTTACACTCTCTTTAAACACTAAAGTGTGTAGAAATTTTTCAATTTTCAATCCTTCTAATTATAGTATTTTGGCTCCCTATTTGGAAATAGCTAGTATTTTCTATGTTAAAATATTCCAAAGTATTTCTGGACTGTTTTTGTTTAAATAAATTGAATTAAAAATAAAATAAGTTTTAATGGTCAGCAAAAATAATAAAAAATTAAATGAATAAATGAACGAATAAATAAATAAATAAATAAATAAATAAATAAATGTATGTATGTTCACTAGCATTCAGACATGGCTGTTTTCTGTCTAACCCAGGGGAATTTAAGTTCCATGAGTGCAAACACTTTTGTTTGTTTGTTTTTTTGTTTTTGTGGTACGCGGGCCTCTCACTGCTGTGGCCTCTCCAGCTGCAGAGCACAGGCTCCGGACGCACAGGCTCAGCGGCCATGGCTCACGGGCCCAGCCGCTCTGCGGCACGTGGGATCTTCCCGGACCGGGGCACGAGCCCGTGTCCCCTGCAACGCCAGGCGGACTCTCAACCACTGCGCCACCAGGGAAGCCCTAAACACTTGTTTTGTTCTCTTTACTCACAGCACCTAGATGAGTGCTATCATCATATAGGTTCTTGATAAGTATTTTTGGATGTATGATCTAAAGAATACCTGCCTTTAATATAAAGGTAGTATTTTTTAAATACACTATTTATAAAAGACAGTAATAAATAAAAATTCTCATAGCTAAGTTACCTACTCTTCCCTCATATATAAGTTTACGTTAATAGACTGTTTTTCCATAAGAGGTATGTTTAGTCTGTCAAAAATTTGATGAAAATAGAAGAAATTACATGATTAACTTAACACTATTTTCATTGAATAGAACGATGATGCAATTTTTTTCTTTATAGTTTTCTCTTGTGTGTCTATTAAGATTTATGAAAGAAAAAGTTGGTATTATAACAATAATTAATTAAGACATAACCTGGGGGGAAGTAGAGGAAGCGGAAAGCTAGAGAACATGGAAATATGAATTGATGGTGATGGGGTGATAAGAAATCTTGTTCTGCATATCTCAACTAATGAACTTTTATCCCAACTCCTTGTTTGTTCCCCATATACCACTTGCACACTCAATGCCACATTCTTAATTTGGTGTTTTTCTAAGGCTTGACTCACAGGTCATTATTCCCTGCTGCCATCTTGGTATCAAAGGATCTTCTGTCTTACTCTTCTCAATGACTTTTTTCATGAAATTAATTGATTTTTACCTTGGTAAAAATTTAATGAACAAATCCATATAACTTGCTAATAAGAGATGTTTGAGGCAAAACATCTTTTTCCAGGGTTCTTCCACTTAACGTTTACATTTTAAAAAGTGATATTCAGCAGATTGTGTACTGCTTTGAATTATAAATGCATGAATGTCTCTAATGGTGAGAATATAAACACAGCTAGAAAGAAGAACTGTTTGTTTTTTCTTTTATCCTGGTGAGACTGGTAAATTAGCATATGCAGAGACCATGGGACCTTGTAGTAAATGATCATCTATAGGCTGTTCATTTATTCATTTATCTAATAATTTACCATCACTACTCTTCCAAGTCTTTCTGTGTGCTGCATAAGAGAAGAATAAAGTCACTAAACCTGGGCAGGATCACCCTTTAGAGACAAAGCTATACAGACCCATTACTAGGTTTATTTTTCTTTTTCTCATTTGCCCTTGGCTTTCTATTAATCACTATGTTACCACTTGCTTATCTTAAATCTCTGTTACATACTTTCAAATGGGTAAATCTAAACAAGTAATATTAGCTCAATTACATATGATTTTAGTAAGTTCTTGCAAGTTCTCAAACAATGTTGGCTATAAGCTAAGTCTCCTAACAAATCAACAACTTTGGTATAATCTGACTTCTTGAAATCACTGGTATACACAGGGAATCTTGAGCATATTAGATACAACCTTGTTTTGGTGATATGACATTAGGGGAAAAAATAGAAAAAATCCAAAATATTAATTAATCCTATTACATAAGGCTGTGTCAATTCACAACATTATTTATGGCATGATTTCTAATTTCTTTTGAATGCCCTATCATATTTTACCTACATTGGATACAATAAATGATGTTCTCTCACAATGAAATATTAAGAAATTTTGATACTAAAAAATTCCCATAGTTGTAGTAAAAATAATTTTATGTGCTTTGATTCTTCAATATTAATCAATCCATGCTACTCCCCAAACTAACCCTGTCCCAACCCTTCATGGTACTAAGCAGCAGAGAACAACTACAATGACAAAAATTCTAAGTATTTCTTCGGTGACCAGAATTTTTTTGCTCATGTTTTGTGGCTGCATCCCGTCTCCAGCAGTTTGTTGCAATACAATAATTAAGACTAAAATACATTAATCTGTCCCTGAACAGATTGAAAAAAAAGTAATTTCCAAGTAATATAGAGTCAGCGAGACTCTCCATCCTGGGCAGCCATTCAAAACTGTTAGAGTGCATGCCCACTGAAATACCTTCTATAGAACAATACTTAGACTTGACCAGAGATAACATGTATGAGTGTGTAAAAACAATATATCAGGACTTTATCTAATGGAACCTCAGAAATCATATGTGAGTTACTTCCAGTCCAAGATATTGATCGGACCTGTGAATTTTACTCTCTGCTTAAAATATATCATTACAATGGCAAAGGACAAGGAAAAGAGAAAATATATATCCTCACCTAGAAACTAGGAAAGTGCATCATCCAAATGCTAGAAATGTTGAGGAGTTTTGTAAAATATAGCTCATTTAAAACCAGAGTAGAAGAGGAACAACAAGGTGTGCTTATACAACTTTAAATGAATACATACATGCATATGTACATACATACATGCATACAAAGAAAATAAAAGAGTTTGGGACTCAGGAATTCCATATCCAGGCTGTTCCTGGCTGAAAGTTACCTTTATTCCTACTTGCAAACATTTCTAAAAATATTTCAGCCAACTTAGAAATTAATTAAAATTAAGAAATTAAGAAATATATGAGTGAAACAGTGATAGAAACAAGATAATATTTTACTAAGTTCTTATGTATTATTAATATGGACATCAAATTTTAAGAAAATATTAAATATTCTATAAGAAATACAAAGAGATTCAATAATAATGTGAATCAAATGTCCAAGATTATCTCTATAAAAACCTGAAAGAATTTGAAGAGTTTGGAGAAAAAGATGTAAGACAATAAGTTTATCTCCTTCCATAAAGAGAAATCAATAGACACTTTTATTTTTGACCACTAGTTAAAGAAAAGTGTAATTTATAACTTATTTATTAAAGAAAAAAGAAACAAAGCTAGAATCAATATAGTAAAAGAAATAAAAGCTTTTAAAAAGATAAAGAATGATAAGAAGGACTTCCCTGGTGGTGCAGTGGTTAAGAATCCACCTGCCAATGCAGGGGACATGGGTTAGATCCCTGGTCTGGGAAGATCCCACATGTCACGGAGCAGCTAAGCCCATGTGCCACAGCTACTGGCCTGTGCTCTAGAGCCGGAGAGCCTCAACTACTGAGCCCACGTGCCACAACTACTGAAGCCCACGCACCTAGAGCTCGTGCTCCACAGCAAGAGAAGCGACCTCAATTAGAAGACCATGCAGTGCAACGAAGAGTAGCCCCTGCTTGCCACAACTAGAGAAAGCCCATGCACAGCAACGAAGACCCAACACGGCCAAAAATAAATGAAAAAAGAAAAACAAAAACAGAACTATAAGAAAAGTGAGAGCATGAAATAAAATGACACATAATAGCATCAGTTATTATAATAAATGTGATTATGTTAAACCTTACAAACTAGTGACTCTCAGCTTATATCAAGAAAGAACTAAATTTGCTTATTTTAAAGCCGACTGAAACATCATGATGCCTACAGTTTCAAAATACTAGGCAAATGCAATGAAAAAAACAAATAATGTTAAAATATCAATCTTAAATCAAAGTACAGCTTAAAGAAATATAATAAATAGTACAAGAAATATATTTATATAAATACCATTTAAAATCCGCAATACAGATAATTACAGTCATGAGCCAACATTTATTGAGCGCTTCCTGTATGTCAGGCATTATTCTAAATGCTTATAAGTGGCTGCTCAAGTAACTCTCACAGTAGCCTATCAGCTAGGAACCATTATTACCATAATACCCATTTTATGAATGAGGAACTTGAGACAGATAAATTAAGAAACTTGCCTTTCCATGTAACGAGCAATTAGTAGAGCTGCGATTTGAATCCATTCTGGAGAGTTAGACCTTAATTGTTACATGACCTTGTCTCCTCCCTTTGTAACAGCCATCAAGCATCAGGTACCAGAGTAAGATATTATTAAAACAAAAAAAGCAACATCTGCACAAAGAGACATTGAGAAAAGTACCATCATAACAACGATGTTCAAATAATAATATTCTATTTTCTAAGTCCTCAACAGATCAAAAATAAATAAATAAAATAGACTTTAAATGTGATACATAATAACAAGATAGACATAGATGCATATAGATATGACTTTCTACCCTAAAAACAAATAGTATATAATATTTTCAAATATTTGTAGAACAATTAAAAAGTCAATTAAGTGATAATGTCATAAGGCAAAAAGTTATTATCAAAATTTTTTAAACATTAAAAATTGCATGCCACATTTTCAGTAACTAAAATATTTAATCATATGACAATTTAATATTCTTAAAATAGATCTAAGATAATTTTAAAATATAATTATAGAATTTTTGATTAATGAAGGAAAATAACAGTATTATATATTAAACTGCAAATGATGATAAGAAAATGCTTATCAAAGAAATACCTTAAAGACATTTAATCTAGAGATGAAAAGAACAAAATTAACCTGTTAATACATTAGAAAAGAAAACATTGATATATTCCAGCATGGATCTTTGGTGGTGAGAGGAAAATTTCCACCATAATAAGCTAGAAAAAAATCTGGAATTTCTGAAAAAGGGAGAGAGAGAGAGAGAGAGAGAGAGAGAGAGAGAGAGAGAATTAAAGATGACAACTTCAGTATCCTTTGTAAATTAATCTCAGAAGTGACATACCACTGCTTTGCACACGTTCTGTTGGTCATACACACTGACTCTGGTACAGTGTGGAAGGAGAATACCAGGAGATCATTGGGGGCCTCCTAGAAATTGGCTACCACAGTACACGCTCTGGCACTCAAATGAGCCATTTCTCTCTTTCAGTTATTTTTTGGTAAGGGATTATATTTTATAATGTTGGAACATCTGTCTCAGGGAAGCTAAAAATCTTTTTCAAGATACTACTATTAAGACAATAGAGATTTAACCCAGGTCTTCTGACCTAAAGCCTCATGGCTTTTCTCCTGCAATAAAATAGAATGCCATGTAGGTGTACTACTGTGTGTAGCACTGTTTTCCAGCATTCAAAATATTTCTATACTGCTGAGCTTTTGAAATCGTCATGACTATTTTTTCCTTCAGTTTTGCTTTATCCTCTAGCCTTCAGTTTACTCTCAGCCATATCCTACTGGTATAAATGTTCCAGACTGATAAACTCTCTCTCTGCTTTTCCAGATTACTTTTTTTTTTCTTTCAATAGACATGTATACTATAGAAACAGACATTAAGACCACATGAATTGTGGGAGTAAATACATTTGAAGTGAAAATGTATGGGTCTTTCCATAATAGTCTGCTCAGGCTGCCATAACAAAATACAGACTGGATGGCTTAAGCAACAGAAATTGACTGCTCACAATTCTGGAAGTGGGAAGTCCAAGATACAGATTCTAGCTGATTCGATTCCTGGCGATGGCTCTCTTTCTGGCTTGCAGATGGCTACCTTCTCCATGTATTCTCACATGGTGGGGAAAGCAAGCAAGCTCTCTTGTGTCTCTTATAAGGAAACTAATCATATTAATCATAGATTTACCCTTATGACCTCATTTAACCTTTGTCACTTCCTTACTCCAAATAGTCACATTGGGAGTTAGGGCTTCAACATATGAGTTTTGGGGGCACAAAATCCATCAAGTCCTTTACACTTTCCCTATGAGGAAAATATGTGCCTGGAATTTGGGATATTACAGCTTTCAAGGGGCTTTTTATTTTCCAAAGGGGCTTGTGTTTTTTCACATTATTTTTCTCAATATTAGTCCAGATAATGAACTTTTAATATATTTGTGTTTCCGATAAGTAAGTTGCTCACAATATATGGAGTTCTATTATTGCTCTTATTTTAGAAAAATGTATTTCCTAAGTTTCAAGTTTTATAAACATTCCCTGTTTAAAGTTAAGATAATACATTGCAATTTAAAACACTTTTCTATAAAAAGGAAAATTGACAAAATTTACCTACATAAGAGACTGGTAGTAATTAAGTAAAATTAAAGTAATGAAAATAGCATTACCTCAAGGTGGACTTGAATTTGTTTTAGTCACTTAAGTAGCACCCTATTAGAGGATCAGATTTATTTTATATTAATATAAAGAATAAAACAAATACATTATGTTAATAATCCAGTATAGTACTTCATTATAATAATTTCACTATTATCCGAGGCCATTGATATACTATAGCAGATTGAATTAAGCTATTCTCAGCATTTCTCTTCTAGACCTATACACACACAATGCTCATTATAATCAAAAGTGCTGTTCAACATTTTTGAAGTAAACCAATTCAATTAATGAAGGAATCCATTTTCTTGGATTAATATTTGAGTTTCTGATTTTATTACTTTTCAAAAGTACTATATATTTTTACTACTTTTAAGGAAAATGTGACCCTTATAACAGAAATTGACAAGCTATTGAAAGTATTAAAGTCAGTAACTGATATATATTATAGTCAAAGCATAAGAAACATGTTCTTAGTAAAATATAAAATGATATTATAATGACTTTAGAGCTCTACCTAGCATTATATTGTTTGTACCAACTTATGTCAAATTTATCAACCAGTCTTCTGAAGTCAGTAAAAGAAGGAATTATTTTAAAAGAGTAATTTTAAGAATAAAATAGAGGCTATCATGTATCCATGTGTTTTGATCCATTTGTCTGCAGTTGTTTTTTATTGTAATTAAAACCCCTACAAAATTCTTTAGTTCCTTCTCTTAAAACAACTCTGAGAAGCCAGTTGTTCAAATATCTTAATTACATTCTCTTTTTGATCATTTCTACTAATGAGTTAGTATATCATGGAATTATTATCTTAGGAATTGAAAGAAAACAATTTGGATGATGCTTTTGTATTTTACATTTATTTACAACAAAATTTCGTAGCACCTTCTAGCTCTGAAAAGACATTACAAAAATGACTATTTATAAGAAATAAAATATGTCTTCCACTAAGTAAATATAACACAAACAAATAAAACCTATCCCCAAGGTATAGTTTCTAGTGTGCATGTGTTTGTGCGTATGTGTATGTCTGAGGGAGAGAGACAGAGAGAGAGAGGGAGAGGAAGGAGGGAGTATGGGTCATTCAAGATTACAGAATAACAGTGTATTTGACTCTTACACTTTTGACAACATAAGAACACAAAATGACTGAGCAAAATGTGACAGCTGAAAGTTAACTTATGTGGAATTTAGAAAAATCACAGATTCTTTGCTTTGCTTTTAATCAGTTAATTCAGAACAGTACATTTTTTAATGAGAGGGTAAGTCATAGAAAAGTTACAAAAATGTATTTTAATAGTATCATTATTTTAACAATATTTATTATTACTATAATAATCATCTGGAATTCTTACAGTCCAAAATATCACTCCTAACAAAATTTGCAATCTTAAATATTTACTTTAAATCACATTGTCTTCTATAAATTCTAAGCTTTTGTGAGCAATGATGTAGAATATAATAAATACTAAATAATTGCTGCTATTGAAAATTTCAAACTTAAGGGAATATTTTTTTAATGAAGACTTAAGCTTATAATTTCTTGCTTATGGTTTAAAACAAAGAACTCTGGTACCCTGTTGTGTAGATTTAGGGTTGGTAAAATTAGTTGGAAATGCTAAATATATCAGTCATTTAAAGGTCACTTGAAAGTTTGGTATTTTACCTTGATGAGCAGGTAACAAGTTTTAAATGAACCAGTTCAGACTTCATTAAGACAGTTTTGAGGTAGTTTGTTTTTCAACAATAATAATAGTAATAGTAGTAATAATAATGCATGACAGTTTCAAGTACTACTTTATGCTAAACTCTGCTGCTGCCATCCTTGGTTTTTTCTTAACTATTTACCCATGATTTAGGTGGCCTGTATCAAAAGACTTGCTTAACATACTGAAAACTTTTATAAAGCCTCTTATAGTCCATAGATCAGAATCAAATTTAACATAATTGTGAAGATATTTTGAAAGGCCTATGATATTCTATGAAAGAAGAATCTGTGGGCACCAATTACTTCACCTTCTAGAAACAGAATGAGTTTTGTTTTTTTAACGTCTTTATTGGAGTATAATTGCTTTACAATGGTGTGTTAGTTTCGAGAATGAGTTTTGAATCAGTATTTTCAAACTTCCCCCAAATAAAGTGCTTTCTCTTTAGTATCAACAAAGCTTTATTACATCATTTATTTGGCTTATTTGTCATTAGTAAACAATATTTATTATGTACCAAGCAATAGGGGGAGTTGAGGAAGCCCTTGACATCCTTATTTTTTTTTATCCTCCAGTGTTTAGAGCATAATGTAGAATACAAAATGATAAAGACATTACCTTAGGTTCCTAAGCATAAGGCATCATAGTAATATTATTGTAGTGACATTAGAACAAACATACAACTTATAAACTCCCACCCATATCACATACATCAAAAGCAGAAGAGCTAATGAAGTAAAAGGATTAAATGGAACTGAGAGAGAT
The DNA here is from genome assembly GCF_964341445.2 of Mesoplodon mirus. NCBI lineage: Eukaryota > Metazoa > Chordata > Mammalia > Artiodactyla > Ziphiidae > Mesoplodon > Mesoplodon mirus. The sequence goes on along the minus strand of NC_138984.1, from coordinate 23,611,684 downwards.
CAATCCCAGGATTGGGGGATTTTGTGACTAGTGTAGCACTGTCTCCACGCTCTAGCTGGAATCCCAATAGAGAAGTAAATGCTGCTTATATCATTTTATGCATGAATGAAAATGATTTAGATAATTGATATGTTATTCTGGCAAATCCAATTACCTGAATATTGTCAACTGACTAAAAAATCTAATTGCTGGTTACAGAACTTATTGCTGAGGTTCTTCCTAATATGTTTCAAATTGACATTGTATACAAGACTATACCTCATTTATGATTTATGGGAACAAAATTCTTGGCAGTGTTTACATATATACATGCATGCATATATATATATACTTATGTGTGAATATGTGTACAAATATATCCAAATGTATACAATATATAAAAAGTATATAACTGATCAAAGCTTTCTTTGTGTCCTTTGAACTTGGATGACTAGACAGTGAAGCTCACCATAACTCTCTAGCACCACCAGTTTCATACGTCCTCCAGTCTAGTCAACCAGCTCCACGGTGGGCCTTGTCTCTCCTGTAGAACACTGTCTCTAAAACCCATCACATCTCTTGGTACATGGAAAGTCAGTGAATCGTCTTAGTTTGAGCATCTTCTATTACACTTTGATTAACATTGTGAGCCATTTTAAACTACGTTCCATGGAACCACTGGTGTTTTGAGAAGGTGCTTTTAATAGAGCTTTGGTGAAACAAATAAGGGGAGAAGGAAACCCACACTCCTACCATGGTTCTGAGGCCCTATATGAGTTGGCCTCCTGCTCCACTGATGCCATATGCTCCCACTCTCCCTGTCTCTCACTCCAGTCCAGAAGCCACTGGCCTCTATGCCTCAGTAACCTTATTCAACCTGGACCTCACTTCCTCAGGTATCTACATGGCTTATTCCCTCACTTCATTCAACTCTCTGCTCATGATTCATCTTGTCAGAGAGAACGTCCCTGACGACCTACCTAAATAATAACTTCAACTACTTTTATTTTCCTTTATTGAGCTTACCACAGTAGGATATCTTAAATATTTATTTGTTTATTGTCTCTCACACACAAACACAAGAATGAAAGCTTTATGAGTGTTTATCAGAAGTATACTGATATGTCTCACTGCTTAGAATATAGAAAAAATGGAGGTGCTCAAAAAGTACATAATGAATGAATAAATGAAAAAGTTAGTCCCTTATATCCATGTCAACCAGTTTTTGTTTTTTTGTTTTTCAGTGTAACACAAAGTGTCTTTGAAGAACACTTTTCTTTTGTAACAAAATCTCTGTGTCTGAAAAAAGTTTGAAAAAAAGGGTTCAATTTATTAAAACCTATGATACTAGGTAGCATAAGTTCTAAGTATGTTTTTGATGCTATTGAAAATAATTCTATAAAGTATTAAAACATCGTACAAAAATATGATTAAAGTAGTTTATAAAACTTGTTGCCAACAATTGCAAAAAATCCTTAAATTAAGAAATGCTCAAGTTTTCATATTTCTTTAGTAAATCCTTTCTATAACTTATGAACGTGGGAAAAAGAAACTAGACCATGTATATAACTATAGTAGTTTAATAAAACATAAACATTTGTCTGTTTAATAATGCCAGTTAAATGAAGACAGTTTCTAGTCAATTTTTCTGCCCCCAGCTATTATTTAAAAAATCTAAGAAAGTATCTAAAAACTTTTTTAAGCTTATTTGTTTTAAATTGATCCTGAGATCTGATCATACTTATCCTTTATGGGAACCCCAGTGGGAGGAAATAGAAGAACATCTAAAGTCCATTTGTTCAAGGTCATGATAATCTTTTTAATTGGTCATGAATTATATTCATACATCCATCACCCATTCATTCATTCAATGTAGTCTGAACTTCTACCATATGCTAGAGGTTAGATTGCAGCTTGATATTTAGCCTCCTTTTGACCTGACCCTGAACCCTGTCCTTTCTACTCAGCCATGATAATTCCAAACTCCTCTACCACACCCACTGCTGGCCACCCTCATTTTTAACCAAACTGGATCTGTACTAGCACCACAGAGCCTCACCAACCTGTAGGAGAAGAGCAGGTTGAATTTTGGATCAAGTACCTTGTTTTTGGTCCATGCTTTTTCATAAACTAATATGCCCGTGTTCATCTTCCTGTCTTAACTCTCTGGCTTTTGTCTGAGACTAGAATTATAATCCTGGACAATTCCAGTTCTTCCCACTTGGCTGATATTTAATTTCTCAATTAAACATGTACTTGACATTGTGAAGAAGGACAATATTGAGCTCTGTACACATTTTAAAATATATGCAGATTATTTAACCACAAAGTCCTTAAATTTGAATAAATGACATTAACAACAATACATAAGCAAGGAATACTGTGCTAAATGCCATAAGAGAGGAACTATATCTATTTTGAGCAAATTGTAAAAAATTTTCTAGGGTGGGAGGAAGCACTCTATTTTTAAAGTACATACATTTTACACTGTCAAGAAGTAGCCAACTGAAAGGGGAGAAGAAAGGGATTATAACCATAGGGAACTGAGATGGTTGTACTGTAAGAAACAAATAGATAAGTAGTGGGATAAGTGCCACCCATTTATATAAACAGCAGTCATTCATACAAGTGCATGCTATCAGTCATTGACAGAATAGACAGAAAATCAGTAAAGACATAGAGAACCTGAAAAACAATACAAACCAAATTTCCCTAATTGAGATTTATAGAGTGCTCCACCCAACAACAGCAGAATACATATTCATTTTACATATACATGGAACATCACCAAGATAGACTGTATGTTGGGCCATAAAACAAGATCAATACATTTTTTTTTTGTAAAGACATTCATCTATTTTCTACATTTTCTATTAGCTTTTTTTTTTACATTTTTTTTTGCTTTATAACAAATTTAATCAGTTATACATATACATATGTTCCCATATCCCCTCCCTTTTGTGTCTCCCTCCCACCCTCCCTATCCCACCCCTCCAGGCGGTCACAAAGCACCAAGCTGATCTCCCTGTGCTATGCGGCTGCTTCCCACTAGCTATCTACCTTACGTTTGGTAGTGTATATATGTCCATGCCGCTCTTTCACTTTGTCACAGCTTACCCTTCCCCCTCCCCATATCCTCAAGTCCATTCTCTAGTAGGTCTGTGTCTTTATTCCTGTTGATCAATACATTTTTAATGATTTAAATCAGAGTGTATTTCTGGTACAAAACTGAATTAAATTAGAGATCAGTAACAGAAAGGTATTTGGAATATCTCCAAATATTTTGAAATTTAAAAACACTTTAAATATCTCAAGTGTCAAAGAAGAATAAATCACAGGGGAATTATATATAATCTGATTGGATAAAGGCACAACATATTAAAATTGTGGGATAAAGTTCAACAAAATTGTGGAATATAAGGTCAACAAATAAAAACAACCTTATAAGATTATAATAGCAATGTACAGTTGTACCAATAACTTTTTAAAAACCTATTCACAATAGCTCCAAGAATGGAAATACATTGGTATGAATTTTAAAAAGTACAAAATCTAAATGCTGAAATTACAAAATACTAAAGAAATAAATCTAAGAAGACCTCAATAAATGAGAGACAGACCATGTCCATGGTTTAAAAGACTCAATATAATAAAGATGTCAATTCTCCACAAATTGATATGCAAGTTGAATGCAATTCCTAGAAAAATCCCAGAAATATTTTTTGTAAATGCGAACAAATAATTCAATTGTGTAAAGCAGAGGGTCCTATTTTTGCAGTTATTAAATAGCCAAGGCAGGACTGTTTAGCTAGCATGCCAGCAATTGTAGGGGTTTGAATGCTGTATCCAAATTTATGCTGGATACAGGGATGATACTGGATTCAATAATGGGCTGAAACTACTAGGACAGTGAGAATGATTCCCTGGTTAGTGCTTATTTTGTGGACTCAGTCTCTGTAGATTTGGCCTGTGGAAACTGAGGACAGAGTATGCCTCCTTCTGCTTCCTCATTTTCTAAGAGATTTCCTTAATGTTTGCTTGGCTATCCTTATCCTTTTCTCTATATCCCTTCCAAGCTACCATATAGAAGATAAGAGCTTTTTCTAGCCCAGGTTGCAGGAGAAATAGCAAATGTCAATTGCACTGTATCTACATTTGCATTATCACCTGGTATGTTATCATGGGGTGTTCTATTTTTTAAAAATATTCTCTTGTTTCTAAAGCTCCAATTTAATAAATTCATTTGAGCGTGCCCTTAGTAGAAATACCTACTCCACATGACTCAACTAATTCTCAAGTCTTCATAGTTGACTTCAACCAAGAACAGTCATATCTGGATCATTATGTCCAAGTAAGATATGACTTTTAGCAGAAATCATTCCTGATGGGAAAAATCAAATTCTTATCACCTTTATAGACAGATAAGGGGTATAAATGATATATATATATGGTCCCCAATTGAAGTTTATATAAAAATTAAGTAATATGTCTAGAAATGTGATTTATATTTACAATTGAATATTATTATATTTGAATACAGGTGATAAATTTCCCTTAGCCAAAATACTCGAGTTACACTGTAGGGAAAAATCATATTAGAAACTGAAAGGTTAATTACTTTTTTGCAATCTATTCATTCACCATTTCTCTAAGAAGTCGCTCAAAAAAATACTCTAGGGCTTCCCCAGTGGCGCAGTGGTTGAGAGTCCGCCCACCAATGCAGGGGACACAGGTTCATGCCCCAGTCCGGGAAGATCCCACATGCCGCGGAGCAGCTGGGCCCGTGAGCCATGGCCGCTGAGCCTTCGCGTCCGGAGCCTGTGCTCCACAACGGGAGAGGCCACAACAGTGAGAAACCCGCGTACCACAAAAAAAAAAAAAAAACCTCTATATGGAAATTTTAAAACAACTGTGGAATTTTGTTACATAACCCATTTTTCCCATGATGAGCTTGAATGATGGAAACAACAAAAGTAGTACGTTATAGGGATGGCAGCAGGTGGAGGGTTTTCCCAGCTTCTTCCTTCCCTAAATCCTGCTGTTCTTACCTTTCTTTGGTTTACCATCCTCACATTCATTTCTTCATCTGACTCCATATATTTCCCACATCCTGGTCCTCCTGGTAACCCTCACTTGTCTCCTGCTGCTTTGCCAACTTCTCCTGGTACTCCAACTACTGGAGCTGAGACAGCCATGAGTCAAGCACCCAACTGCAACCAGTTTATATTTTAAAGTGATGTAAAGGAGAGCAGTAATAAATACAGAATTGGCTTTCTTGGAATCTTCAGTGCTTGGGTTTCAGAGTCTTTTCTGGGCAATGCATTGAGAAGTAAGAACAAATGACAAAGTCAAACTAATCATTAAGTCAGTGGTTCACCAGGATGGTGGGCAGTGCAACTCCCAAAGGGATGTTTTGATAAATCACAAAAAGTTTTTTTCTTATTTCAGTGATTCATGGGGACTGAAGTAATTGGGGCCAGGCATGCCGTACATCTTGCTGAGTAGAACAGTCTACGTAATGAACAAAATTTTTATGTGCTTCATGACTTCCAAATTCCCCTATGTATATTCATGAAGTTGAAAGAAAAAGCTTGTTGATAATCCTTTTAAATTTTTATTTTTACCCTAGACCCAATTTCACATTGAAAATAAACCAAAGCGTCATTTACAAAGTTTTAGTATATATTGTTTTTCAGGAATTCAACTACTTTGTAAATCAAGGGAATATTTAACTAAATTTGTATTGAAACATGACCAAGAGTGTTCTACCATTGCATAAAATTACCTCAGTGGGAGTAAGGCCACTTGAATTTGAGTTCTCCTAGACAGCACACCTTAACAGTTTGCATTTATGGCAGTTGCAACCATGGCAATTCCATGGATGTGAGCTTCTGGTTCCATGATTATGTCTCCTAATGTAGTTGAGCCTAATCATTTACACTTTGACAAACACAATATTTGGTTACAAATTACTTGCTATTTATTTCTTTTCAGAGTTACACCAAAATACATTGACTTTAAAAATTATTATCTATTTTCTTTCTGTATAATAAATGGAGCATTAAATATATTTGTTTTTCAATGCATAGATTTTATAGAATTAAGAATTACTGTATGAAGTAATTAAACAAACTAGTACCAACTATGGGGGACAAAAAATTGTGTAATAAGTTATTTAGCTGAACATAAGAAGTGTTAATTATATAAGCCTGAAATCAAGATTTGTCAGGAATAATTGACACATTTATATGCATCGATTGATATTTCTATCATGTATAAATGATGCTATATACAAATGATAAAACAAAATCATATAAAAGTTGGCCTGGGCTTCCCTAGTGGCACAGTGGTTGAGAGTCCGCCTGCCGATGCGGGGGACATGGGTTCGTGCCCCTGTCTGGGAAGATCCCACATGCCACGGAGCGGCTGGGCCCGTGAGCCATGGCCACTGAGCCTGCACGTCCGGAGCCTGTGCTCTGCCACGGGAGAGGCCATAGCAGTGAGAGGCCCGTGTACCGCAAAAAAGAAAAAAAAAAAAAGTTGGCCTTACAGTACAGATGTCTAATGGGAATATAAGTCATCCTTATCACCTTTCAGCCGTGCTGACCAGTCATGTAATAAAAATGGATGGCACCTGAAATGAGAAAACAATTATGTGGCGATCTGAAGGAGGGTGGCCATACACAAAGGATGAACAAAATACTTCAAGCTAAACTAACAGCAACATAATGAGCTAAGAAGTGACAGGCACAAGCACAGGCAGATCATGTTTGCTTGAAGCAAGCAGAGTTTGAGCTGCTTCACTGCCTCATTTAAACAGAGGAGTATGCTCAGCATGAGACTGAGAGACAGTTTACAGAGAATGACACCCTGAAGGGAACAGCTGCTGCTAACACCCAAAGGACAGAATTATATAGAAGACATATTTATTTAATTTTGAAATTTGTGAGGAAGTCTTTTTAGACCCACTCTTTTTTTGGCATTTTATTTTATTATTATTATTATTTTAAAAGAGGCAACAGAGTGTAATGAAGAGGCCGTTTACAAAAGTGTGGTCAGGTGTAAGATGTCTAATTTGATTTTTATTTTCACAACAAAATTTGTCATTCTATTATCCTACATTCTTCATAGTTTATGCTGCTAATTGTTGGGAAAAATTGGTATTTTTCTAGCCAGTACTATAGGCTTTTTATATATTATCTCACTTAATCTTACAACAACCCTGAGATGTATGTTCTCTTTTCCACTCTTTGCTGAAAGAGATAGGAAGGCTCAGTAAGATTTTGTCATTTAAGATCACATCGCAAGTAAAATTTCTCATTTTAACTTTGTCTTCCTGAGTCTGAAAGCTATGTATTTTTTGGAAAATTTTTATTGGTGAAGTAAGTCAGACAGAAAAAGACAAATATCATATCATATGATATCACTCATATGTGGAATCTATAAACAGGCTACAAATGAACTTGTCTACAAAACTGAAATTGAGTTACAGATATAGAAAATAGCCTTAGGGTTACTGGAGGGTAAGGGTAGGAGGAGAGATAAATTGGAAGATTGAGATTGACACATAGACCCACTCCTCTGAGCAGAAAGCATCAAGGTCAATGAACCAATCACATAGTACAGAAGATATTGCCATATTTATATGATTCAGTGGAATGGATCAAGTAATTTTAACAGGACTGTTATATTTCCATAAATATAAATAATTTGTTGATTATGATTGTTCTTAAGAAAAACTAAATACCCTAAAGCATAATTTTAATGGCACTGCCTTACAACCATATACAGTATTCAATCCCAATTTCTATTCTGGAAATTGAACCCATATTGAGTCCAGTTCCAGGTCCAGGCCAGAAAAGCAGGGGAAATCCAAGTTTAAGTGAAAGAAGTACTGATTCCATATATATCTCTATCACTCTTTAAGAAAGATATGCTTAATAAGAAAACAATATTTTCTCACATAAATTCCAGGTTTTATTTAAGAAAGATCCTGAATCCAAAGGTGAAATATAGTAAAAAAAAAAAAAAAAAAAAAAAAATATATATATATATATATATATATATATATATATATATATATATATATATATATATAGTATGTGTTTCTTTATGGAAATGCTGTTAGTTTTAAATTCTTGACGTGAGTGATTGGATATGTCATATATGAATTTACCAAGGAATAAAATAGAGGTCATAAAATATAAAGACACAATAGGACATATTTATAACCTCGTGAAGCAAAATGGCATTTTAATATATTAAGCTGGCCACTTTACTGTATTTGTATATGGGTCCTCACTACAAAATTCTGTCCCTGATTTGAACACATCAAGTATGAGAGGTAAAAAGCACACGGTAAATGAGGGTTACAAATGGCGTTTTGTTTATGAACCTCATCTTTAGGTGCGTGACATTCCATCACACAACCAAGGCAATGATTATTATTATGATTATCTTTATAATAATCCGTAGTATCCTGCAGAACTTTTCCAACAACATATTCAGATCCTAACAAATCAATTTGAGGTGGAAAAACAGCAGATGGACGTTAGGAAAAGTTAGTGCAATATGATGTTATAAAGAAAACCATGTGTGTCTTTTCTCAAATTTGGTTTAATGTATTCTTTACAGAAGGTAGTTTTCTTTAAAAGCATTAGTTAGTTCAGCATTTGTGTGATTTTATGAGGAGGAGGTGTGAGTAGCCATAACGGTGGCAGTAAAATGCAGTGAGCCCTAATATATAATTCATTTTAATAAAGAGGAGAAACACACCTTAGGTGACATTTTAATGGACTACTAGATGAATGACCAAGAAAAGAGAGAACATCAGTTTCAATATGAGAGGTAGAGACCATTGAATAAATGAAGTTGTGGCAAGAAAACATATTCTTTAAATATCCTTTAAAATCTGCTACCTCAAATCCTTCCTGTGGTATTTAATTCTTTATGATCAACAAGATGATCAAAGTTTCATTAATTAGTTTGTTACACATAAAAAATGAGATCCTTTTAGAAGTCATGTCTCTTATAATCCAGCTATTATTTAGATAGATATCTCAGAGAGAGAAAATAATTTTCAAGTTGTTTAGAAGACTAAGGTGCAAGTAGAAAGTAATTACTACTATTACTATTAAAGTATCTCTGTTCACTGAATCTGAGACCGATCTGACTGATTTGCTTACACATTCATAGCTGCTTTTAAGTGCCCTCTATTCTGAATTGTATTCTCCATATTACAGTTGTAACATATAGGAAATAAAATGGATATACCTTGTTTAAAGATATCAATAGAGCAAAATTATTTCCATAATCAAGAACAGATCCAAATACAGACAAGTGACTTAATCATATAATTTAAAGGTTATTACAAGGTCCTGCATGACCCTGAATATTTATTTTCCCACCAGCTTACTATCTATCTTATTTGTTTATTTTCTTATATGGACTAATATTCCTGCAATTAGAATTACTTCTTCTGTAAGAAGAAGAAAGAAAGGACTTTATTATGGTTTTTATATAGTATTTATGAAAACATTTAGAAGGTAACTTAAAAATACACTTAGGTGAAATGGGCCCAAGAGAAATGGGAGGGAGGATATTAGTTTAAAGGAAGCCTTCTCATGCATCCTTCTCATTTCATTAGCACAGATTAATTTATTAAATTAACTTGTTGCTCACCAAAGCCTGCCTGACCCAAGAATTATGAAGTGGAAAAGCCACCAAGTGTAAATATGTATTAGAAACAAAGAAAAATACCCTAAGGGATTTGGCGAGCAGCATGGATCATTTTCAGGTGGGGTTTTCATGGAGGACGAGTCCAGGAAAGCCTCAAGGAAGTGTAAGGGTGTCAGGGAAAGCACATCCAGAGTTTGAGAGAACTGTGGAGGTACTCATACTCAAAGCCTAGACAGGAATCATTTCACAACTCCTAACTTCCCTCTCTCTGCCATGAATAACATATATGGCACAACTGAAGTTTCCCTGATAAAATACTTTCTCACATTTTCTTTACCAGTAGTTCTATCCTAATCCAAACATTTAAAAGTACTCATTTTTACAGACATTTTAAAGTAACACAGTGGAAAAATGGGATCCTCAGATTGATACCATCAAGGATAGTAACATAAGATTTTTCAGCTTAATACTTTTAAAAAGCTTTCATTCCTAAGAGTAAGCTTGTGAATTAAGATCAGAAGTTTATGCTAACTAAATTCTGCTTTTAGATGAGAAAATAGAAACTAAAATACTGGCAGTTTCTAAAGCTCCTTCAGGGGGAATTAATTCTTGGATCATTTGTGTTGATCATACAATCCTTTCATTTTTAGCTAATTGAAATCAACATAAAACTCAGTTTATTTTTAAACAATATATTCAATATTTGACAATTAAGTTGAAAGAGAAGGATATTGGATTGAGGGTTAAATACTGGGAAGTAATGGTGTCTCTTCACAAACAATGAAGATTTGCAGATTCATTAATAAAAATAAATTATTATTGACTTTGGACCCACTATGTACTACTCTTCAGCCACAGAACATGACAGATAAGGCCAGAGTCCTCATGGAGTGTACAACTCTAGGCAGAGTTAATGGTGGGGAGAGGGTACAATGACATAAGTAGTCAAGTTAATTTCACTTAGCAATTGGTGCTATGAAGGGAATGAGCAGGATAATGTGACAGATTCAGCTTTGTACCCCTTTGTGATCAGAAGACACTGAGTTTTTAATGAAAGCTCTGAGTATGAGGAAACAGCTGGATTGAAATTTCTTTTCTCAAAAAAACCAGTCCCTGGATGTTCTAAGGATTTTTTTCCCCTCATTCTAGCCCTGCTTTCTCTCCTTTCTGCTTTGCTTTTTGCTGGGAGCCCTACTCTCCTACAGCCATGCTTCTGTGACTAGAGATCTTGCCTTTTATCATTGACTTTTCCCATTCCTGATATCTGGTTTCTGACTAAGATCTCTTTTGGGGAATTGACATGGAAAGGAAAAGAGGTGTAAGCTTTAAAGTATCACTGTGGCTACTTGTGATCTTAATATGTTTAAATTTAATATATTTAAATATTTTGGAGAGAAGTCTAAATAGATGATTTCAGAAATGGCTTTTGTGTTTAAATTATTTAATGTTACATCTATTGATCAATTTACAGTTAATGAGGTTGATCACAATCATCTTTAAACCTAATTTATTTCCTTTTTTCTTTAAAGCCCTTTTCTAAGAAAGATGTCCTTCAAAACAACCCTTTTGACCTCTTTGTATATAAAAAACAAGATATTAAATAGTTTAATTAGGATTTTTAGAAGCCAAAGTTCTTGTAAAGACTGATCTAACTGCAGGAAAACTGCACTCAGTGACCATTTTAAACAGCAAGATCACCAAAATTACCAGAAAAACACAAAAATGCAAAAAAGATGGCACTCAATTGACTGCAAAAAGGACACTGTTTAAGTTATGAGAGCTGAAACAAGAAGGCAGAGCATGGCCTAGTTGGACCTCAGTTGGAAATGTGCATGTAATGTGGCTCAATTTTGTTGCTGCTCTGTATTCCCACATATGTGTATGCCTGCTGAGCATTGATTTGGGGGTTATAAATACATGTTAGCAAGCAGGCAATTTGCATATAAGGAATCCTTGAATAATGAGGGCCAACTACAGTTCACAGTGTTAAGTTGTGCAAATTACTTAGAATAATAAATGTTCAATAGATATCAACTTAAACTACAGTGTTAAATGTAATAGAAACTGTTCAAATATAGTTATTTGCTTTTGTTTTCATTCATTTGCCTCAGTTTGCCATTTCAAAATTCAGTCTTTTTATTTTAATTTTTTCCATTATTCAGTTTACTGCCATGTACTGCCGAGCGTCCACTTTTTCCTCACTGTTATCAGTGGGCACTCCAGCCTCTGTAACCCCAGCCCTGTACTCACACCCTTTGCAAAAACAGTTCAGGTGACTATTTAACAACTCTGAGTGAGGACTTGAGGGTACTCTGAGCAAGTCCCCAGCTAAATTATGGTTATTTTATTTATTCATCTTTTGCTTTTATTCCCCCAAATGCTGGATGCATTCCAGGTACTTGAGGTTGCCGGGAATCTGCCCTTTACATATGTGGAGTGGGGTTTTATTACCATTTGGGGGTAATTCTCAGATAGTGTATTTATTGTCAAGGGTTTTGGTCAAAAATTTTTTTTTTTTGTCTAGGAGCTGTGGCCTATTGATGCTCCTTCCTGGCTGAGACACTCAGACCACATAATAGATTATTCTTTCACAGTAGATTATGGTGAACTTTAAGATAGGGTTTGTGGTATAATCCCTGGTAGATTTTATTGAAATATCACTCCCTCCATTAAATGTTCAATTGAATTTTATGTTCACAAAGAAACTGTTGCACAATAAAGGATTTTATATTATTTGAGTAATATAAAATAACATTAATTAAAATGTTAACTTTTTAAGTCAAAACTTAGATGTCACTGGAGAACTTTGCCTTACTGAGATGGAAATTCAGATGGATTTTTAAAATAGCTTATGTATAAACTTTTAAAAATATGATGGGGGTGGGAGGAATCACTCATTCAACTTGGATGTTATAGTTGTAGTATGACGATTTAAATATGTTTCACTTATGCTCATGTTAGCCTATTAGATTTAAGTATTTCACAAATGATTTTTATTTCAGATAAGCCTTGTGATAAATGTTATCATTATATGTTGGCTCAATTACATAAATACTATTTAAAATCCAGGTCTTTTACTTACAAAACAGAAATAGATTCACAGATGTAGAAAACAGACTTATGTTTACCAGGGGGGAAAGGGGAGGGGAGGGATAAATTGGGTGATTGGGACTGACATATACACACCACTATATATAAAATAGATAACTAATAAGGACCTACTGTATAGCACAGGGAACTCTACTCAGTACTCTGTAGTGACCTATATGGGAAAGGAATCTAAAAAAGAGTGGACATATGTATATGTATAACTGATTCACTTTGTTGTACAGCAGAAACTTATACAACATTATAAATCAACTATACTCCAATAAAAACTTTTAAAAAATAAAAGAGATGGGATCAGGAATAATCTTCTCCTAGTTAAAGCCTGGTGCAATAATATGGGGGAAGTTTTAAGATTTATTGTAAAGAGTTAAGAAACTAAGAGAGATTTTATCATTCAAGTACAAAATGAAAAAAAAAATGTAGGGACATGAGTTGCCCTTTTAGAGGGTTAGAGACAAAAAAGGAGGACAAATAAGATGCTGCCAAATGGAAAATGATGAAATGCATTGTAAAACAAAATGAGAATGTAAGTATTCTTGCTATTAATTTCAGCTCTTTATGAAGCAAAGGAATTGCCAGAATTACTAAATTTTTGAAATAAACCTGTAGAGTAAAAACTAAGTAAATAAATAAAATGAAATAAAATTCAGGTCTTAGTAAGGGTTAATAAGGTAATGAATTCCAGTATTTTTTTTCAAAACAAGGATAGTAAAATTTTTACCCTTTTTCTTCATATTCACTTGAATGTATGTTGCTGCTGCCTTTTGTAAATGTTCCATAATTCCATTAACCACATTTCGTTGATCTGAAAGTTCATACAAGCTTGAAGTTTCAAAAGTACAGTTTCATATCCAATATTAATAGTGTTACAGCAAACACACCAAAGGAAATAAGACCTTTAAAATTTAATGCCTCACAAGGGAGAAGTGTATTAAAACGGTGCCCTCTTACAAGTTACAAATGGGAAATACATTTTAAATGAAAAGGCATCTGCTCTAGAAGAGCAGATCACTTTGTTTTATAGCAAGTTCAAAATTCAGAGAAATATTCATCCTTCAGTTACCAGACTAATAAATTGAATCAAGGGGGCAAGGAGAGAGAAGAAAAAAGGGGAAATAAAGTAAAAGCAGGAGGTGGGTTAATAAAGGGCTTTTTCTTGTGAACTAACTTCTCCCTACAAAAATGATAAGAAAACAGCAGACAGAGCAAGAGAGATAAAATTGCATCAGGCTTCAGTGTTTATGTTTTTGATGGAAATATACAAATAATTTCCATCCCTTGTGGTGCTGTCATGCTCCATCACTTTAGTCCATTTTCACCTTGCAAATAGTTCTGAATGGGACTTCCTTCTCTGGCAGCTAATTAATCTCTTACAAGCCTGCTCTTGCAGCCTGTCTACCTGGAATGCCCCACACATTAAACAAGTGACTTGTGAGCAGATTTCTTGCCCCTTGAGCAGTTCTTTCTTCCTTTAAGCTATATGAAGACCCAGCTTTTTCTTTTTGTTTGGGAAACTATGTGCGCTAGAATATATCATTGAGGAACCTCTCCCTCTATCCCACTACCATAACTGAATACACTCCCAAATAATTAAATTGGGTTTTAATGAAAACAGACAAAGCCTGAATATCAATTGTGAATGTGCACAGTGCAACAGTGCACATAATATGTAAGGACACAATAGTGCACATAATATGTAAGGACACACATTTCTAAATCATACATTTTCTGGGTATGTGTATTTGTTAGATCTTCATTGCAATGAAACAGATATAGTCATATTTATAATACTGTTGCATTTGCCTTAAAAATACTACCAGATTTTGCAAATAGGAGACTTTTTAGTTTTTTGGCAAATTCTGTATGTAAAAAAGATTAAGGTAAGAGCATACTTATTTATAGGTTGAAATGCTTCAATTAAAAAATAATAGAAATTCTATTCAGGTTTATTCTATTTAATAAATACAGCCTTTAAAAAAGTTACCACTAATGAACTACTTGCAAATAGCAATGCTTAACTTTGTCAGAGGTGGAACTATCTTTCAGTAATAACTCACAGGAGGTTAGAAATAGTAATCATTCTTTAATATTTTGCTGATGCTGTTCACAGATCTTTTTTATGCAGTTACCTGTATTTTATTTTCTCTCATTTTTTCTGTTAAATCTTTTGTGGATTTTTGTTTGTCTATTTCTTTATATTTCCTTTTTAATTAAACGTAAAAGACTTCCCAGTAACTATGTTATACATGTCTTTAGAAAACAGAGATATATATGTTAATGGTATAGCTATTCCAAATATTAAAGATTCTTTATCTATCTATGAGGATGCATGCAATTGACACATGCACATATGGAGATGTACTTGATAAGAGAATAGGAACACTATAAATATTCAATTATTCACAGAAATGTATGTTAAGTAGTTATTGTGTCCCACATACCAGGAGAGTGAAGCCAGAAGGAAAAAGTATTCTGAAAAGTATTATTTATTTTTAATTGTTTAGTCAAGGTACTATATACAGTGAAATAGGCAGCTTATTAAGTGTTCAATTAGATGAGTTTTGACCAAGGTATATACCTTTAAAACTAATGAAGATATAGGCCATTTCTATGACCACAGGAAATTTCCCATTCATCTAATGAAAGCCAACTCCCCATAGCAAACACTATCTGGTTTCTATAACCATAGAGTGTCTGTTCTTGAACTTCATATGAATTTAATTATATGATACATAGACATTTATCTGGATTCTTTTATTCAGTATTATTGAGATTAAAGTATGTTGTTGTAATAATCAACAATTTATTATTTTTAATCATAATCTAATGAGTTAATATGGTACTACTTCATCTAATATGTAAGGACCTTAAAACAGTGTAATTCCATGTTTACCCCATCTTCGTGATTTTGCTGTCTTGTATTTTACCTTTATGTACTTAAAACACTGTCCAGTACAATGATGGTATTTTTAGTTTAGCCAGATATCTTTTAAAAATTAGAAAAAAATGTTTTACATTTACCCATATATTTATCATTTCAGATGATGATATTTTTTCTGTATATAGATGTTTCCATCTGGTGTCCTTTCCATTCAGTCTGAATACCTTCTCTTCAGCATTCATATAGGAAAGATCTGCTGGTGATGAATTTTCTCACCTTTCATTTATCTGAAAAGTTGTTCCATCTTCATTATTGAAGGTATTTTAACTGATTATTGAATTTTCAGCCCTTAAAAATGTTGTTTTATTGTATTCTGTCTATTGTTTCTTTTGAGAGGTCAGTTGCCATTGGCATCATTGTTTCCTACATGTTATGTTTCTTTCATTGATTGTGACTTTCAGATTTTTGTTTTAGATTTTGCTTTTAGCAGTTTTACTATGATATGCTTAGGTGTGTTCTGTCTATTCTTAATTATGCTTGGATTTTCCTGAGCTTCTTGGATCTGTACATTGATATTTCTCATCAAATTGGGGAACACTTTAGCCACTATTCTTTCAAAAATGTTCTAACCCTTTTCTCTTTCCCTCCTCCTCTACACCTACCCACCACCTCTGAAAACCCTGTTATTCCCGTGTTAGACCATGCGATTATCCCCACTGATGGCTGGGGCTCTGTCTATGGTTTTTCAATATTTTTTCTCTGTTCTTCAATTTAGGTATGTTCTATTGATCTTATTCAAGTTCACTGATCCTTTTTTCTGCAGTATCCAACTTGCTATTTTGCTCATGCAATAAACTTTATTTCATGTGTTATACTTATCAATTCTTTTTTTTATAGTTTCCATTTATTGTCTGAATCTCTATTTGTACACCCATTATAACTGTTTCTTTAGATCCTTAAACATACTTATGATATATGGTTGAAGTCTTGGTCTTTGATTACCAACATTCGATTCATCTTAGGGTCTGTTTCTACTACTGAGCTTTTTACTTGATTATGGGTCACATTTTTCACCTCTTCACATGTGTACTATTTTTTTTTAAATTATATGCTGGATGTTGTTAATAGCAAATTGTAGAGAGTCTATATTAAGTGGTCTTTCTACAAAAGGTAGTGAGTTCTGTTCTGGCAATCTGTTTAATTTTAGGCAGATCATTTTTGCCCTTTCAGGCTTAGTTTTATTCTTGGTAAGGACAAGTCTATTTTGATTTTGAACTTAATTCATGAACCTGACCCTTACTCCTATGGTGGGTGCTTTTCTGTAGTCACAACTGAAAGTCTGAGGTGCCTACTGAGTTCTCTCCACTCTAGTTGGGATTAAAGTCCAGTGTCTTCCATCAGTACCTGGTCTCTGATATCACTGTACAGCACGCAACCCACCCTGGTTGGGATTAAAGTCCAGTGTCTTCCAACAGTTCCTGGTCTCTGGAATCATCGTACGGCACTCAACCACACAGGGCTTGTAGAGTCTTACTCTGTAGAAATGCCATCTAGACCTTGGCCAACAATTCACAGCAAATCCCCGTGCAAACTACTGCCATTTCCCATGCAGCTCCCTTTTCTCACATACCCTTCACTGCAGATTTCAGGCAGAGCAGCAGGTCAAACTATTCCCATTTCCTCTTGGCTCAGAGACTTCAAATCTACTGGGGTTCTACTACTATATTTGATAGCAGGGAAATGCTTCCAAGCAGAAAGTCAGGGAGGTCATGGAGCTTTTTGAATTTTTTTCTTTGCTCAAGGATTCCCATCCTGTGCTGTGTTTAGTCCAGTGCCAGAAAACCATTGCCTCATATAATTTGTGTCATTTTACAGTTGTTTGTTGTGGAGGGAGAGGCACAGTACTGGTTACTTTATCATCGTAGCACAAATCCCAGCAAGACATTTTTATTGCTGGATAAAGGAGATCAAGGAAACTGCCAGAGGTGAGGCAGGTTGAGGGTGGTAAGGGAGACAGGGGCCTTTAGAGTTAATATAGAGCCTGTGACTTGAGAGGTTTGGCAACAAGCTACATCCGTACTTTAAAATATAAAAGTGGAGGAAAGATGAACTTCAGGAATGAAGCCAGTAACACACTCAGTGAGAAGTCTTTTGGGAAGACAGCAAATCTGATTAGAAATTAGAGTTAACCTAAATCTAATTTCCCTCCTTTTGCCATTAATCTTTAGCAAGTAGCTGTCCCATATAATGTTAAGTCATAATAAAAAGAAACCAACCCAGAACTGATGATGAATAGTAAAAATTGAAGAATAAATGAATATAAACCAAATTCCACTGAAGATCATACAGTGCACAAGGAATTACATAAGTAAAGTTACCAATAATTGAGGCAAAAAGTCCTCTATATTTTCAGTCAAATTACAGAAATGCTGTATTTCTTTTTTTTATAAATTTATTTATTTTGATTTTATTTATTTTTGGCTGCATTGGGTCTTCATTGCTGAGCGTGGGCTTTCTCTAGTTGTGGCGTGTGGGAGCTGCTCTTTGTTGCGGTACATGGGCTTCTCATTGCGGTGGCTTCTCTTGTTGTGGAGCATGGGCTCTAGGTGGACAGGCTTCGGTAGTGGTGGCACGTGGGTTCAGTAGTTGTGGCGCATAGGCTTAATTGCTCCACAGCCTGTGGGATCCTCCCGGACCAGGGTTTGAACCCGTGTCCCCTGAACTGACAGATTCTTAACCGTTGTGCCACCAGGGAAGCCCAAAATGCTATATCTCAAGTTGATTTTACATAATAAAATAGAACATCAAAAGAGCTAAAGCATTTTATTATGATTTTATAAGACAATAGATGCAGATGGAAAACAGACTGAGAAATATCAGGAAAAAAGTGAAATCAAAAACATAAATAAAGGTTTTTGATTGCTCCCTCTTCACAGACACACAAATAACCACAATGAAGAATTATAAAGAACAGGTGTGAAAAAGAAATTATATATATATATATATATATATATATATATATATATATGGATATAAGGATTATAGAGAAAATGTTAAATGTAGAGGAAAGTGAGACAAAATAAAACAGCTGGTGTTATTAAGGGGGAAAAAAAACAAACAGAATAAATGGAAGAGAAAAATATAAAGATATAGTGAAAGAATAATTATTTACTAGAATAACAAAAGTCTATGATGGAAATTGCTATCAAGCCATGCCATGGTGAAATTTCTGAACTCCAGTGTTTGCAAAAGAACTGTTAAGGCTATGGGTATAAAAAACAAATCATCCACAAAGGAAGTTAGGCGGGAAAGGGAAGAGAGATTCGGCTGGCCTCAGACTTTGCCCCTGGTATGAGACAGTGAAACATTCCTCCACAAACATTGGAGGTGAATAACTGATGGTCCCAAGGTATTACAACCATTCAGAATTGCTCTTGAAGTACTGAATAATCAAGAAAATATATAAAAGTATGGGTTCAGAGGATTAATTTAAATAGATATTAATTGAACACTAGGAGGATGGGAGGCACTGAGCAACACTGGGATTTGTGATTACTGATCATATGTATGTGTTATAATTTTTGACATTGTAAGATTAACAAAATAATTTCAAAAAATTGGTAGGTGAATAAAAGAAAAATGGGAGGAATTATAAACATGTTATAATTATAAACATTTCCTTTTTAAATTTTACTTTCTATAAATGAAATATATAACATACTTAATATTTTCTTAATGTGAGGATGTTTTTTAGAGAATGATATTTTATAATAATAAACTTGACTTCCTTATATAATTTAATTTAATAATTTACTACATTATATAATATATAATTTTCATTTTTCTATGAAATCAATCTGTCTTTCTCTGTCATAGACCTATATCTGGAGCAATTACTCTATTAGTTAAAGATGATATGTCAATATAGTGTGCTTTGGAATATAAACGTTTAAAGAAATGTTTTGTACTTATATTTTGAGAATCATTAGAAAACAGCAGGAAAAATTTCTACATAAAACAGTACTTCTTTAAAAATAAAAGAAAATAATTTATCCTGTAAGTTTTAGCACACATCTCAAAAAAATGTCATAAACAAAATCTGAGCATACTTACAAATATCCAAATATATTTTTAAGGGGTCAGGTATTAAATATTTTAGGCTTGTGAACCATATGGTCTCTCATAACTGTGCAACTCTGCTGTTGTCATGGGAAAGCAGTGATAGACATATGTAAACAAATTGATGTGTTCCAATGAATCATTCTTTACGAAAATAGGCAGCCAGCCATGGGCCATGGTTTTTGACCCCTGGTATATATTGACCTTTCATCAACCTTAATGATCAAAATATTATCAGTCTCTCTCAGAAATATTAAGATGAAGAAACAGATACAAAATGGCCCTGATTAATGAATTTACTGATTTTATTTCCTTGTTCCTGACATTAATTACTATAATACTTCACTTTGATATGAAAAGTCTCAATCAAGGGGCAAAACTGAGTAACTTACATACATAACCACATAAATCTTAATATTTTCTAACTTCTCAAAAAAGCCAAAATTTAAGTAAGGAGGAACAAACTTTGCTCCAAACGGTTCTTAGATGTTATGCTCAATTTGACTTCTTCCCTTGCCTTTTACATTTACAACCTTGGTCAGAAATCTCAGATTGTCGAAGCTAGATTGGACCTCTCAGTGCATCAAATTAAGTAATCTCATTCTCACAAGAAGGTCCCCTACTGCCACTGAGGTTAATAACTTCTCTTTGGTAACCCAGGCTACCAGCTCCCATCACAGAGTTTTTCCCACTCCACCATACTGTCACATATGGCATGGCTCAAGCCAGACAGCCATCAGCTGATCAGAGCTTAATGAGCTGGTTATCATACTAGAAATGTACCTATATTGACTCCTCTGTTCTCAGCATAATTTATTATCCTGTTTCTTCTCTATTTTTAAAGTAAGTTTATAAATAAAGTTAATTAAAAGACAATCAAGCATTACAAATGAGAAATGATACTGCTCTATGAATATATCCTGCTTCATTAAGAAACAGTCCTTTCATAAAATGGCAAAAGACAAAGCTGCAGTTGTCTTTCCTTATGAGTTATTTCTAATCATTTAGATCAGTGGTTCTCAGACTTCTGTGAGTATCAGAATCAACTGGAGAGCTTGTAAAACACAGACTGTTGGGCCCCAGCCCCAGAGTTCCTGATTCAGTGGATTTGGGATGAAGCCCAATTTGCATTTCTGATATGTTCCCAAGGGATGCTGATGCTGTTGGTCTGGGTAAAACACTTTGA
Source organism: Mesoplodon mirus (assembly GCF_964341445.2). Taxonomy (NCBI): domain Eukaryota; kingdom Metazoa; phylum Chordata; class Mammalia; order Artiodactyla; family Ziphiidae; genus Mesoplodon; species Mesoplodon mirus. The sequence continues at coordinate 23,590,733 of NC_138984.1, read as the reverse complement.
GAACCACGGGTTTAGATTTGTTAATTCCCACTTCTGTTCAGGCTCCATCTCAGATCCAGTGAAACAGAATGTCTGGAACTTGAGGTGGAGTATCTGATAAAACTATCTCAGGTGATTCTAACATAAAGCCCAAGCAGCTGAGGCGGGGGTGGGGAGGGGGGAGGAAGAGAGACTGAGCAACTTAAAGAAGTTTCTCTGGTCTTCCCATATTATGAAATGTTTTCTTCCTCAGTGTATTCCTTTATGAGATAGGAACAGTTTTTAAGTAGTCATTTCATGATAAGGAATAAATGAGGTAGTATAAAGATGACTTTACCAAATGAAGCAACTGACAAAGGATTAATCTCCAAAATTTATAAGCAGCTCAGGCAGCTCAATAACAAAAAAACAAACAACCCAATCCAAAAATGGGCAGAAGACCTAAATAGACATTTCTCCACAGAAGATATACAGACTGCCAACAAACACATGAAAGGATGCTCAACATCTTTACTCATCAGAGAAATGCAAATCAAAACTACAATGAGATATCATCTCACACCAGTCAGAATGGCCATCATCAAAAAATCTAGAAACAATAAATGCTGGAGAGGGTGTGGAAAAAAGGGAACACTCTTGCACTGCTGGTGGGAATGTGAATTGGTACAGCCACTATGGAGAACGGTATGGAGGTTCCTTAAAAAACTACAAATAGAACTACCATATGACCCAGCAATCCCACTACTGGGCATATACCCTGAGAAAACCATAATTCAAAAAGAGACATGTACCAAAATGTTCATAGCAGCCCTATTTACAATAGCCCGGAGATGGAAACAACCTAAGTGTCCATCATCGGATGAATGGGTAAAGAAGATGTGGCACATATATACAATGGAATATTACTCAGCCATAAAAAGAAATGAAATTGAGCTATTTGTAATGAGGTGGATGGACCTAGAGTCTGTCATACAGAGTGAAGTAAGTCAGAAAGAGAAAGACAAATACTGTATGCTGACACATATATATGGAATTTAAGAAAAAAAATGTCATGAAGAACATAGGGGTAAGACAGGAATAAAGACACAGACCTACTAGAGAATGGACTTGAGGATATGGGGAGGGGGAAGGGTAAGCTGTGACAAAGTGAAAGAGCGGCATGGACATATATACACTACCAAGCGTAAGGTAGATAGCTAGTGGGAAGCAGCCGCATAGCACAGGGAGATCAGCTCGGTGCTTTGTGACCACCTGGAGGGGTGGGATAGGGAGGGTGGGAGGGAGACGCAAAAGGGAGGGGATATGGGAACATATGTATATGTATAACTGATTTAATTTGTTATAAAGCAAAAAATAAAGAAAAAAAAAGATGGCTTTACCAAGTGACTTTATAAATTGAACGTAATTTAAATTTAGTCAGTTTTATGCTGCTAATTCTATAAAGTGCTTAGAATATAAGGTGGTTGTAGAACTCTCCTTTTAAAATGTTATTTTTGTACATCTTGCCACTTGTAAAACTACTTTATGCCTCAGATACTTGAACTATCTTTGTTAGCATTATATAGACAGCATAAGAAACATGTAGCGCTAAGTCCTACAGCTTTAACTCTTACTGTTTCTCTATACAGTGAAAGATGCAGATGCACTTTGTATGGACATACAGACTCTGTGAACAGCATCGAGTTTCTTCCTTGCTCCAACATTCTTCTCACAGGTTCTGCAGATAAGTCCCTGTCTGCATGGGATGCAAGAACGGTAAGCAAATCATCAACACATTTTCCAATTTTGATAGGTCCAGTTACTCTTAGTCACTTTTCAGGTATTAGGTACAATTTATGAAGTAATTGTACAGGGGCATGTAGGTTAAAAGAATGGTAATAGTTCCTATTTACAAGATCTTGTCTATGTGCTTTTATGTACCCTGCCTCCTAAAAGTAGGACTATAAAAATAATGTAATTCATTAAACATTTAATGCAACAATTTTTTATTGAGATAGACACTCTGCTGATACATTACATATGACAGGGAAACGTATAGTACCTTTCCTTAAGGACTTTGTAGCTTGGAAAGAAAGGAGAAACGAGATTTTAATGCAATGAGGTATGTGTTAAAATGGAAGAGGATACAAGACTCAGGGGAAAAGCAAGAAGGAGAACTCTTATCTGCCTAGAAGGCTGTGGATGGCTCCCAAGAGGATGCTGTGCTTGAGCTGAGATTTGGAGTGTAAGTAGGATATACTAGGTAATCTCGAGAAGGTGGATTCCAGGAAATAGCAGTGCATGTACAAAGCCATAGAAGTATGAGGGTACAAAAGCATATTCTGAGTAATAATATGTTTGAATAGAGCTTAAGGAAGGAGGAAGAAAAAACAAGCAAGAGTATACAGATAGACAAGGACGAGATCATTAAGTATCTGATTGAAATTTTATAGTTTTCAGAAGGAGTCTATTAAAGCATGTTAAGCAAACAGGGTAACATAATCAGGTTAGCCTTTTAGAAAGATTAATTTGATAGTAGAGTTAAGGGAGTCATTCTCATATAGGAGGCTTGTACAGTACGCTATGAGCAGATGAGATTTGAACTAGGAGACTGTGAGAATATAAAGGAAAGTATGGATTCACGATAAGGGGTTTAACTCTTACAATTTGAAGAGTGATTGGATGTGGAGATAATGGGAGGAAAGAAAAGGGGTTTAAAGATGAACAACTGTCCCAGTTTATCTAGCTAAGACAGAGTTTTCCTGGATTGTGGGATTTTTCAGTGTTAAAAGTAGTTAATCCTGGGTTACTGTGGCTTCAGAAGTGAATTAGATGTGAAGAAATGGAGATGGAATTTGGGAACTACACTTTCAAAGAATTTGGCTGTGGAGATGAAGGGGAGAAAAGTCTATACCTGTAGGATCCAAATAGAGATCTCCCTTGTTCAAATAGGAGACAGCATGTTTATTTGCTTAACGGTAGGGGAGAGGAAGGGATTAAAGATTCGGGAAAGAGAAAACACAACTAACTGAGCACACACTTTAGTAATTTGAGGCATGCCAAAATATGCAAAACAGGGTCTCCATATTTGTTCTTAGCAACATTTGATGAGGATAATGTAGGAGACTATACTAAAAAGAAAAAAAATCCATATTTTATGGTTCGTGAGTCAGGAAAGAAATGCAACTTGTAATCTTTCCCATTTATCTTCCCGTATACAAAGCATGATTGACTTCAACAAAGGAATATGATAATGAACATACAGATAGTATGAACAGGGGACCCAAGTTCATTATGAGAGGCCCTATTTAGTCCTCTGAGGCAAATTGATTTAGGATAAATAGAGAACAAGGAGACCTTAGGTTCACATATTATAGAAAAACAGCTAATGGTAGAATGACAAATACCTTAGACACAACTTCACATGTTGCAGCATGTCAAGGGGCAACAGTCAAGGGACACTGTGGGAAAAGTGTATCAGCCATGAATTAAGAGTAAAATCAGAATGATTTGTTGTTGGGTAAAAAAAGGTGCCACAACCTCCTCCTTGCTTTAAAATAGCTTAGACCCTGGTACAACAGAATTCACTCCTACTAATGGAGCATCAATGAAAAAGCAAGATTTTCAATGCATTTAGACTAAATACTTACATGTGAAATGTGTATAAATGTCATTGGTAAAGGAAAACCCACAGAGAAAATATTAATTTAGTAGTGACCTAAATGTTATGCTCATTTTCTTTTGATATCAGATTTTTTTTTGTCTGTCTCTCAGAGTGCTATAACTGAATGTTATCAGAGAACATGTCTCTTATTTATTTTATTTCATGTGAAAAACTGGAGGACTAATGCTTGGAAGTAAAACTGCTCTTACAAAGAGAAGTTGCCTCGTGTATCTGCCTTAAATGCCTAGAGTTGTTTATTGACAGTGGCCTTCCTACCTCTTGTTGGGAACTCCTTGTATACTGGTCTTATTTCCTACAACATGTCCGAGAGCAGGAGAAAAGAGGGATTCAGCACAGCACAGGGCGTTTAGCATACAGCAGGATAGCATGTGGATTGAATGTATGTCCATAAAAAGGTTGTATTTCTTTAATAATATTAATATATATTTTTCAACTTGGTTTTAATGTCAAATTAAAATTTTTATTATTAATAGTATGATTACAATTTTATTAGTAGTATGCATGTTAGCTTTATAGTCATTAATACTAGGGAAAGGACTCTAAAATACTTCGGTATAAATAAAATGTTGTTCATAAATTATGGTAAATACATGAATGATTAGAAATGAAGTTCATTTAATTAGTTTATTTTCTGAAAATATTTCAAACCAGATGTTAAAAAATATATATTTAAATTGGTATCTATATAAAATAGAATTAACATGTAAAACAAAGGGAAACTCATTTAATTTAGGTTATTAATAATTAGACAATGCAAGGTGTTAACTAAATGTTATTATAAAAGTCTACAAATAATATATGACAGCAACTCTAGAATTAAACAGAATCATTTCACTTAAGTTGCGTTAGCAGTTCTGGTGATTTGTTTCAGATCTACCTCATTTTTTTTAAATCACAAAACAAAACAAAAAAAAAAAACCTTGAAATAGCCAGATTTTTAAAAATTCTTATTTTATATATAGTTTTTAAAGGGTACATGTTACATGTTGTTTATATAATATGAAATTATTAGCTTTTTTATTTCACAATGATTTGTGAAGAAGTTAAAAATAAATTTATTTTTGTAGTTAAATATTATGAGATGTTGAAAAAAGTAATCAGGATAGCTATAGTTTTTTTCTGTGTAATAGTAAAAACTGTACAACATACTGATATGGATGGTATTATTAGACTTGTAATATCAGCTACATCTGTAGTATTCTGGTATTCTTCTTTTTTATAACTTTTATATTATGTTAATTCCTTGATAAATGGTAAACTGTCAGGTGATACTGAAAGACTGAATGTAAAATGAGATGAATGACTTCCTTCACAGTAAAACAAAAGCAGAACATTTTGTCACTTCAGTGTGATCAACTAGTATTGAGACATTTTTAAAAATTTTTTTTTTTTTGATGAAACATGAAAATGACCAGTGGAGTATATTCCTATAAATTAGTTTTAAACCTCTTTCTCCCATTCCCAAACATATACTAGTCTTAAATCATTAACCTAATCTAACAGCTTATTGTCAAAGATAATGAATGTGGAGACCTCTAAGTCAGTCTCTAAGTCAACTGGACAGATCGGCTCTGAATTTTGTGGGAGACAAGGAAAGGAGTATAAATCTTTGTAATTACCAAATGGAGGCTATTAAATAGCTTGCAGTTTGGAAACCCATGAAATTGTTCTGTTTTATAGGACTACATGCAGAGTATTTTTCCTCAAAGTTATGAAACAATAAAATTATTTTATTAAAATTGAAAAAGAAGATTGTAATATTGTTAGAAAATGATGTATAATATAATACATTTAATGAAAACTTATAATGCCCTCTCAAAAAGGGACATGAAAAATTCAAATATACATCAATGATTTGGAAGCCTATTTAAAATAAAGGCCGAGATTATTAGTCATTAACAAGTCCAATGAAAATATTAAGGCTTTAGAATTTTTTTGAAAAAAAGAAAAAAAAGAATGTGCTCACTGTACAGTAAAACATAGAATAGAATGAGTAATACGTCTGTGAGTTCAGAGCTAGGCTGACAAAGATCAGAGTTGCTGACATTTCGCCTCCTGCAATGAATCAGACACACAGAGTTCATGGCCTGGACTGCCTTTGGTGTCCATGTCTTGCTCCCTAGACTAACTGCAGGCTCTAGTCCAGCATACTGTGTTGTCCCAACTTAGCTGTAGCCAAAAGATCCAGTAACTGATCACTCTGAGTTCCTATGAAGTGAAAAAACTGAGAACTCACCAAAAAAGTTACTCTTGGGTCCTGTGTGGTGCTAACCCATTGTGGACTTCACAGTTCAACCTTCACCCTGCCTAGGCTGTTGTTCTCAGATGCTATCTGGTGAACTCTTAAAGGAGCCTGACAATATTCAGAAGCCCAAATGTGGAAACAAAGGCAAAGATTGTACCTTCTCTCTCTAGGTTTTATTCCTCATCCACATTCAGCTTAGTAATATTTATTGAAGATCTTTGTGCCAGGCAATATCCTGGGTTCTGGACTGTTGACTGTGACAGAGTCCCTGCCCTCAGTATACACACAGTCTACTAGGGAGCAGACATAAAGAGAAATTATCTTAAAATTAAAGGTAGTAGTTGATATATACTTGATATAAACTCAATATAACTATAGCTTTGGCTTCTTGTGCCAAAGCTCACTATTCCAAGAGGTGATTTAGTGATAACACTTATTGAATACCTACTGTGTGCCATCATTTTACCTGTAACAGCTATGTAATGCTTAATGGAATCATCATTATCATCTGTATTAGGAACCGAAAAAACAAAGGCTTAGAAGAGTAAAATATGTTGCTCAGATCAGCCAATTGGTCAGTGCAAGAGTCAGGAAGCAGGCTGTATACAATTCTGTATTTTTATTTTACGGCCTCTAGTTTTAGTTGGTTCTCACTGGCAATCAGAATAGTGTTAAAATGGCATTTCAGTAAGAAAAGATGATTCAATATTCTTAATTTTCAAAAATATTTGTTTAACACTGTAATTCAATGATTCATTAGTCAGATCTATGCTTGGATTTAACAACTATCAGATGTGCAAATGATCCCTCACAAAGATACAAAACTCTAAAGAAAAAAAGTGCATCATGGTCTGGAGCTATCAATTTGGATAATGGATTTTCAAATTCATCCAGTTATGCAATGGCATTTTTGTTAAAATTTGCTAGGCATTTCTCTCCTCCTGAGGTTGATCAGTTGGTTTTATAAAGTAACTAGAAGTTTTCAAATATTTTAAAACAAAGAAGAAAATTATTTTCCTACATTTTTAAGAGTTTGACTCAATAACTTTGAAAGGTGGTCACCCTTACATATTGGCAGGGGAAGCACTTCCAAACAATTGTTATCAAATGCTCCATAGAGCAAGTTTCTTTTTAAAATGATTCCTTTTTTGTTCACTGTTAAAATGTCACCTTTACTTTGATGGAATGATTAACTTTATTATTATTTTCAAAAATACTTGCTTTATAGTACATGGCTAACAAATGCTTATCAAAACATAAAAGGTTAAGAAATTAGGAATACTTGTGTTTTGGGGAAAAAAGCATATGACTCAACTTTAAGGTCAACTTTAAAATACATGCTTTGCTAAAATGTAACAGTGAAGTTCTGTGAAAGTATGAAACATTTTCTTGGACACTGTCTGATTCATTACAAAAGATTGTGAAGATTCTAATCATCAAAGGATCTATTTGAATAAAATTAAGCGACTTAAAAATACTCAGTGTTCCAAACTGCAATAATATGTTGCAGTACATGAAAAAAGCTTCACTGCATTGTTTTCCATATATTGTGATGCACCTTACTTTGGAGACCTCAATTCAAAGACCTTTACAGATGTTATACAAATCCTATGCAAAGCTTACTGCTCCCTCACTAAATAAATGTCAGCTACCATCAGTTATTAAACTCACTACATACTAACCATGTGAAATTAGCCAGTATAGTGCAATGATCTTTTCTTTTGAAAAAACCTTTCCTTTGCTATTTTTTTCTAGCTAAAATACCTCTTCCTCCCTTCAAATGGAGAGTTTACTTCTATTCTTAAAGATTTACATATCCTTCCCTAAAAAAAGTTCTCCCTTTTGCCCCTGTGGATTAGGTGTCTCAAGAGGCAACTAAGAAAATTTTATACCACATAGAATTTTGCCCTTTTTTTGGGGTAAAGTACTTAAAATGTTGAACTTGACAAATGAGGTATTTTTTTTCCACAAAAAGACAAAGCTTACCAATTTGCTGACTTTTTTGTAATAACTAATGGTTTCAGTAACATGGTACCAGAAGTTATATTTGAGAAATAAATGTGCTTAATTGTGTTTCTATAGAGTCCTTGGCTTAAATCTATGTTATCTTGCATGTATGTCAGACAGTACAACACAGTAATAGCACACAGCCATTGTGCCTGGATTCAAACCCAAATTCTGCTGCTTATTGACAGTGTGTCCTTGGCCATAATTGCCTAAAATCTGTGTACCTCAGTTGCCTCATTTGTAAAATATATAATCATAGTCCCTATCACATAAGGGTATAATGGGGATTAAAGTGCTTAGAAAATTGAAGTGCTTAGAAAATTGACTAATACATGTAAGAACTTAATATATTTTACATATACTTATAGAAACTGTCATATATCATAGTTGTTTACCTACTAATATTTCTGTAACATGAAACTCTGAGCTTTCTTCTATACTTTCACAGCCTTTGGCATAATAGATGATCAATAGTTGTTGAAGGAAGGAAGGAAAAAAGGGAGGAAGGGAGGAAAGGAGGGAGAGACCAAAAATCAGATGTTTTGCTTTTTTGGGTAGGAAAACATTTTATCTGAAAAAAAATCACTGTTTTCTAAAAATTAAAAATAAGTATTTAAAAAAATAATAAAATAATCATATAGTAAATAAATCAATTTAATATGTTATAAGGTTTCAAAAGATTATTTACCTCCTAAGATGCCACAGTTCTTTTTATATCTCATATACACCATATTATATCTTTGCAGACATAACACAAATACCATCATTCTTTTTCTCTTATCCTTTGCAGTTAATATAAGTAGCATGACAATGGCCAGCAGTGGGAAGACTAGATTTTTGTATCTGGTTGTCAGGCTTTGAAAAAAGTCATATTTCAATAATGGAAACCATGATTAGTAATGACTGTGTATTCCTAACAAACATATGGATAGATTCGTTTTATGGGATTATTTCAATTCTGTAAGAGTTAGAAATAAAGTCATACTTCATGCAGTTTATTTAAGTTGAACCCAATAAAGATGTAGAGTTGAGGTAAAAGAAGGTATAAGAATAAGTAAAATCCCTAACCAGTTGTTTAGGATAACTTGAATATTCTTGGCGAGATAACACTTCACTTTTGTCATGGTTAAGACACTGCTTTGCACTGTCTTATATATTGAATTATATGGATTGGGTTGAATTCAAGGATTAGTGGGAACAGTCCAAAGGAAAAATACCAGATATTAACAACTCATCCTTTGAGTAAAAATAACACAGGCTAAATCTTCTCAAAAACATTTTTCCATATTCTTGCCCAATTTTTATTTCATGGTTGAAATGGGTTATTTGTATCAATTTTAAAGTATTTATATTATTAGAAGAGAAATAATTATCTAGGAAGGTATGAAATTTAGGTGTGGTAGATTCCTAAATTCAGTTCCTCTTAGGTCATTTAATAATAGCTGAAATAAAAATAATTAGCATTTACTCTGTCAGACATTTTAGACACATGGTTATATTTAATGATCACACAACACTGCAAGTTAGAGAATATTTTCACCATATTATAGCTAAAAAAGCTAACATCTCTGAAGATCAAAGATGTTAAATAACTTTTTCAAAGGTCTACAGCTATAAGTGGTGGTCTTGAGATTGGAAACCTGTTCCTTCCAGCAACAAAGCCCATATCCCTTTACCGCTACATCCTATCTCTATTTTTCTTTAATTTATTTATTTATTTATTTATTTACTTATTTTTGGCTGTGTTGGGTCTTCGTTTCTATACGAGGGCTTTCTCTAGTTGTGGCAAGCGGGGGCCACTCTTCATCGCGGTGCGCGGGCCTCTCACTATCGCGGCCTCTCTTGCTGCGCAGCACAGGCTCCAGACGCGCAGGCTCAGTAGCTGTGGCTCACGGGCTCAGTTGTTCCGCAGCATGTGGGATCCTCCCAGAGCAGGGCTCGAACCCGCATCCCCCGCATTAGCAGGCAGACTCTCAACCACTGCGCCACCAGGGAAACCCCCATCTCTATTTTAACATGATATTAAGTAAAACTTGATTATTGAAAGGCATTTGTAAGCATCTGTCTGTGATACTGAGTTTTATACTGTTCCATATAAAATGAAAAACTTCTAAGTCTAATTCTACCTCATAAGCTTGCCTCTTTTATCATGATGTATGTTCTTAGGGAAGAGTAAAGATGAATGTAGGATAAAACATAATTACTTAGTTTAATATCCTTGTAAGAATCATGTAATATGCTCCAAAGTTAAACAGAGATGTTTTTTCATTCCCTCTTTTGATAATGCAAATGACTGTTTCTTACTTTCATTCAGATTGCCAGTGAAATTATATGGATAGATAATTGGTGGAAGTTAAAAACCAAAGGAGAGGCACGGATATCACCACTTTAGATGTGGTTGAAACTAAGTGTGGTCTCTTGGCAAAAATAAATTTTTGGCCCTATTTGAATTGAATAAGATATGGGATTATCATGTAAGAATATTGACGGTAACTTAATCGTAGAATGTGTTTGACCAAAAGGAAATACCTGTGCATTGCATTCAGCCCTTTCTGCCTTAAATAGAGTATAGAGAAAAATATAGACTTTGAAATCAGCTAGAATGGAGTTTGAATCTAGGTTCTGTGACTTCCCGGTTGTATATAGTAAGGCATGATATTTAATATCTGTAAAGTTCAGCATTCTCTTTTTAAAATAGAAATAAATAAATCACAGTGTTAACACTGGGAGCATGTATTTGGAAGTCAAAAACGAACAGTTATTTTTTCCTATGTTGGTAGCTAGTGGCGAGTCCTCTCATGATTTGTGGTTATGTCTCTTTTGTTGATGAGTTAAATGATGCTTAATGAAATTGAACAATTCCATTGCAGATTGCTTCACCCAGTGTTTTGTCTGTTGCTGTCACTTTCAAGAACTCAGTGACTGTATTTCATTGCATCAATTTGTAATTCAACTGTCCGAATAATGTTCATTTGACCTATCTTGTCCGTAGTCCCCTAATTGCAGTTCAACATATAGAAAATACTTAAGAATAATCTTGTCACTTGGTATTTATTCTTTTATACACTCAACCCATTGAAGCTTCAATAGTGATGGCTTGTCTGTACTTCAATATCATCTTAACTTTTAATTCATTGTGGCACTACATGTCAATTATAATCTTAAGGTAACATTGATGAAACTAGAAATTAAATGCAGCATTTTTGGCAACTGTTTCTGGCATCCTAGTGTGGCTGTGATCAGTGTAAAGTAAAGCTACATCTCTTGCTATGTAGATCTACAGTGCCAGAAAATTATTAATGTTAATTAAAGTATATTTCTAATGAATAATCATAAACGCTCCATGTAATCATTTTTACCCTTAATTATACTAAAGCCTTTCATTCAATAAAGGAAATACTGAAAGAAAAAAAAAGAGAGACAAGCTGCCTTGTGTGTATCCCCCTTTACTCATCACATACCACAAATAATCTGGATTCTTAGTAAATGGAGGTAAATTCAGACACATCAGTTTGCGGCAGTTATGTATTCTATATTTAAAGACAAAAAGTCTCAAATATAGCCCTACAACAAAATGAAATTATGGGATCTTCTATAAATATTGAAATGGCCATTTGTTGTTTATATGACTGCCTGGCATCCAAGAAATATTCTCTTTAGAGGGGAAACCGGTAATGTATGAAACTTGGTAAGAGGCAGGGCTCAGGAGTTCTGGGGTTTTCTGTTTTGTGGTTTCTAGGAAATTAACATAAGGGTCTGCCCATTTAGAACTCCGAAGTTGAAAGAAGTAATGCAAAGACGGAGGATCAGGTAGGAAATTCTGGTTGCAGTATTGTTTAGAGTCCACATTTACAAAAAACAGTGTCCTGACCAGACTTTTCCTATCAGGTATTTGACAAGGTTATTGTTACTTACTTTCCTTTGGTTCTTAGATTTTTTTCCAAATCTTATAAAAGTTTTCTCTATATTTTTTACATGTGTGGATATAATTAGCAAACTAAGTTTCTGTTGCTTATATTCAAAACCCAAATGGTACAAAATGATTAAAGATGGTCTATTAGATACTGAGTGAATGCAAAAAGAAAGCAACGATAATCAACAATAAAAAGCAACCCATGAACCACAGTATTTATAAAGACCTATAAACCAAAGAAAAATCCTCAGTACTTAAATATGTGTATGCATGTATTTTCATCCTAAATTACTCATGAGTCAAAGAGTAACAAATTTTTAAAATAACAATAAGGAATTTATTTCATGATAAAATTCATGAGCAACAATCAAAAATATACTTAGAAGAAATCATAGTCTTAAATGCTTTCATTACTGCTCAAGAAAGTCTAAAAATGAAAAAGTTACTTCACAATATTAGGGATAATACAATAAATTTAAACAATAAATTTAACTAAAATGAAAGCAAATAGAGAGTAATATTAAAGCACAATTTAATGGGGGGGAGAAAGAATTTGTTGCTGTGAAAAATTTTTTTGGAAAAATCAATAACAAACCATACTTAGACCTGCTTTGTCTTTGCCTCACTATTTTTTATCATCTTCTTGTAATTTATACTCTTTTAATAATATACAACTCTGTGTGTGTGTATGTGTGTGTGTGTGTGTGTGTGTGAAACAAATATACTGCCAGTTACTTGTTCAACAAGGACGGATTTATTTGGAATCATCAGAGAATTACAATTTGGGGTGTGCAAGCAAGGGAAAGAGAACAGTTTTATAAAGGGGAAAGGAAGTTGGGAGGGATATAGTAAACAAAGAGTTCATGGCTTTTCATAGGCTGCATCCCTTCCAGGAATGGAGAGAAGACTTTCTTCATCCTGTTGGGCTCTGCTATTGTCACAGGGTGTGAGACCTTCTCAGTTCTGGTCTCCCAACTATATTTAATTGAGATTTCTGTTATTAAATTTTTATATTTTTCCCTTTTGATCAAGTGCTTTCTCTGAAACCACTGCTGATCAAGAGTCAGGTTTAGCAATTGCATAATCTGCTTTTCACAGATTTCCAGGGAATCTTTACTTTTAGGTCACCAAATGATGTGCCGTTTCAGTTAGGGTTCAGTGCTTTCCTTAGGTATGTCACATGAATCCAAAAGTCTGTTCCTTAGAGTTGGATGGCATAAAGGTTGCTTAGTAGTATCTGATAGGAACCTTTCAAATGAAGTAGAAGAGAGAGTCTTTCTGGAGGTATCTTTTCTAGTAGATTAAATCTCCAGGTTGCAAGGTGTAATGCTTACTGTCTTTGTCTCCTGAGAGTGCACTGTGAAGACATTGTTCCAGTAGAGCAAGTTTATTTTTAACAGAAACAATTATTCCTTTGTTATACTGGAATATCTCTCCTTTTATCAGTTGTGAGTCAAAAGAGGCAGAACTCAAGTGCATTGGTGTCCTGTGACTATCTCAAGTGTGAAAGTTTATAAGTTTTAAAAGGGGTGGAACTAAGATTTAGAAAGATCAACAGTGATGCTTTTGTCCCAGGTATTTGGAGGACCTCTACAAATTTTGCCAACTGAATCTTATTTATTTTTTTAAAGATCTTTATTGGAGTTTATTTGCTTTACAATGTGTTAGTTTCTGCTGTATAACAAAGTGAATCAGCTATATGTATACATATATCCATATATACCCTCTATCTGGCTTCTTCCTCCCAGCCCCTTATCCCACCCCTCCAAATGGTCACAAAGCACTGAGCTGATCTCCCTGTGCTATGCAGCTGCTTCCCACTAGCTATCTATTTTACATTTGGTAGAGTATGTATGTCAATGCTATTCTCTCACTTCATCCCAGCTTACCCTTACCCTTCCCAGTGTTCTCAGGTCCATTCTCTACATCGGCGTCTTTTTTCCTTTCCTGCCCCTAGGTTCATCAGGACCATTTATTTTTTCTTAGATTCCATATATATATGTTAGCATACTGTATTTGTTTTTCTCTTTCTGACTTACTTCACTCTGTACGACAGACTCTATGTCCATCCACCTCACTACAAATAACTAAATTTCATTTCTTTTCTTTTTTTTTTTTTTTTTTGGTGGTACGCGGGCCTCTCACTGTTGTGGCCTCTCCCGTTGCAGACCACAGGCTCCGGACGCACAGGCTCAGTGGCCATGGCTCACGGGCCCAGTCGCTCTGCGACATGTAGGATCTTCCCGGACCGGGGCACAAACCCGTGTCCCCTGCATCGGCAGGTGGACTCTCAACCACTGTGCCACCAAGGAAGCCCAATTTCATTTCTGTTTAAGGCTGAGTAATATTCCATTCTATATATGTGCCACATCTTCTTTATCCATTTATCTGTTGATGGACACCTAGGTTGCTTCCATGTCCTGGCTATTGTAAATAGAGCTGCAATGAATGTTGTGGTACATGTCTCTTTTTGAATTTTGGTTTTCTCAGGGCATATGCCCAGTAGTGGGGATTGCTGGGTCATATGGTAGTTCTATCTTTAAATTTTTAAGGAACCACCATACTGTTCTCCATAGTGGTTGTATCAATTTGCATTCCCACCAACAGTGCAAGAGGGTTCCCTTTTCTCCACACCCTCTCCAGCATTTATTGTTTCTAGATTTTTTGATGATGGCCATTCTGACTGGTGTGAGGTAATACCTCATTGTAGTTTTGATTTGTATTTCTCTAACTATTAGTGATGTTGAGCATCCTTTCATGTGTTTGTTGGCAGTCTGTATATCTTCTTTGGAGAAATTTCTGTTTAGGTCTTCTGCCCAGTTTTGGATTTTTTTTTTGTCTTTTTGATACTGAGCTGCATGACCTGCTTGTAAATTTTGGAGATTAATCCTTTGTCAGTTGTTTCATTTGAAAATATTTTCTCCCATTCTAAGAGTTGTCTTTTCATCTTGTTTATGATTTCCTTTGCTGTACAAAAGCTTTTCAGTTTCATTAGGTCCCATTTGTTTATTTTTGTTTTTATTTCCAATTCTCTAGGAGGTCAAAAAGGATCTTGCTGTGATTTATGTCATAGAGTGTTCTGCCTATGTTTTCCTCAAAAAGTTTTATAGTGTCTAGACTTATATTTAGGCCTTTAATCCGTTTTGAGTTTATTTTTGTGTATGGTGTTAGGGAGTGTTCTAATTTCATTCTTTTACATGTAGCTGTTCAGTTTTCCCAGCACCACTTACTGAAGAGGCTGTCTTTCCTCCACTGTATATTCTTGCCTCCTTTATCAAAGATAAGGTGACCATATGTGCATGGGTTTATCTCTGGGCTTTCTATCCTGTTCCATTGATCTATATTTCTGTTTTTGTGCCAGTAGCATACTATTTTGATTACTGTAGCTTTGTAGTATAGTCTTAAGTCCAGGAGCCTGATTCCTCCAGCTCTGTTTTTCTTTCTCAAGATTGCTTTGGCTATTTGGGGTCTTGTGTATTTCCATAGAAATTGTAAAATTTTTTGTTCTAGTTCTGTGAAAAATGCTGCTGATAGTTTGACAGGGATTGCATTGAATCTGTAGATTGCTTTGGGTAGTATAGTCATTTCCACAATGTTGAGTCTTCCAATCCAAGAACATAGTATATCTCTCCATCTGTTTGTATCGTCTTTAATTTCTTTCATCAGTGTCTTATAGTTTTCTGCATACAGGTCTTTTGTCTTCTTAGGTAGGCTTATTCCTAGGTATTTTATTCTTTTTGTTGAAATGGTTAATGGAAATGTTACCTTCATTTCCCTTTCAGATTTTTCATCATTAGTGTATAGGAATGCAAGAGATTTCTGTGCATTAATTTTGTATCCTGCTACTTTACCAAATTCATTGATTACCTCTAGTAGTTTTCTGGTAACATCTTTAGGATTCTCTATGTATAATGCCATGTCATCTGCAAGCAGTGACAGTTTTACTTCTTTTCATATTTGAATTCCTTTTATTTCTGTTTCTTCTCTGATTGCCATGGCTAAAACTTCCCAAACTATGTTGAATAATAGTGGTGAGAGTTGGCAGCCTTGTCTTGTTCCTGATCTTAAAGGAAATGGTTTCACTTTTTCACCATTGAGAATGATGTTGGCTGTAGGTTTGTCATATATGGCCTTTATTATTATCATATAGGCATAGGTTCCCTCTGTGCCTACTTTCTGGAGAGTTTTTGTCATAAATGGGTGTTGAATATTGTCAAAAGTTTTTTCTGCATCGATTGAGATTATTATATGGTTTTTCTCCTTCAATTTGTTAATATGGTGTATTACATTGATTGATTTGCATATATTGAAGAATCCTTTCATTCCTAGGATAAGTCCCACTTGATCATGGTGTATGATCCCTTTAATGTGCTGTTGGATTCTGTTTGCTAGTATTTTGTTGAGGATTTTTGCATCTTTGTTCATCAGTGATAGTGGCCTCTAGTTTTCTTTTTTGGTGACATCTTTGTCTGGTATCAGGTTGATGGTGGCCTCGTAGAATGAGTTTGGGAGAGTTCCTCCCTCTACTATATTTTGGAAGAGTTTTAGAAGGATAAGTGTTATCTCTTCTCTAAATGTTTGATAGAATTCATTTGTGAAGCCATCTGGTCCTGGGCTTTTGTTTGTTGGAAGATTTTTAATCACAGTTTCAATTTCAATGCTTGTGACTTGTCTGTTTATATTTTCTATTTCTTCTTGGTTCAGTCTCGGAAGGTTGTGCTTTTCTAAGAATGTGTCCATTTCTTCCACGTAGTCCATTTTATTGGCATATAGTTTCTTGTAGTAATCTCTCATGATCCTTTGTATTTCTGCACTGTCTGTTGTTACTTCTCCTTTTTCATTTCTGATTCTGTTGATTTGAGTCTTCTCCCTTTTTTTCTTGATGAGTCTGGCTAATGGTTTATCAATTTTGTTTATCTTCTCCAAGAACCAGCATTTAGTTTTATTGATCTTTGCTACTGTTTCCTTCATTTCTTTTTCTTTTATTTCTGATCTGATCATTATTATTTCTTTCCTTCTACTAACTTTGGGGTTTTTTTTGTTCTTCTTTCTCTGATTGCTTTAGGTGTAAGGTTAAGTTGTTTATTTGAGATGTTTCTTGTTTCTTGAGGTAGGATTGTATTGTTATAAACTTCCCTCTTAGAACTACTTTTGCTGCATCTTATAGGTTTTGGGTTGTCATTGTGTTCATTGTCATTTGTTTCTAGGTATTTTTTGATTTCCTCTTAAATTTCTTCAGTGATCTCTTGGCTGTTTCGTAGTGTATTGTTTAGCCTCCATGTGTTTGTATTTTTTATGTTTTTTTCCCTGTAATTGATGTCTAGTCTCATAGCGTTGTGGTCAGAAAAGACACTTGACAAGATTTCAGTTTTCTTAAATTTACCAAGGCCTGATTTGGGACCAAAGATATGATCTATCCTGGAGAGTGTTCTATGAGCACTTGAGAAGAAAGTGTATTCTGTTGTTTTTGAGTGGAGTGTCCTATAAATATCAATTAAGTACATCTTGTCTAATATGTCATTTAAAGCTAGTGTTTCCTTATTTGTTTTCATTTTGGATGATCTGTCCATTGGTGAAAATAGTGTGTTAAAGTCCCCTACTATGATTGTGTTACTGTCGATTTTCCCCTTTTATGGCTGTTAGCATTTGCCTTATATATTGAGGAGCTCCTATGTTGGGTGCATAAATATTTACAATTGTTATATCTTCTTCTTGGATTGATCCCTTGATCATTATGTAATGTCCTTGGATTTATCCTGTATGGGACTCTCTGTGCTTCCTGGACTTGATTCACTATTTCCTTTCCCATGTTAGGTAAGTTTTCAACTATAATCTCTTCAAATATTTTCTCAGACCCTTTCTTTTTCTCTTCTTCTTCTGGGACCCCTATAATTCGAATGTTGTTGTGTTTATTGTTGTCCCAGAGGTCTCTGAGATTGTCCTCAATTCTTCTCATTCTTTTTTCTTTATTCTGCTCTGTGGCAATTATTTCCACTATTTTATCTTCCAGGTCTCTTATCCGTTCTTCTGCCTCAGTTACTCTGCTATTAATCCCTTCTAGAGAATTTTTAATTTCACTTATTGTGTTGTTCATCATTGTTTGTTTGCTCTTTAGTTCTTCTAGGTCATTGTTAAAACGTTTCTTGCATTTTCTCCATTCTGTGTACAAGATTTTGGATCATGTTTCCTATCATTATTCTGAATTCTTTTTCAGGTAGACTGCCTATTTTCTCTTCAATTGTTTGGTCTGCTGGGTTTTTACCTTGCTCTTTCATCTGCTGCATATTTCTCTCTCTTCTCATTTTGTTTAAGTTACTTTGTTTAGGGTCTCCTTTTCTAAGGCCGCATGTTCGTAGTTCCCATTGTTGTTGGTGCCTTCCCCCAGTGGGTGAGGTTGGTTCAGTGGCTTGTGTAGGCTTCCTGATGGAAGGGAATGGTGCCTCTGTTCTGGTTGGTGTGGCTGGATCTTGTCTTTCTGGTGGGCAGGGCAGTTTCCGGCAGTGTGTTTTGAGGTGTCTGTAAACTTATTATGATCTTAGGCAGCCTCTCTGCTAATGGGTGAGGTTGTGTTCCTGTCTTGCTAGTTGTTTGGCATGGGGCATCCAGCTCTGGAACTTGCTGGCCGTTAGGTGGAGCTGGGTCTTAGCATTGAGACGGAGATCTCTGGGAGAGCTCTCACTGATCGATATTATGTGGGGCCGGGAGGTTTCTGGTGGTCCAGTGTCCTGAACTCGGATCTCCCACCTCAGAGGCTCAGGCCTGACACCAGCCCAGAGTGCCAAGACCCTGTCAGCCACACGGCCAGGTACGTGGGGATTTTCTTGCCTTTTGGGAAGCCTGAGGTCTTCTGCCAGTATCCAGTAGGTGGCCTGTAGGCATCATTCCATGTGTAGATGTATTTTTGATGTATTTGTGGGGAGGAAGTTGAGCTCTACGTCTTACTCCTCTGCCATGTTGCAGGTCCCCCTGCAGTAGGAGACTCCACTGAAGATGCCAACTTCTGCAAGAGCTAGAGGTGCAGAGGCATTTTTTTCAGATGGTTTGCAGCGTGCTTTTTTATCTTCTTTTTCTTTGTGCTTTGTCTAGTTTCACTTGTTCACAGGGTGCTTCATGCAGTGGCCTCACACCTGGCACTTCAGATCAGAGTTCACAGCAGGCTCTTAATTTCAGAATCTTAATGTGCTGGTTGGAATTAGCTGTACCTATGGAGAAGTGCCTGATACTGACCATGTCCTCCTTTGGAGAGACTTCCTAGTTTGTTGGAGGCATCAGCAAGATGCCTTGTCATTCTTGTTTTAATCCTTTGTGCTTAGTCTTGGTTCACTTGCCCATAGGGGGCTGCAAGTAAATGCCTTGCCCCAGGCACTTGGGACCACAGTTCCTAGTGCTGACATCTCAGCTCCCGGCCATGCAACTGCCAGTTGAATCTTAATAATGCTATTAGTGCATTTGACTGAGCCAGAGGATTGAGTTTGGTAAGCACAGTGAAAGTGGTGTAAAACTGGCCAAACAGCACAGACTTGTTGAAGTGCCTGACTAATAAAAGGGGTCCCTTGATCACTATGAAGTTCAAGGAAATTTCCCCAGGTAGGGATAATTTTTTTTTTTTTTTCAAAATGACTTAAGCCACAAAAGAAGCAGTAGCCTGTCTACAAAAGAAGACTTAAGTCCAGTCTGAAAACATACAGACCGTGACTAAAACATATTTATATCCAGAGGCAGAGAAAGTTGCATGATGTCTATTGCCATAACTCTACTGGTCCATTAGGCAGTCTGGGGAAAGTATAAACAGGCTTTCCTGGGTTGTATTTTGGACAACTGGGTCAAGTGAGATTGGCACTTTTTGTGGCCTTGTTCATGTTTCCCACACTAATATTGATTTATGAATATCATTGTGTCAGTAGACCAATGGTGTAATGCATGTACAGTGGTGAAAGAGTGGGAATTTTAGAGTCTCTGGTAGGAATGGGTTTTTATTTGGTCCAAACCAGAGCTTTTTCTTTTTATCAAACTAACAATTTGTTGAATTTCCAATCTTGTTTTTTCTTTTTCTGAAGCCAATTGTTGGCTGCTATAGCCAGTTTTTCTAAGTTATCACTTGGTGAAATATCCCATCAGACCATAACAGAAGTTTGGCTGCTGTTAGTCCCTTTAAGAGCAGAGTTCCTTGCTAAAATGTCAGCAGGATGATTTCCCTTAGCTTCCAAAGAGCTTCCCTTAGCTTCTGGGCTTGAATGCCCCAGAATCTTAATAATGGCTAAGTGGCAGGTAGAATTACTATATCCAATAATTCCTGAATATAGAGGCCATTTTTTATGTTATTTCTGCTGTAGGTGAGGAAGCCACAACATTCCAAAATCATGAGCTACTCTGAAAGCACATCTACTATCAGTATAAACATTGACAGTTTTGCCACTGGCTGCAGTACATGATCATATAAAAGTGTACAGTTCAATCTGTTGGACTAAAATAGCCATAGGTAAAGGTGCTGCTTTAACAACATCAAAAGGAGTTGTAATAGCATACCCAGCATAATATTTGCCACTGTCTTCTTTTAAATAAGAACTATTAATGAACCATGAGAAGTCAGCATTACCCAAAGTAAGTTCCTGTAGCTCATTATGAGGAGTCAGGTGATCTATCAGCATTAAAGAATTGTAAGGGATTTTGTTGGTGATGGAGTGGAGAGGAGTAGCAGGGTTAAGATTATTACAACATAAAAAAGTGATGTGAGAAGCACTTAATAAAAGGACTTCATAAGAAGTGAGGCAGCTGACGGAGAAATGTTGAATGTGATGAGAAATCAGGAGGGCTTCTGCTGGATGAGGTACAGAAATGGTTAAAGTGGATCCCAACAATTTTCTTTTTGAACTTAACCAAAAGGGCAGTGGCTGTAATGATTCTAAGGCAAGGGGGGATGTCCCTGTGCCAGAGGGTCTCGTTGCTAGCTATGGGTTAATCGTGGTCCATGTGTTTTTATGTGAGTACTTCAAGGGCATTCCCTTCCTTTTCAGATACAGAAAGGAAAAAAGGGAATCTGATAACTGAGATGCCCAAGGGCAGGTGTGTCCATCAAACTCTCCTTTAAGACCTTAAAAGCTATGTTGTCTCATTCTTCCCATACAATTGGGTTGGAGTTGTTGTTGTTTTTGAGTAAAACAGATAGAGTTATGGCCATAAGAGACAAATTTGGAATCCAGTTTCAGCAGTAACCAAAAAGCCCAAGGAAACCTCACAGGTGGCACTTAGTTTTGAGTTTTGGGAAATTTGGGACATAATGAAGTCTGTCTGGGTAGTCCTTGTACTGATATCAAATGCCCTAAGTATCAAACCTGGGTTTGAGCAAATTGCACTTTTTCTTTAATGACTTTATGTCCCTTTAAGGCTAAACACTTTAGCAAGTGGATGCTATCTTTCTGTGAGGAGGTTTGAGAAGGAAAGCAAAGAAGCAAATCATTCACTTATTACAAGTAGAAATTCTTGGGAACTTGATGTCATCCAGATGAGCCTTCAGGATTTGTGAGAAATAAGAAGCACTCTCAGTATAATCCTGAGACATTACTGTCCAGGTGCATTTTTTTCTTCCCAAGTGCAAGCAGAAAGGTATTGGCTAACTTCAGCAATTGGAGTACTAAAGAATGCATTGCATAAATCAATTTCCCAGTTGTAATTCTAGAAACCTTTCAGGATTTCCCCAAGTATCAGTGTTGGGCCTGACCTTAACCAACAAGTGTATGAAAAAGATGCTATAAGTCAGAGAAACCAGGTTGATAAACTTGAATGACTATATTAAATTCCTCAGCAAATCTGTGAGGACCTTTGGTTACTTTGGGAAAATTGTTGACTATGGCTTTACAGTTCAGCTTTAGCCCAGGGAGTATAAGAAATTAAGAGTTAACTTCTGAATCCTCAGAAGGCTTAATTTTAAAGAGACGGTTTCTGCTAAGTTCAGAGGAAAGGAAGTAGAAGAGTTTCAGAGAAATGGGGAAGTTTGGAAAGATAATTCATGTGGGTGAACTGAGGGTATAGAGGAGGTAAAGGCAATATAGAAGGGAAGGAGAAAGAAGGTGCCAGAGGTGGAGCCAGAGACAAAAAAAACCAAGGTAGAAGAGCCTGAGACTTCAGGAGCCATTTTATCATTCTTTAACCCTCTGTTTGCCTCAGTTAATCTTAACATTTTATTTTGCACAGAGGTAATTTTAGGCTCCTGATAATGTTGTGGAAGGCTCAAAATACCAATTGAAAGAGGCATGCCATTCAGTTCTGGAAATTTTTGTACTATTATAGTCCAGTTTGGTTTTTAGAAAATGAAGTTTGGAGACTTCAAAAGTTCCTCATAATGGCCATTGATACTCTAAATTGTCTTTGGTCAGAGTGGTCCATTTAATTAGAAATGTGCATGAAGAAGGACTGAGGTTTTTAAACATGAAATCAGCTGGAGTCCCTTGTAGGCATGATACCCTCAACATATTTAGATAACTGGAATCTCATTTCTCAGAGGTTTTTCTCTAGACTAAAAGGACAATTTTGAAACAGATTAAGTGGCATGCACCTCAAACAGTTCAGTTCAAACAGCTTGCAAACCAAACAGCCTGCAGACCTAATATCAACTAGTTCTAAGGAAACAGCTTGGTCCTGGAGGAACCGGGCTGAGGCCTCTCAACCAGTTCCCATGAATAGCTTCTATTCCAAAGGAATGGGCAAATGTTAAAAATTGGCACAATTTTAGTGAAACAATCTGGCTTCCAAAGGAATGGGCCAAAGATTTCTCAGCCAGTTTCATTTGAAACAGTTATTTATTTAAATCAACACTAAATATACAAAGGTTTCTATCCATGACTTATATCTTTCAAGTAAATTCAATTCTGCAAGTGTTCCCTGAACAGCTCTGTGTTCAAAGATGATGTACTACACTGAGTCAGCCTCCAAAATAAAGGTAGGAGACTGTAGTAAATGCTGTTGATGCCTTGCCCCATAACCTTGCATTCACCTGTAGCCCTGCTGGACAGGTCCCGGGCCATTATGAACTTCCCACCTTAAGGGCTCACAGCTACACCTTTCTGAAGTTTCCTTCCCTGAGGGCTCTTCTTAGATGCCACAACTTACTAAGCTCAAGTGTGAGGAAGTTAGTGCCTCCAGGGACAGATGAAGTAAGTGGATAAATAGCTCAGCATTCTTACCCCTCCCTACAGTGCTACAGTTGTGAAGCATGTTTTATATGGTTCCTCACAGGGTCTTCAGCGAGCTCTAGTTCTAGCTGCTCATAGTTTATGGCTCATAGAGCTTTCTCTCTTCTTTGTTTCACTTTTCCCACTCCCTTGCATGTGCTTTCTAGGTTCACTTCCCAAATAAACGACCTTCAAAGTATTTGTCTCAGTGTGTGTTTAGGGGGCTCACGTCAAGCCAGGTGCAGACACTTGAATCAAGTTGCTCGTGTCTGATTGACAAAGCAAAATATCCAGGAACATTCCACAGGAATTAGGCAAAGGTGAGCAGTGGCCCTTTTGGCTTTACTTGACTCCTCTTTGTCCTTGTGGGTGTCATTTCTTCCAGCATGACAGAAACAAAGGATCTTAAAGAGCTAGTGAGCTCTGTATGTCCACCTACCAATGCACTGTTAGTGTTAACATAGTTTACAGTGGTGAATCTGGTGCTACTTCCATAATTAATCATTTTTGTCAATAGTTACAAGTGAATACAGCCATGAAATGCAGAATGAATAACGGGGAGCTGAAAATTTATGGGCATGCCAAGGAGATATAATGATCACTTGTATTAGTAACAGAGAAGCAGGAATACAGCTGCTTGGAGCCAGGGCCAGAATGGAGAACAAAAAGGAGATTTTGCCAGAGGACTATGTGTTTCTACCATCTAGAGTAAAGCTAGGGAGAATTTAAAGTGCCATAGTCATCTGGAAGTCACAACTGGATTCACAGTTTGACTGAATTCTGGGAAAATCATACCTTGTAAGCCCTTGGTAAAGATCAAATCCTGAAATTATAAGGAAATGAAGAATATAGAAAAGACAAGAATAAAACCCCTAGTTCTATATTAACTTTTGATATTAATGTACTTTGAAGGTATAGCAAGGGTTTGTGGTTTAGAAAAGTTGAGCTATAAAGACTATAGATGAGCAAAATATTCAGTGGTCCTTTTCTTTCCCTCTTCTGGCATACTCTAAGCCTTAGGAACAGAAATATCCATGATGCAGGACACCATTTTTTTCTGCTGTATGAAGCATCAGAAAGACGCTACTTGTTTAGAGGTCTGAGAAATGGTTAACAGACAGCACATTCTTGTGCCATGAAAAGTTTCAGATAAATCAGGCAGTGGGAAAAGACATGAAGAGAGACTCTAAAGTCAGTTACCCTGTATCATTTTCCTGCAATGATAGAAAAAGTGAAATGTTTTTTGATCAAAGCAAGGTAAACCAAATAAAGATAATATCATGTAACAACTAATAAACTTGTAAAGTAGGTGAAAATTGCAGCAAATGTATGATCATGTGTTTTCCCCATGGTTAGTGCTCACAGTGTCAGTACTCTGATGGGTGTGTACATGTGGCGAGAGAAAATGAGGCAAGCATAAATAAAATGCAGCTCTTTCCTTGAGGAATTTACTGTTTAGTGGTTGAAAATGATACGTAAACCAGTTATTTCAGTACAGTGTGAAAAGGGCACTGTGTCCTTAGATGCAAAGGAGAAACATGATCTGATTTACTTTTTAAAGAATTACTCTGGCTCTCCTGTTGAGAACACCCTGAAAGGGAGCAGAGAGACAACTATCCAGCCAGAAAATTTTGGTAGGCTTGTAACAAAATGGCAGCAATGGAGGTGATGAAAGGTGATGAAAAAAGGTTTTATTTATTTATTCATTCAACATACATGCATGCATACATTCATTCATTTAAGCATAGATGCAGCTTACTGAAAAGAATAATACAATAGAGTCATCCATGGGAGACCGACTCCAGGCCCTCCCACCCCCCAGGATATCAAAGTCCTCAGATGCTCAAGTCCCTTATATAAAATGGCAGAGTATTTGTATATATATGTATAACCTATGCACATTCTCCTGTATACTTTAAATCATCTCTAGATTACTTATAATACCCAATACAATGTAAATGCTTTGTAAATAATTGCCAGTTTGTGGCAAATTCAAGTTTTGCGTTTTGGAACTATCTGGAATTGTTTTTTTCTGAATACTTTTGATGTGCAGTTGGTTGAATCTGTAGATGTGGAACCCACAGATATAGCTATCTGTACATACTTCACCTAGGTTCCCTAAGTGTTAAGATTTTGCTGTATTTACTTTGTCCTTTTCTCTCTTTCTGAATATATGCATGCATATATGTTTTTCCAAAACATTTGAGAATAAATTGTAGGCATGATATCCCTTTACCCATAAATAGTTCATTATTTAATATCTAGAAACAAGGACATGCTCTTAAACAACTACAGGAAAATTATCTAAAATTTCAATTTAAAAAATTCAGTAAAATTTCATTGGTACAATTATCTAATCTATACACCTTGCTCAAATTTATCCAACTGCCCCAATAATGTCTTTATAACAAAAGACATTCAGTTGTCTCTTCAATTCCCTTTAATCTGGAATAGTTGCATTTAGTTGTCTCAGTTCCTGCATTCAGTTGTCTCTCTCTTTTTTTTTTTTTTTTTTTTTTTTTTTTGCGGTACGCGGGTCTCTCACTGTTGTGGCCTCTCCCATTGCGGAGCACAGGCTCCGGACGCGCAGGCTCAGCGGCCATGGCTCACGGGCCCAGCCACTCCACGGCATGTGGGATCCTGCCGGACCGGGGCACGAACCCATGTCCCCCACATCGGCAGGCAGACTCTCAACCACTGCACCACCAGGGAAGCCCTCAGTTGTCTCTTCAGTTCCCTTTAATCTGGAATAGTTCCTCAGTCTTTGTGTTTCATGATATTGACGTTTTGGAAGAGTATAGGCCAGTTATTTATAGAATGTCCCTCAATTTGTGTTTGTGTGGTATTTCCTCTTGTTGAGATTCAGCTTTTAAAAGTTTAACAAAATACCTCAGAAGTGATGACCTTCTCAGGGAATTGTATCAGGAGGCATATGTTGATCTATCTTATTAATGGTGATGTAACTGATCACTTGGTCGTGGTACACTGCTAAGTCTTTGCACTATAGAGCTAATATTTCACTTTGTAATTAATAAATATCTTGTTATTTTCGAGATGGTGTAAATACCCTGTGTCTTCTCAAAATTTCACTTACTCATTTCGGCATTCATTTATAATTCTCACCTTCATCTATTATTATTGTAATGGTGATTTTCTAATTCCATCATTTCTTCTTCATTTATTAGTTGATTTTCTACTGAAAGGAAGAGCTTTCTTATCTCCCTCATTTTTCATTTATATCAAAGTGGATTAGTGTATTTCTAGTTATTCAGCAAGTTATAACCCTTTATGTTACTACTTTAATACTCAGATTGTTCCATTCTTCATTAATGAAAGCTCCTTCAAGATGTCCACAGTGTCATTCTGACATGTCCCCTTATTCACATACAGACCCCCCTATGTCTATCTATACAGCTAACTAGCTGTATTAAAATCTATGTGTTCACACTGTTTATCTCTAATTCCAATCTAGTAACAGAATTCATTCTATTTTCTCTCTTTCCATATTTAAAAGTCTCCTCTCTTCCATTGACAAACATAGCTACAATTATCTATAATATATTTACTTATATGGTCAATCTTATAATGTACAGAAAGTAGTTTCAGTATTACTAACCCAGGTCTCTAAGAAAGGAAGCCTGTTAATTGGCATTCAGTATTTGTTTATAGTTCTTTTTTCTTTATCCTGAATAGTCCAACTACTACTGTGTTCAACAGTTATTTGGGTTAGATCTCCCCATTAGTTAGTGTTATTTATTCAAATATTATTTATTGAAATATGTTGAGTCATCTATTTCTGTTTGTGTTCATTTTTAGGATATTACACCCTTTTAAAATTTTTATTTACTTATTTTCTTTCTTTTTCTTTGAATCTGTGAAACATTAACATTCTAAATGTCAGACATACATTAACTTCTATTTACACCTATATTATTTCTTCTCTCTCTTTTCTTTTGGTTTAGTTTCTTTTTTATATTTCTAGATTTTTAAACAGAATATATAATTGATTCATTTAATCATATTCTTTTATTTTGATTGATAAGGTATTTAAGGCTATATAATTTCCTTGCAGATTCTGTTATATAATGTGATAGATACATGCATATATATATGTGTGTGTGTGTGTGTGTGTGTGTATTTGTAATTTTTAATACATTCTTTAATTTTGTTTTGTATTTCACAATTTACTCAAGGATTATTTAATAAAAGATTTTTTTATGTCCAGTCAAAATGACCTTTTCACCTTTTTCTATTTCTCATCATTTCTAGTTTTTTTATGTTATTGGAGCTTTAATTATAATATTTACAATTATGAAAAAAATTTTGTCACATAAAATATGATCAGATTTTTTTCTTTCCTAATCTCATTTTCACTTTCTCTATTGTTTTCCTATTATTATTTTAATTAAACATGTTTTCATTTGAATCCCTTCTTCCTTGAGCACCTTGTGATTTAGTTTTCATTTTTTATGTGATTCTGTCTTTTAAAAACTTTCCTTAGTTTTTGAATTTCTGGTTCAAGTTTTTTGTTTATTTTCCACACATCTCAAAATGCTTATTGGAGAATAATTGATTTGGGTTTTTTTGGCCGCATGGCATGGGGGATCTTAGTTCCTGACCAGGGATCAAACCTGCACACCCTGCAGTGGAAGCATGGAGTCTTAACCACTGGATTGCCAAGGAAGTCCTGAGAATAATTAATTTTGTTTGGAGTGCTGTGTTACAGTTTTCTTTTTCTTCACTGTTGGTTTTGGTGGCTTGTAGAAGGGGGTTTATCAGCTGAGTTATTTGTAGTCTCATTTTCTGATTTCTAATTTATTTTATAGTAGTTTTTAATAAAAGAACACTGTTTATACTTCTGCATTTTTGTTCACCGGGATTGACGATTTATGTTGGTTTTGAGGTTCATAGTTCAAAAATGTTCTCTGTTGTCATTGTGAAAAAGCATAGTTTTTTTATTGCACGGATTCATTTTTTCTTGGGGGGTGAGGACATTGTAAGGGGATAAGTTATTCATCCTTCAGTTGTGCTTTATTTCCTTTTATCTTGCTGAGTTATAAATTTCTCCCTCTGGCTTCTTTTTCCCTTCACCAGACAATATCCAAATAGCACTTCTTTCTTCCTTTTGATTCTCTTCTTGAAGACTGACTCCTTGTATTCTGTATGCACTTTTCCTTCTCTATAATCATTGCTCTAACTTTTTCAGAATTTTCACACATAGATGGTCTTTTTATGAAATATTTTTAGATGAAAAAAGTAGGCTAAATTATAGGAGATATTATTTTTTCAAATTATCTACAAACATCTATAAATGTATCAAAACCTATCAGCTGGAAGTCCTCCAAATCTTGGAGACCTAATTAAATTTGCTTCAAATATATAATTTGAAGAAGTAAAAAAAAATCCCTTATCTCTATGTATATTTTTTGGTTTTTATATTCCTTTCTGTGTCCAAGTATGATTTCTCTGGTTTTTTTTTTTTCCCATCTCACCCTAGTAAAGAGTATTATCCCTTGGATGAGTTCCTATAAGAAATACACATAGTACAATAATTTCCTGAGATTTAGTAGTCTTTGTTAAGATTTTGGCAGGTAGAAGAATACAGCACTTACTTTTTTAGTCTCTTTCCCTTATTTCTGTGTCTCTTGATTTATGTTGCAATTTCTTTCTAGAATGAAGAGCAGTGCCAACTCCCCTAAGTTTCTTCTCTAACTTTATCTACACAAGTTCATTAAAGTGCTCAGCAGTAAAAGGGACCTTCCATATCTACCTTTTCAGAAAGCAGTTATGTTGAAATGTAGCCCATTTTTACACTGTTAATACAGTGGGTGAAAAAAGTCTTAAAATCTATCCTTGTTAACAGAGAAATCTCTTCAAGGTAGTTAGCTAACATAAAAGAATGGATTTTCTAATCAGACTTACAGGAATTGGAGATTTTTACCTAGTATGAAGTTCTACTTAATAATGTCAAAACACCTTGAAATATAGAGAAGATTCTAGTACAACTCAGGCAGCTCCCAAGATCCTGTCTTTCCACATTAGACACCCACTTCTGGCCAAGAATTATAAATGAGGTCTCCATTTGAGGATCTTGAGATCACCTCATGAACTGGGAATATTTAAATTAGGAAACACCTCCATTTAATAGCTCCAACACTTGTATATCTGACCACATATTTTCCAGGGATTTGAGCCTCATAGATCCTGTGTTCACCTTTAGCTAGAGCATCCTGTGAGGTGTATTTTAAAGATAAATTCTCTTCTTCCTAGAAAATATTAATAGTTATAAACCCAAATGTCCAGTTAACAAGAAGATTAGACAGAGTCACCTGCCAATATTCCTCTCTTTAGGGGCTCTCACTGCCTAAAGGGAGTGCTATGTTCTGATTGTTTGTGTCCTCCCGAAATTCATATGTTGAAATCCTAACCCCCAAAAGTGATGGTATTATTAAATAGGACCTTTGGGAGGTGAATAGGTCATGAGAGTGGAGCCCTCATGAATGGGATTAGTGCTCTTATAAAAGAGATCCCTAGAGTTCTCTAGCCCCTTCCAACATGTAAGGGTACAAGAAGTCTGCAAACCAGAATAGGAACTTCAGGCAGCCATGCCAGCACCCTGATCTCAGATTCCAGCCCCAGAACTGTGAGAGATAAATTTCTATTGTTTATAAGCTACCCAGTCTGTCGTATTTTGTTAGAGCATCCCAAAGACTAAGACAAGAAGTTAATGGATTTTGGACCAGCTGTTTTAATTTCTTCCTTCCAGCAATTTGATGTGAATTTTTTTTTGCATTTTTCTAACTTTTTTCTAAAATAGTAGGTATTGAGTGGATAGCTGGAGCAAAAAATAACGTGATGGAAGTTGAAGGAAAAGTCTGGGCATTTAGACGTGAAGTTAAAACCATTCATTTAACAAGTTGGAGCAGTGGTCTATGTTCATATAAATAGCAGATTTTATACCTGAAGATTCATTCATCTGAAGGAATAGGCAGTGGCCTAGTTTCTTAGGTAATTGATGTAATCCATGATATCAGAGGAAATTTTGAGATTTTTATTAAATCCCTTTAAAAATTAGGAAGCAATGTAGGTAGTCTATGTATGTATAATACTAAATATTATACACACACTCACATATGGGTTCCTTTATTCTCATTACAGTAAATCAGAGTTCTAGGTGTGTATACTGGTCATCTGAACATAAATTTCTACTATCCTTCTTTGCTTTCTAGTGCCAAATTCCATGTAGAATATGATTTATGGTCTATCATTGTCCTGTTTTCTGAACAGAAGGTGTGTTGAATTACTACTCCTCCAGGGTCTTGTCTTCTCTGTCTCTTCTATTTCATGTCAATATTTTCCTGATGTTTTCTATCACAGAAATGAAATACTAAGAAAATAATAATTGTGAAAGTCCTTATATATGTATAATTTTTAATTTATAAAACACTAAAAAACCCTAGAAACTACTCTACAAATTTCTAGTAATAAAATAATTTTTGAGAAATGCTGTAAACACCATCTCAGTCATTTCAGCTCACAAAACACCACTGACTTTAGTCTTCTCTCTGCTACCAAGCTATAGTTTCTCCCAGTCAACAAACAGCATTGCTTACTGAGGCTCTCTGAAGGTCACAAACACCCCTTTACAACTTGACAGATGGCTTTCAAGAAAGAAACAAGCAACTCATCCATTATTTCCCACTGGTGAAATCTAAGGAGAATTTAGTATTTTAGACATTTTCTAAAGTGAAAATTTACTCATAGCAAAGCTTTGCCTCAGTTGACTAGAAAGGAGCAGTTAAGAAATTAAATTGGGCTTTGCTATATTAAAAGTAGTCTTGATCTTGATCATTTGAGCCGAAGCTTCTCACCTTTTCCTTCAATATTAGGCTTTTTTGATCTGGATTATATGAATGATAGCCTCACCTCCTTACCCAGAATATACGAGTTAAAGATGCTTTTCTTAAACTCCTCTTAAGCTTTCTGATTTGCCATATTTCAACTTTGGTTCAGAAATAACAATGCTGCTTTGGAGAAAAATCATATATATATGAAAAACAAATTAATTATTCTGGTTATGTCTATTTCATTGTAGATATCTTCCTTTTCCTAGTTGGTGATGGAAGTTTACATTGATGTAAATTATGAACTTTAAAACACTTGCTTATAAATAAATGTTTTCTATTCATATAGTATTATTTTTCCAAGATGTCTCAAAACCAGATTTTGCTGTCGTGTGTTCAGTGGGTTCTATGCCAGGTAGCTGGTGACCAGCGGGCTGGCTCACAACCATTGTGAGTTTATTGCAAGAAATCTGGAGGGAGCCCTGGGGAGTCTTAGGGTCAGAATCTCAGGAGGGCAAGACTAGACCAATATGGAACTAATTTTTGAAGAGAAGTTGTATAACATACCTCAAATTACAAGGCAAAAGAAAAAAAGTATTTTTTAATCATACTTTGTTGTATAATTTATAGAAACACCATTTGAAAAATATACAAAAGAAATACAAGATGTTCCTGTAGTAAGAAACAGAGCTGATGAAAGGAAGACTATATTAAAGTTAGATTTTATTTGTATATACATTTGACCCTTGAAAAACAAAGGTTCAAACTGCACAGGTCCATTTTACCTGGATTTTTTTCAATAAATACATTGGAAGTTTTTTTGGAGATTTGTGACCATTTGAAAAAACTTGCAGATGAACCACATAGCCTAGAAATATCAAAAAGAAAATAAGAAAAAGTTTGGTATGTCATACATAAGATAGAGGTAGATATACATATAAGATATAAAATATGCATTAATCAACTGTTCATGTTATTGGTAAGTCTTCTAGTCAACAGGCTATTAGTAGCTAAGTTTCAGAAGAGTCGAAAGTTATACCCGCATTTCCAACTGCCTGGGGTCGGGGTGGGGGGAATCAGCTATACTTCAGATAGAATTCTTTATTTAGAAGGGCATCGGCAAACTGAAAGCACTTCTTATTTTTCACATTTCATGTTATCAAAACTTGATGAGTTAAATTACAGTATTTTGCTCCTTTCAGTAAGAGCCTTTATTTTAAAGGTGGTTTTACTTCTATTCCTTTGAAGACCATTGACATGATTGGCATAGCCCTATTAAAGAACCTATTAGGAATACCCAGCAGTGAGCTCCAGATAGTGGGTAGAGAAGAGAATTGAAACCAGAAAAGATTGTCTTTTTATTCCATAGGGACAAGATGGTAGTCTCAAATACCAAGACCAAAAGGTGAAGAAAATTCTAGTCCTTGTCCTTTAGCTTCACTGTGCTTAAGAATCATCTGATGAAGTTTTGTTTAAATGTAGAGTCAGACTCGGCTCAAAAAATTCTACTTAAGTTTATCTTGGAGATCCCGGGAATGTGTATTATAACAAGTATCCCAAGTTGTTTTGATTAAGATGATTGATTCTCTGAGTGTACTTTGAAAAACAGTCTTGGTACTTTCTGTGTCAGCATCAATATCTAAGTGGTCTAAACTGAGAAATTCAGGTAGCACACAGTGGTAGAGCTTCAATTCATGACTTTCTTGTCCAAGCACTTGATATTGTTCAGATCCCTTAAGTAATTGATATTATTCATGAAATCAGAACAGAATTTGGGCTCTTATTAAGTTCCATAGAAAATTAGAAAATAGTATACATACTCTGTATATGTTCACATGTAAAAAGTTTGATGTACATGTATATATATACTATATATATATATATTTATATATGTATGTAATGTCAACTTCAAAAATAAAATGCCCATTGTTTTACCAGCATAAAAGGTTTATTTGGTAATAGCAAAGAATTACAATTTGGGACAAGCAAGATATGGTGAATCATAGGCAAATCCAAAGTCTCAAAGGGAAGGTCAAGTAATAGGAGGAAATTGGGGTGGGTTGTTTTGAATAAAAGTTCATCAGAGAAGAACAAGAGTTCAAGGCTGTGGTGGTTTCTTATTGACTGTAAGTGGTGGTTAGTGCACTGTTGCTGGGGCAGGGAGGGATCTTCCTTCCTTTTCTTAAAAGTAGGAGATAAAATTTTCATGTGAAAAATGTCCTCCCTTGTATCAGAAGAAAAGTAACATTCTTATCATCATGGATGAGACGTTCAGACTGAGATAATTTATACAAAGAATTCTATACAAACAGATCTTGTTAAGGTTGTTCTTACCTTCCTTCTTCCTGCTGGTTATGCAGGCTGTAAGGAGTGGTATGGTATGTAGTATATGAGAGCTCTCCTTTCAGGGCTTCCTGATTTCACTTTAAATGAGGTTTTCCTCTATTTATTTTCACAATAAATAGATAGAATTTCCCTCCTTCTTGTTACAACAAATCAGAATTCTAGATCTGTGTGCTGAATATAAAACTTGACAGCCATTGATACGAGGATACCAAAGGTGGGGTTCATCCATGTGATAAAAGGCCTAACTTGGTCCAGGTGAGCTGATCAGGGCACAGCCTAACAGGTGATTGTATTAGTAAGGAACTGGAATTAAGCAGATGTATAGGAGCATAGGAAAGGGACTATTATGGACTGAATTGTGTCCTTCTCAAATTCATATGGTGAAGTTCTAACCCTTAGTTCCTCAGAATATGACTGTATTTGGAGACAGGACCTTTAAAGTTGTAATTAAGGTTAGTTAAGAGCCTATAAGGTCTTATGGGTATGCCCAATCCAATATAGCTGGTGTCCTTGTAAGAAGAAGAAATTTGAACAAAGAGGCATTAGGGATGTGAACACACAGAGGGAAGACCATGTGAGGGTACAGTGAGAAGGCAGGCATCTGCAAGCCAAGGAGAGAAGCCACAGAAGAGAACAATCTTGATGGTACCTTGATCTTGAACGTCCAACCTCCAGAACTGTGAGAAAAATGTCTGTTGTTTAAGCCACCTACTATGTGGTATTTTGTTAAGGTAGCTCTAGCAAACTAATTGCTGGCAAATAGATTTTGGTACTAAGAAGGGGGTGCTGTTGTAACAAATGTCTGTGGAAGTGTCTTTGGAATAGGATTATGGGTAGAGACTGGATGAGGTTTGAGAGGCTTGTTAGAAAAAAGCCTCATTTGCCTTAAAAAGACTGTTGGTAGAAATATGGATGTTAAATGTGCTTCTGATGAGGCCACAGATGAAAATAAGGAACATGTTTTTGGAAACTGTAGGAAAGACAATCCTTGTAAAAAGTAGCAAAGAACCTGGCTGAATTGTTTTCTAGTGTTTTGTGGGAAGTAGTAAGTGACAGACTTGGATGTTTAGCTGAGATTTCTAAGCAAAGTGTTGAGGGTACAGCCTCATTTCTCCTTCTGCTTATAGTAAATGTGAGAGACGAGGTGGATTAAAAAGAGAACTGTTAAGCAAAAAGAAACCAGAACTTGAATATTTAGAAAATTCTCAGCCTAGCAATACTGCAAAAAAAAAAAAAAAAGAAACTGTATTCTAGAGAGAATGCCAAGGGTGTGACTGAACAATAACCCCAAAAGGAGACGATAAGTGTAACTTATGGATCTAATCAGCCATCTCAGCAGAACCCAGGAATAGAGATGGATTTATACCAGCAGAAGCACTGCCAGTTTAGACCAAAGGGGACAGAGGTGGGACAAAATGAAGAAAGGCCCTTGGACTTCTGGGATTCTACAGGATAGGACAGTAGAGTTCTCTGACTGTGAACGTGTGTTATCCTCCAAGAAAAGGAAAGAATGACCCTGAAGGCAGGGCTGTCTCCTCCTGAGTTCCAGAGAAGAGGGCCACCTCCTTTAGTTATTTCTGTAATAATGTCTTAATTAATTTATCCATATATAGTCTATCTGACACCCATCTTTTCTTTATATTGTAGCCACAGTGATTTTCCAAAGTGCATTCTGATTTTGTGTATTCATACTTCCCTCCAATCCCACCTCCCTCCAGTTTAAGAACCATAAGTGGCTTCACAGTGTTCTTAGGGAAAATCAAAATCTCTTAATATGACCTATAAGCCTCAAAGGACTTGGCCTCTGCCTACCTCCCCAACCTCATCTCATATCATCCTCCTCTTTGGTCTGTCTGCCCCCAATCCAACTGATTTTTCCTATAGCCCCCATACTCACCAGCTACATCCTCTCCAAGGCCTTTGCATACGATGTTGTCTCTATACTTATAATGGTGTTCCTATCTTTCTTTGCCTAGTTAACACCTATCAATCCTTTAGATCTCAACACTAAAATCACTTCCTCAGGAGAACCTGGCCACGTGAAATTTCACTGTCATAGTCACTCAGCTGCAAATTCTTCTTCACACAACACTGTCAGCTCGATAAAGGCAGGAAATGTGTCTGTTTGTACTCACATATGTATCTTTACAGATGGGCACTTAAATCCAAATAGGAACCTAATGAATATTTTTGAATAAATACATGTGTGAATGAATGAATGAATGAATTTAAAATCACAAAGAGAATATGGTTTTGTATTGCTATTACTGTCTGTTTTAATTCTGATTACCTAGCTTTGTTTAATAATACATTTTTAAAAAACCCATGTAAACATTAAAGAATGAAGTGGTTAATTTTAACCCCGTCTCATATTCACATTAAATATGTAAAGAAGCAAACTTATTTGCATAGAATGAAGCAACTAATGTAAAAGTCATTTCCTGAAAATGGTACAAGACACCACCCACTCCTGATACGTATTTGAAGTTTGGTACTCTGCACTGCTAAATGTCTCCACCCCCCTTTCCTACATTCTTTTCTTTTCCCCTTCTCTGTCACCATACCATTTCTTCCCCCAAGTTATTAAACTAAATTCTTTCCCCACCAAAATCATTATGGGCTTTGGAAAAAAGAAGTTCACCTACAAAGAGATTATAGGGTATGAGCCAAACTGTGACAGTCACTGGCAGAACACTATTATTCATTTTTACTCTAAAACATCACTGTTGAGTACTTAGAATGCAGAAGGGTGAGCCATGCCAGAAAATTGGGGTGGCTTGTTTCCCCAAGGAATAGTTATGACTCTACTTTTTGAAATATACAATCACAGCCAGTGTCTCACTCTTTAATACTGATGACATGATGTTTTGTTCTGTTTTAATTTAGGCCTAAGAATATCTTTGCACTTTAGCATTTCCTCTCCTGTGGCCTCCACCCTTTAAAGTACAATGTGCAGTACTATTTTGCTAACACTTGTGTTTTACATGCCAGTCTCTTACTCAGCTCATTGTGTTTTTTTTCTCTCTGAAAATATTTTATAGCAAAGCAATAATATCTCAAAAGAGAAAAGACTTTTATCAAAACAAAAGGGTAGAAAAGGGAGGCCAAGAAGAATAGCCAAGAAAAGCTTTTCCTAATGTTCCATATGAGGAATAGTTGTAGAAGCATATTCTGTGAGTGATGAAATGGCCAACTTTAGAGAGTTCTAACAGCGTTTAGAGAGTAGAGTTGTATCAAGCTCATTTGCCTTTTTATTTGCTATTTTCTTCCCCATCTCATTCACTTCAAAGTTTGTGTTTTGTCTTCCCTTGTGGGTGCTAACTTTCATTTTGCTTTTCTAAATAATGTACTGTATGTGATGTAACATTCTAATTAGGCCTTTTCCAGTTGTATTTAGAATAGTGTAAAATCTCACAATAGAACTTTTCTTGCATCTAGAGAGTAGATGACCCATGATGGGGAAGTTCAGATAGATCCAGTTTAATAGAGTCAGCAAGAATGCTGACATACCCATGGGGGATCTGCCTTCCAGAGTCTGACAGACGACATCTCTGTGGAAGATGATGTACATTACCATCACTTTCCTGGATAATCTGTTGTCAGGCTCCAAGCAGCTGCATATCACAGAGTTTTTATCCTTTGTTGTTAGATGTACTTGATAATTTAAGTCTGCCAAGAGGCAGATTTAATTTTAACATATTCCAGTTTATTTAATGAAAAATAGATTTCCCTCTTTTCCAATAAGATTTGTAATATGACATATAGATACTGAAAGGAACATAATTGCATATTGTTTTCAAACTCATGAATAGGCTGTGTAAACTCTATTCATGTCAATTAAAACAATGATTTTCTTTTTTAATTATTGTGAAATTATTTTTATTGGTGGGACTATTTTTTCATGGAGTAGAGAAGGGTAGCTCATTTTAAAATCTTCTTATAATATAAACATTAACATCATCCTTCACCTAGTACTTCTTATAGTCCTTCATAAGCATTTGATAAAGTAAATTGAATTAACTGGTCCAAATGTGCTAGATTGGATAAAGAGCTTGGTGACCAGTGGTCAGCCTTCTTTGAAGCAGAAGTGGACTCTCTAGAGGTCTTATGATCCTTGCTGTAGTTACATTGCTTTTGAATTTTTCTCATTTAACTCAGAGTGTGGCAGTAAATTAGGAAGGGAACGAGACACCTTGTCCCTGGGGCACAACTAATTCATTTCCAGACATTTGCTGTCTGGTAAACTCTGACTTGCCCGCGTGAGCCACCGACTCCAATGCTGATTGCAGTGTTGCTCACAAATGAACTAGAGTCAATTTCTTCCAGACTTAGTTTTGGAGAATTCTTTTCCTTTTTGTACCATAAATTATTGTAACATGAGTATAAATTCAATACTGAGGAAGTGTTTTTTAATAGTCAAGTAAAAAATTCTCCCTGCTAATTTTAATTGTACTTTGGCTTCACTTATATATGCTGATACCCAATTTCCATACAAGGCTGACTTTTTCTTTTTTTTTCTTGTAGTTCCCCTTTGCCTTCTCCAAACAGCAAAGCTTCATCAAAAAAACAAACAAACAAAGGAACAAAACAAAAAACAAAAAAACATGAATACAAGATGAACTAAAAAAGGGAATAAAAAAGGAAAACTTTATAATTTAGCTAATTTTCTATAAAATTTCCTTCATACCTTAGCAACGTGGTTGAAGTATTCTGCAGAAAGACAAATATAGGCAAAAACTGAAAGCCTCTTTTGTGAAAATGACAAGATCCTCTGCCTACATTCAACATTGGGTGGGCCTACATATCTTCCTATTTGAGACCATAACTCAAGTGTTCCAAAGTTCAGATGGGGCCAAAAAAGAGTGACTTAAGACATGAAAACTGGAGCTCATGCAGAAAAATGAGATTATCTTACCTGGAGGAGAAAGACTGAGGAGGAATACAATTCAAGCATGGTTTGAGATGCTGCATAAAATATGGAAGACAGCTATTCCATTTGAACCAGAGATTCAAATTTAGTTCCAATTAAGCTAAAATTAAATTTAGTTTTAATTTATACCAGGAGGAATGTGTACTTCCTATGCCATCTTCTTAACTAGACCATAACAAGGGAAAGTGGAAACTAGATATTCTTTAGTTATAATTACAAATTGACCAAAAATTGTCTTTGATTAAGGTTGCTTGAAAGGAGAAATGGGCTGTAGATGAAAAGGGGTATGACTGTGTGATCAGTACTTATTCCATATCAGATCATTTAAAGCACAAGTGGGCCCTCTAGAACTCCTGTGACCTCTGTGTAGGCACACTGCTTTTAACTTCCCCTTAGTTTAATCCAGAGCCAGGTAGAGAAGCACAGAGCAAAAGAGAAGTCTTGTTCCTGAAACACAGCCAGCTCACTTACAGATAACTCTTGGAAAACTGACTAGGGGCAGCAGCCCCAGACTCCAATGCTGACCACTGTATCACACATGAATTATTAAGAGTGGAGGTCCAGGCTGACTCAGGTTTGCTCCTCTAATGATCACAACAGTACGAGTGATGAAACGGAAGCCCAGGGAAGTAACTTGACCAGACTCACACAGCCAGGAAATGGCAAGCTGAGAAAATATCAGTCTGTTGATGCGAAAGATTATGTTCTTTCCATCATTCCACACATCATTCCTTTTCAAACTTCGGGTTGTATTCATACACGTTGCTAGCAAGAGAGTTGAACGTTTTGGCTTTCTTTAAGGGGCTAAGTGGAGCTCAGAGGTTAATAATAATGAAACAATGAAATAGCTTCTTCTCCACTTCTCATTTCTTATCCTAAGGCCCTTTAACTCTTTATTGCTAAATACAAACTAGAAAATCCATGGGAATTCTTAGTTCAAGGATTTATTTATATAATTGTTCAAATCAGAAGTTTTTTTTTTTTTTTTTCTTTTTTCTTTTTTGCGGTACGTGGGCCTCTCACTGTTGTGGCCTCTCCCGTTGTGGAGCCCAGGCTCTGGACATGCAGGCTCAGCGGCCATGGCTCACGGGCCCAGCCGCTCTGCGACATGTGGGATCTTCCTGGACCGGGGCATGAACCCGTGTACTCTGCATTGGCAGGTGGACTCAACCACTGTGCCACCGGGGAAGCCCCAATATCAGAAGCTTTTAAAGTGTTTTATAGAGCATTAAAGACCATAAGAGAAAACAGGAGAATAACATATTTCCTTTGCAAAGCTTGATGTGTTTTTGAGGTATCATGGACCCTATTATCAATTAATTAAAAATTAATCATGAACTAAACCCATAGGAAATAGAGCACCTAGTTTATTGTTTCTGTAAGTTTCTGCTGAACGTGACCCACTTTGATGAACAGTAGCCTTGGACTCCTCGCAAAGACAGGATGCATTTGTGTTCCTTTGCTTGTAATAGCTACATATATCATTTCAGTCCAAAGATATTTTTTGTTGTTGTTGCAAATTTAAGGTGATTAAAATGGTTTTTAATGGCAGTAATCTTGCAGTTCTAATTACAGTGCTTATTATCATGAAGAATTTAATATAAATATATGGAAATTAAAAATGTTCTATTGAAGGCTGAAAATAATTTGTCCTAATCTAGAGATTTTCTGAAATCGTTAATATGTGTCCACTAATTCCTTTGCCCTAACAATACCACTGTATGAAATAGCTCTAGGGATTTATAAAGGTTAAAAAAATATTCACAGCAGGAGAGTGACAGAGTATATACAGGAAACCTAAATTCTGCAGCCGTTTAACAGGATTTTTCCCCATTAAACCACAGTAGCACAAAATTAGATATGTAAAATCACTTCGTTACACTTATTTTTCAACTAGAGTTTATATATTTTTAAAGATCCTGGGAAAAACTCTTCAAATTTCTTTTCTTGTACCCTACTGTATTTGAAATCCTATGAGAATTTCCAATTATATGTTGGTGATTTCTATTTTTAAGGATAATTTACATATAGAACTTTAAAAACATCAATCCTATAAAATAATCCTACTGAATGAGCTGGGTTACTTTATCCATTAGCCCATCCTATATTACTAAATGGATAACTTTTCTTAATTAACTTGGCACTTCTCAATGTATAAAGAAGCAAACAGTAATGATTTTTTTTTTTTTAAATTTGATTTTCAGGGCTTTCTCAATTTCAACCTGCCAAAAATGAAACAAATGCCCACGGAAAAAGTAATTACTCTTCTCCGTCTGTAACTTCTTCTTAATTAACTTTTAATCTGTGCTGTTATACAGGGAGCATCTCTTAATATTGAATGTGTCTAAAATGTAGGAGACAGAGATTTAAATGATTTAGATAAATATCTGCCTAGCACAGAGGCATAAAAATTACAAAATTAGGATACGGGTGGCTGAGTGCCAATTGCAGTTGCCAGCAAAAGAAAGATATTGCCATCATTTAAAAAAATATTTTGTTTTACAAATAATCCAACTTAATAAATGCCTTCTAACCATGCATCCTTATTTTGGAGCACATTTCTTGGTTTGTCCTATACAAAATTCTGAAAACCTATGAATTAGAAATTGTAGAAAAGCAATTATTCTATCATTTATTAAAGACATGTATTATTAGAGAAAAATCAGTAAATGAGAATTTCATTATGAAGTGAAACACTGCTGTTTTATTTAGTTGGCATGGATTCTATCAGCAGTAATTTAAAATAATCAGTTCAGTGATATGACTCCTAGTGGTGTTGAGATAATTACTATACTTATGTCTAGTAATTTCCATCTATTAAATGGAGCACAGAGTGGCAAGTAAAGACAGGAAGCTTTGACTCCTAACACCTCCTTTACTACGTGTACATAATTTGTCTCCTAATAACTGAAAGAACATGACAAAAATCTTTATATACAAAATAAAAACAGTCATACGTTCTTTATACATGTCCAGTTAACCAAAATATCTTGAATACTTTTGTACAAGATACATTAGAACTGTGCATGTGCATGCACATACACAAGCACACACACAGAGGTGCAAGAATTTATCTCCCTTCTGTCTCCAAATCCCACCGAAGTAAAGGAAGAAAAATAAACACATGACTATATTCATGGAAATACTAAGAAGAGTAGATGGGGACATTACAGACCAGAGATTTCTCTGAACTTCTGAAACTAAAAAGTGGATAGGTCCTATAAAGTGGATAACTCAAATTAAAGGAACCCCAGGAGACTACTACAGTGGTATAGAGATTAATGGATTTTCAGCTGGTTATAGGATTTGAGGATTGTAGTCCTTTTCTCTCGGTAGCCTATAGGTGTTGTTCTACTGTCTTCTTGCTTCAGTAATATATGTAAAATCTGTCAGTATAATTTTCATACCTTTTAAAATACTTTACTCTTTATGTGGATTTATCTTTGATATGTCACCAAGAAAATTTTTTTTTGGTTATCATTTTTTTAACATTTTTATTGGAGTATAATTGCTTTACAACGGTGTGTTAGTTTCTGCTTTATAACAAAGTGAATCAGTTATACATATACATATATCCCCATATATCTTCCCTCTTGCATCTTCCTCCCTCCCACCCTCTTTATCCCACCCTTCTAGCTGGTCACAAAGCACCGAGCTGATCTCCCTGTGCTATGCAGCTGCTTCCCACTAGCTATCTATTTTATATTTGGTAGTGTATATATGGCCATATATACACTACCACTCTCTCACTTTGTCCCAGCTTACCCATCCCCCTCCCCGTGTCCTCAAGTCCATTCTCTAGTAGGTCTGCATCTTTATTCCTGTCTTGCTCCTAGGTTCTTCATGACCATTTTTTTTTTTTTTTTTTTTTAGATTCCATATATATGTGTTAGCATACGGTATTTGTTTTTCTCTTTCTGACTTACTTCACTCTATATGACAGGCTCTAGGTCCATCAACCTCACTACAAATAGCTCAATTTCATTTCTTTTTATGGCTGAGTAATACTCCATTGTATATATGTGACACATCTTCTATATCCATTCATCTGTCGATGGACACTTAGGTTCCTTCCATGACCTGGCTATTGTAAATAGAGCCGCAATGAACTAAGTGGTACATGACTCTTTTTGAATTATGGTTTTCTCAGGGAATATGCCCAGTAGTGGGATTGCTGGGTCATATGGTAGTTCTATTTGTAGTTTTTTAAGGAACCTCCATACTGTTCTCCATAGTGGCTGTACCAATTCACATTCCCACCAGCAGTGCAAGAGTGTTCCCTTTTCTCCACACCCTCTCCAGCATTTATTGTTTCTAGATTTTTTGATGATGGCTATTCTGACTGGTGTGAGATGATATCTCATTGTAGTTTTGATTTGCATTTCTCTAACTATTAGTGATGTTGAGCATCCTTTCCTGTGTTTGTTGGCAATCACTATATCTTCTTTGGAAAAATGTCTATTTAGGTCTTCTCCCCATTTTTGGATTGGGTTGTTTGTTTTTTTGTTATTGAGCTGCATGAGCTGCTTATAAATTTTGGAGATTAATCCTTTGTCAGTTGCTTCATTTGCAAATATTTTCTCCCATTCTGAGGGTTGTCTTTTGGTCTTGTTTATGGTTTCCTTTGCTGTGCAAAAGCTTTTAAGTTTCATTAGGTCCCATTTGTTTATTTTTGTTTTTATTTCCATTTCTCTAGGAGGTGGGTCAAAAAGGATCTTGCTGTGATTTATGTCATAGAGTGTTCTGCATATGTTTTCCTCTAAGAGTTTGATAGTTTCTGGCCTTACGTTTAGGTCTTTAATCCATTTTGAGCTTATTTTTGTGTATGGTGTTAGGGAGTGATCTAATCTCATACTTTTACATGGCCCTGTCCAGTTTTCCCAGCACCACTTATTGAAGAGGCTGTCCTTTCTCCACTGTACATTCCTGCCTCTTTTATCAAAGATAGGGTGACCATATGTGCGTGGGTTTATCTCTGGGCTTTCTATCCTGTTCCATTGATCTATCTTTCTGTTTTTGTGCCAGTACCGTACTGTCTTGATTACTGTAGATTTTAGTATAGTCTGAAGTCAGGGAGCCTGATTCCTCCAGCTCTGTTTTTCGTTCTCAAGATTGCTTTGGCTCTTCGGGGCCTTTTGTGTTTCCATACAAATTGTGAAATTTTTTGTTCTAGTTGGGTGAAAAATGCCAGTGGTAGTTTGATAGGGATTGCACTGAATCTGTAGATTGCTTTGAGTAGTATAGTCATTTTCACAATATTGATTCTTCTAGTCCAAGAACATGGTATATCTCTCCATCTCTTTGTATCATCTTTAATTTCTTTCATCAGTGTCTTATAATTTTCTGGATACAGATTTTGTCTCCTTAGGTATATTTATTCCTAGGTATTTTCTTCTTTTTTTTGCAATGGTAAATGGGAGTATTTTCTTAATTTCACTTTCAGAGTTTTCATCATTAGTGTGTAGGAATGCAAGAGATTTCTGTGCATTAGTTTTGTATCCTGCTACTTTACCAAATTCATTGATTAGCTCTAGTAGTTTTCTGGTAGCATCTTTAGGATTCTCTATGTATAGTATCATGTCATCTGCAAACAGTGACAGCTTTACTTCTTTTCCGATTTGGATTCCTTTTATTTCCTTTTCTTCTCTGATTGCTGTGGCTAAAACTTCCCAAACCATGTTGAATAAGAGTGGTAAGAGTGGGCAACCTTGCCTTGTTCCCCATCTTAGTGGAAATGGTTTCAGTTTTTCACCATTGAGGATGATGTTGTCTGTGGGTTTGTCATATATGGCCTTTATTATGTTGAGGAACGTTCCCTCTATGCCTACTATCTGGAGGGTTTTTATCATAAATCGGTGTTGAATTTTGTCTAAATGTTTCTCTGCATCTATTGAGATGATCATATGGTTTTTCTCCTTCAATTTGTTAATATGGTGTATTACATTGATTGATTTGCATATATTGAATAATCCTTGCATTCCTGGAATAAACCCCACTTGATCATGGTGTATGATCCTTTTAATGTGTTGTTGGATTCTGTTTGCTAGTATTTTGTTGAGGAATTTTGTATCTATCAGTGATAGTGGACTGTAGTTTTCTTTTTTGGTGACATCTTTGTCTGGTATCAGGGTGATGGTGGCCTTGTAGAATGAGTTTGGTAGTGTTCCTCCCTCTGCTATATTTTGGAAGAGTTTTAGAAGGATAAGTGTTATCTCTTCTCTAAATGTTTGATAGAGTTCGCCTGTGAAGCCATCTGGTGGTGGGCTTTTGTTTGTTGGAAGATTGTCAATCACAGTTTCAGTATCAGTGCTTGTGATTGGTCTGTTCAAGTTTTCTATTTCTCCCTGGTTCAGTCTTGGAAGGTTGTGTATTACTAAGAATTTGTCCATTTCTTCCAGGTTCTCCATTTTATTGGCATGTAGTTGCTTGTAGTAATCTCTCATGATCCTTTGTATTTCTACAATGTCAGTTTT
This sequence comes from Mesoplodon mirus, assembly GCF_964341445.2. NCBI lineage: Eukaryota > Metazoa > Chordata > Mammalia > Artiodactyla > Ziphiidae > Mesoplodon > Mesoplodon mirus. The sequence continues at coordinate 23,546,164 of NC_138984.1, read as the reverse complement.
TACTTCTCCTTTTTCATTTTTAATTCTATTCATTTGAGACTTCTCCCTTTTTTTCTTGATGAGTCTGGCTAATGGTTTATCAATTATCTTTATGTTCTCAAAGAACCAGCTTTTAGCTTTATTGATCTTTGCTACTATTTCCTTCATTTCTTTTTCATTTATTTCTGATCTGATCTTTATGATTTCTTTCCTTGTGCTAACTTTGTGTGGGTTTTGTTCTTCTTTATTTAATTGCTTTACGTGTAAGGTTAGCTTCTTTTCTGAGATGTTTATTGTTTCTTAATGTAGGATAGTATTGCTATAAACTTCCCTCTCAGAACTGCTTTTGCTGCATCCCATAGGTTTTGGGTCGTCGTGTTTTCATTGACATTTGTTTCTAGGTATTTTTTTGATTTCCTCTTTGATTTCCTCAGTGATCTCTTGGTTATTAAGTAGTGTATTGTTTAGCATCCATGTGTTGGTATGTTTTACAGATTTTTCCCTGTAATTGTTCTCTAGTCTCATAGCGTTGTGGTCAGAAAAGATACCGGATAAGATTTCGTTTTTCTAAAATTTACCAAGGCTTGATTTGTGACCCAAGATATGATCTATCCTGGAGAATGTTCCATGAGCACTTGAGAAGAAAGTGTATTCTGTTGTTTTTGGATGGAATGTCCTATAAATATCAATTAAGTCCATATTGTTTAATGTATCAATTAAAGCTTGTGTTTCCTTATTTATTTTCAGTTTGGATAAACTTCCATTGGTGAAAGTAGGGTATTAAAACCCCTACTATGATTATGTTACTGTCAATTTCCCCTTTTATGGCTTGTAGTATTTGCCTTATGTATTGAGGTGTTCCTATGTTGGATGCATAAATATTTACAATTCTTATATCTTCTTCTTGGATTGATCCATTGATCATTATGTAGTGTCCTTCTTTGTCTCTTATAATAGTCTTTGTTTTAAAGTCTATTTTGTCTGATATGAGAATTACTGCTCCAGCTTTCTTTTGATTTCCATTTGCATGAAATAACCTTTTCCACTCCCTCACCTTCAGTCTGTATATGTCCCTAGGTCTGAAGTGGGTCTCTTGTAGACAGCATATGTATGGGTCTTGTTTTTGGAGCCATTCAGCCAGTCTATGTCTTTTGGTTGGTGCATTTAATCCATTTACATTTAAGGTAATTATTGATATGTATGTTCCTAATACCACCTTCTGAATTGTTTTAGGTTTGTTATTGAAGGTCTTTTCTTTCTCTTGTGTTTCCTGCCTGGAGAAATTCCTTTAGTATTTGTTGTAAAGCTAGTTTGGTCAGCTGAATTCCCTTAGCTTTTGCTTGTCTGTAAAGGTTTTACTTTCTCCGTCAAATCTGAATGAGATCCTTGCTGGGTAGAGTAATCTTGGTTTTAGGTTTTTCCCTTTCATCACTTTAAATATGTCCTGCTACTCCCTTCTTACTTGCAGAGTTTCTGCTGAAAGATCAGATGTTATCCCTATGGGGATTCCCTTGTGTGTTATTTGTTGTTTTTCCCTTGCTGCTTTTAATATTTTTTCTTTGTATATAATTTTTGATCATTTGATTAATATGTGTCTTGGTATGTTTCTTCTTGGATTTATGCTGTATGGGACTCTCTGTGCTTCCTGGACTTGATTAATTATTTCCTTTCCCATATTAGAGAAGTTTTCAACTATAATCTCTTCAAATATTTTCTCTGTCACTTTCTTTTTCTCTTCTTCTTCTGGGACACTTATAATTTGAATGTTGCTGCATTTAATGTTGTCCCAGAGGTCTCTGAGACTGTTCTCAATTCTTTTTCTTCTTTTTTCTTTATTCTGCTCTGCAGTAATTATTTCCACTATTTTATCTTCCAGGTCACTTATCCATTCTTCTGCCTCAGTTGTTCTGCTATTGATCCCTCCTAGAGAATTTTTAATTTCATTTATTGTATTGTTCATGATTGTTAGTTTGCTCTTTAGTTCTTCTAGGTCCTTGTTAAATATTTCTTGTATTTTCTCCATTCTATTTCCAAGGTTTTGGATCATCTTTACTGTCATTATTCTGAATTCTTTTTCGGGTAGACTGCCTCTTTCCTCTTTATTTGTTAGGTCTGGTGCATTTTTACCTCACTGCTTCATCTGCTGTGTGTTTTGTTTGTTTGTTTGTTTGTTTGTTTTGTCTTCTCATTTTGCTTAACTTACTGTGTTTGGGGTCTCCTTTTCGCAGGCTGCAGGTTCTTAGTTCCCGTTGATTTTTGTGTCTTCCCCTAGTGGCTAAGGTTGGTTCAGTAGGTTGTGTAGGCTTACAGGTGGAGGGGACTAGTGCCTGTGTTCTGGTGGATGAGGCTGGATCTTGTCTTTCTGGTGGGCAGGATCACGTCTGGTGGTGTGTTTTGGGGAGTCTGTGACCTCATTTTGATTTTAGGCAGCCTCTCTTTTAATGGGTGGGGTTGTGTTCCTGTCTTGCTACTTGTTTGGCATAGGGTGTCCAGCACTGTAGCTTGCTGGTTATTGAGTGGAAGTGGGTCTTGGCGTTGAGATGGATATCTCTAGGAGATTTTCGCCATTTGATATTATGTGGAGCTGGGAGGTCTCTGGTGGAGCACTGTCCTGAACTTAGCTGTCCCACCTCAGAGGCACAGCTCCGATGCCTGGCTGGAGCACCAAGAGCCTGTCATCCACATGGCTCAGAATAAAAGGGAGAAAGAAGGAAGGAAGGAAGGAAAGAAGGAAGGAAGGAAGGAAGTAAAGAAAGAAAGAAAGAAAGAAAGAAAGAAGGGAGGAAGGGAGGGAGGGAGGAAGGAGATAAAATAAATTAAAATAAAAGTGTTATTAAAATAAAAAACAGAAAATAATTATTTAAAAAAATTTTAAGTAATTAAACAAAAGAAAGAAAGAAAGGAGAGCACAACCAAACGAAAAAAAGAAATCCACCAATGATAACAAGCACTGAAAACTATACTAAAAAAACCCAAAACAAACAAACAAAAAAAACCAGACAGACATAACCCTAGGACAAATGGTAAAAGCAAAGCTGTACACACAAAATCACACACAGAAGCTTACACATACACACTCACAAAAAGGGGAAAAAAAAAAATATATATATATATATATAGTTGCTTCCAAAGTCTGCCTCCTCAATTTGGGCTGATTCGTTGTCTATTCAGGTATTCCTCAGATGCAGGGTATATCAAGTTGATTGTGGAGATTTAATCCGCTGCTCCTGAGGCTGCTGGGAGAAATTTCCCTTTCTCTTCTTTGTTTGCACAGCTCCTGGGATTCAGCTTTGGATTTGGACCTGCGTCTGCGTGTAGGTTGCCTGAGGGCATCTTTTCTTTGCTCACACAGGACGGGGTTAAAGGAGCAGCTGATTTGGGGGGTCTGGCTCACTCAGGCCTGGGGGGGGGAGGGAGGGGCACGGATGCAGGGCGAGCCTGTGGTGGCAGAGGCCAGCTTGACGTTGCACCAGCCTGAGGCACGCCGTGCGTTCTCCTGGGGAAGTTGTCCCTGGATCATAGGACCCTGGCAGTGGCGGGCTGCCCAGGCTCCCAGGAGGGGAGGTGTGCATAGTGACCTGTGCTTGCACACAGGCTTCTTGGTGGCTGCAGCAGCAGCCTTAGCATCTCATGCCCATCTCTAGGGTTCAAGCTGATAGCCGCGGCTTGTGCGCATCTCTTGAGCTTCCTTAAGCAGCACTCTTAATCCCCTCTCTTCACGCACCAGGAAACAAAGAGGGAAGAAAAATCTCTTGCCTCTTCGGCAGCTCCAGACTTTCCCGGACTCCCTCCTGGCTAGTTGTGGCGCACTAGCCCCCTTCAGGCTGTGTTCACACCTCCAACCCCAGTCCTCTCCCTGGGATCCGACCTCCGAAGCCCGAGCCTCAGTTCCCAGCCCCCCCCCCCGCCCCAGCGGGTGAGCAGACAAACCTCTCGGGCTGGTGAGTACCGGTCAGCACCGATCCTCTGTGCGGGAATCCTTCCGCTTTGCCCTCCGCACCCCTGTGTCTGCGCTCTCCTCCGTGGCTCTGAAGCTTCCCCCCTCCTCCACCTGCAGTCTCCGCCCGCGAAGGGGCTCCTAGTGTGTGGAAACCTTTCCTCCTTCACAGCTCCTTCCCACTGGTGCAGGTCCTGTCCCTATTCTTTTGTCTCTGTTTTTTCTTTTTTCTTTCACCCTACCGAGGTACGTGGGGAGTTTCTTGCCTTTTGGGAGGTCTGAGGTCTTCTGCCAGCGTTCAGTAGGTGTTCTGTAGGAGCAGTTCCACATGTAGATGTATTTCTAATGTATCTGTGGGGAGGAAGGTGATCTCCACGTCTTGCTGTTCTGCCATCTTGAAGCTCCTCCTACCAAAATTTTTATATTAGATTTATCCCAGTCAGCGGCTTCCAAAGGATCAAGTTTTTGTTTTAGTTTATGAATTAGTCTATTATTTGTTTATTCTTTCATCACCATTTGTTACTTTTTCCCTTTCTGAAACACTATTGGTATGTTATATCTCTAGGATCTGTCCTCCAGTTCTTTTGTCTTTCCCTTATGATCCTTATATTCTTGTATTTCTTCTCTCTGTTCTAAGTTATTTCTTCCAGTTAATCTTATCATTGTAAATATAGTTTTGAGCTAATTCTGGCCTTTTATCTTTTCAGTTCCACCATTATATTTTATAAGTTATGAATCAGTATTTAGTTATAGATTAATTTCTAACTATATCCCTTTGATAGTCCTCATTCCTTTTATATTGATGTTTTCTTTTGATGCATTTATCAGTTTTACTTTATTGGGAAATATAACTTATGGAATTTTGGCTCACTAACCATTTCTTCGGTTACTAATACCCTTTAAGTATTTTTTTTCTTTGCCTGCTTTTTATTGTATGTACCCGTGGCCTTCATACATATAGGGATATTATGGGGTTTGAGCCATGGCAAATTTTCAGAAGGAAGTGGTGGAATAAATTGTAAGGCACAATCATTTTTGCTCTTTGATTCAGGTTGCATTTTCTGTCAAATGGGTTATTCTTTCTTAAAGCATGGAAGTACAGCTTCCCTTGTCCTTATTTTACCTGGTTATAAGTAAAATCCCTCTGTCAGTTGCAGGAAATTGGGGCTGTGTAGCCCCTAATGCAGGTGTGTGCAGGGTGATTGGGTTTCCTCCAAGTCTAAGAGAGTGACCTTCAAAAGAAGAAAAAGCCAGTGTATCCCCTTGTTAAGGGAGTTTGCAGGCTTCTTTTAATTGATTCTCCTTAAGGAAATTATTTTTTCCCACCTCATCCTCAGAATATTAGATTCATCCTTCAGGATCCACAGCTTATATACCCTAGATTCTCAACTACTCCAGAGAGTTAGAAGAAATAAGGGGCCAGGGATGAGAGCTTAAGTTCATGTTCTTTCTTTTGAAAAGAAAGAGGCAAAAATACCATTAATTATGGAAAGTGTTACTGTATACCTCTAAAAACCAAGAGAATAAGCTGAAATGCTTTTTGAAAATAATAAGAAAGTTCAATAAGATGATGGTTTACTAAATGTCCAAAAAATCAAACAAAAAGACTAACAAAAAATAACAAAGAAAAAGGACCATTTTTAATAACAACAAACCATAAAACTTTTAGAATGGAATCAGTAGGTAATGCGTAATACTTATAATAATATAAAAGTATAGCATTTTCTTGGGAAACAGAAGAGACTTGTGTAAATGGAAAAGTTTTTTTTTTTTTCAATTTCAGTGGAATATTTAATATTGTAAAGAGGTCAGATCTCCCAAAATATCTTTATGAAATCAGAACAACTGTTCAAAATTCTAATAGGAATCCGTTTTTGAGGGGTAGGAATAAGGCCGAGATTTAGAAAGATGCAATACAAGATGAATCTCTAGTACATGATGTATTATTATATATGAGAAGAGTCAGAAAATTATTTCCAAATATAAATAAACTGTAAAATGCTGACAATTAAAATGTAATATAGGTGAAGGAATACATGATGGAAGTGATGGTTTTCAAGACACTGGACATCAGGAATTAAGGAACAGTGATACCTGAGTGATGGGAAGCAAATGATGGGAGCCCCATTAGGAGTGCCTTGGCTTACTTCCTTGAGAGAGTTTTCAGGCAATGGCACATGGCAGACTTGAGAGGAAGGAGTTGAAAGTCCAGGGAAACCAAGATGGCTAGAGTTTTCAGGGCAGAGTACCGGAGAGATGAGTGCTTCACAGATAACTTTAAAGATCTTCAAAGGGACTCCCTTGAACATTTAGCAGAGTACTGATCAACATATGTTGTATGCGAGGAAAATACTTGAGTCTGGGAAGGAACCATATAAAGGTTAAATAGTATCTAAAGCTCATATGGCACTGAGAATTGTGCCTATTCCAACCAGACAGGTTGGAAAAACTCATAATTCATGGGGCATTGCATTGAGTGCTCAGGAAGTTCTTAGTATTTACCCAGTATATTTGTTAGGGTTCTCTAGAGAAATAGAACCAGTAGAAGATATGTATGTATGTGTGTCTCCATATAGAGAAAGAGAGATTGAGAGAAAGAGGGGAGAATAAGCTCATGTCATTGTTGGGGCTGGCAATATATAGAGAGAGGAATTAGCAAATGCAAAATTTTCCAGGAAGGCTGGCAGGCTGGAGACCGAAGGGTTGATGTTGCACCTTAAGTCCAAAGGCAGTCTGGAGGCAGAATTCTGTCTTCTCAGGGAACTTCTGCCTTTTGCTTTTCAGACCCACCCACATTATAGAGGGTAATCTTCTTTAATCAAAGTATACTAATTTAAATGTTAATCACATATAAAAATGCCTTCACAGAAACATTTAGACTGATGTTTGACCAAAACTTGGGTGCCATGGCCTAGCCAAGCTGACACATAAAATTAACCACCACACTCTGGATTTTACAATACTCAGGATTGCCTCAGTAGTGGGAAATAAGCAGCCCTAGACTGAGCACTGCTCTGGACCCATCTAACAAAGTATAAAAGCAAGACCCAAAGGAGTGAAGCTACGTACAGGTAACTTCACTGCATCCCAGAAAAAAATGCACAAGGGGATTACTGGGAATAAGAAAAAATCCAGCACTCAACAAGGTAGAGTTCTGAATATATTTTACCCAATCAAAGATTACCAGGCATTCAAAGAAGCAGGAAAACACTACTCATAATTGGGAGAAAAAGCAATCAATTGAAATCAATCCAAAATTGGCACAGTTGTCAGAATTAGATCATAAAAACATTTATTCTAATTAAAACAGTTATAACTGTATTCCATATATTAAAAAAGAGACACAGAGATGTAGAATATAAAAAAAGACCCAAATAAAATGTCTACAGGTGAAAATTATAATGCCTGAAATGAAATGTACAGTGAATGAGATTAATGGCAGATTAGATGTGGTAGAAGGAAAGATTGCTGAATTTAAAGATAGGAATTATCCAAATGCACAGAGAAAAGAATTGTAAAAATTAGAGTATCCATGAGCTCTGGGACACTTTCAAGTCACTGATTATATGTGTAACTGGAGTCCTTGAAGCGGGAAGGGATAGAAAAAATACTTGAAGAAAAAATTTCCAGATTTCCTAAAACTATAAACACACAAGGGCAAGACACTTAATGAATTCCAAGCTTAAGAAAAGAACAAACAAAAAATTACAAGTGGCAACTTTCCTGGAAGCATCTCCAACATTCTGCTCCTTTACCTCACCTTCATCTGATGTGTCTGCTTTTTATCTCACCATTTGTTGAGTCCTTCTCTTTACCAAGGAGTCACCCAAAGGTCAGCCTTTGGACCTTTTCTTTTTTACACTTACTCCTTTGGTGATTCCATCAAGTCTCATGGCTTTCAATACCACCACCCATATGTTGATGACTCCCAAATTTACACACTCACATACACAAACAGAGTATGTAGAATTCAGAGAAAAGATTGACATACATATATCTTTTCTCTGATTTCTCTACTGATATATCCAAATGTCTACTCAACATTTCCATTTTGATACTTAATAGGTATCTTAAACTTAAGATCTAAAACCAAGCTCCTGATCTTCACTACTGCTTCCCCAAACCTGCATTTCCTACCATACTGCCCATATCAATTGATGACAGTACCATCCTTCCAGATGGTCTGACCTAAAATTTTGGAGTTATTTTTTTATTCCTCTCTTTCTGATTCCACATCCAATTCATCAAAATATTGTTGGAAGCACCTCTCCTACTGTAATATCCTTCTAACTGTTCTTTTTTCAGTTCCTGTCCTCTTAAAGTTTATTCTTAGCACAGCATCCAGAGTGATTCTTGCAAAAGGTAAGTCTAATCAGTCATTCTTATGTCCAGTCTCACCAAGAGCTCTTCATTTTATAATTTTATAAATTAGAAGCCAATGCCCTACATAATCTACCCCTTCCCTTTCACTCTGAACACAGAACCTACCGTTCTTCTAGTCAACACTGCCCAATAGCAATGTCATGTGAGTCACATATACAATTTTAAAGTTTTTAGTAGCACATTAAAAAAGTTAAAAGCATGTTAAATTAATTTAAGGACATTGTGTTTAATCTACTATATCACATATATTATCATTTCAACCCATAATCAACATAAATATTTTAATGATATTTTTCAGTATTTTACAGCACATCTAAAATTATGTTAGCTCAGTAGCAACGTGTGATTAGTGGGTACCATATTGGACAACACAGTTGTAGCTCATTCCTCTCCAGCCACACTGGTTTCCTTGATATTCCTAGAACATGCCACCATACTTTCATCTCATGGCCTTTGTATTAGTCTTTTCCTTTTTCTGGAACCACTTCCCATAGATATGTACGTGGCTTGTGTTGTCACCTCCTTCTAGTCTTTTTCCAAATGTCACTACCTCAGTGAGGTCATGCCAGGCCACTCTACTTAAGACACCTTCTACGTCACCCCACCCTTGCATTTCCTATTCCTCTCACCTGCTCTAGTTTTAAAATGTTATTTATTACCTTTTGATAATACATAAATTACTTATTGTTTTTATTAGCTATCTCTCCCCCAACTATAATCACTCCCATGAGGGGAGTAACTTTGGATTGTTTCATTCATTTATGTATCCCTAGCTTCCCAAATAAATGCCCAGTATATACTATTTCCTCAATAAGTACTTTGTTGAATGAATGAAAAAATAAATGCAGTGTATTACTATGCAGTCATTTAACAATGTAGAGTCACAGGTATTTGACATTGAGATATATTCAAGGTACTTTGATAAAGGAAAAAAAAACATGTTGAAGAACTAAGCATATATCATTTTATTGTTTAGTAAAATATATCTGTAGGTATAAGTGTAGCTGTGTTTAAGATAGCATATCACATAACATTAGTATTAGTTTAAAGAGTGGTAATAGCTATAAAATATTATGAACATGTATTGTCTTGCTCTGAAAATGAACTCATTTAGGGTGCTAAAATCCATTTCTTAGAGGTCACCATTGAATAACACTATAGGTATTTCTCCAGAAATATTCTGAGACCTCTTCATTATACATGTATTATTATGCCATATTTTTGATTGTATATATAGGGCCATTTGGCTTCCATCATTTTAATTCTTAGAAGTTATTTGATCAACTGTTCCTCAGCTCACAGTCTTTGCACTTAAATTGTATGTTGACCTACTAACTGAATTACAGAAATCAAATGTAAACAAATGAACAGATTTCAGCTGTCCATTGGATATAGTAATTTAAATTTGTTTTAATGGGCCCCCTGGCAATTTTCTAGCCTGTAAATGCTCTTAAATAGGATTTTGTAAATTCACTGAAGATGTTTAAATACACTGTGCTGTAATATAACTGATTTATGTTTCATACAAGTAGCAACTATGGCTTGAATTAAATATATATATATATACCCCAAAGGAAAGAGGGACTATTTAATACAGATTTTATTTTATTACTTTAGAAAGTGCACATTTTCAAATCAGTTTTTCTTTTGGCAAATGGAAGTGTAATAGTATTCGAGTAGTATCTAGAATTGCCACTATACTGAGAGCTTTAAATATTTTATACCATGTGATTCTTAGAGCAAGCCTATAAGTTGGTGGTACCAATATTACCCCTATTTTTACAGATGAGAAAATTAAGGTTTAAAGAGTTGAGGTAACTTGCCCATGTCTACTCAGCTGGTGAGATTAGAGTCAGTATTTAAATATCACATTTGGTTTCATTCTAAACCCATGTTCTTAAGTATTATGCCAATAATATGTTTACCATAGTGAAACCAATGACTTTCAGTTATCATCAAAAATAGATAGTCCTAAAATTACAAAGGGATTTTGACCTAAAATCTATTTTAAGTTAGTTATATGAAACTGACATGTGTAATATTATATCACAACACTTAGAACAGCAACTGGAACAGAATAGACACATAATAAATAATTTTGAATTAATGAAATGAGGAAATTTTTGTCTATTGTAACAATCTACATCTTTACAGGGAAAGAAAGAAAAAACTTTACAAAGAGGAAAGAGCAGAAGCAAATGGTATGGAGAACTGTTAGAAATTCAAAGTGGAATAGATAAATAAAGAGAATTAAAATTTATTAGACTAGAATCAGTTCTAAACAATAGGTAAAGCTGGAAAGTGCCAGGATATTCCATAATCTATCTGAGGTGTAACTGGACAGACATATATTTTTGAATACTTTAAGTAGGTAATAAGGGACTTCCCTGGCAGTCCAGTGGTTGAGACTCCACCCTCCCAATGCAGGGGGTACGAGTTCGATCCCTAGTTGGGGAACTAAGATCCCACATGCTACACAGTGAGGCCTAAAAAAATAATAATAAATAAGTAATAATAATAATGCACCTCTACTGAGTTTTTTTAAAAAAAAACAGGAGATCACCCGAGCTTGTATAACTGATAGAAAGTTATTTATTTTCTCTGGTAATTTTATGCATTTTGAAATATTTGAGGGTATAGTTAAAAAATAAAGCACTGTCTAAAGGCCAGATATAATGAGCTGTTCATTCTTCTCCATTAAAATGGGAGACTTGTCTTCACCTTTGAATTTTCACTTGGGACTAGTCAAGCAAACTGATAATGCTTTATTTTCTCTTTGACCCACTCCTTTCTCTAAACCTTGTCAACCACTTTCAAAATGTCATGTCATGCTGTATTCTATGCATGTAATTGTTCTCAAGTTCACCCCATCTTTTCATTCTTTCTACCATTTCACCAGTATAGATCATCATCTGTTGCTAGAACTTATGGAATCACCTTCAACAGATTCTCCTCATGTTAGAAGTCCATTTGACTTATCCTCCCTTCCTGTGGACACTGGATTTATCTTCTTAGAACATGGATCTGTCCTTAAATCTTGTTAATTCTATATCACCTAAAAAACTAAAGTCTAAAACTTCCCCATGAAATTAAAGAATCCCAGAATCTTGCCCCAGCCACCTTTCCTGGCTCACCTTTCCTGGCTCACCTTTCCATACACCTGAATTACAATCATAAAGAGCACCTTATGACTGCCCCAAATGGCCAAGCATCATCTCATACTAAATCTTGTCTAAAATGTCATGGTCCTTCCTTTGTAATCAAAATTCTCCTCAAGCATCAAAGCTCAGAAAAAATGTCATCTCTCTCATGATGCTTTTCCTAGTCTCCCCCATTTCACTCCCAATTAATAATTATTTCCATCAAACTTTATTCATACCTCTATTTACTGCATATCTACTTCCCATCTTTATTATAGTTGTTATCATGCATTTCCTTATTGAGCTTGAACTCTGTGGACAAGTACAATAGGTTAAGTTTTTCTCCTTCAAATACCTAGGATAGAGCAATATTTACAGAACAAAATCCAGTTAAAATAAATATATTTTGTCTACTGAAATATCAAAAAATTCAAAAAACTGCAATAATCTATTTTTTTAAAAATATACAGAACAAGGATGGCACAGGGGAGAAAACATAATCTCTGTATTATAGAAGTAGAACATGACAAAACTTATATTGATAACTGTGTGAATTTAGATGGATGTCTTACTGGAAATGAGAAACAGAAAAGCAGAAAGGAAAAATAAATCAAAATTATTCTTTGATTTCAAGTTTTCAGGGAAAAATTATTTTCAGGTACTAAGTTTGCCTGCATTGGGAAGGAGTGATTTTGTAATTTCCAGAACTGTCATCCGTTGTTACACTGTTGTCCTTCATGCACCATGCTCTCTGGGGGTTTTCAGCAGATTGCACACCAGGAGCTTTGGACACAATGGCACCAAAGTTTTCTAGCACAGGAAAGCTTGGTAATCAATAACTCACTTTCCAGGTGAGGCTGCTTGGCTCCATTCACATTAACTTTTCAGCATTCGATGTGAAGAGAGCCTCCAGATAGTGCAGAGGGAGGGAGAGCAATAAGACCAGTGATTACAAATCAATCACTTTTATTGCTGAGCTGGTAGCAGAACACAAATGATAGACAAAGCAATGGTTTTATTCAATAATTGAGTTGTTTCTTAGGGGGGGGAAATGAAATCTTTTCAATATTCCACTCTTTTAGAAAATACGTATATTGTTTCAAACATCAGGTGGCACACAATGAATCTTAGAGTGAACATCAAATGTTATAAGGCAGATTTGATTAGATTTGGGGGAGGGTGGGCTCTACCACAGGTATACAGCCAGAATGTCTGGACACCTGTCCCCAGGAACAAGGGAAAGTGCACTTTCCCTAAGTTAGGGGGGATTCAGACAAGGTACTAATGCTGAGTAAATTTAGAAAATCTTAAGCAAAGATATGAAAAAAAGAATTTTATGCACATAGGTATGTGTGTGTATTTCTCTCTGAAAAAAATTAAAATTATGGCAATGCTAGTCATGAATACTGTATCATATTGATTAAAATATTAGTAAAATATCTGTCTGGATTTGAATACATCAGAGCCTCTTCAAGATGGACTTTGTCAGGGCTTTATTGAAGTAACATTTTATGCTATCAAATGTTCTAAATATTTGATATTAGATGCGCCTTCTTGGTGTTTTTGTTTGTGTGTTTTTTGCCCCTATTTTCTTCCTCATTCTCTCACATCATTACCACCAAATGTCACACCCACATGATCTATAAGTGGGACAAAGAGATAGTATGAAACATTCTTCAGTAATTAGAAAGTAAGTAGTTACTTGGAGAAGATGCAAAACTATAAAAATAATGTGAACCTTTGTAAATAGAATTCAAATTAGAGCTTAATTCTCATTTTTGGGGGGAAAGTTAAGAGAGAACATCCAATCTGTATACAAGCCCTGCAGTATAACAGAAAATGTCCTGTGATACAAGGATGAAACAAAACTTACTCCCACAACAATCATTGGCTTTTATGACATTGGAGCCTGTTGCTTAATTTCTGGAGTCTTCCAATCATATTATTTAAAATGTAGACAATGACACAGATTCCTAACAAGAGCATGAAAATATTGGGATGAAAAATAGCCTGGGACTGTATTTTAGTTGCTCAATACGCCATTTTTGTTATTATTTTCCTGGAAAGATCCACTCCTAAAAGGAAATTACAGAAAATAAGCACTATTGGTGTGCACTGTGCTATTAGATATTTTACACAAACCATTATGCTGAACTCAGAAAGAGCATATTTTAACTGGACATAGAGCCTTTATTTGTTCTAATAAAACCCTAATTTGCCTAAGTTCTATCAGTAACCATGGTTTCCATGTAGTACTCATGGAGGTGGCCATAGTTTTTATTTCCTAATAAGAGTCATTGCAGTGCAAGGTCTGACTCAAAGCTTTTCCTAGGAATACAAAAGAGATAAATAAAAATGTAAAAGAAAAATTACTAAACTGTCCCTTGATAACTAAATGGTTGATCATAAATTGGAGTGTCTATGCAAATGAAGTAAATAATTAAAAACTTCAAGAACAGCATCGACTAGGTGGTTGATGACTGGCAATTATAAAAGCTGAATTTGTAATATGCATGCATCTAAGGAGCCAGTAAAAATTAGCTCCCAGACTAATGGGCTTGCCTTTCTTCCGAGGCAGAATTTTAATGAGAGTATTATTCATAACAGAGAGCCCAAGAACCAGGGTATTCTTGCTTAGTCTCATTTTTTTTTTAAATTCCCTGACACCTTATCCATTAAACTATGAACTTCTTTACAGAAGAATAATACTTTATGCTCTAGGAAGTAAAGGTCAAAATGACCTCGGAAATTAGTCACACTATATATACTCTAAAGATGTGCCACTTAGAAGAGAAATTATAAAGCCTGCGTTTCTAAATACCCAAGTAGTATGCGCTTCTTTTACATGTTCCTTATGGTTAAATTGCATTCCATGTAGTTTTACTCTTGATGCCACATACATTGTTACTCTTCTACAAACTTTCTGTGTGATGCAGTTGTTTCCTACATAAGATAAAGTTTAAAGTCAATAATTTTGTATATACTTTGATAATGCTTCAGTACGATTTGAATCATTCTGATATCTGTATGTTGTTTAGTTGTTTATTTTTGAAGACCATTGAAAGGGTTGCATTTTTCCCTTGGCACACTATTTTATGATTGGAAATCTCTATTGTGAGCATCCCAGGGTCTTTTGGTCGTCATCTTAAGTTTACATGATGACTTTCCAGTCCTGAGATTTCAACCAAAGCTATCTCATGCTTCCATGACCCCCCTCCCTCATAGCTGTGACTAAGCAGGGAATAATTAGCAGGTTGGCATCTCAGGAGATTTACTTGGCTGTGTGACAGCCCCCATGAACTATGAGTCAGTCAAAAGCCTGGTGTAAGGATGAGTCAGAAGAGTGGTTTACTCAGAGCTGCCTTAAACAGAAATTCACCAGTCCCCTTCCAATTCCATCCCTTCACCCTCACCCCAGCACTGACCTGAAATCATATGACCAAGAAACAAGTGCAGAGGAAGCACTATCAGAGGGATATGATAAATGGGCTCTCATTTGTTCAGACATGGCCCCTTCTGTCTTCATTTTTTAGGCCCTAAGCATTTAATAAACTTCTGCATCCACTCATAGATACTGACAAATTTGGGCTTTCTAAGAAATCTCAGCTTTTATTAAAATTCTCAGGATGTATCAATAGTAGGTCCCTCACCAGTGTTCAACATCAGACAGCAGGCAAATGCCCAGGGTAATCTAGATCCTTTATATTAACCAGAACAAAGCAGGGATGCTGTCACTGGGAATCTCTGTTTAATAAGCTGGATTGGTACCGTGGCTTAATAGCATTAGATGGTGAATGCAGTTAAGTTCTTTTCATATATGTTTTGGCAATTTTGTTTTTCTTGTCTTTTTAATTGCTTTTGTGTCCTTTGTATATTTTTCTTTGGGAATTTTTTTTCCTTTCTGATTGATTTGAAAGAATTCTTCATACATTAAGACTGTTACTTTTTTCCTTGCTGCAAATATTTTTCCAGCTTATCATTGGCTATTTAATTTTTATATTCTTAATGCATAGTTGTGTTTACTCTGCTGTGTGATCAATATATCAATATTTCCCTTAATGTTTTCTTCCATAGTTTTAGGTTTAGAAAAGCTATCCTTGATCTGATATCAAATAAATCTTTACTTACATTTTTTTCTGTAATTCTGGTTTGTTTTTTTTACAACAGATATAATTCTTTTGGTATGTCTTGTGGGGTAGATCTTTATTTATTATTTTCCAAATACTTAACCAATTGTCCAAAGGCCATTTATCAAAGGAAATTCTTTCTCTGCTGCTTTGAAGTAGCTTATTTATAACCTAATAAATAACTAAATGCACTGTATATGAGTCTATTGCCAGGCTTCTTAGTCTGTATCAGTCATTTATTTATTTTTACTCCAATATCAGGAAATGTTCTGCTATTGTAAGAAACTATAGAATGTATTAGATAACAAGTATTCAGTTTTTTCAACTATATTTTTGGCATCAATTGAGCTGATAATATAGTTACTCTCTTTTGATATGACAATATAGGATTTAATTATATTAAAAAGGTTTCTAACATTTAACCATACTTGCTTTTCTAGAATAAATCCTACTTGGTTATGGTTTTATTATATTAACACATTATTAATATTCTTTGGAGTTCTTCATAAGTAGTATAACTAAGAATATTCTACGATTTTATTTTTGACATGTCATTGCACAGAGTTTTATAAGTTTTTTCTTCTTGATTCATAAAATGAATTGGAAAATACAGCTTAAAAAGTTCTAAGAATATGGCTGAGTCAACTAAGATATTCAATGCTTCCCTTTCATCTACCCTACTCAGAAACTACAGAAATAATCAAAAGAACAAAGGCAGAGAAACACTAAAAGCCTACACCAATACTGGAAACCAAGAAAGGAGTATATCCACACAGCAAACAATATTGAGTAGTTTCTGCTGCACGTGGTGCATGGGGGAACACATGAAAGATTTCATTATAGATAACTCACAAGTCCATGTCCCAAGGGAACAGTGGGGTATCTCAGGAAGAAAGTAAATATCTAGGCAGATCTCTAATAAAGTCATCCAATTTGAATGGTTGAGCCCTGAAAGCAAGGACAGAGCTGTGGATAAATGAAATTTATCCATTTATCCTAGACACACTGCAATAGTGTGTCTAGGCCTAGCACATTCCATAGAAATGTAGCCATCTTAGACCAAAAGCCTTCAGACAGCCAAACGTGTCCCAGGCATAGCATTAAAAGCTTAAAGAATAAAAGAATAAAAGAATGCAATAAATCATATAAGGGATATGGAGGACAAGCTTAAGATGATCATTCAGAATGCAGGAGGAAAAGGAAATATGATGAAAATAACCAGAGGAAAACCATTTACATAGATAACTAATGATGAGTAGCTAAGATACTGATTTTTCTATAATGACCCAATGTAAACTCCAACAGGAAGTTGGGATTTGTCAGTGAATGTCTCCACGTTTACTGCACTAGTTACACAGGAAATGCAACTGCCAGTAAGCTGTGATTTCCCTTCAGTTTCAGTAATGTGTTGCTAAAACTCCCAAAGATTTTTTGGTAAGCGATGGCACCTTTCCCTCATTTTCAGCTCCCATTTTTTATATGTATGCCTTTGGTCATTGCAATCAGGATCTAGGATGAAGAACCCAATTATTGCCTTCTGTTCATCACATTCTTTTATTTCTGCCGTATTTTTGTAAGGCAAAAACACTATCATTTAGTTAGAAATTTATCTCATAGACTCAAAAGAGAAATTATAGCTAATTAATATTAAAATCTTTTAGGTTAGGTTTTAAAAGTTAACGTTTTTTTCCCCTTTGGTTGGAAAGTTAATTCATCCTAAATATGTGCAATATTTTTTTTTTTTGAGGAACAACTCCTTGACCACAAAAGTCACCAATTGAGTTTTTAGAAAAGTTACTTTTTATCCTTGCTGTACTTTTTCTAAAGATAAATACATGACCCTTAACATTTTCAGTTTTCCATTTGTCACACTTTGTTAAATTGGCAAGCATCAATTCTGCACCTTTTATATGAGAGGAGTAAATGTCCCTCGAAATACTCTGACAGATAAATTTAACAAAGTAAAGAAGAGCAAATATTTTAATCTTATATAAAAATAAAATAGAAATATCTAATGAATAATATGAGAAAATTTGTTGCTATTTCTGGCCTGTCTTTCTAAGGCCTAAAATAGTGTTCTATTGTCTCAAAGTCTCAAATTCTATTAAAGAAAACTGCTGGGAGATATGTTCTTGTTAAACATATCACATCACACCACACCACACTCACAACAGTCCCACTACCCTTGCATACAAATCTGCCTCAAAATATTATTAATCAGGATTTTTTCCATCAGTTACCCATCACTTAAGTAAAGCGAGATATTGGACTAGGGAATCTGCTATTTAGTGAAATCTGCTATTGAATAAAATTGCCATACATTTAATAAAACAAGTAATTGAAGATAAAAATTTAGATATTTCATAGAAATTTAGGTGACCAAATGAAGGTATTTGAAGATAAACATTTAAGGTATTTTAAAAATGGAATCCAAGGTGATGTCATAAAAATCATCATTCTCTGAAAAAGTAGAAGAAAATGTACATTAATTAGAAAGTCTAGGATTAAAATTTTTTTTTTAATTCAAACATAATTCATTTCAACAATAAAAGAGGAGGGAAGAGCCAAAGCTAATTTTTGGTTATAAATGAATTTAGATTTGGTTCCTATAACATTTTAATATTTGCATTTCTAATATAGTCATATACATATAACCATTAAACATATGTGTGAATTTGAACACACAGAAACATATTAGGCTGTTCCTACTTTTTATCAGAAAATTAAAAATATAATGATAATTATTGGCCTTTCATTCCTTTTAGAAAAGTTGCTGAATGTAAGGTCAATGTACAGAAATAAACCGTAGTTCTGTATACTTTCAACAAATTATTAGAAAATTAAATTTAAGGTAAGATATCACTTAAAGTAGCATTCTAGAAAACCCAAATACCTAGAAATTAATGAATGATGTGGAAGTACTACAAAATATTATTGAGAGAAATTTTAAAAGACATAAATACATGTTGGAATATGCCCTGTAGAAAGAAGCACTGGAAGAATGCTATATCATAAAGTTGTCAATTCTTCCCAAATTCATTTATAAATTCAGCACAATAGCAATTTAAAAATATCCCATCAGTTTTGTTTATGGAAAGACAAGCTGATTCTAAAATTCATATGGAAATTCAAAGGGTCATGGGGTAAAAATTTTTAGTTGTATGATGAATATGTTCTGGGGAGCTAATGCACAGCATGATGACAATAGTTAGTAATACTATATTGTACACTTCAAATTTGCTAAGAGAAATTTGCTAGATCTTAGTATTATCACCAAAAAAAAAAGTAACTGTGACCTGATGGATATGTTAATTAGCTTGACTGTGATAATCATTTCACAACATGTATGCATATCAAATCATCACATTGTACACCTTAAATATATACAATTTTTGTCAATTATATCTCAATAAAGCTGAACGAAAAAGTCACCCAAAATGCGATAAAAGAGGGATAGTTAGGGAGTTTGGGACAGACATGTACACACTGCTATATTTAAAATGGATAACCAATAAGGACCTACTGTATAGCACAGGGAACTCTGCTCAATATTATGTAACAACCTAAATAGGAAAATAATTTGAAAAAGAATAGTTACGTGTATATGTACATATAACTGAATCACATTGCTATACACCTGAAACTAACACAACGTTGTTAATCACATATATTCCAATATAAAATAAAAAGTTAAAAAAAATACAATGAAAGAATAGTTTTTACTAATAGTGCAGGAACTATTTTATATCTATATGAAAAATAATAATTATTGCACCAAACTCAAACAATACACAGAAATTAATTCCAGTAAATTATAGACCTAAAAATGATATGCCAGTCAATAAATTTTCTAGAAGATAATAGAAAAAGATATTCCAATCATCTTTGATGTTTAGGTAGGAGAAGCTCTATTAAACAGACCACAAAATATATTGCTACTAAAAGCAAAGATTGATAAACTGAAGATTATAAAAATAAATAATTATGTCCATTAAAAGTACCATTATGGGGCTTCCCTGGTGGTGCAGTGGTTAAGAATCCGCCTGCCAATGCAGGGAACATGGGTTCGAGCCCTGGTCCGGGAAGATCCCACATGTCGCGGGACAACTGGGCCCGTGAGCCATAACTACTGAGCCTGCGCGTCTGGAGCCTGTGCTCCTCAACAAGAGAGGCCGCGACAGTGAGAGGCCTGCACACCACGATGAAGAGTGGCCCTCGCTTGCCGCAACTAGAGAAAGCTCTTGCACAGAAATGAAGACCCAACACAGCCAAAAATAAATAAATAAAAATAAATAAATTTTAAAAAATAATAAAAATAAAAAAAAATAAAAGTACCATTATGAAGAAAAGACAACCAGAGTCAGAGAAAATATCTGAAAAAAAAAAAAAATCCTGAGACATAAAAATATTCCTATAAATCTTAAGAAAAAGAAAATTTCCGTTTAAAAAAATGGGTAAGAGATTTGAACAAGACATTTAAAAAGAAGGTATTTGAAGGGCTAATAAACATTTAAAAAGGTATTCAACATCATTAGTCATTGGGAAATGCAAATTAAAAACACAATGAGGGGCCTCCCTGGTGGCGCAGTGGTTGGGAGTCCGCCTGCCGATGCAGGGGATGCGGGTTCGTGCCCCGGTCTGGGAGGATCCCATATGCCGCGGAGCGGCTGGGCCCGTGAGCCATGGCCGCTGGGCCTGCGCGTCCGGAGCCTGTGCTCCGCAACGGGAGAGGCCACAGCAGTGAGAGGCCCGCATACCGCAAAAAAAAAAAAAAAAAAAAAAAAAAAACACAATGAGGTACCTACAGCCACTACAATGGCTAAAAGCAAAAAAAAAAAAAAAAGAAAGAAAAAGAAAAAAAAACAGTGCCAACTGTTGGCAAGGGTGTAGAGTAAGTGGAAAAAGAATATTCATATAGCATTATTTGTAATAACGATCACCTAGAATAACTTCAGATGTCCAACAGTAAAATTCATCAATAGACAGAGTAGCTTCATACATTGGAATACCATAAAACAATGAAAAATAATGAAATACTGCTACACACAACATGGATGAATCTTATAAGCATAAACTTAAACACAAAAGAGTACATAATTAGTAGTTCCATTTATATAAAATTCAAAACCAGAAAAAAACAAATCTGTTATTGATAAAAATCAAAATAGTGGTTACAGTGTGAGGAGGTAGTGATTGGGAGGGGCATGAGGTAGGCTTCTAGGTCCTAGTAATGATCTCTAAGTTCATCTTCGTGTTTTCACTTGGCATAAACACTTTAATTTAAACACTTATGTTTTCAGCACTTTTCTGTATGCATGTTATATACTTCAATAAAAATGTTTTCTTACAAAACAAAATAGAAATATGCAGAGAGAAACTGCACACCCTCTGGGGAAAAATAAAGCATACGTCTTTAAGACAGAAGCAAAATTCAAATGCAGCCACACTCATTAAGTTCAAGACAAGGAAATACAAACGTGATGATAACTAAGTGAAACTGATTTATTTCTATTTGAATATACATCATCATAGCTCTTTGTATCTTTATGTGTCGCGCTTAAGGAAAAATGCATTCTGATATCTGCAGTAAGAAATAAACAATTGTAAATTCTAGAACTGTGCTTGAGTTTAGACTTTTCAAAAGGAATTGTTAATTTTCTTAAGTAAAGATTCCTGTCTTGATTACAACTGATTAGGAAAAGAAAATTTCTTTCAGTCACATTCCCTTATATGGAATCAAAAACATTAAAATAAGTTATGTCTATAATTGAAAGTACTTTTATATGTGACTATCTATTTTATATATTTAAATATGTGTTTATATAGTATATATTTAAATACAGAGTCACACAGAAACATATATATTCAATCTTAAATGAATGGAAAATAGTGGTATGGATAATCTAAGAATCATTTTCATTTCTATTTAAATTTAGAATGCCTTGCATGATTTCTAAGGCATATTTATCTTCTTGATTAGAGTTTGTTTTGCCCAATATTAAAATTAGACACATACCTGATCCTGAAGAATTATATCTACAATATATGGATAACAGAAAGAAACTATCTGGAGATTAAGTATTTTACGACTGTATTCATCCCAAAAGATCAAACATACTGATAAATTAGAATTAGCTGTAAATTAAAATCAATCACTAAAATAAGGACATAGCTGAGAGTTAAATAAAATTAAGAAATTAGCCTAAAGTGAAAATTAGGATATCTCAGTGAATTTTAAGCCTTAATAAAGAGATTACAGGCTTCAGATTCTGATAAACAAGCGTTCAAACACTGAGTCTGTTACTTTCAAGTTGTGTTAGCAAATTAATTGGCGTCTTGTAGTTCTTGTACCAGATTCTTGGACTATGATTGTGGGAATTCAACCACAATGGCATATAAGTTAATAGTTTGCTTTCAGTAGGGCAAAGTCAATAAGTAGGCAGGGGTCAGATCATGAGTTAGAGGTTTGTGTAGAAGAGGATGAATTCAGTTTGGGATACAGTCAGTGTAAGGGGACCATCCAATTGTATCATGATCAATAGCAAGTTGAATTTAGGGAGATCTGGGCTGGAGGTGTAAGTTACAGAGTCATCATACATTTTGGCAAAGGAAGCTATGGGCATGAATCAAGGCCCCTGGGATGAGGGTGTAGTGCAAGGGAAGAGAACCTAGAATCTAGAAACCAAAGAATATTTAAGGGAGGCCAAGAAGATATTTGTTTTGTGTCTTATGATCTGATGGTATGGACAGACCATCCGTACCATTTGACTCCGCATACAAATAAACATAAAGTTGAGCAAGTGGAGAAACATTATTAAATAAAAATAACAGGTCACAAAAGTCTCTGGGTACCTAAGGGCAAGAATATAACTGTGCCTTATAAGGTACTAGATCCAGGAATAAGAAGCCGTCAGGACTCCTGAGACTCTGCCCTCTCACTCCTGCCTCTGCTCCTACCTGCACGTCTTCCTTACTCTTTTACACACAAACTTTATTTGTTCCACTGAACACATGAAAAAAAAAATGTTTACACCACAAATTCTGGGTTTTCTGTGTCATCCATCCAAGAAGGCAGTGCAACATGGAAGTAGAATTTAAGTCCTTATCCTGAGTTTTGGAAATGGGTATTGATTGTTTCAAGTCCAAATCCTGTGCATCTTCACTGACTGCCCCAGCACTACCAGACTGCACTGATGTGCCAGAGCCATCTAGTCACTTATGCTGAGAGCGCTGAGCTCTCCCCTCCCCTTGGCTGCCCCAGGCAGGCAGGCAGACTAGCCATGTGCCAAGAATTCTGACTCCACTGATTACTTTCAGACTTAAAAGAAACACCACACTGGAGGGTGTGGAATTAAGTATACTACAAAGCTGTCAAAGTACCTAGCTGGTGCACCCCAGAAATATAGGGGATTTTGATTTCCAAGAAGGAAAATTTAACTGAATCTCAGACCTCCCTCCCTTCCACGGAGTATTCAGTCAAGGTTTTTCCTGCATCCTGACCTCAGAAACGCTGTATGCCGAGGGACGCAACTGCTGAGCAACGCGCCTCTCTTTGGACATAGGAGGCAATGCAGGGAGGGCTCACTCCCTGTCTGTCCTGCCTCATCTCTCTCTCCTCACCTGAGCTGCCCTGGGTTTGCACCTCCCAAGTAGAGCATTAGCATATCAATCCTTGCTTCAGGCTCCATTTTCTAGGGAACTCAGACTAGGAGAGGCTGCTAAGTTTAAATGGTCTCCAGGACCCCCTCCAACTCGATGTTCATGGGGAAAGTAGGCCAAGTACTCCCAACATATCTGCTAGAGTCCCATCCATGTGATTGTGTGGCTCAGAGGACACAGGAAGCTTGTTTCCTGAGGAGAAAGAATCACTGCCATCAGGTCAGACACCCCAAAAGATATCTGATAGAAATTAAGTGTAGTCATCAAAGATTATTCTGTAAGTTATTACTCCTTCCCTGTGGCTCTGATAACTGCAAATTCCTCCCTTTTACATTTTTGCCTCTTCCAGCACTTGAATGGATCTGATCAAATGAAGTGTAATAAATATGGTATATTGATAACTGTGAGAAAAATCATTTTACTGGGAAATTTATTATAACTAATAATTTTTGTAGATTGAGGTAGACGTGATATATATATTTATTATATATATATGATATTTATGATACATGTTATACATGTAAATATAAAACTAGGATATTTCTCTAGAAAATTTAAGGATGTAATTATTTTCAATGTACATATCATAGCTCTGAGGTATAATTACATGCTCATCAAAATTATTTCCTTGCAAAGCATATCTTTTGGATTTCCAGGAAACATACAATCACTGATTCAGTTCAATTCACTGAAGTAAGGTAGGGAAGATACTGTCACACTTCACCCTCGCTACCACAGAGGAAGGCTGCAGCAAGCAATGAGAAGGTGGGTTAGGGCTTGACAGTCAATCTTTGTGTGACCTGTGGGATTGCTGTTTAGATCTTTTAAGGCACCTCAAATCTCTGCTCTTCCATTGCTTCTTATAAGCCTAAGAGACATCTAAGCATAGTTAGGAGTAAAGATAACCACAGCAAGATAGAAAACAATATAGAAAAACATGAAACCCTTCAAAATTAGATCTTTCAACCACTGAGAAAAAATAAATAAATCACTAACTTTTCTTCACATCCCACCTCACTATCAGAAGGCACTATTTATCTTTCTTTGCTTCCCTTTAATGCATTCAGCAAACTGTATGAAGCATACATTATGTAGAGCACCATAGAAGGGCTATAAATACTAAACAAATTATATGTCCCTGCCCTTGGCAATAATCATTTCACAATCTGGGAGGGAAAGCACTTTGTTTAAATAATTTGTTATGTTCTCAATTCATGATGTTTAAAATGCTATATTTTACCGTAGTTTTAATATTCCCTTACGCTTAGCAATTCTTACACGAGCCAAGTTAGAAAGTTAGAATTCCAGGGGAGGGGCTATTGTAAAAACTTAATCATTGTGTTTAAGTTCCCAGTAAAATTCAAACAATACCTACAATCTAGCTATCCCTGTTGAAAATTTAAATCAGGGAAAATTGGAAAAACAGCTAAGTTTTCCATTGACTAGAGGAAAGACAGTGTAGAGTCTTATGTAAATCATATCAGATTGCAGATTCAGAAGAATCTAGGAGACCATCAGAAAGAAGAGACTGAATCTTTTCAGCCCTAACCCAAGGCCCAGATCTTTTGTTTTTGTTTTAGATGAGTAAAGAGAGTTTAGAAAAGAAAACTAACTCTGATTAGTTTAAGCAGCTATTTAGGTCTCTGAATTGAAGCAAAGTAGTGTAGTTGAAGGAATATGGGCTTTGCAGTCAGTCACATTGGATTTGAATCTATTTTTTGTCACTCCTTCCTGTGTAAATATTGGCAATTTACTTAACCTTTTGGTATCTGTTTTTCTTCATCCTTTAAAAGGGCGATAATATTTATGATAAGATTTTCATAAGAAATCATATACCTCACTTAGTATATGACTCATATAGGGCACCTGGCATATGGAAAACAAAAGTGAAGCCAAAGACTTATTGGCAGCAGAATGATCTGAAGACTGAAGCATTAAAACCACCAGTAGACATCAGTAAGAGATCCCAGTCCCAGAACTTTCTCAGATAAGTTCTAATGAACTAACAAGACCTTTAAAACAATGCTAACCACATGAAAGATTTAAAATTTTTATGAATAACTCAAGACAGTGTTATACTGATCCTCTTTATTAATCAGATTCTTCAAGATGAAAGCTTTTCAGCCAAAACAAACACAACCTTCACATAACAGCTACTTTCCCTAATTACAGGCAAGGTTCTCTAAGCGAAATTATCTGGTTCTAAAACCAGACTTGGTTTTAGAACCAAGAAGGCTTGGAAAAACACAAATGACTAGGCGCATCCCCAAAGTTCTAATTCAGTGGGTCTGGAATCTTTTGAAACAAATTCCCAAATGATGTTGACATACCTGGTCTGGGGACCACACTTTGAGAACTATTGTATGAGGCAATTTTCTCTTAGATGCTTTCAAATTCAAGGCTATAAAGTATTATAAAATAAATGGGAACATATTTATGTACATAAAATTTAAATCATGTAAGGACATACATGTATTATTTAGGGTAACCAACTTTCTCCTTTATCTCCTCACTGAAAACCACAATTCAACTGAGACATCTTCAGAAGTAGGACCCTTCCAGATGTAGGATCACATCAAGGCTCCAAGTTACATAGTTCTTTAAATGCTTTCATTAACTAAATCTTACCTATCAACCCTCTGTTGCTGGTTGAAATGTGTCCTCCAGAAAAGATATATTGAAGTCCTAACCCCCAGTACTTGTGAATGGTACTGGATTTTAAGTAGAGTCTTTGCAGATGTAATTAGTTAAGATGAGGTCATATGGGAGTAGAGTGGACCCTAATTCAACATGGCTGGTGTTCTTATAAGAGGAGGAGAAGACAGACACAGAGGAAGAATGCAATGTGAAAATGGAGGCAGGGATTGGAATGCTGCAAGCCAAGGGATGTCCAGGATGCCAGCCACCATCATAAGCTAAGAGAGAAGTATAGAACAGATTCATCCTCAGAGCCCTCAGAAGGCACCAGCACTCCTGACACCTTGATCTCATGCTTCCAGCCTCTATAGCTGTGAGAGAATAAATTTCTGTTGTTTTAAGCCTCCCAGTTTGTGGTACTTTGTTATGGCCGCTCTAGGAACCCAATACACCTTCCTTACCCAAGTACCTACAAGACTCTCAGCCTACCTCTCAAATTTGCTTCAAATCACAACATTGTTAGTGTATTTTTCCCACACTCATTTTATTTTCTCACACTTAGGAGGGCTGCATTAAAGGAAGAAAGGAAGAAGAGGGTGGGGCAAGTGGGACCATCTCACTACAATCACTAGAATTCAAGAAGGCTGTACCACTAAGGACATGATCTTCTGACCATTTCTCTCTGGTTCTACATCAGGTTACTCAAGTTTTGGGCACTGTTGTAATTGTCCTTCACCTTTAGCTTCAACATCCTGGCTCAATTATTTATTTCTGGCTCTGATCCTTGGCTTTCCTCCTGGTTTTCTTGCCCCTTGCTCTTGGTTTTGATACTGCTGCAATGTCCTGCAGCTGGACCTGGTGAAACTTTCCACTTGCCCTCCATTTTTGGCTCTTACCACTTGGATTTATCTATTTCTTCCCTGTTTATGCCTGAGTCCACCCACAGCAATTTAACAATCTCCTCACCTAAGAGGTCCACTCAACCTTGTTTTTCTATAAATAAACTTCTCTTTATTAACCTCCTTTCATTAAATGTATCTGCACTGTGAAGACACAAGATCTTTTATATCCTTCTTAACTACGTTGCTTCCTTCTCCAAGTCCCTGGACTTTTGGGGCCCTGATGGAATCCTACTGCTTCAGGTCTACTGCCATTTTCAGGCTGTTTTTCCACTGCCTCCACTCAGTAATCTCCCCTACTTTCTCCTTTTCCTCTTCCTTGTCCTATCTGTCTTCTGTCTTCAGGACACCATTCCACATTCATCACTGTCTTTAAATCTGTTTCACCCTGTTCTTCCTTTAGTTCTTTCTTGACATGGTGATTCTCAATGCTGGCCACACATTAGACTCACCTGAGGAGCTTTAGAAAACTGATTCTCCAACAGCTGTACCCTCAAGAGATTCTAACTTATTTGGAGAGGGCCCAAGCATTAAAATCTCTTCCCAGGTAATTCAACTTTTCATCCATTGTTGATAACCACTGGCTCAGCAGTTTCAACATCTATGATCAAGACCTTCCTCACTTCCTAGCCTCACAGTTCCTCAGTTCCAATTCTAAGTATTGTCATTTCTTTTCACCTTCACTCAGACATGCCTTACAACTTATCATAACTTGAAATAACTCTACCATATACCAGTGTAATCTCAAACTCTGACATTGAATTAATTGCAACATTTTTCTCACCTTCTCCACTTCCAGTAAATAAGCTCTAAATTCTTATTATATTCCTATATTCCTATATTCCTTCTTGCCTTTTTCCAATTCATCATACCTGATGACTTTATTTACAGGTCTACACAACCAGAAATGTGGTCAGTAATTTCAATAATGCTACCATCTATTAGGAAGGAATGCTTTTTCTGTATTCATCACTTTTCCACAGAGGGGAAGGAACTTCTGCTTCCTAAGAGGAAAGTGTTAGAAAAATGATTGAAGCCTCTTCTCCAGAGCCTTCATAGATGCACCCCCCAAGGAAGATATGATTGATAAGCATCTGACTGGTAAGGCTGGAGAAAGAACCTGTGCCTGTATGGCTCAGTCTTTTTATCTGTCTATTGAGTTGAGGATACACGATTGTTTCTTCTCTACGAGGCAATAAGTTCAGTTTTTCTCAGCTCCACCAATAACTACGTGGATAAGTTCAATACAGTGGAGGGAATACTTAGGTATTGGTTTCTTATCTGCATTCTTTATTTCAGCTAAAACAGTAACAAATCTTATGTTCCAATCCCTATGTATCAACAGATGAAACTAATTAACCTCCCTTCATTCTTTTTGTTGAGTATCTGAATTGGGAACCATAAAATAGGATTTCTGTCCCCCAAGCCACTCTTGTTGTGCACATTGTTAGAGAAATGCACAAAGTCATACTTCTGGCACCCACAGTAATTCTTTACTTCTAAACACAACTTGACCCTCACTTTCGTATCATTTTGTTACTATTTCTCGTATATGCTTACTGTTTAGCTCCTTTCTCATAGCAATTCCTACCTTCCCTGTTCTAAAGCTCTAATACTAAATACATCCCCTCCCAAATTTTCAGTGGATAAACTCAGCTCCTACGGTTTTGAGGAGGCCATATGACATTTACAGTCTTCACTTTTCTCATCTTTACTTTAAAATTTATCTCTATCTGTCTTCTCTTCCTTTGTGCTTTCTCTCTCAGGATTAACCATTCTTTTTCCCTTAGTAATCCTTCACAACCTTCTCAGTCACTCCCCTCTCTGAGACCTCATTTCATAACGTTCTCCCAGTTGTTTCCATGTTTAACTTCTCCCTCTCTGCAAAATAATTTCTCTCTGCCTGCCAACACAGACACAACAAACAAGGCAATAAACTGAAAACAAAATCCTCAATCCTATTACTCCTTGAAATGACTTTTTTTTTCTCTCTTTGGCACATGATTCTTGAAAGAATCACCTAGATTTGCAGACTTAATGCTTTTTTTCTCACACTTCACAGCATTTTAAAATTCTACTTAAGTCAATGGAACTGCCTCATTTATAATTCATCAATAAAATAAATATCAAGTTTTTCTCTTTAGTTCTCACATTGTCTCTCTCCTCTCTTTCCCATTTCCTAATCCATCCCTGCACTAGACTTCAGCTCCTGACGGTATATAGTAATGTAAAGTTGTTGCCACTCCCCCACTTCACATTCATGTTTATAATTATTCACTTGGACCTAAACTCAATGGGTCTTTACCCCAATTTCTCAGCTTACTCTTTATACCCCATTTCAGTAGATGACAACTTTATTTCCTCATGACTCAGGCTCAAAGTGTCAGTGTCATTCCATACATTCATTTATTAATTTTTCCATTATTCATTGTGTACCTGCTTCTTGCCAAGGAGTGCATTTATGTCCTGGGTTTACAAAGGAGAATAAAACAATCTCTCTCTTCAGTGATCTTATACTATAATTGGAGAAGCAAACTGACAAACTATGTGATAAATGCTGTTCTAAAGGTACAACTAAAGGACCTTCGGAACACAGAGAAAAGAGCGATTCATGCCGAGTGGGGGAGTTGACAAAATGCTTCACGTGAGGGAAGTACTTCAGTTGAGTCTTTTATAAGAATTGAGCATTTAAAAAGTAGAGAAGACATTTCTGGGAGGTTACTAGAAGAGCATTTATAAGGTCAGGAATGTAATAAAGCAATACAAAATTTGGTTTGACTGAAGTAAAGAATTAAAATATGAAAGAATAAGGTAAAGGGGAATGAGTCTAAAGAGTTACTGTGACGATCTCCATATGTTAGTCTTCTGAAACTAAACATATTTGTTTTTAAGACATTCATGTCCAGGCTACTGATCTCTGACTCCAGACTCTACTATAAAATGCGACTTGCCGACATCTTCAAAGAGAACAATCTTCATCACATTATTGCCCTCTCTTCAGACACTAACCTCAGCTAAGCAGGCTCCCCCTCAGAGGTCTGAGTTTAAACTCTTCTTCTAAATTTTTAAGATTTAATAACGCAAACCTCTTCCCTTTGTTCTCTCAGCCTAGGGATTATAGCGGCTTCCTACTGTTACTACCTCTAGGATACTTTAGGGTTCTCTTTTAACACTTTCAGCTACCTGGTTAGCAAATTTATTCTTATAACGTTTTCCCTCTTAAATTCTCTTTTGGAATAAATGACATGGTTTCTAACTCTTGACTCCACCTTGATATAATAAGGGTATATCTCATGTTATGGGGTTTTTATAATCACAATTAGGAAAAAATAATCACATACATATATACACACACACATATATATACATATATATATATATACATATATATGTGTGTGTGTATCCCCTCAGAAACCTTGAAAAAAGGACTTCTTTTCCACAGGAAAAAAGAAATCTTTATTAAAAATAACAGTAAACCCTTACATAGGCAATAAAATAAATAATAATGTGAAACAATATTCTGAATTTTGGAAACTTGAATTGCAGAGTACGATGGTGAGAAGAATTAAATAGCAAAAAGAGAAGTGTGGAAATTTAAAATCTATTTGCCGTGAGATGTGATTTTTTCCCTCCCATTCGCTTATCAGGAGCTAGTGGTATTGACTCTGAACTTTAATAGTTGTGTTTCCCCCTGCCTTATACTATATATCCTTTGCATTGTTTCCTATAACTATGTTTCCTGTAAATGCCTGACTGTTTTTCACATGAATTACATGAGGCTGGTGGTCTTACATATAGAGGTTTGTTTTGTTAATACAGAAGAACTTAGATATCTTCTCAAGAAAGAGGCAGTTCTACAGGCAACTTTGGTTCATTTGATACTGCCTGCTCTACCCAGTCTCTATATTCTACTTAATCACTATGTTGGACATATTGTGACTGAAGGCTCATTTTCATCAAAAGAAGTTCCCAGAATGTTTGCTTTCATGAAATGGAATTAATTAAATATAATCTAAAGGAAGGTAGTTGGAAATATATATAATAACAACTTAGTTTTCATGCTACTGGGAACTTTTTTAAAAACCTTCCTTTCTAAATGGTACCCAGAACCCCTTGAGAAAGCTGTTCCTCCTTCTGTAAAAAATAAATAAATAAATAGATCTTGTGGTTCAGCAATTTAGCCTAGAACAGAGAAATCAAAAATACTGTGTGCTAAAAAAATTCACAGCATAAATTTTATAGAGGCAAGGCAAACTAACATTAATAAATGAAGCTAATTAGGCTTGATTTGCATATTTAACTCATCTTAATTACACATGCATTCAGCAAACATTTAAAAAGCTGCAATCAATCTTTCACAGACATGGTTAGTTATTTATATGGAATAACAAAAACCAGGAACCTCGTTAATGATTATTCTGTTTCCAATTTATATGTCAGTGGGATTATGTCAGTAATAATAATAGAGTGTATTTTCTTTAACAATTCATAAACCTATAAAGTTAAAATGCTTTGATTTTACAAAGTTATTTTTAAAAAGATTTGCAGAAAATGTCAATGTTATACAAATTTTTCTATTATATTATTTGACCCTTTTCAATTAAAAAAGGATCTTTATAAAATTCTTTGACATTAATATTTAAACTTGATGACTAAGGTAGTAGCTATAATAGAAACAAGCTACATCTCGCTGGTAGTGAGTAGGAGAATAGTTTTCTCAAGCTGGTTTCAACTTTAATTTTGCTCACCCTTGGACACAGTTTGCTTTCTCTTATTTACTAGTACTTTTCATTGGTCACATAATTTGAAATTAAAAACACATAGGACACAATTGCACAATATAATCCTGTTTAACTTCAGTAAGTTTTATTTAGAGAATTTTTCCTTAAAAATTTAAAACTATTTTACTATAAGCAATTACTTTCTAGAAATATACACAGGAATAATGTTAGGAGGAGACAGTGCCTCTGTACTGCAGGGCTGAGGGGTGGCTAAGTGCAAGGGGTGCTGTGGGCAAGAAACATCAGTGCACAAAATTTTATTCTGTGCAATGGTCAAATGGGTGTGAAATTCAATTATTAGGGCTTCATTTCCTATAGTTCCTCTCCATGAGGACTGTTTTATAAAATCAAGAGTCCTGAGAGGTTAACCCTTTTGCCTGAATTGCCTTGAAAACGCAGAGGTCATGTGAAGAAAAGAAAGTTGATGAAGAGCAAACGTACTAAACAATAACTTTCCTAGGAATGGCCTTATTATGTGTGTGTGTTTGTGTGTGTGTGTGTGTACACTAACTCAAAAACTACTTATTAAATACCTCTCATGAGGCAGCAGGTCTCTGCAGTTATAAATATGAAGCAGTGAAGATAATAGATGTCATCCTGCTGTCACAAAATTTATAATCTGCATATTGTTACTATGCGATAATTAACATTTACTGAGCACTTACTGTGTCCAGGCAGCAGTCTAAGCACTTTACATGAATTAGCTTAAACCTCACCATCATGTAGATACTCTTATTATTCCTATTTTACAGATGAGAAAACTGAGTCTCAGTGTTCCAAAGACATAATAAGCAGCAAAGTCTCCATTCACATTCAAGCAGTGTTACACCAGATCCTGTGCTCTTAACCACTGCATTATATGCATGCATAATATTCATCTGTTTAGCTATATGCCCAAATATGACATAAAAATACAACTTTTCATTTTGAGATTGCATATTGGCTCAAAGTATATTTACATAATTATGTAAATTCTATATACAATACAATAAATACTGTAAAATAATGTCACAGTTTAACTCTTGCAACCAGCTAATGCCACAATGGCTATTGCACTCCTAAGATATTTTATGCATAGTGGTATTAAGATATCTCCAGCCCTTTGTCATGGGCTGAATTATGTCTCCTCAAATTCCTGTTGAAGACCTAGCCCCCAGTACCTTGGAATCTGACTGTATTTGGAAATAGGGTCTTTAAAGGGGCAATTAAGGGTAAATGAGTTCATTGGGATGGACCCTAATCAATTTGACTAGTGTCCTTATAAGAAGAGGAGATTAGAACACAGATCCATACAGATAGATGGCTATCTATCTTTACATGGAAGACCATGTAAAGACACAGGGAGAAGAGAGCCTTATATAGCCAAGAAGAGGCCTCTGAATGAAACCAGCCCTGCCAACACCTTGATCTTGTGACTTCTAGGCTTCAAAAGAATGATAAAATAATTTTTTGTTGTTTAAGCTACCAAGTCTGTGGTACTTTGTTATGGCAGCCCCAAACTACCACACCCTTAAACCTCTCTGTGGTATCAAAGGAGGAGACCACCACTCAGTATATGAAACAAACAAACAAAACTGAATGTGTCATACACATGAGTGAGGAAGATTATACTCATCAGAGCTATATCCATTGAGCAAACCCAGTTGCTGATCTCATATCCAGTTTTTGTAAAGAGTTTACTTTGGGTTGTGTTGGTTATAGAGGCAAAAGTAGGTTAGGTGAGTCTTAGAAGGTAGTTGTGTTGGTTATTGAAGCTCGTTTTTTGTCTGTTACACAGGAGGAAAAAGGTTAATATCAGCCTTAGGAACAAGTTCACTGTAGTGAATCTGGCCAAATGGCTGGTTGGCTTTCAAATCATGAGTCTGATGCGGTTTGGCTTTTCTAGGAGAGTTTACTGAAGTTAGTTGTCATTGATTAATTAGATAGGTTTAAAGCCAGTTCTGGTTGTTTACTTGTAAGCAGGACTATGGAACAGTTACTAATTGATTGGACAAGTTTAAAACTAGTCTGGTGTTTTTTAACATGGTTATAGAACAATTAGTCCTTCCTGGGAGAGTGGTAATTTCTTTTATTCTCATTGATCAACAAAAATTGAAAAGTAGAACAAAAATAGAAAATAAGACTACCAATTAATCTATGAATGGCAATATCTCTTACTTGCGTAGGCACTATACGAATCACTTTACACAAATTTTTCCAACTGTAAATAAGAATTTAAATAAGAATTTTAAATATTACCCATTTCATATGGTAGAGATTGAGTTAAGATATGTAAAGTACTTAACATAGTATTTAGACAAATGAGAAATATTACCAATAACTTTCTAATAAGCTGAGTTCTAAATCCTGCAATTTCACTCCAGTATCACAATCTTTACCACCAAAATATACTACCTTTCATAATAAAATACACATATAGTATGATTTCATTTTATGTGTAACTGAGGTAGATAACATGACACAGAAGCGTGAACATATGTGCACAGGCTACTCCATATAATATACAAAGGACACTATTATAGTGGTCACATCTAGGGATGACCTGAGATAGGAGACTAAATTTTCATTGGAGTGTCTTCTGTAACATTTGATGTTTTTCAACCATATTCCTATGTTTCTTTTCTCTAATAAAATATAGTTAATAAAAAACTGTGTGGATATTTTTACTAAGAAGGGCATGAAGGAACTTTCTGGAAATGTTCTATATCCTAATCTGAATGGCAGCTACACAGAAACATGCATAGATAAAAATTGAGCTAAGCCTCTAAAATTTGTGCATAATTTGTTATATGTTACTAAAGGCACTTTAACACATCAAAAAGACCTTTTAAAAGTTAGCCTTGTTTAAAAACAAAAACAAAAAAAAAACGAACAAGATCTTCTGAGTTGGGAAGGCCCATTTTATATTTTCAAGTTTGTTAATTTTTTTTTCAAAAGAATATTTAATCCATTGGTTAAATAAATAAGTCATTATAATGAGAAGGGAAGTTTGTGAACCTCAGTCCTTTAATGATTTTAGTGATGGTATGTTTGGTTGCTTATTTTATGATTACTTGTGATTTTATATTTTATGATTATTTCATTATTTTATATTAGGCCTAATTTTTTAAGAGTTTTTAAACTTTTGAGTATTAGGCTTCTGTAAGTATTATTTTAGTATTTTTTTCAACTTTTCACATGGCACTCTTGATAATAGAAAAGCTTTTAATAATTAAAGAGGTAAGATTAATCTTCTTCCATAGGGTTTACATCAGTCAGGTTATGCTAGGTTGTGTTATGGCAACACAGTCTCCGAATCACAGCAACATTTATATCTTGCTCATGGTCTGTGTCCTCCGTGAGTTGGAAGGGAGAGCTCTCCTCATCATACTCACCTGGGATCCAGGATCATCTCGCAGCCACCTTGAATGGTACTGGTTTCTGCCATAGGAAAAATATATCCAAGGAGGGTGTTGTACCTCTAATTGAATGCTAGAAAGATGTGGTTGGAGAGAGCATGAGAAAGGCACTACATGTCATTTCCACTCACAAATCTTGGGCCAGAACTCTTTACATGGCTCCACACAGCCATGGGGGGGCCAGGAGGTACATATCTACCAGAAAGGAAGAACACTGGAAAAAAACTAGCAAATGGCACTAAAAGGTTGCCTCCGTCTTCTCACTTCAATTTCTTGCACATAAAATGTTAGATTACTTTGTAACAAAACAGAGGTACTGTCTTGGCTCTGGCATTCTTTGCTTCTGCCATCATGGATTAGTGCTTCTGTTTTCTCATCTCCAAAAATGGGAATTACAATACTACCCATCTCATTGAGTTGTTCTGAGAATTAAATGTGATAATGAAAGTAAAGCACTTAGCACAACACTTTAAGTACATAATAAGCACTCAGTAAATGTAAAGCTGCCTTTCTTACCTGGAGTCATCAGTTATCTCCATGTAGTTGTTTAAAACATTAAGACACAATGGCATAGTCAGTGGCTAAATATGCTACTGGGTTAGAACCAAGTTATGGCAAAGGAATGGAAGGAATAAGACACTGCACATTTAATGTCATGACTGATCAAGATAAAAAATGAATGTTGGAAAGAAGATCAAGCTATTTACCAAAACATAAGCATATCTTGTGAGTGTAGATTTTTTCCAGTTTTCAGTTGTGATCTTCATGTAACTGGTTACTTTTTCATTCAACAACTGTTTATGAAATCTACCAGAGCTGTCTTGGGCTTTGGGGGTGATAGAGTGGTGGACAAGACAAACAACTTGTTCTTATGGGACTTAATTGTAGTGGGTGGAAAACTAACAATAAACAGGGAAACAAGTAATTTTATTACTTGTTTATTATTGTTATTAATTTCATTAAGTAATTTTAGTTAATGAAGAGTGATACAAAAGAAACAAAGCAGGGTGACCTATTTGTTGGGTACCGACATCTGCTGAAACAGTTAAGCGCTGGAGTCTCACAGGCTTAATACAGTAGAAGCTTAGTTCTCATTCATAAACTGTCCAGTCAGCAGGTCCTGACCAGTGGCTTTTCTCCTTGTGGTGGTTCAGAAACCCAGACTCCTTCCATCTGTGCTGTGCCATATTCTAGAAGCTCCTCTGCCTTCAGCCTGCAAACAGACAAAAATAAAGAGCTTAGAGGATTGTGTGGGATATTTTACAGGCCAGGCCTATGTCGGACTTATTTCACAATTGCCCACGTTTCACTGGGCAGAACTCAGTCACATGGCTGCACCTGACCTCAAGTCTGGCTGAGTGCCCAAGGGGAAAAGGAAAGCAGTTTCACAGAAATTTCTTCTACTGTAATGAGAAGATATAAGGGGAGGGGGGGAATATTTGATATCAGACATCACTGGAAAGGTTCTATTGGAGTTGAAAGCAGAATGAGAAGAAGGACAAGGGCATGTGTATAGCTTCCTGGAAACATCCAAGGTAGAGAAAATAGGATGTACAAAGGCAGGAACACGCTAGGCCTGTTAGAACAGAAAGGCCAGTGTGACAGTGTTATGCTTTGGTGTCTATAGTTATTTATTTATTCTGACAGGAAACAGGAGGTTTCTGGATCAGAGCTCATGCCATTTATTTGCTCACAGAGCAGCTCATGTTGATTTTCCACCCCCCAGTTCCCCATGGGGAGAAGCAGTGAGAACCAGGTGTACCCTGTAGGAACAGTGGGGTTACGTACCATGGAAAGAAACCACCACATTATGAAACCCCGTGCCCCTCCACTACTGCAGTAGAAAGAGAAAGAGAAAGCTTTGTTCTGAAATGTAAGCAAATCCACTATAGGAGGAGAAGGGGAAGGACTTTAGACTTCCCAACACTGTAATGTAAACAAGTGCCTCAAGGAGAAATACCCCTAAATCTCTCCGGAAGTCTCCATCTTCAGGGTTGCTATTCAAGCATATTTTGACATCCAAGTGCAGTACTCTGCTCAGAAAGCCCTGACCTTATCAAAACATGAAAAGAATCATGGAGCATAATGTGTGAGAAGGGAGAATGGTAAAGGATGAGGTCAGATAGGCAGACAGAAGCCAGATAATACAGAGCCTTTGGAACTAACAGTTTAAAATTTATTCTACATGCAATGGTAATTGGATGGCTGTAAGCAGCAGAATGGCATAATCTGATTCAGGTTTTATTGATTACTTCAGTGTCTGAGAGAGAAATGGATGGGGAGTAGGGTGAGGTAGGAGCAGGGAGATGAGTAAGGATGCTTCTGCTGTTCTCTTGCTCCATGTGATGATGTCCTGCACCAGAGTGGTGACAGTGGAGGAGAGCAGAGGTGGGAAGCTTAAGGGCATATGTTGAGGAAGGAACTGATATAAGGGGTGGGGTGGATGTAGGGAAAGAAAGAGAGTTATTCTAATTCTCAGGGTTTTTTTAAATTTTTATTTAATATTGGAGCATAGTTGATTAACAATGTTGTGTTAGATTCAGGTGTACAGCAAAGTGATTCAGTTATACTATACAGGTATCTATTCTTTTTTAAATTATTTTCCCACTTAGGTTATCACAGAATATTGAGCAGCGTTCCCTGGGCTATACAGTAGGTCCTTGTTGGTTATCAATTCTCAGGTTTTTGACTGCCTAGGTTTTTTGTTTGAGCAACTAGTGATGCCATTTACTTAAAGGGAAAGATTTGGCAAGGGTCAAGAGAGGCAGTTGGGAAGTAGTAAATCAAAAAGTCTGCTTTTGCATATCATGTCTAACATGCTGTATCAGACAGGTCACAAGCAGGAAACAGATGATAAATGGAGTACACTCAAGTTGAATGGTTACAGAAATGTGAACAGGGTTAAGGGACCAAACACAGCACCCAAACACTAGCAACAGTAGAAAGCTATTACTACCACTAGGTCTGAAGGGGCTGGGGAAGAAGAACATTACTGAACAGTGTGAGCTGTAGCCATTGGAGAGGACCTGCACAACATAAGCAGTGGAATTAAGTAGAGGGCAGAGCCAATAAGAAAATCACAGCTGAACAGGAAGGGAGCTGAAGTGGTCATTTATCCATCTTCTACATAGTTCCACTCTTCCATATCCTGCTGATGGTTTTCTCTTACTGAATCCAACCAGAAGGAGGAGAACCTGAGAGCCCACAGTGATGTAGTTAGTAGAGATCAGGGCACAGAGCAGGGAAGGGCCAAATGGGGAATGAATCTGAGAGACAAATAGAAAAAACAACACTGATGCTGATAAGACTCCTTCGTGGGGTCTTTAAGGAGGCAGATAGATAGCTAAGGGAGAGATATTAATTTGGACATCATCACTATTTCAGTGGCCTATCTAGTGTGTACTAAAAGCTAATATTTGTAAGCTCTTACTTTGTGATAGGCACTGTTACAACATTTCACATGCATTATCTCATTTAATTCTCAAAACAGACCTATAGGCTAAATATCATTATCGCATTGGACATGGGTAATAGCGTTTAACCTATAGATTTTTTTTGAGAATTCCTTGAGGCAACTGAAGCACAGTGAAGTGAAGCAACCTGTTTAAGTTCACATAGTTATTTGGTAGCAGAGCCAAGAATTAAGTTCCAGATGTTTTTATCCCCAGAGCCAATAATGGAAGCCATTATTGCATACAGCTTCTCTGAGAGAATCAAATACTGGAGCAGTGACACGTTAGGTCACATGATTTTTTTTTTTTTTTTGGTAAGACTCTTCCCTTTTTTTTTTTTTTCCATTTTTTCCACTTCTTTGAAAGAAAACAATTCTGACAATAATTCATCAAAGAAGATATTCTGAAATTTAATGCCCTGGTGTGGATATTGCTTTTGATTAAGGCTGTTTGAAGACTAGAATATTAGTAACCCACATATTCCCTATACCACAAAAAAAGAGTAGATTCACTTTTATCTTGGAAACAAAGCTGTATAGAAAAGCTTTTTTAACTTTCCTTAATTCATGAAACATTTATCTTCGAGTCAGGTTTTGTTATAGCAGCACAAATGTGGTCCATCAGCATTTCCATTATAACCCCATATTTCCAGGGCTTTTCATGAGTGCCTTAGAGATTCTACTTTGAATTAAAACTTGGCATTCAGGATTTGAATCAGAAAACTCCATTTTCCTTACCAATTAATCAAATAGTTTAGAGGTTCTCAGTTTAGAAGAGGACCAAACATAAAACTTTTATTAATGCAAAGAGTATTTTAAAACAAATTTACTAACAAATATTTTAAAATATTAACACTCACTATACAACTATAATATTATGTAACTATTTATATTAGTTCTCAAAAAAAATTAACCATAAACGCTCCTAAGATAATATATGAAAGATAACCATAACATCTTATACTTTGCCTTTTTGGCTTTGTAAGTAATTTATCTCTACTTTGGGAATTTGGGTGATTGGAAGTCCTCAGCATAATTGGTTTAATGTTATTAAAAGTATCAAGATACTGAACCAGAAGAGCCTAAGTAGGGGGAATCCTGAGAGAGTGCCAAAGTATTTCAACATATTTTTATGAATTTTAAATTCATGTGGGGAAATTTTGCATTCTATACAAAGGGATTAACAGCATGCATTAATTCTGTAAATAGATATTTGAAATATAATGTGCTGAATGCAATGGCAGTAATGAGGATTGAATAAGTTTAGTTACAAAGCCTTTCCACTTAGTTCCAAGCTATTCCATGAATGTTCTGCAAAAACGAGGGGGCATGATGATGACCCTGTATCTTTAATATCTCATTCTGCAGTCTTTTCTGTAATCTCTCCTCCAGGCTTAAATGGTTTAGGACTAAGTAAGCACAAGGTAGTGAATGAAAGTAGATGAAGCCTTTTGAGTAAACCTGCTCTCCTGACTGACTTCTCTCCAGCCACACTGGCCTCCTTGCTATTCCAGAAACACACCAGGCAAACTCCCACATTGGGATTTGTTCTAGCTTTTCTTCTTCCTGGAATGCTTTTCCTGCAGATGTCTGCTTGCCTAACTCCCTTACTGCCTCAGTCTTGGTTCAAACCCTGCTTTCTGAGTGTGGTCAAACTCCATCACTCTACTTGATAATTGGATTTGCCCTTAGCCCTTCAATCCCAGGACTCATGACACCCCTTACCCTACCTGACTTTTCTTCTTTCCACAATATTTACTATCTTCTAACACACTTTGTACCTTTTTAAAATATTTCTTATCTTCTAACACACTTTGTACCTTTGTACTTTCCCTCTCCCCCTGGAATGTAAGGTCAGTGAAGACAGGGTTCTTTGTTTTATTCACTGACATATTCTAAGCACCTAGAATTGTGCTGAACATATATTAATTGCTCAAAGATATTTGTTAAATGAATAATATACTGTCAAATGAAATCTGAATTTCTGCCCATAACAAGAATCTACAAACAACATTCTAGATATAACTTTCTCTGTTCCCTGGTTCTTCTATGGAATTTGAGTTATTTCCCTAAGATAGGTAAGAATGCTCTTTGAACATCAGTGTCAAAATGAAAGGTCCCACATTTAAATCCTTTTTGTAATGTGTTATGGGCCCATTTTTCTTAAAATTGTTTAAATTAAAACTTGGAAATTTTGTGGTTAAATTGAATTTTAGTTTTAGCTATTGTTTGGAAAACATGACCTGAATGGGTAGATGCAAAGTATGGTTTTCACAAAACAAATGCTTATTTTGTGTTAAAAATACTACTGGGCACATTTGTAACATTTTTTTATACTTGTAATGATATTAATACCAAACTGTGAAAGTTTATGGTTTAAAATGTGATCTTGTGATTAAAAAGGAGAAAGAAGCTCACACCCTCAGCAGTGGTGAAAATGTGTTGAAAACAAGGGCTTTCTATAAGCGCTTCACTACTTGGCACCATGGCTTGAAAGCTATGTTGATTGCAGAATAGAGTCAGTTAGTGAGAGTTCACCACCGGCTCAGTGGTATAAAAGTGAGGACCCTGGAATTTCAGTGTAGATACTAATGCTGTTGGCACATGCACCAGCACAGCCCTGTCTGATTCTGAATGGTAGCTGACAGCAAAAGCTAACCTTTTCTCCCATGAGTATGTATTAGTTTTATTTATGGACTTAAACATTACTTTGAAACAAATAAGATCTGTTATCTTTCCTCTTCCTTTCACATATTAAATTGAATTTATTTGATTTGTATTTCTGCTTTGTTTTCTTAGGGTAAATGTGAGCAGTCCCTCTATGGTCACATGCATTCCATCAATGATGCCACCTTCACTCCTAGGGTGAGTTCAGTTCTCCCAATAAATTATTTTACTGCTTCATATATACAAA
Organism: Mesoplodon mirus; assembly: GCF_964341445.2. Taxonomy (NCBI): domain Eukaryota; kingdom Metazoa; phylum Chordata; class Mammalia; order Artiodactyla; family Ziphiidae; genus Mesoplodon; species Mesoplodon mirus. Next base: position 23,504,859 of record NC_138984.1, on the reverse strand, counting down.
TTCATTTTAATGAAACAAAGTTCCAGAGAAAAATGGCACATTAACAGGGCGAGAGAACAAATTTGAGAATTAATTATAGCAGTTAAAAAAATATATATGTAGTATAGGGTTACAGAAGTTTAAAACACACACACTATACAGTGGTAGAAACAAGGAGGAAATCTCCTATTGTACTTAACTCCACTTAAACACATTTTTAAAAAGCTTTTTGTCTAATGTGGGCTTCAAGAAAGTAAGTGGGATGTGAACTTATAAATTTTAAAGTAAAATCATAAAATAATAAAAATGCTCGAAAGGAAACCTATAAAAAATGTTAAAGAAATAGGGCCTTTCTTCAGGTTAGAATAGACCAACCTTGATTTGACAGTTCTTCAGTTCCTCATGGACAGGTTTCACATATGTCTTTATGTAAACTGATGACATAGCATAAATATTTATCTGTAGTTTGAGATATGTAGATATCAGGATGATTTCACCAGTGATGAAGATTGTTAAACATGGCTTTGAGTTTCTGTGCCACTTGGGGTTGTCTCTAAAAGAGTTCAGATAGTAATCATGGAAGGATGATTTAAGTTTGTTCCTTCTCAGATGAAAGCAATTTGACTAGATAGATGAACTCTCAAGTCCCTTCAAACTCTATGATTTAATTATAGCTAACATTTTAATTTGGCTCTAAGTTCCCAGGAGAGTGTAAATCTTAATTCCATACTCCTCTTTCTTTTCCAATTAGCTAAAAAAGAAATCTGATAGATCACCTACATCTAACTTCAAAATGACAGCTTAGTCAAAACTCCATTACTATCATGCTGTTATTATTCTTTCAGAGAGAGAAACATATTCACTAAAAACCATTCCTACTAAAGGAATATTGTTTACCTCAACTGAAATTGTGCTGGTGTCGTCAGCCCTGGAATGTTCATGATTGGCTCAACTAAAATTAAATTCTAACAAATTTGTCTTAGTAAGGAATTTCCATTTGATTGACTCTATTGAGCCAATATATTATGGATTAGTTCTAAATACCAAGTAAAATTTTATTTCTAGCAGAGTATAGAACCATTTAAGCACTGTGGACCCACATGATAGGATATTTATGCTAAAAACTCTATTAAGTGGCTTAGAGCTTCACATACCCTAGGAAAATTAAATAGAAGCTAAAATGAAGTAAACTAATATTTTGTAAGTCAGGCATTTATTTTGGTAATCAATATCATAGCTGAAAAAGCGTACCGTTTAACATCCTAAATAGTAAAATTAATAAATATGGAAATAGCCAAATTAGACTTAGTCAGTAATCAAGGGACACATACATTAATTATGTATATTTCAAAAGCAGGATAATGAATGAGGTCTAGGTGTCCAATATCAAAGTGGCTAATCCGTTTTTGCTTACACACTTTGTACATATCAAAGGGACTATTACAACCCTATTCCAAATCAATATCCCAAAGCCCCATTGAATTTTTCCATTAATTTATCTCTTCTTCACTGGAAATAGTTAATAAACTATTAAGGAAGTGATGTTTTGTTATGATGAATGACACTCTTAAGTAAAATTTTCCATCACTCACGTCAACTGTTTTGAAAACTGTCGTATTTCACGTACCCGGTAGGGAATGTCAAGAGGGAGGAGGCAGCAGTAACTGAAAGACTTCCAGGATGTCTCAAGCACATGGCATCGTGACACAGTTCACATTCAAACCTCAGGCAAAGTTGTGGTCATAAATGCATCATGCGGTACATACATGGCAGGCAGAGATTTGAATTATTTACTGTTAGCTCTTCTAATTGTCTGATGCCTTAGGGATATGCATTCAAGTTACATTACCAGTTAAAAATGCGTTCAGCTGTTTACATAAACACAATTTTAGGAAAAGTCTACAATTTTAGGTTTGTAAGCAGAAATAAAAAATGTAAAACTCAGTGTTATCCAGCAAGCAACCAAGAATCACGGAAACAAATATACAATATACAGTATATATATATGGTTCTGTAAAGCTGTATAAATTGTATTTTATTTCTATGTTATAATATTAGAGCTCTGATGTCTTCACCTCTGACCGATTTTTCTGTTGGAGATAGACATTTATTTAAAACCTCTTTTTAAAGTAATCTGTTAATGAAACACTTTAAGGACCTATGAAAGCTTTTTATGAGGTCAATTTTGTAAAGCAAAACCAAAATATTTTTAAAAAGTTGACAGTAATTGCTGGAATAATATTAATAGACACATACAATTCAATGTAAGTAAAAGATTGTTTTAAATTATGTAAAAATACATAGCAAGAAAATGAGCAGGGTATTCCTATCAGAGGGAGTCTCCCCGGCCTTCAGTTTTCCAGGAAATTGACCCATAGTCTGACTAGTGTAGGGATTCCATCAAGCCTTCTAGAAACTCTTTCTGGTCCTCTTCTAGAGTGATGTTACGGTGGAGTGGGTGTCCTTATCTCTCTGTGGACATTCCCAGCTGTTCTGAGAGACACATAGTCAGGATGATTATGCTGTGCCTGCCTGGTAAGGCCAGGTGAACACTATAAATCAACTCTATTAGAATACCAGTGCATCTTTCCTTGGGAATATTTACCTCCATTTCACACATTCAAGCTGGGAATTTGGTCTCAATTCATTGGTCATTAAACGAAATTGAAAGGCTGTGTAGCATCAAAGAAACTACTAGTAGTTCTAGAGGTCTAACCAGCTCATAAATGGAAACTTCAGACCTACCTCGAGTACTATTCTCACTTCTTTTAATTGACGTGTTGTTTTATTCAAATACTGTTATATTGATTATTTTAATGTAGAGGTGTATATCTTTATTGTAACTAATCATATAAAATACGGATATTTTGATTTTGAAGTGAATGATATAATATATAGCCTTAATAGAAGACTAGTCAAATTCTAACTTGTTTCCCACCTGTATAATTCCATGGAAACTGTAACTGCCGTGAATATGGTGAAAGAGAGTGAAGTCTATCAGTTTTATCTTTACAGTGGTTGTGAGTTTTAAGCAAATAAGAGGGAAAGGGGTTTAATAGTAATTGGTAGTAAAGTAGATACCCCCTCTGTTGGCCTTGAGTCATGTGGAGGGCAAGAGAAATAATTTCCTGTTTTAGAGAACTTGAAGAAGAGTGTAACTATGAGAAGTAATTCAGGCCAAGAAGGTGAAGGAAGTGTTTGGAACAGAGAGTGGCATTACAGGGGAATTGGTTGATCATGTATATGGATCATTAGAGGATGGAGTAGAAGGGTGTGTGAGAGAGAGGAAGGGTAATGGGATAAGATTAAGGGACAAACACAGCTCTTTGAAGATGAGAGTCTATGTAATAAGGGAAAACATGCTGGCCTGGGCACCTATCAATAACAGAAATAAGTATAACAATCACATTCTGCATGTCAAAATGGCCATAGAATCAAAATGACTGTATCAAAATGAAAAATAAAAAACCAAATACTCATAAAATATGATAGTATAGAAAAAAGATTAAGTCCACTCTGCATTTCCTATCCCTAGGTATCTTACCCTGAGCTTCCTATCCACAGGTATCAGAGGTTATGGATTCAACTTGTCTGATAAAGAGTTGCCCCAGGAAGTGTGGGCTAAGTCAGCTTTAGTTCCAAAGTCATTGAGGGCTGATTGGACTTTCAGAATGAAGTCATGGATCATGGATCAAATGAGATATTTTAAAATCAAAATGTGCCATAACCCCACTGAAATCCTAAGGTAGATTCACTGCTGTGCTTCACTACTGGAAGCTCCCAGTCACTCTCCCTCATTCTTTGAAGGCTGGAGTTCCCGAATCACTGTCTTTCCCTACACATATGGCTCATGCAGCACTCTGATCACTTTCTTGTTGACCACTTTTCCTCCAACACTTCTTTATCCTCAGTCGCATACTCCCTAAGTCAAACGGCGAGCACTTTGTCATTAACTGTAAATGAATCACTTCCAAAATCTCAATTTCAAGCATTGCTTTTCTAAAGATACCTGTCTTCCAGCTCTAAGTAAAGCCAGTACAATATTTCCACTTCATTGAGAGCTCTAATCAGCTAAAATCTTACTCAGCATCTTATCACCTTTCTGCCTTTACTTATCATTTTATCCCAGCCTGGGTTCCTCAGTTGTCATTCTGGCAATTCCACCACAAAGGACTTTGGTTCAATTTGACCTCATTTTTTCTGTAATGCTTAACTGGCAAATCTACATTCTTTGGCCTATACTGGGACAGACTAAAAAACACTGGAGGAAACTATACAAACAAACTGGTTTTTTCTTTAAATTAACTTTAAATTTCCCTTTCCTTGTTTCATTATGTATTATTTCAGTTCAGATGTATGTATATCTAAATCTATATATCCATAATTTCTTTGACTTTTGAGTGGTGGTATTATTCCTGCATTATATCTTATTCCTCCATGTTGCCCAGAAGTCTCCCATATCATTTTCTCCTCAACCACTCAAATATGAACTCCAAGTCAACAACTCCCCTGAAACTCTCTGATTTCCATATTGTTTCATCTAATGACCATTTCTCCATTATGATTAAACTTTACTTTTCATAGTTACTTTTAAAACCTTCTATTTGAATCCTGAGAAGTAAAATCTCCGTGGTCACTGCTTTTTAAACTACTGTTCTGGATCCTTCTCTACTACCTGACTCCCAAATACTAAACTGTATCAAGACTCAATCTTAAATTTTATTCTGTAGCAGGTTCTCTTCTTGCATCATCTCACTCAAACCTGTGGCTTTTAATTTCATCTGCATATGATGATTTCTAGGTAAATCCCACTCTGTACTTCAGACTCACTGTTAGCTATTTTGCATCTCAGCCTAAATATCTATATCTCATTTTAATATGCTAAAAATGAAACTATTGCTTTCCCTTTCTCCTAACTGGTTCCTTTCCCCATCTTTTCATTAGTCATTGTGACCCTGTTAATCCCAATGCAGAAGCAGAAGGATCAGTCATGGTTCACAACTGTCGTGGGACTTTCTGTCTGTTCACTTATTTATTTGTTTGTTTGTTTGTTTGTTTATTGTGGTACGTGGGCCTCTCACTGTTGTGGCCTCTCCCGTTGTGGAACACAGGCTCCGGACGCTCAGGCTCAGTGGCCATGGCTCACGGGCCCAGCCGCTCCACGGCATGTGGGATCTTCTTGGACCGGGGCACCCGTGTCCCCTGCATCGGCAGGCGGACTCCCAACCACTGCGCCACCAGGGAAACCCTGTCTGTTCACGTTTTTAAAAAAATCTCTCTACACTGGAAAGCAGTAAAAAAGAATGAGAAAAAGGACATTTTAAATCTTGTTTGGCTCAATACCTCCAGCATCTAGTATAGCTTATTTTGCATACTTAATATTAAAAAATGTGATGAATAAATGCAGAGTTTTAGACAAATGAATGTACACGGATTTCATTACAGCATTGTATCATTGAATCTTATTTATTTCAACTTTACTGGCTTTCAAAGTCCTGTGGATATTGAACTGCAAGACACAAACTCATTTATTGATAATTCTCACAATAGATTAGTTGCTCCTTAGAAAGCTTCTATAAATCATAGTGTTCCATAACTTTGGAGCCCTGGAAAATTACCCAATTGCAGTTATACTTATCTCCTAGTACATTTTGGATCCTGGCTTTGCCATTCACAGGATGTATAATCTTTTTTTTTCATTAATTTTTTTCCAAACTGATGCAAAATATTTATTCCAAGTTAGTTATTTTATGCAGTAGTTTTCCCCCTCAACAGACTTGTGATAACCACATCTTTTAAATCTGTAAATCATGTTATCAAAATAATCTTAATCTTTGATATCTCAGAAAAATGTATATTTTGCAATCCACCATGAATATCAAGGCTGCAAGAATAACACATTTCCTATATCCAAATATTTTACAGCTGTACCCAGAAAGAAAAAAAAAAAAAAAGGGGGAAAAAAACATATATGCTGGGTTAAGGGCTAACATTACCCTAGCAGCCAGAAATAAAATAAAGTATCCAAATTATTAGCATTACTTTAATACAGTTATAACTTCAGTAGTCATTTTGTCATTGACAATGATTGCTTGAGCACAGGGCTGAGTGCCCCAAGGGCTGGTAGTAGAAGCTGCTGCTGCAGACCAGTGCCTCTTCCTCTCTGCCCTGCCAGCTCCCACCTGTGCATCGCCCCATATATACCGTCTGTATGTGTGTGTATAGTTGCTTTATAATGTTGTTAGTTTCTGGTGTACAGCAAAGTGGATCATCTATATGTCTATATATATCCCCTCTTTTTTGGATTTCCTTCCCATTTAGGTCACCACAGAGCACTGAGTAGAGTTCCCTGTGCTCTTGTTTCACATTAGTTATCTATTTTATACATAGTGGTGAATCATCCCACTCCCCCTGCCCTGGTGTCCATACGTCCATTCTCTACGTCTGGGTCTCTGTTTCTGCTTTGTAAATAAGTTCATCTGTATCATTTTTCTAGATCCACATATAAGCAATATTATACAATATTTGTTTTTCTCTTTCTGACTTACTTCACTCTGTATGACCGTCTCTAGGTCCATCCACATCTCTGCAATTTGCACAATTTCATTCCATTTTATGGCTGAGAAGATATATAATCTTGAGTAAATCATTTAGTTCTTTTGTAAAAATAAATGATATAAAGAACAGTGAATCTTAGATAATACATATAATGTGTTTAACATAGTACCTGGCAAATCGAAAATGCTATTACTATCACTTCTACTCCTACCACACCTACTATTACTATCATTATTATTATTACTACTACTACTACCATTATTCTTGGAGCTAATATTTCTTTCTATCCATTTGTGTTCAAATAAGTAGACATAAATAAAAGAACAACCACACACAAATATATGACTTTCTTCTATCCTATAATTTAATTTTATTTAATATAATATAAATGTTATAAACATAAAACTGAAGTATATATTTCACACTTTAACAAAAATAAGAAAATGAAATTCTAAAACTATTCTAAATAAGAAATTATGGAATTGTATTAAACTTGAGCTAAATTCCACTAAAAAAAAATGAACATAAACCTCCATAGGAGTATTTTGTCTGTTTCATATCATAGTATACCATTTAATAATTAGGCAGTTAAGAGTTTTAAATTTGATCTGGAATAGATTAATTGCTTTTCCCAAGTTACTAGTATATAGATATAAATGCATTAATTATCTTTTTTAAAAATCATGGAAAAGTAAATACTGCAATTGCCTACCTAAAAAGTTATCCTCACTCCATTTTAGCAAAGGAAGCTCAATTTCTGATATTCTGAATTTTGTTTATTTTTAACCAATCTCAAACAGAAAGTGCTTAATATCCATCTTTGGCCATTTTATATAAAGAGATACAAATAACATTTAGGTGATGCAGCCATTGATCTTCTGAAGGACAAATAATGTCAGGCAGTACTTACACACACACAAAAAATAATTTTGTTTACTTCTTCAGCAATACAACTTGATGTCAACTACCATTTAGCTGGGCCAATAATATTGATATCTAATGTCAGTTCTTATTCATTACTGTACCTAGATGATGCTAAGTCACAACTTTTAGATGTATGGTGAAAAACACTAAAGCAGGTTCTATCTGGGGAAATTGGAGACAACATCAGAATAGAAAATTAAAGCACGTGGAACATGACATTTTCATTTTATATAATATTTGAATTATTTCAATAATTCCTACATATTAAAAATTAACTTCATATCTTTTAAACTAATGCCATAGTATATATTCTTAAACTAAATCTTTTAGAAAGTAACCTTCTTGCCCTAATATTTTGTGAAGAAAAAATAATTTTTGATAGAAAAATGTGACACAAACAAAAGTGAAGGCAAAAAAGTTTGTGTAAGCAGATATTCAAAGATTAATTAGAGAATATTTTTAAGTGTAATAAATTGATAGAGGTTCTTAAGTTCTACTTTGTTTTGTTCTCAGAAATTTAACACTGCATATGACAAAGAAGAAACAATACATTTAAGATATTACCCTGCCTCCAAAGTTTAACCTTCAATAACTTCCCTAGTTGGATAAAGGTGATTTATGCGTTTGTAGTTTTCTTGATGGTTCCATGAAAATTAGAAACAACATGATCATGCCATATTCCTTGACTTCATCTTTGACTATGAAACTGATAATTTGTGTGTATGTATGTATATATATATATATATATATATATATATATATATATATATATATATATATATACACACATACATATATAGATATTCTTTAGAGGACTTAAAATATTTTGGCATATATAAAAAGTTTAATAATGGAATTTCAATGTAACTCTTTACTGAGCACCTACTATGTCCTGGACACTGCTCTAAATATTAAAGGTTCAGCAATGAACAATACCAAGTTCTATCCCTATGGACCTTATATTCTGGTAAGAACCAGAGACATTAAACAAGTAAACACATGAATAGTCTCAAGAATAATAAGTGTTATCTATCCAGAATCAATTAGAGTAAAGAGTAATGAGGTAAGAGTTGGAGCTTATAATGAAATGGTCAGAGAAAGACTCTCCGAGAGAATGACATTTAAGAAAACCATGCAATGATTTTAAGGAAAACTCAAGCAAAGGCAACAGTAAAGGACAAGTTCCTGAGATGGTGGAGGTGTGGCAATGTTAAAAGAACAGGGCACATGGAGTGGACAAGGATTAGATTAAGCAGGTGGAATATTTTACCTCTAATAGATAATTGTTAACTTAGGTTGTTCTTATTGGTTAAATGTGGAATGGTTGAGGCTATTTTAGAGTAACCCCATAAATGTTTATTTATACAAAAATGCCCTGGCTATGAGAAGCACAATAGATTCTTTTGGCTGAATAATACCTTAATATTTTTTACCCCATAGCCCTTGACATAATTCTTGGTACAGAAAGTAACCAATACATATTCATTGATTAGGAAATATTAGAAAGCCAACACAGGTCAGAACTCAAGCGGTATTTTAGAGGACATTCTTTGGACAATGTTCGCTGTGATATGATTAAATTTATTTTATACTATTAATCTTAAAGTATTATTTTAAAATTTATGACACGCTTCAGATTGTCCATGTTTGTTTTGAGCATACAGCTGCCAAAAATTGTTCAAAATATATTTACTACTTTTATAAGAAACAGTGTCACTGCTCAGAGTATTTGACCATTTAGGCAACTGGTCTTCCAGTACAATGAAATCTTATTTGAGTAATTTTCACAGTACAAAAATGTTTTAATAGCAAAATATCAATATAAAATTATACATTTTTCTCTAGTCATGTTTAATTGTAGTCAGTCTAAACTTGCATGAGGTTTAAAAAGTTTAAAAAACTACATGCATGATAAATAGCATGAGTTTTTCAAGAGATTGTTTTACATATATGAATAATGCCTAATGAATCATATATTACCCCTGAATAATTAGAGCAAAAAGAATTGTCACACCAATTTACTCATAAGCATAATTACAAGAAAATTTAATTATCCCCTTTAATGTGATTTTCTCCACTTAATTTTGTGTTTGGGGGTGAATGTGACCGTATGAATCCATACTTCAAGAAGTAACTGCTATAAAGACACAGACCTACTAGAGAATGGACTTGAAGACATGGGGAGGGGGAAGGATAAGCTGGGACAAAGTGAGAGAGTGGCATGGACATATATACACTACCAAATGTAAAATAGATAGCTAGTGGGAAGCAGCCGCATAACACAGGGAGATCAGCTCGGTGCTTTGTGTCCACCTAGAGGGGTGGGATAGGGAGGGTGGGAGGGAGGGAGATGCAAGAGGGAAGAGATATGGCAACATATGTATATGTATAACTGATTAACTTTGTTATAAAGCAGAAAGTAATACACCATTGTAAAGCAATTATACTCTAATAAAGATGTTAAAATTCTTAGTAAGTGCTCTGTAAATATTTGTAGAAATGATTTAGGTGAATAAAAAAATCAAATCTTCTTCTAACAAGGAGAGAGACTGGTTTGACTGGATATTTCACAGTCTGCACAAAAGTCAGCTGTTAATGTGGACATCCAGGTTCCAAACCCCTCTCTGACCTCTAGTATCTGTAGCAGAAGACTCATATTTCTTTGATTTTCATTTCCTGCCCTGTCCCCTTCATTAGTCTGAGAATATAGAAGGACTGGCATTCTCCCTTGATGAAGGACAACAGATTAATAAAGTTAAGTGTCTACCTCATTAAAATTGCCATCCCTGGTATATTTCAAGTGTAACATCAACTGTGACTAGTTTTTACTCTTCAGGGGGTCCTCTGATCTCCAGTTCCTTATGTAAATTAATGCAAAAACTGCTCCAGTAGTATCATGTGCTATTCATTTCAAACTCCAATAAGAATGTTCTATTTTTTGATTTGGCAAATGGAAAGAACAGAGTGGCAGTGTGCCGAGTTACAGGTTAACAAACAGAATATTGGTCCAACCTGGGATGAAGAGCACTAGGAAAGAAAGCATGGTGTTATTCTCAGGTCTGTTGAATCAGAGATTCATTTTTATCTATTTTGTTCTCATGTATAAATATCTCTAAAATGTAAAGTTATAGGAAAATATATTTTATTTCATTTAGGAGGTTTACAAATTATTTTCAACAGATGACTCCATACCTCATTAAGGGCTTAGGATCATGTCTTACCCATTTCTGTGTTGCATCTCTCCTGTCCTCTCTCCCTCACCACACTCCATTACCTGGAACTGGGTCATTCTAACACGGAACACTTGTCTGGTAAATATTTAATCAATGACTAAATTTTATCAGAGTCCTTAAAAAAAGAAATTTCATCATCTTTTAAAATTATGTACGAATTTCTTTCTTCAGCTCATCATAACAAATGAAAGTAGACTAGTGGAGTGATAGAAATGTACTATTCTGGGAAAAGGATGGGTTAGAGCAGCTTGATTAAATGGATCAAAAAGTAGTAAAAGTTTAGCAGTTGACAAACTGGTTTTTTAAAGCATTTGAATGTCCTTTAATTCACAAATTAGAAAACCCATTAGTTTGGGTTGTTTTAAGAAGTAATATTATCAGTGCAGGCTTCATTCAAATGTTAATAAATATGGGCATATGTGCTTTACTTAAAAATGGTTGTTTAGAGAAAATAAGTTGATGGGCAGAGGCAAAGAACTCTCAAGTTATACAAGAAAATATATGCTCTGTGTCTGTGTGTGTGTAGTATGTGTGTGAATTACTCAAGTGACCACATTAATTATACATATATGTGTCATATCATAATTACTTAAACATTGGATGAGAATTCTATTGGCATGTTAGTTAAATCTTAAATTTATTTTCCAGTTTCACAGGGAAAGTGACAAGAAAATATATAAATCTCTAAGCTCTATTCAGGCTTTTCATTGTCTGGCCATGTTCACTAATGAACCACGTTCCCCTCCCTCTCCCCCTCCCCCAATATCTCGTATTTTTACCCTCAACTTCTGCTAGTTCCAAGGTCACTATGCCAAAATTAAATAATAATGTACATCGAAATTCAATTTAAAAGCTTTGAATAAAGACCTTCCATCTGATTTACATATGAATTTATTCCTGACTTTCTTCTTGTTTATCTAATGGATTTGAATTCAATCAGATTGAGTTTCTGATCCCAGCTACTGCTTACCAGGTATGTGAATTAGAAATAGCCTCAGAGGATCAAGATGGCAGAGTAGGAGGACATGGAACTCACCTCCCCCAACAAACACATCAAAAATATATCTAGATGTGGAACAATTCTCACCAAAAACCACTGGAAGCTGGCAGAAGATCTCTTATACAACCAAATCTTCAAGAAAGATTCCCATATAACCAGGCAGAAAAGAAAAAAAAAAAAAAAAAAAAAACGTATCAAGACAGGACCAGCACCCTTGGAAAGTATCTGTGAAGAAGAGAAGGTTGATATGGGCAGGCCCTCACCCTGGGAAGCCCTCTTGCCTACTGGGAGGTCTGCTGGGACAGATGGAGGGACTTGAGGGGCCTGAACTCTGCTCAAGAGGAGTGCTATGTGCTGGCTTGCTAGCAGTCAGGACAGAGATACCTTTGCATTGATGGCTGCCACCTTGCTGCACTTCCCAGCCTGAAATGCGCACCAACTGGGGACTGCTAGTGTGTGCAGCAACTAGGCAGTGAATCGCCGGAGGATGGACCCTAAGAGAAGACTCAATCTAGCTACACAGAGATAGCCTAGAGGGCCTGGGGTATGGGTCCCACCCCCCAGCACCAGCCTAGCACTGGGTCCAGGATGAACACAATGGAGAAAAGGACACAACTTTGGGCTGCTTCTGGGCAAAAACATGGATGGATGCATGGGAGTTACATAGGTTAACCGTGACCACACGGGCCTCACTTGCTTCAGCACTCACCTCCTTTGGGACACAGCATGCACTTAAGGACAACAGAGCCTTATTGAACTCAACACTCAGGGCTTCCACTCCAACAACTGGGGAGCAGACCTCAGCTTCTGACAGGGCTATCAGCCATGGAGCAAAGAGGAGGCCCCACACAACATCCAGTGCAGTCTCTGGACACCACAACACCAATCACACCCACCAGCAAGGGGCTGATGGCCATCACACACTGAGGAAGGATATGGCTGGCATCTATACCAAAAACAGCCCTTACACCAAAAATATTGGACTTACACAGTCTACACAGGGGTGCTCCCACATAAAAACACTCCTTACACCAAAAATATTGGACTTACACAGTCTACACAGGGGTGCTCCCACATAAAAACACCCCTTCAAGACCACAGTAGATAACTGTTTCTCCTAAATTTATAGTGACAGAGAAAGTTAAATAAAATGAAAAAGCAGAGGAACCACTCCCAGTGAAAAGAACAAGAGGAGGAACCAATCAAAATTAGACAACTCAGTTGTAAAGATAAAAACCGATCTAGAAGCAATGAGTAGCAGACTAAATAACACACAAGAATAAGTGATCTGGAAGACAGAATATTGGAAATCACTCAATCACAACAGCAGACAAGAAGACAAAAAAAAAAAAACAATGGGATAATATAAATATGCCATTCTATGCATAATAGGGGCTGCAGAAGGAGAAGAGAGAAAGAAGGGGATCAAAACTGTATTTGAAAAATTATTGTTGAAAACTTCCCAAACCTTAAGAAGGAAACAGATATTCAGGTACAGGGTACACAGAGCATCACAAACAAGATGAACCCAAACAGACCCACGCCAAGACATATCACAATTAAAATGACAAAAGTTAAAGATAAAGAGAAGATTCTAAAGGCAGCAAGGCAAAAACGGAGCCAGTTACAAGGGAACCCTCATAAAGATATCAGCTGATTTCTCTACAGAACTGAAGGGAGTGGCATAATATATTGAAAGTCCTGAAAGGGAAAAACCTGCAACCTAGGATACTCTACTCAGCAACAGACATTATATAATGATAAAGGGATCAATGCAAGAAGAGGATATTACACTCATTAACATATATGCACCCAATGTAGGAGCACCTAAACATATAAAACTAATACTAACAGACATAAAGGTAGAAATTGACAGGAATAAAATAATAGTAGGAGACTTTAATACCCTACTGACAGCAATGAACAGATCTTCCAGACAGAAAATTAATAAGGCAACAGAGATCCTAAATGACAAATAAACTAGTTGGACTTAATTGATATCTACAGGACACTATATGCCCCCCCGCCAAAAAACCGAACCAAACAAACAAAAAACAGAATATACCTTCTTTTAAACATTCTCTAGGATAGACCACATAGAGGTCACAAAACAAGCCTCAACAAATTTAAGAAGGTAGAAATTATTTCAAACATCTTTTCTGACCACAACAGTATGAAAATAGAACTCAACCACAGGGGAGGGGGGACAATGAACACATGGAGACTAAACAATATTTTCCTAAAATACCAATGAGTCAATGATAAAAATCAAAAAGGAAATTGGAAAATACCTTGAGGCAAACAACAATGAAAGACGTTGCCTTCCAATGCAGGGGTTGCAGGTTCGATCCCTTGTCAGGAAGCTAAGATCCCACATGCCTCGCAGCCAAAAAACCAAAGCATAAAACTGAAGCACTATTGTAACAAATTCAAGAAAGACTGTAAAAATGATTCAATAAAGACTTTAAAAAGAAATCAAAAAAATCTTTAAAAAAAAAATCCACAACCTTACAAAATCTATGGGATGCAACAAAAGCATTTCTAAGGGGGAAGTTCATAGTGATACAGGCCTTCCTCAAGAAACAAGAAAAGTCTCAAATAAACAACGTAACCTATCTCCTAAAAGAATTAGAAAAAGAAGAACAAACAAAACCCAAAATCAGCAGAAGGAAGGAAATAATAAAGATCAGAGAGAAAATAAAATAGAGATCAAAAAAGACAATAGAAAAGATCAATAAAGCTGGTTTTTTGAAAGGATAAACAAAATTGACAAACCTCTGGCCAATATTACATGAACCTCATAAATTCATTAAACTAATCTTTTTAGGTGCTAGATATTTTTGTATTCCTATAAATATTCTTGAGCTTTCTTTCTGTTAAATTACTTAGAAATTGGTTCTTTCATGTCTGCTCTTAAGATTTGTTAGGTGGGACTGCAGCCATTCTTAATCTAGAGTTAATTATTTCCCCATTTCTGAAGCAAGACACTTCTTTGTGCTCTAGTCCACACAGTGCCCCTGAATCTTGAACTTTTTAAGTCTGGCTACTGGGACAGGCACAATTTCCAGCCTTACGTGAGTGCCTTTCCCTGTTCCCTCTAATCATTTCAAGTGGCTCTTTTCCAGGCCTCTGGGTAGTTTCCTCAAATGCACATGCCAATCAGTACTCAGCTAAATACTGGAGGAAATTGCTCTGCAGATCTCCAGGGTTCTCTCCTAGTGTACACTGCTCTGCAAACTTGAGCTGCCTTGTTTCCTTGGACTCTCAGCTTTATCCCCTCAACCTCGGAGTCAGCCATGAGCTGTCCAGTTCCCTCTCCCTGTGCTGTGGACTAGAAACTATCAAGGCAGTATGTCACAGCAATCTTCTATGGCTCACATCATTAGTTTCCTGTATTTCAGTGGTTATTGACCTTTGTTGCCTCATGTACGGTGTCTTGCAAACTATTGTTTATTGTATCCTGACCATTTTTTTGGATTTTTCACACAGGAGAGTAAACCTGGTCCCTGTTACTCCATTCTCCATTGTGACTGACAGGGGGGGTCTTTTTATCATCTGCCTTTAACTGTCAACATATTTAATCATAAGATATGTGATTTTAATCATAACGACATTCTTTTTAAAATTTATAGTTAGCCCTTCCTTCCATAAAAAAATAAAGGTTGACAGTGTATCTGTAGTAAACCTGAATTATAGTCCTGATTGGACCATGGATTTCATGTGAAGGCTTAAACCAGTTCCTTAATTTCTCAAGCCTTCACTTTTCTAATCTGTGGGAGACTTTGATCTGGACAACCTTTATATTCTCTTTCAGAAATGTGTCTATAGTCACTAATGTTTTCTTTAGAAATTGAGAAACGCTATTGAATTTGAATATATCACTTAGAAGGCTTTTAAGGGAAACAAGAATGTGTTTTCAACTCTGGTCTTTCTGAAATTTGAATGATCCTTTTTGACTCCATACTTACTAGCAAACCCAGCAGCAAAACTGAAATCTTTCCTTTGACGTACACAGCAATGCCAAACTGAAATAATTTAGTATTGTTCTCTCTTCAGATATTAAGTACTAAGCTTTATTTTTTACTTTATACCTCTTTGGTTTATTCCTTCATATTCCAAAAATCCTCTTTCCCTACTTTGACATTATAGTCAGCATGTTACTATGTAAATATATCATGAATGCCTATTGCAGTGTGACAAGCCACATCACAAGAAAACATCAAGGGCCTACAAGACAAAGATATCATACATGAATATCTGAAATAACGCCAATAATACACTGAAAATGAAGTAAACTCACATGAGAGTCAGAAAATGTATCTCTAGTGCTTTTAGAAGGGGCTCATTGCCAGAGGCAGAATGCATTAATTTCATATGCCATGTTAGGGATTTTCCATTTCTCCTTGAATAAAACGTTAGTTCCAAAAATTGTCCTTAAAGTAGAAAGACTCTCAGTGATTTGTTAAACCTTCTTCTCCCTTTTACCTTCAAAAATCCACTAATTTTGTACCATATCTGGAAGACAGGAAGTTGGGCTAATGTGTCCTCAATTCTACCAGAACTGTACTTTCAATTTATTCAGCATTTGAATAATGAAAGGCATTATGCTAGGTTTTGTGGGCAATTCAGCCAAGTAAAGTATTTAGTCCTGCTCCTTGATGAACTACAATATAATTAAAGAATAAAAATCTACACACAGGGCTTCCCTGGTGGCGCAGTGGTTGAGAGTCCACCTGCCGATACAGGGGACACGGGTTCGTGCCCCGGTCCGGGAGGATCCCACATGCCGCGGAGCGGCTAGGCCCGTGAGCAATGGCCGCTGAGCCTGTGCGTCCGGAGCCTGTGCTCCGCAACGGGAGAGGCCACAACAGTGAGAGGCCCGCGTAACGCAAAAAAAAAAAAAAAAAAAATCTACACACAAAGTGGATAGCTATCTAGCAATGTAATGCAACAAATTTTAAATACCAAAAATAGCAAATCAAAAATCAATGGGAATATCTGGCATAATTCTTGAGAGAGGTCAATCATAAGCATTAGGAAAAGTTTTGCTCTGATGATTCAGCTATGGAAATAATGATTCATTAACTCATTCATTTAAATATTTTCTAAGTGTATAATATAAGCCCCAAACAGAGTACAAAAGATTTACAGTAGTACTATCTAAGTAAACTTTCTGTAATGATGGAACTGTTCTTTGTCTAAAGTGTCCAATATGATTGTGACTAGCTACATGAGAAAATGTCGATTTTAAATAAAATAAAATTAAATTTAAAAATTAGTTGCAGTAATTAACATTTCAAGTACTCAGTAGCCAGTAGCATTGCCCAATATAGGTCTAGAAGGAAAAGATATGCATGTGTACAAAAAATTACAATTTGTTGTGTAAGTTTTATGGCATGGCTCTTCAGGAGCAAGATAAGGAATACCTTACATTCCCTAGAATAATTTAGAATAAGTTGTGTTACAGCCAAGTTTTAAAATATATTTAATATTTAACAGAGAAAGAAATAGCAAATCAGCATCCTAGTCAGTAGAAATAGTGAGAAGAAAAGGATGAGAGCATAGTGTATTCAAGGTGTAGAGCAGAGTAATGTGCAGAGAAGTTGTGGGAGATGAGAGGCAGGAAGGAGGCAGGTCAAGGAGGGGCTCAAATTTGTATTTTAGAAAATATTACTCTGTCATTAGTTTTTCAACTATGGTATTACTGATATTAGGGCCGAGGTAATTTCATAAATCCAGGGGTGGGGATTGGCTCCCCTGTGCATTATAGGATGTTAATCAACATCCCTGGCCTCTACCAACTGAATGCCAGTGGTAGGTCCCCCAGATGTTATAATCAAAGATGTCTCTAGACATTGTCAGATGTCCTCCAGGAGGCAAAATCACCCTGGCTGAGAACCAGTTGTGAAACTGAACTGCAAAAAAACACGGTTGAAGCAGAGTTCACTACATGTGTCTGTGCGTGAGATGAGGAGGACCTGAAATGAGGGATTTGTGGAGAGTGGAGGCCTACTTCAACTGAACAGGATTGGAGAGGAGAGAGATGGAGAATAGGATGACAATGTCTGCTGACTGAATGGTATATGAAGCCTCTTATTGAAATGGAAAGTACAGCAGAAAGATCAAGTTTGAGGGAAAGATGAACTTGGCTTTGAATAAGCTGACTTGTGGTATCTGTGGAATATCCAAATAGTAATATTCTGTGGGTATTTGAAAATAAAGATCTGCAATTCAAAATAGAGATGTCAATTGGACGTGTAAATTTGGGAGTCATAAGTATGTAGACATTGTTGAAATCATGGGAACACTTCTTTCTGCACCTAGCAATCTAGACTTAATTACAACTGTCATCATTTCCACCTGATCTCCAAATATAGTCCTATTCAATCCATTCAAACACATAGCCCAGTGTTGTTTTGATTTTTGTTTTTCTCCTGACTTCATGTAGAATCAAGGACTTTGAAGTCCAGCTACACCAGCCTATTTATGTTCAGTACTTCTGCCCAGAGGACCTTGATCTCACTCTTCCGTTTTCTTGCATCACTCTTCTTCCTTTTGCTCTGAACTCAGAAGTCATATTTCTAGTGAGACCTTTCTTGACCAGGCTATTTATGCTTTAACACTCTTTCTGCCAGATATTCCATGTCTAAATTTTTTTCCCATAAATCCTGTTAACATTTAACATACCACATATTTTACTGATTTATTTAATTTATCGTATGATTCTCTCCAGAAGCATACAAGTTCCATAAGTCCAGGACTTCTCTCTGCTTTGTTCACTCCTGTTTATCTACCACTTAAATCAGTGTCTAACACCTAGTGAACTCCATCACTATTTCTTTGATGAATGAAGAAGTTTCCTACTGATCCAGACAAGTTTGCCTGGGTTCAGTCAAATTCTTGCTAAGACTTATGGCACAAACTTGAAAACCACAGGAAAGTCATGTTTACTTGTTTTGCAGGGTCTCAGAGAGACAATTTTGTACTTAGGTACCTGCTTAACTCCCTGAAACTACTGTCCTTCATTCTTTTTTAGCATATCAATATTTATGTTCAAAACACATAACAACTTTTTATATCATATGAAATTCATATTTCTCAGTGTGAGCTCCAAAAACTCTTCAGAATTTTTACACATTATTAACCTCATCATAAATTCACCTAATTCCCCCTAGTGAAATGTGTTAATCTCTGCTTTGTATTCTGACATTGTACCATTTTCAATACTAACGATGCCCTCCCGCTTTCTGTCCACTAATGTCTCTTCATAATCTGCACCTACTTAAAATGTCACTGTTTCTAGAAAGGTGCATTCACTTAATGGACCTATCCTAGGACTGCATTCCTTGAGGAAAGCTTCTCTGATCCCTCAGGCTTGGGTTAGGTGGTCAATTTTTACTAGAAATAACCCTTTATCTACTTCTGGCATTTAACTTTGCCTTTAACATTGTATTTGTATAAAGCTTATATCTATTGTATCTCTAGATCATGTCCCCAAGCCAGGGACATAGTACAGCTCAGTAAATAGTTCTTCCTTTATATACATTAATTGTCTTCATCTGATTCTAATTATTCTTCTGCCTTTTAAATTAACACTTGCTTGCTCAATTTGTTCTTTGCTAATACATATTTGTTGATATTCTGTTACAGTAACATTAGCTCTTTCAGGGCATTCTACCTCCATAACAGACTATGCTCTTTAAGCACATAAAATGGGACTTTATGGGCTTCTATTCTCCAAAACATCTAGGTCAAGGCATGCAAAAATCTTCCTTGCTAAACGTTTAAGATCTGGGACACTTGGTCAGATTGTCTGGATTTGAATCCTGGGTCTACATTTTATTAACAAAATGCCATTAGGCAAGTTGTATAGTATTTTAAGTCTCAATTTTCTCATCTAAATGATCTGGTGGTATAACCTAACTATAGAAATGAAGGATTAAATGAGATATTAAATAGAAATCACTTTGAACAGGTTATCGTGATTATGTAGTGCAGTGTTGCGTACTCTAGATGCTACATACTTGTTTGAGGTGTTCAGGTCCCATATCCCTGGGGCATGATTGGTGATTCAAGTTATTAATACCTAACTGATTGACAATGGCATAGGGAAGAAGTACGTACTGACAACAGCAATCTTATCAACATCTTTCCAGTGTTTTTTATTCCTTCCTATTTAGCCTCACACTCTTTGAACATTCCCAAAACTTACCTTCTGTTTCCATTCTAATTCCATAATTTCTTTAGCTTATTTGTGCCATTAATCTACTGAGGGAAGAGTGTAATGAGCTAATGCTTAATGCTGCACAAGCCTGTCCTAAGAGAGACACTAAGGTATCAGTACGAAAAATGTTTGAAATACTAATTTTCCTCCTAATGAGCCTAAACATTTTATTAGAGTTATACCTTAATACCAAGCTGCAGGTCATTACATTCATGTATTGAAAGCAGCTGATGTTTCTAGGGCTTAATGTATCTGCCATTTGCTTGATGACCCCTCTTTCTTGCCTATTTTACATAGTAGATATTTAGAAAATGAAAATTAGGTCACTTGACAGGATCACTAATGAAAATTAGATCACTTGACTTGACATCATATTGTGTATGATGGTTTGATTTCATTATTTATTAAAAATATTTTTCTGATTATAATAATTATTAGATACTAGTTCCATGAAATTTGAATTTTGAAAATATGAAAAGGAACAAATAAGAATGATTCATCCTGTCACCTAAAGATGATCAATTATGATTTAGTCCTAACAATCTTATTTTCAACATATGTTTCTGTGTGTATATAACTGTAAATAACTCTGTTTGCTGCTTTATTGCACTACCATATGTATGTTTTCCTTTGTATTAATCTTTGGAAATGCCATCCATAGTTAAATAATAGTTTAGTTATATAATTATATGTTACAGTTATATCTATATAGATATGTATATATACATGTGCTTCTGTGTATCTATCTTTCTATCTATTGAACAATTAATTTCTTATGTTTCTACTGCCCCATCTTATAAATAATATTGTGAGGAACATCTTTGTGAACAACTATTGATCTGAGTTATTCACTCACTTAAATATATTCTAATGGAAGAATATATTAAATATATTTAAGCATTTGTGATATATTATGCTACATTATATATATTGGTTAAAATCGCAGACCCTGAAATCAGCTGACCTATGCTTGAATCCTCATTCCAAATTATTCTACTAAGATAATTTTAGGAAAGTCACTTGATCTCAGTTAGCTCTAGTAATAATTTTTTTCCCTTAAATTTATTTTTTTCTGATACTGATGCTCCTTTGCCAGCTTCCTATTAATTAGTAATTCATAATTAAATTCTTTTATTTTTACTCTGAGTATTTTTTTTTTGCCACTGTTCTTATTTTAATGTTTCTCTTGTATTTTGCATAAGATTGTATTTTCTGTTTTTCTAAATATTTTTGTTGTCTATTTTAATTGTTAAGTATAGCCTATTTATATGTGTGTGTATGTGTAATTATTTGTATGTTCATTGTTATTGCTATCACAACTTATTGTGTTTCCCATTTATTTTTTTCTTTACTTCTTTTTAACATATTTCTTCTTCTTTTTTTTAATTAAGATTAAAATTAAGGTTAGATTAGGATGGTTAGAGTTAGGATTTGGTTTGGACATTTCTTTTTTGTAGCAAACAGTTAATTAACTTTGACTAAAGTTTCTTGATTTTTCAATATCTGTGCTGACCATTATATCACCTGACAATATAACTATTAATAGTTGTGGCAAAATATAATTATTAATAGTTCTTTCCATAAGATGTTTATATTTAAACTTTTATAGTCTGAATGTTTAAACTACATTTAGTCCAGAGTCATATTTAGCTAAGTAAACAAATTTAGATTTAATTTTATTTTCCCACACAATTTGGACATTCCACTAGTTCTAACATCTAGTTTTTGTTATCAATCTAATTGTTTTACTTTTTAAAATAATCTGTAATTTTTCTCTTGTAGATAATTGTTTTCATTCAAAATGCTCCATACTTTCATTACTTGTTTCTAGATGTGTTTTATTCTTATATATCATGCTCAATACTTGGAGTACACTGTTATTTTTAATATATCTTTCTTCAATTTTGGAAAAGTTTCTGTTATTATACCTTCAAATACTGCTCTTCTGCCTGTCTGTACATGCTCTTCTTTTGTAATCTATTGGAATATCCAGCTCCATACTCCCCTACATCTCTTACTGGTCTGAATGCTTTCATCTTTTTATCTCTACATATGCAATCTAGCTGACTTTCCCAGTATAATCTCCAATTCACTAACTCTCTTTTCAACTTTGTCTATTCTAAGGTATTTACTATGTATTGAGCCTTTTGTTTTCAATGATTAATGTTTCAATTTTCTTGTTTTTTTCAAGTCATTTTAGACTGTTTTGGTTTCATTTCTTTTTCTTTAATGAGTATTAATTTTTCATTAACATCTTCGAGGTTCATACTTATTTAAAAATATTTTTCAGTGTTTTTGTAATTTTAATGCACTCAGATTAATTTTATTTCCAATTATTGACAGGCTTAATAACTTTAGATCTCTTTACCCATCATGAAAAAAAAATTGTAGCTACTTTTGAGTAGGGTAAGAAAAGTGGTTCTTTCTTTTTGCTTCTTTATCTCTCTTGCTCTCTATTTGTGCTTACTCTTTCAGAGTTTTCAGTATTGTAGCTATTTCCTTTTTCTCCCAGGCCAATAGCCTCAGGGTATCCTAGAATAAGTCCTACATTTATGATTCAGGAATCCTGCCTTCTAGGATTGAAAACCACTGAGCAAGTTATTAGCATGTGTTACTTAGTTCAGATCCAAGTTGTAAGACTGTGTATAACTCCAGATTCCTTAAATATATACCTACAAATATATTGCAGCTTCAAACAGCATTTGAAAGCAACTTTTGTCAGCTTCATATTTTCAAGAAAACTTACCGTATCCATGGCTTTAACGATATGTAGGCTTTTATCTCCCATCTGACACAAAGTACTTTTAGTCTCTGATGCCCTACAGAAGCTGAATAACTAGGGCCTGCTCCTAAACCCATAGCCCAGAAGCCTATAGTTTTTATTGTTTGTTTGTTTGTTTTGTGGTACATGGGCCTCTTACTGCTGTGGCCTCTCTGGTTGTGGAGCACAGGCTCCAGACGTGCAGGCTCAGCAGCCATGGCTCGCAGACCCAGCTGCTCTGCGGCATGTGGGATCCTCCTGAACCGGGGCATGAAAGCACATCCCCTGCATTGGCAGGTGGACTCTCAACCACTGCATCACCAGGGAAGCCCTATGGTTTTATTTCTAGTCTCTACTTTATATTTCTATTCTATTTTTCTGTAATGAGTGTTATTTTTATTATTCTTTATCATTCTTTGAGATCTTATACTTTTAAAGCTTTGGTTCTTTGCTTTTTTTTTAACATAAATTTATTTATTTATTTATTTATTTTTGGCTTTCTCTAGTTGAGGCAAGCGGGGGCTACTCTTTGTTGTGGTGTGTGGGCTTCTCATTTCAGTGGCTTCTCTTGTTGTGGAGCATGAGCTCTAGGCATACGGGCTTCAGTAGTTGTGGCACATGGGCTCCGTAGTTGTGACTCATGGACTCTAGAGCGTAGGCTCAGTAGTTGTGGCTCATAGGCTTACTTGCTCCACAGCATGTGGGATCTTCCTAGACCAGGGCTCGAACCCACGTCCCCTGCATTGGCAGGTGGATTCTTAACCACTGTGCCACCAGGGAAGTCCCTGAGATCTTATACTTTTTTTTTTCGGTACGTGGGCCTCTCACTGTTGTGGCCTCTCTCATTGCGAGCACAAGCTCCAGACGCACAGGCTCAGCGGCCATGGCTCACGGGCCTAGCTGCTCCATGGCACGTGGGATCTTCCCGGACCGGGGCACGAACCCGTGTCCCCTGCATTGGCAGATGGACTCTCAACAACTACACCACCAGGGAAGCCCAGATCTTATACTTTTTTTTTTTTTTTTTTTTTGGTACGTGGGCCTCTCACTGTTGTGGCCTCTCCTGTTGCGGAGCACAGGCTCCGGACGTGCAGGCTCAGCGGCCATGGCTCACGGGTCCAGCTGCTCCACGGCACATGGGATCCTCCCGGACCGGGGCACGAACCTGTATCCCCTGCATCGGCAGGCGGACTCCCAACCACTGCGCCACCAGGGAGGCCCGATCTTATACTTTTAAAAATAAATTTTTAGGGCTTCCCTGGTGGTGCAGTGGTTGAGAGTCTGCCTGCCAATGCAGGGGAATTACAAAAAATATACACAGAGCTTAACCTGCTGGTGTGTTATCAGCACTGAACTAACATGGGGGGAGGGAAATAAACAATTACTGCTGGCTTGCCTTACACATGGGAGAAGGGAAAAACCCAGTTTCAGCACACTCTAGCCAACCTGTTCCACCTAAGAGGGAGAGAAAAACTGAGAAACACTTTTGAAGTTCATGGTTCAGAGGCATAGGCTCACTAAAAGACTAAGACCTAATCGTAGGACTATAGAACACTTGCCCCACCCCATACTTTACAAGCACATTACTAAAGGCATATTTACATCAGTTTCTTTTACCTGGTATATCATGTATAACCATCAAGAAAAAATTACAAGAAATACCAAAAGCCAAAAAACATAATTTGAAGAAACAGAGCACATGTCAGAACCAGACATGACAGGATGTTGGAACTATCAGACCAGGAATTTAAAACATCTATGATTAATATGCTAAGGGCTCTCATAGATAAAGGAGACAGCATGAAAAAACAAATAGGCAGTGTAAGCAGAGAGATGAATATCCTAGAAAGAACCAAAAAGAAATACTAGAGAGAAAAGCAATATGACAGAAATGAAGAATGCCTTTGATGGGCTTATTAATAGGCTGAACACAACTGAAGAAAGAACCTCTGACACAGAGGACATATCAATAGAATCATCAAAAACCAAAACAAAGACAACAAAGGCTTTTTAAAAATGTACAAAACAAAAAATAAAACCCCAAAAAACCAAAACAAAACAGAAAATCTAAGGACTATGGAACAACTACAAAAGGTAAAACATACATATAATGGGAATACCAGAAAGAGAAGAGAGAATGAAACAGATGGTATATTCGAAAAAATAATGACTAAGATATCCTCAAATTAATGTCACACATTAAACCACAGACCCAAGAAACACAGAAAATACCAAGCAGGATAAATGCATACAAAAACAAAGGAAACAAACAAAAACCCCTAGATCTATGTATATCATTTTCAAACTACAGAATATTAAAGATAAAAAAAAAAATCCTGAAAGAAACCAAGAGGGGAGTGGTTCACATATAGAGAAATAAAGATAAGAATTACATATGACATCTCCTCAGAAATGATGCCAGGAAAAAATGGAGTGAAATATTTAAAGTGCTGAAAGAAAAAGCACCAACATAGAATTCTTTACCTTGTGCAATTATCCTTTAAAAGTGAAGGAGAAATAAAGGCTTTCTCAGATAAACAAAAATTTAGTGAATTTGTTTTCAGCAAATCTGCCTTGAAACAAATCTGATAACCTAGATGAAATGGACCAATTTCTTAAAAGATGCAATTTACCAAAACTCACATGAGGAGAAATAGACAATCTAGATAGGCCTATATCTATTAAAGAAGTTGAATCATATTACCTTTCCAAATAGTTAATGCACTTCCAAAACAGAAAGCACCTGTCCCACATAGTTTCACTTGTGAATTCTACAAACTAAGGAAGAAATTATATCAATTCTCCATAATCTCTTTCATATAATAGAAACAGAGGGAATACTTCCTAACTCATTCTATGATCAGTATTACCCACAACCAAAATCAGAGAAAGACATTACAAGAAAAGAAAACCACAGACCACTATTTTTCATGAACATAAATACAAAAATCTACTACAAAATGTTTGCAAATTGAATCCAGTGATGTATAAAAAGAAGTAAAAACTATGACCAAATGGGATTCATCCTAGGTATGCAAGGTTGGTTTAACATTTGGAAATCAAGTAATGTAACCCATGACATCAATAAGGTAAAGATGAAAAATTACATGATCATATCAATGTATGCAGAAAAACTAGTTCACAAAATACTATACCTATTCATGATTAAAAACTCCCAGTAAATTAGGCATATAAGGGAAATTGCTCAATTTGTTAAGAATATCTAAAAGGAAACTTATGGCTAACATTCTTAATGGTAAGAAAGTAAAGGTTTCCCACTAAGATATCAGGCACAAGGCAAGGATATTTCCTCCCACCAGTCCTTTTCAGCATTGTCCAGGAAGTTATAGATAATGCAATAAGACCAAAAATAAAAAGGGAATAAATTTACACAGATTGAGAAGGAAAAGCTAAAACTATCTTTGTTCACAGATGATATGACCATCCAAGACTTAATTTTTAAAAACAAGTAAAAAAAAAAAAAGAAACAAACAAAAAACCTTCTGGAACTAATATGTGATTACAAGGTTGCAGGATGCAAGGCTAATACACAAAAGTCTATTGCTTTCCTATACACCAGCAAGGAAAAAGTAGAATTTAAATTTTAAAACATAATGCTATTTATATTAGCACCCCTAAAAATGAAATATTTAAGTATATCTAACAAAATATGTATAACATCTATATGAGGAAAACTATAAAACATTGGTGAATGAAACAAAATAACTGAGTGAATGAAGAGATACTCCATGTTAATGGAAGCAAAGACTCAATATTGTCAAGATATCAGTTCTTCCCAACTTGATCTGTAGATTCAGTTCAATCCCAGTAAAAATCAGGAAAAGTTATTCTGTGGATACAAACAAACTGATTGTAAAGTTTAGATAGAGGGGCAAAATGATCAGTGATTGCCAGGGGTTCAGCAGGGGTGGCATGGTGGGATAGGTGAGTACAGGGGATATTTAGGGCAGGGAAAATACTCTTGATGATGCCATAGTGGTGGGTATATGTCATTATACAATTGTCTAGACTCATGGAATGTGCAACACCAGGAGTGAACCGTAATAATACAGACATTGGGTAATTATGATGTGTCAATGTAGGTTCATCAAGTGTAACAGATTTGCCACTCGGGAGGGGATGTGGTACGTGGGGGAGGCTATGTGTGTGTAGAGACCGAGGGTATATGGAAAATCTCTGTATCTTGCCTTTAATTTTGCTGTGAACAAAAGCTATCCTAAAAAAATAAAGTCTTAAAAAATATATAGGGCAACTTTTTATAAACATATCTCCCGGGCTTCCCTGGTGACGCAGTGGTTGAGAGTCCTCCTGCCAATGCAGGGGACACGGGTTCGTGCCCTGGTCCGGGAAGATCCCACATGCCACGCAGCGGCTAAGCCCTAAGCGGCTAAGCTTCAGCTCATTTACCATATTTTGGAAAAAAATCCATTACAGTTGCATGTAGTCAACATTGATTACTCTCTACTCCCCTTATATTCATTTTTTATTCATATATTATTCTATGATTTATTCAAGATCAAATGCCAAACATGTCACAGGAACTAAGCCGGGTGCTGGCAATTCAGTGTCACAAAAACAACCATCTGTCTGAATCCGAACTTCTCCAAGAACTTTCAGTGCAACCATCTTTGTTTTGTTTTGTTTTGTTTTGTTTTTTTGCGGTACGCGGGCCTCTCACTGTTGTGGCCTCTCCCGTTGTGGAGCACAGGCTCCTGATGCGCAGGCTTAGTGGCCATGGCTCATGGGCCCAGCCGCTCCTCGGCATGTGGGATCTTCCCGGACTGGGGCACGAACCCGTGTCCCCTGCATCGGCAGGTGGACTCTCAACCACTGCGCCACCAGGGAAGCCCTCAGTGCAACCATCTTTATCACCTTTCCTCCTCAGCCAGTACTGGTACCAATGACATAACCAGAATTACATTTTAGATAGTTCTCCAAAACTCTTGAGTTTTTACTTTCTTTAAAATTGTCACAATTCCACCTTTCTCCAAAAAACATTTTCTTTGAAATCTCTTTCTTGGTTAGGTTAAGTGCCTAACTATAACTAGTCTTTGTTTTCTTACCTGACATAAATTCTAGATAAAATATTTGTTTTTTCCCCAGGTTGTCAACTAATTCCTTTTCCATACCCTCCATCTTCAGATCCCTCAAAATTTATACTGTGTGGTTTAGATGAGTAATATTTTAATATTCTTCTTCCCTATGGAAGGAGAATGGCAAATGGTTCCAATTCACCTGAGACTGGAGGAGGAGGGATACAACATCTTGATAGTCCAAGTTTTTGGTTTTGGATTCTCTGCGTCTTTTATCTCTTTCTTTTATCTAACTGATTCAGAAACATTAGGGTTAGAATCAATATTACCTTAAGACTGCTGTGGAAGTACTTGGACTAAAGTAAAACTTCTAGGTAAACTCCCATGAGGCATTCATCATCTACTGGTTTAACAAATATATTTTTTAAATTTTTTTATTATTTTATTTTATTTATGTTTTTATTTTTGGCTGCGTTGGGTCTTAGTTGCGGCACATGGGATCTTCGTTGAGGCATGAAAGATCTTTCATTGTGGCACGCAGGCTTCTCTCTAGTTGTGGTGTGTGGGTATTTTCTCTTCTTTAGTTGTGGCACTCAGGCTTCAGAGCACATGGGCTCTGTAGTTTGCAGCAGGTGAGCTCTCTAGTTGAGGTGCTCGAGCTCAGTAGTTGTGGTGCACAGGCTTAGTTGGGCTGTGACATATGGGATCTCAGTTCCCTGACCAGGGATCAAACCTGCGTCCCCTGCATTACAAGGTGGATTCTTTACACTGGACCACCAGGGAAGTCCCAACACATTTTTTTTTTTAGTTCTACTCTGCTACAGGTACTACAATAGGCATTGCATTTGCCTCTCTGGTTAACTGGAAGTATAGCTACCAAGTTATCAAATCTGAACACAAACTTATTGCTACCACTTTATAAGTTATATTTGTTTTACCATAATGCATATATTGTCATGAATTTTAAGTTCCTTGGGAAATGGAAAAGTTTGGCTATGTGATGTTAGTTATTTAAAATTGTTTAAAATACTATCTATTATTTATTAATAAATCATTTAGCACAGCACTTGGTTATTAGAAGCATTTAATAAGTATTGACTATTATTATTTTAGTATTATCAAACTGTATTAATTGATTATTTGATAGTGGTAAAAATTAAATATAAAAATATTAATCCCATTTAAGTACTAATTTTCACCCAGAAAGTGATGGACTATTTTTTTATTTTTAGTATATTTCCTAAAAATTTAATATTCAATGGTGTAAAGCACACTTTAAGATTGTCTTTGTTTCATAGAATCTAGGCAAGAAAAGGACATGACGTCTATAACCTGACTTTAATGAGAAGTGTCTTCAAATTAAATTCTGACTAAAATTTATTCTGTATTCACAGTTGAAAAAAGATTCCATTCTGCGAATTCTGAAAGATGTTTTAAAACCCTTGTAGCTGGAAAGAGTTCTTTATTATTTCTAACATTAATATTCCCTATAATCCTGAGAACTATTCTTTTCTAAAAATTAAATTCACTGATTCTTCACAATTCTCACAATACACGTTTACATATTTGAAAACATTCCAAGTTCTCCATGTTCTTTTTAAACCATAAAAAAGATTAAATATCCCATTTATTAGCTTGAGGAAAAGGTTATTGTATTGCTTTGCCAGTAACAGCAGTTACAGAATTTTAAAACTAGTGACATTTGTTGTACTACTGGAGTATTTAGAGGGAAAAAAACAAAAAATCCACTCAGACTGTAATACACTATGCAGTTTTCTTTTCTTTTCTTTTCTTTTTTTTTTTAAAGAAAGGATAGAAATCAAAGAGTAAATGAGAAAAAAAAAGTATATGAGCTAGTTCAAAATGATAATAGGGAAAATTGTATAATAATCAAGTTATTATCTTTAACATTTTAGAATATTTAGGAGGAAAATAATGAGAGGTTGATTTTTGACTAGACATTTAAAAAATTAAACTGGATCTGAAAGGGAAACTGTATATCTAATTGGAAAGAGTATAATGACTTATAAACATTGTACATAAACCTGATGTGGCCAGCACTCATATTTAGTTGGTCAGTGGATGCAGAAATTAAATGACAGAATGATGGAAACCCTCTTATTCATCACTATATCCCAGTCTCTGACATGAGGTAGCTGCTGAATAGATATCTCCTGAGAGACCTGCAGGAGGAATATAGACAGACGTTGAACTCCAAACTGATGCACCTGGGCTAGTACTTCTATACTGGGAAAATATCCGCCCCTGTTTCCATAACACTTGAATCCATCCACCCTTCCTTTTGTTTTCCATTCCCTTATCCAATTACATTCTTCCTTTTTCCACTACATGTTAAAAAAATAGCCCCAAATATTTCTAATAATTTTGTCTAACAGAACACAATAGGCACTGCTTCCTTGCCATCAATTTTACCTGGCCCCAGTGATTCTACCCACTATGATAAAACTCTTCTTTCCTGTCCATTTGTTTTCCTACCTCTGTTTTTATTTTTACTCTGAGTTATAAATTATCAATACTAACTAATTACAAGCAAATAAAGTGAAGTGTGCTTTTAGTGCAGTATTTTACATATATAGTTCTTATATGTAGATCACATATCATATATGTGATATGTATATATTTAGACAAATTGCATGGGTGTGTATAGTTCTGTTTTATTACATCTTATTTAATTAAAATCATCAAAATGATTTCCTGAAAAATCATCTTCTAAAATTTAGTATAGGATTTTATATATTTAAGTTGTCATTTTATAATACTTTTATGTCGAAGACAAAGATATAATGAATACTTTTTAGTTTAGAGGAATGTATTCTTGTGTATTTAATAAAATTGTAACAGAAATCTTTCTTTTTTGTTTTTTTTTGGTCTGAGTTTCTATATATATTTGTATATAAGTAATATGTATATATATATATATATATATATATATATATATATATATATGTATGTATATACATTTCTCTTCTTTTTTTTAATACTTTAAAGGGTCACATGATCGCATCCTGTGATGCCTGTGGAGTTACAAAGCTATGGGATTTTCGGAAGCTCTTACCAATTGTGTCCATTGATGTAGGTCCAAGTCCTGGCAATGAGGTGAACTTTGATTCATCAGGTAGGATCTTTTTTGTTTAACATTCTTGACCAAGCTAACAGTTTTAGTATTTGTTCTGAAACTATTTTCTATTGCCACTTTGTGTTTTTTGCATTTCCTTCTATTTAAAAATCTGTTCTTGATATTATACTAGAATATACTACGTTATGCTGTATTTATCATATGATATATATCACGTCATATAGTGAAAGCATTACATTTATCACATATGTAAAGGAAGAAATAAAAGAGGAGATAAGTGTGTGCTAATTTAGATTACTCAAGTTCCTAGCAGCATCATGCAAAATTTGGAGTATACATCCCTTAGAATCACCATCCAATGTAAGTAAATTGAGTTTTTTGAAGGTAAAATAGCTAAAAGTAGGGAAGAACAAAAGTATGGCAAAAATAAAATTGAAACTAATGGAATACTTTATAATAATTTAGTAATACCCCATATTCTCTAGATTTTACAATTAATTTAAAATATATATTCATCTTGTTGCAAATTGTGTCCAATAATAATTATATTAATTGGTAATAATTGTAGTATTATTATCTGTGTTTAGCATTTTTTCTACAATAATATAACTGTTAACAGTGAGATAAATTATTTTATCCTTGCTGATGATGAAGAGTGTAGCAACTGATATTAACAATCACACAATGATTCCACTTGATCATTTAAAGGGTTAAAATTACAATTACATCTCTCTCTTTAATGATAGCCTATGCTAAATAACGTATATCTGTTATTGATATAACTTACCTTTGCTGTTGTAATACATGTTTTAAACATTTTTAAATTTTGAGAGGTTTAAAAATCTTTGATATTTATTTGCAGTAGCTCAAATTTTAGTCAAAGAAATAAAGATAGAATATATATAAAGGAAATAATGATGTTCTATTTAAAAATAGTCCAAAAAGTATGAATATACTGGAAGCAATTCTGAAGCCATAAGGTAATTGTGTGTTTCATGGAACTGGTTTAATGATATTGACATCACATATCTAAAATTCAGAATACAGTGTTTGTCTTCTTAAAAAACTTGAAGCTGTGTTCCCATTGCAGATTGGTATATGAACCACATATATGACTTCCTTAAAAATATGTTAGTAAAGTTCTTGACATTAAGACTTTTATGCTCTGCTAGAATTCAAACAGAAAGCACTGTCTAGAATAAAAGATCCCAACTATGAGAATTTAATTTTATAATGTAAAGGCCCATTAGTATTTCAATTTATACTTTTTGATATATAGAATATGCATTGACATCATAATTCTAAAGGAAATTTAACTTGGTCTTTACAAACATTTTCACATCCATAAATCCCTTTTTACTATCTTGAGGTAGCATCCAAGTACTCATGACCTTGGGTTTTGAATTCTGAAATTTCAAAACTTTTGGCTGTACTTTCTAATAATAGAAGTTAAAGGGTGTTTTGAAATGCTGTACAACTAATACAAGGTACATATTTTACTGTCATAATTGTTAAATATGTTGCCACTGCCTTTTAGTGTCCTCGTCATCCAGCCCAAAATTTCTTTTCTATGCATTGTCAGGCAAACTTATTTTAAATATATGTCAGTTCCTATCATACTGTCATACAAGTCAATATCATCTTAAAGACCCTAGTACAACAAATCTATTTTTTTTCTCCATGACTGCTATATACTTGATGGTACACTAATATTAAGAAAACTGTCAGAATCAAGGCTGGAACAATGAGAAACATAAAAGATAAAGAGTATAAACCAGGGACACTGTTAATGAAAACACTTCAGCAGTTTGAAGGAATATAATTTCAACCTGACCTTCCCATTCCTTTGACCATTTCTTCAAGGAACATACTATAATTAATTTTAATTCTATGTGTTTGAGAAATCAGTGTCTTTTTCTCATTGAATACTGAGAAATTTGTGCTTCTGTTGAGAAGTCTTCAGTGACTCGTCATTTTAAAAGTTTGAAATATATCAGCAGTTGAAGGAACTAGGTAGAGCAAATGAGGTCTATTGAGGGTCTGAACAAAGAGATGAAATCACAAAGTTAAATACCAGAAATTATGTTCATCTCAAGAGAGTAAAGAAAAGTGAAGTCAAGAGCAAAACAAAATCGAAATAAGGACAGGGACACATAGATCTCTTCTCATCTGCATTTCTTCAGGAAAAGATGATTTAAAAGAAAATTATAAAAAGATATCATGAAAATATTTGAACTATGAGGATAAAATCAAATCTAACTTAATAAGTTCAAAATACTTTTCATTTGGCATACTTTTATTTATTCCCAGTGGCAAGCCAATACAAGCTTTCCTCCTTGGACCTGAGGAAAAGTCGTTGATAATACACATGCAATATCATCACATATCATATAATATATGTGGAAGTACTGACAGTATTCTGTCTGAGAAATTTAATATAAGAAATTTAGTATAAACTACTCATATACATAGTTTTTAGATATTCTAAATAACATAGAAACAAAATTTTTCATCATATTTCATATCTCTGGATCAGCTTAATTGAAGAGCATCTTGAAATTATGAGGTGTGCTACTTAAAAACAGCTGTTTCCATATACAATGGCTTATCTTTATGAATAAGGGATTCTTTCACTGCAAATCCAACACGGTATACAAATAAATTTGAGTAGTCATTAAAGGCTGAAACTGTGGTCCATAACATTTGATTTCAAATTTTTATGTATATTAAATATTCCTCATTATTTATAAACCTCATAAATAATTTTTTTATTTTAAATTTATAAAAGTAAATTATATGCTAGCGAAATGGTACTTTATCTGTTTTAAAATTGAGACTTCTCATACTGTATCATTTTTGAAATGTATCTTTGATAATATTTGAAAACCAGTGGTATAGTAAAAGAATATAGACTATAATTCAGACCCTTAGATCTTCCCCACCTTTTAGGCTATAAACAAATTAATCATCCTGAACTAAGTTTCCTTATAAAAATAATGGAGGAGATAACTGTCTTACTATATTCTAATGTGTTTCAAAGGGTTAATTATATTCTGTAATGAGGAAATCCTAATACAGTCTTGTTTTCATGTAATATTCAAAATAATTTAAATAGTTAACTAGCAAGTAAAGCTACATATAATGTTATATATGCATATATAATTAAAATCAAAAGATTTAAAGATATGTGAATCACCATCTCGAGGTTAGCTTTTCTGTTGCTATAAGAAATCAGCTTGTTACACATTTAAAAGAGGAGTTGCATGCAGCATAGTATTATTTACATAATGTTTTATTTGCAAATACATTGCTTACAACAAGCACAGATTACTTGTGTTTATAGATATATACATATATCAGTATATATTTATAACTTACATATTTGTAAAGGGATAAGTGTTCCTTTCTCATTAAACAGAGAACCTTCTGGTAATATAACGCTACACATTTTTACAAATATTCTCTATCTAAATATCTCCCACTTGGCATACTCAAATGCCATATGTTTTACCATTCAAAAATGTATTACTATTTCAGAAAATGTTAAATGGAATTGTGTAGTGAAAGTAATAAAAATGAACTGTGAGAATTTATACATACATTTTTCCACATTTCTCATTTTGTTGTGTTTATGTAGTTTAGCAATATTTTTCACTCCTTTGTAAAAGGTAATTCCAGTACACTTGCAAAAAAGTCACATCCTTAGAAAACGCAGGAGCTGAAGTTTGAGCCAGATGGGGACTTTCCAGTAGAAAAGTTATCAGCCTCAGATCATTGAAACGAGCAAAGTTTGCCACCATTTGGCGGTAATCCTAAATATTTCTCACAAGGAGAACCACAATAGAAATACTAAAATAGAAGAAAAAATAATGACCCCATTATAAAATATGAAAATTACCAGACCCCTCTAAAACTGCACAAAATAAGAAAAACCTCAAATCTTTTGTTCAAATTTGATTTATTAGCTTCTGTTAGTAAAGGCTGCAGTTCACTGTTTTGTATTTAAAAGGCAGATTGTGGTTAACTCCTTCTGTTGGAAGCAGTGTAATATAATGGAGGAAGCACTGACTTAGAAACCCCGGTTTTGAATTTTGTCTCCACTGCTAACTAGCTGAATGATCTTGGTGAACTTTCCGAACATTTCTGAGCCTCAATTTCCTTGTATGTGAAATGTTAAAAACCTATCACGACTCCCACTTCCAGCCAAGATGGAGTAACAGGGACCTCCCACCTGAAACACATGAAAAAACAGACAAAATTTATGAAACGATGGTTTTCAGAAATTGAACATTGGGCAACGGAAGACAGTACTGAAGGGAAGTGGGGGTAAATAAGATGAGCTCTATGGCTGCCCATAATACTGTCTGGAGAAAATTTCTAGGTCACATCTCAGGGATGGACAGAAACCTTGGGGAAACCCCACAGACTCCCAGAGTTGAGGAGATGGAGTGGGCAGTCCAGGGAGGCCAAGGCAGCTAGAGTTTGCAGGCAGAGTACAGGACAGGGGACAGCAACACAGAGAGAGAGCTCTGGAGATTTACAGAAGATACCCTCCAGTCTTTAGCTGAGTGCAGATCAGTCCACGAAAGCCTAAAGCCACAGAAAAATCTGTCTGAAAAGTTAAAAAGAAAAATCCCCAAAGATCAGGGGAGCCTAGGAATAGTTTGTACTCCCACCAACCAGGTTGATAAATCTTGCAATTCAAAAGGATAGTAGATAGGACAGGGATTGGCTAAACCATGGCCTGTATTTATATTTAATTTTAATGGTAACAACAACCACACCCATTAATTTACATACTATCTAAGGCTGCTTTCACATTACAACAGCAGAGTTGAGTATTCACAAGGGAAACGGCATGGCCTGTGAAGCCCTAAAACATTTACTGTCTGGCTCTTTACAGAAAAATTTGCCAAGGGAGAGGGCTCAGAAGGTCATTACCTCAGTAGTGAGGGAACATCAGTCCACACCTCTAGATCTAGTCCCTTCACTGTCTGAACCATCTGAGTTGGCCCATGTAAAAACCTGTTTATTCTTTACTACAACTTAATGAGATTGTTACTGTTGTCTCCTTTTTACAGATGAGGAAACTAGGACACAGAAGTTAACAACAAGCCTAATGACACCTGGTTGATCAAATGTGGAGTCAGAATTCAAAGCTGGGTAGTCTAATTCCAGAGACTAGAATTTAGACTTTATATTATTCTGCTTCTCGTTGTAATAATAGTATTCAGTTTCATATTGATAGGTGACATCTGTTAGGAGTTATAATTCATTTGCTATGAATATTGAAATAATCTAATTTATGACCACTTGGCAACGTTTGACTCAAACAAACACTATTTGTCTGGAAGAAAAATAGGAAAAGAAGATCTCCCTAGTATTATCTGCCAGGTTTTTGATGTGTCTTATAACAAGGGGGAACCCTAAATATGTTCCTAATGGGAGCTGGAACTCCAGCCCCACACCTCAAGGTAAATTCCTATCAGACTAATCTGGGTGGAATAGGTGAGTGCCTGCAGGCACTTTTGCTATTTATTTAAGTCTTGGCCTGATTACAAACTGAAATAAGAAATGGAAGAAAGCAAGCTAACTTCTATTATCTCTAAGGCATAAGGCAGAGCTGAGGTAAGTTGCTCCTCCTAAGAGCAAGCCCATTCTAGTACATCAATTTCCTAGGAAAGAGAGTTACAAGGAGAGGGGATAAAATACAAGAGAGAAAAGGCCAGATGACTCTGCTTAATTATTTATAATCCCATTATTTCATCCCCTGTTTGTATGCAAATCCATTTTGTTTTTGAATAGAATATGGTCCCCTCTGCTGCTGGAGAAAGGAACTGGAGGAAAGGAAGGAAATCAGGTTTTGTATCTCCCTTGGAGACCCAAGTGTGTCATTGAAATAGGAGGGAAGGGGGTAGGACACGACCTTTGAAAGAATGACATAGCCTGAGGTCATGACATAAACTGATTAGGTCCAAGATGGTGGATCAGTCGACTTCCACTAGACCTTGAGCCTCAGTATATGCTCACTGAACACATCAGCAAGCTAAATGATACACCCACAGGTGCCATGACAGTTCCAAGACTGACCATAAGGATCAAAAAGTGGGCGGTGGCCCAGTTCCTAGAAAACCCCGCCCCTTCCTGAAATAGCTGGAATACTCCTCCCACTCATTAGACTATGAAATTACGCACCCCTATAAAAACTGACAACTCCATACCCTGGTGCCTTTTTCACCTTCTGAAATGGCCCACACTCTGTGGAGTGCATTTCTCTCTAAATAAATGCACTTCTTACCTATCACTTTGTCTTTCACTGAATTCTTTCTGCGATGAGACATCAAGAACCTGAGCTTCATTAAGTCCCGAAACCAGGTCTGTGATCTCAGTTGGAAGACTGGGTTTTGGCTGTGTTCGAGTCCCAGCCACATGGGTTCAAGTCCCAATCTGAGTTTTAACTGGGTTCAAGTCCCAGCATGTGGGTTCCAGTCCCAATCTGAGGTGCACAGTTTCATCATTAATACCTGCAATGAAGTATACTATGATCTAGGAACTGGGCTAGGTGCTTTTTCTTTTAATCATCACAGAACTATGAGTTTGGTTCATTTCTCCCATTTTAAAGAGTTTTGAGAGCTTTAATTACATATATATATATTAATAAATATACACATTTGTACAGTTCTATGAGAGCCTGAATTTAGCTCTAGGAAATTGTAAAGAAAAAACTCTGGAGATTCATAGGAACAGGTTTTACACTTTACCTGTAAAAAAGCTATTCTTTCTCTTTGGTTTTTGTCATGCTATTCATTGTTTTAGAAACATTTTTATTCACCTGACAACAAGTATGGAAAATAGCATGCTAATGATAGTGGGGACACCATGAAAACTTTAATTAAAGGTGTATTGACTGAAGATATATTAATTCAGAAATAATATTTGTAATTGTACAAAGTGTTATGACCATAAACCTGTTCTGATTGGTCTATTTTCCATTCTAAATGGTTGGTGGTGATGCCATATTAGTTTTTAAGTATTTAGACTGTCATCCTAATAATAGATCACAAATTCTGAAAACTGGAATGCATTTGAATTACACAAATTATGAAAGTTTTATATAAATGAAAGTTACTGACTTTTTCAAAATATAGAATTTATACATGTAACTAAGTCTTATTCCTTTCAGATATGTTTGAAAGGGTGTGTACTTAATCTAATGAAAACATCATTATACAAACTATGAAGCTCTACTTTTGCAATGATTTCATATCTCTAATACTCACAAATGTATTATCTGAGTCTGGACTGAGTTTGTAGAAACATCTAGAAATAATTCACATCCTATGTGTCAGAAAAGGACATTTGAGTTAAGCATAAGGAAAGGCTCTAAAGAATAAAGATTGTTGTTCATCTATGATTTGTAACATGTAATTGAGCAGGAAACTTAATCTCTGTTGACCTCAACTTGATCTCAAAAATGAGAGATTTGGATTAAGTGACTTCATCAATTAGGTTTCCAACCTAAGTTTTACACAACTGAGTATTGCATTTACCCACTGTTTGTTAGAGCATGGTATCCTGAGATAAAAATAATATTCTAAAATAAAACTTAAATGCTTTTGTATACTATTTAACATTTAAAAATATCAAATTGTAAGTAAAACATTCTACTTTTCCTTGATCTAAAATGGAAATACAATTTGATATAAAAATCAAGATTATTTAAAAATTGAGCCTCAAATTTAAACTACAGCTGTATTGCTCAGCAATACAAAACTTTTATTCTTGCCAACCTAGCAACACATTCAGTCTCTGTAGGAACAGATATTTTGGCCAAAAAAAAAAAAAGCATAAGTTTCAACATTTTAATAAATTAATGACTCAAATTCTTCATAGAAGACTTTATGAGATAGTAAAAATCTGACCCATTCTGGTTTAAACAGAGCAGGAAATAACTTATTAATCTTACAAATTAGAGCATTATACAGGTACAATCAGCTATTGCAGCTACAAATGCCTGGATGAAACAAAGAAGTCACACTTGTGTTGTTAGATCCTCAATTTTGTGTAATATTTTTAAAACAAGTATGGTTCTACTTGTTGCTTAGTTCTCTGTTGTAGTTGTACTGCATAGAAATATAATTGTAACATTATAGGCATAGATGATCAAAAAGTACTTGGAAATGTTTTCCTATGTACGTAAGATATCTCCTTGGAAGTTCATTACAAAGCTTATGTGCCTAATTATATATAAACAATTTAAATCCAGCTCATGTCCAAAAAATGAGGAATTCTAAATTACTGTCATCACATTTAATGAAGATTAATTTTGTAGTAGTCATGTAAGAAATAGTTTTCAAATGTATTTATATTAGTTATATGCATATAACAATGTGATAGTTTCTTGTCAACACATTTAAGAAATTCAAAAAGATTTTTATCTATGTAACAAGTATGAGAAATTAGTTTCATGACTAACTATATCTTAATATCATCTAGGCAATAAGATATTCCAATTCATATAATTAACTATGACTGTATGTTTACAGATATAATAAAAATTACATATACATTCTAGCATAGGTCATTATGAAATATGACCTATTTTCTCATGCATATATTAATCAAGAAAACTGCATTTTATATAAAGAATTAAAGCACAATCAGACCTTTGAATTTTTCTAAGGGGTTCACAGTTATGGTATTAAGGGGAATGTACTATTTTAATCTAATAGCATATAATAATTATTAGATTTAAAAATAATACAGTTGAAATTTGTAGTCTACACACACTTCATGGCCCAAAATCAAGTAGCCCAAGAATTCGTCGTCTTTTTAATAGATTACATTTGCAAAATTGAATAGGTAATCATCTTTAATCTGTCAGCTGATACTTCTTAATAGGATAATCCTTTAAGAGCAGTTGCAGTTCAACAGACGTGCAAATCAACCCAGAGCGAATAGCACACTGCTCTTGGAGATGGAGACTGCACAGTTGGCACTTGAGATAATGCTCAGTTATATTTATCTAAAATTTAATTTCAAATGATATTCACAGATGATTTATTCAAATCTAATTGATGTCAGAAGTATCCTTTCTCGCTTGTAATATAATAGGAGTGAAAATAAAAATTATTTAA
Source organism: Mesoplodon mirus (assembly GCF_964341445.2). Classification (NCBI taxonomy): domain Eukaryota; kingdom Metazoa; phylum Chordata; class Mammalia; order Artiodactyla; family Ziphiidae; genus Mesoplodon; species Mesoplodon mirus. Next base: position 23,464,892 of record NC_138984.1, on the reverse strand, counting down.
AATCATCTTCATGCAACATCCCCTACTATGCACTCTACCAGCAAAAGGAAAAAAAAAATTGAAAAGAAGAAATAGTATAGTATTGGTATTATGAAAATCAACACTCTCTAAATGTTTTGAAATAATGAGTTTGATAAATGGAATAATAGATATGCATTTGGAATAGTATATATGCATTTCACATCATGCCTTCTAGCCAAGAATTATATTATTCTCTCTCTTGTATTTTTGTTTGTCTAATGGTGGAAATGATGTTAATTCAGTTGACAAATATTTAGTGTAAGCCTATTATCTGCCAGGTACTGTTCTAAATTCTGGGATTCAGCTATGAAGAGACCAGTAAGATTCTATTTACAAAGTAAATTGAAGCAATAGCCATGAATGTGCAAGTAATAAACTGGGAGTGTTGAAAACTATAAGTTAAACCTTTCCACGTATAATATGCTATAAGTGTCATCAGAGTGTGATTTGTAAAGAATATCCAGTAGCTGTATATGGAGCTGGAGAAAAAAGATGGGCACTTCTATAATGTTAACTACAACATTACCCATTTCTCTTCTTATGGACTCAGTTTAATTTTAATTTTTGACCTTCTGTTATCCTTTCACTATGCCTTTCATAATGTTTGATTTGTTCCTTCGTCCATGTGGCATTAGGAACCACTTATCCTTATCAAAATTTAGTTGTAATGATGGATGTTTCTGCTGCTTCTGCTTCAGCTTCTCTTTCTCCTTCTTCTACTTGTTTCCTCCTCCCCCTTCCTCCATAGGTCCCTTCGCTTCATTCATCTTATCTCTCCTTTCTTTTCTTCTTCCTCAAATACAAAGAGCTGAGTTAACCATACTTCTCAATACATAATAGACAATCATCATTCGATTTTATTACTTTTCACCTTTCATGTTCCATCCCTACTCTCATTCCCTCCAACACTCCATGGAAGTTTTTAAATATCTTTGATATGTTTCCTTAGTTTACAAGTATCTTTGAAGAATATATAGAGTTACTTTATATACATATGTACCTAAGATTTTAAAAAACTTATTTTGTCATAAATTTCATTGTTTCTTGCTTTTTCATTCTATACTATGTTCTTAAGTTTTATCCATATTAATATATGTCTGTCAGGTTTATAACTTCAATCTACTGGATAGCATTCCATTTTTATTCGTTTTATCATTTTATTTGTCTATTATACTAGTGTAGGGCACCTAAATTCCCTATCAGCCCCTGCTACTTCAAAGTATTCTGTGCTAAACGTCCTCATACATATCTCTGTATTGAGCATCTGTTTCTCTGGGGTACATACCCGGGGGGGGGGGACTTGCTATGCCATAGAATGTATGTTATTTAATTTAATTAAGCATTTTCATATTGTTCTTCAGAATCACTATAACTAGTTTACAGTCCTTCAAGGAATCGCATTTTCAACATTTGGTAGTGCTGTGGACTGAATTGTATCCTCCCCCAAATCCATATGTTGAAACCCTAACTTCCAATGTGACTGTATTTGGAGAAAGGGCTTTTAGGAAGTAATTAAATTTAGATGAGGTCATAAGGGTGGGGCCCTGATCCAAGAGAATGAATAATCATTTAAGAAGAGACATGTGCACGCATGAGGAAAGATTATGAAGGCTCACAGCTAGAAAGCCACAGTCTGCAAGCCAGGAAGAGAGCCTTCACCAGAACCTGACCATGCTGGCACCCTGCTCTGGGACTTCTAGCCTCCAGAACTGTGAGAAATAAATTTCTGCTTTTGAAGCCACCTGGTCTATGGTATTTTGTTATGGCAGCCTGAGTAATCTAATACAGATAGTATTTAATTTTATAATTCTGCCAGTACAGTGGGCACTATATGCATTGTATTTCCCTACTTACTAGTAATGTTGAACATCTTTTTACATACTTGTCAGTCTTTCAGTCTTCCTCATCTGTGAACTAATTGCCTTTGCCCATTTTTTTAATTGGATTTCCTTCCTTTTGGGACTTACAGATTTGCAATAATTATCTGAGTATTAATCTATTGTTAATTTTGAATGTATATTTATCCCAAAGAGAAAAATATTTACTGGTCTCATCTATGGTGTCTTTTACTAAATTGAAATCATTAAATGTCATAGAATCGAAACTATTTTATTTTTTTCTTAGTACTTTTTTTCCTTTGGGGACATTGCTTGAGAATTTTATCATTATTAGGTCACAAAAGCATTTTCCTGCATCTTCCTTTTTTAACTTTATGTTGTTACCTTTCACATTTTAGGACTTTGATTCAAAGTACAAGGTGTTGCTATCAGTTAGCGTTTCTTCCAATAACAAACCAACCCAGAATCTTCCTGATTTATTGGAACATTTGTTTCTTGTTCTCTTATGAGATAGCTTCAGGTTGGCTCAGGCCTGATGTACTTTGCTGTGCTCCCACTTAACTCCATGTGTCTTCTCATTCTGAACCCCAGGGCCTGTGTGTGGGACACGTTAACCTCCTACAGTAAGCATAGCGGGAAAGATAAAGAAATACAGCAATCATATTTATATCTTCTTTTGAATGTGACAAATACTGTCTGCTTAATATCCCATTGTCCAAAGCATGTTCACAACAAGTTATAAGCAAGTCCAAAGCCACTTAGATGGAGGCATATACTATTATCACAGATTACAGGGACATGTCTTGGATAATGCCTAGGGATTTTTAACCTTATTACAGGAAAGAAATGCAAAGTTGGGAACAATAATTCAATGACTATAGTGGGAGATCCAACTTTATTTTCCTATCTATTGAGACATTTTTCCTGACACCATCAACTATACAGTTAAATCTGTGATGTCACTTCTATAATATATCAACCTCATATAGAGAAACAGTCTTTTCTGAATTCTTTTTTCTAATCTTTTGGTAACATTGTCTTTTTCTGAGTTCGCACAATTCTGTTTTTATTACTGGATGTTCTAGTATAACTTAATATATGAATGTGAAGCCACTCTTTGCTCTTCTTTTCCAAAAGTATCTATTGGGCTTCTTATCTCATGGGATTTTTAGAGTTACCCTTTTAAAAATTTTAAATTGTATTATGTAAGAGAACATGGCCTGTATTAAGTTGATATCCTGTGGCCTCTAATATAGACAATTTGTTCAGTGTTCTTTGTGTAATCAAAAAGAATGCATACGTATACACACCTTATTAGGTCAAACATTTTTCTGGAATTTAGTTTGAGCTTATTTACTGGATATTCAAATAATTTATAACATTTATTTTGACTGCTTGAGCTCTCAGTGTCTAACGTGGATATAGTAAAAATCCTTAACCACAAGTATTAATTAATTTATCTTTATAATTCTATCAGTTTTGCTGCATATATCTTGAGGCCATGTTTTAGATACATATATCCATAATCATGATATCTACTTGATATTTTCTCCCTTTTATCAGTCTGTAACATCGTCCTCATGGTGATTTTGCCTTAAGTTCTATTTGGTCTTGCATTAAAAATTGGTACCCTGTTTTCTTTGGAGTTGTATTTTCCTGAAAATCTTTCTTTCCATACCTTTGCTTTTCACATTTTTGTGGGAATTTCATATATTTTTTTAATTTTTTGCTTTTTTCTTCAATCTAATATTTCTACCTTTGGAATGATGAATTTGCTTTACTTATAATAATGATTTTTTTCTACATTAATATGTGTGCATAGAAAAATGTCTGTATTAGTCAGGATTCTCCAGAGAAACAGAACCAATAGGATGTGTGTTTGTATGTGTGTGTATACAGCTTGAGTCCAAATGTAGTATGAAGGCAAAAATTGCTTTATTCTCAGGGACTTCAGTCTATGTTTCTTAGGACCTTCAACTGATTGGATGAGGCCCACCCACATTATGAAGGGTAATCTGCTTTACTCAAAGTCTACTGACTTAAATACTAATCATACAAAAATACTTTCACAGCAACATTTATACTGGTGTTTGATCAAAACAGGGTACCATGGCTACCATGGCCTAGTCAAGTTGACACATAAAATTAACTGCAACAATCCTTTTCTGATACCCTCTGTCTCTTGTCTTTCTTTTGATGATATTAATTATTTCAGGAAACACTTATTTTGCCCTATACTAGATGCTAAGTATAGAGCAGTGTGTATATATATACATAATTCTATTCTCATGGAACTTACATTCTACTTAGGGGAGAAGGATTAGAGGAAAGTAGATGATAAACAACTAATAGAATCAACATTAACAAGTGGTGATAAGTGTTATTTAAAAAAAATAAACCAGAATGGAGTGTAGTGAGGTGGAATATTACTTTATAGAGAATGTTCAGAGATAATGTCTCTATGAAGTGACAAATGAGAGCAGAGACTTGAAGGAAGTGAGGAAATAGATCAAGTGGTTATCAGAGGGAAGAGTGTTCTTGGCAGTGAGAACAGCAGTACAAAGTCTCTACGCTGGAACTATATTTATGTGTTTGAGGTTAGATGGGGAGAATTATGAGGGATGATTCAAAATGTTATCCAAAGACCAGATCATGGATGGTGTTTGAGGCTATGGTCCCAACTCTGGTCTTTATTTCTAAGAATGATTATTGTGATAAATTATGTTAATTTTTTAAATGCATGCATATTCAGTGGGGTATGGGTAAATTAGTCTTGCTGAAAAAGAATAACACATGAAACTTAAAAGAGAGCCAATATGTTTGATCAAGTCAAAGAACAGTGAGTAAACTGGTTTGCTATTATTTATGGGTGATCAAATCACAGCAAAAATTGTTATCCTTATTTATGTATAAAGACATGGTAAGACTTAAGTTCCTGACTCAACTGTATGAAATATAGAAATCTAAATTCATCAAACACTGCTAATAGACATCAATTGATATCATAATAATGAACAATTTCAGGAACTATAGTTACCTTTGTGACACTTTCTTCTTCTTTAAGAAGCTGATAAGATATTTATGTATATGAATATTGCTGAATGTTCTGTTGAGGAGGAGGTAGTTTATGGATTTGCTACTCTCCTCTCTCATATCAATAGATAATTTGCTACTCATTACCACTATGGAAACTTATACAGAGACATGTTGACAGTGATAACATTTAGCAGTGCTTAACTTTTACTATTGTCAACCTGACAGCCATGTTAAAATTAAATTAGTTTGATTTTTTTTAAGAATTTCCTTGAAGATATTTGCCTATATATAAGCTTACATGAGGAAAGTGTTTCCATTTAAAAAAATATGTATCAGTGAGAATTTGGGAGTATTTTCCTATACATTCTGTAATGGTGAAGCAATGGAAAAAGAGTGTTTAGAGACCTCATCTCAACATGGGAGGCCTGGAGTAATAATATCCTGTATCTGTATAATGTTTTATCGATTTTAATGTCATTCATTTCACCAGCATATTTCTACCACTTAGTCCGGTGGGGTTTTCATTATCAAAAAGACTTCTCTTTTAACATGTTTTGTACTGGTTTTTATTGTGTGCTTGTTTGCCGTAGCTGACATCCAGTTTATTTTGAGACAGTTGAACTAGGCTTTATTTCCAGGTTTGTTACCTCCATTCTTCTGCCTAGATTCAAAGTATCCTGTAACTTTTCTCTGTTTTCTTTTCCTCCTGAAATTGTAGTCCCAATTAAACATTGCTACTTGTAAGAAAGCTTTAACTCAGCTTTGGAGCTTGGGACAGCCAACTGATCATAATCAATGATGAATATTGTGTTGACAGTAGTACTTAATATCCCTATCATATCTCAGTCAATCAGATTAAAATATTGCCCTACTATTTTGAGTAATGCAGGTAAAATTTGTGATAACAAAGCCATATTTGCTATAATTCAAAGTCAGTTAGCATTCTCATGTGATGAAATTATTAGAGATCCTCATTTTAAGTGTTGAATGATAAAATAAAGAGAGCATTATTCATTCTGATTATAAATAATCCTCAAAAGGGCATCTGTGAATACCAGTCATGAAAAGATAATAACTGAAGACAATTTGAAAATAAGTTAAATATGTAAGCATAAGACTTGTTCAAAAATCTCATACAATGGAATACCAAGTAACAATTAAAGTGTCATTAATGTATATATAATGAAGTACTAAGATAGTATTTCATAATACATAGTGAAGATAAAGGTAGTAACAAAATAGAGCATAGGATATAATTTCACAATGAGTAGATAGATAGATAGACAGATAGATACATAGATAAATAGATAGATAGGCAGATAAACAGAGAGATGGATGTTATACTGCTCATTCTCCCCTGACTCTGTCCCTCCACTCATCCATTCTATCTCTTCGCTGCCCTCCTTTATTCCCTGAGAAAGATGCTTGCCCATTGACTTATGTTCAGGGTTGACCAATGAGAGACATTGACAGGAGAGGAGAGAGCAGGAGGAGAGTTTGGAGCATTTATCCCTTCTGCTCCCACCTTGGATGCATTTGTAATGATGGCTGCATTGCTTGACAGCTATAGCTCCTGTCAGGCAGCCCCACTTCTAAGGCTCCAGTTCTTAGCCAGGTTCCACTTAGGTCATTTCCACTCTTTGCCCCTTCAAGTCTAGGGTAGGTAACAACTTCCCACTGCTCCTAGTTTATGTATTTTTTTTCTTAAATTTTCCTCTATTTTTTCCCCTCTGTAAATGGTCCCTTCATTAATAAGCCTCTTTAAAATTTCTATCTGAGCATGTGCTCCTTGTTTCCTGTCAAGACCCTAACTGATACAGATGCACATAAAGAGCCTGGCATTATAGCCACCAAAATGTGTACAGGAATTCTCTGTGAGGTGTTTTCCCTATGTTCTATGTAAATTTCTTAAAGTAAATATGTAATAATTGTTTAATACAAAAAAGAATCTATACATGAAAGAAATAAGAAATAACATGCAAATAAATTACCCTGGTATGAAACAGTGAAGAGCTGGTATCTTTTTAACTTCTTATTGTTGTTGGCCAGATTAATCCTAATGATCTTTCCTACCCATCTCCTCCCAACGTGAGACAGCAAGAAAAGAGGGAAAGGGCAAATAAATATGGTTCATCTGAAGCCAAGAAAAAGGTGACACATATCTATGAGAGGTTAACACTTAAACCCTCTAGTTTTCACTTTTGCATGGAGGAAAGAGACCTAGAATATTCCTAACCCCTCTCTACTCCATCTCTGACCCTCCCTCCCCTCTCCCTCTGTGAAAGGGGTGTCTTGCTTAACTGAAGAGCTCAGAAGGAACTGACCAAGTCCCACTGAATAGTTTCTCCAGTGGTCCTCTCCTTGGGAAAGTCTGTCCTCTGATCACGCAGTTTCTTTCATCCATTGATGCCAGCAGACTACTCCAATAGCAGAAGCCAGAGTTTTTACAACTGCCAATAATTGGCTGGGCAGAGTTAATTATTTATGGAAAATATTAGGACACTGCTGAGGCTGCATATTCATGTCGTATTTTAAAATTCACCCTTATCACATTGAAGGTGATATTTTTATCTCCTTCCCTATAATTCCTGTGTCTATTCCTCAGGTGGTTCCAAACTGGAGTAGATAGGAAAGGCTATTTTACTGCTGTTCAGACCACAATAATATTTAGCGTCCTTTTATATGCCCACAGGATGCATTATTTTTTAACATGTATATGTTTGGTTATTCTAAATGTTTTATGTGATTATTACTGACATATTCAAAAAAGCAATATGAAAAATATATAAAAGAAAAATAAATCATATGAAATCATATAAATCAGAGTTTAAAAATTTTATATTTCTCATGAAATTCCATGTAAAATTACTATATATAATATGTATAATGTAGAATTACTATATATTACTAAACATAGTAAAAATACTATATATGTGTATATATAGCGTTTTACACTATATTTCTATCCTAATGATCTACCACATCCAACCTTATGTCCTACAGTGTTCTAATAATACAGTTATTTTACAGCTTATATTGGCCCTTTTTTCATTCTAATTGCATACAGAGGCAGTAGAGAAGTTAAGAACAACAGCCTCCAGAGTGACAGAGATGCAATGATTGGTTTTAAATCCAGATTCTACCATGTATTAGTTCTCTAACCTTGAGCATGTTCCTTAATCTTTCTATGCCTAAATTTCCTCCTCTGTAAAATGAGGATAACAAAACACAGTACCTGTTATTTTTTTGTGAGCATTGATGAGATAATCCATATAAGCATGGTAAAAAGGCTTAAGTCTCTGTCCTCCCATATTTACATTCCAGTGGGAGAAGCAGAAAATTAACTCTTTGTCTCTCTGTCTCTGTCCTTGTCTCTCTCTTTATGCCCCCCCACCTCTCTCTCTCTCTCTCTCTCTCTCTCTCTCTCACACACACACACACACACACACACAGGCATGCATAAATGGTATAAGGAAAATAAAGCTGTAGTAAGTGTATAGAATGAAAGGGTGGGATGTTACTATTTCAGATAAGATTTTCAGGAAAGATCTCTGAGAAAGGGCAACCTGCATGAAGTGAGGATGTAAGTCATGCACAGGTCTTGGGAAAGAACATTCTAGGAAGAGGACTCCAAGTAGACAGACCTTGAGTTAGAATAATGTTGAGAAGATCCACATTAACTAGAGCAAAATGAATAAGGAAAATGAATAAGAGATTGGCATGAGATGACTTAAGAGAGATAAGCAAGAGTTAGACCATGAAGGGTCTCATAGGCCATGGTACAGAGATTGAATATTAGTTGACTATAACGTGAAAACAGTGGACAGTTTTTAGCAGTGAGGTAATGAAATTTGATCTACATTAGAAGAAGCCAACAATAAACAAGTTGACAACCATGTAGACAAACACACTCTATTCAGGGCAAGGATATATTAGTAGACTATATACTCCCCTCCGTTGATTTTCCTTTCAATTGACTTGTCAGTTCTACACTATACTGATTGTTTTTCTTTATAATATATTTTATTGTTAGATAAATTGAGTACCATTTAATTAATATCATTTTTCAAGACTTCTTAATTATGCAGGTTCATTGATTAATGTATTAGTTAAGATGCTTTTGGCTATAAGTATCAAAAACCCCAACTGGAACGGACAAGAAGTAATCTTGTTATGTCACATAAAAGAAAGTCCACAGGTGGGGCAGATTTCAGATTTGGTTGATTCGGCAAATCTAAAATATTTTCATGGAGTCAGTTTCTTTCTTCGTCTTGGTTCTGTCATCCTGATGTTGGCCACAAGGTGGCTCTTACACCTCCACAGATCATACTGTAACAAGAACACATCCAGGGGAAGTGGTGAGACTGTCTCTTCCTCTGGCTTTCAGAAGGGAGGGAACTGTTTCTTAAATTCCCCAGGTAGACTTCCCTCATGTCTTTTGGACCAGGATGGGGATATATGCCCATCTCAGAGCGAGGACCTAGAAAGGGGAATCGTTACTTTTATACCAGGCAGTGGTGTCAGCTTCCCCTGGGGCACACAGCTGTGTGTGTGTGTGTGTGTGTGTGTGTGTGTGTGTGTGTGTGTTTGGGGAGAGATGAAGAAAGGGAGGGACGGAAGGCAAGGAGAAAGGAAAGGAGCTAGGCAGTAGGGAAACATCGCTAACCACTAGAGCGACATAAAAGTAACTCAGCAGGCAGAGAGTATACATTCCTGGAATTGTTTGGGGGGAAGCTGTAGGAACATTACTTTGAAAAGGAAGGAGAAAACTAAAGCTTTAGAAAGGATTTTAAGTAATGCAGTGACTGGAGAACTTTATTACCAGGACAGCCCACAGAAGGAAATTGATTTTATATTCTAACCCTAAAACACGATCTTAAGCATACATATATATAATGTATATTATATATTTACATATAAATATGTATAGATATAAATAGATATTTTCTGTGTTATATCATTTTTAATGCTGCACTACATTACTTTCATGACCACTTATTGGTTTCAAGCTACAATTTGGAAAATCCTGGTCTAGTCGATCTCTCAAGCCAGTGTCTAAAACACCTCAAAATGCATAATAGTCTTCCTCATGGTGGTAATTCTTTGTTTCAAATTTATATAATGAGTGGTAGCTTGATTCGCTTCTTTATTTATTATATACTCTGTGTGGCTTGCGCAGGAGTTGGTCTGAGGAAAGGTACGCTGGGTGACGTTGCCTGAGAACAAAGGGAATCACCCCACCACCACCACCACCAGTCCCTTTGAATTCTCGGTACCTACAAATCTCTAAAGGATATGTTGCTACTGGTGGGAAATCAAAACAGTGGGAAACTGTGACAACGCAGCCTGAGCAAGTGTCGTTACCCCAAATGCAGCTTACTTCACCAGAGCAATTTTGCCTTTGAGACATGAAAATTAAACATTTCATGTCATTTTTAAAATTAAATAATCATGGTTTTGTAAGGTGTGTTCCCATTTCTCCTATTGGTGGTTTCTAGAAACACCTATCTTTTTGTAGGTTAGAACACTGAGTAAATTCTCATGTGAAATAAGATGCTCAGAAAAGAGCTAACTATATCATGTAATTCATAATTTGATAATTCTTAGGTATTTATGACTATATTGTAAAAGTTATTATTTCCTGGACTATAATAGTATCTGAGATATAAATCAATCTATTTATTTGATGCTGACCAATATGGTTTAATTTTGTGCCTTAAAGAGGCACACTTTGTATTAAGAAAGATTCAGGTTCATAATTTGACTCTTTTATTCTAAGGAAGTAAATTAGGTTTCAAAATGTTGAGCTTAGAAGTGAGTTGGTGAATGTTTATCTTAATGTTCTTTTGAGCATTTCTGTCCAAAAAACGAGGCAGTATTTTGCATTTTGGTCATTTTTCTTTTGCTGAGATAATGAGGGTGGGACTCTACAACTACAGGCAATTGCTTTGAGCTCTAAGCACTTTGAAGAGATTAGCCCCATTGGTATTCTCTTCATTTTTGGGAGAGAAATGCTGCTTTCCTCTGAGGATAGGAAGATGGACAGCTATTGAATAGAAACTGCTTTTGTCTAGCCGATAGTATGGTATTAAATATTCTCTTCTCAAAGACATATATTCAACATGAGAAAGTTCTCTAAGATGACTGGAGCCTCATTACACTGACGTGTTAATTTTGTCTGAACCTGCAAAGTTATTTTTTTTTGGTATGATTTGCCTAGAATATATCCTTAAAGGGGTTCGAGCCTGGATGGTATTGTTGCTATTAAGCTGGCCAACTTGGTAATGAACAAGTTAATTATCCTGGGGATAAAAGGGGAAAAATGGCATGATTTCTGCCAGCAATACAATGAAAAAGGTACAAATGAACTATATGGAGATCTGCCTACCCAGTAGGACTTATCTGGACAATGACTTGTCTCTCCTGTGGGAGTTTAATCAAAGATATCTCTCTTTGATTTAAAAATGTCACACTTTACTAGAAGTCAGATGAAACCATATAAATTATGTTATTGTTGTTTCATAGAGGTTCAATTAGCAAAAAATCTCAATTCGAATGACTTTTCTGTATTAAAAAGTGTCTCCTGTGGGAGATATATATATATATATATATATATATATATATATATATATATATATATATACACACATACACACACACATACATGTGTATATATATGCATTTATATATGTATATATATGTGTGTGTGTGTGTGTGTGTGTGTGTGTGTGTATTTTTAACTTTGGTGCTGCAGTTCTCTCCAGTGTCTGGCTTAAATACAAGAGCTTCATCTACTGATTAGTTTGCTCCTGCAGACAATCAGATACTGAAACCTTTTGAAAGTCATCATATCCTTCCCTTTCTGAAAGCATCCTTCAAGTTCAGCAGCTTAGCAAGTTTTTGCTGCCTTTGTGCTTCTTGCTGTGTTGTAGATGCATAAAAAGGAATATTACTTTCATTTGGAGAAGGTAATAAAAACCTGTGTTTAGGAAACAAGGTTATCATCAAATAAGCCTTTTATTTATGCTATTCAGACTGTCTATCTTCAGGATATCACAAGTATTGATCAATTAAAGGTCAACTGGATGTGTGAAAGAGAAGTGGCATTCTATAAGCTCATGATTATATCCTGTGGTTTGTAACAGTAAATGTGATTATGTGACATGTTTCTGTACCCTCTTTGGTCATATTGTCTGTGCACTTGAGATAATCTACCTGTGCAAACTCTAAGAACTAGTTTACTGGGAAAGGACCTCTGATATAATTTTATTCATTTCTTCAGAGTTTTAGAAATTAAAAACTCTTACCACCTCCATCCCTAGAATTTCATAATTATAGTCCCAATATCATCATCAAAGATCCTGGGCAGGCTCCCACATGGCACTGAGATGGAGAAATAGGGATGGATATTGGATTTCCTGAAAGATTTCTAGGGTCAGAAAATTGCTATTCTGCCTTTATCTCCAGGAGCACCTCACAGGATCCCAATATTTTGTGACACCTTAGCCCTTGAAACTACAGTCAATGAGATTTTTCCAAGACTAATACAGCTTTCAAGGTAATGAGGTGAGGTAAAAAAAAAAAATTCTAATTTACAGGTATGGTCACTTTTACTTGGGGCTACCACTTTACTTATGTTGGACCTTAATTATGACAGTAAAAACTTGAAAGAACAATGTTTGGTTTCTTTACATTGAGATAAGTTGTTTAAGGTGCTCAGAATGTCAAAGCTCTCCTCTTTCAGTGTACTTTTCTCTAATTTACAAACTGTATTTTGTTTTTTGTTGTGTTTTGCTAAGTTATTTGCATTTTCCTTGTACAGATATTAGCATTTCAATAAGCATTTGTTGAATTGATAACTACACAGAAAACATTTAATGAGAGCCTTTGACCCTCATCATTATCAATGCTTTTTCATGAGCTTTTCAGATAATTTCTGAAAAGCACCCGTTAAACTCTTTTAAAGTTTACATTTGAGCATATTTTCAGCAACTTTGCTCTACTATTAAAGAAGAACTTTGGCTCCTTGGACTAAGAAAGTGTACTGGCAAATTAAATCTACTCCTATGTTGTAAAAAGATTTTTATTATGTTTCATAGATTCAGTGGTTTCATAAATTGCTAGTTGAAGAAGCATGTTTAAAGATATTGATTTACAACTGATACCAGTGTATGAAGTGTTACTGAAATTCTTTAAGAACAATAAATAAATAAATAGAATATATTTAAGTAAAAAATTATTAATGTTGAAAAAGATCATTTAATGTTACCTGCAGGTATTTGTTAGTATAATGATAAGTGATGAAAAATATCAATCCAAAAATCAGTGGCTTAACCCAAAAAATGTTGACTTCTCACTTGCATGGATCCAATGTGAGGGGGCCTCTGCTCCATGCAGCCGTGGCCCAGGCTGGCAAAGGCTCTTCCATTTTTACCACGCAGTTTCCAAGGTCACTCTGGGTATCAATATCTAACCAATACACAAGAGAAGGGAGGGAAGAAAAGAAGTCTGCTCCTTAGTCACCTTTGCAGAGATATAAAAGAAATATTTTCTACCACCAAGAACAAACGGCCAAAATCATTATTCACTTCATTCAGTTGGTGAGAACTAGTCTAATGGCCCTGCCTAGATTCAATGGGAACTGAAAACTGTATTGTCTGACGTAGCGACCATTTTCTAACAACTCTACTCTGTGGAAGGGAGTCTGTATCTTTGGTGGGGAACCAACAGTATCTACCATACTGTATTGGTTACTATTCTTGGGTTGTAATTAAAAGCTTATTCTGCTAATTTAGCTAAGAAAGGAGTGGATTAGAAGAGCATGATGCAGTTTGCGGAATCCAAAAGAAAGAAGGGTTAAAGTTAACAGCCAAGCCTCAGAAAATCCTGGCATCAGAGAAGCTGCAAAGACAATAGGAATTAGATTAATGAACATGGTCTTCAGAGTACTGTCAGTAAGATACGATGGCTCCAGCCACTTTCAGCCCAGGTGTTAATCCAGTCAAGATTCAGGAAGAATGTTTGAGGGAAAGAACATCTGATTAGCTGGTCACTTTCCCTCCCCTTGACTAGTGGAGAGTTGGGTATCTGGATTAACAGTCTCCCAAGATTGTATTCACTGGGGAACAGGAAGATCCCCCAAGCCAAGACAACATATGGTTACTGTCAGAGGAAGAGATGATAGAGGATAGGCAGATCAAACCATATATATGCTCTTTAAAACTCAGAAATTCCAGACTATTTTTGTTTGATAAATTCAAAGGAAAGAAACAGTTTCTGATCCAAGTAACTAAGAGAAATAAATAATAAATCAATATGCAAAGTCTAATAAAGGATTTCATTATCTATTGGTTACAAAATCCTTCTCCTTTTTTGTAGTAATTTGATGATCTTAGAAAAACTTGTGAATCTCTCTGAAGCTAAGTTTCTTTTTCTATAAAATTGCAGATGAGGACATTTTTTGTCATGTGAGGCAGTAGTGGTTGAGTGTGGGGATTCTTGGGCTGCAATCAGTGGAAACTGACTGGGGGGTGGTGAGGAAATAGAAATGAGAGTTGATGTATTTGTTATTTTATATGTAGTGATTCCTTGGAATATTCCATGATAGAGAAGATGATTACTGTTTACAAATGAATTTATATTTTGCCAAGATATTAGAATATATTCATTTGTATTTCACCAAGAAATACATTTTTTTTAACCTGTGTTTCTAGGGTGGCTCCAGATTACATATAGGTTTATTAAAGACTTTTTCTGATGACAGTGTGTGAAAATTCCCCACCAAAGAACTGAGGGTTAAAATGGATCAAAATAAACAATATCTAAGTGGATACATTTTAAAATACTCTGAAGGATAAGAATTTGTAAAAAAAAATATATAGTATTATTAGAGTTAGAAATGCTATAAATAGTTATCCCTAAAAATAAATGCAAGGTTTGAAAATTGCAATACAGACCTGTGGAAAATAGTAAAAATTACAATGAAAAAAAAAAATCCTCCAAAGAGAGCTTAGTATGCCCTCTTATCATTTCACTCTACCCTGTAGTTGTAGTTTTCAAAGTAGGCTACTAAGTTGTCTTTCAAAGGTTTATTTTAGCAAATGGCTCTTCCATCTATGCACAAAGAAAGTAAAATAACCCTATAATTTTGTGGATTTTTAAAAGGTACGCTAAGAAAAAGATTCTTCTCCTTTTCCTTTGATTCCAAAGAATGTACAGTTTTTACATTCTTTTCCTTTGGGAGCTCAATAAGACAATCTTCCCCTGAATCTCTCTTCAAGTGTCTCATATTACAAAAGAAGTACAGTAATGGTCAATTTTTTTTAAAGCTTTCTGAGCTTGCTTGCTCTCCCATGAGATTCTAGCAGAATTTATTTTATGTGTGTGTGTTTATACATATGTTTTTATAAAAAGAGTACTTTACCAAAAAAAAGATTATTTTTCCTCGATGTTACAGTAGTTTTTCTAGACATTATTAGCAGATCATTGGGGTGGAATTTTATGCTAGATTTTTTTTATTTCTATTTGTGGAATGTCTCTTATTTGTTTTTAATTAGGGCTAAACCCTAACTCCAGGAATGCACATAAATATGGAACAATTATTAGAAAATTAATAAAGGTCTAATTTTAAGGTAAATGTTTGAAATGACACCCTGTTAATGGCAACTTTTAGTATGTGAGCTTATTATATTTATATAAGATCTAAAACCATCTTTCTTGCCAAGGGATGTGAAGTTATTGTCCTATTAGGCATGTATATCCTATTTTCTGTAAAAAGAAGCATCATTCACACCATTGCCTAAGCTCAAAACCCCTGAATTTTTTTTTTTTTTTTTTTTTTTCTTTTTGCGGTATGCGGGCCTCTCACTGTTGTGGCCTCTCCCGTTGCGGAGCACAGGCTCCGGATGCGCAGGCCCAGCGGCCATGGCTCACGGGCCCAGCCGCTCCGCGGCATATGGGATCCTCCCAGACCGGGGCACGAACCCGTATCCCCTGCATCGGCAGGCGGACTCTCAACCACTGCGCCACCAGGGAGGCCCAAAACCCCTGAATTTTTAAAAAATTCTTTTTCCTAACATATGAACTGTGGCCAAGGGCTATTTTGCTTGAGAAATAGCTGCAAAATATTATCCCCTAGAATTGTCTTTAAAAAAACTGACCCGATCATGGCAGTTTCCTTTTTTAAATCCTTGTTGGGAGCTGCTGTTCTACCAGCCATTTCTTTACTCAGGATTCAACATCTTTGCTCTGTGAATTCCTGTCTTCTCCTTTTCTGTGTAGAAAACCCTGATTCATTATTTAATGATATAGCACTTTTTCTAATATCACTCCCTCACTTCTACTCCTCAACTCCATCTCTCCGGCAGAATAGATTTCTTCTTCATCTGTGTTCTCATTGCACTTTGTACAGTCTCTATTGCTCATCAAATTGCATTAGCATTAAGTTGTGTATCATGTTTCTCCCTTGTGGAATTGAACTCCCAGAGAAAGGGATACTTGTTCACCCTCATGTTCCACATCTCTGATGTTGTGCCTGGCTTATTGTGGGTGCCAATAAATGTTTATGGATTTACTGTGAAGCTGATTTTGTGCTGAAATAAATATGGTTAGAGCAGAAAGAATTCTAGAACTATCTGTGGACTGAGACATTTGCATATAATAATTAAGTTTATATATAACAATTAGATTATAAAGTTTATAATCATGATTGCAAAATCTGAAGCATGAAGGCACTGAGATTTCAACTTCTGAGCTCCTCACTCAGCCTTCCCTAAAGAGAAATGGAATTTTATGTACCTCAGAAAGTCAGATCATTGATAATGCAGTAAGAATTATGCCAAAAGAAGGTCTTTTGTCCAAAAAAAAGCTGCTTATGGAAGTTATATTTGCTTTGTGTTGATGCATTTATGGTAAGGCTAAATATTAGTATTGTGGTTTTTTGACTATTGATTATACTTCTACTACTGTCAAATTAACATTACAATGAGGTTTAATAATAATTCATAAAAACAGTGAACTTCTTCCTGTAAGCAGAAATTTCATATGACTTAACAATAAATTTCTAATTATAGAGATAATGTTCAAGATAAATTTAAGTGAAAAACAAACAGGATATAGATAAAACAGTATTAGATATGTGTATCTCCCAATTTTGTAAAATATACATATGTAATATATATACTATTATATAAAGTATATATATCACATATACTTCAGTATATATGTTTAATATGTATTAAGTATATACATATATAATACATATTTGTGTATATATATATATAATATATGTGTGTATATATATATTTGCATATACACATGATGCAGAAGAAGAAACCAAGGAAACACAGGTGGTTATCTTTTCGAAATTTTCTATAATGGTCATATTTAATTTTTATTATCCATAAAACTCTTATTTAGAAAAATGTTTTTTAGTCTAATCTAATTAGATCTAATTAGGATATTTTTGGAATAAAAAATTCTTGTTTTGACTGCATTTCTTTAGACAAGAGATGTTGGGTTTCCGCAAACACCGTAGTATATTTTTATAATAAACCAATCTAGGAAATTGGAATGTAAGAGTCTTGTGGTTGCTACATCATGTAGTTTGTGAAATAATGAAAATGATGGTAATCAATGTAGAAAGCTGCATATATAGAATTGGAAACAGGTGCTGATACACAGGTGGTTGAACAAAAAATAATATGGCTCTGGTTCAGCACTCTCGTGCTAAAGGAACATCTGGATATGTGTGTTTTATCCCAAAGCTAGAACTTGCTATCAAAAAATAAAATCAAGAAATTTCTTGAGTGAATAGAGTTGAATCAAAAAATGTTTTTCCAGGTGATCTTTAAGTTCACATTGCTTTTGAATGTCTATAAAGTAATGAGGCTGAGTCATATGAGTCATGCGTGAAAATATGTTGCTTACAGATATCCTACAGGTATGTCACATTGCATATACAACTAAGTTTATTTTATAGCACATGTAAGCTTTTATAGTATTAAATATTTATAATTTCTAATGACCAGTATCTAAACTTAAACATTCTTACATAAATATTTTGATGAGTTTATTAATAGAAAACATTTTCTGGAAAATTATTCTTCTGAAAGTCCTTCTTCTAGAAGTGCTATTTATCACATATAAAATATAAATAAAAGCACAGCTGTGTCTGTCATATAGTGGAATGCTTATAAATTTTTCACTTGACTTATGAACATTTTTTCTTTTATGAACTGAGGTGACCTAACATGCTTTCCTTCTTACGCTTCCACCAAAACAAACAACAAAACTAGATACACAAGTTATTACAGCTATAGTATCTGAATAATGAAAATATTTCCAAGCTCCAATCACTTGCTTAGTCTAGAAACTTTTACTAAAACAAAAATTAAATGTATAAGGCCAAAAAAAAAACATCTAGTCCCTAGGGATTTGTTGTAATAGCACTTGGTCTTCACCATTTGCAGAATTAGAAGGAACAGATGGACCTGCATTCAAAAAGAACCCATTCTCTGGTAATGTTTTTATAACCTGCATTGTTTCCCTTGAGTTTTGTGTTACTAGTTTGTATAATTATTTTTTCCTATTTGGCCATAATATTGTGAGGGTATGAAATGGGCAATATGTCAGGAATAATTAGGCCCCGTAGTGCTGAAACCTCAGTGGATAAACTTCCTCTTTTATAGAAGCCAATTCATTACCTGTAGACCTGTCAATTTTACTTAGTAAAGACCATCTGTTTGTAGCCACCTCTTTTCCCAGAGGGGCAATTCCTCTTCCATGAAGAACTGCTCCATGATGTCAAAACACCTTTCTCCATAAAATGGCCTCTCATCTTCTCTTCACTTCTTTCTATTCCTTCAAAACTGGGTTATTTATTACAGAACCAGCAAAGGTGGCTCTGGCTAACTTAAGAGGTAAAATAAAATTAATCTGATAGACAATGCCCTCAACCGAACAGGTATATATTGAATGTGCTTGGATGGATCTGTGGCTACAGGAAGCTTTCTCATGGACAATATCACAAAATATTACACGTACCTGTGACTCTGAGTTTATCAGCAGCAGTAAGCAAGCTGGTATTTGTCAACCGCATAAAACTGGTATATTTTGATTTCAACTTAATTTGAAGTCCTGAGGAACACTATAACTGACAAAAATGGTTTCATGTGCCTAGAATTTAACAGTTTTTATTATTTTTCAGAAAATTACACAATTGATGTTAGAGTAGTTCAGATATTACTAGGCCACTTAGGGTTAGCAATTATTTAAAAAGAGACTATCAATTTTATATAAATCCCCCTAGATAAATAGCATGGAGATATATAAAGTTATACAGATAAATAATGTTCTGCATCCTCCATCCCATCTCATGAAAAACTAATATCAGTTTTACTAAATATGAATATACATATAAAAGCACCAGAGACTACAATACCTACATCACCTATAGTTGGAGAGTAATTCAGAGGGACATTAGGAATTTACCCAGCAGATTGTGCTCAAGTTTATATGTTTTATACACATATTGCAGGAAGAATGAAACAGGCCTGACATTTATGCATATTTCATAGTATTTAGGGAATTTGTCCAGAGCAGAGTGGAAATTTTTTTGTTCTAATCCTCCTTTCTTATATGATGCCACAGTGGTCTGCCATGAGCTGATAGGTAATAGATGCAGTATTTCAGTTAAAAGAACAGTTGATCATAAAAATTACCGAGAACTCAGAATTAGTATGTAGTCCTGTTGTGATCCCTGGAATAACATTCAGGGTTCATGTATTCCCAAGATAAGTTTCAAAGAGCTATAAATAGATTATACTGTCCTTCCAATTTAATTACCAACAAATTCCTTCTGAGAAGTCAGCATTCATGCTTCCTCTAAATGACAAGTTAATACAGTAAGAACAAGGTAGCATTCAGAAACCACCATGCACTCTAGTATATAGAATAATCACAGAAGTAAGGCAAAGACTGTCTGGATACTCAGAGGTGGACCAACCAAACACATATTACAGTAGTAAGGTATAAATTGTGAATGGTGTCTTTGCAGTGTGGGCCCTGATGGTGGTTCCAGAATTAGACTTTTCTTATATCTAAAGAACTTTTCTGGAATAATTAATAATTCAGGCTGAATGTGAAAGTTCTAATATTGTGCCAGTGCAAAATGACTTTTGATCCTTGCCTAGTCTAAACTCAAACCAAACCTACCTGGGGCCATTTTGGCCTTGAATGGACTTCATTAAAAAAATTGTGTTTTCTCTCAGTTGAAGTCATCCCTGATTGGTTTAGTTAACAGTTGTACTAAAGATACAAGCACCCCGTTTTATTCAAAAGTAAAGATGACTTCTGGCTAATTTTACTTACTGAGCTTTAGTTTATGTTTTACAACTAAATTTAGAAATAATTTCAGAAAAAGGACATAAATATTGTTTGAAAGGGATTAAATTAGCAATAGTCAGAATATAGTTTCAAAGAGAACATCTGGGAAGGAGGAAAAGCAATAAATGTGAGCAGATGTAACAAAGGGGAATATCTAAAATGATAAATGTGATTTTTAGATTTTAAATTTGTATACTTATAACACATCTCTCTCCCTAGTACTAAGCTGACAGACGCATGTCAACTGAACATGATATAATGAGCAGAAGGAAGGGAAGTCACATTTCTTGGCTAAAGGAAATAGGACAGATTAGAGGCCTCTGATTTGACATGGCGGCAGATATAATGTGCTTTCTCTATTAAGGTGATCGTGATCCCAAGGGAGGTTTTAACATAGCTTCCTGTTTTATAAGCAGTCTTTTTTTTTTTTTTGTCAGTTCCTGACTCTGCTGGCTACCAATCCTGCTGTATGAACACAGGGAAGAAACCTAATGGAGGGGCATGCACAGCTTCTCCACTCACAGACCTTCTCTATAAAGGGCACAAGAATTGTTAGAGCATGGCTCTAGCTCCACATACTTTTCTTCTTTCCTCCTTCTACTTTTACTTCCTTCCTTCCACATCTAAGTTTGAATTTTATAAAACAACAGGTCTTGTAATTCTCTGCCAATGTCACTTTCATAAGATGTAAAATTGCATATTTTAGACCCAGTAAATACCTGGTAGCCAAGCAGATGGGTTTAATTTTTTTGCCTTAAAATATAAAAAAGAGGAAATGTCTAAGGCGATCCTGATGTAGTCAAGTTTATGACAGAAAGCTTCTTGTATCATAGTGACTTGAAGTACTCTTTAGATGGCCTGTAAAATCAAACTGCATGCTATTAAATTCCACCTGCCACCAACACGCACATGCTGCTATACACACGAACTCACTGAGAACAAGGATTGCAAGGATGATTTGGAACCCTATGTTATCTAAGAAGTTTAATGGTCTTTAATCTTCTATATATCTTGCACTAGATTGATCATGGAGTAAAATGAATAGTTTATCTCTTTCTCTTTGTCCTTTCTACCTTTTACTGGAGATGAAAAAACTGTAGCCAAAGAGGGGGGAAAATAAAAATGGAGATTCTAGATATATTTTACACTAAATAATAAACTTCGTAGTTTTCAGGAGTTTGCTCATTTTATTATTCTTATATTTTTGTGACTACAGATAATTAGTTTCCTCATTTTAAAAGTAAGCATACTGATAGTACACTGGACATTCACAAATATGGTCTATGTCTTTTCAGACAGTGTAATCTAAAATAGATGTGATAATTAACAGACTAACGGATAGGCTAATGTGTGCATTATACAACCAAGATTAAAAGATAATATGCCTTTTTTGCAATTCTTTCTTCTGCTCAATGTCAGTGCTACAAGATGACCGACATGTGCATTATGTATATGTATTTCATGATAAGGATAAAAAAATCTTGAGTCAAAAGGCTCGGGGTTTTTTTGTTTGTTTTTTTACTTTCAGTCTTTTCACAGCTGCTACATAATTGTGTAAGCTGTCAGGATGCAGATTTACAAGATGTATAAGCGTTAATGTGATATATTGGAACCAAGACTGAATCAAGTGTTCTAGTGATATCCAAAGAATGGATAATACAGCCCTGCTTTGCCAACCACAAGTCACATAAAATATGCTAGTGTTCTATTTTGCTCTTTATTTCCCTTTCACACGTGGTAAACTTCTTCCTATGTTCCTTTTATCTGGATGATAAAATGAATGATTCCTGGTATATCATTTAAATAAAATTTGATCATAATTATCTGATATTAAAAGCTACCAAGGCTTATTTGTGTCACAAAAATATATAGTTGAAACCTTTTCAAGTTTTATTGATAATGGTAACCACTGATTTCAACATAGTCTCTCTATAATTGCTAATTTTCATTAACAGTTTACTGTTAACATAACTGGACTAGCTGGGCTTACCCATAACAGATTAATGTTTAGACTCATTTCTTTTGTCTTACATAACAGCAAAAATGTAAGCATTTCTTTTTCACCCCACAATACTCTCAGGAAGAACTGCAGTACATTATAAGGCCAGCTATTGGTTGAATATTACTCGTGCATTTCTTAAGGGTGAATTTGCAACCAATTTCAGAGCCAAAAATGAAAGGGCATAATTTGATAAAAATCTTATTGCCTGATAGCTAGCAGACATCTGTCAGCAGTTTTGGTTTCTTTTAAAGGGCAGTACATGATTCACTGATCTCATAGTAGGATTTATAAGTGTAATTATTGCCATATAAGTCAACAAATCACTTTTATCACTGAAAACCTAAAGCTTTCAATTTTTTTCTTTTTTTTTTCTTTTTTTTTTTTTTTGCTTTCTAGTTGTTGAGTTCCTAGGGAGATAGCCCTCTGTAAAATGAATTTTAATTCTAATAGAAAGCCTTCAGTAAAATTTAAGCAATTTAATGACAAAATAGAAATAATGATTTCAAGTCTCTAAAAAAATTAGTTTTTGCTTTTGCATTTAGAATATTGCTATGGATATAAAAAAGTGGCAGCTGGACCTTTTAGAATCACATTGCTTATTAACATCAATAATTAGCTATATTAAAGATTAAAAAATTAATGTGCATAGCTGACTGACAGTTAAGGTAGATTTGCACACACACAAAATTGACTTATGCAAAGGCTGAAAAATGCTTCAGAAAGTGCTCATTGCAGAGGCAGCCCTGCTTTCTAAGCACATTCTACTGTAATCCAGCATGTACAGACAGTTCAAGAAAATAACCTTTCTAAGCTGGGATCTGCCTCTCTCATAAAGTTCTTCTCTGCATAAAATGAGAAATTTTATGTAAATTAGTGAGTACAATTCCTGCTACATAATATGCACCTGATAACTTATGGTTATTGTAGAAAAGCTTATTTCTTAGTTACTGAGTGGACATACTTTGCATTTGGAAATAAGAATACTAATTTGGGGTAAAATAAGAGAAAGGACAATACATAGTAGCACAAACCAATGTAACTATATTCAAGGCACCTAACTTAATTCCTATCTGATAAAAAGAGTTTACAGAAAGCTTGATAGTGAGATGAGATGATAGAAGAACCAGAGACATTACAAAGACATTTTTCCTTAAACATCATGCAAATGTAGAAAGAGCACATATATTATTTTATTCCAAAGGATGGGGAGCTCTGCCTGAACTGGAGAGGTCTGAGAAGTTTTCACAGAGCAAGCAAAATTCGCAGGATGGAGAGAGAGCAAATTAGTGGAGACATGACCAAAACTGCCCGTTTAATCCAAAATTGAGAGGCAAAGGGCTGCCTGAGACAGATGTAGAGTTATATGGAAATCAGAGAGCAGCAGGACCTGCCCATTCTTTATATTTAGAGTAGCCCTACCATAGGTGGGCAACGCGATTACCCTTCAGTCTGTTTTTTCCTTCATATCAAATTTTACATTTCTTTGTTTTCTATTTATTTACTTTATAATCTTTTTCTATTTATTTAATTTACAGTCCCTCTCCCCAACTACATTGTGAGTTCTATTAAGGCAGAGTCCTTGTCTGTCTTCTTCAGCACTCTATTCAGACATACCTAGGATTATACCAGACAGATATAAAATAGTGTTCAAAAAACAAAAATTAAATCAATAAATTAATGAATATGAGCTGAAAATTAGAGGATTAATCCTTTTAAAAAACCGTATTGGATAAATTGTGGAATGACACTGTCAGGTATTAATCAGAGAAATCCATGCCACCTTCACCCCACCACACTGTCTTTCCCCGTAGAACTGTTCTCAATGAGCAGTCTACTGCCACAGCAGTCATCATAGCTCACAATGAAGCTAGAGCATAAAGCATCCTACCTTTCAAGTTTAAGTCCTTGTTCTAAGTATAAGAGAAAGATGTTTGAGAATCTAATAATTTGGGGATTTTCTTTCCTCTAAGCTAAATAAAGAATCCATGGGCTGGGGAGAAAAGAAGAGAGGCTAAGAAAGGAAAAACAAGTTACTGGGGATTGAGACCAATGCAGAGCAATGATTATGAAGTGGTTTAGTAAACTAGTACAAATTATATGACCAGGGAGTTAAATGACTCAGATGATTCAGTAGATGCTACCATGGAGGAATAACAGTGGTCAAGAACGACATAGCTTCCCTTCCATTGCAGTAACATTACATCATATGTGCCACTTGGAAGAGAAGGGATAGATGGAGGAAATGAATGCTAAGTTGACTTAGTGTATTAAGAGTTGCCAAGATGGAGTTCTCCCTTAGGGGATGTAAAGAGCTCAATGCATGAGTTTCTGCAATATGCAAATAATTTCAATAGAAGGGACAGATAGAAGATTTTCAAGGTTTATTCTCCTAGGAACGACTATGATGAGACACTATATGGGCATAAAGTAGTTATACCTTAAATGAATATGCAAGCATCAATATACATCCCCACAAACACACACAAAGTTCAGTATATTTCTATTTTAATCCATAAAACTCTTGTCTTGTTTTAAATATCTCTCAATTATTCCTTGACCTTGACTAAGCTGCCTAGCAGATGAGAGGTAGGTATTGTGTTTTAAGTTATCAGTATTTTATATTGGCATGTTAGTGTTGCAAATCACTGCAAAATGGGGGAAAAATCTTGGCAATCCAATCATATCATTTGTTCTGATTATGAGACCTAACCACTCATCCATCCAACCATCATTCATTCAACAAATATTTGTCCCTTTTATCATAAAGCAAGAACTTTTCCAGAATTTATCAGCAATTTAAGTTTATATTCCATTGGCCAGATATAAACAATATGCCTCCCCTACTTACGAGAGAGACTGGGAAAGAGTCTCTTCCATCGTCTATAGCAGGAGGTAACCAGGAAGAAGAGGATTGGCAACTGTCATGTAAACAACAATGTCTGACACAATACATAATAGAACCTCAGATTAAGACAAATCTGCCTAACCAAATCTTAGCTGCCTATTTCTTTCAGAATACTCTTATGACTCCGTATCTCTTAGCCTCTCCTTTTTTTTTTTTTTTTTTTTTTTTTTCGGTACACGGGCCTCCCACTGCTGTGGCCTCCCCCATTGCGGAGCACAGGCTCCGGACGCGCAGGCTCAGCGGCCATGGCGCACGGGCCCAGCCGCTGCGCGGCATGTGGGATCTTCCCGGACCGGGGCACTAACCCGTGTCCCCTGCATCGGCAGGCGGACTCTCAACCACTGCGCCCCCAGAAAAGCCCAGCCTCTCCATTTTATACAAAGTACAAAATCATACTTTGAGTTATTTTCTGTAGCCCCACCTCTTCCATTTTTATTATCAAAGTGTATTTTTCTCGATTTTCAGATTGTAGAGACTTTAAGAACATATGACTTTGAAAGCTGAGGCTCTTTTTTCAACTCCTTCCAGAGCCTTAAGAAGCTCTAGTTATGAGACACTGAACAAGTCAGAGTGTCTGCCCTCCTATCTCTGCCCAGATCATTCCTTTTTTGTGTCTTCACTTCTCCCTGAATATCTGCCTCTCACCTAGCTCAACCTCTGACTTGACCACGTGAAATTGATTCAGTAAAGCTGGAGAATGAGAGTCTGCAATTAAAATTTGAGAGGTACTGCCAGTAAAGCATTAATTAGACATGATATTAAGTATATTTGAAAGTATAATGAGGATCTATAGGGAGACTTATTCTTGTCCTGTACAGTCTTTCAAAGACATTGTGTATTCTGTCATTCAACACATTTTTATAAAGCACATACTGTGTGCCAAGCACTATACAACAAAGAATGTGTCATCTGTACTTGGTCTTTGTGTAGGCACAACCATAAAGGAACATCTGAAAATTAAGTCTGTTTGCAGTTATTTTAATTATCTCTGATTCTTCAAATCAAATATCAAAACATTTGAAATTCCATATTTCAGAATACAAGGGGCTCATTGAACTAGATATCTGGTCTTTTTAACATCTCAGAAACTAAACATTCTTTTGTACCTAATCCACATAGAATATTTTTTCATATTCATAAAAATGCAAACTCTTTGCAAATGTAATGGTTCAGTCTTCAGAGGCAACATAGCTTTACCTCTAAGTCTCTCCTTAGCCTTGTATTTACCTGCTATGACCCTGAATACTAATTATAGGAATATTGAACTCCTGTTGGTCAACGTTGTTCAAATGTGAAAATCTGTTAATACAGCGAATCCCACACTGCTTAAATAACAAAGCTATCCTTGTAACTTGTCTTTTATTCATATCAGAGTCATCAACTAGTTTCATAGTAATCACACATTGATTCAAAGGTGGGATTGTTCATTTCTCTCTGTGCTTCATTTATAAGCAGGTTTTGAAAATCTGGGTGTGGTTTAGGAGAAAATGAGTAGTATTTTATATGTAGCAACATCTCTTGACCAAGAAAGAGCTCAAATCTTTACACAAAAAATCATGGCTGGGCTTCCCTGGTGGCGCAGTGGTTGAGAGTCTGCCTGCCGATGCAGGGGACGCGGGTTCGTGCCCTGGTCTGGGAAGATCCCACATGCCGCCCAGCGGCTGGGCCCGTGATCCATGGCCGCTGAGCCTGCACATCTGGAGCCTGTGCTCTGCAATAGGAGAGGCCACAGCAGTGAGAGGCCCGCGTACCAAAAAAAAAAAAAAAAAATCATGGCTTTTTCTCTTTTAGTCATATGAATTTTCACTTTCAGAACTAAGTCAATTCATATAATTACCTTGTATTGCTTAGATTTGTGTGATACCTCTCACAATGATCCTCTGTGGCTCCTCCAAGCCTTTGGTTGGTGAATGACAGATTCACAGCTATTCTGCTTGTTAAATTAACATCAGAAAGCAGAATTTGCATCTGGCCACCAGGCCTTTACTCATCAAATCAATGAATGGAACTAATGTGGAATAATAATGGGATAGCTGGCTTTTGAGAACAGAAACTAAATGGGATTTTCATAAAGCATGCAGTTCACATTTTAAAAAATCACAAAAGCCATTAAACACTGAATCTATCTTACTTTTCATGTCAGCTAAGGTTATCATTGTCTTTTCTAGGACATTCATGATTCTCATGCTACAAATAATGTTGAGAATTTTTTCATAACCATTTTAAATGCCAGTCATGTAAACAGTGTTTCTTGTCTTTGGATAAAATCCTATACTCTACCTGTACATTTTGCACATTTTATAAATATAAGCTTGAATTGGAGAATTTTTTTAAGACTACAGTGAAATGTGATCCTAGGAGACTATCACAAACACAGCAAATGCTAAATATGAATTTTCTGTATTGAATGCATAAACTTCTTTTTACATTTTTTTCTCCATGATATTTTGATAGAGTGATTGAAAATACTCCAGGGAAGAGAGAGGTTTTTAAGAGGTTCTTTTAAAAAATCAACTTAATTATACAGTTAACTCCTCTACATGTATATTAATTTATGTGACTATTTAAAGTAGATGTGTGTTTCTCTTTCTATCAAAAATTGAGCTCACATAATTTATCTTTTGAATTATTGAAACTACCAATAATCCCCTTGAAGAACTAGATAATGCCACTTAGAATTTTCACAAATTCAGATTTTATAATTGGAGATAATAGAATGATTAAGAATCTTAATTGAGTGAACCAACCTTCAAAATGACCACTCTCTCCTAAAATTATCTTCTGTTTCCCTGTTTTACATTATTTTTTTTCTACCTTGATTTGTGCATGTAGATATAAGCAATCAGATACCAGTCAGTCTCTAAATATTTATACCGCTGTGTCACTGGAATTTTCTCCAGGTCTCTCCTCTGTATCTGTCTCAATATAGACAGTTTCTGGTACTCCTCTCAGACTAAAGGTAGATAATAAAATTTAAAAGAAATATGAGTGGGACCTTTGCAGACTTCCTCTCTTCCTCATTTGCCAGATTGTATGGTTTGCTTTGGAATTTATCTAGGAGATATGGTTTGAAAATTTTAGAGCAGTGTGCATCAATTTTTTTCCTCATGTATGCCTGAACATTTTGAAAAATAGTATATATTCTCTCACAAAGTTGACATCCAAAATTATTTCATAAAATTAAGTAGTCACACAGGATATTATCACCCAACATGTTGTATATTGTAGTTGTGCTATAAATATATTTTTGCCAAAAGCTTATAGCTGCAACTACAATTATTCAATTAAATTACTGAGTTTATGGTAAATGGTAAAAAAAAAAAAGTCTTTATTATCAAACCAATCAGCCAAATCAAACTAACTTCATTATCAATTCAGATAAAAATGTGATATCCATTCTTAAGATCACCTCTTCTGAATTCTAGACAGGAAGATAAAATGATAAAACAGTAAAACAATAGATAGCTATAGATAGATAGATAGATAGATAGATAGATAGATAGATAGATAGATAGATAAAAAAGAAACATGAGACCTTGCCATGAGATTTTGTTTGCAGGGGAAAAGGCATGGCCATCTTCAGTATCTCTTGCCAAAGCTCTCTTTGCTTCCCCTGTAAGACTCATCCATTAGGAGCCATCCATTTTCTAACCGTTCCTTTGTTTGGCATGACTGACTTGGTTATACCTAGGGCAGTAACATACTTCTCTTTAGCAAAGTAGGGGAGAAAAAAATGATTGAAAAAAGGGAAGCTGGAAAGGAAAAGCCAAGATGCTGTGAACCAGAATGGTGTGAACCAATTTTTAAGAAGGAGTTCCTATAGAAGTTGAGGTTCTAGGAATGATTATCATGTAACTATGTGCCTATGTACCCATGTACCCATAGGAAATTCTTTGTGACTCCCAAGGGTACATAGAGACTGATTTTGAAAACTATTGCTTAAAGTGCCTTTTTTCCACCCCACTGCCACCCCCCCCCAGCTTTATTAAGATATAATTGACATATAACAGTGTAAGTTTAAGGGTTGAAAATGCTTTTAGTGTGCAGGTTCCTGAGCTTCAATTCCAATATGTTCTTATTCAAGGAGTCTGAATGAATCCTTGGACTTGACTTTGAAAAGACATAACTAGGGTAAAGGTGAAAAGCATAAATGATTGATGTAGAACAAAGTAGTCATTTTCTCTTTCAATGCTCTGCTTTCTTTAATGTTTCTTTTTTCTTGTTGCTTTAAGAAAATAATATCTGTGTGAAATAATGAATGAATAATGTTAAATTTGCTACTGAGTTACTTTACAGTCTGGTAAAACAGTCCATTTTGTATTTCTCAAGGAGAAATGGAGATTTGTTTCTTCTATTAAATACCCAGGGGCAAAAATCAAGGAGAAAATAGTATTTTGTTTGCACAGTTTATTTACCTACATTTAGCTATATTTTTGTAATATATTCTACCAAAATCTGTTTTCTTCTCTTCTTATCATGAACTGTAATTTGTTCTGTTTATTGCATTTAGTGGCATTGTACAATCCCTTATATGTTTTTAAAAAACTTTTCCAAAGAGACAGTTCTGATATTTTATACCATTTGGAATGGTTTTGTTTCCTTTACATTTTAATTTTTTCATGTGATATTTCTTCTCTTTAACAAGGACCCATGGGTAAGCAAAATATTCTGCTTGCCAAATTGTACTTATATAAGATTGTTGCTCTGTTGCCATACTGCATTTTTAAAAATAAGTAGTGAAACTGCAATAAGCTTCTGTTTTACATAAGATTCCTCCAAAAGAAGACCTTGAACTGTGGGACAGGGATTCTAATGTAAGGGAGTGCCCTTCAGAGAAACTTGTGATGGAGTGAGGGAAGCAGGATAGGGAAGGGACTGAAGCCAGAAGTGGTGAGGTTTCAGCTCAAGTCTATCTTCAGCCTGGCCTGCAGGGAGCTCTGGAGTGTGATTAACACTGTAGTATCTGTAGTGTTGTGTAATCTGGAAGCACAGGCTCCAAGCTTTGTGCCCCTATATCAGTCAGTTGTTGGATGCAGGCGGCCATGGTGACGGGTAATTTCTCAAACATTTCCAGGCAAGACGGCTTTTGGCAAAAGGCAATTTTTTTTTTTTTAGAGAAAATTGCCCTTGTGGACAATTAACAGCTAACACTCTCAGCAGCTGGGGGATGGATGCTGTACTGGCTAGAGAAAGAAACCTGGCTGAAGCCCCAGTAGCCTCTACTACTGATGCTAAGCCAGTCAAATATATTTGTGTAGTTAAAATGTTAAGAGCTTTCATTAAAATTCATTAACATTCAATCCAAAGTAAGATCTTTCGTGTGTGTGTGTGTGTGTGTGTGTGTGTGTGTGTGAGAGAGAGAGAGAGAGAGAGAGAGTGAAAGAGAGAGAGAATTTGCTTCATTTGGTAGAGCTCAGGGCTGTTACTGCCAAGGATTCAGGCGAAGTGGTTCTGTTAAAAAGTAGTCCTCTGGCAGTAATAGATTTGTATGATTTATTTGCTGTGTAATCTTAGGTAGTTACTTAACTTTTCTGAATCTAGTTCATTATCTCTGTGGTTGCAGTCATAATACCTTCCTGTGGATTATTGGGAGAATATGTTTACAAGGTTGCTAACCAGAGGGAGATACTCACTTAATGGTGGCTCTTTTTTTATATATAGTGTAGGTTATTTTATTGTCCTCTTATTTCATGGCCTCAGACACTGGCTTTGAAAACAAAAAATAGACCAAGTGAGAAAGTATGGCTGTGTCAGTGCAAATGTCATTTCAACTGGACAAAAGCTCAACACTGGGTATCATCTCTATATAAAAAAATCAGAACATTTAGTTTTATATTTTTCTTTTAAATAATAAAGTTCTCAGACACTACTGAGGTAAATAAGGAAATGCACCATTCAAACACACCATTGCATCAGCAAAATCGGCTGGCATTCTATAGAGCTTTCTAAAGAGAGTTACTTTTTATGCAATATTTAAATATAGTCAGAAAATGGTAAACACAACTTGGACAGCAAGATATTTTGAACTGTCACATTCTAAAGTAGGGTGTTATTATATAACCCATAGATAAGAATAGATTGACAGGCCTTCATGGGGCTTTTGCTCTTTCTACTGGTTACCACTAGATGGTGATATATGAAAGTTCACTTCAGACATGTTTAAAGATAAAAGTAATGTTCTGGATCTCCAAAATCAGCTACAGGCAAATCCATCTACCTGGATCATAGTAGTCACAAAATGTATGCACTAGTACACATATGAATAAAACTCAAAGATTACCAGACTATTTACTAGATCCCCTCCCTCACTCTCATTCAGAGACATTAGCTCTCACTTTACAAGCTGTTATAGTGAGCTTTGGATATCTGGTGTCTGAAACTACAGGTGAATTAGAAGCAGGAAAATGAGACAGAAGAAGGGTACCCACAATAAACCCACACATTTTCAAACTGACAATTAGCCACAGAGAAACAGTTTTTCAAATTTGTGTATATCTTGCAGTACATCTATGCACATTATCACTTTAGATTTTTATAACACACTCTAGGGTTTGCTGGTCAAAAAGATATTCTCATTTTACACATGAAGAATATGTTTGACTTTTGCAAAGTCACAATACTGGATTTCACATGCATAATTAGATCCCCTAGGCCGCATGCTTATCATACTGTTAGATTTCAAGTAAGGAGCCTTTTTTCCCCCCCATAACTCAGAATGCTCTGCTTTTGGAGTCCATTTGATAAAGAGAAAAAAGGATGCATGTTTAGTACTAGAACTGGAATGTAAGACCACAGTATCTTTTAGTCAGTACTTTTTAAAAAATTTATTTGTTAATTAATTAATTTATTTTTTATTTTTGGCTGCGTTGGGTCTTTGTTGCTGCGCACAGGCTTTCTCTAGTTGCAGCGAGTGGGGGCTACTCTTCATTTTGGTACTTGGGCTTCTCATTGCGGTGACTTCTCATTGTGGAGCACGGGCTCTAGGTGTGCGGACTTCAGTAGTTGTGGCACGTGGGCTCAGTAGTTGTGGCGCATGGGCTTATTTGCTCCACATCATGTGGGATCTTCCCGGACCATGGCTTGAACCCATGTCCCCTGCATTGGCAGGTGGATTCTTAACCTACTGCGCCACCAGGGAAATCCCCAGTACGTATTTTTTACACAACATCTACGTGTGATAGCCACTGTACTAGATAGTAGGGATTCAGTGGTAAATGAAACAAACATGTCTTGCCCATCCTAAAACTTATAGTTGATAGTCTAATGTGGTAGCCAGATATAATGCAAGTAAACACAAAAAAAATTATGTTGTAACAAACTTTGAATGTCATGAAATGAAAGAACAAAGAATGGAGCAGTGTAATTGGCAGAGCCTATAGGGATGGCCTCTTGAAGAAGTGATATTTAGGATGAGCCCTAAAATATGAGGAAAAGTCAGCCAGGTAAACAGGTAACAACGAATAATTTGTAGGAAGGCTCTGAGGGCAGAAAATACTTTGCAGCTTTTAAGAAGAATCAGAAATGAAGTGTAAAAGGAGTAGAGTGACCAGTGATGGATGTTAAGTGGAGAGATGAAGATAGAAATATAGACAGGTGCCACATTAAAGAGTTTGGACTTTATTCCAATATCAAATGAAGGCTGATTGATTTCAAGCAGGGGAGAGTGTTATGATCTAATTTACATTTTTAAAAGATCACTCTACCAACTGTGTAGGAAAAGAATTGCAGGGGGTTAGGAGTGAAAGTGGGGAGACCACAGATAGGGCTACTATACAAGTTCAGGATTGGACTCCGAAGGAGGCAGTGGAGGTAGAGAGAAGTGAATAACACACATTTGAACAAACTTTAGAGGTAAAGCTAATAGAACGTGGTGATGGGTTGTAGATGGGCATGGAGGGGGTGAGTAAAGAAAGTGACTTGACCCTTAGGTTCCTGACTTGTCCCAGTGACTAAATGACATGGTTTGCCATTACTGAGGTGAAGAAAATGAGGGAAATGTAGAAGAAAGATTCAGGAGAGAAATCAGCAGTTCATGTTTACACTGGATAAGTTTGAGATTCTTATGAGAACAAATAAAGGTTCAAGTAGAATAGTAACTATGTGTGTCTAAATTCTGAAGGGGAGTTTCAAGCTGCAGTTATGAATTTTAAGTCACCAACATTAAGATTTTATTTAAAGTCAAGTAAATAAGTAGTATCTTTTAGGCTAGCAGAGAGAGAGATTAGAAAAAAATATCCAGGACTGAGCCTGAGAAACACTAACACGTCATGGTCTTTCTACCATGTCACACTGCTTTCCTGTAAGAATTTTCAAAATAAGCATAGAATGTTACTGGGACCAGAATCACCCCTAAAACTTTTAGGCTCTGAAAGAAAGACTTTCACTATTTTCCTAATATTAACCCCATGTTGCATGTCGTAATGACAAACGTTACATGTCAGGGAAGGTGGAGGCATAGGATAGAGGGAAGAAACCTTATCAAAGGAGACAGAAATCAATAGGCCACTGTAGCCTTTCCCCTTGTCCTTTAACTCCTCCACCCTCATCTCCTTGTGAGATCCTGGCATCTTATGATCTTTAGCATCAGGACTTAAGCCAGAAAGCGTTTGCTATCTTAATGTCATTTCTCTTCCACATCTACGTGAGCTATGTGATGGTTTAGATCCCAATTAAGAAGTAGTATACAAAGGAGAACTGTCCTAAGATAGTGGACACATGTTTTATTCCTAGGTGACTATTTATTAGGGAAATGCAAAATAGAGACAAATATTATTACCTAATTCAGAATGGTAGAGTGATAAATTATTACCCAGCTCCAGAATATTCTCTTAATTTCAACTGAAGGCACACAACACACCAAGAAAAATGCAGAGAATGCTCAGATATTGTATAGAAAAACCTTGGAGAAGAAAGATGAAAAGACAAAATCAATCTACATGTCTATTACATTACTAGGAATTGAATAAAAACAAAATGCATCATATTCAAACCAGGTAAATTCCTTAATTGAATTCAATTGAATATTTAAGTATCAAAATAAAAACACTAATTTAGGATTGAGCTAAAAATAATGCAAGAGAGAGCTGAAGGATAGTATAACACCATAAGTCATATAGCACAACATAATCCATCAAAACCACAGAACCTATAATTTTCTTCCTTTATTTTAGATTGAAAAATGACTTCAGAGTATATTATTAGAAGGATAAGTGATGAGAAATCTAAATTGAGGGAAAACTACTTGATACTAGCTTTATATGATAATATATAAATCTAATAGCCACAATTAATAATAGTTAAAGGTTTAAATGGCCCTGGGATATATAGTTAACAGAAGACAGGTACACTTGTCAATATGAAGCTTTGGAACATTACTCAGATAAAGTTAAGGCAGTTAACCTGACAGCATTCCATTGAATTTCTAAGCACAAAAAAATGTTATAAAAATAATGTAGGTCAGAAATTGACTTACAGTATTATTTATAGTTCTGACACACCATGTTTAAATTAATCATTGTTCAATTATAACTTTGAAATTAATGAATAAATCTGAACATGCAATTTATACAGACAAAATAAATGGGAAAATCCTTACTGAATTTATATTCATATTTTGACATTAATATTACTTTAAAAGGCTGTTAGCCCTGTTTAGAAACTGTAGAATCTCTGAATCAATAAAGTTAAATTTAAAATAAAATATCATTCCTTTGGAAACACTCTACAATAGGAATGGACTAAATAGTAAATCCCCATAGTGAATATACCCAAATCTCCTACATTTTTACTGAAAGAGTAAAAATATCATTGTCATTGCAAATAAAATATCAATGGCAATATTAATAAAAATTTTTAGGTACTCCCTATAACTTCGTTCACAAAACTTTTTTTCAGATTTCTATGTCATTAGAGCTCTACTCCTGTTATTTATACTTTAGTACTTTTCATTGACATTGATGTGACAGCTATATGTGGTAATATCAGCTTATGTGACAATCATCTGTGATTTTTATGTGGTTTTCATCTTTTGATTTAACCCATTAATTGGTAAAGTGCTTAGGAAAATATTGAGGACAGTGCTTTTTAAAAATCAATCATATATATCATGAAATAAGTATTAGCACATTCAGTCTCACTTTTTTGTCAGTAAAAGATGATATTTGGGCCACATTTGCTCTTGAGTTTAACCTGGCCATTGGTTGAAAGTGGCCCAAGGTTTTTATATTCTATAATTCTATGTATAAATCATATGTAATTTAATACATAACTTCCACTTCATTTTTAATTTGGTAGTAGAACTGACCTATTATTTATTTAAAATGTAGAAGATAAGCCAACTACAAAATTAAAAATCTAGACTAATATGCTAACTAAAAATTCTTAAAAGTGCAAATCCATTTCCAATTCATTCAAATCTTATATTTTCAAAATATGAAATATTTGTACTGTTTTATTTTAAATCATGTGAAACAAAAATTAAATTGAACAAGAGTTAATTATGTATTTTTTATAAGTAACAGTAGACGAGGCTCTGATTTATTTGACACTTTGAAAGCATGCATTACCCAAGAGCTGTTTAAATACTCTGGAAGACTGTTGAAATAGCACACCCACTCATGAAATAGGCCACAAGGAGATGTCCTCTGCTTTTCTCACTTTCCCTTCAACAACTTGAAAGAGTATTCTGGGCCATAGAACGAGGTCTGTCTTTGCAGAGGACCAAGTCTTATCACTAAAGCAGAGGACCCTAACCCTTGGTTCCAGGTATTACCAATATGATCAATGCCACCTATTGGTTAGTTACTGATACTAATGCCCATAACAAGGATGTCCCGGCTTTACCCAGAAATATTAGCACCTTCGCCTTGTATATTAAGCCTAATTGAGGTTATTAACTTCCAACCTTCTGCAGTCAATAATATTACATAATTTATTAATGTCACACCAAGAGCTATACTTCAGTAAAGTACATGAATTTATTTATTTTTTAGTGGAGATAACACCAAAGGAGTTCTTAAAGTCCATCTACTGTGTTTGTCACCTGACCTTTACCAACCCCAATCTTGCTCTATCCCTGCAAGAAAATTGGAGAATTTAATGTTTGCGATAAATACCAGATGTTGAACAAGATCACCATCTGAAATCAATACTCCCTCCTACAGTTTTCTCAACCTGTGTGGTCAACTTGAGTAAGTGTGATTTGTATCAGCTGAAACTCCAGGACAGTGTTCAAAGGTAGAGAAGAGAGGAGGGGAAGGGTCATATCTCCAGTCAGTATCAGAAAAATTTTTTATAAGTATGCATGAAAGACTGTGTTTTTAGATCCTTATGACAATTTTAAATAGTTGCTACTATCATTTGGACTGCATAGGACATTTATCTCTGTTTAACATATTCTAAACAATGCTTTCTAGGATCTAATTAGAACATAGAATAAGGATATGTTTGAATAGAAGTTAACATATTCTTGTGATCCTAAAAATTATACCTCATAACCATTATAAATAATTGGAAAAGGAAAGAATTATTCAATAAATGCTTTGAGGACATTTGGTTACCTCTTTATGGCAGTGATGTTGGTGGTGGTAGTAGTGATGAATTCCTGCCTTCTGCCATTCACTGAAAGAATTACAAATGGAGTTAAGATCTAAATATAATAAATAAAGCCTTAAGAGATTTAGAAGAAATAAGGTGAATACTCATCTAACCTTAGGTTGGTTATTCTTTAAAAAAAACACACATCCCAAAACAAAAGTTACAACAGGATAAACATTATAAAGTAAGACATACCTACATACAATTAAAATAATGTATTTCAAACAATACAATAAAAATAAAAACAAAAGATACTCTGAGAAAAAAGTATTTATTTGTAATATACAACAGAAAAGCAACATTCCTTAATATATAAAAAGGTGAATGAATATTCTTAATCTATAAAGAGTCCTTATGAGTAAATAAGAAAGAAAAATGCGATAGAAAGATAGGGCAATAGATAAATGGGTCACAGAGAAGAACAGAAATGAGCAGTTTATATACAAAAAACTTCAACTTTGGTATTAAAAATTCCTAATTAATTACAGAAGGTTTTTAAAGAATAATGACACTCTATTCCTACAGAAACATGAGCACTTTTGTCCATTACTACTGAGTATTTTAAGGTAATCTTTCATTGGTGGATGGGAACCAGTATATATCAAAAGCCTTAGGCATATTTATACCTCTGACACAGAAATTCTATTCCTAGGAATTTTTTCCTAAGGAAACAACCAAGCATAGAACAAGGTTTTATGTAGAATGGTCATTATTTGAAGTAAGAAAATAACAAAAAGAGACACAATTTGGAATTTGCAAATATGCATGTATATCTGTGTGTACATGTATTTAGATATGTTATGACATTCATATAAAACACTATGTGACTGTTTAAAATCATATCAATGTAGTACATTTGACAACACAAGAAAGATGTCATAATGTAGGTAAGTGGTGAACAAAGGTAATGTGTGTTGTGTTATATCAACCTCAAAGTTGATAATGATTTGTATGATGATATTGCAAGAATTCTTTTTTAACTTTTATTCTTCGACTCTTCATATACATTCCATTTTTCCCACAGTACCTATGCAATAATTTTAACAGGAAAAATTATTTTCATCAAGGAGGAAGTAAACCTATATTAGAATTTACTACGAGGGAGCATTTTAAAAAAATTCTAAAACTTACGCTGACTTGCTGAATCAAAATGTTTTTTTGGTTTTCTGTTTTGTTGTTGACATTTTTAACATGGTTCTAAAGTGATTCTTAAGTGGACAGGCCAGCATCAGTCCATAAACTGGTATTTGGGTACCACTGGCCTTGAGGAAAAGAATACTCATTTCTCAGGATATTGTGAGAACCAAGTATCAATAGTATAATGTGAATGAATGATCAGAAGGATGATAGATGCCTATTCCAGTTGTGGCATATTTCCCAGTAAACTTAGCTCTGTAAGGTTCTGCTTCTTTTGGAAAAGAGCACTGGAAGCAATATGGTACTAAATTTTGTATCCCTCTAGCACTTCTCCGCTCCCTTCTTGCGGTAACAAACGCCTGCTCCATGGCCATAGACAAGGCCTGTTATCAAGGCTGGGAAAGCCAACATCTCCTATGTTGCCAGTAGGCCAGTGAGTGGTCCAGGCTTTGACTAATCAGTCATTGCCAAGGATTCTTCTGACTGTGGCCAGTGAATTGTAAAGTAAGCCTGCTTCAGCCCAGTTTTCCTTGTCGAAAGAATGGCACTATTACTCCCCCCTCATGATCAGAGTAAAATATTTTCCTTCATGCTTTCTTTCAATCCATCAGCAAGTCCTTTGGCTTTTCCTCCCCAGTATAATCCAAATCTGCCCATTTCTCCTAACCTCTAAGTTACCACTCGATTTTTGAGCTACTATGCCACTTGGTGCATAATTGGTCTTCTGCTTCATTTTTGTCTTGTTAAAAGCTGTTTGTCCACACAGCCAAATACAGTTTTAAAACAAAAATCAAATCATGTATTGATAATTCCTCAGCTCATAATTGTCCAATGAAATCCCATTACCTTTAGGACAAAATCCACACTTCTTTGGTCTGACAAGCCCCTGTTTGGTTTATCCCTTGCTAATTTCTCCAAACTCATTCACCATTTCCCCCAGTCTCTTGGGCCTAACCCTGTTGCTTTTCCTTGAACATGACAAACTTTCCCTGCCTTTATATGTGCTTTTTCCTCTGCCATCATTGCTCATCTCCCAGACCTACAGATGACTCCCTCCTTTATTCCTTTCAAGTTTTAGCTCAAATATCACCTCCTCAGAGGCAACATCCATGACTGCTTTATGAAAATCGTTCCTCCCTCCTATGCCCACCACCCATCAATCTCTGTGCTCTGTTCCTGCCTTTTCAGGTGACAGCCCTCAGCACTTGCTAATCGTCTGTCACGTGTACTTTGTCTGACTGTTGCTAAAATGGCAGTTCCACAAGGGCAGGGAACTTCTCTGTCTCGTTTACTGCTATTGTGCCCAGAGCCTGGACATACATTGAATTAGATCACCACTGCATGGTGAAAGGCA
The DNA here is from genome assembly GCF_964341445.2 of Mesoplodon mirus. Taxonomy (NCBI): domain Eukaryota; kingdom Metazoa; phylum Chordata; class Mammalia; order Artiodactyla; family Ziphiidae; genus Mesoplodon; species Mesoplodon mirus. The sequence continues at coordinate 23,425,620 of NC_138984.1, read as the reverse complement.
GGCTGCAGAAGGACAGACTGATGTACCAAGCAAAGGGAGAAGCAAAGAGTAAGAACTGGTACAGCTTTAGTTCTCAGAATCATCCCAGCTAGCTCTCTTTTTTCTCTTTTTCATCTGTTAGTTTAAGTGAACCCAAAAAGTCTTCCTTTTCTCTTTAGTTAATTTGAATATGATTTCTTTCACTTGAAACTGAAAGATCCCTAAACAATAGCCAATTGAAGATTCAGTTTCAGAACTCAAGGCATTTTGTGGGGAGACCCATGAAACACCACAAGTCTGTGCCCAGAACACTGTGACGTAGAACTCCACCCAGCACAAATTTTCATCTCCTAGATTAACCTCTGGATGCACCATGGGCCACCATTATTGTCAATATAGTCAAAGACCCTTTTCTCTCCCCCACTGAATACTTTGTTCTTTATGTGGCTGTGTATTCCCTTCATCTACTATGTGAAAGACTAATCCTTGACTCCTTCTTTCCCTTCCTAACCTTTCCCTTACTCTTCCAGACTTACAAAGCATTTCAGAGTTATAAAGTCTAATTTTTCAAAATTGAGTTCACTTGGCTTCTGTCTATCTTTCACACAGTAAGCAAATAATACATGAACCATATCTTGTAATACCTTCATCCCTATCAAGTCTTAAAGCAGACTGGTTATCCACCAATCTGCACGCCTGATTTTGTTTATACAAATGTTCGCATGAAGCTACCACTTATTCCTGCCTTCCAGGCAAAGCTGATGACTTCACAGAGCTCCTTAAATGTTGAGCACACTGAAACCATCCCTGTAGCAACATAAGGCAATCTGAACAGGCAGGGAGCTGTGTCAAAGCCAGGCCCAGAGACCAGCTGCCAGAATTCTGCCTCAAACACAAGGGAACAAGTACAAGTCTGAGGCAGGTTACTCAATTACAGCACTATTATTGACATTTTGGGCTGAATATTCATGCACGGGAGCTGTCTGTGTGTTGTATCATGTTTAGCAGCATCCCCTGGCCTGTACTCACTAGATGCCAGTAGTACCACTTTTGTGACAACCCAAAATATACAGACTTGGACAGTTATCCCCTGGTGTGTGTGTATGTGTGTGTTTTGGGGGAAGGATTGCACCCAGTTCAGAATGACATGTGTATAGAGAAAGTACTTATCTGGTAATTAAAAAAATAATAATCAGATCCATCCATTACCCCTGAAAATAGGTAGTAAGAAGTCTTGAGTAGGTGAGGGTCCCACCTCTTCTTTAGAGAGTTGAACCAGTTTTAACAGGTCCTGGCTTTTATAGCCCAATAAGGATCTATTGGGAGTAAAACTGGTAGATGAATATAATCTGTTTATAGATTTGAATTTTTAAAAGTGATCCTAATTTCTTCAGAGCCCTATTACTTTCATGGTTAAGGTTAAACTTTTTCTTACTTACAGTGCCTTTTGTGATAGAGCTCAGGCTCACTTCTCAAACCTGAATCCCCACTATTCCTTAGGATGTGTCCTATGGCCAGCCATATCTTTCTTTATTTTTATTTTTTTATTCTATGGGAGAAAAAGTGCTTTCTAATATCTCTATTTCATTTGTACATGCTGTTACCTCTACCTAAAATACCCCTCCCAAACTTCCATATTTTCTCTGACATTATAATTTCTATAACCATGAAAAACTTTCCTCTGCCACTGTTCCTCCTTGACATTCCCCCCTTCAGGGCAGTAGGCTTCTCTCCCCTCTGAGTCACCAACTCTTACTGGTTATTCTGTCCTGTAAATGTTGGTTGGATTTTTTAACCTATCTTCCGTGAGGCATTTGAGGGTTGTATCTTATTTACTTATGCAGATCTAAAGTTTCTGGGTCCTGAAGTTTTTACAGTCTGGAATACCTTCACACACACGTGCATGAATGTACACACGCACACACAAAATTAGCTATTTAGGAAAGAAATGACAACAAATAACTGGAAGCTTAAAGATGAAGGCTCTTTTTTCTAAGATCTCTTTAATCAATTTTCCAGAAATACTTACATAGAAATACAACTTAATAGCAACCTGGCTTTCCCTACCATCTAGAAGGCTCTGCGGCTATCATCATCTCACAAAATTCTTTATAATTTAGGGGCCCTGGATCTTACAATTCATTACCTTTATCATAAATCTACCTTTTTAAAATTTATCTGAATCTCCAATACCCAGTGGTTGACCCATAGAAGGAACTTAATAAATGTTAATGGTAACAATGTTTAATTTTACTTGAAGGTTAAGAAATCTCCTCACCCTTCTGTGTTCCAGAAAAAAAGACTTACTTCAAGGAAGCACACTTCCAAATATGACTTTAAATAAGGCTTATAGATGCCCCCCTTGTTTACCTAAGACAAGGCTGAACACAGACCCTCCAGTTCCCATTCTTTGTCTAAGGAATGGCTAGCTGAACTTCTTATCTCCACTAATCAACTGGAACAAAATGTTTTTTAACCAAACTTTGATTAAGCTTCTGTCCTTCCTCCAGGCCCCTAAACTTTAGCTCACTTTCAGCCTGAGCCAGCATACCCTCCCCCCACCTACCCCTGTAAGAGTAGACTGGCCTCAGGATAAAACATTCTCTGACCTACTATCCTATTATGCCACCCTTTCATCCCACTTGCCCACATCTTGTTCTTTTTAGCTTTTTATTTTTTACTCTTCTTTGTAAAAGGACATCTCTTTTGTCTACTCTTGAGAAACTTACAGTTCTTATAATCACAAAGTTCTCTCCATTATAATTGTCTCCTTTCCCAGACTTGGAAGAGGTCTCTTTTCTCCAGACTTTTGAATAGTCTCTCCTTTTTATGACCAGATTTGTTTTTCATTTGACAGTGGAATTACTGGGGGGAAAAAAAGTGAATGAAGGAAAACTCCTATTAAAGCAACCAGCTTCCCTTGTAAGAGTTGTGCTGCTGCAATGATAATGCCATTGCTCTCCTCCTGATCCCATGTGGACTCTGGATTTTGACATTATTCTACCTGCTACAATCCACTTATCTATCAGCCATAACTATAAACTTATTTTGTCAATATTATCAAACAGTCCTGACCTCGCCCTTCATTTTGGCTTATGCTTCATCTTCCTCATGAGTCAGTCTAGGTCCTAATCCATTCAGATTTTTTTCCTGGCTTTGTTCCCAAGAAGACCTGACCCCTTTTCTGCAATTAAAATTGAGACAGTTAGTTAATTTTGAAAGGCTTAATAGATACTAATTCCAAAAATTTTGGGAAAAGCTGTTCCAGATGCAAACAATTGTATGTGAAATCTCAGAGGCAGGAGTTGGAATTCATGCCTAAACACAATAAAATTAGCTTAACTTTAGTTTAATTAGTAGAGTAATGAGAGAAAGTTGGAGATATTCTGGTGGTAGCCTGATTCAGACAGAAGTGACTGAACTTGATACAAAAGACCAAAATAGTGAAATGCTTGATTGTGATGGGGACATGATAAAACTGTTTAGGATATTAGGTTAAATGGAGATAGGAAGAAGTTGGAAACAAAACAAAACAAAACAAAATAGAAGACAGACTGAGGAAATAATATAACCAGGAGTTGATCAGAATTCTGACTTATAGGGATCTGTAAGGATGTTAAGGATGGATATTGATTGCCATAAGATCATTCTTTTGCCTCAGGAGACCGATGTAAGAAAATATTGCTACAATTTATGTCAAAGAGTGTTCTGCCTATGTTCTCTTCTAGGAGTTTCATGGTTTCAGATCTTACCTTTATGTCTTCAAACCATTTTGTGTTTATTTTTGTATGTGGTGTGAGAGAATGTTCTAATCTCATTGTTTTACATGTGGCTGTCCAATTTTCCCAGCACCAGTTATTTAAGAGACTGTCTTTTCTTCATTGTATATTCTTGCCTGCTTTGTTGTAGATTAATTGACCACAGATGCATGTTTTTTTTTCTGGGCTCTCTAGTCTGTTCCATTGTTTTATGCCAACACCATACTGTTTTGACTACTGTAGCTTTGTAGTATAGTCTGAAATCAGAGAGGGTTATACCTCCAGCTTTGTTCTTTTTTCTCAAGGTTGTTGGCAATTGTGGGTCTTTTGTGGTTCCATATAAATTTTAGGATTATTCATTCTAGTTCTGTGAAAAATGTCATTGGTATTTTGATAGGAATTGAACTGTAGATTGCTTTGGGCAGTATGGCCATTTTAACAATATTAATTCTTCCAATCCAAGAGCATGGGTTATCTTTCTCTTTCTTTGTATAATCTTCAGTTTCCCTCATCAATGTTATATAGTTTTCAGAGTCTTTTATCTCCAAGGTTAAGTTTATTCCTATATATTTTATTATTTTTGATGCAATATTAAACAGGATATTTTTTGTTTTCTCTTTCTGATATTTAATTTTTAGTGTATAGAAAAGCAACAGATTTCTGCATATTAATCTTGTATCCCACAACTTTACTGAATTCATTTATTAGTTTTAATAGTTTTTGGATGGAGACTTTAGGGTTTCCTATATAAAGTATCATGTCATCTGCAATCAGTAACAGTTTTACTTCTTCCCTTCAAATTTGGATCCCATTTATTTCTTTTTCTTGTCTGATTGCTGTGGCTAGAACTTCTAATGCTATGTTAAATAGAAGTCGTGAGAGTGGATATTCTTTTGTTCCCAAATTTAGAGAAAAGTCTTTCATCTTTTCACTGTTGAGTATGATGTTAGATGTGGGTTTGTCATAAATGACCCTTATTATGGTGAGATATGTACAACTTCATGTTAATTGTAGGGTGCAGACAGGCATATTTAACACTAAATGTTTTGTATATGTAAGTACAGTCAACATTTGAGAACACTTAAGAACATTAAGTACAGTCTTGAACTTATTTTTTCATTAGTTGAAATTATTCTGTTAAAGAGATATGGATGATAACATTCTGCATAGGCATTCTGTATAGGCATGAGGTATACAAAAATGTGATTAAGATAGTGTTAAATTATAGGGTCATTTTTACAATCATCATTTTATAGATTAACAAATACAAACTTTATCAGACATTAAAATCTATTATTCAGATAAGGAGCAATGATTTATAAGAACTAAGTGGCAGATTTAGCACAATCTCAGGTTTTAATAAGTGTTACAAAGTTTTAGTTATTAAAAATTTAAAAAGGTTAACAATTTAGATATAAAGAGAACAAGGCAGGGCTTCCCTGGTGGCGCAGTGGTTGAGAGTCCGCCTGCCGATGCAGGGGACATGGGTTCGTGCCCCAGTCCGGGAAGATCCCACATGCCACGGGGCGGCTGGGCCCGTGAGCCATGGCCGCTAAACCTGCGCATCCAGAGCCTGTACTCCGCAATGGGAGAGACCACGACAGTGAGAGGCCCACGTACCACACACACACAAAAAAAGAGCAAGGTAGTGATCGATCTAATGGGAGATAATGGGTAAAGCATGCAATGCTCAGACTTTAAAAATCCAATTATTCCCATTACTTTGCATGCATTAGGCAGTCATATTTTAGTGCTATCCCATGCCTCACTTGTCTTGCTGCCTCTTATCAAACCTCCTGTGTTTGCATTTTAATTGACTTGGGGAAATGCAAAGAGAAAAAGGAAAGGAAGTTGTAAAATAAAGGGCTTCACAAATTTGAAAGCATATACGTAACCCTCTCTGACTATGTAATGCCAATGCTTTAAAAACCATTGTGCTCCAAAAGTCAGGTCCCTATCAGCCTAGCTACCTTTAAATTGTTGCTTCCAAACTAAATATATTTTATAAAAGTTTATGTCATCATTTTTAAGAGTGCTTAATACATGCAAGAACCATATTAGACTTACTTGAATAAACTCCCACTAGGCTACACACATGGTGAAGAACAGGCCACACATTTGGGGGGCTATGATTTCATAATTTTTTAATGCCTATATTCCTCAATTTTCTCATCTGAAGATGTGAGTGACAAGAGCTACTTTATAAAACAGCTATGAGAATAAAGGAAAAGTTAATGTCTGCACATGCCTGATGGAATGCCCTGATGAAGTAGGCTCTCTGGGAGTTGATTCATGGTTTTTTGTCTTGACTTATGAGTTGGTTTTGAAGCTGCTTCTAGGGCAGTGGTTCTTAAACTTCTTGCTCTTAAAACCCTTTTACATTCTTAAAAATTATTGTGGATCCCAAAAACCTTTTGCTTATTTAGATTAAGTCTTTTAATACTGTATTTTAAATTAAAATTTAAATGTATGTGTAATATAAAAATACATATTTATTAATTTATTTAAAATAACTATAATATACTCTTTGCATACCAACATAAACATTTTACAAAAATCTATATTTTCAAAAACCCCAAAGAAGGGAGAAGATTGGCATGGCTTTATTGTTTTTAAACTTCTTTAATATGTAGCCTAAGAGATCTAGATTCTAATATTTGCTTCTGCCATCAAGGTTTTGCGGTACATTGTTTTGTTTGAAGCATAGCAAGAAAATAAGGGCTTACACAGATCTGTGGTAGGAAAAGCGAAGACCTCAAGGTCTCCCTGAAAAAGTCTTGGGGACTCCAAGAAGTCCTGAAACCACACTTTGAGAATTGCTGTTGTGGGGAGTAGAAGCAAAAGGGAGGAAAGCAGACTGTTTCCAGCATTGGCTTCATGTCAAATCTGGGGAAATTCGACAGGAAAATACTGAAGACCTGGAGACCTTCCTTTTGCCTTCAAGCCACCTTTAACCTGGTTGTCTATCCACCGTGCTATCATAGCCCACACGCACTTTGCTCCTGCCAAGATGATCAGAACTTTAGTCTACACTCACTTGACAAAAACAAGCTGGAAAGTGAAAACAGGAGCTACTTGTGTAATAACACATTTGCTAACCAAGAAATAAGACCAGGGCTGTAAGGCAACAAAAGCATTTATTTGAAGTTAAATTGCAGTTCAGGAGATGCAGTTTCAGGCAGAAACCTAAACATGCTCTGAGGAGGGTTGAAAGCTGAAGGGTTTTTTAAAGGAAAAGGGGGGAGCTTACATAAATTGTTTTGCAAGAGTCATGATTGGTGCTGGCAGATCGAAACTGTACGTAATTGGTTGCTATGGCTGTTACTAGGCAAGAGTTCATTGTATCAGCTTTTTTCAGGATGCTGTGGTCTTGCGGCTTGGCCTCGTTCAAATTTCACGTTCCTTCCAGGGGGAGATGTGCACAGGCTGTGCTTCCCCAGAGGCCTCCTGGGTCCATTTTAGTGCCCTGTTGGCAACACAGACTCCATTTTTACATGTTGATGCTGTAGAGGTTTTACCAAACTCCATTTTCGGGGTAAATGTGGTTTGATTTATTACTAAATACTGTAGATCCTTGATATACGCAGATTTAACATTTGCTGTTTCACAAGTGGTCATGAAGATGCATGGCATGAAATCATTCGTAGCTTTGTTGAGGCATGAGTTTGGAACAGGCCTCGAGGCTGGTGTGCAGGGGTGAGTGAGTCACGTGACAAGTGGGCTTGGTGGATCCCCAACATCTCCATCCAGTGGAATTTACTAATGGCCACTCTTCCAGAGAGAACTGCTCCTAGAATAGTCATTTTTGGAAGTCTTGGAATTTGAGAGAGTGTTGCTGTTTTGTGAAAAATGGCCTCGGGTAATTGAAAAGCAAACTACCAGTCTTGGTATGCAAACAAAGAGAAAAAAATCCCAAAAAACAAACAAACGAAAAAACTCTACATTTCACTTCAGTCAAATATTTATGAAATAATTGCGTATCCAAAAATATCACTTAAATTTAAGATTTATTACACTTTATGAGGTTGATTAGGTACAATTGTAGTATTCACAAATTTGAGCATTTGAAAATGTTGAGGCTACTATATTAAATTAATGTTTAAATTCAATTTAGAATAATTAACATTGTTTTAAATTCTCGATTTGGTGTGGTTTTGAAATATTTGTTTAAAATCTAATCTTTAGGAGAAGCTAAAACTATTCATTATTAGTTATACTAAATAGTATTTACAAAACCTTTATAAAGTAAACAGAAAAAACTTATCAAATAGGATATATCCAGCTTTAATCATATATATATATATATATATAAATTTTTCTGATTTTGTGAAATTTTCTGTACTACATATAACTTAGGATGATCTATGCAGGACTGTATTTAAAAGACTTAGAACAATTGCTTGGCATATATAAAGTGCTATGTAAGTTTTTTTTGCTGTTTTTATACTTTCTTACAAACACCAAATACCAAAAATAAATAAATAAATAAGATGACAAGAAAAAATAAGATAATTTATGGAGGGCCTGCTCTGTGCCAGTTACTATTTTTAGGCATTGGGGATAGAGAGCCTAGAATAGAACTGGGTAGTATGTGTTACACAGCATGGAATGCAATTCCATGAAAGTCTCCAAATTTTTAGAAAAAAGTCTTGCTAGCTTCCCTCTGTCTATCTGCGTGTTTACTGTAATTTACATGCACTTACTCTCAATGAAATAAATTATTCTATATGGCAAGCTCACAGATAATTATTTCTCTCTAAAATACTAGGCCAACTATTCCTTTGGTTGCCATTTACTGATGAAGGAAGCTTAAAGAGTATAAACCTTAAAATAAACTTAATAGACATGGACAGAGAATCTAGGAAAACCTATTGGTAGGTTCACCCTCTAGAGAAACATCATATTTTTAAATTATTTTTTATTGATACTTTCTCATTTCTGGATAGTTTATTTTATATGGAAATTTTACAAATATAGATGAAAATACTCAATACATCAATATGTTAATGTTAAAGGAATACAAGCTTTAGAATAAGATGTTTAAAAATAGAAGACTGTAATATGATTTGATATTTCATATCAAATTTAAATTTTATTACCAGTAACTGTTTAAACTTTATCTTATAATAGAAAGTTTACACATTTTTAGAAAGCCTTGAATTTTTGATCCAGATGGTCTTTTATCTAGGCTGTTTAGAACCTTTACCAAAAAATTAGCCTCACCTTGCAGCCTGCCCACAGCCATCTAAAACTTGCTTGATTCTTCTGACTGGTTGTATACAGTTTCAGACATTGGATATTATCCAAGTACTGTCTGCTTGAGGTATGGAAATGCTTAATGTTTAACTAATTTCAGTTGCATTTGAGCTTGTTAATTTTTTGTTTGTTTGTTTTTTTGTTCCTTTCTTGAGCTTGTCAATTTTTTTTTTTTTTTTTTTTTTTTTTTGCGGTACACGGGCCTCTCACATCTGTGGCCTCTCCCATTGCAGAGCACAGGCTCTGGACGTGCAGGCCCAGTGGCCATGGCTCTCAGGCCCAGCTGCTCCGCGGCATGTGGGATCTTCCCAGACCGGGGCACGAACCCGCGTCCCCTGCATCGGCAGGCGGACTCCCAACCACTGCGCCACCAGGGAAGCCCTGAGTTTGTTAATTTTAAATCAGTAAAATTCTCCACATTCTCAGTAGAGAAATATACTATATAACCTGAAAGTTATGTCACCACCATCCCAACCCACACCAAAGCACACTCAGAATCCCCAGTAACACCTCTCACATCTAATCAGAATTAAACACACCTTCTGTGTTCTGTACATACTACTATTATGGAATTTGTCATAGTCGAATATGCCAAAACTGAATTGCAAATTTCAGGGAACCCAAAGCTTCTGTTAGGTTTTTATTCTCTAATTCTTAGGGTAGTGTCAGGGAAATAGTAAACCCTCAACAAGTGAGTGTTTTTAGGGATTAATGAATTAATCTTCAAGTACCTTTTTACTTAAAAGCAAAATAAAATTATCAGGGTAAAAAAAGATATCATATGCCATGTGATGGACATATTTTATTTTCTATCTATTCTATATCTTCTTTATCTTTTAGGGGAATACTCCTACCACATTCTTTTTCCATATGGTTGAAAGAGAGTGACTCCATCTCCATACCTTCAGGGTGGACATTCAATCCACGACCTTTGGTACTTCTTCCCCATCCCCAATGTTTTAATTATGAGAACCAATGTATTCCTTTATTTTGCTTTAGATAATCCAGTTGGGTATCAAACATGTTCAACAGCATCCTGGCTAAAACACTGTCTGCATTTTAGAATCCCCCATCAGAAATATTCACTGAGTTAATGTTCTTTAATGCTTTCCTAACTGCAGCTTTATATACAAATGCAATGCTATGTTTTATTGCCTCTTATTCTGCAGAAAGTTTTCAATTCCCACAACTAGTTTTTATTTATTTTTCTTTTTACAATGTTTCAAATATTTTGGGCAGGGCCAAACTTTTTTTTTTTTTTTTTTTTTGCGGTACGCGGGCCTCTCACTGTTGTGGCCTCTCCCATTGCGGAGCACAGGCTCCGGACGCGCAGGCTCAGCGGCCATGGCTCACGGGCCTAGCCACTCCACGGCATGTGGGATCTTCCCGGACCGGGGCACGAACCCGTGTCCCCTGCATCAGCAGGTGGACTCTCAACCACTGCGCCACCAGGGAAGCCCTAAACTATATTTTGAACAGATTTATAGAATGGTGTTTTCTTCGTACCTTTTCTTATTTCTCCCTTAAGTGTCTGATAGGTGAGGATTTTCACCTCTGTTCTCTTTCTCAGGCTTGACATTTGTCTCTATTTTTATTTTTCAGCCTCTTCCTCTTACTCAAGATTAAGAAAAAGTTATGTCTATGTAACACTTTAGAAATATTCACCTTAAAAAAAAAGTACAATGGTTAAAGTAAGATGTCTCACTGTACATCATGACTTGGTAATGGCTTATCTTTCTCTTTTAACTCTTTATTAATAGAGAGAAACTGCTAAAGAATAGGTATTTTTTCCTCTTGAATGTATTTCTTTAGCTCCTTATTCCCCCTCTTGTCTCTCAAAAAATTGATAGAATGAAATTTTTACATTCCAGACCCTACATGTATAACCAAAACTAGCTTTAGTTTTGTTTTTAGGTTTTACTTTTTATGCAGCACAGGAATGCTAAAGAAAGTAAGAAAAAATATTTCATACTATCTTTAGTGTTTCCAATGAGCATTTCAATTATGTGCTTATTAGTGTACATTCTTCTTATGTTTGGGTTTTTTTATTTGTTTCTTTGTAGAATAGCTTTAGGTTCACAGCAAAATTGAGGTGAAAAGTACAGAGATTTTCACATCCCCTGCCTCCACACATGCACAGCCTCCGCCGTTATCATCATACCCCACCAGAGAGGTAATTTGTTATAATTGATGAACCTACGTTAACACACTGTAATCACACAAAGTCCATAGTTTACCTTAGAGTTCACTCTTGGTGTTGTACATTTTATGGGTTTGGATAAATGTATAATGACATGTATCCAACATTATAATATCATATAAAGCATTTCACTGACCTAAAAATACTTCATGCTCTGCCTGTTTGTCACTCCCTTCCCTCCCATAAAAAAACCTGAGCAACCCCTACTCTTTTTTGCTGTTTTGCTTTTTACTTAGTTTTGCCTTTTCCAGAATGTCATATAGTTAGAATCATACAGTATGTAGCCCTTTCAGATTGGCTTCATTCATTTAGTAATGTGCATTTAAGGTTCCTCCGTGTGTTTTCATGGCTTGATAGCTCCTTTCTTTTTAGCAGTGAAAAATATTCCACTGTCTGGATGTACCACAGTTTATTATTCCACTCACTTACTGAAGGACATCTTGGTCGCTCCCAAGTTCTAGCAGTTATGAATAAAGCTGCTATAAATATCTGTATGGAGGTCTTTGTGAGACATAAGTATTCATTTCCTTTAGGTAACAAGTGAGGAGCATGATTACTTGATTATATGATAAGAGTAGGTTTAGTTTTGTAAGAAACTGCCAAAATATTTTCCAAAGTAGCTGTATCATTTGACATTCCCACCAGCGTAGGATGAGAATTCCCACTGTTCCACATCCTCACCAGCATGTGGTATTGTCAGTATTCTAGATTTTGGTTATTGTAGTAGGTATAGAGTGGTATCTTATTGTTTCCATTTGTATTTACCTGATGACACATGATGTGAGGCATCTTTTCATATGCTTATTTGCCATCTGTATGTCTTCTTTGGTGAGGGATCTGTTAAAGACTTTGGCCATTTTTAATCAGATTGTTTTCTTATTGCTGAGCTTTAAGAGTCCTTTGTATATTTTTGGTAACAGTCCTTTATCAGATATGTGTTTTACAAATATTTTCTCCCAGTCAGTGGCTTCTCTTCTCATTCTCTTGGCATTGTCTTTTACAGAGCAGAAGTTTTTAATTTTAATGAAGCCCAGCTTATCAATTATTTCTTTCACAGATCATGCCTTTGGTGTTGTATCTAAAAAGTCATTGCCTTTGTTTTGGCTGAGTGTAGTACCATGATTATTTTTTTAGAATGTTAGTTTGATTAAACATCATCCAACATTATTTAAGAATTATTTTAGAATTAATAAAGTACCAATTGGAAAATATTATATTAAAAGAATTGGGAAATATCTGAATATTCACTTCGAATAAAAAGATATGTTTGTGCCTTATGATATCCAGTGTGATATTCAGTGATACTAGATGTGACAGGTACAACCATGTCTCCTGCCTAATAGCTTTGATTATTTACCAACTAACTAAAAGATTAATATGTGTTAAGAATTTAATTCCCTTGCTGCAATGGACTAAAGTTTGTGTCACCCCAAAATTCATATGTTAAAATCCTAACCCTTAATGTGATGGTCTTAGGCCTAGCCTTTGAGAGGGAGGTCATTAGAGTCTAAGAGTGGTGTTCTCATGAATGGATTAGTGCCCTTATAAAAGATACCCCAGAGAGCTCCCTCCCTGCTTCTGACTTGGAGGTTACAGTGAAAAAACAGAGTTCTGTAAACCAGGAAATAGGTCTTCACCAGACAGTGATTCTTTCAGTGCATTGATCTTGGATTTCCCAGCCTCCAGAACTGTGAGAAATAAAGTTCAGTTATTTATAAACCACTCAGTCTATGGTGTTATGTTATAGAAGCATGAACTAAGACACTTGTTGTCCATCATCAGGCTGTGAAAAGCTGACCTATTTTAAGCCCAAAATAATCTAGCCATTCACACAAACTCTTGTTAATAACCCTTTTCAGTCAGATTGTATTTTGACATTTTTCTCTAAGAAAAAACACATTTTACTACTCAGTCTGTGAAACACAGAACCCAAGTAATGTTTTTTGTTTAAAATAAACATTTTTTTCTGTTGTATGTGCCATGACATAGTTGTTTACGATGTAGAATACCTACTACTATTAGTGTAATTGTCAGAAACATCTATTTTCAGTAAAGCCGTGTTACTAACCCAGCTAAAACATACACTTTCAAGAGATTCACCCCAGGGATATTTACCCTGGGATTCTCTAACCTACTGAACTTTAGAGTTGACTGGAGCTTCTATAAAATGCCTGCTGCACAAGCCCTATACCAATTAAATAACAATCTTTGGAGATGGGGCCTTAGATTATATTTTTGGAAACTCCCCAGGTAATTCTAAGGTGAAACTAAGGTGAAATACCATTTATTTGGGCCAAACAAATGTTCAGAATCTTATTATTCAATTTTTAGTCATTTGTAGAGAACCATTTCCTTGTCAAAAAGACATTCATTTAGTGTTGCTGGCTAATGTCAAATGTTTTTCCTTTCATTTTTAACATGAAACATGTTACAGAAACACTTGATAATCATAAACAACTGCATTTTAAAAGATTTCTATTGTTGTGAATTATTTTTGCTCATTCAGCTCTTCCTGGAGGACTTTTCTCACTGGGAGGTAATCTATGTTTAGTCTTAACTCAAAAAATGAAAGCTCTTCAGAAAGGCTTGGGGCATACAGGTCATTAGCAAAAAGCTGAAATTGAAGTATTCACTGATCCATTATAATAATGAATACTACATTATTACAAGATTTACTTTCCTAGAATAGTAATTTTCCCACGTGGGCATTCTGCAATATTTTATTGTAGTAGACTTACCTTTAAACTTATTTCTGAATACATATAGCATATAAACAAAATCAAATCGGTAATAATGAATGTAGAACAAAAGAAGGATTTTTGTTTTAAAAAGATAAAAGTTATGTCCTACTTTTTCCTTCAGAACAGTAAAATGCAAACTGGTGGAAAGTTTGATTAACTTAAGGGGTAGTTGTTCACTAGCAAAAACCAAAGCAAAAAAAATAATTTTGGTAATAATATTTTAAAATAACTTAAGTCTAAATATTCCCTATAGAATATACTATGTATTCTATAGAATCTCACTATAGAAAAGATATTCTATTATAATAAAATATCTATTCCCAATTACAATTTAAAAAATATGTATTAAGTGCCAACTTTATCTAATACTGTACAGGTGATGTAAATATGAGTAGGAGATGATTCCCACTCTTAGATAGTTAACCATATTTGGATGACACACACTTATGCATAAAAACTCTAATAGAGTGAGTGCTATACTAATAAATCATGGAGATCAGAAGAGGGTATGTTTCAGCCTGAGACACTGAGCAAGGTTGCCCAAAGGAAGAGGCATTTGAAATGTATTTCAAAGAATGAGAAGCTTTCCATAGGGAGCAGAATGAGTAAAGCAAATCAATAAAACTTAGAGCATTCTGCAGAAAGGCAAGCCGTTCAATATGTCCAAAACTTAGAGTACAGGTGTGAAAATCAGCTGTCACTGGGGCTGTGGTCACTTTGACCCGGGATCATGAAGAATCTTGAATGTCATGCTAAGGATTTTGATCTTCCTCTTGGGGGCAGTGAAACATCATCCATACAATCCACACAATGTAATTTTGATTTATTTAAGACATGATTTCTTAGCCACTTTCCTTGGCCTGACACGAAGCTGTCTCCCCACAGACATACTTTACCTTTTTCTTTCACATTAGTCAATTTGGTAAGTTAAAATGTTTTACAGTTACTCTATTTCTTTAAAATTAAGACAAAACGGTGAGTGTCCCATAAAAATATATATTAGTACATGTTAGTTATTTCTATTAAAGATAAATCATTATGATTGAGGTTTATGATTTCATTGGTATGTATACATACTATAATTTTGATATGTCTAAAATTTATCAAATACAAATTTATTTTATAACCCATTCAAAAAGACTTGCAATTTCTTAACCAATAAATAATACATATGTTATATGAAAAACTTGAGAGTTAAGGTAGAGGAAAGAATTGCATAACTAAGGCTTTTTGGGGAAAAGGCTGTACAAATAATTAGTCTGAGAACAGAGCTTTACTTGTTTGCTTGTTTGTTGGATAAGACAAACAACTTTAGCCTTAAGGTTCATTTTACAACCCTGGGAAATTTTGTTTTAAACATTTTACTTATTGAAAGCAAACAAATGAATATTATAAATGAACATTCATTTATTTAGCAAATATTTATCAAGCACCCAATATGGGTGTGGCAATGTTCTAGCCACAAAGCATGCAGCAATGAAACAGAGTAGAATCAATCCTGACCTCATGGGTCTTGCATTCTAATGGCAGTTGTCATAATGGGGGCAGGAAAACAGTCAAACAATAAGAATATAAACTAATTCATAATATGTCATGTGGCAGTGGATGATGTTGAAACAAAAAAGCAGGATAAAAGGGTCTGGGTTACTGGCAAAAAGAAGAATTTGCTAATTTTTGTACTAGAATGATTGGAGGAGGGCTCACTTAATAAGGTAGCATTTAAGCCATGCAGATGGAAGCGGGGAGAAAGAACAAAACTTATGGGAAAAGAGTGTCCCCCAATGTTCAAGGGGAAGCAAGCAAGCCTAATGCAGCTGGAAGAGAATGAGCCAATGATAGAATAGATGGCAGGACATATGAACAAAATGTGAGAATGCATGGGGTGAAGAAGACGGAACCAAATCGTATAGGGCCTCGCCAACTATTCTCGGAATTTGTTTTTTAATGTGAGTAAGATAGGAATCGATTGGAGAGTCATACATTTTAGAACAATCAATTTGGCTGCTCCTGAGACTAGACCATGGAGAATGAGGGCATAAGGAATCTATTGTGATAACCCAGGAGGGAGAGGATGGGAGCTTGGACTGGATGGAAGCAGGGAATGTAGGAACAAATAGCTGCATTCTGGATATACTTTGAAGATATAAGAGGCAGGGATATCAATATGTGAAATATTGAATTACTGACTACTTATGTATTAAAATTGACTTCATAAAGGTGGCAAAGTTTTGATATTACCAAAACCACAAAAATCACAGAGGATTACTCACCCCTAGAACAGACCAGACAATATTTCATGTACTCTTCTTTGACCTCAAGCATCAAAAAGGATAGAAGCAAAACTACCTTTGTAATTGTTGAGCATCCAGTCTATGGAACTGGCCCACAAATTAGTTCATTTTGTTTAAAATATAATATCTGATTTAAAAAAATCAGTGAGGGTAAATGCAGAGTAAATGTTTGTTTCATTCTAATCATTTAAACTGACTATGTTATTGAAATCAAATTTACCAACTAAATGCTTATGTAGACACTCAGAAGCAGTTACAGATAAGTTAATAACATCATTTCTTACATGTTGACCCTATACAGCCTAGAAATGATACTATTTTTTTTATAGCTGAGTAGTCATCCTGAATCAAGGAATCTGATTACTTGTGGTAGAAAACCGACAGTGGGACTTCCGTCCTTACTTAAGAACAAGCTGGAAATAGACTCTGAAAAGGATTATATGTGTAAATCACTATATAACAAACCATTCCAAATTTATTGGCTTAAAATATGAAGTGTTTATTACTTCTCACAAGTCTCAGTGGATCTCAGGTGTCCTTCTCTTGTCCACAGTTTGCTAGTGAGTTGGGAGGGGCTGGCTGGTCTTAAGATGGTCTTAGCTGGGATGCTCAGCTCTGTCCCTGTGGTCTCTCCTCCTGTGGGCGATTTGCCTAGCGTTCTTCTCATGATGGTGGTGGAAGTCCAAGAAAACAGTAAAAAATGCACAGCACTTTTTAAATCCTCTGCTTGTGTCAAGTCTAATAACAGCCTAATGGTTGTAGCCAAGCAAATCACACAGCCAATCCCAGATGTAAGGAGTGGGGAAAAAGGCTCTGACCATTTAGTGAGAAGTTCAAGGACACAAGTAAAGAGCAAACAAAATACACAGTATTAACCACAAACCCAAAAAGTATTACAGCCACCATTTCTTTTGCAAGTGTCAAGTCTGAAAGACAAGCATGTTTGGTTAAGGCCTTATTCCCAATCTTGACCTTTTGCTGCCCTCTAAAATTTGGTCACCGCGTTCAGAACAGCAAAATGACTTAAAGGCCATTTAAAGCACTTTCACACACTCCCCCCAAACCTTCTATGGTAAACACATTAACAGAATCTCATAAGGTCATACTTTGAGCCCTTAATTGAAAAATGAGAAATCGCAAAACATGAAACTCAAGGATTATTCAGATAGCAGGTCAGTCTTTGAGGACAGAAAAGGTAGTTTCTGGCTGATACTGATGCCCTGGCTCTTAAATGTGCTTGGTTTCCTAACATTTCAGTAATAAGGTCTTTGAAAGTTTTACTTTATGCACTCTTATATCTTAGGCTTTTATACATATCTTTTATTTATATCAGACAATAGCTAAATTGGCAGTAAAGTATGAATAAAAATAATTCAAATTGATTAATCTTCAGGACATCTCAAAGACATAACAGTGCACTAGTCTAGAGAACTAATCCAGAAAATGTAAATAAGTTCAGTAAAGTGTTTTTCAGAAAGAGCTTTTAATATATATCATTAATTATTTTTAATTGAGTAATAAAAATCATATAAACTTCATGTCTAAAATGTGTTAAATTCTGTCTTCCTCCTGATAACTATTCCAATTAATTTGTGGTCAAAGAGTGATTATAGAAGTTTTAGACATTCTGTGTCTTCTGTATAACTTATTCTGACTATAAAGCATGATCTGAATAATTTGCTGCCTCAGTGTTGAAATTAATAAGCTAAAGTCAGTATTAGGAACTATTTCAACATTTGCTGCCAAATATCCTTAAAATACTTTTTTTTTAAATTAATTTATTTATTTTTGCTGTGTTGAGTCTTCGTTTCTGTGCGAGGGCTTTCTCTAGTTGTGGCAAGCGGGGGCCACTCTTCATCGCGGTGCGCGGGCCTCTCACTATCGCGGCCTTTCCTATTGCGGAGCACAGGCTCCAGACGCGCAGGCTCAGTAGTTGTGGCTCACGGGCCTAGTTGCTCCGCGGCATGTGGGATCCTCCCAGACCAGGGCTCGAACCCGTGTCCCCTGCACTAGCAGGCAGATTCTCAACCACTGCGCCACCAGGGAAGCCCCTTAAAATACTTTTCAGGACAAGATAAGAATAAATAAACAAAAGCCAATGACATTAATAATTTATTTCATTACTCCCAAAAGCTACATATATTTTATCTCCTGTCATTCTTGCTCTAACTCCTTGCCCAGTCAGGATGGCAATATGTACTCACCTGTCTCCCAGAAACAAACATGGTGAGATTGTATTGTTCCACTTTCTTTGTATCATGTTGTGGCTTCCCCTTCTTTCCTGGTTACCTCTAGTAGTTGCTGTAGCTGCTCTCTGTAGCGGTTCCCTTCTTTCTGCCATAGATGGTGGCCAGTTTGAAAATTCCAACTTCCCAATGGATAGCTAGGAGTTTGTGTTATTAATAAAATTTGTTCCTTGTGGAAACTAACTCTATACATCTGTGTGTCTGTCTATCTGTATGCATATACCCTAAAACCTTTAACTTTCCTGACATACCATCTTCTCCCCCTTATAGGCCAGTTTTGGGTTGTCATTGTTTTATTCAGATGAGGTACCAAGAAGAGCAACCAGTTTAAGATAGAAGTCTGGCAAATTCCTTCATTTAAGCAGTTAACCTGGAATGTCCTTTCTTTTTACATGCCTCTTGCTGAGATTCTATGCTGTGTCTATTTGTAAATATAAAAGCTGCTCCTGGAGACAGATGGTTATTTACTGTGTTTTTTCTATTATGCAGGATAAATT
Organism: Mesoplodon mirus; assembly: GCF_964341445.2. Lineage (NCBI taxonomy): Eukaryota > Metazoa > Chordata > Mammalia > Artiodactyla > Ziphiidae > Mesoplodon > Mesoplodon mirus. The sequence continues at coordinate 23,406,652 of NC_138984.1, read as the reverse complement.
ATTAATAAGAAAATAATTGAATATTGAATATGCCCTGGCAAAGAAATAATCTTTCACCAAGTCTGTCACATAGTATGCTGCAAGCATGCATTCCAATTAGTAGAGTGGGTCGAGTAGATTAATGTATCAAATTGTTTAAATTCATGATCCAAACCTAGTTTTCTTAAGAACTTTGTACAGTTGTGAGTTAATTGTTATTCAAGTTTATTAACTTTCTGCAAGTTTCAACTATATCTTATGACCCATGGATTTATATCATAATTCAATATACATACCATTGAAAAGTTTTTCTCAAAAGCATTTTTTCATATTTGTTTCATTTTGCTAGCCTTATATTATAGCTGATCAAATAATTTTTCATTTTAATATATTAAAATATATGGGTAGGAAATATTTTACCTTGTTTTTTATAAGTAAGTTTTCAAGCAACTAAGTTTTGAAATAGAAAAGAATATATTCAGCTAGGATAGTAGAATAACTGAAATATGTGAATATTAAAGGATTGTAATATGAATACAGGAGGAGATGAAAATGTTTAACCATTCTAGATTCCCTATATCAGTGGCTCTCAAAGTGTGGTCTTTGTATTGACAGCATCAGTAGTACCTGGGAGCTTGTGAGAAATGCTAATTCTCAAACCCTAGAATTTCTGAGTCAGAAACTCTAATGGTGGTGCTCAGCCATCAGCATTTTAAAATGACATCAAAGTGATTCTAATGAACACTAAAGTTGGACATCCACTGTTCTATAGAGTTATTTATCCTTTTCAAGCAGTATTACAATCATAATATCATTTAACCTGCATTTAAAAAAATTAAAGTATTTTTAATTGAGAAGACTAAAATTCAGCAAGATTAACTTCTTCAAAATTCCACAGCTAGATTGATACAGAACCAGTACCTGATTTGACTTTCACTGAAACTTGTGCCATTAACAAACTCATAATTTTCACTTTAATTGGACAGAAAAATTAAAGGAAAAGGAAAATCTAAGTCAGGCAAGACATTGACTTTGGCATGATGTTGAAAGTAGGGGAAGGACAATCAATACAGTAATATTCACTGAGCACACACCACAGGAGAGGATTTTTCTCAGTAGAATGAAGGCTGCAATAATTTAAGCTGTATGGTTCCTGCTATGTAACAGCCTTCATTCCTCTAACAAATCATATATCAGTAGCTGTGTTCATCATGGAAGATACAACCATAAGCAAGACACAGTCCTTACCCTCAAGGATCTTGGAGTCTACTGGGAGAAACAGATTCCCCAAAATGGGTAATTTCAATATAGAACAAAATATATTTGTATTGTATTAAAGCATGCCATGATGAACACATAGGAAAAACACTTCTTCTGGTTCTTAGTTTGAGAGAAGGGCTGGCAGGTGATTCAAAGACCACTTCTGGAATATTATAGAATCTTAGAGGAGAGGAAAAATATCTTAACCCATAAAAATAGCTAACAACATGACAAAGAATGAATGGGCATGAATCCTTACTCTCTTGACAATTTTTATCTAAAGAAGAGTGCATACACTTTCAAATGTCATTATTCTGAAGGATCATTGTCCAAAGATACATTTAAAATCCAGAGAAAAGTTTTGAACTGAGTTTCTTCATCGGAATATAATAATTTAAATATTTTACAGTATAAAAATTAAGCATACACTCATTCTGCTTAAAAAACACTATAATTTAGAATACTAAAAATAAAAATCATAGTTCAATGCTTATTTCATATTTGGGGGGAATCAGATATAAAAGGTGATGATGCCATCAGAAAATATTTACACAGTCAGTGCAAAAGTGGGAGACAGCATTGAACATGTTGTAAAATGAATTATAATGAAAGATCTATAATCTATGTAGCCTCTGATCTACTGAGGGTTCCTATACTGTTAATTCAGTTTCTTTTCATAGAAGTATCAGCTAAGTTCAGCACAGTAATACTGAACTATTCCAGTTTTGCTGAATAAAACTGATAATGAGTTTTCTCTTACCTTCCAACATTTTACGTGATGAAAGTAGAAAAATAGGAAACACCTGAAATACTGGAGCAGATAGAGTGAAAAATAACTAAATCAGAAAGATTTTCCTAAATTTTCAGTAAGTTACACAATAAAAATAAAGATTTAATATGGAACAGCCTTTCCATTGCAGTTGTTCTACGACAGTGAACCCATGGTGATTAGAGTATTTTTTGTATTAAATTATATTGTTTTGCATTAGTGCTACCTGATTCTAGATAATATTGATATTTATATCATCTAACTAATTTCTACATTAACCAAAATATGTAGCTAATAGACCAAGAAACATGACAAGAGAAAAGAGATGTTCCTAACCCTTTGTTAGCCCACAAAAATACTGAGCTGTAGAATATATAAGGATACTAATTTCAATATTAGTCAAGTAATGTCAATGTTAGGTGCAGTTCTGACTGATTACGCCTCAAATTCTTTCTTGCAATGAGATGAGATACAAATAAATATGTCAGTGATATTAAATCTTTATTATATTAAACTTTTATGTGTTGAAAACAACAGTTTATCTCAGGGAGAAATATGATAGTTTAAAAATCAGTTCATAAATAATTGGTATTTATAAATTTGGTAGTTTGCTCCCAGCAGGGAATTAAAATACACCTCTAGGTACATGCTGGTACAATAGGCATGAAATGTAAAACAGTGAATAGCAAGAGGACACCAAGATTCTGAGACTAGATCCAAAAAGAGGGAGAAAAATAAAGCTTAAATCTAATTTGGTATCTGATATCCAAGGGGGAGGCCACTGTTGTGGAGATGTCAAATGGGAGAGCATTGAGCAGAAATTTCAGAAATAGCAGATTTGACACTTGTTGTTGTGGGTCAACTTTTAATAGAATATTTTGAAAGAAAGTCATGTTAAGCAGACTCAAACCATCTCTCTACCATTCTGTATATCAATGCCATTGGGAGAGAGAGTTATGAATGGAGAAAAACTCCATTCATTCAAGAGGTCTTAACTGGAAGTGTAGCCAAGGAGTTTGAGTGTCTTCTTTGATTGACTAGCTCCAGCCCATCTCAGCCTATTACAGTTTTCAATGTTGTAATAATTCTTGATTTCCTAACTCATTGAAGCTAGACAGGGTTGGAACAGCCAGCCATGTCCTAGAACTGTGTTCAATGGAAACAAATAAAATGAGTGCAGGACTAAGTCAGAGCTTGAGATAGTCTATGTTATTTATTGACAAATATTTTTTCAAATATATCCCAAATATATTTCTGGCCTATAATGAAAAAGTAGACAAATCAATTTAGAATAGAGATTAAAGTTATCAAGATCAACTTTACCAAGTGGATGTTTTAAATACAACAGTGTGTTATGGCATGTGATTTCTTAAAGAAATGTCTTAGATATGAAGTCACATTATTTATTAAACTTCATAATGGACTAAGGAAACCCATGATTTAAAACAAGGCAAAACTAATATATAGTTGTAAAATATGTCAAATAAACGATATTCTTGTTTTTAAGTTTACAAGAATTATATAACAGTACTCGTAAATATAAGAAGTATAGTATTCTTCTGTTTACAATTTTGAGATTCTTATTTAAATAGAACTATTGATTCTATTTAATTATGAGTTATTCTATTAAAATTTATAAAAATCCGTGATTTATGCTAGGGAAGCTCATGTAGCCAGAATGTATTAATAAAATATTGAGACCAAAAAGGAAGAAGGGTAGTATTGAGGCTGAGAAAGAGGGGAGAGACACTTAACAAAGTAAACCACACACATTTTGCGATTCCAGAGACATTACCTTTTCCTTAAACATATTGTCAGGTTTTATCAGGAACTATTATCTAATGTTTTTCAGAAAGTGTGATAATGTGCTTATGTATTTTGGTTGCTAAATTAAAAGTTAAGAATTCAACAGGTTTTTTATTTTTTCAGTGAATCAGAATGAAATTTAAGATGATTTCTTGATGATATTCTAAATTGTATGGAATATTTCACTATATTATCCAAAATTGAAATAAGGTTTACTTTTATTATTTTTGTTTTCCTGTTTAACGTTCTCTTTTGATAACTCAAAATTATTGTTGAATTTGATTTAGAGTTTTCAGTGGTCGTGGACAGTCCAGTTAGTCAAGGAGTTAATAACTATGGAAGAATATTTGAGAATATTTTAAATCTTTGTATTGAGAAATTTAAATTAGAAGGATGTACTCAAATACTACCTAAATCACCAGTGACAACTGAATTGTGGGAAGGGGGTGTTTCTTTTTATATTGCTTTTGCTCAATCTATTCTAAAAGTGCTAAATGCAGATTTGAACAATAACCATCTTAAACTTCTTTAAACATCACTAGTGTCATATATATATATAACATATGCCATTTATATATATGTATATAAATGTACATTAACAAATGAGATTTAATGTGTATTCAGTGACTTATTTTTAGGATTATGCTGCTTTTCCCGCTTTGGTAATTTACGAGGATCACTTCAAATATAGCATCACTAGATTCTGATGTGTTATATTTTTCTTTATTGAATGGATATTACAAGAAACTAAGACCATTAGTTAAGAAGAGGAGTAAGAAAACATCCCAAACATCAATCAGTAGTAGAATGGATAAATAAAATGTAATATATCCTTGAAGTGAATACATGCTATCATGAAAATGAATGAGCACACAGCAAAACATAATGTTGAGTGAAAGAAATCCGGCAAGAAAAATACATAATCTATGATTCTTTTCATAAAAAGTTCAGAATCAAGCAAAATTATTCTGTTATTTAAGGGTGCATACTGTACAGAACTCCACAGCAAGACAAGGGAAGGATAACCATAAATGTTAGCACAGAGTTTACCTTCAAGAGGGAGAGCAAGGGTTGGAAACAGGAAGAGGCACACAGGGGAGCACTTCTGGGGTTCTGGGGTTGTTTTCTTTCTTGACGTGGACGGCAGTCACACAAGTGTTTGCTTTTCAGTAATTCACTAATCTATATAGTCTTTCGTATGTGCACCCTAATTCTCAGTAAAAATAAACCATAGGTAGATAGATAGATAGATAGATAGATAAAATAGATAAATATAAATAAAAGGGAGAATTAAAATTAAAATCAAGAAAACCAGGGTATTTGATGTATTGTTTATTTCTTCCAAGTTGTACAGTTGAACTGCCATAGAAAACATATCACAAAGGGTCATGGGAGATATTTTGGAAAGACTAAGAGACTGAAAACTTGGGTTCAGCATCCAGATCCATACTTAAACACTTAGCTTTGTGTAAACCATGAAAATTCACTTCAGTTCTCTGAGCCTCAGAGTTCTTATCTGCAAATTGGGAGTAATAATTATTTGTAGAAAAGTGGATGATAATTTCAATGAAAGTATAAAAATTATTTAGATAATTATCTCCTCATCTCCATCCTTCTCACCACAAATCCTCACTTTTTTTGCATGAAAATGTGGAAATGATTTCAGCTATAATTGCCAAAATGTATGAAGTATTTTACACATTTCACACATTCACTATTTTTTTCAACAAACCTTCATTGAACAAAGCATTGTGGTCATGAATAAGGCAAAAGATTTTATCATTTTCATTACACACATACACAAAGACACTCACATACACACACACACACACACACACACTCCTTCTCCCCTTTGTCAGGCTAAGCACATTGGAAAAAAGAAATCAAGGAATAAAAAAGAGCAAAGTGGTTCTTAGCCAGGATTCATCTATTGTCATTCCTGTTTGTAGGGACGTAGCAAAAAAAAACCCCACATCATTACAGGCATCAACCTGACTGCAAAATATACACAACGAGAATTAGGAAAAAAGAATGACATTTATTCAGACTCTCTTCCTCTTTTGTGCCATGCACTGCACTAGATGCTTTCTCTCCTAATACTCCATTTAATCTCACAGAAATACTGCAAATAAAATCAAGCTCCAAGACATCAAGTGCTATTCGCAGGCCTCATGGAAGATAAATGCCAGAATCAGGATTTCACCTCAGACCTGCCTGACTCTACTACTGCAGAGTATACCCCACACCCATCTCTCACTCTCAAATACGTACACACCCAAAGACAGTTTTTTTAATTAATTTATTCTTTATTGGTTGCTATCTTTAACATGCCAAAGGAAGAAAGGAACCAACTAATGACCCAGAACCAGTTTTCAGAAATATTTGGGTCACAGTCCTAAACATATGAAAAATTCTTTCTAATAATGATCCTATTGAGTAATTTGGAAACCAATTTATTTTGTGTTTATGTGCCACTAGTCGATTACTATATTAATGTATACCTAGATTTTGTGATATTAGTAAAAAGGCTATACCTGAATGTTTATGTAGTATTGATTTAAATGGTTTTAATTGGTAGCAAGCTAAGAGTTCAATAGAACATTTGACAAAAGCAAATTTCTACAACTAGAATAAAATATACATGGATTTTATTAAAGTCCAAACAATATTTCTCTGATTTAAAAATATTTTTCCAATAAATATTGCATTATACTTATCTCAAATGAATATTCATCAAATAGATATTAAACCCTACTTTTTTCAGATAAATATTGGATTATACTTGAGCATTGAGATGTCTTATACCAAATACCTAAAGCTCGAAAGATCCCTCCCTGCCCCCCGAATAGAATGATACCCCCCTCAATACATATGTGTGAAATATAATTGAAAAAGATGCTCCTATCTTCCCTTTTCTGTCATTGAAGATTTTACCACCAGTGGGACGGAGGAGTGGTCTATGGTCACCCAAGTTTTTAACAATTACTAAGAATTTATTTTTCTTTCGTCCTCATGCCTATTCAAAGTAATACAACTTTCAATGTTCAAACCATTTAGGTTTCATTTAGTTTTCTTTTGATCATAGCAATAACATTTATTTCTAACAGTGCAATTAAATTTTGTATTTGTTTTATGTATTATAACTACCACAGCACCACAGTATATACCCAAATTTGTCATTATGTTCTACAACTGCTAGTGCAATTAGAATTTTTATGTTTCTTTTAGCTTTGTAATTTTGAAGTAATTTTAAGGACATAGAAATACAATGTGTAGAGTGAAGTGGAGTGGGAATTGTTTGTTATTCTGAAGAAGAAAATGTACAATCAATTCTTCATTTTCTATTAAAGGAATATGATAGGAAAGTAAATATACATATTTCACTTATGCCTTTGATAACTAGAGTCTAACCATCTGCCAGACCATATTGTTGCATAAATAATTCCCATCAGTTGCCCTACTAACTCTGATCAATTAATACTTGTAATTCAAGTTCAGTAACAATAAAAGCTATATCTAGCAAACATGTATTTCCTGGGTGCCAAGCAGGATGAGAGATACAGTTTAAGCTGTTGAAGTTTAGTACCATAAAAATTACATTAAGTGTATAGGTAGTTATAATGAATCACTAGTAAAAGGAAACTGAATATGAATAGTCTTCAAAGGCACAATTTTTGAATTCACCTCCTATATCTTGATTGCCCAGCAGTTATCATCATGAGTCGCCAAATAAGGTGCATAGAGATTTTTAGATCATGAAGCTTTAGGCATTCTCTGGATTCAAATGAGTCCCCTGAACATATCCTGCATCCTGATAGTGACTGTGGGATGAGAAATAACATAAGGTTTATGGCTAAGCTGAGAGTGAGAAAGAGCTTATATGCCATCTTCCTTAGAAAAACAACATGATGTCTATTTTGAATTCTCTGCCTTGCATTTCCCCCAATTTTATTCCCGGAATTTATTGTCCTTAGTGTGACCCCTTCTTTCCATATCCATAATGTGTACTTCTGATCCTTGAGCCTCATCGTGAAAGGACAGGTGGAACCTTATTTTAAGAACCGGGATAGTTTTTTCACAAAAATCAGGAGATAAAGTATTATGAGTCCCTATGTGGTCAGCAAAAAGGGAAGAACAATTTTATCACTTGCAACCATATTGTTACTTTTCTCTTTACGCTCTGGATGCATGTTCTGTTTTGATATGAGGAAATATTTCTAAAGATAAAGAATGCACTTCCTAACAGCATTCTGACATATGTTCCTAATAGACCTTCAACATTTTTGAGTTAATAGTGTTTGATGAGCTGGCTATCAAATATTAAAAAACACAGGTTTTAATTCATTAGTTGTTAATATTTTATTCATAAGATAAATAGCATCATGTAATCATTAATGATCTACTCTCAAGGAGAATGTTTTTATAGGATGGTATTTATGAGAAGTTTTCAGAATTAGTTCTGCATTACTAGATTTCTGAAAACTATGAGTTTCCTTTAAAATGTTAATAATACATGTATTTAAATATACTTTAATCCTCCTGGAAAATGGGAAAAATAAATTGCAAATTGTGCTTATCGCTTTTTTAAAAAAATTTTATTGGAGTATAATTGCTTTACAATGTTGTGTTAGTTTCTGCTGTACAATGAAGTGAAGCAGCTATATGTATACATATATCCCCTCCCTCTTGGACCTCCCTCCCACCCTCCTCATCCCACCCATCTAGGCCATCACAGAGCACCAAGCTGAGCTTCCTGTGCTTTATAGCAGGTTCCCACGAGCTATCTATTTTACACATGGTAGTGTATATATGTCATTCCTAATCTCCCAGTTTGTCTCACCCTCCCCTTCCTCCACTGTGTCCACATGTCTGTTCTCTACATCTGCATCTCTATTCCTGCCCTGGAAATAGGTTCATCTCTTATATCATTTTAAAATGCACTAATAATAATCTAGGGACCAATATTTTGTTGATTCAACTTTTGTCACTTACTAAATTAAATAGTAGTGTGCATAATATAATTTCATTTCTATAATTTTATAATCCCTTCCTGGGAGTAATATTATCTTTACTTCATCTAATTTTTCTTATAAAAATCATTTGGGGTCAAAAGGTATAGTGTAAAAGTATCAAAGTATGTTTTTGAAAGAACATGCAGAAGAAATTTAATATGACTGCTTCTGTACATGAAAATTAAAACTAACAGTTTCAGTACTTTTAATTGCTGTTTTTCACATTTTAGAAACTATACTATCATTCTTCTAAATTTACAAGCTTGTTGTTATAGATTTAGAGATTAGAGCATTATGTCATATTCTAAAACAAATATTTGAATTAGGAACAAGATCTCATGTTGCATAAACTATTGTAATTTAGATTGTCATTAACATCAATAGATTTCTTATTGTATTAACAACCTTTAATTTAGTTAATCATACAATTTGTTTCTGTTGCAGAAAATGCAGCATTTCCATATGGGTTAGCAAACTCAAATATACTATTTCTAGCTTTTTGAAAGTTACCTCAAATTCAAGTCATCAATGTTAGAACTGTATATTCTGAATAGGTATGATAATAAGATATTTTATGTCTAACTTTCCATCGTCTTGAGTTATCACTCTTTCCCCACTGTTCATTTCATACTGTCCAATTTCCATGGAATTTTCCCCTCTAATCTTGTCAATCCTTTGAAATCAAGCTGTCTTTTATTCAGGAGTTATTTTTATTCTCAGGATCATCTTGCAAATTATTTTATATCATTACAAACAATCCTACTGTTACCTTTTCAATGGCGAAAAAATTAGAGATCCCAGCGTTAATGTGTTCCATCGGTAATGGTGCCAAGTTCAGATGGCAAAATTGTAATTGCATTTAATCAAGAAAATTAATTCAATATATGGTAAAGATATTTTACTAAATTAACATTATAGTTGATATAACAAGGCACTATTCAGTGAGTATTGCATAAATTAAATTATAAATATAAATTTTATTTAAATTTAAATTTAATATAAATTAATTATAGATATAGATATAAATTATAATTACTAGGGCATTTGGATAGTTTAGAATTTCATGTGCTATCTAGTTTCCTATTCCCACAAAATTCATCACTTTATGTGCTTGACTTACAAAAACTTAACTCATGAGGCTAATATGCATTTTAAATGACTACGTTCCATGATATAAATATTTTTGTTCCTAACAATAAACATATCTGCAGCTAACATTTCTTAAGAGTAGATGATATTTATTTGAAAATTGGCATTCAGTTGCCATACCTGGCTGTTCACTGATTTAGAAATTTAATTTTGAGGTCTTCAAGGCTACTGGAGTCATAGCTCTGATGTAGTTAATCATTGAACTGCCTTTTATTTATTTAATTGTGGTTAATGAAACATAAAATGTATCATCTTAGCTATTTTTAAATGTACAGCTTAGTGTTACTATATTCACATTGTTGTGCAGCAACTCTCTAGAAATTTTCATCTTGTAAAATTGAAACTCTATACCCACTGAACAATGAACCACCATTTTTAAAACTAGACTGCCTTTCTAGATTTGGAAAAGCTCTCCTTCTTCATTATTTCCCCTTTCTTCAATGAAAGTGGATTTTAAATTGACTTTGAGGAAACAAACATATAAACACTCATTTTAATGGACATGTATTAAAACTGTTTTAACAATAAGAGCAAACTTTAATTCACCTAGCTGTTTTTAGTTTGCAGGGCACCTTGATAGACATTACTTCATTGCTTTTTTCCTACAGTCCCTTTGACATAGATGGAGCAGTATTAGCGTTGCACTGGAAACAAGGTAGAGGACATTCAGGTTGTCAAGTCCCCACTCAGAATCCCTGAGAGAGGAAAGCTGTTATTGTTGGAAATGTAATGCTTTTAGTTAGTATTAATTACCTTAAATCAGCTACGTAAATTGGGAAGCATAGGCATACTTCTGTTTTACTGTGACAGATTAAAACAGTTTAAAATTCATAAAATTTTATTGAGAGAAAGCAAAAACAAAAAATAGGAAGAACAGCCACCCACAGTGCACCCTCCACCACCGAGTCCAAGTAGCCAGTACCAACCCAGATAAGGATTCTGTACCTCCATAGAGTGGGCATTAAAGAAAGATGAGGAAACTGAACCACAGAAATCAAAGTGTCTTCCCAAACTCACATGATTGCCGAGGGGCACAACTGGGACGAATATCAGATCCTTTCCCTCATCCCTCAGTGCTCTTTCCATCTTGCCATGTTGGAAAGGCTTTTCCTTATCACCCCCAATCCAGGGGTCATAAAGCAGCACAAAACTGCCTTCAAAAGAGTGAATTATTACTTCTGGTTTCCCTCATATTCATTTCATGGAAAAAGAATTCCAAAGCCAAATAATTAAAATGCTAAGTTATATTTGACTTTGTTCTTTCATTTGTTTTTAGACACACTCCTGAAGAGAATGTACACTTTTGAGGACAGGTCTATGTCCTATTCTTCATTGTATCCCTTGGGCTTTCTCTGTATCTGGCTTATGGTGGATAAGAAAGTTTGGTAAATGAATGAATAATTGGCTCCCATGTAGAATGTCTGAAAAACTATCTGATTTCTGTTTCAAATGCACAAGTTCCCTATCTAATTCACACCACCACCAAAGCAATGTTTAGGAAGGGTGTCTCAGAATGGAAATTCAAGCTAGAAGTCTTAAAATAAGAAATATGAAGTTTTCCTTTTTATTTCTTCCACAAATTCTCTAAGGATTTATAAAATTTACCTATACAATCTACCTCAGATGATGACTTCTAGATGCTATTTAGAAATTAGCCAGTTGTGCCAGATAAAATCATCCGAGTTGAATAATGCAAATCAGTCACCATCAAAAATGTATAATAGAGCTAGAATTTATATAAATTCTACTAAGCATTTACTTTATAGGAAAGAGGAATACATTCCACAGCATATAAATAATTAAATGTAAATGTATGCTGAAAGAGCTCATAATCATAAAAAATACATATCCTGATGGAATACTTTTATTTGACAACTACTTTTTCCTTCCAATATCTGTCTTAATATTCAAGAGTAGATTAGAAATTATATCTACAGTCCCACTCTTTCTATGAAATATGTATAAGAGTAGGTATAGATAATTTATTTTCCTTCAGCTGTACATAGAGATGGATAATTACATCTTTCTGAAAACTTAGTGAAGCCATTAAGTCTCTTCTAACCTTTAGCTGTACCTTTATAGACTTTAATATTGTCAGCTAGAACAAGTTAGTTATATACTACTATTCAAACATGCCCATCCCATTTTTCTTTATGTTTTTGTAACATTTACACAGTTTCAGGACCTATGGCTTGATTGTTCAACTCAAAGTAAATTATTTAGTGACAACATTTTCAAAAAGAGTACAGTTTTTATTACCTAGTTAAATAAAAATAAATTGATGATAGGAACCCTCTGTGCTTTCTATTTCATTGTTTTCTATAAATCTAAACTGCTCTAAGAAATAAAAATCAATTAACTAAAAAATAAAAATGATGTAGGAAAGGTTTAAAAAAGTATTACTTAAACTGGAAGTTAAGAGAAAGGGGAATAGTTTAATGACCTTAGAGTTAATTGTTTTACAGGGCATGCTAACTGCCTTTCATCTTCCCTAAGTATAAGACAAGGAAACAGAATTTAATTGCCATAAGAGAGTTGTAAGTTGTATAAAAGAAACATTCTGATATTAAAGTTCATTAGTAGTATTGAAACAGATTCCTAGCTGAAACTTTCAGAATTTCATATCCTACAGAGTTTAAAGAAAGATGCAGAAAATCAATTGTCTGGTAAAACTTAACTTTCTCTTATATAGAAGCAAGGAGATAAATTATTCAAAACTAGGAAAGCTGGTTCAGCTTCCTGTGGCTATGATCCTATATTTCCTGGACTGAACTGCTCAGCCCATTAAAAAATGAGGGCTTCATGAATTTAAGGTCACAGGTCTAATTCTTACTTCAACCTGTTAGCTTCCCTTTCTTCTGAGGTTATAGCTACTTCTACTCCTAATCTTGGCAAATTATGTTGTAACTTTCATCCATTCACAAGACAAGGTACTTGGCGTGGCCAGGCACCCCATAATCCCCACAAGTCTCTAGAAGTTTCTCAATGCAGGCTGGACTTGTACCAAAGGAGGATACATGCAAAAACGGAGATGAATCATTACAATTTTTGCTTGTCAAAAACATAGAAATGCTAAGATTGGCCTATCAAATTCTGATTCTCTAATATTAAGAAAAGAGAGGGAATTTTAGAGGGTTGTTCTATTTTTTCCTTCACAGACATACAATGAATGATTTTGAATTTTGCTTCTTCTCCAATCTCTTCATTCCTGATGAGTAAGAAACCTCTCAATTGTATTTACTGAATCTACCAAAATATTTTGTTTAGAAAAAAAATCAATAAAAAGATGAATATGTTTCTTTCTCATAATTTTTTACAATTTTTGTTGAAGTATAGTTGATTTACAATGCTGTATTAGTTTCAGGTGTTTAGTAAAGTGATTAAGTTATACATATATATATAATATATTCTTTTTTTAACATTCTCTTCCATTATAGGTTATTACAAGATATTGAGTATAGTTTCTTATGCTATACAGTAGGTTATTGGTTATCCAATAGATATCCTTATTGGTTATCTATTTTATATATAGTAATGTGTATATTTTAATCCCAAACTCCTAATTTATCCCTCTCCCTCCCTCCCTTTTAGTAACCATAAGTTTGTTTTCTATGTCTGTGAGTCTATTTCTGTTTTATAAGTATGCTCATTTGTAAATATCATTTTTTAGATTCCACATATGAGCGATATCATATGATATTTGTCTTTCTCTGTTTGGCTTACTTCACTTAGTTTGATAATCTCTAGGTCCATACATGTTGCTTCACATGGCATTATTTCATTCTTTTTTATGGGTAATATTCCATTGTATACATATATACCACATCTTTATTCATTTGTCTGTTGATGGACACCTAGGTTGCTTCCATGTCTTGGCTATTGTAAATAGTGCTGCAATGAACACTGGGGTGCCTGTATCTTTTTTCTCTGGATACATACCCAGGAGGGGGATTGCAGGATCATATGGTAGCTCTATTTTTAGTTTTTTAAGGAACCTCCATACTGTTCTCCATTAGTGGCTGTACGAATTTATATTCCCACCAACAGTGTAGGAGTGTTCCTTTTTCTGCACACCCTCTCCAGCATTTGTTATTTGTAAACTTTTTGATGATGGCCATTCTGACTGGTGTGAGGTGGTACCTCATTGTAGTTTTGATTTGCATTTATCCAATAATTAGCGATGTTGAACATCTTTTCATGTGCCTTTTGGCCATCTGTATGTCTTCTTTGGAGAAATATCTTTTTAGATCTTCTGCCCATTTTTTGATTAGGTTGTTTGTTTTTTTGATATTGAGATGTATGTATATGTTGGAGGTTAATCCCTTATCAGTCACATCATTTGCAAATATTTTCTCCCATTCTGTAGGTTGCTGTTTTGTTTTGTTTATGGTTTCCTTTGCTGTGCAAAAGCTTTTAAGTTTAATTAGGTCTCATTTGTTTATTTTTGTTTTTATTTCCATTACTCTTGGGTCTTATCTTGTTCTTTCATCTGGAACATATTCCTTTGCCATCTCATTTTATTTAAACTTCTGTTTGTATTTTTATGTATATAGTAGCTTAGTTACATTTCTTGACCTTGGAGAAGTGGCCATCTGTAGGGGATGTCCTGTGTGTCCCAGCAGTACACTACCCTCTCATCAGTCAAGGGCCAGGGACCAGCTAGTTTCAGGATAGGTTCTGACCTGTGTTTGCAGACTCAGTTTTGCAGGTTGCAGGATCATAGTTTCCTTCCTTCTGGTGGCTGCCTCCTGGTGGGTGAGTCTGGTCTAGAGGCTTGTGCAGAATTCCTGGTGGGAGGGGCCAATGCCTGCCCACTGGTGGGTGGAGTTGGCCCTCTGCTGTCAAGGGGCATGTCTAGAGGTGGCTGTAGGCTCAGAAAGCCTTTAGGCAGTCTGTCTACTGATGGGTGGGACTGTGTTCCCACCCTGTTGGTTGTTTGGCCTGAGGCATCCCAGAACTGTAGCCTGCAGGCTGTTGGGTGAGGCCAGGTCTTAGTGCTAATGTCCCAAGCAAGATGTCAGCCTTCAGATGTCTATTCCTGGACATGTTTGCCACCAGCTTTTATGTTCTAAGAGAGAGCCACAGCCACCCTCTGCCTCCCCAGGAGACCCTCCAAGACCTGCAGGTAAGTCTGGCCCAGGCTCCTATAGAGTCAATTCTTTTGTGCTGAGACCCAGTGTGTGTGGGACCTTGTGTGCACCCTCCAAGTGTGGAGTGTCTGTTTCCCCCAGTCCTATGGAGCTCCTGAAATCAAGACACACTGGCCTTTAAAGCTGAATGCCCTCGGGGCTCTTCCTCCTGATGCCAGACCCCCAGGCTGGGGAGCTTGACATGGGACTCAGAACTCACTGCTGTGGGAGAACTGCGATATAATTATTCTCCAGTTTGTGGGTCGCCCACCTGGGGGGTATGGGATTAGATTATAACACGAGTGTGCCTCTCCTACAATCTCGTTGTGATTTCCTCTTTGTCTTTGGATGTAGAATATCTTTTTCGGTAGTTTCCAGTCATTTTTACTGATGGCTGTTAAGCGGTTAGTTGTGATTATGGTGTTCTCTTGGGAGGAGTGAGCTCCAGGTCCTTCTACTCCATCATCTTTTCTTCTCTCCCCAGTATATTTTTCTATATTTTTGAATAATATAATTTCCTTAATCACTGGCTATAAGAAAATAAAAGTAACATATGAACTGGTTAATATTATAAATAATACAGTAAGTCCCCACTGGGTAAAATAAGACAAAATCCACATTTCACAAAGTCACAAAGATTTATGTAATTCAAATACATAAATCTCTTATATATATAAAAAACATGAAATATGTAATAACTTCTATCAGCATGTATTTGGCATCTTCTACTCATATACTAAATGTGATCTATTAACTATCATTTGAGTAGATGTGGCCCTATACTGATTATTTCATCCTGTTGTTGAAATAAAAATTTACTTCAAGAATGACTTGCTCATTAGGAAAACCGAATTCTCTTAAGCTTTGGACTGGGAAATCAATAACTGGAAAGATAAATGTTTTGGGTCATAATGAAAAGCAAGTATAATAAAATCCTCTCTAAGATCCTGAGGCATTGTACAAATTTATGGAAGTGGTAACTAAGTGTTCAAAGACTGAGGAGACAGGAGATAGCCTGAAAACCTGGTTCAATGTCTTGAAATATTTGTCTCTTTCTAATGATAAATGAGTTTTAATCAATTTGACTGTAGAAATAGAACCAGTAGGAGTATTATTCTAAGTGTTATCAATAATCAGGAAGAAAATACTGATATTAAGTGCTCACAATCTTTTTCAGTAGTCCCTTGAGATGAACCCAAGATATAAACAAAAAGAACTGTATTATAACATACAAGTTTGCCTGTATTTATTTTACAAAGTAGTCTCAAAGTATAGTTTATTTTTGTTAAAATTTTCTCCCCGTGTTGGGAGCTTCAGGATGGCAGAAGAGTAAGATGTGAAGATCACCTTCCTCCCCACAAATACATCAGAAATACATCTACATGTGGAACAGCTCCTAGAGAACACCTACTGAACACTGGCAGAAGACCTCAGACTTCCCAAAAGTCAAGAAACTCCCCACGTACCTGGGTAGGGCAAAAGAAAAAAGAAAAAAACAGAAACAAAAGAACAGGGACGGGACCTGCACCAGTGGGAGGGAGCTGTGAAGGAGGAAAGGTTTCCACACACTATGAAACCCCTTCATGGGCGGAGACTGCGGGTGGAGGAGGGGGAAACTTCAGAGCCATGGAGGAGAGCGCAGCAACAGGGGTGCGGAGGGCAAAGTGGAGATATTCCCACACAGAGGATTGGTGCCGACCAGCACTCACAAGAACAGAGGCTTGTCTGCTCACCTGCCGGGGCGGGAGGGGCTGGGAGCTGAGGCTCAGGCTTCGGAGGTCAGACCCCAGGGAGAGGACTGGGGTTGGCTGCGTGAACACAGCCTGAAGGGGGCTAGTGTGCCACAGCTAGCCTGGAGGGAGTCTGGGAAAAAGGCTGGACCTGACAAAGAGGCAAGAGACTTTTTCATGCCTTTTTGTTTCCTGGTGCACGAGGAGAGGGGATTAAGAGCGCCGCTTAAAGGAGCTCCAGAGACGGGCATGAGACGCTAAGGCTGCTGCTGCCGCCGCCAAGAGGCCTGTGTGACATAAGTCACAGCAAGCTCCTTTTTGACCCACCTCCTAGAGAAATGGAAATAAATCAGAAATAAACAAATGAGACCTAATGAAACTTAAAAGCTTTTGCACAACCAAGGAAAACATAAAGAAGACAAAAAGACAACTCTCAGAATCGGAGAAAATATTTGCTGATGAAGAGTCTGACAAAGGATTAATCTCCAAAATTCACAAGCAGCTCATGCAACTCAATATCAAAAAAACAAACAACCCAATAGAAAAATGGGCAGAAGACCTAAGTAGACGTCTCTCCAAAGATGTTATATAGATTGCCAACAAATACATGAAAGAATGGTAGAAAATATTTGCAAATGAAGCAAGTGACAAAGGACTAGTCTCCAAAATTTACAAGCAGCTCATGCAGCTCAATATCAAAACAACAAACAACCCAATCCAAAAATGGGCAGAAGACCTAAATAGACATTTCTCCAAGGAAGATGTACAGATTGCCAACAAACAGATGAAAGAATGCTCAACATCATTAATCATTAGAGAAATGCAAACCAAAACTACAATGAGATATCATCTCACACCAGTCAGAATGGCCGTCATCAATACAAACAATAAATTCTGGAGAGGATGTGGAGAAAAGGGAACCCTCTTGCACTGTTGGTGAGAATGTAAATTGATACAACCACTATGGAGATCAGTATGGAGGTTCCTTAAAAAACTAAAAATAGAGCTACCCTTTGACCCAGCAATCCCATTACTGGGCATATACCCTGAGAAAACCATAATTCAATAAGAGTCATGTATCAAAATGTTCATTTCAGCTCCATTTACAATAGCCAGGACATGGAAGCAACCTCAGTGTCCATCGACAGATGAATGGATAAAGAAGATGTGGCACATATATACAATGAAATATTACTCGCCATAAAAAGAAACGAAATTGAGTTAGTTGTAGTGAGGTGGATGGACCTAGAGTCTGTCATACAGAGTGAAGTAAATCAGAAAGAGAATAACAAATACCATAAGCTAATACATATATATGGAATCAAAAAAAAAATGGTCATGAAGAACCTAGGGCCAAGGCGGGAATAAAGACACAGACCTACTAGAGAAAGGACTTGAGGATATGGGGAAGGGGAAGGGGAACCTGGGACAAGGTGAGAGAGTTGCATGGATATATATACACTACCAAACATAAAATAGATAGATAGTGGGAAGCAGCCGCATAGCACAGGGAGATCAGCTCGGTGCTTTGTGACCACCTAGAGGGGTAGGATAGGGAGGGTGGGAGGGAGGGAGATGCAAGAGTGAAGAGATACGGGGACATATGTAAAAGTATAACTGATTCACTTTGTTATAAAGCAGAAACTAGCACACCATTGTAAATCATTTATTCCAGTAAAGATGTTTAATAAATAAATAAATAATTAAGTAAAAAAGAAGCTGTGGAGGAAAACACAGGAAAACATGATAATACCAATATACAATCCTTTAAAAAAAAATTTTTTTTGTCCCCGAGTAACAGTTCCTAAAATCTACAGAACCGGGCCTGTGTGATTCTGTATGGTTTTATGGAACCATAAGTTAATTATATTATTGTGAATCACTAATTAATTAATCTCCTATATTGATTATTATAAAAAATTATATTTTTATGATATCCTTGATATACATAGAATCATATAAAAGGCTGTAATATATTATAAACAATGCATTTTAGTCTATATGTCACAATTGTCTAATGTAAGAATAAACATTTATACATATCAGTTCCTGTTTGAGAGTTTATATTTCAATGTCAGTACTTACCTTCAAGAGTTTGTCAATCACATACAATCAATGTTTATAGGCAAATAATTTTCTGAGAATTTTAATGAAAAAAGATATTTTAAATTGTGTCATAAATATCAAACAGTGTGGAGTTTCGATCGGCACCATAACACTTAGTATCTTCCTGTTTCCATAGCCCTTCTCTGTGGATTTTCTCATCAGACTCATGATCTCAGTTCAGAGTTCTAGCATTTTCACTGCCTCCAGTCAACCTGTGAATAGGAATGAAGAAATTCTCAAATATTCCCAGTCATGTTGAGGCCTAGGTCAGTTTTTGCCCCAAAGCCACTTATCAGATAGAAAGACATGAAATTATAATGTGATCAGCAGTAACGTTTCTGAAGTTCAAATTTAGAACTTTGGCAGCCATTTATAAATTATTTGACAATAAATTTTAATCATAATGCTTTGTGTATCACACAAACTGTTACTATAGTGGCTTTCTTGTGAATCCACTGAATCAGTTATATATGTGTAAGAAATAAAGAAAAGCTTTCAGATGATTATATATATATATATATATATATATATATATATATATATAGAAAATAAATATTTAAATTGAATATATTTAAAATAATTACTTTTTTATATATAGCATCATGGGTCAGAATCCACATGAAGATTGGAGACATGTCTATTAAGCAGCTCCAAATGCAATTATAAATAGATTTAATTGGCATTGGGATTTAAAGCTTACTTACTAGTGTGTAACTAATTAACAGAATTTTCAGCTCACTCAGCATATGACTTCTTCAATGATAAGCTGAAGTTCTGAAAATAAAGATTTAAAATGACTATGCCTATGATTTTGAAATTACTCTCCATGCTTTCAGAGAAATTAAGAAACTAAGCATAGTACCTGAGACTCTGATATGAAGCAAAGTAAGGTTGCAATATGATAAAAATGATCATAGATTAAAATATTGGTAGAAGAAACAACTGTTATAAGTGAACTCTTATGCTACTAAAACATTTCAGAATGTAATCAAAAACTAATTTTTAGAGAACTTTTCAAAATAGTTACATGAAAATCTATTGCTATTTTGAAAAGTTTGTCATGACTGTCAGTGCTCTATTGATTTTCAGTAAATAATAATTTCAAAATTCTTTTTTTATCATAATGATCTTCCCTGCTGACTGACATAGTGGATTTTATCATTAATCATTTTCCATATTCAGCATATATTTTTATTTTGGACTCTAAACAATAAGTTATGTTTAGAAATTTCTGTAGTCTTATCCTCTCTACCTCTTCCCCCAAAAGATGACTTCTTATTCCAAGTATCTTTTTCTAACTCTAAACTTCCTTAACTATCTTCCCAAACCTTGAACTTAAACCTAGACATCTTTCAGTTTCCTGGAACTATTGGTTACTTTTCTTGTGTTCCAACGTCCTTGAACTAGTATTGTCTGAATCTGAATTCTAAATATAAATTATGCATGTTCCTCAAACACCACCTATAAATTTCTGCTTCTGTATGCTGTTCCATAACTGCCATGTTACTGCACAGGAATAATATTCTGACTATACAGCAACATTCTGAAATCATGGATTTAGGATGTGTATAGATTTTTGTAGATTTTTAAACTATCTACCCTATTCTCAGCTCATTTGTCCTCCCTATATCCTACAGTTCCCTGATTACCATGCATTTCTCCACCAACATTTCTTCCCCCAATCCCCAAAGACAACTCATTTATCTTCAGCTAAAATGCCTTCTGCACCATCTTCTTCAGGGCCTAACTTAATGATATATTTCTATATTTTTTAAAATTGGATGTTTAAAAGAGGAATTTAAAAAATAGAAATCACTGAGCATATTTCCTCTATATAGTCAAAATAATTAATAATATATTGCCTGAAAGCTTTAGAGAGAAACCTGGGCCATCATCTGGAGCCTTTTTTCTTTTTTTTTTTTTAAGTTTTGGGGCTTCCCTGGTGGCGCAGTGGTTGAGAGTCCGCCTTCCGATGCAGGGGACAAAGATTCGTGCCCTGGTCCGGGAAGATCCCACATGCCGCGGAGCGGCTGGGCCCGTGGCTGGGCCCGTGAGCCATGGCCGCTGAGCCTGTGCGTCTGGAGCCTGTGCTCCGCAATGGGAGAGGCCACAACAGTGAGAGGCCCGCGTATCGCAAAAAAAAAAAAAAAAAAAAAAAAGTTTTGGATTTAAAAAGAACCTATTCCTCACACATAAAGAGGATATCTTTTTATTTTATAGATTATACTGAACACAAGTTCTAGTGTGTGCCTAAGGAAGCATCTGACCATCTACTGATAAAATCTAAAGATATTTCAGGTTAACTCAAGCAAACATTTTTCAGTTCTTTAAATCAGGGATTCATGTCAATATTATATCGTATTTGACATTTGTACTTTTTTATTGAATTAGAGCACTAAGTAGAGGAAGTTTCTTTAACTTACCTGATATGTATTCACATATCCCCCAGCACACTTCAAAGGACCTAAAATAAGTTTTGCATGAATAAGTAACTAAATGCATGAATTTGTAACTTAGAAATCATATGTTCAGTTAAGACATTCCTGTACACACAGATTTCCAGTATATGTCCCCACTGTATGTGTATTTTGGTTTTTTTCATGCTCGGTAATCATTTTGTATGCCTTCGAAATTCCAGAGGAATTCACATCAACCATGTGTTCCTAGGTTCCTTTTAGTACCCTCAAGGAGGCACTCTGCTGACAAAGGGAAAAATGAGAGTGGAGGTCAGGAGATATATGCTCTATTTCTAGCTCTGCCACTAACAGAGGTACTTTGGACAAATACAAACTATTGGACCCCATAGTTTACAAACTCATAATTAAAGAGGACAGAATGCTGTTTAGCTCTTAGTAGCTGTGGCAGATTGTATTTTTCCTAAATGGTCGCAACAGTATCTCCCATCCAACTTGCTCTTCTATATAATGTGATCTTGACATCCCTCCCCCTCAAGAGATGAGGTCTAGGATCCCTCCCCTTGAATCTGGGTGGGCTTGAGACTCACTTGTTAACTAATAGAAGTGGCAGAAGTAACATTGGGTGACTTCTGAGGCTTGGTCAGAAAAGGTGATGTAATTCAGGACTGTTTTCCTGAAACATTTGCCCTGGAGCCCTGATCTATCTTATAAGCCCTTGCCTGCCCTGTGCCCATCATGCTTTGAAAATGACCAAACTAGATGACACAAAATATCATGCAGAGAAATCCAGCCACCCCCAGCTGCTCCAATCTCCTATTGTTTCAGTTTTTACCAGTCTCTGACTGCAGCTACATGAGAGACCCTAAGCTAAAACCATTCAGCCAAGTCCTTCCTGAATGCCAGATCCACAGAAAATGTGAAATATAGCAGAATAATTTTTGTTTTAAGCTGCTGTGTCTTAGACTGATTTGTTAGGTGGCATACAGTGGCATCTGGGAGGTTAGAGAGAACTATTTCATGCCACAAACTGCTTCTTTATTCTTTGAAAAAAATTAAATACTGCCTTTTTAGTTGACTACCTAAATGTTTTTGTCACAGATATATTAGCTAAGTGCCTTGAATTGTTTCAGGGAAACATGCTATAACAATAATCTTGTTTATTAGATCACTGCCACTGCTACTGTGTGCATCTATAGCTCTATAGCAAGCACCGGACTACAGTTCTGGGAAGACAAACGCATTTTAACAAACCAGAACTGAAATAAGAGAGCACCTGTGAAAGATTCAATATCATCTTAGGACAAGAGTTCCAAAATGACATTTAAAGACCTAGTTTTGAACAGAGGGCTCAAAGGACCAGGCAACTGAAAAACCACTAGAATGGGAAAGATAGACAGATGAGAAAAAGAGAAAGGGTGAGTAGGAGATCACTTTAAAAATGAATCTAAAATCCACAATTCCAAAATATTTGAGAAAAAATAGTATGAAAAACAAGCAACAAAAACATATAGATAAGAAACAAGAACAGCTGATACTAAAGAAAGATCAATAAGAAATCATAGAAATGAAATTTATAGTCATTAAAAATTTTTTTTAAAAGATGGTATTGAGGAATTCATCCAGAACACAGCAAAAAAGGTAACAAGATGTAAAAATATTGAGAGGTACAATATACATCAACAGTGACAGAACTAAGAAGTTGAAGTTTCATTGACTTGGAAAATATTTATTGAGTACCTACTATGTGCCAGGCACTATTCTAAGCATTTTATTGGACAATGATAAAGCAGACAAAAAAAATCCTCACTGGATTTAAATTTTAGGAGGATAAGGTGATAAATGAACAAATAAGTATATAAGATTAGAAGTAATTAATATGATGAAGAAAATAATAGGGTAAGAAAGTGATAGAGATGAGTGTAAGATTTGGGATAAAATGGTCAGGGAAGGATTTTCTGATACAGTGAAATTTTTGGAGAGAGTGGAGCAACTTGATGATGTAAGCCTTGCAAATATCTGGGAGAAAATTGTTCCCAAAACACAGAATCACAAAAGGTAAAAGTTTTGAAGAACAATAAAAAGTCCTGTGTGGCAGACAAACAATATTTGAAGAAATTATAGGTAAGAATTTCCAGAGCTGAAAAAAAATATGAGACCACAGATTGACAGGGCCCTCTGAAGGCAAAGAAATATAAATTTACACTTAGGCACACTGTGTAAAACTGAAGAACTTGAATAATAAAAAGAAAAAACCTAAAAGTTATCAGGGAGAAAATTCAGACTGATTATCCTCAATGAAGTATCAAATAAAGGCCAGGACACTGCAGAATTATTTTGCAAGTGATGATGAAAAAACTGTAACCTAGATTTTTATAAAAATAGAAATATATTTTTATTCAGTAGTGAGAAGAAATTAAGGATGTTTTTCAGAATAAAAGTTAGAATTGTTTACCACCCACAGATAATAAATACACTCAAAGAAAGAAGAAGAAAAGGGAAAAGAATAAGATATCAGAAACAACAGTGCATATAGAAATTAATAACATGTCAATAAATTCAATTAATTGCTGAAAAAAGTTTATATGAAAAAGTAACACTAAAACCATTGACAATAACATGATGAAAAGTTAAATCACATTATAGTTTGCATTATAGTTAACAGGAAGATCAAAATAATGAAAAAAACACTTAAACATTTTTTATCATTTTAAACTGACACACGTGAAGTATATGAGTAATGTCTAGTAGTAGTAGGACTAAAAAGTCTGGTTAAAAGATTAAATTATCATAAATATTGTTGACTTAGGATTTCCTAAATACTTACTATTTTGGGACAAGTAGCTTTAGGTACCGTATTAGTTATAAGAAGACTAGCTATGTTGCATTAACAACTAAACCCTAATTTCAGTGTTTAGCACCAATGAAAGTTTATTTTTCACTCATGAAAATTTTGGTATGTATTAGTTAACTCTTTGGTAGCATTCCTCCAGTGATGATTCAACAATTCAACCTACATTCATTTTGCAACTCAGTCATCTTGAAATTTGCTTCTAGGTACAAGGATAGAAGAAGTCAGGATCAGGAAAACTCACATCCTCTCTTGAGCACCTTAGACTAGAAACTATACATCACTTTCACTCACACTGTCTTTGACAAGAATTATTCACATGTCCACAACCAAGTACAAGGAAGCCTGTAGAAGTAGGTGCTCACATGGATATTTGGTAAGTGCTATCTCTGCCACATTCATTGATAGCTATTTATCATTTTATGTAAAAAGGTTGAATATGTTTTGGACAAATGAAGTTCAGAAAAAGTTAAAAAGAAATGAGTTACTTCAATGGGGAAAAGTGTATCAATAGAAAGCATTCAGAGGGGGAATATTGTAGATAACTAGGAATCTGAAACTACTGAAGAAAAAATATGCCACCTTATTAAGTCTAAGGCCAGTACTAACAGAGATCAAGTTTGATTTGCAGTAAAGCAAGTATAAATTACATTTTTAATGTATTTTATGTTAAATATTTACTAAGAATAGAAAATAGATGAACAGGTTCACAAATTCTCTAGTTAATTACTGTTTCCTAATCTTAATCACATTGGAATAAATTTAGCATTTTAATATCAGTTAAAGGAAGAAAACAAGTTAAAAGCTATCTTATTGTTATTAATTCACTAACCTTTTGTAAATTAGAAAACAATGCCATTTAAATTTGCAATATAATAGAGATATAAAGCTACTTTGGAAAGAAATATATAAATGGACCAATATTAAAGTTTAAAAAGATAAGCAGAGTTTAAGCCAAAGGGGTTTTTGCCATGTTTTCTCTTAAATAGGTTACATGATTCTCTCAGATTTTGATTCATCATTTTGATGATTTGCCCCATTTATTAGGTTGGAAAAAATATACTAATATCATATTAAAAAGATAGAAGTTTGGCTTCAAACTACCATTACCATTAAAAAAATAAAATATTTTTCCTTTGGTGTGTACATAAAGCACTATTATTTTAGCATATCAATTGAGTACAGTTTGATAGAAACTTTTAAGTATCCCCTTATCCTTTACTTAGAGCATGTTTTGTTTTAAATTCATATTCATATGTCAAGTTACAGTGCAGATTATTATATTGTGAGTAAATACTTTCCAAATCCGGACGTGGATGAGTATATTTTGATACACACACATACGCGTGCACACGCACACACACACACACACACTTTCTAATGCTTTGAGGCTTAAGCAAATTTAGGACTACTGTGTATAGAGAAAAAGAAAAAAAGTCACTGCAAAACTAGAGACATGTAGCCAATTTTAAAGTTTTTTTAAATAATAATAAGCAAAGGGGAAAAAAACGAAAAGAAATTAGAGTTCTTCTTTTATTTTCACCTTGATTTCTATGTTATAAAAATGAACTTATTCTAAAAATATTAAGCAACCATAATGACTAAGTACTATTGATAAACATTATTGATTAACATTATGTGGTTACAGTTCATTGTGTTAAAACTATACATATGTAAAAATTAACTTACAAAATTATTAATCAGTAAAATTCATGTTATGTGTTATGGCTGAGAATGCACATTACTGACTTTTGTGGTTTCCTCATTTATATATTTCAAGAAGAGTGTCATCCCATGGGCTCACTCTGTGTCCAACAAAGATACTCCTGTAATGTTCTTGCTTGCTTTGATTCATTGTTTCAGATGTATTCTAGTATCTGTTTGAATCTGTTTTTCAATTCAAGGTTAAACTGTTCATACCTGAAAGCACAAATTGCTAAAAAGTAGAGTCAAAGTAGCCAAAGAAATGTTTATTTCTGCCTGCAAAAATTTTTGGAGTAAAACACTAATAAAGTAGCATAATGCCTTTAGTTAACTTATTGTTTCCCTTTAAATTCTTATTAATTACATCCAAATAATAATAATCTTAAATGAGTTGGTGTTTTAAATATGATTATCTTTCTTTTATGTGGATGATTTTAAAAGATTTCCACTCTGTAAGTAAAATTTTATTATGCTCAGGTCATAAAAAGATTATCAGAAGAATATATTTCCCATTTTATAGGCAAAGTCTACTAAAAGATTAAATTCTTTGTAATCAGATGACATCTATTTCCAAAATGTGGTGTAGGTTGATGATACAAAGAACCCTAGATTTTCAGTCAAAATCCTGAGTTCAGGGCAGGTTTTGACACTTGTTAGCCTGGAGGATAATCATTTAACCTCCTGCATTTATAAAATGGGAGGAAAATGCATTTTAATACACATAATACATTCTTCCATTACCAATGATTATTATGTTTGTTGCTTTAACATGATGCAGTGTGTTATTATATGAAAGCTACTAGTGTGAAATAAATAATCAGTGAAGCATTATCAATATGATCAGTGCCTATCTGGCGTCCTTGTCTCTCCAGCACACCTACTTCCTTCTTTTAGAAATATAACTAGCTCTTTCCATAGGGAACACATTTTGTGGCTTGGAGACATTCTCTTATTCTCTTGTTCTTACTTTCTTGTCAATAACAAGGAAATCAGTCTGGACCCAGTGTTTTTCTAACATAGAGAAATGCTTAACCATTTTAATCGTGAATACCCATATATCCACAACATTCATTCCACAATTAATATTTTACTGTATTTAATTTATCCATCTATGTATCCTCCTTATCCTTATATAAGTGCATCTTGTTATCTGATGCAGTTAAAATTATGTTGCAGATATTATTACAGTTACTCCAAATACTTCAACATGCATATATATATATATATATATGTATATATATATATATATATATATATATATATATATATATTTTTAACTAGAGTTCAGTTTTGCACAGATCTTAAGTGTACTATTTGCTGACTTCCAATGTATACATAAAGCAATGCAACTCAAACCTCTATCAGATATGGAATGTTATTATCCCAGAAAATTTTTCTCTCATGCTCCTTCTCACTTAATCTCCACCTACATCCCTCAGGAGCAACCACTGCCCAGGAATTTTTAAACCACAGACTGTTTAAACCACACAGTTTTTGATTGTTGTAGAACTGCAAATAAATGGAATCGTTCATGTAAGGTTTCCTTTATTCAGCATAATGTTTATGGAAATCATCCGTGTGTATCAGTAGTCCATTCTTTTTTATTTCTGAATAGTAATCTCTGTGGTATGAATTTATCACTTTATTTACCAATTCCCCTACTGGCGGACATGGGCCCTTTTTAGTTTTTGCTATTATGAATAAAGCTACTATGAACTAGGTACATTCTTGTACCTAGTCTCTTTGGGGTGTGTTTTCACTTCTCGTGCTTAAGTACTAAGAAATGAAATGTCTAAATTATAGAGCTGATATAGGTTTAAAAAACCCAGACTCTTTCCATAGTGATGGTATAATTTTACACTCCTGTTAGTAAACTGTGAAAGTCCAGTTACTGTACTTCCTCACCATCATTTGGTGTTGTGAATCTTTTTAAATTTAGCAATTCTAGAGGATGCATATTAGTATCTAATAGTTTTAGTTTCCACTCCCCTGATGTCTAATTATGCTGAGCATCCTTCCATGTTCTTATTGGCATTTGTATGTTTTCTTTGGTGAAGTATTATCCAAATATTTTACCCATTTTTGATTGGATTGTTTGATTTTTTTATCACCGAACTGTAGAATTCCACTATATATCCTGGATATCAGTCATTTGCCAGATATATGCTTTGGAAATATTTTCTTCCATCTTATGGCTGGCTCATTTATTTTCTAAACAATATATTTTGGTGAGTTGAAGTTTTGCCCTTGATGTCTAAATTACCATTTTCTTTCTTTTATGGTTAGTGCTTTCTATCACCTGCCCTAAAAACATCCGTTAAACTCCAGAAGTTTGCAAAGGTATTCTCCTTTGCTTTTTCCTAAACACTTTATAGCTATAAGGTAAAAATCTAGAATCCATCTCAAATTAATTGTTCAGTATAATGTGAATTTGGGTGAAGGATTTTTTTTTTTTTTTTTTTTTTTTTGCTGTTTGTTATCTAATTCCATTGCCGTATGTTAAAAATCTTTCTTTTCCCCATTGGTGTTCTTTGGTGCTTTTATCAAAAATGAAATATCTGTAAAATTGTGGGCCTATTTCTTGTCTCCCTATTTTGTTACATTGATCTACTTGTCAATTCTTATGTCAATACTATACTGTGTGTTCATTAATCTAGCATTAGTGACCTTGAAGTCCGTAGTAAACGTGCTCCAGAGTTGTTCTTCTTTTCAAGATTGTTATGAATATTCCAATTTCTTTACAGTTCTATATAAATTTCAGAATCATCTCATCAATTTCTACCAAAAAAGTTTGAGGTAACTGATTGCTATTGTATTGAATCTATAGATTAATATGGGGATAAGTGACATCTTAACTATATTGTATCTTGCAATCCACAATCATGGTATATCTCACAATTTATGTGATCTTTAATTTTTCACAGCAATTTTGTAGTTTTCAGTGTAGAGGTCTAATACTTATTATTTTAAATGTATTTTTAAGTCTACTATATACTTTCATGCTTTTATAAATAAAATTTTTTAGTTTTATTTTCCAACTGCTTGCTGCTAGTATAGAAAAATACGATTATTTTTTGTACATTTAGCTTATATCTTGTGACATTAGTAATTTCACTTTTTAGTTGTAATGGTTGTTTGGTAGAATTCTTGGGATTTTCTACATTAAACAATCATGGCATCTGCAAATAGAATTTTCTTTATTGTACTGGGTAAGAATTCCAGTAAAATATTGAATAGAAATTATGTGAATTTCTTTGTTCCTAATATTAAGTTAAAATATTCAATATTTCACCATGAAATATGATGTTACTTGTAGTGTTTTAATAAATGCTCCAGTTTGTATCAGGAATAGTGTTGAATTTTGTCAAATACTTTTCGCTATCCATTGAAATTATCATGATTTTTCTCATTTAGTTTCTTAATGTGGTGAATGATGTTTGATTTTTAAATGTTAATTCTGAATTTGTAAAAGACAAGAAAAAACATAATCATGATGAATCATTATTTTTATATATTACAGGATAATTTCAATAATATTCTCAAAGGATGTGAGAGACATTAATCTATAGTTTTATGTTTAGTGAATTCTGTATTGTAGTTGTGTTGCCTGCATAAAACCAGTTGGGGAGTGTTCTCTCTTTCTCTATTTCATAAGAGGGTTTGTAGGACTGATGTTGTTTCTTTCTTAAATGCTTAATAGAATTCAGTACTGAAACCATAAGGCCCAGTAGTTTTCCTTGTGAGAATGTTTTTGATAACAATGTATACACAATAGATGTAGAGCTACTCAGATTTTATGATCCATTTTGTGTCAATTTTTGTAAGTTTTTTTAATCAAGGAATTTACAGTTTCATCTACGTTGTAAAATTTGTTAGCATACCACAAGTCCCTGAGACACTGTTTATTATTTTTCAATCTTTTTAGTTTTTGTTCTTCAATTTAGATTATTTATATTAGTCTATCTTCTGTGATCTTCCTTTCTTCAGTCTTCTCTTACTTCAGTCATCTGTATTCTGCTATTAATTCTATCTAGTGAATTTTACATTTCAGATATTGTATTTTTCTATTATACAATTGCAATCTGGTCTTATTTTAATAGTTTCTCTTCTGAGATTTAATTTTTTTGTATTCTATATGGGTATATTTTCTTTTATGCCTTTGTGCATAATTATTATAGCTATTTTAAACTCCTTTCCCAATTCCAACACCTGGATCATCTTGGGATTTTAGTCTATTGATGTTTATTTTTTGTTAAGATTGGGTCACTTGTTTCCTTTTCTTTGTATGTTGAGTTATTTTGGTTTGTATTTTGGATTTTCTTAACAATAGGTTGTAGATACTCTAAATTCTGTTTTGTTTGTTTGTTTTTTCCTCAAGAGTGTTGATTGCTTTTGTTTTAAAGTGAATTTTATTAGGTGAACTCAAACTACAAAGTCTGTCTCCCCTAAAAGTGGCCAACAACTCAAATCTTAGTTCAGTTGTTTTAACTGTAGCTGAGTTGCTTGGAGTCAGCCTTCTGCATGCCTGATTTAGGGGTCAACCAAGTATTTGAGTGGAGCTTGTATAAATATGTGAGGTCTTCCACTTTCTGGCTCTCTTCTTTCCTGGCTGCGTGCACGCACGCACGTGCATACACACACACACACACACACACACACACAATTTAATTAGATATATTTGACCCAAATTCTGTCCTTTGGTTCTTTGATAGTACTGCAGGTTTTTGTATTAGTGTTTTAATCCCTATCTTGCAGACTAAGCCTCCTTGCTGAAAGTAAAGAAATGGTTAACATATCCTGAGCCATGTCCTTCTTCTCAGTATTCACTCTCCTTAACTGTCTATCTGCCTGTTTATTCATTTATTTCATTCACTCCTCTGTGCCTTTGAGTAATTGTGTGTGTGTGTGTGTGTTATCTACATTTATTGTTTTGATAGGAGAAATCCCAAATCAGATATCCTAGAATGTATGTTTGGATTTATTTTCTAAGTGAACTTCTGAATTATCCAGATGAAGTATCTACATAAAAAGCCAGAGAGTGTGTCTAAAGCAGTTCTTATTTTGACCTAAACTTTCTATTATGAAAGTTCAGGGACAAAATATAATTTTAAAATCCCTTTGTTGAAGAATTGTGACATATTACCAAGACTACATCATTTGTAATGTTTGAAGGCTGAGGACTAAAATAAATTTACTTAGCAGAGAATTAAACTATTGTGATTTAGTAACTAAAATACACTAATAAATTTTTACGATGAAGATTTCGTTCTGATTATTGGGCAGTGTTGCCTTTTATATCGATACAAGATGTAGACAAAATCTCAGCCCATTACCCCAGGGACAGAGGAAGGTACTTTTGAAAATTTTTCTAAAATCTACTTAGTTTCCATTATAAGCCTCTGCCACCAGGTAGGGAAGTTAATTTCAGTCATTCAGCATCTTTGCAGTCCTTTTCCCAGGGGTTATTTCCACATTCTAGAAGACATATGTATCAAAGGACAGAGAAAATTATTTAGTCCTTGGACTAATGGGAGAATCACAATCTAGCTCAAAGGGAATAAGATTGTAGGGTGGACAGGAATTGGAGGTGGGAAGGTAGAGAACATAAGTTAATACTTTGGAAATACTATCTTACCACATATATTTGGTGGTTATGTATTATTTTTGATATTCAAATAAAAGTAATAATCTGAATATTGTACAGAACTGATTTTTCATTTAGGTGTTCATTAAATAACATTTTTCTTTTTTCTAACAACTTGAAAATAAAAATCAGTATATAAATATATATGTACATGTATATATAATTACAACTGAGCTTAATAGATTATATATATATATATATATATATATATATATATATATATATATAGTTTTTGTTTTGTTTTGTTTTGTTTTGTTTTGTTTGGTATGCAGTCCTCTCACTGTTGTGGCCTCTCCCGTTGCGGAGCACAGGCTCTGGACGCACAGGCTCAGCGGCCATGGCTCACGGGCCCAGCTGCTCCACGGCATGTGGGATCTTCCCGGACTGGGGCACGAACCCGTGTCCCCTGCATCGCCAGGCGGACTCTCAACCACTGTGCCACCAAGGAAACCCCTGTTATATTTTATTTACCTTATTTATAAAAGTTTTGCCAAATAACTTATTTCATGAGAGACATCTATACAATTTTGATGCAAATATCAACCAAAAACATTGACAACATAGGCTCTTTGTCTAATCCAAGACATAATGCTGAATTATGGGGCAGGCATCTCTATAAGTAAGAGATTGTTTTGTTTTCATCATGAATAAAGGAAAATTTTCAAAGAGATTTATTTTACTCTTTCTTAGACACTATGTTAATGTCTAAATATTAGACATTAGATACATGAAATATCCATTAGATAACCTAATGAATTTATCATTTTTATCCTTCTGTAATTTTCCTTATTTCCAACTACTTTGTTTTTAAGATATGCCTTTATTCCAGTATATTATGTATTCTATGCAAGAAATACTTCTCTGAACTGTCCTTACCATGAGAAAATATAATGTTCTAGGAAGCAAAAGGGGAATTTTAGACATGAGAATAGGTAAACTAAGACTTTTGGCGTCAGTTTTTTGAATGAATTTCCATGTTTAAAAGTTGCCATATTTGGAAAGTCTCTTAATTTACCTTTTATAATATAACTGATTTCAACTTGATATGCACGTGTTAATTTTTTTGAAACATTCCAAATACTTTTAAAAACAGTAGTAGGGGGCTTCCCTGGTGGCGCAGTGGTTGAGAGTCTGTCTGCTGATGCAGGGGACACGGGTTCGTGCCCCGGTCCGGGAAGATCCCACATGCCACGGAGCGGCTAGACCCGTTGAGCCATGGCCGCTGAGCCTGCGCCTCCGGAGCCTGTGCTCCACAACGGGAGAGGCCACAACAGTGAAAGACCTGCGTACTGCAAAAAAAAAAAAAAAAAACAGTAGTGGTCTGTCTTTTATTATTATCTTAACAATAGTATATTCCTGTGTCAGTGACCAAGAAACAGCTGCCACCACAGACTGAAATAAACTTTTCGTGGCCCCTATGCTATATACAAACTGGTCATTTAATTTTTTCTTAGTATGATGCAATTTTGAAAGAGTCTTTTTAAATTAACCAAATTCTTAACACTATGTCATGTCAAAGTGACTGTTTTCTTCTTGCATCACATTGCAAAATAATCTTGGCTGTTATACTTCCAGGTCCCAGGTGTTGAGTCATTAGCAGCTATGGAATAGATCAGAATTGCATTACAGCTGCACAGCTACAAACCAAGGTCAATCCAAGATCTTTCAGGCTTAACATCAGCATATGGACAACTCCTCAGCACTTGCCGGGAGAGTTCATTTGGGAATTTTGAGCTAAATTCCCTCAGGATTACTTCTCCAGATGATTTTTAACTTTTATAATGCAAGCAGAAAGGCATGTTAAAATAAGCAGTGTTCAGTTAAAACAGAGAACAATAACACAGACATTTGTGCCTACATCTTCCTAAATTGGCCATTTTATAAAGAATTGTATTTTAACGTATTTTATTTCTACTTGCAAGCTCTTGGGGAATATTTAGTTCGCTGGCATCCTTGGAATAATTAAAGTAGTTATAGAATCAGGTCTATGAAGAATTTATCAACACTTTTGAATCTATACTTAAAATTAAGCACAAAGTGGTCTCTATCAGAATTAGGAACAAGAAACTGAGTTGCAAAACATTTAAACTACAGAAATGTGCATGGCTGTCTGGACTGTGAAAACCACCTCCTGATTGTATTTTTTGCTTGAAACCTCTTCCTAACTGTACTCTCACCCATATTCCTGAAATCCATGCTTCTCCTAATAGCCAATTGGATTTTGGGGAAATCAAATCAAA
Source organism: Mesoplodon mirus (assembly GCF_964341445.2). Lineage (NCBI taxonomy): Eukaryota > Metazoa > Chordata > Mammalia > Artiodactyla > Ziphiidae > Mesoplodon > Mesoplodon mirus. The sequence goes on along the minus strand of NC_138984.1, from coordinate 23,372,859 downwards.
TATCTCATATCAAAACCCCAAAACGGTTTCCCATTACATCTCAAATGAATTAAAAGCATCTCCATCGCCTCTGAGAGCTTTTGTGACAGCATTTCCTTCATGAACCTCATCTCCATCCACTCCTCTCTCTGCAGTCCAGATACACTGGTTGCACACGCCAAGTATATTTCTTCTGTGTTTGCTAATCCTTTTGCCTAGGATGCCCTGCCCTTGCCCATGAATCTTGCAATGACTTTTCTTTTTAATTAATAGACTTTATTTTTAGAACAGTTTTAGGTTTATTTAAAAAATGGGCAGAGAGTACACACATACTCTCTCTCCACTATTCCCCCAAGCTTCCACACTCCTTTACACAGTTTTCTCTATTATTAACACCTTACAGTACCTTTGTTATAATTAATAAACAGATATCGATGCATTATTATTAGCTGAAGTCCATAGTTTGCATTAGGGTTCACTCTTTGTTCTATACACATGTTCAACTTGTGTTATGTGCTTTTGTTTTCTATTGTTACAGTATCACATAGAATAGTTTCATTGCTCTAAAATTCCCGTGTCCTACCTATTTATTCCTCCCTCTTCCCAAACCCTTGACAACTGCTGATCTTTTTACTATCTCCATAGTTTTGACGTTTCTATATTATCATGTAGTTGAAATCAAATATTATGTGGGCTTTACAGACTAGCTTCTTTCTTAGTAATAGGCATTTAAGTTTCCTCTGTATCTTTTTATTGTTTAATAACCCATTTATTTTTATTTCTGAATAAGATTTCTTTGGGTGTACCACAGTTTTTTTAGCTTTTTTTTTTTTTTTTTTTTTTGGTACGCGGACCTCTCACTGTTGTGGCCTCTCCCATTGTGGAGCACAGGCTCCGGACGCACAGGCTCAGCGGCCATGGCTCATAGGCCTAGCCGCTCTGTGGCATGTGGGATCTTCCCGGACCGGGGCACGAACCCGTGTCCTCTGCATCGGCAGGGGAACTCTCAACCACTGCGCCACCAGGGAAGCCCTGTTTACCTCTTTACCTACTGAACAACATCGTGGTTTGCTTCCTTGTTTTGGCAAATATTTAAAAAGCTGCTATAAAACTCTGTGTGCAGGATTTTGTGTAAACATAAGTTTTCAAATACTGTGAGTAGATACCAAGGAGTACAACTTCTGGATCATATTGTAAGAGAAGTTTAACTTTGTAAGAAACTGCCAAAATATCTTCTAAAGTGCCCATACCACTTTGCATTTCCACCAGCAATGAATGAGAGTTCCTGTTGCTCCACATCCTCATCAGCATTAACTATTGTCAGTGTTATGGATTTTAACCATTCTAATAGGTGTATAACAGTATTTCATTGTTTTGGTTTGCAACTCCCTAATGACATATAATGTTGAGCATCTTTTCATATACTTATTTGCCATCTGTATAACTTCTTTGGTCTGTGCAGATCTTATGCCCATTTTTTAATTGGGTTCTTTGTGTTTTTACTGTTGAGTTTTCGGACTTCATATATTTTGGATACAAGTCCTTTATCTGATATGTGTTTTGCTAATATTTTCTCACAGTCTGTGGCTTACTTTTTATCCTCTTAAAATGTCATTCACAGAGCAGTAGTCTTTCATTTCAATGGAGTCCAACCTATCAACTTTTTTTTTCATGGATAGTGCTTTTGCTGTTATATCTATAAAAAATAAACACCAAACCCAAGGTTACCTAGATATTCGCCGATATTATATTCTAGAAGTCTTACACTTTTTCATTTTACATTTAGGTCTATAATCCCTTTTGAGTTAGCTTTTGTGGAAGTTCTAAGGGATTTTTATAGCTCCTTACTCATTTGTATTCTCATTTTATTGTCACCCTTTCAATGAGACCTTTCCTGAACATACTAGCTGTAGCAGTCCCTCACAACCAAAATCACTGACTAAACCACTATCCTGCTTTTCCCCTAGCATTATTGTTACCTAAAATCATATTGTTCTTTATTCTTTGCATGTTTACTTTCTTTGTCTGGAATGTAAGTCCCATGGGTGCTAAGACTCAATCCATCTTGTCCAGTGCTCTATCATTAGTGCCTAACACAGTGCTTGGAACGTATTAAGGACTTGGCAAATATTTGGTGAATAAATGAATGAAAAAGAAATACACTTAGCCAAACTCTCAAGCACATCATGAAATATGTTAAAGACCTTGACCATGAGTGCCTTTATAATTAACAAGGACAGAAAATTTACAGGAATTAAAAAGGAGGGTACAGAAAAGGAATCAAGATTAGAACAAAAGTATAGCTATTTTGTTTGCTCTGCCTGTAACATATATTAAGCCCTGCTGAATCTAGAATATGGTTCACAAGAAGAATGTGACTTAGGGAAATCAAATGATTTGCATGGAAGTGTTTAGAGTCTCTGGTCAATTGCCAATAAACTTTATTTTTGGAGAGTATTTAATCATTTTGAACAATCAACAGAAGATGCATATAGATTGCTTCTCCTTTCCACAAAATGCAAATTAGTTCTAACTAATTTTAGCTGAGTTTCTATTAAGCAAATAATGGAAAAGAATGTATTGATAATCTGGGTTGGATTAAATGATAAATTATCATATCTTTCTTCTACAAGGGGAAGTAATTATGTGACACAATCTTTTTATACAGACCCTCTACTGAATATTAGAACAAACCAAAAGCCAAAGATGTTTCATAATTGTTTTGCTGGCTGCTGATGGGGCATCATATAAAGATTTCTTGAGTTTTCATAGTATCTATATCAGATTTGCCTGCCATAGACCAGGGATTAGTGCCTGGTGTAAACTTTAGTCATTATCATCACAGTATTAATATGTCTGTTGGGACTAACTAGTCCTCCATCACTTGAATCTTTCTGGTCATTTTGTGTAAAACTTATGGGTTTTGTAAAACCCATAAAAAAGAAAAATTAAAATTATTTTGGTCTTTCCTACTGAGCCTTATTATCGGTGATTCTGCAAATGGTTATGGAGGAAGTCAGAGAGAAATATTTATCTTCCTGTATTTTGATAAAGCACATTAGATTCAACAATACTTGTTCGACAAACTACTATCCAACTATAATGGCTCAAAGCACTGTGGTGGTTTCCAAGAGATATGTGACGCAGGTTCTGCATTCTGTCTTCTTGGAGAAATAGGATTTAGGTATTTAAAAATTAGAAGTAAAACGCCAAAAATGATTTTTAAAAAATACCTGCCAAATTATTTCACATTTTAATTGAATAACTAGTTTCACATTTATTATTTTATTTAATTCTTACAAAAATTTTTGAAGATATCATTAATGGGCAAAATAAGATATACAGAGGCTAAATGATATTTACCCAAAGTCATTCAGTGGTGGATCTGGGACTGGACCTAAAGCTGGATTGTAATCATCGTGAAGATAAAAATTGTTTTTTATCTGTATACTAAGCATCCACAGTGTGTACATCAGAGCGGGCACATTGTAGCCACTGAATAAAAAATTTGCTCATTAAGTAAATCTAGAACTTGAGTTTCATACAATGGCATGCTGTTTAGTTGATTATGCAACTCCTGGTTGTACAGGTACTGTTTTGTATTTGTCTTAGTTTCTCCTATTTTAGCATTAGTGGTTCACCAATAGTGGGTGCTCAATAATCTTGGATGATAGGAAAAATATTATGGGTTCAAGCCATACATCAGAATAAAAGAAACAATAGAGTTTACTAGAATGTTCAAGAAGGCTTTATAAAGAAAAAATACTTGAATATAGTTTTAAGGAGTAGATGGGAGATGGAAAGAAGGGGGAGGGCATTCCTCATGGAAAATGATGTAGGAATAATCATACTATTCCAAGACTTAATGTTTTATCTTCCTGAGGCCAGAAAGAAGAACTAATATAACTGGAAAATAAGTGAGTAGCATTTGTATTTATTCTGAATGTAAACAATGGAGAAATTATGGCTTAACGGATACAGTGAGGAAAGACAGCAAGAGTCTGAAGAGTGTGTGTATGTGTGTGTGTGCATTCTTCATTGTGTATTTATGTACCATTAACTACACCACTAGCTTCTAGATTTCTGCATTAATACACACTATGCATGCAAGAAAAGTATAGAAATTTTTTCCTGTTCTTTTCAGGAGTAAAAGTTTCTTTTGAAAAGCAGGAGACTGCTACATGTAAATGTTACTAATTTATTTTACTGAAATTTGTGATTCAACAAAATAACTACCCTGATAACCTTAGTGACTAAAATTTGGTGTCTTGACTTTAATAAAATAGAAACAATCCCTAAAAATTGAATTTAATAAACATTTGCCAGATTTTTCAATTATAGAAAGAAATAGAGTGCTATTATAGATAGAGCCATTGGACATTTGCCTTTCGATAAGACATCTTCTGGGAACAATTAGAAAATCTTTAAAAATCCACTTTAAATTTGAATTGTAACAATGAACATTTTTGTTCTAAAGGTATCCATGCAATATATAGACAGTAAGACAAATTTGTTTCAGTTTAAACATGGGAAATCCTAAGTAAGCTAGTATATCTTAGTAAAAGAAACTGCCTAATATGGTCTTTCTGAAGAGAAAAGGCATTAAAATTTTTATTATAAAACATTATAACAACATTATAAGATTTTTAGAGAAGAAAAAAATCATGCAATCTAATCCCACCCCCCAGATACAATAATTTATTTCTGTTTTAGTTTTTTTTTTTTTTAATCTTTAGACATATGCCTGTTCTTTGCATGGCTACATTAGCTGGATTGTGAACATGGAATTATATGTGTGTGCACTAATCTATCTGTGTGTATATGTTGCTTAAATAAATCACATTAGCCTTTAATTAGTTAATTGTCTACATCGTCTGAAGCACACATTTTTATTTAATGCAGTAAATTTAGTATGCATTTGACTTTGCAAAACTATTTCAATCCACTCTACACCAAACTACAAATTGTAATGCCATAAGAATTACATTGCATGAATTTTGTTACTCCAAACAGTTGATTGGAGGGGAGGGGTAGAAAAACATATGTCATGTAGCTATTAGAGGAGATTTTTCTCAGGTGCCTCAAAAGAATATTTTCATTCAGGAGAAAATAATTGCAACAGAGAAAAAGTCTGTGAGAAAAATGTATCTCAAGCACTTAAGATGAAACCAGAATCCAAATATTGACCTCTGAATCATGAGGGGATCTCTTATCCTCTATTTATTTTAAAATTAGCATTTGGTAAAGAAGCTTATCCTGAAATGTTTGCTTAAGGACAAATCTCATTTCCTGATCAAGATCTTATAATGAATTAGTGCCAGAGATAGAACTTGGAAAAGAGAAAAGAAAATGTCTCCTGACTTTCAGATACATTATTATCAATATGTTTAGTCTCATAGTTTATCTCCTCACATTGGACTCTAAATTCCTTTAAGATGAGAACTCTGTTTTATTCATTTTAGCGTCCCTCAGAGAGCCAAGCACAATATCATGCATTCAAAAATGTATTGAATTAAATAACTTTCCAAAGGAGTCTACTTATCCATAAATATTCAATTGGCAAATTAGACTTGAAATCATAGTGTTACTGAACGTTGGCTGCATCTTAACAACTGCTCTATTAATTCCATTTGCATAGTCATTGTTCAAGTATTTTAGAGTTCAGAGCTTCCTTTTGGACCATAATCCAAACATATTTAAAAAGTAAAAATGAAGTCCTTTGCTGGTATTTTTGACCTTCATAAGAAGTGTGATATTAACCCTGTTGTTTGGTAAAGTGGAATAAGTATCTTGGGATATGAGTTTTCTTTCTGTCACTCTCTGCTTATAACATATTACACTTAATATAAAACTGAACTCCTTGGAACTTTCCTGGTGGTGCAGTGGTTTAAAATCTGCCTGCCAATGCAGGGGACATGGGTTCGATCCCTGGTCCAGGAAGATCCCACATGCTGCGGAACAACAAAGCCCGTGCACCACAACTACTGAGCCTGCACTCTAGAGCCCACGAGCCACAACTACTGAGCCCATGTGCCACAATTACTGAAGCCTGCATGCCTAGAGACCATGATCTGCAACAAGAGAAGCCACTGCAATAAGAAGCCCATGCACTGCAACGAAGAGTAGCCCACACTCACCGCAACTAGAGAAAGCCCACGTGCAGCAACGAAGACCCAACCCAGCCAAAACTAACTAACTGAATAAATAAATAAATAAAAGCAATGGGATAATATAAAAAAAAAAAAAAACTCAGAATGGCACACATGAACTTCTGTGATATGGCTCCTGACTACATGTTCATCTTTATCTCCAAATAACCTACCTCTTTCAGCTTATCATGCTTCAACCGTATTAGTTATTTTTCTGTTCCTAGCATATCTCAATTCTATGACATCTTAGGAATGTTTATTTGATTTCCCATCTGCCTGAAATGGTTATCCTTTGATTAGTCCCATGATTGACTCCATAGTCCTGCAGGGCTTGGATTAAATATCCCTTTTCAAGGAGATATTTTCTGACCACCTGTCTAAAATAGCTTCCCACCAGAATTGTTTGCTGTCACATCACCTTTTTATTTCTTTCACAGGGCTTATCACAATGATAATCATATTAATTGGCTATTTTCTCCAACAAAGTGTAAATTCCATGAGTATAGGGACTTTTCCTACCTTTTCCCCTAATATACCTACTGTGCAGAACACAGTGCCTGGTAGATGGTAAGAACATGAATAAATATGCCAATATTTGCTGCAAAAATGTAATATTTACTATCTTAATATAAGCAACAAATTAATTTGAAGAGTAAAGTATAATTCTGATGCTCGTTTACATTTTTATCTAAATCCAATTGCTAGTTAGTATTCTACATTGTGAGTTAGCCAAACTGTATTATTATTTCAGCAACTGAAACTCTGAGACATACAAAGTTAGGAGATTTTCCCAAAGCTAATGATAGGGATGAAAAAAAGATCTGTGCACTTTGTTTTTATTCAGAGAAGAAATAACTAAATTTGTTTTAAATTTTTTAAAAATGTAGATAGATATTTTGTGATAACAAATATTTCAAATTCCATATCTGTATAGATTTTAATAATTAGCTTGGGCAAAAGTTCATAAATTTGAAAGTTAGAAAGTTTTTACTTCTAATGAAAGACAACAATAACTTCAAACAATATATTGAAAACTTATTAAAATAGATCCTAGGAGACCAAAAAAAAAAAAAAAAAAGGAAAGAACAGCAGAACAGCAGGATTTTGTTTTATATGAATTTCATTGAGCTTAACAAGCTTAAAGGGTAAACTTTGAAGACTTTTCACTATATATGTGATTCTTATAATATCTATCCCACTTCAAATGAAATCAGTGAGAATAAGTTTTATATAAAATAAGTAAATTTATGATCTTAATACACAGTGCTATATAATATTGACAATATTTCATAGAAATGCTGAACATTTCTGCTTTTCTTTGAAATTTTTATATCATACTGTACCATTTCTGTCTGTATATTTTTAAAATTATAATATTTACTAATTAGACTTTTTAACATGATACAAGGTATAGAATAGTGTTAGCCTTCTTTTGCTTAAGATAGATGGACTCTATCAGTGTAATATTGTATTTCAGCTACTATTGTACTGATAGATCTTCCTATATATGTTTAAAATATAAGACTACCTAAATGCCTTAAATAACTTGATATTTTCCTAAGAAGCACCATCTTTGGGAAAAGCTTATTTTCTGGTAAATAAAATGAGGAAATATGAAGGAGCAAAGATGAGAATTTTCAACTTTCAGTTATCTCTTTTAAGCTCGTACTTGATTTGGGGTTTTGCTAAAGTGCATACATACAAATCCCATTTTTCAAATAGAATAATTTATTTCCTTTCAATGTTTCTGTTTCAAACTAAAGGAATTGAAGTTTGAAATAGCTGTGTTTCAAACTTGAGACAACAAGAAGGTCTGTCAACTAGTGAGAAACTATTACATTTTAACCAAAATCTGGACTGTGATTATAAACATTACTGTAAGCAGTTCAAACACTATTCTTCCTGTACCATGTTTTATGCACCTTTGCATATTTCTTATTTTGTAAATGGTACTTGACTTCTTTTTCCGTCTAAGATAGAGGAACAGTGATTGAATTTATGCTCCTGCCTGAAACAATAACAGGAACACCAACAAAATAATTCAGACAAATGTATGACACAGCATTTTCAAGGTGCTGGAAATCAGACAATGAAGTACAGTGATCCCAGAGAGATGATAAACAAATAAATTAAGCCCTACATTTTCATCAGCTTACTGCCTTAGAGTTTCTAGGCCACAACTCAAAGAAGGAGAACTCATGTGGAATTTGGTGAACTCTAAAAGGTGGGTGGAAATAAGAGTTTAAGGATATCAAGCCTTCCAGAATTCACAGAATAGAATTCTAGAGAGAAAATAGATATACAGGGAACTCCAGAAATTTGCATAGGATAAACATTCATCAGAGTACACATGAGAGCATGCATATAAGGAAATTGCATGAGGATAAAGAAAGAATCATCTGAGAAGAATGGAAGGAAGTGTTCCCATTACTTACACAGGGTTAGGAATAATGCCTGTTTCTACCAGCCAGACTGAAAAATCTCAAAATTCATGGGGCGTTAAGTATTTAGAAGGATTTGTTTCAATGGTAGAAAATAATTACAACTAGACTAAATGCTGTTCTGATTCAGATTAATAAATATTAAAATCAAGACCCAAAGGGCTTAAATTATTTCCAGGTAACTTAACTGCATCCCAGAACAAAGCTCAAGAATATTTGTAAGAATTATTTTAATGTCTAGCATTTAAGAAGGTAATATTCACAATGTTTGGCATTGCGATCAAAGATAACCAGACATGCAAAGAAGCACAAAAACACACCCATGATTAGGAGGAAAAAAATAAAACCAACACAGAGCTGACACAGAGGCTAGAAGTAGCAGAGAAGGACTTAAAAACATTTCTTGTGACTGTATTCTGTATTTTCAAAATTTTAAGTAGATACACAGAAGCTATAAGAAGGAGCCAAATCAAAATTTTAGATATAAAAACTACAATGTCTGAGATAGAAAATAAACTGGATGAGATTAATGGAAATTTATATGTGGCAAAAGAAAAGCATATTGAACTTAAAGAAAAGCATATTGAACTTAAATAGAAACTATCCAAAATAATGCACAAACAGAAAGGATACTCTGTTGACCAGAGCATTAAAGAGATCTGGGACAATTTTCAAATGGTATAGTATACATGTATTTGGAGTCCCTAAAAGAAATGGAGGAGGAACAGAAAAAATATTTAAAGAAATAATTTCCAAAATTTTTCAAAGTCTGATGAAAATTAAAGGCCCATAAATCCAAAATGCTCAATGTACCCCAAACCCATGAATTATGAAGAAAACGTAACCAGTGCATATTATAATCAAATTGTTCACAAAAAAAGAGAAAATCTTAAAAGCAATGAAAAAATAAAACACACTATAAACAGTATATAAAAAGGAACAATACCTAGGAATAAACCTACCTAAGGAGCCAAAAGACCTGTATGCAGAAAACTATGAGACACTGATGAAAGAAATTAAAGATGATACAAAGAAATGGAGAGATATAACATGTTCTTGGATTGGAAGAAACAGCATTGTGAAAATGACTATACTACCCAAATCAGTCTACAGGTTCAATGCAATCCCTATCAAACTACCACTGGCATTTTTTTTTATTAGTTTCTGCTTTATAACAAAGTGAATCAGCCATACATATACATCTGTTTACCACTGGCATTTTTCACAGAACTAGAACAAAAAATTTCACAATTTGTATGGAAACACAAAAGACCCCAAATAGCCAAAGCTATCTTGATAAAGAAAAACAGAGCTGGAGGAATCAGGCTCCTGGACTTCAGACTATACTACAAAGCTACAGTAAACAAGACAGTATGGTACTGGCACAAAAACAGAAATATAGATCAATGGAACAGGATAGAAAGCCCAGAGATAAACCCACGCACATATGGTCACTTTATCTTTGAGAAAGGAGGCAAGAACATACAACAGAGAAAAGACAGCCTCTTCAATAAGCAGTGCTGGGAAAACTGGACAGCTACATGTAAAAGAATGAAATTAGAACACTCCCTAACATCATACACAAAAATAAACTTGGGGCTTCCCTGGTGGCGCAGTGGTTGAGAGTCCGCCTGCCGATGCAGGGGACACGGGTTCGTGCCCCGATCCCGGAAGATCCCACATGCCGTGGAGCGGCTGGGCCCGCGAGCCATGGCCGCGGAGCCTGTGTGTCCGGAGCCTGTGCTCCGCAACGGGAGAGGCCACAGCAGTGAGAGGCCCGCGTACAGAAAAAAAAAAAAAAAAAAAACTTAAAATGGATTAAAGACCTAAATGTTAGGCCAGACACTATAAAACTCTTAGAGGAAAACATAGGCAGAACACTCTATGACATACATCACAGCAAGATCCTTTTTGACCCACCTCCTAGAGAAATAGAAATAAAAACAAAAATAAACAAATGGGACCTAATGAAACTTAAAAGCTTTTGCACAACCAAGAAAACCATAAACAAGATGAAAGACGACCCTTAGAATGGGAGAAAATATTTGCAAACAAAACAACTGACAAAGGATTAATGTCCAAAATCTACAGGCAGCTCATGTAGCTCAATATCAAAAAAACAAACAACCCAATCAAAAAAATGGGTAGAAGACCTAAATAAACATTTCTCCAAAGAAGACATACAGATTGCCAACAAACACATGAAAGGGTGCTCAACATCACTAATCATTAGAGAAATGCAAGTCAAAACTACAATGAGTTATAACCTCACACTGGTCAGAATGACCATCATCAAAAAATCTATAAACAATAAATGCTGGAGAGGGTGTGGAGAAAAGGGAACCCTCTTGCACTGCTGCTGGGAATGTAAATTGATACAGCCACTATGGAGAACAGTATGGAGGTTCCTTAAAAAACTCAAAATAGAACTACCATATGACCCAGCAATACCACTACTGGGCATATACCCTGAGAAAACCAAAATTCAAAAAGAGTCTTGAACCACAATGTTCATTTCAGCTCTATTTACAATAGCCAGGACATGGAAGCAACTTTGTCTATCGACAGATGAATGGATAAAGAATATATGGTACATACATACAATGGAATATTAATCAGCCATAAAAAGAAACAAAATTGAGTTATTTGTAGTGAGGTGTATGGACCTCACTGTCATACAGAGTGAAGTAAGTCAGAAAGAGAAAAACAAATACTGTATGCTAACACATGTATATGGAATCTAAAAAAAAAAAAAAAAAAGTGGTTCTGAAGAACCTAGGGGCAGGACAGGAATAAAGATGCAGATGTAGAGAATGGACTTGAGGACAAAGGGAAGAGGAAGGATAAGCTGGGATGAACTGAGAGAGTGGCATGGATATATATACACTACCAACTGTAAAATAGATAGCTAGCGGGAAGCAGCCACGTAGCACAGGGAGATCAACTCAGTGCTTTGTGTCCACCTAGAGAGGTAGTATAGGGAGGGTGGGAGGGAGACTCAAGAGAGAGGAGATATGGGGATATATGTTTATGTATAGCTGATTCACTTTGTTATACAGTGGAAACTAACAAACCATTGTAAAACAATTATACTCCAATAAAGATGTTCAAAAGAAAATAAAATAAACTGTAATTAAATTCAAAGTAAAAAAAAAAAAGAAAAAAATAAAGAAAAAAGGAACAGAGCTTCCCTGGTGGCACAATGGTTAAGAATCTGCCTGCCAATGCAGGGGACATGGGTTCAAGCCCTGGTCTGGGAAGATCCCACATGCCATGGAACGACTAAGCACGTGCACCACAACTACTGAGCCTGTGCTCTAGAGCCCACGAGCCACAACTACTGAGCCCGTGTGCTGCCACTACTGAAGCCCACATACCTAGAGCCCATGCTCTGCATCAAGAGAAGCCACCGCAATGAGAAGCCTGCACACCACAACGAAGAGTAGCTCCCACTCGCTGCAACTAGAGAAAGCCCATGTGCAGCAACAAAGACCCAACACAGCCCAAAATTAATTAATTAATTAATTAATTAAAAAATTAAAAAGTAAGTAAATAATTTAAAAAAATTTTTTTAAAGGAACAGAATTAAGGACTATAGCTAACTTATTGTCAGAAACAGGGTGAAAAGACAATGGAGCAACATATTTAAAGTAGTAAAAGAGGGACCTCCCTGGTGGTCCAGTGGTTAAGACTCCACGCTCCCAGTGCAGGGGGCCTGGGTTTGATCCCTGGTCAGGGAACTAGATCCCGCGTGCCACAACTAAGAGCCCACATGCCACAAGTAAAAGATCCCACCTGCCACAACTAAGATCTGGTGCGGCTAAATAAATATTAAAAAATAATAAGTAGTAAAAGAAACCTGTCATCTTAGAATTCCATGCCTACCAAAAACAAATTCTCTAAAATGAAAGCAAAATAATGACTTTTCAGATATACAATCAAAAGAAAACAACAGGAGATGGACTATAAATACACACCGGTATTTGAAATGAATAGCACCAGATAATGGTGACTATACAAATAAATTTGTGTGATTTTTTTTCTTAGTATTTAAATCCTTTTAGGAGATAACAAAATAAAACAATGCATTGTGGTATTTACAACATACATATGTATAAAATATGTGACAATGATAACATAAAGACCAAGAGAAGAGCAATATAAGTCTTAATATTGTAAGGTTCTTGTACTATATGTTAAGTAAGTGTTAAAACCTAAAGCATCCATAAAAATAACAAAACAGAGTTTATAATAATTCCAAAAAAATAAATAAAATGCAAACATGAAAATATTTTATTAGTTTAAAAACAAGAAGAGGCTTCCCTGGTGGCGCAGTAGTTGAGAGTCCGCCTGCCGATGCAGGAGACATGGGTTCGTGCCCCAGTCCAGGAAAATCCCACATGCCGTGGAGCGGCTGGGCCCATGAGCCATGGCCACTGAGCCTGCGTGTCCAGAGCCTGTGCTCTGCAATGGTAGAGGCCACAACAGTGAGAGGCCCGCATACTGAAAAAAAAACAAAAAGCAGGAAGAAAAAGATGAAAAGGAGATTGAAGAACAGATAGTAAGATAGAAAATAAATGGCAAGACTGTAGATTTAAACATGACCATATCAATAATGACATTAAGTATAAATGGGCTCAATAAAACAATTAAAAATTGATTATAAACTGATTTTTTAAAAAGCAAGACCAAACTAATTGTATTTATAAGAAACACACTTTAAAGATACAAATAGTTAAATAGATGGAAAATTATACATTATGTTAACACTAATTATAAGAAAAAGTAGACTTCAGAGCAAAGTATAACATCAGGTCATTTCATAATAATAATATTAATAAGTAAACTTTAACAATAAAACAATTTATTAAAAAGACTTTACAATCCTAAATGTTTATGTACCTAATGACATAGCTTCAAAATACATTAAGCAAAAGCTGATAGCTCTAAAGCCACAATTATATTTGGAAATGTAAATATGCCTTTCTAAATAACTGGTAGAACGAGAACTAGTAGACAGAAATATAGTAAGGACATAAAAGATTTGAACTCTATCAGCCACCTTGACCTAATTGACGTTTATAGAACACTCCACCTCAAAACAGCACAATACATATATACATTTCATGTGCACATGAAACATTTAATGAAATATATCACATTCTGGACAATAAAAATAAGTCTCAGTGAATTTAAAGTGATTGAAGTCACACAAAGTATTTTGCTGACAGAAATTTAATTAACTAGAATTAAATCAGTCCCCAAATACGTGGAAATCAAATAACACATGGATCAAAGAATAAATCAAAAGGGAAATAATAACGTATTTTGAACTAAATGGCAGTGAAAATACAATCATATAAAAAGCTATGGGATACAATTAAAGCAGTACTTTAAGAGGAATTTATAGCACTAGATGATGATATTACAGAGACAAAAAGGTTCAAATTAATCACCCCAATTTTCACTTGAAGAACCTAGAAGATATGTTTTAAACTCTAAATTATAAATATCAGAGCAGAAATTATTACAAAATAGGGAAGATTCCAGTAATGCAAGGTTGGTTTAGCATTTGAAATCAAGCAATGCATTTCACCATATAAACAAACTAAAAAAGAAAACCATATAAAACATTGCAAAAAATAAATAAGGAAGAGCTAAATGGAGAGCTATACCTTATTTATGAGTCAGAAGGCTCAAAATTGTTAAGGTGTCAGTTTTCACCAAACTTATCTGTATATTAAATTCAATGCTAACCCAAATCCTAGCATGTTTTTGTTTTTGTTTTTGTTTTTTTGCGGTACACGGGCCTCTCACTGTTGTGGCCTCTCCCGTTGCGGAGCACAGGCTCCGGACGCGCAGGCTCAGCGCCCATGGCTCACGGGCCCAGCCGCTCCGTGACATGTGCGATCTTCCCGGACCGGGTCACGAACCCGTGTCCCCTGCATCGGCAGGTGGACTCTCAACCACTGCGCCACCAGGGAAGTCCCCTAGCATGTTTTAATTGAAGGAAATTAAAAGCTGATTCTAAAACTCATATGGAAATACGAAGAACGTAGAATCACTAAAACAACTTTGAAAAAGAAGAGCAAGGTTGGAGGAATAACATTACCTGCTTTCAAGATTTATTATGATGCCACAGTGTATAATTGGCATAAAGGCAGACAATTAAATCAGTGGAACAGAGTAGACGTTCCAGAAATAGACCCACACGCATATATGGACAACTGATTTTTGACAAAGTTGAGGATGTAAAGGAAATGGAACTGTTACACACTTCTGGCAGGAATGTGAATGGTATGACTGCTATGGAAAATAGTTTGACAGGTTTCTAAAAAGTTAAAAACCATACAATTCAGCCATTCCAATATTAGGTATTTATTTAAGTTACAAAACTGTATGTCTATACAAAAAAATGGTACCCAATATTCATAGCATCTTTATTTCAATAGTCAAAACTGGAAATAACCCAAATGTCCATCAACAGGTGGATGGTTAACCAAATGTGATGTGTTCATACAATAAAATGTAATGAATTACTGACTGACACACACAACATGCATAAATCTTGAAATAATTATACTGAGTGAAAGAACTTAGTAAAAAAAAAAAGAATACATACTGTATGATCCCATTTATATAAAACTCAAGAAAATGCAAAGTAAACTATATAACTGAAAGCAGATCAGTAGTTTCCCGGGATAAGAGTGCAATGGTCTGGAGTGGGGGAATAGGCGGGTTGGAGAGACAGATTACAAAGGAGCAAAAGGAAACTTTTTGGGGTGATAAATATGTTTATTACCTTGATTGTGATCATAGCCCCAGAAGTGTATACCTATTAAAAAAAGAAGCATGTAAATACATTAAAACATCAAATTGGACACTTTATATATGTATATTTCATTGTTATCTGAATACAATGTGAAGAATCTGTAAGCCATGCAGAAATATCATAAATGAAGTATAAATTATAAATGATTCAGATTGAATCAAATCTAGTGAAATTGATGAAAAAAGTTTGTAAACAAACAAGAAAAAGAAAATGCTTTCATGTGGTCACAATAAATCTAGTGAGGAAAAATTCTAAATAGTACTGATGAAGACCAGTAGGCTTTGTTTCTGATGCTTTAACCCATTAATTCAATATTCTATGAGTTTAATATTAATCTATTTTATGAAACATTCATGTTTACACAATTGATAGATTGTTCATTTCTTCTAAATGCAGAGGAAGCTTTATCTTGAAATTGTGTAATTTCCAAGTAATCCTAGCTAACTATCTAACAGGAAATGGCTTCCCAGGTATATTCTTCTTGATTTTGAATAAAGAATTAAAGAGACAGTTGTTTCATTCGCAAATGTATTTTTTCCTACAGACTTAGAACCAAAACCTTAGAGCTGAAAAGGATCACAGAAATCATGTAGCCTATCACCTCATTGTATGAAGGTCAAATTTGAGGCCAATTTAAATGACTAGTTTAGGATCTGAAGAATAGGTAGTGGCAGAGCTAGAACAAAAATTCAAGTCTCATAATATACACTCCAAAACTATTTGTGAGACATTATGTAGGCTACTTCAACTTAATATACTATGTAGGGTAGCATAATGGATTTTTTAAATAAGTTGAACAAGCCTTTACCTTGGACTGACAACTTAGTTGAAAGAAGATGAAAAGTATCACAGCAGATTCAAGTGAAAAATTGATAGGAGACACCATCTAAATCTGATACTGACTCAGTATGAGATGCGTAGATGACAGCAAGCAATACGTTAATATACTTGTATATAGATGAAAAAAGATGTAGCCTAGTAAAAGCATTAAAGTACATGATGGATAATTATTAATAATTATTAATAATTCTAGTGCTCACCAGTCTTCTGTCAGTAAATTCATTTTACTCCGGTTTCTTGACTGGCTAATTTGTTTGTCTTGCCTGCATCAGTTCTTTTGTTGAATTACTATTATAATTATATTTGTGAACCAGTTTTTTTTTTTTTTGCAAGTGTAAGGACTTTGGTTTCTTGTTAATTTACGGCTTAGTAATAATAGCAACAACAACAAAAAGTTGCAAATGCTTGTAGAGTGTTAAATATATGCCTGCTACAAATTAGCGCTACATAATACTTCATATATTTTTACTCCTTTAGAAACTTTAGATATTTCTAAATATTGATACATTGTATATTTTAACTCCTTTAATTGCTACAAAAACTTGTAAGTTTGGATCTTTTATTAGCTCCATTTTACAGATGAGGAAAATGAGGAGGATATACAAAGTTGTGAAACAAAATAAACTCTGGAGATAACACCCTGAACTACTTTTAAAACGTGTAAAATTAGCATTAAAAAAAAAGCTTGACACTTTAGCCAAAATTGAGAGGAAAGGTTGCATTCCAAACTGATACTTTCTGCTGGTATTGGCAGAACTTTTCTGCTCTGAGAGTTTCTGCTTAATGAGCAAATTGCTTTAAGTACACGTATACCACTGTGGCACTGAGGATAAAGATATTTAGCCAATTTCTCCCTCATTTGTGACAATTCCAGTGCTGCCTATTTGTACAATAGCACTCTGAATTTAACCTGAAAAAAAATAACACTTAAGAAATTAACATTTTAAGCTTAAAAAAATTACTAATGTATAAATGGGGGCAATCAGATCAGTAGTTGTGCTTAAATAAAGCACAGTGGTAGCATTTATTATAATGTTGTTCTGAAAACAGTGATTAATAATCAAAATGTATCCTATTGATTTGAGAGCCCTTCAGTAAGGAGACTTTCAGAAAACATTTAGCAATAAACACCATATATACATACATAGGGATTTTAATGAATAGTCCATAACCTCATACAGCACCCTCCTTTTTTCAGCGGGTTATACCTGGCAGTGAATATCCTTTGAAAGAGTCTTCTCCATGGGAAAAAAACACAAAATAACAATTTCCTTCCAAGTCACTCATAAGGCTTCATTATTTTATGTCGTGTTGCTTTTTCTTCTTCCCTTTGTCATGATAAATTTTGTCCATATTCTGAAACCCAGCTTAATTATTTTCTTGCCAAAGTTTTCCTTTAGTTTGATTTCTTTATCCTTTGACTTTTCCACAGCACTGAGATCCACATCTAGCACTAAGTTATATGGTATTTGTGCTGTTAATTATTTATTCCAACAGATAGACTGTGTGTGTATTAAATAATACACATCTTGCAGGTAGTGTCTCTGCCTCTTGTTTCTCTAACTCTACAGCACTTAACCACATAGCCTCAAGTAGGAGACTCTCAGGACACTCTAGTCCCTTTGTCCACCTAAAGAAAAAATGCATATTGAGTTCCGGTCCACGATAGCCACACAGGAGGCTCCTGACCACACTTCCTCCCACGGAAACCCCAAATCAACAGCTACATACAGAGCAATTTCCTCTGAAAGAAATTTAGAAACTAGCTGAGTAACTCTTACACATCAGGCAAATGAGAAACTACCCACATCGAAAAAGATGGGAAAGACTGAAACATGTTCTCGCCATAAACCTCACCCCTAGCACAACAATACACACTCAGGAGGGAACTCACAAATCCCAGCTTCTCCCTGTAAAGCAAAATGTTTGGACCCCACATCTAGCACCCCAACTTTTAAGACTTCCACCTGAGGGAAGGACACCCAAAATATCCACTTCAGAGAGCCAACAGGGTATGGGTCCATAAAACCTGCAAGACTATAGCGTTGGCTCATGAGGACTTGCTGTGAGTATTCCCACCAGGGCTCAGCACAGAGGGAGAAGGCAAAAAAAGGACACTCATTCCCTATTCTTTTCCAGAAAGAGGCCTATTTGCCTATTTTAAAAACTGCTGGCTGAGAATACCATCTCTACATTCTCCCTCTGGCCTGCTCCATTCCAGTGTCTCCCCAGAAGGAGCTTGTAAACATGTCTAGCTAGACTTACCAAGAAGAAAAGAGAAGAGGACTCAACTAAATAAAATTAAAAATGAAAGAGGACACATTAAAACTGATACCAGACAATGCAAAGGGTTATAAGAGACTACTATGAATAATTATACACCAACAAATTGAATAAATGGATAAATTCCTGGAAACATCCAACCCAGCAAGACTGAGTCATAAAGAAATAGAAAATCTAAACATAATAAAGGTCATATACGATAAGTCCAGAGCTAACATGATACTTAAAGATGAAAAGCTGAAAGCTTTTCCTCTAAGATCAGGAACAAGACAAAGATGCCTACTCTCACCACTTTATTCAACCTAGTACTATAAGTCCTAGCCAGAGCAATTAGCAAGATAAAGAAATAAAAGGCATCCAAAATGGAAAGGAAGAAGTAATACTATATTTTCAGATGGCATGATATTATATATAGAAAACCCTAAAGTCTCCACAAAAAAAAAAAAAGAACTGCTCAAACTAATAAATTCAGTAAAGTTGCAGGATACAAAATCAATATATAAATCAGGTGGTTTCTATACACTAACAATGAACCATTAGAGAAATTAAGAAAACAATCCCATTTACGACTGCATCAAAAATAATTAAATATCTAGGAATAAATTTAACAAAGGGAGTGAAAAATCTGTACTCTGAAACTGATAAGACATTGGTGAAGTTGAAAAGACACAAATAGGTGAAAAGGTATTTCATTCTCATAAATTGTAAGAATTAGTTTTATTAAAATGTCCATACTACCCAAAACAGTCTGCAGGTTCAATGAAATCCCTATCAATTAGTGGTGTTAGGAAAACTGCACAGCCACATACAAAATAGTGAAACTGGACCCCTATTTTACACCATATACAAATATTAAGTCAAAATGGATTAAAGACTTGAAATCATAAAAATCCTGGAAGAAAACATAGGGGTAAGTTCCTTGGCAATGATTTTTTGGATTTGACACCAAAAGCAAAGGCAACAAAAGCAAAAATAAATAAGTGGGATAACATTAAACTAAAAGCTTCTGCATAGCAAAGAAAACCATCAACAAAATGAGAAGGCAACCTACAGAATGAAAAAAATTTGCAAATCATATATCTGATAAGGGGTTAACATCCAATATATATAAAGAACTTATATAACTCAGTAGCAAAAAGCAAACAGTCTGATTTTAAAAATGGACAGAGGAACTGAAGAGATTTCTTTCCAACAAAGATATACAGATCTCCAACAGGTACATGAAAAGATACTCAACATCATTAATTATTAAGGAAATGCAAATCAAAACCACAATGATACATCACCTCATGCCTGATGATAGTTAAGATGGCTATCAGCAAAAAGACAAGATATAAGTGTTGTTGAGAATATAGAGAAATGGGAACCCTGTGCACTGTTAGTGGGAATGTAAATTCATGCAGCCACTATAGAAAACACTATGGAGGTTCTTCAAAAAATTTAAAATGGAACTATCATGTGATCCAGCCATTCCACTTCTGGGTATATATCCAAAAGAAATGAAAACACGATCATGAAGAGATATCTGTACTCCCATGTTTATTGAGGCATTATTTATAACAACCAAGATATGGAAACAACCTAAGTGTCCATCGATGGATGAATGAATAAAAAAATATGGTATATGTATATACAATGGAATATCATTCAGCCCTGAGAAAGAAGGAAATCCTGCCATTTGCAACAACATAAATGACTCTTAATAGCATTATACTAAGTGAAATAAGCCAAACTCACAGAAACAGAGAGTAGAAAAGTAGTTGCCAGGGCTGGCAGGTATGGTAAATAAGAAGAGTTTGATAAAAGGGTACAAACTTTCAGCTATGAAATGAATAGGGTTTAGGCATCTAATGTAAAACATGGTGAATACAGTTGATAACAATGTTTTATATAATGGAAACTTACTAAGAGAATAGAACTTAAAGGTTCCACCAAAAAAAAAAACTAGATTGATAGATCGATTGATAGATTGGTAGATATGTGAGGTGAAGGATGTGTTAATTAACTAGATGGGAGAATCCTTTCACATTGTATATCTAATCAAATCACTACAATATACACTTTAAATATCTTACAATTTTGTCAGTATGTCTCAACGAAGCTGAACATTTTTTTAATGTATATTTGTTTGAAGATGGGCATAGTGCTAATTCATAAAGGAAGCAGCAGCTGAAGAGTTTTCATCTCTGAAGGCTTTTAAATAGCATTCTGTTGAGATCTATAGAAGCAGAAAGTTAAAAATCCAGCCAAGGGCCTCCCTGGTGGCGCAGTGGTTGAGAGTCCGCCTGCCGATGCAGGGGATACGGGTTCGTGCCCCGGTCTGGGAGGATCCCATATGCCGTGGAGCGGCTGGGCCCGTGAGCCATGGCCGCTGGACCTGCGCGTCCAGAGCCTGTGCTCCGCAACGGGAGAGGCCACAACAGTGAGAGGCCCGCATACCGCAAAAAAAAAAAAAAAAAAAAAAAAAAAATCCAGCCAAATATTAGGTTGAATATGATTGCGGCCTTCATTGGATAAGAAAGTCTGTTGGCTCTTCTAATATAGTCCAACTTCATTACCAAATTATCCTTTATCAAAGAATCTCCAGTGATCTCAAAATATTTATATCAGTGCTTATGTGTTTCTCCAAAATCCATGTAAAACCTCAAATAATATTGTAAAAGGACTAAGTCGAGTTATATTTCATTTTAAATCATGGTAACTTGTTCTAAAGTTCCTCAACTGAATGCTTTAGAGTCATTAGAAATGATTGATAGATCCATGAAAGTATTAATGCTCTCCATAATGGGCTAATCGTGGATCACCTTCTTGAATCCCATCTCCCTTGTCTCTTAAGCTGGATTATAACTGCCTTGTTTCCTAATTATTTAAGAATTACTGAATTAGCTGAATTAGGGCTAGAAACATGAACTTAGTGATTAATAAAGTCCTTTGAAAAGGATGTCTTTAATCACATATTTATTTTGGGGATAAGATTCCCTGAATCTCATGATTACACCCACAAAAATGCAAATCTTAGTTGTCTTACTTGTCTTTCCTTCTTATATATTGAACAATGTCAGCGCCTTGCATGGTCTGCTGTTACCTTCTAAACCACATCCTATTGATTGTATTCTTCAAAATGTTGACTTTGAATGACTGCTGAGTTCTATCCATATATGCGCTGAAAGTCTCTGAAAGTAAAAATTACTCTTCACATTTTTTTGTTTCTTTTATGTTTTCTTATTATAAGAACTTCTCAGTGATTTCTTTCTATATCCCATTATAGGAATAGCATCATGAAATAAAATATATGCTGACAATTCACAGATTTATTATTCTATTTAATATATTCACATTTTAAAGAGTGATGTTCCACAGTTAAATGAATCCAAAGAGATTAACTCTCCTTAAAAGGAATCAGTCCTCTCAGAGTGGTATTTTTTGCCAGCACGGCTTGATCAGACCGTAATTGGGTGTGAGCTTTCTGAGATTGAAACACTTTTCATCTGTTCATCTACTTGAGGTAGAAGTGGGGTTTCTTTGAGTTTTAATATCTTAAAATATTGATTTTCTGTCTAATCGTTATAATCAAATATATTCACATTAGTGCATTTCAGTGAAAGTATCAACACTAAGAGAAAATTATATTTTTGAAGTGGAGTTGATTCACATACTTGAAAAATTAGTGTGTGTGGAAATGTAAAAGTCCAGTTTTCATGAATCTTAGCTTAAAGTGTTTCAACTGAAATGCCAACTAAATTTCTGGAAAAACCTAGCTCTAGGATGAGCAGCGAGCACCTTCCACTTCAGTTCATGATTTGCCCCTGCTCACTTGTTACCTATCAACCTTGACCATGGGTGATACCCAGCCTAACTCAACAGCAAATCATGGACTTAGTCAAAGGGACTCTGCTGATGTTTGGCTGTGTATATTCCATTCTTATTTGGCTATAAACAGCCTCCTTTATACCTGGACATGACTCTCCCTTCCCCCAAAGAAAGGAAGTTTATCAAAGAAGACATAATAATGCTAATGTCTGATCTTACTGCCTTTCCCAAGATGCCTGTCTGATGCCAAACTACAAATTAGCTAGATTGGACTCTTGAATATATAACCACCATTAATGATGGTTCTATTTCCTCACAGAATGGGGAGTGCTTGGTTTATCACAGAATAATAGTTGTGCCCATATCCCTGTGTGGGAACTGATATAGTCATTGTCACAGTTCTAGCTGCACAGGGTTTAGGGAAGTCAGGTCCATCGACTATGGTGAGGTTGATTGGTAGAAGACATAGCACCCAGACCTACCAATAAGAGTTAGTTCATGTTCAGGTCTACCATTTCACTCCCTTTTTGAAATCAGAATCCTTATTTTCATCATCACTTTCTGAAAGGTCATGCAGTTGGCACCCAAGGAGAGAAAGTGGGCAGGGCATTTATGGCCAATGAATCTGGGTGGTAAGTACTTGATCAGTGTATGTTCCATTACATAGCAAATTTTCTGCTCAAACCCATACTGTGAGGCATATTTTTTTAAATTTTAAACTTATTCCATACTCTAATAAACACCTTTTTCTAACTAGCATTTAAGTATATATATATATATATTTGCATCTTACCCATAATAAATAATCCTTAAAGGATTCTAAATACTCTCCCTCCTCAAGGTCCCCTTAATTGGAAAGGAAGGTATGTATATGAGCTTAGACCAGGGTGACCAATCTGCTATACATTGTCAAACTGTTTTCTTGGCCATTTTTAGTTGATTTTCTTTTCTAAAAGTTTAGTTGAATTTCCTTTCTAAAAGTTTTCTTTCTAAAAGTTTCCCTTTGATTAGGTAGGTTCAAAATGTAATGTTCTCCAAGAAATAAGGGTATACTCACTATTTTGTGGCTGAAATGCACAACTAAACTTCTCAATCTATATAGTATACTTACAGTATAAAACCTACCCTCATACACTCCCACTCTTTTTTTTAATTAGAAAGAATAAAACATATTGTTATTACATGTGTATTTTTTAAAATGAAGAATTTTAAACTTTCAAGGATAAAAGTATTTCCATACTAAGTTGAATTATTCAAAGAAAAAAATAAAATATTTTGTATGGGTTTTAGTGTGTGAATCATTTTCTTTATGATGAAAATGATCATGTTTAATGATGTGAATCATATCTTTTAACAGTTATGATAAAGCTCCTTAATCCAAACTGAAAATTATGTGTCAGGGGCTTCCAAATTAAAAGCAAAAGAAATGCTCTCCCAGGGTGAGTTAGTAATTTTTAGCACTTGAATACCACTTGATAAATTCACCTGCTGCACTAATGTGTACTTTGGTTTCATGCAGAGGTAAAGATGACTCATTATAGCCTGTTAAAAATTTGAATCCAAATGACTATGGAGAGAATAATTTTCACCCTGGGCAAATTTGGTCATATCCCCAAGGTATACCTGGGCCTCAGTTTGAGCCCTTTGCATGGGGTTCTTGGTGTCATATTTGTTTAGTGTAGGCCTAGGACATTCCACACCAGATTAACCCTCCTCTAAGTGCTCAATTCTTATGGACAGACACCTATATATTGGCCTCTCTCCATGTGTCCTAGCCTGCTGAGCTGCACAGATTTGATTTTCAGAAATCTGATCATCCACACTAATGATCTTTTGTCACTTTATGTATGTAGAGCCCAAGGCATTGTTATTATTTTCCTTAAATAGCAATCTATCCTTAGAATATAAGTGACTTATACTTATTTTTCAGAAGTATCATTCAGTTATTCTAATCAAAAAGTTGTATACGGTGGAATGTAATTAGTACCCTATATCTGTATGGTCTTTCCATTTTTTTGCTTTCTTTGAAGCAGATTACCCAAGTTCATTTCTATTAGAACATATCCTGCTGACAAAGCATTCAAGTCAGGGTTATCACTGTCAAAGCGAAGTGGAAAATGGAAACAACTTTTATCTATTATAGGCCAAAAAAAATTTACTTAGTATAAAAAAATCATGACTACAGAAAGCAAACCAATAAAACTACCTATAGTTATCTTATTACATAATTTTAAATGAACAAACTACAAAGTTGTCTCAAGTAAACAAAATACATTTTTTAAAAACCAGATGAGTCAATCCTTAAACATTTACTTTAGTGAAATTGAAATTATGATGTATCTACCTAAGTGCCATCTTCAAGAAAATGAAAATCGCCACTAATATTTGTGAATGGTGCAATATACACTTGTTATTCCAACTAATAATAATATGTACATTCCTGAAAGGACCTTTGTGAATTTAAAATTACTTCTTTCTTAATTTTAAGGATATTTTTTTCCTAGATCTTTCTCTTATTAACTGCTAAGGAAATCCCAAGTATTCAATTACATTTCATTTATTCAGATATTTTCATAAAATATATTTGGGAAAACTTCTCTAAAATATCATTTTATTTTTAGTTAAATTGAAATCTGTAATGCCAACCTTAAGCCTGGTCGAAAGGCTAAAAAAGACAGTGAACAGACTAGACACATAAGAGTTTCATAAATATTAGCTATTTTGAAAAGTTTTTATTATTCCTGCTGATTATCTCTAACATCCACTAGTTTAAATGGTCTCTCCAAATTAAATAATTTTTATTTTTTCTCTCATTTCACATGATTTTTCTTCAATTTCTCTATCCATGATTTTTTTCCAGGTACTTTTAATTTACAAAATAAAACTCCTGAAATAAGCAATCAAATATAAATCCCACATTCAGGCTAATGGCCACTAACAAGGGATGGCAACATGATATTTAATGTGTTTTTGTTTTGTTTTGTTTTTTAATTTTTAAATACTTCCTGGTATACGATCAAGTTTTCTTCTATTTTTTTTCTATTTTCTTTTTTGCTTCTCCATATCATTAGACAATGATCATGTCTTTATTAAGCTACCTATAACAATTTTAAAGTAATTTAAAGAGATTATTGCTAATTCCAAATATATCCTCATGCACTAATAATTATGTAATTAAATCTATCCCATAGTGGCATTATTAACTTATCTACTTGAGGCATTATATTTAAATCTAGGTCTGATAACTTTTTTTTTTCATTACAACTTTTCTTGTGGTTAAGTGACTAGCATTCCATTGTTACTGTGTAATAGATAGATAATTTTAAAATTAGCAAAACCTGGTCAATTTCTCTTATTTCACTTCTGAAAATAGTACATACTATTAGTACATACTAATAGTACATACATAACTCTATTTTGGATTATGCTTTCTTAGAAGTGGAATCATTACTATCCCATCAATAACATTTTTCACATACATTTAAAATATTTTTTCTCCTTAAGTTAGTTCCACTTATGTAATTATGGTTATAGTTGTATAATGTTAAAACATATGCATGACAGTTAGCATTAATATTGAGTTCTACTTATTTATGTAGGATTTCTAAAATTGTTTCGAGAAGCCCTAAATTTACACTAAGTGCAGACTTCATTATCTCCAAATTCTAAAATGTGAATAAAGTCCTAAAGTTCCATTTTAACTTTTTAGTTTTAATACTTATTTAATAGTCAGGAACACAGACTCTAGAGACAGTCTCTCTGGATTTGAATCCTGGTTCAACCATTTACTAGAGAAAGTTTGAGCAAGTTAATATCTTCCTGAATATCTTGTTGAATTTGGAAGGTTGACTGTTTTTAGGATGAGTGGAGGTGGGAAGAGAGGGACTTCCAATAAAGTGGAGCAGCATAACGAAGACATGAGCAGGAAGTGGTCAGGAGACCCAGAGAAGTATCTGACTAAGCCAGAGGATGCACATGGAGGGCTGAGTTAGGAAGTATTAGTAAACATTAGTTAGGGTGGGTGGGTTCACATCATGAAAGACTTTGAACATCTAGAAAAATAACAGTGAGGAGAAGGGTGTCATGATGAGAGGTATTTTAAAAGGTAATCCATGCATGAAGAAAGAAGAATCAATGATGAGTGTCATTAAAGCAAAAAGGTAATGTATTATCCTGATGTGTGGTGAAGAATGTTCAACTAAAGATGGTCATGTAGGGCTTCCCTTGGTGGCGCAGTGGTTGAGAGTACGTCTGCTGATGCAGGGGACACGAGTTCGTGCCCCGGTCCGGGAAGATCCCACATGCCGCAGAGAGGCTGGGCCCATGAGCCATGGCTGCTGGGCCTGCGTGTCCGGAGCCTGTGCTCCGCAACAGGAGAAGCCAAAACAGTGAGAGGCCCGCGTACTGCAAAAAAAAAAAAAAAAAAAAAAAAAAAAAAAGATGGTCATGTATAAAGAGAAGGATTGAAACAATGTGAGAAAAATTTAATGGAAGAACTGCCTGGATGGAAGCTCCTGAGCCCATCCTCTCTCCCATCACCATTCCTAGTTTCATCTTTTTTTTTTTTTTCACTGTTTTTCAGCAGGAAAGGAATTAACAGCTGAGTGAAGGAAACATCAGTAACTGTAAAGAAAATGTTAGGAGTGGAGCAGTCATGAGATAGGATAATTTTCCACATGTTAACATTTCTGAAAACCCATCCTGCTGTTGAATTTATGAAGAGGTGGTATTTATTATTAAACACATTAAACTGATTTAGAGACTATTATTTCCTATTGTTGGTTCAGTTGTCATAGCTTCAGTTTAAAAATTTAAAAGGTTCTTTGTTGCCCTCCAAATGGAAGGAAAAGCATGAGTGATTTCATTTTGAATATGAGTTAGTCTAGGGAGACAGTGTGGTTAGCTTGAGGTGAATACAATTTTTTTCTTTTTACCAGATCATGCATAAATATTTCTCTCATTGGCTTTGGTTATTCAGCCTTAGTTTAGTATGGAAATGTACTTTTCAAGGCAGTACAGACATCTGACTTCTAATCCAATGATAATAGTGAGTGAAAGGGCTTCCCTGGTGGTGCAGTGGTTGAGAGTCCGCCTGCCGATGCAGGGGACATGGGTTCGTGCCCCGGTCCGGGAAGATCCCACATGCCGTGGAGCCGCTAGGCCCGTGAGCCGTGGCCGCAGAGCCTGCGCGTCCGGAGCCTGTGCTCCACATCGGGAGAGGCCACAACAGTGAGAGGCCCGTGTACTGCAAAAAAAAAAAAAAAAAATAGTGAGTGAAAAAGATTGGAAATATCTTGTCATTTATCTGCATCAGCTTGTTTTGTTCATGGAGCATTAATAATGAAGACGTGATTGTACTGATTGTAATCTTCTGTATAACCAGCTTCTTTGTTATTCTAGCCTTGGTCACCTTGGTGACCATGTTCTCTTCTGACCTCTTTTCTTCAAAGATATTCTATCCAGCTTATGAATTCCAAGTGGCTTAATGAGTGCCTCTGTAGGTAGCCTACTGTGCAAAGTTATAACAAAGCAAAACAGTGCACTAGAAATGCAACACAGCAATAATCCTATTAACTAAGGCAGCCTGTGTCGGCGATAACATAAAAAAGCAGTTTGAGTGAGATGGGAGGACATTCTGGCTTGTCCGTGGGCTGCTTAATAAGAGACTCTCTTAACCTCATCAGTAGGTAGCTGAGCATGGATCCTAAATTTCAGTTAGGGATGAAGCCCCTTGCTTATCCTACTGCTGTTCAGTGACAAGCAGTCACTCTTGCCTGTTTTGTTGTGAACACCTTATTTGGGGCTCTTTTAATAAAGGCCAGTAATGAAAGTTGTATGTAGTAACTATGAAGAAATCTCCTCTCCCTTTCCCTTCCTTTGTAGGCCCTGAGATTTGAATAAAATGTTTTTTGTTAAGAATATTTCCTACACTAACTTCTATAACTCTAAACCAGATTTCTGAATGCTCGATCTTAAGTAAATACATAAAAATGGTTTTCTTTAATTTTTCAATTTAGATATTTTGTCTCAAGATTCTATTGTGTTGCATGATATAATCTTCATATCATTCAACAATTTCAAAAGTAGTTGATATCCCCCCACATCTTGGCAGTTCTCATTGTTACTACCTCCACTGTATCCAGCACTTCACCAAATGGTCAATAGGCCTGATTTTGCCAAACCCTGTGCAGACAGCACTGTGATCCAAATTAGTTAATGAGAAAGCTCTCATTATTGGATTATTAACAGAACTTTATGCAATAAGCATGGATAGATAATGGAACACAAAAAATAGAAAGTATATAAAGTACATCTCCTTGTTAGAAACACCCCTGGTTGAGTGCCTACTCTTTATTCCTGGGTGCAATTTGTGGGTATCTTTGGGCTTTAGAAAATAAGAATCAGAACCCCATTAGAGATAATCAGGTATAGCCTCCTGATATAGCAGTTGAGAAAACCACGTCCCATAGTGTTCCACTTTCTGACCAAGGTCATACAGAGACTTTGTATCAACATAAGGGCAAGAATCCAAGTCTTCTTACTTCCAGCCCAATGTTCTTTCCACTTCACTTTACTGTCACAAAGTACAAGTCATTAACTTTAACATAAAAAGCAATTTGGACACATGCTCCATTGAAAACAAACTATGTTGTAATATCAGAAATGATCCAAGTCCAAGAATGCAACTGCATTCTTGGACTTAGTGTGAACTGCATGGCAGGTAGGTCTCCCAAATGACATGAGCACAGCCCTTGACTCATACTCCCTTTTGAGAGATGCTTGTCAGTTACTTAAGACTTGAGTCTCAAACCCACATTAGTAACTTCCTAGAAGGTTTAGACTGCAAATATCCCAGTGGTTACTTCTAAAAGTGATGTTAACAATAAGAGGTTGGGCTTCCCTGGTGGCACAGTGGTTGAGAGTCTGCCTGCCGATGCAGGAGACATGGGTTCGTGCCCCAGTCCGGGAAAATCCCACATACCGCGGAGCAGCTGGGCCCGTGAGCCATGGCCGCTGAGCCTGTGCGTCCGGAGCCTGTGCTCCGCAACAGAAGAGGCCACAACAGTGAGAGGCCTGCGTACCGAAAAAAAAAAAAAAAAAAAAGGTTTATTAATTGAACAAAACAAGTAGACCAGAGGTAGGAAAGTTCCAGAGTAAGTTAATTCATCAGTTTCACAATGCCCATATTCTCCTCTGTGAATTCTCCTCTCTACTGGCTTTGATTTTCCAGTAACTCTATGTTTCCAGGCATTACATGCAGCCATAGGCAAGAAAATAAGTGACTAATTTCTGCCTGTGTACGTTTTTCAGAAAAGAGAAAAATTTTCCCACTCACTCTCCTCAGCAGATTTCCTCTTACAGCTCGTTGGTCAGAATTACATCACATGCCCTTGTCTAAACCAACCACTGTCAAGAAAATGGAATTACCACAATTGTCTTAAAGTAACCAACCTTCATTTCCCCTGAAGCACAAAGCCTCCAAATATCTGAACAACATCAGAGTTCTGTTAGAAGCAAAAGAATTAAGACATATTTGAGGGAGGATGGGATTCATATAATTTGAGTATATTTCTTAATTACTAAGCATGTGTTTCTTTTGGAAGATATTTAGGGTGTAAGACATTATCAGAACCCAGGATTCAACAGCATCTGACAGGATACTACTACTGGCCACAAATCTAAAAAACATCTGCTGTGTGCAATAACCTGGCACCTGGGAGCCTGTGCTTCTGTGCCAGTTATGACTGATCAGCCATATTTGGAGGAATCATTATTCTACTCACAGAAACAGGACACTCAGCAAACTTTAGAGAACAAGACTTATAACTTAAGCAATAATGGAAGATTCGATTCACTTCCCTGCTCCCTCTCCCTTATAATCTCATTGACTGTCCCAGAAATTGCACTTGACAAAGGGTGTGGACTCTAACAATCAGGCTTCGCAATGGCTCAGAATTTAGATCAGATCTAATGTATCAGGGTGGTGTTTTAAAGTCTACAGGTGGGGCGAGCAGAGGTATGAAGAGGCATCCTGTCTTCAAAGCACACTGAATAGACTCACTTGGCTCTAACGGAGAGTTCCTGATACGTAGGTGTTTCCAGAACCTAACCTGAAGGGGAGGCAAGCCTGGGGTCAGGAGCTAGATAAATTATGAGCAAGTAAAAAGATGCCACTCTCTTTTGGCTTTCTTCATATCAAAATCTTCCTTTTTACCTTGCTTCTTCTAAAGCACTCTCATTATGTTGTTAGAAACCTTTAAGTGGACATACTACCTTAATACACTTTGAAACAATGCCAGTTTTGAGACTTTGTTCAGGGTGAGCAAGTCCTTCCCCTCCTCCTCCCAGTTATGCTTTGAAGTACAGAAAAGATCTTAAAGGTGGAGTTGAGTTTAAAGTCTAAGGGGTCCTTAATGTTAGGCTAACTTATTAAAATAGAATATGTATTTTATTTATTTAAATATTTTAATTAATTTACTTATTGAAATATGCCTTTATCTATGTTTGATAAATATATTAAAATATATTTTATTTATATATGCATAATATATATAAAATACATGGATTCTATATTAATGAACTAAGTAAACCAGAGGATGTGTTTAAACAGAGGAGTGAAAGAGTGAAATCAGGGTTTCAGAGGACTGGAGAATGGAACATAGGAAAAGAGTAAAGGCAGAGAATCAGCTAGTGAAATATTGCATGATTCCAATGGAAGTGGTAAGATTCTCAAACAAGGAAATGACTCAGGCAAAAAGAGCCATTACAACAGAATAATAATAGGAATTAATGGAGGATAGAGGACTAGACTATA
The DNA here is from genome assembly GCF_964341445.2 of Mesoplodon mirus. Lineage (NCBI taxonomy): Eukaryota > Metazoa > Chordata > Mammalia > Artiodactyla > Ziphiidae > Mesoplodon > Mesoplodon mirus. The sequence continues at coordinate 23,341,710 of NC_138984.1, read as the reverse complement.
TGGAAAACTCGGTGGAAGTAGGAGGTAGTGGTAGAACTTGACTCTAGTGGCCAAGGCTGGGTGACAGGGACAATGTCAGAAACAGAGTTATCGTTTGTTATTGTTTTTGTTTAGAAAAATCTATGGTTTTGTTTTTTCTAACCTCAATACTTCCTTGAAGGAAAAGATGGCATTCTTCTCTTCTTCTCATCTTTTAACCCTAGAATATCTAACACAATGCCCGGAATATAGTAGATGCTCATTAATATTACTGAGTAGATGGAAGATTTATTCGTCAATCGATTGTTGTTAATATATCTCTGAAACTATAATATAGCAATGGTCAATTAACAGTGAAACAATTTTGTAAACCATTTTTCAGGGTATACTTTTTTTTTTTTATGGCTCTGTTGGGTCTTCATTTCTGCACGAGGGCTCTCTCCAGTTGTGGCAAGCGGGAGGCACTCTTCATCGCGGTGCATGGGCCTCTCACTATCGCGGCCTCTCTTGTTGCGGAGCACAAGCTCCAGACGCGCAGGCTCAGTAACTGTGGCTCACAGGCCTAGCTGCTCCGTGGCATGTGGGATCTTTCCAGACCAGGGCTCAAACCAGTGTCCCCTGCATTGGCAGGCAGATTCTCAACCACTGCGCCACCAGGGAAGCCCTCAGGTTATACTTTTTAAACAAATATCTTTACCTAGAACATAGAGTATTTCTCCAGTGCTGAAAATGTTTGTCTAGTGCCATGAAATTGTACACAAGATACAAGCTCAGGTGAAGGTGTTCTATGTGTTTCAGTCTGCCAGTATTCAACATTACTTTCAAGACACCATGATCTAACCCCTGCCAAACTCTCCAGTCCCACCTCTTGCTATTTGGGTTCTTTGCCTGAAAATTTTTACTCCACTTTTACCTTTATCTGGTCTAGTCCTGCTCATTCTTAAGATTTCAGCTTAGTCACTTCCTTCCAGAACTCCCTGTACTCTCACATCTGGGTTAAGAGACCCTATCTACTCCCAATACACACTAGCCCTTCTTCACATAGCACACATGATATTATCTAATGCTTCTTTGTCTACACTCCTTTCTTAATAACCATATTCTCACTAGCCCAGAGTAGACAGCCCAGTACTTAGCAGTTGCTCAATAAACATGGTTAAATTAATTTATGCATTAATTAAGAAAAGTAATTTTAAGTGTCTTGGTTGGGAAACATATAAATGTTTGTTTAAATGTCCCAAATCCTCTTAAAAAATCACATAAACCTGTTGGTATGTTAGTAAATAATTACCTGCAGATTAGAACATAATGAGAGTACTGCAATAGACAGTATTTCACCTAGTTTGTATTTCAGTATTTCCTTACCAGGAAAAAAGAAAGAACAAGATAATGGTTTTCAGAGAAAGAATAACTAGAACACCTTAATCAAAAATGGGTAAGGGTAAGCTGTGGCAAAGCGAGAGAGTGGCATGGACATATACACACTACCAAACGTAAAATAGATAGCTAGTGGGAAGCAGCTGCATAGCACAGGGAGATCAGCTCGGTGCTTTGTGACCACCTAGAGGGGTGGGATAGGGAGGGTGGGAGGGAGGGAGACTCAAGAGGGAAGAGATATGGGAACATATATATATGTATAACTGATTCACTTTGTTATAAAGCAGAAACTAACACACCATTGGAAAGCAATTATACTCCAATAAAGATGTAAAAAAAAAATTGTCACACACAACTAGGGACAGCTGAGATCTGAATACCATGTGAAAGGCAGCTGAAAGCAACTTATGTGAAAATACCTGTTGAGTCAGGAGCACTGTATACGTTTTTGAATTGGAATCAATAATGTGCATTTGAACACAAGGCAGCGACTTCAGTTCTCATGACTAGCGGCAAGGGTTGGGACCAGAAATAGCTTGATTCTGTGCCCTGATGTGGACAGAGCCAAAAAACAGGCCTGCCCAGCAAGTCAGAGTTCCATCATGCTTGAATCTCTGACCCTACCAGCAGGGAAAATTAGGGAGAGAAAACCCCTTTCTTTCCATTCTCCTGGTGTATAAGTAAAACCACATGAATAATGATTCCACTTCTCGAGTGTTTATTATCCATCAGGCCCTATTCCAGACACATAACAATCCTTGTCTCTCATAGCAATTCTGAGATTAAGTAGTTTGCTGAAGATCTCAAGACCAGTAATTGCTTCTAGCAAATGTTTCTCCTACAAATTTTTGACATGTGACAGTGTCACATGCTGTTTGGGAGAACCAAAGTACAGCACAGGTGGTAGAAGGGCCTCTTCAGACCACCTGGCCCATCAGCCCTCTCCCGACATGGCAAGTCCTACCTTTCCCTCTATACATTCATTCCTATGGATACATCCATTCTCTGCATGAACAGTGGGGCATAGTGTACTGGGAACAGTATTAGGAAAGAGCTCATAATTTAGAATTGGATATTTGAGTTCAAGTCCTGATTTTAATAAATGAGTGGGCTGTTTCTAAGTGGCTGAGACTTTCTGGCTGTTCACCAACCCCCTTTCTCTTTTTCCAGACAGACAATTTTACTACATCCTCCAGCTTACCTTGTCATTAGGGGTAGGGTGGCCATGGCACTGAATTTCAGCCAATGGGATGTGAAGTGAAGTGAAGGGTACCACTCCCAGAACTTGTCCTTGAACAGCTCCCATGCAATGGCTTTGCTCCAGAGTAATCTTGGGAGCCACATGTTAAACCCTGCACTGCTTCTATCACCCTGGATCTGTGAAAGACTGCATGGATCGGTTTTTCCCCTCATATCTGCCCCACTGCTGGCTGACTTTATTGAGGGAGAAAGAATTTACCTTAGGTGAAGCCACTGAAATTTGAGAGGTATATTGATTTTAGTAATTAGCTTTATCTTAATAAAATTTAAGGTATGTTAAAAAAAAGAATTTGTATGCCAAGAGTATAATGAAAAGAATTTCACATATGGAGTTAAATAAAGCAATGACAAAGGAAGGATAGGTGTCTTCATGTAGCCAAGGAGAAGAAGGAATTTGCAAAAATCATGAATAGACTACTCATTGTTGCAAGTAGACTTATGCTCCTCTTCAGATGATCGTGTTCCTTTCTCTCCTTTCCCTGGTGCTGCCAGGCCAGACACAATGGTCAGCACTGTATAAAATAAACTTGAAATCTCCCATCTTACATATTTTGTAATCAAGCCAGCCAAATACTTCCTAAAAACCTAACAGGTAGGAAATATAGTCACTGCTCTCCAGGAATCCAGTCAGGGAGATAATACTAGACCTATCAGAATAATCATGAATACTGAAGGTAAACCCAATTAGTGCTACTTTATAGTATACATGATATATATGCAGGAGAAATTTAGATCAGTGAGGGCTAAAATAGTTAGGCAAGGCCATCTGGAGCCTAAGATCATTTATTCCACCATAAACTTTACATGGGTAGGATAGAACTATGGTTGGATATTTAACCATTTTGACCACTGATGATATCAGTGAGCTTTTGCATAGAGGATAAAGGAAGCATTCTTTGTTGATGTTAATGTTCATATTTGGAAATCACTGTTCTTGGCACGGTTCTACTTAGGGATACCAGATATGGCTGCTCAAACATACATAGTCAAAGGCAGTGGCCCTGGTTCTGCCCTATTCAGTAGGTTAAATTGATCTATTACCAAATTGTTTTAATTTATTTAAAACCACTGTATAGTTTTTTAAAATGTAAATGTCATGAAGTGAAACATTTATCCTAATTATTTTAGACCACTTTTTTTTGAAGTACAGAAATACTAACAGATTCCAATAATAAATCTGGGATATAATGTCTTTGTTTATTAGAATATAATTGTTTATTAAACTAGAATATTATTGGAAATTAAATAAATGCTACAAATAAGCTCTCTTTATATTTGTGTAGTATTTTATTAATATGAGAATTTGAAATAGTTTTCAAATTGATTGATAGGTAAATGTTTAACCTGAAGATTAAACTTGTGTTTCCTTGAGAAAGCCTTCTATGGTCATAGAACCTAGATTAGTTGCTATTTTCTGTGCTTCTATAATATTTTGTACACATATTATTGTTATTTCAACCTTCCTAATGTATTGCTGGCTTCTAAGTTTCAAAAGTGACACCTGTTCTTTTGAAAGGAATGTATACAGACTTGTGTTAAAAAAAAAAAAAAAAAAAAGGACTGGCAACCTTCTGCTCCCCTCTTCCAAGCCCAGCTGTCCCGAGTTAATCAGAGAAATAACTGAGTTTTCTTCTACACTTTTCTCTGTCTGTTATATATTTCATTCAGTGCTGTTACCACATTGCTTTATAATTATTTGGTTTGGGGCTCTTTCTTGCACTGTTCCAGTGATTCTCAACCCTGGCTGCACATTAGAATCACATATGGCATTTTTCAAGAAATTCAAATATACTGACATTTCCTCCCCAAATTTTGATTTCATTCATCTGACCGAGGTGAAAACCAGGTGTCACATTTTTGAAACCATCCCAAGTGTTAATGACATCTGATTTATCTATGTGTCCCCATCCCTACTTTTTCCTCATCTTAAAGTCTCATAAGAAAATGGTACCCATGGTTGAATAAATTGATTAACTTTTTTAAAGAGACAGAATTGCCTTAACTGGAATGGAGAATATCTAAATCTCCTATTTCTAATTTGCATACAGAAATGCCTCACCTTATGGAAAAAAATGCATCACAGAAACATTGATAGTGAAGTATATTTCCAAAAATTAAATGATATTTTCCTATAGTTTTATAGAAAATTGGAATATATTTTGGATGGAGGATGGAGGAATATTTGGCTTTAAAAAGTTTAAATTGTAAATTTTAGTGAACATTTCAAATATTTCTAGAATATAGTTAAGATATTAACCATCTCACTTCACCTACCATCAGAAAAGTGCTAACCATTCTTTGTAAAAATGAAAATTGCACAGTGAGAGTTACTTCTCCAGGGAAAAAGGTGGGTTGGTAATAAGCCATGCCCTACCATGACCTTATTGTGCTCACAATCACAATGTGAATCCACAGCCTGGAGCCTAACTGCTTCATGGCCGCGCTGATTGTTCCATGTGGGGACCAAGCCGATGGCTCTAGTTTTGTTTCAAGCTTAAGCACAGAGGGTTCCTGCAAATCCAGTTACTGACTGATGTAAGAACTCATTTTTCAAATAACTAAAAGCTGTGAAGTCTTTCTTGGGCCCTCAGTTATTTTTAGCTCTTACATCTAAAGGAATTTACTGCTCACTTATTCTTTACTGTGTTGCTTATTCTCCACCGCTGTTTCTTGATTATTTGTTGAGGGTATCTGTCCTGTTGAGGGTGGCTGTTTGATATTGTTTATTTAGTATCTTTCCTATGGTTTTTATCCTAATAAAAGTCCCTGTTCTTTCTCCTCTTCTCACCCCACTGAGCTTCAGATTGCTTGTAAAGGTGATCTGGCAACCCGTGTGTGCTGGTATTTTTTTTTTAAAGCACTTTCCTCATTTATTTGTGAGTTTTTTTAAAGAATATTATTTAAATGGATTACATTTGTATTTAAGAAAAGAATTTATACAAAAGGATAAAGTAATATCCAGATCAAGTATTAGGGCATTTTTATCTCAAGCAGGGAATTGGGGTGTATTTTAACAACTTGGATGAGTAGAGAAATAAGTATTGAATAGTTCAAATTGTTTTCTGAGCTCCCAGCTGGCCACCCTTAAGTGTATTAAATCAATTACTTTTCTCCCCATGGAAAATTAAATAGCAGGTGTGGTACTTAATGAACTGCAGCAACTTGGGCTTATTGGTGTGGCAAATTGTGATATTCATTTCCAATTAAAGTTCTTTTGCAAAGATCAATGAAGCACATTTTCACAAATTGAATCACACTAAACTAATAAACAAAATTCTCCCATCCCTGTTCATGGCAAATTATTATTTCCTTAACATTTAAAATCCCATCACACTATTAATTATAAGATACAAGTCCTAGGAAAGATCAAATATTTATTTACCCATGTGTTTGTGTTTTACTTCCAATTTTATGAGAAAGGTAAGGAACATGAACTAGTTGTTAAGAAAGCTGTGTAGGAAAAATCTTCTAAACTTGAATTTTTTTTTATCTTTGATCTATAAGCATTTTTTAGTTTACTAAATAACATGCTTGTCCTAATGATTAAAAGGTCTGATCTTTGGTAAATGAGAAAAGAATCCGTTGTAGCATAACCTTTAATTAATGAGTGCACAATATGCATTTACATCAGAAACAATGGGATCTGTGAGAAAAGGAAAATAGCTTAAGACTTTGCCTTTTGAATCACTGAGTTGCTTCAGAAAAATTAAAATGTTAATTTAGCAATCTTAAATGTCACTAATTTATTCAAAGAATGCACAAATGTTATGATATTCATTTTCAAAGACCTTGTCACCTTTCACTGTCCTGTTAACATTTCTTTCAAAGTATACTTTTGAAGAAATATTATATATTTGCACAGTCTTCAAAGTTTTTAATGTTTCAATTACTGGTTCAGGTTAACTGAAATAGAACCACCTCTGAAGCAAAGGGTAAGGTTTGAACATGGATTTCTATTTTCAAAGAACAGAAAAGGGATATTTGGTGGGTATGCACATGCAAGAGTTTCCCTTTGGGAAGACTCTAGAACTTAAGAATACTTTCTACACCATGGTCGGCTACTTTGTAACAAGTTTTCTAGTAGTTCATGGGGTGAACAGTATCTGATGAACGTTTCTAGCAGGAATAAGGGCTTATCAAATAGTACTCCCAAGCTGAGTGGCATTATGGTAATCTGTCAAGCCTTGTCCGTGTGGTCTCTCCAAAGAGGTTCAGCCTAAGGAAAAAAAGTAAAGAAAATGTTAAGTAAAAATGTAAAGAAAAATTCCTCTTTGACGTTTCACCCCACCCTCCCTTCTTTCTTCTAACTCCACCCTTCTCTTCAGTGGCTCATCTTCTGTCCATAACACTTTTGGATTTTACAGGTCAAATAATTTAAAGGGGAAAAAATACTATGGATATTTCTCCAATTCAGTTTGTCAATAAAGGGTTAAACATCCCTGTACACACATGCATACATGCCATCTTATATTATCATCATTGGAAAAGAAATGAAATGAAGAAGTAATAGGAAGCTCTTAATATCAGAATAAAGGGTATTTCTTTAAACTGAGTAAATGTAGTTTCACAGAACCCACTAAATAAGCTTATTTTTCTCATTTTTTCACACACTGGTGACCTTTGTCATAAGTGAACAAAAGCCGCAGTCTACCTTTTGAGAACTAGTATAACAAATGCCTTGTTTCAACATGTTGTACTAGTTGGAAAGGATATAATTAACATTTCAAATGTATTGTGTCTTCTAGTTTTTAGGGATCTTGTTAAAACCTACATGCCAGTTTGGTAGCTCTGAGCAGGGCCTGAGATTATGTATGTCTAACAAGCTACTGTGCGATAGCGATTTTGCTAATCTGTAGGCCACACTTTGAATATCAAGGAACAAAACTATTTCCCCCCAAGTGTTAATAGCTAACCTGTAAGGCATTATCCTTTCAAGAACTTTTAAGGTAGAGGAGAGGAGTGTATTATGATGAAAATCCTTAAAGATGCAAAGAAATTCATCTGTAATGATGATGTTATCAGGGCATCATTTTCAGGGAGGTTAACTTTTTAATCAAACTTAATCATTTACAAGTTATTTTGTCCTTAGATCAAATCATGCCACGTTAAGTATTATTACTCTTAGCTACTTGGAAAACAACCTCATCAACAGGTGTTTCTGATTGATGCTTTCTTCAGTTATTCCCAGAGTACTCCTTATTATTGATCAGCTTCCTTTGACATGTGTTCTAGTCACAAATGAAGGGTAACATCAAACAATTGGGTAGTCCAATTATTTTTCTCTTATTAGCATACTGAGGCAAAAGCAAGAAGAGAAATGGAGTTATTAATTTTTAAGGGATAATAACTTCCATTTTTACAGGATTTTATAATTTCCAAAGTTCTTGCAACAATTAAAATGCCCTCCATAAACTTGAGGATTATGCCTCTTTCCCCAAAATAGTCCCAGCATCCAAGTCCAATGCCTGGCAGCTGGTAGGTACAGTGGGTTGAACAGTGGCCTCCCTTCAAAAGATATGTGAACTTCTAGAACCCGTGAATATGTCCTTATTTGGAAAAAGGGTCTTTGTGTGTGTAATTAAGCTAAGGACCTGGAGATGAGAGAATCCTGGTTTACACAGGTGAGCCCTCAATCCAATCACAAGAGTCTTTATAAGGGGGAGGAAGAGGCACCCACACAAACACACAGAGGCAGAAGTGGCAGGAAGATGGAGGTAGAGGTTGGAGTAATGCAGCTACAGCCACCGGAGAAGGAAAAGGCTACGAGTATCATCTCCTTTAGAGCTTCTAGAGGAAGAACAACCCTGCTGACACCTCCTTTTGGACACTGGGCCTCCAGAACTGTGAGAGAATCAATTTCTGTTGTTTTAAGTCACTGAGTTTGTGGTAATTTGTTATGGCAGCCACAGATAGCTACTAATACAGTAAGCAGAAAAGCAAAAATTCATGGAACGACTGAATAACTGAAGGACAACAGATATTAGAAATTTAATCTTAAAGACAAGGAAAGGGGCGTCCAGAGTGGTGAGGTAAATTGCCTAGGTTTTCTCAGCCCAGCATGATAGAAATATCAAATATCGTATTATTTCTATATATTAGTGTTGGTGTACTAAGACTTACAACATTTGACTAGTTGTCAAGCTTTTATAATTGTCCACAGAAGACAAAATGTTAGGTGAAAATATTGAATATTGGATAGCAATAAGATTACGAATATCTTTCTCGGGAATAAGATTAGCATTTTTGTAAATAACTTTTTGACATCTAGTTTGTAAAAAACTTTAAGAATTATAAAATGTTCATGTCATAATCAAACTAGACCATGTTTGTGAGGCATCAGTGCTCCTGATCATTTCAATTAAAAGACTAGTTATTTCAATGACAGGATAAAAAGAGGAAACAGTTAAGAATAAAAGCTAAGCATACAGTTTCTGTTGGAAGATAGACATGGGTTTAAATTGTGGTTCTACCATCCAGGGACAGTGAGACCTTGGCCAAGTTATTTAACCTTTCTGTGTCTTAGTTTCCCAAGGATAAAAATTGTGTTTTCTTTTAGAAATGTGAGGATTAAATGAGACAAAGTTTTAAGGTCCAGATCACAGACCTTGGCATATCGTGTCATTACTGTCTGGTGGCAGGTACATGGTAGGAGTTCAATCAGTATTTGTTGAATGTATTCACTCAAGCCTGTAGCTGGACTAAAAATAATAAGATATTTTAACAATCTTAATTGTTCAAGCAGTCCCATAGCCATCATATACTTTTTTTAAAAAATTAACCTTTTAATACCTTGTCCCATTAACCAGAGATCATTCGCTTCATATTTGCTTGGTTATAGCATTTGAGATTTTTCTAGAAATCATTGTCCCTCAGAACTTTATATAAATTGCTCCATTTTTTCTTGGCATTTAATGTTGCTGGTGAGAAAACCAGTATAATTTAAAATTTTGTGCCCTTTTTGGTGACCTGTTTTGTTTTCTTTTTCCTCTCATTCTGGGAACTTTTAGGATAAACTCTTTATCATTAGTGGGTTTGTTGTTTAAGTTTTAGAGTCCCACTTTTTTTACATTAATTTTTATTGGAGCAACATATACTTTTTAAAGTTCAGTTCAAACTACAAACTTACCTCTATGAAGTCATATAAGGTACAGATTCTAGATATCAAATTATTTTTATTCTTTACATCATTTCATGAGTCATGAGACTGTCCAAGATCTATTACTAGGAGAGCCTGCATTTCCTTGAGAGTAAAAAGGTAAAATATAGTATAGCCTTCTTCCATTTTTTTTTTAATGTTCCTTCCTCTGAAATTGATTTCTCCTTCCTGATTGAAAAGTCTGGAATTTGTTGGCCTGCAGAGAACTTTGCAGAGGGCCCATCTGGTTAATTAGTCACTTGTCTGATTGATACTGGAGCATCAGCAGGGTGGGTTATAGATCATGGAATGAATGATCTGACACTGTATTAACTCAATGTCATCTATGTGCAGGTTCCTGGAGACTCTATGGTAGAAGCAGGCTTATAAAAAAAATCTAAAGAAAAGCTGTTTGTGTTAAATTCAGTTTTATTCTGAACTCATGTTGTATATTAGTCCATGAACAGGAGGTAATTGATAATATAAAGGAGTCCTTAATAAAATTTTGGTTAAAGGGTATCACATTGAATCCCAGTATACTTTGGACCTCCAAGCTCCAATTCTTTTGCATTAAATTGCTGTAGGCTGGGAATTACATATTTAGGCAGTTCAAACACATACATACTTTTTTCACTGATTTATTATTATAAGCATTAATTTTTTATTAAAGTATAGTCGATTTGAAATATTAGTTTCAGGTGTACAGCATAGTGATTCATAGTGATTTTTATGTATTATATGCCATTAAAAGTTACAAGATAACATTACAAGATAATGGCTAAAATTCCCTGATAATGGCTAAAATTCCCTATGCCATACAATGTATCCTTGTTGCTTATCTATTTCATACATATTAGTTTGTATCTCTTAATCTCTTACCCCTATATTGCCCTCCCCCCTTGCCTCTCTCCCAGTAGTTTGTTTTCTGTATCTGTCTGTTTCTCTTTTGCTATATATATTCTCTTTGTTTTATTTTTTAGATTCCACATATAACTGTATCATATAGTATTTTTCTTTCTCTGACTTATTTCACTAAGCATAATATCCTCTAGGTTCATCCACACTGATGCAAATGGAAGAATTTAATTCTTTTTTATGGCTGAGTAATATTTCAATGTGTGTATATATGTGTGTGTGGATATATATATTTCACATCTAATTTATCCATTCATTTGCCGATGAACACTTAGGTTGCTTCCATATCTTGTCTATTGTAAATAATGCTGCTGTGAATATTGAAGCTCATGTATCAAATTACTGTTTTTGTTTTCCTGGTATATACCCAAGAGTATAATATGATTGCTGAATCATATAATAGTTCTATTTTTTTTGAGGACTCTCCATACTGTTTTCCATAGTGGCTGCATCAATTTACATTCCCATATACAGTCTACAAGGGTTCCCTTTTCTCCACATCCTCATCAACATTTCTTATTTGTATGGTCATTCTGAGAGGTTTGACATAGTATCTCATTTTTGTTTTGATTTGCATTTCTCTAATAATTAGCAATGTTGAGCATCTTTTCATGTGCCTGTTAGCCATCTGTATGTCTTCTTTGGAAAAATGTCTATTCAGGTCTTCTGCCCATTTTTTGACTGGATTGTTTCCTTTTTGATATTGTTTGTATGAGCTGTTTATATATTTTGTATATTAACTCCTTGTTGATTGCAAATATTTTCTATCATTCTGTACATTGTCTTTTCGTTTTGTTGATGGTCACCTTGGCTGTACAAAAGCTTTTAAATTAGGTCACATTTGTTTATTTTTGCTTTTATTTCTTTTGCCTTAGGAGACAGATAAAAAAATATTGCTACGATTTATGTCAAAGACTGTTCTGCCTATGTTCTCTTCTAGGAGTTTCATGATTTCAGGTCCTACATTTAGGTCTTTAAACCATTTTGAGTTTTTTTTTCCTTTTTATGTGGTGTGAGGAAATGTTCTAATCTCATTGTTTTACATGTGACTGTCCAGTTTTCCCAGCACCAGTTATTGAAGAGGCTCTCTTTTCTCCATTGTATATTCTTGCTTCCTTCATTGTAGATTAATTGACCATAGGTGTGTGAGTTTATATCTGGACTCTTCTGTTCCATTGATCTATGTGTCTGTTATTGTGCCAATACCATGTTATTTTGATTTCTGTAGCTTTGTAGTATAGTCTGATGTCTGGGAGGGTGATACCTCCATATTTTTTTGTTTTTCAAGATTGCTTTGGTAATTTGGAGTCTTTTGTGGTTCCATACAAATTTTAGGATTATTTGTTCTAGTTTTGTGAAAAATGTCTTGGGTATTTTTATAGGGATTGTATTAAATCTGTAGATTGCTTTGGGTAATATGGTAATTTTAATGATATTAGTTCTTCCAGTTCAAGAGCATGGGCATTTCCTATTTCTCTGTATCTCTGTATCATCTTTAATTTCCTTCATCAATATCTACCAGTTTTCAGAGTATAAGTATTTCACCTGCTTGGTTAAGTTTATTCATAAGTATTTTATTCTTTTTGATGGGATTTTAAGTGGATTTTTTTCTTACCTTCTCTTTCTGATAGTTCATTATTACTGTAGAGAAAAGCAGTAGATTTCTGTATATTAATTTTGTACCCTGCAAATTCACTGAATTCATTTATTCTAATAGTTTTTGGATGGAGGCTTTTGGGTTTTCTATTTAAAGTATCATGTAATCTGCAAATAGTGATAGTTATACTCCTTCCTTTCCAATTTTTGATGTATTTTTTCTTTTTATTGTCTGATTGCTGTGGCTAGGACTTACGATACTGTGTTAGTATGTTAGAAGTGACAAGAGTGGGGATCCTTGTCCTGTTCCTGAATTTAGAGGAAGAGTTTTCAGCTTCTCACCATTGAGTATGATGTTAGCTATAGGTTTGTCATAAATGGCCTTTATTAAGTTGAGATATGTTCCCTCTCTACCCATTTTGAGTGCTTCATCATGAATGGGAGTTGAATTTTGTCAAATGCTTTGTCTGCATCTACTGAGATAATCATGTGATTTTTATCCTTCTTTTTAATGTGGTGTTATCACAATGATTGATTTATGAATATTGAACCATCCTTGTGTCCCTGGAATAAATCCAACTAGATCATGGTGTGTGGTCCTTTTTATATATTGTTGAATTTGGCTTGCTAATATTTTGTTGAGGGTTTTTACAACTATGTTCATCAAAGATATTGGCCTGTAATTTTCTTTTTTTGTAGTGTCTTTTTCTGTTTTGGCATCAGGGTAATGATGGTCTCATAGAATGAATAACACATATGTATTTAAATCTGATATATCAGATTTATATTTTTAAATCCATTTCATCAAAATAAAAAGTCCAAAATTCACATGGTAAGGAAAAAGTGTCTATATTAATCAGAATTTTCCCCCCCTCTTTTGATGTTGTCATTATAATTATTCAAATCTACTTTTGGTTGGTATTTTCTATTATAGCTTCTTACCCTATGAACACTTCAATTCATGCAATAATAACAATCTTAAAAATTAACATTCATTGACAAGTTACTAGTTTCCAAGCATTGGTGAAATTACTTTATATATCTTTTCCTATGTACTCGGGTGTGTGTGTATGTGTGTGTGTGTGTGTGTGTGTGTGTGTGTGTTTTAAGCTTGAAGGACTATTCAGGAAACTAGCCTAAACTCTTCATTATGCAGATAAGAAAACCAAGACACAGAAAAGCTAAGTTACTTGCCCAGCCAGGGACACCAAGATAGTTAGAAAAGTATCATTGCAAACAATAACAAATGGCAAGTCTGTGACACAGAAACAAAGGTTTCTCATTCAATTCTGTGAGAAGCAGTGCTGTTCAAAGAATAAAGCTACCTTTGAAGCAGAGGAATATTCCATCTAAAATCAACTCTGTGGAGTGCCAAGTATGACACGATGGGGCCAACATAGCAGAAAATAAAGTTTAAAAAAACTCGAACTTATTTACAGTTCTTTGGTGCCAATTCTTAAAAGAATCACTTTTTATGTATATTTCTAACTTGTCTTTGTTAACTTCTCTTTGATACATTTGGAAAAGAAGTTTAACTTTCAGTATTCTTCATTTAGTCTACTTGATTAAATCAAACAACTGAATAGACAAGATAGAATCAAACAGCAGTATTCTCTGTGCTCAGAAAGCAGCACTCAAAAGGATTTTTTAAAAAGACAAATTGAAATTAGTGGATGCTCATATGCAGTACTTTATAGAATTTCTAAAATCCACTCAGATTTGAATGGTGGAAGGAGAAAATTTTTAAAACTTCTAGAACAGACAGTTGAATATTTGACCTGCTCTGTATGGAAGGTTTAAAAATTTACTTAGAAAAAGATTGAAAAGGAAGTTTCAGATTGGCATTTTTGTCTTGTTGTTTCCTGCTAAAGACCTCCCTTAGGGTAGGATTTTCTTCCAAGTACTTTCACTAGAGTATATAAATCAATGTAACACTGCCCGGTAATGGTACCCTAACCAGGTGAAATATCACAAGACTATAAAACACTGCTTTTAGCAAAGGTTCCAACTTTGCCCCTACATCATCAATGGGATGTCAACTTGAAAGTTCAGTTATGTTAGGGCCATTAGAGAAAAAAGGAAAAGAAGATAGAGGAAAGAGGCCAGAAAGTGAACAATTTAAAATGAAAAGTTTATGGGACAAGCACAGCTAGATCTCTTAGCTCTATGGGAATAGCGTTGAAGATAACGTACAAAAAATGGAAATGTTATGAGAAAAGGAAAGGGCACTGCCTTATGTTTGACTCCCCAAGAAAAACTCTGACATGGGGGTTAATTGAAAAGTGCTCTTGGGAGCACCTGTAAGAGAATGAGAGAAACGTAATTGGGCAAAGGGAGAAGTTGCAATGCATCAACAAAGATGCCTCAGTCAATCCTATAGGAAGCCCTGAATCTGGGATGGCCCTTCAGAATTGTCCCAAATCAAAGCAAGCAGGTGTGGACTTTGACCCCTGCATCAACCAGTCATTCTGTGCTGACTGGCCTTAGGAAGAGGCCAAAATATAATAGGTCTGAGCACCTAGTCACCACACCCTTTTCAGGCCACAATAACTTTGCCTGTTCATTCACTGTCAAAATTGGCCAAGGAAAAAACCATGGAATGCTGAAGTATATCACTTGGATTCCAAACATGTTCTTTGCTGATTCTCCTTGTATAACAGAACCCTACCTCTTCCTGATCATCGGGGTTAATTACTTCAGCCAAGGCAGTGACTCCTCTGATACTTCCTGCACTCTTGGAAGGAACATGAAGTGACCAGATAGCAGTCATAGGTTAAAATTTAATGGGACTCTAACCACCCCCCTTTTGAATGGTTTTCCCCTGAAAACTACATCTACATTGCTTAAAGTTCCAGAGATAGAAAGCAAAAATTCCACAATGGGTCCCTGGGAGTAAGGTTCCTCCTCCTCCAAGCTGGCCTCTCAGCTGCAATTTCAAAAGGTCATTCCATAATTCTCATGCACACAACTTTGGCATAGTGGAGTATACGGTAGGCCTTATGGCACCTATTATTCTGTGCCCATTTTCATACCTGCTTTTCCGTGAAAAAACATCTCTTGGTCTAAGTTTATTTTGTGTTTTTCCATGTCATTTAAACAAATGGTCTGTAAACCCTCTCATAGTGGAACTAGTCAAAGCCTTGTGGGCAGGAGAGGCAAACCCACACCAGGAAAATACATCCATTTTAATTAAAACTAGACTTTGTCCCAGGGTACAAAGTGTCTAATAAAAATATTTGTCACAATGTAGGTTTGCGGGATTCTTTGAGGGATTTTGCTGTATTCATGACTTAATATTAGTTTCTTTTAATGGTAGTTGTACATTCAGAATGAATCAGCGTTTGGGAATGGAATCCCAATATGTTTGGTCCACATATGGGTACGTTTATGACACCATAGCTGTTGGGATGCTTGATGACAGATACGGACTGACATCAAATGGCCAAGTCAATCTATCTGTTTGGGTTTTTCGTGCCTCTTTGATAGTAGATACTCTTGAGGGCATTATCATGTGATTTAAAGTTAATGATTTATGTTTACTCCCATATGTGTCTCTACATATATCTTCTCCATTCCTTTTGTCCCCAGCTTCCCAGTACTTCTCCTTCCAGGCCCCTGACCAACCAAGACTTTTGCCACTACCAGAGTCTTTGTGTAATCTTACCTCGGGCTACTTTTTTTTTTCCAACATAAAGTGGATAATTGAGTACACTACCTGAATCCACCCATTGGGAGGATTTCCCTTCACCACTGACTTAGAACTACCCCCATGTGGGGCTGAATTAGCAGTCCATTTTCAGTGTGCACCCGCACACTGATGTGACTGATCAGTGAATCAAGCTTGCCCTTTAGCCTTCTGAATCACTTACGTATAAGAGACCCCCATATGGCCATAGGTGTGAACTGAAGGAGAGGTGCTGACACAAGGGTAAATAATAACATGGTGGTCTGGGCCACTCATGCAACTTCCTCATGTTTACTTATGCTTTCTCATCCCACTGGTGACTAATCCCAGATGTGTCTCTCCCATCTGATTACAGATTGTTGCTGGACACCTTCAAACTTATGATTTAGTGCCTATGGCAGAAACCAGCTTGGGATAGGCAGTTTGGGCCACAAGGTTATTTGATGTCTCATAGACAGTGGCCTGTTGCTACCAGAGTGATAAACATCAGCAGTTGTTTTTTGAGTTGTATATAGTTCTTTGAGGCAGATAGCCTGATGTTGCTTCAGAAACTGAGCTGTCTGTGAGTGACTCTCCTATATGGGCTTGCCTTAAGTCTGACAATATATTTTTTTCCAACCACAGATAGGTATCTGTTATTATACGGTCTGCCAGGTTGCATAGACCTTCTACAGAGTTCTTTCCTGCTCTAGAACCCACAACAAGCTGTCAGCTTTTCATGCTACTCAGTAAATGATTTGAAATAGTATTCATAGGCATAGAATATGCTGCCTCTAGAGCCCAAAGAGGCTTACCAGGCATTATGGTTCCTTCTTTGTGGTGGAAGTTATGTGATGCAATCATTTGCCCTTTATTTTTGGAGAAGATGCACTGATATGCCTCAGACCAAGGGTCCTCTGAAGACCTCACTGATATGGCAGACTCCTAAATATTCACATGAGTGGACCGATGTGTTCCAAGTTGTCCAGACTCCTTCAGACTGTATTATGACAGAGGGCAGAAGAGTTAATATAGCCTTAAGACAAGACCATAATTGTGTACTGTTGTCCATCCAACATGAATTCAAACTGCTTTTGATCCTCCTTCCTGATTAAGTTGGAAGAGAACACAGTTGTAGTATTCCAGGTATATGAAACTGCATTCATCTGCTCTATCAGAGATACTGATGCCCCAGATGCATTAGGACAAATACTTGTTTGAGTTTGCAGCAGTGCACTGTAATTCATCAAGATCTGTGTAGTTTTTATAGGGGCCAGACTGGTTAATTAAATGAGGATATTATGAGGACTATCATACTTCAGTCTTTTAAATCTTTGAGTGGCACTGATTTCTACAAATACTCCTCATTTGATTTTCCCCATTATGCTGTCACTCCAGAAACCAAGGAACCAACGTGAGTTCAGCCAACCACGATGTAAATCCACTGTAATTACATGTTTGGTGGCCAGGGAAATGATCACTAGATGGATTCATGAACGAATTGTGACCTAGAACTGGGATAGGGTATCCTTAATTACCTTGCCTATATCTGCTTATGTACTTCAACAACTCTAAAAAGAGAGTCATGATGTGATGCTTAAGTCTCCACTGATTAATGTCAAAAGGACACACATTGTCTAGGTATTTCCTTTCCTTCATGTTATCTGAAGAAATGGCCATAGATACCTTTGGAGAAGAATCAAGTGAATGATTACCATATACCCTTTCCATGATGTTGCAACATCTCTCTTCATCAAGGGGATCAAACCTTTTCTTCAGTCAGTAGGTCCTGGATGTGAGCATTGACTCAGGTCTGGTAACCCAGATCAAGGCATCTTGACTTTTTATTGGTAGAGCTAAGTTCAGCCTCCTGATCTTGCATGCATGATTTCTTTAGATTCTATAGATTGAGAAATTCTCTTGTTGACTGCCTATTTATCTTGTACCAGGATCTCTGTTCTAGCAACTATCCCCATAGTGCTCTGCATGTTGAGCCACTCTGGCTACCACTCTCACCTTCTTAAAGCTGAAAGGAAAAGCTTATGAATAATCTAAAAGGATTAATGTTAGATGTCAATAATTTGCCAACAGTAAAGGCTACGAGATGTAGGATTACTTCTCTACTGCCGAATGAAGCTCCTAGGCTACCTCATTTCTTTCAGTATAGCTGAATACAGATAAGTCTAAACAGAACAGAAATAGAAGTAATGCAGAACATGCCCGCAAGTTAATGATTCAAGTCCCCCACTCCTGAAAGAACAGCTTCACGGTATTGAGGCCCCATTGAAATGTCTAAGAAATCATGGTGTTGATCCCATCTATATAAATCCCTGGGGTTTGCTGATGTTATTCTTGTATCTAAACCAATATTTTCTATTTTATAGTAAAGTTTTCTCAGTTCAAATATGTGAAAATACCATGGGCAAAAAAAAAAGAATGTTTAGGAAACTTGTAAAAAAAAAAAAACCCACAAAAAAATGAACTCATCAACTTACTAAGAAATCCATTCCTAAAATCTTAACTCTGAGTAAGTCATTTGACCACTTTTGGACACAGTTTCCTCATCTATCAATGAGAGAGTCAAAATTATTACTTTGAAGACCCCCATAAGTATGTTTTGTTTTTTTCCATACAAATAGCAGGTACATGAATTGTCATCTCTGATTCATAATTGCAGAAAAGCCATACCGTAATGGCAGTCATGTCCTATTACATATCAGATTAATTTAGGAGTACCTTGGGAGGGTAATGAATGTTGTCTGGCTCTTCTAAAGCTAGCTCTATCATTCTGATGTTCTAGGGAAAACAAAACAAACTACAAGAATCACCTATGGATACTTTTAGCCAGGAAGTATATAGCTATAGAGAATGATCACTGCCTCATGAGAGTCAATTATATGCATCTCTCTTTTAAATTTTGTATTCAGTGATGTTACATTGGTAGCTTGATTTGCCCCATGGTCGGAGTATTTATACTTTGGAAATCAACAAACATTATAATTCAGGGCTTTTTCTTTTCTTTCCTTTTCTTTTTTAAAGCTGGATGCTAACGATTTCTACCTGAAAACAAGAAGGTGAAACTAGGTGACCAAAGAATTACTTGAGGCCTTAAGATAAATCTTCTTTCAAGCCAAGAACTTGGATTCCTTCTAGAAATTAAAGGACAGTTTCTTCCAGAGGAACATGAGTACTGCTAGGGATAGTGAGATTTTTATCTAAACTGGTACGAATAGGATACTTGAATATTTTTAATAGTTTAAAGATACCATCCACTTTAAAAAGTCATATATATGTGGAATCTAAAAAATACAACAAACTAGTGAATAAAATGAAAAGAAGCAGACTCACAGATAAGAAAACAAACTAGTGGTTACCAGTGGGGAGAGGGAAGGGGGAGGGGCAATAAAAGGGTAGGGTTAAAAAAGGGTTATTATGGGATTTTATGAAATCATCTAAGTGAAACTTTTGAAAATTGTAAAGCACTATAGAACTTAAGAGTCTTTCAATGGAAAAAAAAGGCATATATAGGTGAAATCCAAAGTTCTTATTTGTAAGCAGTTCATTTCAGCTTATATACTCTAAAAAAGGGGGCAACAGAGTTGAGAATTTTTATTAAATTAATAGATGTACTATCATTCAAAATGGATTATCAGTCAAAATGGATTCTATCTCCTTCAACCTCCAAGAAAAAAATTTCTCCAACAGGATTCCTATAGATAGGAGATTAGATTACATTAGTCCTTGGGTCTTTTGCTTTTCTCTCCTCTTGTCTTCTGTCTTTAGCATCAACTTAACTTCTAATTGAGGATGGACAGGAATAGAATGAAAAGGCAAATCTCCATTCTGTCAGTTTTTCCTGTCTGTAATAGATTTCTAAAATGATTTGATAGAAATAAAGTAAAAATCTTAAAATCTTTAAAGTATGTCTAATTATCAGAAATTCCAACTATTTATAATTCTCTTATGCCCCCAGTCCTAGTATGTAATATTTACACTAAAGAGTAATAGTTGTTGTTTTTTTTTAGTGACTTCCTTGGACAACTACTAATTGTAATAATTGCCTGAACCATGCATTTTGACACTGGATAATATTGAAATCAAGTGCTTTGTTAACACTGCTTAATATTGTCTTCATTTTTGATATGCCTAAATGGTGTTTCTGCCAACAGAATATTTTTGATACTTCATGGGTATCCAACCACAGCAACCAAAATTATAAGTAAAAACTAAAAAAACAGTAAATATCCAATCAAATGAAGTTATGATGATTACTTCTGCTTAAAAAGGATTGAATTTAGTAAGGTACTATTTAGAGGTAATTACATTGTTTATTAAGCCAATTGCCTGAAATTTGGGTTAGCTAAGAGGTGACGGGGTTGCCTTTTTTTGGTAAGATAATGAGGGATGGTTGCTGCTCCTCCATTACAGAAAACTAAAAAGCCAATGAACTCAAAACAGTTTTTTGTACTATAAAAGTATATATTCATTATTCACTCTTCAAATGTCTATTGTTGGTCTATAATAAAACAGATACTAGACAAAAATATGAGAGTAAAGCAAAAATTACCAAAATGACTAATTTTAAATGTTATAAAATAAGTATAGGACTTAGATTGGATAAGCCTAAATCTTATTTGATTGATTTAATCAAAGTAATGTTGTAATTTAATTTTACCTCACTATTAGATCTCTCTTCGAGACAGTCAAGCCATTCTAAGGAATTCCTAATAAGCAATTTGTCGTAAGAGATACTCTGAGGACTTTAACTTCTCTATTTTAGCCAAACAAAGCACACTTCTCAGCTTGTAGGATCAGAATAGCATGCTTATTTCTTCCCTGAATCTAACTTATCATTTCATGCAAAATGAACTCCTCAGTATGGGTTCTTTCCTTTTAGGAACTGATACTCCATTATTTAAATACCAGCTTATCTTTTTCTTTTTTAAATACTTTATTGAGATATGACTGACATACAAAAAGATGTAGATATTTAATATATTCAACTTGATGAGTTTGGAGATAAGTATACCTCTGTGAAATCATCACCACAATATATACCATAAACATATTTATCACCTCCAAAACTTTCCTCCTGCCCTCTTTTTTTATTTTTTCCTTGTGATTAGAATATTTAATATAAGATCTACCCTCTTGGCAAGTTTTTAAGTACACAGTACAGTACTGTTAACTGTAGACACTATGTTATACAGTAGATCACTCAGATTTATTTATCTTGTATAACTGAAACTTTGTATCTTTGACCTCTCTGTTGTCCTCTCCTACCAGCTTCCAGCAACCACCATCCTTTTCTCTGATTCTGACTTTGACTATTTTAGATTCCTCATATAAGTGGTGTAATATAATATCTGTCATTTACATCTGACCTATTTCACTTGAGTATAATGTCCTCCACCTTCATCATGTTGATGTAAATGACAGGATTTTCTTTATTTTTAAGGCTGAATAATATTTCATTGTATATATATACTACATTTTCTTTATCCATCTATACATCAATAGACATTTAAGTTGCTTCCATGTCTTGGCTATTGTGAATAATGCTGCAATGACTATAGGAGTGTATCTTTGTGCTCCTGATTTAATTATTTTGGATATATACTCAGAAGTAGACTCTCTGGATCATACGTTATTTTTATTTTTTTTATACAGCAGGTTCTTATTAGCTATCTATTTTATACACAGTAGTGTATATATGTCAACCACAATCTCCCAATTCATTCCACCCCCCCACCACCACCACTTTCCCCCTTGGTGTCCATACATTTGTTCTCTACATCTGTGTCTCTATTTCTGCCTTGCAAACTGGTCCATCTGTGCCATTTTTCTATATTCCCCATATATGCGTTAATATATGATATTTGTTTTTCTCTTTCTGACATTTCTATTACTTATTTCTTTTTTTTAAAGAAACCTCCACACTGTTTTCCATAGTGATTGTACCGTTACATTCCCACATTCACTGTGCAAGTGTTCCCTTTTCTCCACATCCTAGCCAATAGCTATTCTGGGTCTTTTGTTGTTCCATAAGAATTTTAGGATTGCTTTTTTCTATTTCTTTGAAAAATGCTATTGTAATTTTGATAAGATTAGATTGAATCTATAAATGCCTTTGTGTAGTATAGACATTTTAATTATATTCTTCTGATTCATGCACATGTGATATCTTTCATTTATTCAATTTATTTCATCAATATCTTATAATTTTCAGTCTATAGATCTTTAACTTCCTTGGTTAAATTTATTCCTAAGTATTATTATTTTTAATGCTATTGTAAATGGGATAGTTTTTTCTTTATTTCTTTGTCAGGTACTTTTGTAAGTGTACAGAAACACAATTGATTTGTATATGTTGATTTTGTAGACGAAGGTTTTATATGTCAGTGATTATACCGTTAGCCCTAGTAGGTCACAGAACTGACACACGTTTAAGCTAACCAGGTAAACTTACATACAATGAGGTATTAGACTTTAAAATAATAATTTAAAGCTCTTTCTATTTAGTTACTCTATTGATAGTTCTACTCCAGAATGGCCTCTAAATTAACTTCCAAATTTCAAATAGATCATAACTTACATAACTAACTCCCAATACTGTAAATAATATTACTGAGCATAATTAATAAAATTGACCATCTGCCTTGCTGAGCTTGAATAAGGGAGAAAGAACAATGAGATAGAACCCAGAAATAATAATGAGGTGAGAGTATTCAGGATGCAGTTCTGAGACTCAAACTCAACCACATGCAAATGGCTTGTGAAGAATAAATGGATTTTTGTTCTTTTACCTTAATAATGGTCTCCATTTCCACCACAGAACTTTTCTTTTTTCTTAACCCATATACTTTCGGTAAAAGCACATTTATCAGATACCATTTATTGAAAACACTGTTCTATATTCAAGTGAGTATCAATATGTATTGGAAAAGGAGATATGTATAGATGCTATGCATTTGAATGACCTTTTAAAACCTGACTTCCTTGTGCAGAGGAGATAACACTTAATAAAGTCAAAGTCTTCATTTAACTTTTAAAAATCAGAATGTCATAGCTTTGAAGTATGTGAAATAAAAACTGGCTTTCCTAGTACTGTGAAGGCTTCAACTTGACTCTGCTTTTAGAGCTTTAAAAAAAATCGAAAGACTTAGTTTGGGTGTATAGTTCCTTGCTTTTTTAGATATATGAATGACTTAAAGAAATTATTTTTACTATTGGTAAAAATGACAGGTTCTTTTGAAAATCTGCTGTATTCAATATGATTCTACACCTTTCTTTAATATTAGCCAAAAAACAGGGTCAATATTTTAAAGTTTAATGTTTCTCTTACTTTTATGAATTAATGGAGATTAAGATTAAATTTGAGTCTTTTCTAACGTGATCTTATCTAAGGTGTCCTTCAAATAATGGTTCATATGTGGTTTGTAACATGGGAATCTAATACAAGTCACTCCTATGTGCATGACTATTCTTGTAGCTGAATTACATACAAAGCTGGAACTATCAAGAATATACTTGCAGTTTCAGACCAAACTATCCTCTGACATCATCCCCGTTAACAAAGAAGGAAAATAGACACAATCCTGAACCACTAGCTCCAGATGATCTTGTTCCTTGTCTGATATCACCTTGTTCTAGTAACTGGGATCTTAATTTATACAAATTTGTATAAACCCTCCCCTTGAACCTCAGCTCAAGTGAATGAGTTATTCTTTATTCCAGTCATTTATTTATTTATTGACCAATTTATCAGATTTTTGTATGCCTATTATATTCTAGGCACATGCCTTTTTGTTAGTCTATCATGAAGAACAATAATTCTTACTTTAGTCAACTTAAAGTCTAATGGGAGAGTAAAGTAGTCTTACTTGACTATTGAACTCAGTATCCCAGTTCTGCTTCCAGAACCTAGTCTTTCTAATACTTCTAGGACTAGAGTCCTAGTATCCCCATCCCTTCACAGTTGGATTTCAACAGCTTTCTGTTGAAGTTCACTTGCCATTTGCCTGCACTGTGGGCTGTTATCTGCTATTGGTCCCTGTATTGAGCACAGATGCAGACCCTATAAATATTTCTAATTTCTTGGGTGTGATAGCTCCTATTCTCTTTGGCTTAGTGACAAACCAGCTTCCATTAGACTCTCATCTCTCCCTTTGCCTCCTTTGTCACTGTCTTTACCTTAACTCAGACTTTTTATCTCTTTCCTAGACTAAATATTCTTCTAAACAGTCTTGCTCTCTTTTTTTCCCACTCCAGTATATAATCTATCTGCTCTATTTTTTTAATTAACATAATTTGCATCGGAAATGCACAAATCCTAAGTGTGAAGTAGTATGAATTATTATAAAGTGAACATACACCTGAAACTACTACTCAAGTCTAAGAATAGAACATTACCAGCATCTCAGAAGCAACCCACAAGCCCTCTCCCAATCATTTTCTGCTCCCTTATCCCCAGTGGTAACTATTATCCTGAACCCTTGCCCTTTTAGGGTTCAGGGAGAACTGGCAGCTTCAGATTTCCCCCAGGATCCACAGATCCCCAAATACCAAGTTCCTCTACCAGATCTGCTTTCCTTGGGCCTCTCTTCTGGGCTCCGATGGCCTTTTCAGTAGATTGCTCCTATCATGATGGAGGAATTGCTTGAGCTCCCTCCTAAAGTAACCCCATAGTGATTTCACATTCATCCAGAGCACATGGCCCTCTGCCCCTCCTAAAACACCATACATTAGTTTGGCTTATTATCGAACAGCAAACAGACAGAGGCACATAGTATATATTCTATACTCAGCTTCTTATGCTCAACTTCACATCTTAGAGACTCATCCCGTTTTTTTTTTATTTTTTTTAACATTAACCATAGTTCATTCAGTGCATTGCTTGAAGAATTCCACTGTATGAATAGTCCACAAATTATCCATTGTATTGTTGACTAACATTTGAGTTTCCAGGTTAGCCTTTTACAAATAACACTGCTGTGAACATTCATGTAAAAATTTTCAGTACACATGTGCATATATTTCTGTTGGGTCATGTTAGGTATAAAATATTTTTGAAATGGTATTTATATGTTCAGGTTTAATAATTGTCAAACAATTATCTAAAGTGGTTGTACCAAATATACTCTCACCAGAAGCTTATGAGAATGCCCACCTGCTTTCAAACACTTGATCTTGTCAGTCTTAAATTTTAGCTATTCCAGTGGGTGTGTAGTGATGTTTCATTATGTTCTTTTCATTTCTCTGATGACTAGTGTGTTTGAGCAGTTTTTCAAATATTTATTGGCCATCTTGGTGTCTTCTTTTATGAAGACTTTCTGGCTTAAGTCTCTTGCTATTTTCCTTTTGGGTTTCGTAAATTGTTTTAAATCATAGCCACAAATTCTTTGATGCTCCCCCTATTGGAAAATGGGGTCTATGTTCTCTCCTCCTGAATCTGCACAGACTTGTGATTTCTTCAATAACAGCATAGTGAGGAAGTGATGCTGTGTGATTTCTGAGGCTAGGTCATAAAAAGCCATTCACCTTCTACAGCATTCACTGGAGAACTTGGTTTTGGAGCCCTGAGCCACAAGGTATGAAACTACAGTCTTAAAGAAGTCCTGTGTTAGCACTCCTATCAATAGCTAAGCCCACTTTTCCAGCCATTCTCAGCAAGGCACCAGATATGTGAGTGAAGCTATTCTGGACCCTCAAGACTACCTCATTCTCCAGCTGAAATCTGCTTGGGATTTGCTGGGTTTCTTGATTCTTTAATTTATCTCTTCTAACAAATCTGGGGAAATTTCAAATATTATTTCTTCAAATACTTTTTCTTCCTCATTCTTCTCTCTTTTGGGACTCCAATTACACATATAATAACCCTCTGATACTGCCTCACAGGTCCCTGGAGCTTTGTTTTTTGTTTTTTGTTTTGTTTTTAGCATCTTTTATTTCTCTGTCCTTCAGATTATATAGTTTTATTATTTTCACACCTCCTCTATCTTTACTCTGTCATCTCCATTTTGCTTTTAAGCCCATCTAGTGAATTTTTATTTCAAATACTGCATTTTTCAGTTCTAGAATTTTCCTTTCTACTTAAGCTTAGTAAGCAGGCTTCAGGAGAACTTCCCTGAGTAGATATATATTTTGTCATGTGAGCGAGATAAGAATTGTCTGACCTGACCTTGGAGAAATCTGAAACTGAAAAGTTATATGAGGTTGGTTGGGTTGGAAGTGAACTCCACACTAATAAATAGAGGCAGGAAATGGTGCATATTTCTCTGGGTCTACATGTTGTCTCCTTGCAAGTCTCAGGTTCATCTCAAGAGGGACTCTAAGAGAGTCTCTTGGAAGCCACATAATTCCAACTTAATAATGACTTTTGGAGACTTCCCTGCTGGCACAGTGGTTAAGAATCCTCCTGCCAATTCAGGGGACACAGGTTTGAGCCCTGGTCCAGGAAGAACCCACATGCCACGGAGCAACTAAGCCCGTGCACCACAACTACTAGAGCCCGTGCTCTGCAGCAAGAGAAGCCACCGCAACGAGAAGCCTGTGCACTGCAACGAAGAGTAGCCCCCGCTCATCGCAAGTAGAGAAAGCCCGCACACAGCAACGAAGACCCAATGCAGCCAAAAATAAAATAAAATAAAATAAAATAAAATAAATAATAATGACCTTTTGGAAGCTCAGAGGTTGAAGAGGAAATTGTTGAGCCAGCAGGAGTAAAGGCAATACCAGATCGATGGATCCACAGTAAGCATTCTGACCCCAGCACCCGTTAGATTTTCTCTAAGAAATCTCCAAAGGAGACCCATGAAAGAAAGATAACCTTCTCTGAACTCAACCTGGAGTTGCTCCAAAATGTCTACTGAGAATAATTGGATTAAGAAAAGAATTATAGGGCTTCCCTGGTGGCACAGTAGTTGAGAGTCCGCCTGCCCATGCAGGGCACACGGGTCCGTGCCCTGGTCTGGGAGGATCCCACATGCCGCAGAGTGGCTGGGCTCGTGAGCCGTGGCTGCTGGGCTTGCGCGTCCAGAGCCTGTGCTCCGCAACGGGAGAGGCCACAACAGTGAGAGGCCCACGTACCACAAAAAAAAAAAAAAAGAAAGAAAAGAAATATAATGAACCAGACACTCCTCCTCCACTGCACGCATCTAGCAGATCTGAGCTGAATGAGGGGAGAATCATCCATTGGATGAGAGCAGGGATTTTCATACTGTATGGGAATGGGGACATGTGATGAATAGTCTGGAATAAAGTCTATTTTAGTCTAACAGTTAACAGAAAAGCTATGAAAATTTTCTAATGTTTTCATTTAAGAACTAGGAGGAAAAATGAATGTGCAAATCAAATCTGAAATTACAAGAGGAGAAAGAACAAGGTTTGTGTCTGCCTATATGTATGTATACACATATATGTATTGTAGGATCACTTCTTTCACTTCTATCAAAGTATGTCCATATATTAAAATTACCTATCATGTATCATATATGATCATATATTTATGCATACATATATATTTTTATTTATATACATATATAAAAACACTGAAATATTGACAGTAGTATATGATGAGATAATTTTGTTATCCATGTTATTATTTTAGTTTTTAGTTTAACTTTCTACAATTAACATGTATTCTATTTACATCATAAAAAAGCAATATAATTTCTTTTTAAATGGTATATGAGTTAATAGTTTCTGTTAATCAAGTATCCCAGATATCCTAGCTGAGTCCTTAAAGTTATCACCATTTTTAAAGTTTTAATTTTAATGATTTAGAGAGACCAAGTATTTTATTGTCATATATTTGAAGGATAAATCGCATATTAGTTCCCTTGATTAAGTGATACACTTGATAATACACAATTGCTTCCATAACATTTTCCTTAAAGAGATTTTGCCTTTATTCTGACTTTCTCCAGTCTTTATCCTGTCCTGATACTCGGACCTCAGAGTTTTAACTTTGTCACATGAGAATTTTTTTCCTGATTCTTTCTTTCTGTGAGTGTAAGTGTGTGTGTTTGTCACTTAGTCCTTCCTAACACTTTGTTCTTCTCTCCTTTTTCGATGTTGCTTACAACATTTTACTATTATCCTAGATTTTTATTTTTTGAAATTATTTGACATTTTAAAGTATACTTTTCAAATCCTGGGAAATCCATGTGCTTTCCTTCTCCCTTTAGATTTATATTTTTGCTCTTTTACTGCTGGCTATTCAAACTATACTCCTTCAGTTTTTATGCTGTCTTCAAGCTAATGATTTAACTTTAGCATACATTTTATTTTGCCATTGAACTTATTTGCAATTATTTTCTCACAACTTTTACAGAGAGCCTTTAGTGATACAGTTACTCTACTACCTCATTTGTGATATTAGTGCTCTCCTGTGATTCTAGATCTAAATGGGTCTGTTGGAATCCTCCACTTTTTGTTTCTTATAAATCGTTTAATACATTTAATATGTAACTCACTGCTCTTTCTACTTGTATCTTTTTTCGTTCTATTTTGCTTGTTATGGCTGACATATAAAAGAGTTATAAATATTTAATGTATACAAACTGAGTTTGAAGGTAAGTATACACCCATAAACCATCACCCGAATCTATGCTGTAACATATCCATTACCTCCAAAATTTCCACCTGTGCTCTGTACTATTATTATTGTTACTAATCTTGCTTCTCCTGTTCCTCCTCCTATCATCATCATCATCTTCTCCACCATCATTATAAGAATGATAAACATAAAATCTAGCCTCTTAACAAGCTTTTAAGTCTACAATACAATATTATTAACTATAGGCACTATGCTGCATAGTAGATCTCTAGGAATTACACATCGTGCATAACTGAAGTTTTGACTACTAACTCCCCCTTTTCTCCTTCCTTCAATCCCTGGCAACCACCATTCTACTCTCTGTTTCTATGAGTTTGACTGCTTTAGATTCCTCAGATAAGTGATATTATGTAGTATTTTTCCTTCTTTGTCTGGTTTATTTCACTTAGCATAGTGTCCTCCAGGTTCATCCTTATTGTCACAAATGGAAAGATTTCCTGGTTCTTTATTTGAGGAGTCCTATAGAATTCTTTTACATCATCCTGTTACAAATGGGGCTTAATCTAAATATTGATTTGATCCAACTGTCAGTGTTTCTTTACTGCATAAAATTCACACTAAATCATAAAAAACCAAAGACAAAAAATAAGGAGGTATCTTTGTCATAACACTAAAAATCAAGCTGATTAATTTTAACATTTCTTAAATTTACTACTAATTATATATGAAATTGCTGAGGGTAAAAAAAAAATCAACTCTGATTTCATTTTCTAACTCCTGTGATAACACTGTGCATAGAGAGATCAGTATAATAAATTTCCAAAGCCTAACTACTGTGCTCAAAGGATAATCAAGGATTTTAAAGAGTCACATTTTCAAACCTACCATTTAGGTTTTAAATTGTATAATGTTCTAGTACCCAGAATCTATCTGCAAGAGATGTGGGCAATCCTTGATGAAGATCTCAGTAAAGGCATTCTTTTCTGCAAGAGAGAGGTCTGCAGATCAGTTACTCTCTTTACAAATTAAGCCCTCATTTCATAGACAACAAAATACCCAATTAGTCAAGGATCAAATGCTAATAGGCAGGGTTGAATCACCCAGGAATAAAAGATGCAATTGCATGGAGATGTAAGACCTCCTTTAGAATTCTAAGACATTTAAATTTCCCCTAAATCTTAATTCTTTCATCACATGAAAATCAATGTGCTATTTATATGGTCAATGATAACCTGCGATTGCAGTTACTATAATATAAAATAGAAGAAAGCCACTAATTTCTAGTCTGCTTCTATTACATTTGTTTTCAGCATGGCAGCATGTGTCTTAGCTGCGATTGAATTATGTTAATGAGAAATATACACCTGAAAATGTAAACTGGAGAAATCAGTCAGTTCTATTGATGTCAGTCTCTTCCTGGTCATATTCTTCAACAAATATATACATTTCTCCCCCCTGAAATAAACATGTCCAATAAATACATTCCATGTCCTTTTTGAACAGAGTTAGAAATTATGTGAAGAAAAATGAAAGAAATTAGGGGAAAAGGTTAATAAAATTATGGAGAAAAGAGGGAAAACTTGTCCCTAGGTAGGATTGCATACAAATGTTACCAACCAATATAAACTGGAAGAAGGGGAGTGTGTGTGTGTGTGCGTGTGTGCATGCATGTGTGCATGCATGTGTGCATGTGTGTAATCTAGGCCTCCCATAAGTAAGCTTTTCTGTGAAAGACATTTAATGTGTGTCAGAGAGCAGAACAGTTAATTTTAAAAAATTCAAATGCATTTTTAAGTTTTTCTTTTTCTCTTCTTTTGTATATATTGAAAGCCCCCACCTCAATCCATATATCCCTCTCTCTTAACTCAGAAGTTATATACTTTATTTCTATTCTTTTAACATTTACTCTAGAAATATCAACACAAATGTTTACCATAAAGATAATCTGTGTTAACTCTACTCCAGAATAATGGAAGGGACTTTAAACAATTTAACTCAAGCTACTTTGTCCTCTCTTAACTAAACTTTTAGAAGATGGTATTTTAATTCTATCTTAATTTTTTAACACTTAATGTTAAAATGGTAATAATGATTTAGTATTTCCAAAATGGTTACTATCCCCTGAGCTGAAGTTTTCTTCCATCTGATACCATTTTTTGTGGTCAGTTTCATTCTGGAAAATGTTATAGATGTTCTGTTTATCCTAAATACTTTGTGTTTTCTCTAATAACCTCATTTTGCCTATAGTCGTGGAAGTGTTGTTAGTATAAATTTGTAGATCAACAGTTGTCTTTCAGCACTTTGAAGATATCCCTCTCCTTTCTGATTCCACTGCTGTTATGGAGATAGCACTTTCAATCTTATAATTATCCTTTAAAAGGTACCTGTCTTCTTCCTGGTTGCTTTCTGATCTCCCTTGTCTTGGGTACTCTGAAATTTCACTACTATGTGCCTAGCATGAATTTCTTTAAATATATTATTCTTAGGATTGGTGCTTTTCATTAACTCTGGAAAATTATCATTTTCTTTTGAAATACTTTTATCTCCCCAACCTCTCTATTATCTCCCACTGGAATTCCAGTGAGAAATGTTATATTCCTTCTTTGCTCCTTCTCTTATCACCTCTATATCTCCATCTGTTTTTGTCTCTGTGCTGCATTCTGTTTAATTTCTTTTGCTCTATCTTCTAGTTTATTCAGGTTCCCTTCAGCTGTGTCTAATCTGCACTTTATCCCATCTATTGAATTTCTAATTTCAATTATTCAGTTTTTTATTTTTGGAAATTATATTTGGATCCTTTTCAAACATGCCTAGCCATTTGTACAGTCTTTTATGATATCTTGATTCTGTCTTTTATTTTCTTGAATATATTTAATATGCTTATTTTATATTCTGTATTGATAATATCATCTGCAGTCTTTGTGGGTCTGATTTTGCAGTCTGTTATTTCTGCTAATCATCCCTCCTGTAGCTTATTACTTGATTTATTCTGTGATTTTCTTTATGGTGACTTCTGTCCTGTATGAATTCTTTGAGAGTTTGATTTCAGAGATTCTGCTAGGGAGGATCTACTTGTGCTCTGGCAAGTGTCTGGAGATGTTGCTATCCCTGGAAAACTTCAAATAGTTGAATTCAGGAGTTTTCAGATCATGTGGTTAGTGTGAATTTGGGGCCCAAACTCTTAGGAGTGTGAGTTTATGATTAGCAATTTTCAGAAGATTTAAATCAAGAAAAATCTTCTCCTCTTTAGCCAGAGTCATGGCTGGAACATGCACATATCCTTGATGGATCCTTCTGAAATTCATGTTTTTCTGTAATTAACTCAGTGTTGGTGTTTCCCAGAGCTGCCATGTACAGCCTGAGTGGCCCACATTCACATTGTGGTTCATGGAAAGAGCACTCCCTAGGGTTGTGCAGTGAACAACGTTTGCAAGTATGCATGATGGTCTTGGTGTCATCATTTGGGCATCCTAGTTTTAAATGAGTCTCTGACCTGACTGCTCACTTTGCTCACCAAGTTTGCCACATCCCTCCCCCAATGTCACTTAATTCCTTAAAGCACAATCTCTACCCAGTACCAGGTCACCAGAAATGAGCAGATAGATCTCTAGGGCAAACTCAAGCTTTAGTGATCTTCTGTCTTTCAGAATTTTTGCATTTTTGCTTTTTTTCCTAAACTATAACCCACTCTCCCCTATAAATTAAGGACTGCATTTCAAAAGGTTTTTTTTTTTTTTTTTTTTTTAGTTTGTAGAGCATTGCTATATGTTTTTGTACTGGAAGCGTTTCCCTAGACATTTGGTCTCTCATATTGCCAAAATAAAAGAACCTATAAGACCTACTCTGAAATCATAGACTTAGTCACTGTTATTCCTGCTGCTCACATCACCTCTGTGAGCAGGGGATTTTTACCAGCTATGGCTCCAGAATTAGGAGCTCTGGTTGTTGCAGTCTTCTGAACTCTGGTGGCTTTATTTCATTATGGAGAGTCTACAGAGATTCCAATGATGATGAGGGTTGGGAAAGATATAACAGTAGGAAAGGTGTACTTCTGACTTGTCAGGCTGATCAGTTGACTGTGTTGGGTATTTTCAGTTTCCCCTTGCCATACACACTGTTATTTCATATTACTACAATGTTTTTTTCCTATTAGTTTTAAATCTATTCTCATATAACAAGGAACCCATTTATATCAATTTGCTCCTTTTATTCCCCTTGTAAATATACGCGTGATTCTTTTCACAACCTCACAGAGGTGAAGGGGAAAGGAAGGATCAATTACTAAAGGCTTACTATAAGCACCTGCTAGGTACTACCTATATGTTATTTTTTTATTCCTGTTTTATAGATAATAACATCAACAACAATAGTGATACAGGCTTACATTTATTGAGAGCTTACTATGTGTCAGGCACTGCTCTAAGTACGGCACATGTACCAAATTTTATATTCCTCACAACAACCCTGTGAGGTGCCACTTCTATCTCCATTTTATAGATGAAGAAATAATCTTGAAGTTAATTTTCTGAGTTCATAGAGCTAGTGAGTGACAGGTCAGGGTTTAAATTCAGGACTGCCTGACTCCAGACTTTATGTCCTTTCTTTGTGCAACAAATAGGCTACTGTTCTAAAATCATATTGGGCACTTGGGGAAGCAGTATTTTTGTTTGACAAAACAACAACAAAAAGGAATTTCAGCGATGCTAAAGAGTTAGTACAACTTTAGAGCACAAGACTATTTTTAACAACTGAAAAAAATCCAGCTCTTTAGCCTTACAAAGAACGTTTAATTCTCATGGCTGTGCCTGTCATGTATTTCTACATCAATTGTGGATGAACTATTAACTTCCAAATTAGTCGCTCCAGGGTTCTATTTACATTTTTAATAGAGAAAATATCAGAGGATCATAAGGCCGAAGTTAGATTCAAGAAATTTTCAAGAGAAATCAGTGATCAGAGCAACAGAATGTATCCCAATGTCATATATATCATTAAAGAGTTAATTAACTATATTAAGGAAAATATAGTGTCAATTTGTTCTAATTTAGAAAAATTGAGATAAATTATTAAAACCAGACTTAAATGAAGAAGGTTTGATCTGCATAATCTGCAGGAGACTTGTCTGGCCACCAAGGACTCCTTGCTAATGAGCTCTGACTTGGTTAAAGCCCCTCTGAGGGAGAGTGTTGAGTCTACAATTGGCTTGCTAATGAGCACTGTCAAGATGTAGATTGGTCTCAGGTGCTGTACTCTAAAGCAAGCAGGAAGTTTACCTCCTGAGTCAACTTCTTGAGCAGAACTTGGTATGCAAGTTTACCCTGTCACCTTCCTCCAGCCATAAATCACCACAGTTGTGTCATTTCTTGGGACAGGGCACAAAGAATATTTATCGTGAAATGAGATGATTTGTAATTTTTAGGACATCAGTAGTTTCTCCTTAATGGCTCTCTCAGCCAAATTACTGATGGATTATGAATTGATAAAAAGTCAATATGATATGTTAATAGATTTAAAGTATATTAGAATACTCTTCTGGACAAGAGAAGCAAGTATTTTAGACATTCAAGCATGTTTCTTTAACTCTTAAACAGCTACAGACAGAAAAAATCACTAAAAATAAACTCTGGTGTTGACATCTCATTTTAACCATAGCAAACCAATCGAAAAGCCTAGGTATTCTATAACTTTCCACCAACTTCATCTTTATAAACAAGTTCTAAGATAGTTTACAACAATTTTAGGAAGCTCTAACATTTTCACAGAAGCAAGATTCTGTAGCCACCTTATATTCAGCAAAGTTTCTATTGTCATTTATAGGATACTCTGAGGTAGGTGCAGTTCCATTTACGCTA
The DNA here is from genome assembly GCF_964341445.2 of Mesoplodon mirus. NCBI lineage: Eukaryota > Metazoa > Chordata > Mammalia > Artiodactyla > Ziphiidae > Mesoplodon > Mesoplodon mirus. Next base: position 23,307,373 of record NC_138984.1, on the reverse strand, counting down.
AAAGTCCACTGCTATGGAGTTACATACTTAAAGTAGGCTACTAGGGTCAAAACTTCTCAAACTGAATGAAACCACTTCAGTGTAATACAGTTGTTACAATTTAAAATTGTCTTTTGCATTGTCCCAATCAGAAGCTGCCAATAGTTTGGTATTGATCAGCAAGTTAAAATCCTTCATCTCTGATGTATGCTTTCTTGGATTTTTTTGAAACCTTACTATTTTTCAAGTGATCAGGACACCACTAATAATATAATTTAGAAATGTAGATATCAAGTGAAGTGGAATTCTTAGGCTACACACCCACATACTCACATATACATGCACATGCATACACATACACACACTAATTTATGTTTTTGCCTTTGTTACTAAATTTATTATTATGTAGTCACATTGAATGTGAGTTGCTACTCCTACTGTGAGATCACTTCTTAATCTAATTTTAGTTTTTTGTTTTAAGTAGAGAATGAATTTGAATCCTGACAATCTCTCACTCTTCTCCAGTCTCATAATCTCAGGTTATACCCGTGGCTTCCTCTTCACTCTGGCTAGTCGATAAAGAATTTACCTAACGAATATATATTGAACTATTACTTAATGAGATAACTACAAAAATACATTATATAAGTTCCCCCCAAATTGCAGTGTACCAAACACTGCCTAAGTGCATGGAGGAAACACAAGAAAACTAGACATGTTACCTAATCTTAAGCAGCTTCTAATTTTATTAGGAAGATAAAATACAAGTACATCTGTGATTCAGAGCAGAATGTGATGAGTGTTTTAAAAAATAGAAAATGCCATAACACAGTAGGAACCATTCATGCACACGCACAAAATTGGAGCCATTGAGCTCCCCCAATTTTCCTCGTTCCCATCCCTAAATTTAATTACCATTTATCTTTATTTATGTTCCTCCTGCGTTCCTAAACCACTCATTCCATCAAGACTTTTTTTTTTTCAGTTGACATATAGTTGACTTAAAATATTGTTTCAGGTATACCTTATGGTGATTCAATATTTTTCAGATTAGATTCCATTACAGGTTATTACAGATAATGAGTATAATTCTCTGTTCTATACAGTATATCCTTGTTGCTTACCTATTTTATATCTAGTAGTTTGTTAATTTCATACCCCTAATTTGCCCCTCTCCCCTTTGGTAACCATAACTTTGTTTTCTCTATCTATGAGCCTGTTTCTGTTTTGCATGTACATTCATTTGTATTATTTTTTAAATTCCACATGTAAGTGATATCATACAGCATTAGGCCTTCTCAGTCTGACTTACTTAACTAAGAATATCACATTCTAGCTCCATCCACATTGCTTTGATTGGCAGTATTTCATTCTCTTTTATGAATGAGTAATATTCCATTACATATATATGCACCATATCTTCTCAATCCAGTTGTCTGTTGATGGGCACTTGGATGGCTTCCGTGTCTTGGCTATTGTAAATAGTCTGCTATGAATACTGAGATGAATGTATCTTTTTAAATTAGTATCTTTGTTTTTCCTGGATATATCCTGAGGAGTGGAATTGCTGAATCATATGGTAGTTCTATTTTTAGTTTTATTTTAAAGAAACTCCATACTGATTTCCATAGTGGCTGCACGAATTTATATTCCCACCAACAGTGCATGAGGGTTCCCTTTTCTCCACATCCTCTCCAACATTTGTAGAAACTTTTTGATGATAACCATTCTGACAAGTGTAAGGTGATACCTCCTTTTGCTTTTTATTTGCATTTCTCTAACAATTAGTGATGTTGAGCATCTTTTCATGTACTTGTTAACCATCTATATGTCTTCTTTGGAAAAATGTCTATTCAGGTCTTCTTCCATTTTTTTGATTGAGTTGTTTAGGTTTTTTTGATATTGAGCTATATGAGATACTTGTATAGTTTGGATATTAACCCCTTGTCAATCACATCATTTGCAAATATTTTCTCCCAGTCCATAAGTTGGCTTTTTGTTTTGTCAGTGATTTGCTTTGATATGCAAAAGCTTTTAAGTTTAATTGGATCCATCTGTTTATTTTTGCTTTTATTTCTTTTGCCTTAGGAGATAAATTATAGCAATATTATTCTATCTATGTCAATGTTTTTTTATCTGTGTTCTGCCTATGTTCTCTTCTAGGAATCTTATGGTTTCAGGTCTTAAATTTAGGTTTTTAAACCATTTTGAGTTTATTTTTGTATATGTTGTGAGAAATGTTCTAGTCTCATTGTTTTGTATATGGTGTGAGAGAATGTTCTAGTCTCATTGTTTTACATGTGACTGTCTAGCTTTCCCAGCACTTATTGAAGAGACTGTCTTTTCTCCATTATATATTCTTGCCTCCTTTGTTGTAGATTAATTAACTATAAGTGTGTGGGCTTATTTATGGGCTCTCTATTCTGTTCCATTGATATATGTGTCTGTTTTTGTGCCAATACCATGCTGTTTTGATTACTCTAGCATTGCAATATAGTTCGAAGTCTGGGGGTGGTAATACCTTCAGCTTTGTTCTTTTTTCTCAAGATTGTTTTGGCAATTTGGGGTCTTATGTGGTTCCATATAAACTTTAGGATTATTTGTTCTAGTTCTGTGAAAAATGTCTTGGGTATTTTGATAGGGATTATATTAAATCTGTAGCTTACTTTGGGTAGTATGGCCGTTTTAACAACATTCTTCCAATTCAAGAACATGGGACATCTTTCCATTTCTTTGTATCATTTTAAATTTTCTTCAGCAGTGTTTTATAATGTTCAGAGTATAGGTCTTTCACCTCCTTGGTTAAGTTTATTCCTAGGTATTTTTTTTGATGTGATTTTAAACAGGATTATTTTTTACTTTCTTTTTCTGATATTTCATTATTAGTGTATAGAAACACAACAGATTTCTGTATATTGATATTGTATCCTGCAACCTTGCTGAATTCATTTATTCTGTAGTTTTGGGTGGAGACTTTAGAGTTCTCTATAGAGATTATCATATCATCTGCAAATAGTGACATTCTTACTTCTTCCAATTTGGATACCTTTTATTTTTTGTCTGATTGCCATGGCTAGGATTTCCCACATTATGTTAAACAGAAGTGGCAAGAGTGGGCATCTTTGTCTCGTTCCTGAGTTTAACAGGAAGTCTTTCAGCTTTTTAATGTTAAGTTTTATGTTGGCCATGAGTTTGTTGTAAATGGCTTTTATTGTGTTGAGATATGTTCCCTCTATATTGACTTTGCTGAGAGTTTTTATCGTGAATGGATGTTGAATTTTGTCAAATATTTTTTCTGTACTTATTGAGATGATCATGTGATTTTTATTGTTTCTTTTGATAATGTGTTCCACATTGATTTTGTGAATGTTGAATCATCCATATGACCCTGGAATAAATCCAGCTTGATCACAATGTATGATCCTTTTTCTGTATCATTGGATTTTGTTTCCTAATATATCTTGTTGAGGATCTTTGCTTCTATATTCAGCAAAGATATTGACCTGTAATTTTCGTGGGTTTTTTTTTTTTAATTTCTTTGTCTGTTTTTGGTATCAGGGTAATAGTGACCTTACAGAATGAATTTGGGAGTGTTCCCTTCTCTTCAATTTTTTGGAAGAGTTTGAGAAGGATAGGCATTAGTTCTTCTTTATGTGTTTGGTAGAATTCCCCTGTAAAGTCATCCAGTCCTGGACTTTTGTTCACTGGGAGTTTTTTTAAATTATAAATTCTATTTCACTTCTGGTAATCTATTCAAATTGTTTGTTTCTTCTTGACTCCATCTTGTCAGGCTGTATGTTTCTAGAAAATTGTCCATTTCTTCTAGGTTATAAAATTTGTTGGCATGTAACTATTCATAGTATTCTCTTAGGATTTTTTGTATCTCTGTGGTATTTGTTATTTCTCCTCTTTCTTTTCTTTTGTTTATTTGGGTCCTCTCTCTTTTCTTCTTAGGGACCCTGGCTAGAGATTTATCAATTTGGTTTATCATTTTAAAAACGCAGCTCTTAGTTTCATTGATCTTTTTTATTTTTTTTTAATCTCTTTTGTTTCCTCTGATCTTTATTATTTCCTTCCTTCTGCGGACTTTGGGCTTTATTTATTCTTCTTTTTCTTATTATTATTTTTTTAGGTTGTTTGAGATTTTTCTTATTCCTTGAGGAAGGCCTGTGTTGCTATAAACTTCCCTCTTAGAACTTCTTTTGCTGTATCCCATAGATTTTGGAGTGTTGTGTTTCCATTTTCATTTGTCTTGGGAGTATTTTCTGATTTCCTCTTTTATTTCATTATTGACTCATTGGTGTTTGTTTGTTTGTTTTTGTAGCATGTTGTTTAGTCTCCAAATGTTTGTTATTTTCCTGTTTTTTTAATCAAGACTCTGAATTCCATTCCCTCTTTCCTCTCCAGAGTCTGCTTTATCATTTCTTCCCTCTCTCCCATAGCTTTAATCACTTTTACATTACTGTGTTTTCTTCAATTTACCACTTTACCCAATTTTTTTCTCCATCAAAAATAACATCTTTTCCTGAACATATCTATATTTCACTTTTCTTTTAGTTCTAAAGCTGCTTGAGCTAGAAAATAATCTTACTACCTCTGCCTCCTCAATTCTTATTCACAGCTCAAACCACTGCAGTCTGCCTCTGCCATCATTCTTTTAGGACTGGGTTTTCAAAGACCAAACTAAAAGGTCCTTGTAATGGTTGAATCCAATAATTTACATAACTATTCTTTACTATCTAAGGCTGTTGACCACTTCCTATATCTTTAAGCATTCTTTTCTTAGTCTCTGAGACATCTCCTCTAGTCTCAATGTACATCTTCTCTCTTTAAAATAAAATCCACCCCCATGCCTTCAAATATTATTTAAATGTGGATGAGTCCTATGGACCCACATTTCCATTCACCATGTGAACATCTTACCTGTAATTAAAACTTAACAGGTTGAAAAGTGATCCAAACATACTCCTTCTCCAGTCTTCTCTAGTTCAATTAATGGGCTTATCATCCTTTCCAATCAGGAAACCCAAAAGTTTTAGTGGATTTTCCCATCTTCACACCCTCTTACAACTAAAGAGTAACTATTATCTTTTCATTCTACTAAAACATGTCTTTTAATTCTTTCTGTTCCTCTCCATCCTTCTTTCTCTAGTATCTCCAGTAATTAGACTAATACATAATCGATGCTGATATACAGTAGATTCTCAAATACTTGTTGAGTAGGTTAACTATTTACTGCTTTTGGATACTGTTTGCTGCATATGAAAAGTACTTTCTTTGTTTTACTTGTGAAAACAGCTCAATTCACACTCACTCTATAAAATATTCCCTAACTCTTTAATAAAGAAATAGCCATTCCTCTGTGTTCCCATAGTACTTTGTTAATACCTTATATTATAGGTAAGAGTTACATAGCATTTATGTTATATTGATGTTACTCTTTGTTTTCATATTATTTCCCCATTAGACAATTAACTTCTTGAGGATATGCATCAGTGTTATATATTTTTTAGTATCCTCATCATATTTACAATGCTTAGATAGATCTTCATGGTTGCATGTTTGGATGATTGTGAGTTTACTAAAAGCTTCACACAGGAGATAGAATTTGAACAGGGCTTTAGAAATGGATTGTATTCTGGTATGATGAGAATGGCATTCTGTTTACACTGAAACTACAGAGTATTCTTTAAGAATACCTAGAAAGTCAACTCAGCTAAAATACAAGGACACTTCAGAAGAAGGATTAATGGCAAATAAATTTGGAGGGTAGACCACAGATGATTATGGGGTAAGTTGAATGACAGGCAAGTGTGTTTATTATATTCCTCTGGGCAGAGGTGAGCTTGTATGGTTTGTGAGCACAGAGGAGTTGTTTATTCAAATTTATAATTTTAGGAAGATTACTGTGATGTCAGTATGTCTTAAGGAATGAGATATAGGCTGCAAAAGGTATTAGAAAGATATTGCAACAGTCCAGAAAGGAAGAAATGTGTAAATGAGCTATAGGAAAAAAAAAAGAAAAAAGAAAAAAAGAATGATAGGAGACACATTGTAAAGGAACCATCCTAGAAACTGAAGAATATGGCTGCTAGAGGATAAGGGAGAAAGAGGATAACTAAGGTTTCAAGCCTGAGTGAAAGAGGGATGCTCTTGCTTTTAACAATAGATTGGAAATACAAGAGGAAGCCTAAGTTTGTAGGAGAAGATTATGAGTTCAATTTTGGACATAGTGAGTTTGAAGAGCAAATATGAATTTGAACTTGAATATCAGCACTTACTTAAACTCTTCATATCAGGATTACTTTCCTTTTCCTATTAAATGACTTAGGGAACTGTCACTTGGTAAGATATTCAAGACCAAATTCTCCTGCTAAGAGCAGCCTTCAATGAATGACTGCCTTTTGACTGATTGGAAGTTGCCATCCAAATGTATCTGACAGCTAAGTCATAAGCAGCACTACCAATGAAGTGAATAGCAAAATTAAACAAGACATAAGCAATGTAACCTTAAGAATTTTAAATAGAAGAAAATCCATGCTTCAGGAGTATTCCTTATATAATAGAGAGAGTAGTGCTAAGAGCTGAGTAAATGAAAAAAAATTCATAGTTCCCTAAAATTGATTAAAATTATATTTTTCACAGTATTTCCATTAAAAATATGAAGGTGACTGATGCCCATTTCCTATACTTTATATCTTTTGAAATATATTAATTTTCCCTGCTGTGAAAAATGACATTAAAAACAAGGTGATAGGGCTTCCCTGGTGGCACAGTGGTTGAGAGTCCACCTGCCGATGCAGGGGACGCGGGTTCGTGCCCCGGTCCAGGAGGATCCCACGTGCCGTGGAGCAGCTGGGCCCGTGAGCCATGGCCACTGAGCCTGTGCATCTGGAGCCTGTGCTCCACAACAGGAGAGGCCACGACAGTGAGAGGGCTGCGTACCACAAAAAAAAAAAAAAAAAAAAAAAAAAAAAAAGCAAAATAAACAAGATGATAGGGAGAGCTGACATTTTTATTATTCTGTCATATAAAATTAGTTCTTCACTCTCTTCGAGGTCTGTTTCTTTCTAAAAGTGACAGTCTGATGCATTCTATTATCACATTCTAAGTAGCCTTGATAAAGCACCAATAAATTTATCCTTACAACTGAAAATAAAAAAGAATTCTATAAATGCATACCTAGGAAAAATGTAAGAGGCTAGTCATCAGAACAACTATATTTGTCAGATAACTTTTAAAGGCCTTTACTCTGTGTTTCCTGTGCATTGCTGAAATTGTGACTATGGTCAGATAGTAGGTATAAAGCTTCTATCAAAATTCTTTTCCACTACTGAGTGATAGTTTGGGTATGACCTACTTTTTCAAAGTATTACCTAGATCAGAAGTATTTAAACATATCCCCAGAGGAAAACTACCCAACATAGTATAAAATGAAATGTGTGTGTATGTATATAGATATGTGCCAGAGATTTTATTATATAATAAAATATATATATTTAATAAAATATCTAGTACATGTCTACTTAATGAATATAATATGTATCTCTAGCACACACACATATATCACATATATACAGATATATGTGATACATAACAAATATCTATATATAAGGGTGTGTGTGTATATATTGTGTGTATATGTGTGTGTATATACGTATATGGCATAAAGAACACAGTGAGCAAGTAAGTGCAAAGATCCATAAATGGAAATTCCAATAGCTGACTCAAGGGAATTTGGAATTTAATGAATAGGCATTAAATTTTGTGCATTGTATCATTTAACGTTGAGTATGTTTGAGTTACCATAAAATTAACCAAAGCTTGGTTTGATTGATGCTTCAGTGAGTTTCCAGTCATTGGAAGGAAATAATTAGAACATTGGGGGAAAAGGTGATAATGCAAGAAGATAAGTAATGGCATTAAATGCCAATTGCTCAGCTCCTGCCATCTGCTGTAACTTAGGTTATATAGAGCACCAAAATGGTTTGATGCAGTTCAGAAAAGCACATTTGTTAGTGTGAATGCTCCCCCCAAGTAGTCTTTCCTAGCATGTTATATTCCAAAGTCTATTGTAAAGACTCTTCTGAGATTTAAAGCCTTAAATTCTCAAGCCCAACTAGACAGAGGTGGTAAGGAAAGTGAAAAGCCTTCTTTTATTGCTCTTAACCATTCTCCAGCTGTTCCTGTTTGGTGTGCCTAGAGAGGAAGGTTTCTGTTGGGGATCAGTGGAGACAGGGTTGGAAAGTTGGCAGAGTTAAATTCTTCTTGCCTTAAAATGCCAGATGTGGAAATTTAACCTATGATATCTTAAATGAATTTTTTTTTTTTTTTTTTTTTTTTTTTGCGGTACGCGGGCCTCTCACTGTTGTGGCCTCTCCCACTGCGGAGCACAGGCTCCGGACGCGCAGGCTCAGCAGCCATGGCTCACAGGCCCAGCCACTCCGGGGCACGAACCTGTGTCCCCTGCATCGGCAGGCGGACTCTCAACCACTGTGCCACCAGGGAAGCCTGATATCTTAATACTGTTATATAGAAAAGTTTAAGAATTAGGTAAAAAAAAAAAAAAAAAAAAAAAAACTTAAAAACAAATGAATTCAAGAGTAGAAAGTTTGGAACTTTCTTAAACAATTCATGTGGCCAGTAAACTTCACATTGATTATCACAAGACAAACAACTCAGAGTTAGCTGCGCTTACTGGCTTTTTCTCTGTAAACATGCTTTCATTGTCCTTCATGTGAACTGAAAACCATATACTAGTATGGCCTGAGGGAATAGTTCCATGGAATTAAAGAAACTCTACATCAAACATAACTGACTCTAATTAGCCTAATAGATTAATGACTTTCTAGTACTTAAAAAGCAGAAAAGGTTTCTATGCTATATGATTACAAGTTTGAACTCAAAGAATCTTCTTCAGGGAATGTGGAGTAAACCTTGAGGCATGTAAATAAAATAATGCCTTTATTCCCAACAAACTTTTATTATTATTATTATTATTGGGTAGACAAAATAGTACTGCTGTCCCATACAAATATACTCCCAAGTCTCTCAAGCCCTTTTTTCCCTGATACTTGTTCCCATGTGATATACTGTCTTCTGACTATAATCTGGCTGTGTCAAGGAGCTTCAATTGTGCTTTCAGAAAATTCTGTTACTGGATACTTATTCTAAATGTTTTAATTCTATCAATTCCATCTCTTCCCATGATAAGTCTCATTCTCACAATATGGGAACCTTTTCCCACATTCTCTGACCTATATCTTGGAGGCTGGAATGATGTAAGCATATGGTGAAAAACTTTGAAAGCTTCTGTGAGGATTTGGTGGAGAGAAAAATGTTCTTTCTAATGACAGGAATCTCAATATCATAGCTTCGAATTTCTATAAAGCATACTAAGTCTTCCCTTTAGTTACATAAGTATCTCATGAAAATGTTCTTTATCAATCCCATATCATCAACATATTTTTGAAATAACTTTTTCTTGACTTCCCTAGATACATTTTTCATTCTAAAACTATCACATCTGTTTAAATATGCCTTGTTCTTTTCTACTGACACCTTCAAACCCATTCCGTCCTGCTTCCTAACCCATATTTTCCCTTCTCTTCTTCCTGATCCTATCATACTTTTCTATTATAATATCTCCTCTGATATTCTAGTCTGTGGTCAAGAAATATCTGAATATTTTCTTCTTCTCTTGAGAGTAGACTATCAATCACTTTGCTTAATCGAAACTTGGTGTTTTCTCATAATAATGCCCCACAAGTAGTTTTCACACATGGAGGCTATTTGTTTTTTCTCTGCGTGAAGGTAATGAGAAAAAATTTACAGCATTTTTTTCCACCTTCTCTTATCCTAGAACACTTGTCTCATACTACCCTAGGGAAGTCCGTCCTAATTTAAAGCAAATTTTCTATTCATATCAACTTAATCCTACTTTAATCAACAAACTGTAAGCCATCTTTCCTGATTTTTGGAAGACTGAGTAGCTAATTCACAGTTATCCTCTCTCCACTATTACTGTCATCCTGAGAAAATCTCAAGATAGTCCACCTAATTAATTAACTTCAGTTTTGATCCCTTGTATTCCTGTGACAAAACTCAAAGCCATTTTAGAAATCATTCACATGACCACACCATGAACTTTTGTTACTAGCTAAAATCCTTATACTTCTTGGAATGTAAATTGTGAAATTCCCATCTCTGCCTAAAGTATCTTAGCTTTCCAATTCTCCAGTACCCCTACTCCATCATAATCTGTTCTGCATCATGAACAGGTTTGCAAGGCAGAAATAGAGACACAGATGTAGAGAACAAATATATGGACACCAAGGGGGGAAAGCGGGGCAGAGGGGGGTGATGGTGGTGAGATGAATTGGGAGATTGGGATTGACATATATACACTAAGAGGTACAAAATAGATAACTAATAAGAACCTGCTGTACAAAAATTAAATTAAATTTAAAAAAAATCTGTTCTGGGGGCTTCCCTGGTGGCACAGTGGTTGAGAGTCCGCCTGCTGATGCAGGGGACACGTGTTCGTGCCCGGTCCGGGAAGATCCCACATGCTGTGGAGCAGCTGAGCCCATGAGCCATGGCCGCTGGGCCTGTGCATCTGGAGCCTGTGCTCCGCAATGGGAGAGGCCACAACAGTGGGAGGCCCACGTATCGCAAAAAACAAAATAAAATAAAATTAATTAATTAATTAATTTTTAAAAATCTGTTCTGCATCAGGAATCTTCACCAGAAGTCCTTAATACTCATGTAGTTCATCTTCTCCATTTTGGAATTAACTTCTTGTCTTCCAGGACAGAACCCCATGATCAGTTATTTCACCTACTATTGTCTGGACCCTGAATCCTGTTGTGTTCCTTTATCTTCTACCACACCTCTTGTCAATCTCTAACCTTATGTCAACCTAAGGACTATCTAAATTTAAAGGTTGTATGAGAAGAAAAAGAACAGGCTTTGAAATCTTAACTTGGACCAGAATCTTGTTCTACCACCCACTAGGTTTGTGATGTTGAGAGCTTCGGGTTCCTCATCTGTAAATTGAAGATAATTCTTTTTACCACATTATATGGTTTTTATGAAAGCTACATGATGCAAACATCCTAGCTCAGAGCAGACAATAAATGATTCTGCCTCGCTTTACAATGTGAGAGAGAGAGAGACTATCACTTCTTAACTTTATCTCAATATTGATCCTTGGTTGACTCTTCTCATTCTCCACAATGATTTATTTCAATTTTGCTTCCAAGACATATGCTCCACTTCTGGCTCCTGATTCTCAACAGATGTAACATGTTTTTGGTGTTTTTTTTTTTTAATCAGGAGACTGTAAATCATGGGGTTGTGAACTCCTTCCATTTTTCTTCCAAACTTACCTAAATAGTCATCTATGTTATCTCAGGGAAGAAGTAACTCCTTTCTAAGGCCAATCCTCCATCTATCATATTGATCTTATCACTTTTTGCCTCCTCTGAGATGATACTACTCTAGCAATTATTTTTTCCTCTGGTATCATAAATCTTTCATCTCGGGCTCATTTTCCCACTCTACCAATCAACTTCATCCATTAAAATAATTTTTTAAAAAACATATATACATTACCAAATGTAAAACTGATAGATAGTGGGAAGCAACTGCATAGCACAGGGAGATAAGCTCAGTGCTTTGTGACCACCAAGAGAGGTGGGATAGGGAGGGTGGGAAGGAGGGAGATGCAAGAGGGAAGAGATATGGGGATATATGTATAGCTGATTCACTTTGTTATAAAGCAGAAACTAACACACCATTGTAATGCCAATTATACTCTAATAAAGATGTTAAAAAAGAAAAGAATAGAATATATATTTCCACCCTCACCTCACTGTTGAAATTATTTTTTCCAATGTCAAAAATGTCCCCATGGTTGGCAAACTGTAAGTGGCTTTTATATCTGCAGCTCTTGACATTATTTCCCAGAACCTATTCCTTGATAATACCTTCCTGTGATGGCTACAGTGCTGCCTTTGTCTTTTTCTTTGTCTTTTTCTTCTCTTTTTCTGACTCATCTTGTGTATATATCTTTACTAATTGCTCTTCTTCAATTCTACCATAAAAATTCTCCAAACGGACTGACATTATATAAAGAAATGGTAAGTTTCTTCCCATTTCTCATTAAGTAGGGTGTTTTTTTCAAAAAAAAATAACATAATGTTTAAGCTATTTGACCACTTCCCATCCATGCCTGAACCACATCTGGTCTCCAACATGCCTCCACTTAACCTTGCTGTTCCACATATTACAAAGCTGTAGTGCTCACCCTAAAATACATTCATCTCTATTGAAGAATTCATTTCTCCTGGAAAGTCTAACCTGCTGTGCTTCCAAGAACATGTGTTAGAACACACTATAATAATAGGATTGTGTTGTGAGGATGAACAAGTGAAGTCATGTTTCAGTCAAGTTTTCTATATACTCCCAAACTCCTTGACACTCTCAGGCCTATTTGTAGATGGGTGTTTAACTTCCAGGAGGTCAACTGTCATCTAGTATGGTTGTTCTGGGTCTTTTTAGAGCTCTGAAGGGCTGTCACTCTAATGGAGCCATTGTCAAGTTCACAGTCTAAGATAGACTGTTAGGGTATAGGGTAATTCCCTATATTTGACTGAAGCCTTCAGAATGTAGGATAACTCTAAGGCTGTTCTTCAGTGAAGTCACCCTAATGGAAGTCCTCTATGGGGAAGTCCATTGTTCCTATGTAACAACAGCCAATCAATTACTGAACAAGCACAAGTTGCACATTAGCACTTGCTCTTCTGTGCCAGGCTCTATGCTAGAGGTTGTCTGTAAAGCCAGATAAACCTGAAAACATTTTAATTCATATCATTGGTTTATGTGAATTTATTTTCTTGCAAAGAGTAGAAGATTCTGATCTGTGTGTGCATATCTTGTGTATAGTTTATTACTCGACCTTCCCTTGTCTTCTCTTAACTTTGAGATACATCTCAGTCTCATAGGTTTCTCCTATTAGATATTTCCTATTTTGAATAAAATTGACATACCATATAGAAGATTCATACTGTAATCATATATTAGTGATTCTTCTTATACCAGGTTTGAAGATAGAGAATTATATATAAAACTAAATTCCATGCCGTTGCATGCTTTATCTCTATGATAGAGGTAGAATGCACTACAGGCTGTTTATATTATTTCCTTTCCATGGCCAGATGGGACAAATAGTGATCTCAGCTTTCCTTGAAGCACCGTAACAGTGTAACTAACCAGTCTCTATCATTTAAGCTTCAAAATTTTTAAAAATCAGACTTCCTTTCCTAAAAACAAACAAAATCAAGTTGCATATGACCAAGGATACTACAAGAGCTTGAAGGAAAAAGGATGAAAAACAAGTAAATTTCCCGTTTAACCTCATTTGAAATATATCCTAGGGAGCTGTTTCAAACAGAAAAAAAGTAGCCATTTTTTTGCTGAGGATGCAAAGGTACGTGACAAGCCTTGTCCATAAGTGCTTTCTCTGTGTTGTTCATCCACTCATCTAGAGAGAACTACACGGATTCCAGAGCCTTTGTCCCAAGAAGTTTACATTTTAGGGCAAAGAGAGTGTTTTATAATGACATAATTCCTAGACAGTAAGAGTAAAAGAATTATAACTTTTTTTGCTAACCTGTAGTAAAAAATCTCAGCCCTTCCTTTGTTATCACTTCCTCCCTGGCCCCAAGAAATACCATGATATTTTGTTACCCATCTTGATATATATATATATATATATATATATTTATTTTTTCCCTGCGGTACGTGGGCCTCTCACCGTTGTGGCCTCTCCCGTTGTGGAGCACAGGCTCCGGACGCGTAGGCTCAGTGGCCAGGGCTTATGGGCCCAGCCACTCCACGGCATGTGGGACCTTCCCGGACCGGGGCTCAAACCCGTGTCCCCTGCATCAGCAGGTGGACTCCTAACCACTGTGCCACCAGGGAAGCCCGACCCATCTTGACATTTTTTAAGATTAGAAATAAAACTTTTATTTGGGTTGAAATATTCAAATGTATATATGTACCAGAAAATGCTGCTACCTACATTTTCTGATGCTCTGGATGACAAAGCAATACTCAAGAAGGAAGGAAACTCATAATGAATATTTTAGGTAACTCCAAGTCTATGAGAAAATCAGAGTATATCAAAGAATGTAATAAAATTATGTTTTCCTTATTTATGAAATCCTGATGAGGTTAATATGCCTCCAGACTGGTATTTTCTTAATAAAAAGAAATAATTGCTTCAGAAAAAAAAATGCTTTCAGAATAAACTAATGATACCAAGAATTTGTTTGGACAATTTTATAATACCTTTAATAAGATGGCATTTTCTCACCACCAACAGATATTATGAGGAGAGGATATGGAGGTGCTATATGCCAAAGTAAAAATATAGGATTACATTTCCTCTCATGATACTATTGATTATATGAGACATGGCTATAAAGCAACGAAAGTGATTACAAGAGCCACACATTATATGGTTAAACCTTATAATGCAGCTCATCCTCTCAGAACAATATCAAACCTAGTATATTTGTATGGGATAAAATTGAATAATTTTTTTAATTTTCAAAATGGAAATGTCTTAAATTATTATGCAGGCAGTCCATGACTTGCAATGCTCAACTTATTAATCAATGTGTAGAAGAAAGAATAGAGAAATCTTAGAGTAAAGCCCCCACTTCACTAGAACAATGGCCCTTAGTTTCTAATTCAAAAGTTCTGGTAGGTCATTCAGAGAGAGGGAGACAGAGACAGACAGATTACTTTGCTGATGGGTGTGCAAACTTGAAGGGAGGGGCCTTCTTTTGTGAAGAGGTAGAGGTGGAGAGAGTAATTGATTTTTGCTGTACAACTTTTTTATCTCCTGCCAATGATGAATGGAATAGAAGTTGTTCAGATTTCATTTTCTCATGGCAATAGTTCCATCAATCACAGTTACAGTTGAAGTAATGTGAAATTGTTCCTTCACTTAGCAATATTCCTTTGAGCACCCACTACGTGCACAAAACTGACCATGTTTCAGGAATATGAAGGCAAGGAAAACAGACATGGTTTTCATTCTTGAGTCTGTCTGTCAAGTGAGAGCCAAAAACAGGCAAAATTGGAATGTAGCAGGATAAAGTGCTAAAACAGAAGCATGCAAAGTCCATAAAGAACAATGCCTAGAGGTAGATTGAGGCCAGCCTGTGAGAACCTACCTGGAACTGTACACTATAGAATTTGGATTTTACCTCAAGGGCAACTGATAAAGACAGCCTTTATGCTAATTATTTTAAGTGAACATCCAAAAGTGTGCTTGGCAGCAATATGCCAGGGAAGGAATCTGGAATGACTCTAAAAATATCCAGGATGATTTTCTTCAGATCCAATTCCCAAATAAGCAAATTTGTCCAAAATCTATTTGATAGATGTTAAGATCAATGCTTACAATGAAATATATCTGATTATACATTAAACAGGACAGGAAATTTGAGGGGCTACCAGCATAAGAACACTAACTAACGTCTCTGAATGTTCAGCAGAAATAAAAATAAGCCAGCATTTAACTCACTTACCAGCTTATTCCTCTAGCTCCTGTTGCCCGACAAACTCTCTCTTCTAAAATATTTGGTATCATAAACTCTTTTCTCAAATAGAATGGAGACAAAAAGAACATCAAAAATTCTAAATTTCTCAAAGTACACAACTCTGGAGAGGCAGCCTGCACCTGCAACCCCAAAAGCAAATGTGTTGAATAATCAGGGACCCCAAACACTAGAGCAACACTAGAGTAATTTACTAAGCTAATCATTATGTGAAATAGAACATTTGATTTCTGCACCAAAGTTACCTCGACGTAGATGCATGCCTCATTCAATTAAATAAAGCACCACAAACAAAGTCATTTAGCTCAATGTGTGGTTCTCAGTAAGCATTCAATAAATCTAAGTTCCTTCCTTAGAGAGGGCACTGTGTCTTTTATTTTTGGTGTATGTCCTTTGGAGATGAGGTCTGCATGATTCAAAATCCTGTTAGGTGACAGTGGCATGTCACCCACATTCTTGATATATTATAGAAAGATACACTGTACTCTTAAGATTTTTAATATCAAAATGCCCTCAAGATAAGCATGCTGTTACTGTGTTAGTATAAATATGGGTCTTCAAGAACATGTCAAAACAGGGCTTTTCTCCTTTAATTAGCTGTAGAACTAACATCTTCAGCCCCTTGAGTGTTAAAGATTTAGGGGAAGGAAAGCAGCCTCAGCTCACTCCTTTTCTCTAGCACTTGCTAGCTTTTCTAGATCTCAACTAATTTTGAAACGGAACTTTAAATGGTTTTCTAGTATGAATAAGAGTTTGGGTTTCTAAGAAAATATGTGAAATTGTTAGAAAACATAAGAGTTGAAGTATCTCCATAATGAGCTATTTTGGTTTTCTAGAAACTTGTTAGGGAACAGTGGCCAAAAACCAGCTTACTAAATGTGGCAGTTTTTTCTCTTGTTTATTTTTTCCTTAACTTGGCCTTCATAGTCTCTCTTCATTACCTGAGACTAGAATATAGCTTTTCATTACCGTCTACACTGAGTAGACTCTCCACCAGCACATGAATGTCATGAATGCGTGCTGACATTTATACGCTTCCCCCCACCAACACACACACACACCTCATATAAACAAAAACACATGGAAACAGTGAGGAAAGGCAATAGTAACCCTGGTATGCTTTGTTGTCTATCAATATATCTATAAATATTAGGCATATAGATTCTTTTTTTTTTTTAAAGAAGATGTTGGGGGTAGGAGTTTATTTATTTATTTATTTATTTTTGCTGTGTTGGGTCTTCGTTTCTGTAAGAGGGCTTTCTCTAGTTGTGGCAAGGGGGGCCACTCTTCATCACGGTGCACGGGCCTCTCACTATCGCGGTTTCACTTGTTGTGGAGCACAGGCTCCAGACGCGCAGGCTCAGTAGTTGTGGCTCACGGGCCTAGTTGCTCCGCGCCATGTGGGATCCTCCCAGATCAGGGCTCGAACCCGTGTCCCCTGCATTAGCAGGCAGATTCTCAACCACTGTGCCACCCGGGAAGCCCGGCATATAGATTCTTAACCATGGAATCATACAACATCATGCCCCCTGTGGTTTTTTTCTCATGTATCTAAAGTTGGTATTGAACTAAGCATAGCGTTTACCTCTGAAATGAGAGATAAGGAAAAGGGAGATTTTCCTAATTTCACGAGTTAACATCTCCATGATTGGGAATCGTTTCTCAGTTGACAATGTGTCAGCTTAATTGGAAGTGTTCTTCTCTTTCTTAGTGACACATAAAATAGCAGCACATCTTTCAATCTGTGTGCCTTAGATTCTTTAAGAGATGCTATTTTTAAAGCTGTTGCATGATAGGTGACTTTTGTTTTCCTGTGTTTTAAAATTTTTAAATAACAGAGGAAGGAGTAAAAAATAATGAATGGAAAAAATGAGAGGAAATGCTGAAAAACAAAGTAGAAATTGATAATGGGGCAATTCATGGAAGAATTAAATATTCTAGGGTGTATTAAATGTATTTTAGTTATTTGTATACCTGACCTATCTCTAACTAGAATACAAGAGACCATGATGTCTTAATCAATTTTGAATTACCTCTGGGATACTCCTTGGTAACTTAGTAACTTAGCAAACATTGTTTCAATAGATAGATTATGAAATGAATTCGCTTTTAAATATATTGTGCAAATTTATCCAGAACACATTTCTCAGACCTCTCAGTCATTTTCTCAAACTATGTCTGCTTGACCTCAGAAAACCAGACCTGCAGAAATCTGGGGGAAAAAAATAGTTCAAAATGATAAAAACTAAATTGGAAACTGATTAGTTTAAAATGATATTTTTCTTGATAATAATCTTGTGTTGTAGTGAATCTACTATATCTTCAATTAAAAAGACTTTATTATAATGAAACGAAGCCTAACCCAGCAGTTAGACTGAGGGTCCTTCTCTGTTCACACAGCTTTCCCTACAGCACTAAACATTCTCTAAAAAGATCTCCTGACTCCTTGTCTGTCTTCCTGTTTTGAAGAGGAACAAAGACAATCATCTTTGTAAGAGAGATGCTTAGCATGATGGCTAGCATGCGGGGTAGGATTCCATACATGTTGATTAAATGACATGAATGAATGACAAATTTTTAAAATGTAAAATGTGGTTTTAGTAGTGCTTAGAAATGGGGCCATGTGGCTATGTTAAGGACATGTGGCAAGCAAAATAACGCCCCCCCAAAGATAGCTTGTTCTAATCCATGGAATCTGAGGCTCTGTTACCTTATAGGGTAAAAGGGACTTTGCAGATGTGATTAAATTAGAACTGTTGAGATGGGGGGTTATCATGGATTTATCCACGGGACCCAATATAATCACAAAGGTTCTAGTAAGAGGAAGCAGGAGAATCAGAGACCGAAAAGCAGATGCGATGACAAAAGTAGAGGTGGAGCCATAGCCAAGCCAAGGAATGCAGGCAGCCTTTAGGAGCCCAGAAAGGCAAGAAAGTGGATTCTTCCCTAGAGCCTCTGGAAAGAATGCAGCTCTGTTGCCCCATTTCAGACTTCTGGTGTCTAAGACTGTAAAATAATGAATTTGTGTGTTTTAAGCCATTAAGTTGCGGTAATGGAGACAGTAGCAATAAGAAACTGGTATAAAAGGGAAATCAGTTAGGGATAATTTGGCTTCAAATAGCAAGAACTTCAAATCAAACTGGTTTAAATAGTAAGAAAGTACACTGGTTTGCAAATTAGGAAGTCTGATAAGAGGCAGAGTACATTTTCTCAGTAATATCATCAGTGTTTCCACTTAATTGATTCCTGTATCTCTGCTCTGTAGGTATTTCTGTTCTATTGACTTCTCCCTTATAAATTTGAGAAGACTGCCAGTAGCAATTGGAGTTAAATGCTTCCTTGTTGATTTTTAGCAGTAAAAGCCAGGCTTCTCCTAATTATCTACCTTGATAGGTTTGGACAAATCAGGGCCCATCCCTGGAGCTTCCCTTAAGGGCTACCTGTGACAGGGCAGATGCCTGAATGAAATCAGAACTCTATTAGAAAAGGGCAAGAGGAAAACATAGGCAGATTGAATACTTGCAATGCCCCACAAAGTATATCACAAAATCCTGTCATTAGGAAAGGGTAAGGAGGAGAATGCTTAAACAAGTTCCAGGGATACCGTGCCCTCAGTCCCAGGACTAGGAAACAAGCTCCACCTTTTACTTGGCCATGTTTCCCCTTGCCCTGTAAGGACAGTTGTGTAATAGAAGTAGCAGCAGCAGTTAGTAAAACTCACAACTCATTCTGCCAGGCTCAGACTGGCAGTGACTCTGGACTTTTTTCCACCTGGGGAATGGCAACATGCCCAGCACCTTGGCTCATCACACCACCGTCTGGCATATCTGCTGCAGGTTGCTGAACTCGGGATTAGATTGACACCAGATAGCCTCTTGTGAATCATCCCTAAAAATGGTGCATTCCCTTTGAAAATGGATACGTTCCTTTGTATACATTACTGCATTGAAATCTGCATCTTCATATGTGTTGTACAAGTATCTGATGTGATAGCTCTGAGGCACTTCCTACCCAATCAGCCCTGTAGCCTGGCAAAGTAATACAGGGAGAAAAAAAGGATACAGAAAGGATATCAGTTGGGTAGCGATAAGGTACGTACTGAGCTATATACACTTATTTGTAAGACATTTCATTTAATCTCCAACCTTCAATGCATTACTTTCTGCAATTTTCTAGAAGGGGAAATTTGAGAACTAACTTGCAAAGCTTGTAAATGTCAGAGCTGTTATTAACCTTGAGTCAGTATGATTCCTAAGCCCATGTTCTTCCTTCTGTTTCTGGAGACCTTTCAGAAAGAACATTCAAATTGCCCCAGCCATATATACAGCTCAGGAGAGCCCAGGCATCCAGGAAACAGGGTATGAACTGTCCAGACCCTGAATTTCACAAGGGCAGAGGCTGCATCTTAAAAACACCGCATCTCCAGTTCCAAGTACAGTGCCTGACCCCCAAGAAATCATTATTGTTAAATGAAGGACTAAATAAAGAATGGTAAACTTAGCAAACATCTTGTCGGCAGAGAGGAAGGCAAGGATAGAGCAAGATGGTAAAACAGTGTGTTTACAGTGGATGTATGTCATTATCCAACAAAATTTACGAAACAGTTTGCCTTAAGCAAGGCAGATCCTTAAGTCCCAGACCTATAATGACGACCTTTAAAATAGCACAGATTCCACTATTGGCATTCATGGGGTAGAAACGAAAGATCTTTTTACCCAATAAGCAACATGTGAATTTTCAGGCTTTGCAAAACGTTAGTGTTTGAAAAGCATTTCTAGTCCCCGGCAGTCTCGAAGAAAATGCCTAAAACAGTTTTCAGAAATGCTTCTATTGAACCCTGCTGCAATTGCCTTTTATGTAGTCCTGTGTGACTGCTTCTGCTTTATTGTTCAAGAACTGTTAATAATGAGTGAGAGTTTTAATATGCAGAAAATGAGCAACAGAATGGGACCCAAGTTTCTTTTATTTTATTTATTAATGAAAAAAATAAAGACCCTGTTAGAGTCAGTTTCCAGAGGTAATTTACTGGCATATACATTGTTTAATTTACTTCTAATTTAGAGATAGATCAGTGTATAACAAAGTTAAAACAGAGCATACTTCCAACATGAGGTGGCTCAGAGGCTCTCGGGATCCACAGAACATTTTTTCATGGTAGCTGTGACTTGAAATCACAGAGTGGAAGTGATAAACACCACAGCACATATCAGGCAACAACAGTGAGTTGAATGTGGCCACCACTGTTTGCATCACCATTTTCAGTGGATGTTTTCCATGATGTGAAGTCAATTATTCATTCCACATCTACATTAGTGTAATTGGTTCTTACTCTCCAGAGGAGAATTTATTAAGGCAATTTCAGTAAATAAGCAGAAAAGGGTCCCTATTTGCTACTGAATCCACTGGGATGGATAATCACTCCTAGTTTCCTCCAGATCATAAGGGAATTCTTGGTACTGCTGTGTCTGTAAATACCCTTTTTCCCTTTGCAAGGGAAAGTAGAATGACACTTTTTTTTTCAAGAAAATTTGAGGTGGATGGACCTAGAGTCTGTCATACAGAGTGAAGTAAGTCAGAAAGAGAAAGACAAATACCATATGCTAACACATATATATGGAATTTAAGAAAAAAGATGTCATGAAGAACCCAGGGGCAAGACAGGAATAAAGACACAGACCTACTAGAGAATGGACTTGAGGATATGGGGAGGGGGAAGGGTAAGCTGTGAAAAAGCGAGAGAGTGGCATGGACATATATACACTACCAAACATAAAATAGACAGCTATTGGGAAGCAGTCGCATAGCACAGGGAGATCAGCCTGGTGCTTTCTGACCACCTAGAGGGGTGGGATAGGAAGGGTGGGAGGGAGGGAGACACAAGAGGGAAGAGATATGGGAACATATGTATATGTATAACTGATTCACTTTGTTATAAAGCAAAAACTAGCACACCATTGTAAAGCAATTATACTCCAGTAAAGATGTAAAAAAAAAAAATTTGTAAGCTTAGTGACAACAATTCTAAGAAGCAGTACATTTCAAAGTATTGATTATCACGTTTTAAAGAATGCTCAGTGTGTTCAGGGGATAGTTCAAAGGAAGGCGCAAAGCAGGTGCCATTTCTAAATAGTTTAAAATTCCCAGTTACTATTAAGAAAATGCATGCCAACGCTAAATTTCTAACAGTTCTTCCTGTATCAAACCAGATCTTTGGTAACTTAGCAAAATCAAGAGGTGCTTTTCTTTTGGAAAAGTTATTCCAAGTATGAAAGAGCAATGATGCCCTTTCACGTAGGCAAGTTCTTCATGTGTTGAGCGTGAGCTACGGGAAGGCATAATTCCCAAAGATCGTTGCCTCTTTTCTGCCAACATTTTTCATTTTGAGTAAAATATTTTCAGAAAGCCCAGGAGATTTTATTATTTGAATAGGAGCCTAGAACCTCACATTTACAGCATATTTGGCAAGCTGTGGAATGTAATGTAGAAATCAGAACCATCTACAAAATTTTTGATGCATTCTCCACGCCTTCTTATGTTGAGTACAGGCAAATTTTATGTGTGAAGCGAGATCTGGGGTCTTCAGGTGAGGAAGGAGCATCAGCATCTGTGCCATCTCCAATGGGACATAGGTGACTGTCATTTTTCTGGCCTTGGAGAACTCTGATTCAAAGTAGTAGGCAGTTTGTTACTTCATACAAGCTGAACAAAGCAAAGCACAACAAATAAACAAAAAGCATTCTATTAGATGTCTATGCAAATATACTTAGGGCTGGAGCAATCATTTAAATCAGGTGAGGACAAGTAGTTCTACCTCTTACCTGGACTGTTGCCTTAACCCTCAGCTTTGCTTTGAAAACCAGACCTTGCTTTGCATCCTCAGAGCAATATTAATTCAGAACTGACTTGGATTTGTTCCTTGGGCAAAAGGTTAAGTGACCCATAAATTTATTTCTCTGAAGATTTGGAAAAAGAAAAATAAATACCACAGTGATTTGTTAACCAGGTTTTGCAGCAACAGAATCATTGACTATCCCTCCTGTTGCCAGGGTGAATGCCATGTGGTGAACAGAAAATATTTGTGGGTTACCCATGTGAATGACACCAATGACCAGAAAGATCAAATACTCAAAAAAATCTGATTAATACGGAAGGGCTCTAACCTGATTCATGTTTGACTAAGAACTAAATTCCATTACAAATGTGCAAAGAAGCATAATTTATCCTTGCAAAATGGCTTTTTGTTAGCATAACTCCACTGAGAAGAAATGCTCAGTATCCCTAAACCAAAACCTACTTGTTGCAAGATAGATCCTACATTTTTCATACCTAACCTTAGATTTTGTGGTTCCCTATCCAGTGACTCAAAATTAGTGTAATAAGTACCTTTATAACTCATGGCAGGTGCTGTTCTGTGCAGCAGATTTTGCAATTGCAGGTAATAGTCTTCAGAGTTAATCGCTCTCGTGGAGGAGGGTGTGTTTGAAAAGATAATAGTGGTGGAGAGATTCTTTGAGTTGGCATCATCCTCAGCAGCAATAGCTCAGTTATTGAGTACCCATCAAGTGCATGACATTGGTCTGTGCTTACTGAAAGTTTTCATATTGAATAAGAGCATCTTTTTCTAAATGAAGAAAGTTGCCTTCATGTCCCTTTTTTGTGTCCAAACAGTTCTTCAATATGCAACCAGAGACTGGGCTTTTTCCTCTGAGAGTTGTAAAACGATGTACCAGATACAGAAAATCATAGAGTAGAAAGGGCCCCATCGGATCAGCCTGTTTGTCCTTCTGCCTCTCTCAGCACGACTGTTGCTAAGGCCTTTCCAAAAGGATTACTGAGTGTCACCAATCCAAAGGCTTGCCATGCGCTCCCCACCTCTGTGCCTCTGCTCATGCTGAAGCCGCCACCCTACCTTAGTACCCTTCCTTCTCTCTCCTATCCCTTAAGCAACAAATTCCATTCAGTCAGTAAACCTATTATTGAGCACAGTGTACAGTGTTTGTCCTTGGCAATATATAGTCTAGTGGGGAAGACAGGCATTATTATCACAAATAATTGAAGTAATTACATGTTGCATGGTGCAGGAAAGAGGAATAGGTACTGTGGAGGCATGTAATAAGAGGTCCTAGACATAGTGGAGAGATCCAAGAGGGCTCCCAAAAGGAGGGACCTGTGGACTAGAACTAGAAGGGAACTCATTTAATAATAAGGAAAAGGAGGTGCTTGGAGGGAAGAACATTCCACCAGAGAGAATCTAAGGCTGGGAGGTGGGAGACAGGTGGGGGCAGGTAATATAAAAATTGAACAGAAGGGAGATTATGTAAACCATAGGGTAAATGGGAATCCATCAAAGGACCGGCAGTGAGTGACATGATCAGATTTAGATTTCTTAAAATTCACTGTTTTGTGGAGATTTGTTTAGAGAGAGAGAGAAGAGAAGATGCTGGGAGACCAGAGTGGAGAATGTTGTAAAAATTCACGCATGTGACAATCCCTCTATCAATCTCTGTTGATAAAACAACTTTGCCCATTAGGCTGTTGTCACTGACATATTTCTTCTATTCTACAGATGATTAATATATATTTAAGATACTAGGTCCAGGACTTCTAAAATAGCATCATTACTTTGAATATGAGCTACTAACCTGTCCAAGACCACGCCAGATCATTTCAATTTAAAACCAAGTCTCTGCTTTTGATCTTGGATACAAAGATATTCGAGTTGTCTGAAAGGACTTGTTCTTTACCAAGGCATGACAGTTACCACCTGAAATTTATTTGTTATAATACTTTCAATTGTTAAAATTTTCCAATAATTTTTATTTTATATGTGGGATTCTCCTTTTCTATTTAAATAATACCAGCACATATTAGCACTCATTTGTTCTCTAGAAGTAATCTCACGACACACCAGGTTATGGAATTTAAATGGGACTTTAATTCATTTAAATGAATACTTCTCATTCTGCCTCTGTTTCTTGCTGTGATCTTCACTCAGGAAACCATGATGGGTTTCAGGGTGCTGCCATGTTTCACGGAAAGGAAGATTTAACTAATTTTCCTCCTCACAACCACTATCTCTACTTTTCCACTCACAATTTCACTTATATAAAAACGTCTTAAGTATCTTGGATGCCCTCCTGGTAAACACCCTGCATCCCACTCTAGACAGAAGGTCGGTCCTTGAATGCCAGTGACAGAACATGTTTTCTAGGGAGGAAACCTCTTTCATTTCTTCAGTTTATGCAATAGGTCGCCAAACAAGCCATCTGCTGATCTGGTTTCCAAAGCATATGGTTGCTTCCTCAATCTGCAATGTGGGAGACGAACTAAAAGAAGTCATCTTTAGGTGACTATGTTTGCTTTCAGATAGGGATTGAAAATGTTCTGTCCTCTATCATAGCACTAAGAGCCATTAGATGTTAAGCACTCACGATGTGCCAGGCACTGTCTGGTGTCTTTGATTGTTTCAGCTGGGCAGCATGGCCTGTAGTTCAGAGCCTGGCTTCAGAACAGGGCCAACTGGGGTTCAAATTCTGGCTCTGTCACTCACTGTTATATGCTCTTTGGAGACTTATTTAACTTCTCAGTGCATCATTTGTAAAATGGGGCAGAAGATAACAGTCCCCAACTTTGGAGTTACCGTGAGGTTTAAATGACCTAATATATGTAAAGTACTTAGATCAGTTCCTAACACATACTAAACTTCTTACCTATTAGTATCTCATTTAAACCACATAAAATCTCCATTTGCTATGAGAGCTTAAGTAACTACCACCAAGGCATTCTGACTCCAAGAATTATTCTTTATAAAGAGACACAAAGAATATTACTTTCAGAGTTAT
This sequence comes from Mesoplodon mirus, assembly GCF_964341445.2. Classification (NCBI taxonomy): domain Eukaryota; kingdom Metazoa; phylum Chordata; class Mammalia; order Artiodactyla; family Ziphiidae; genus Mesoplodon; species Mesoplodon mirus. Next base: position 23,281,917 of record NC_138984.1, on the reverse strand, counting down.
ATCTTTTTTTATTAAAACTGTGAACTTATTTTTTGACTCAGTTACCAGCAAGCACAGATTCAAATCTGAAGTTCAATAATGAAGACACTGTGTTGAATTTTCTGGTTGCCATTTGTGTGTTATCTTTTTGCATGACCCTGATTTTCTATTAATATTTCAACTTGGCTCTTACCTTGTATATACCTTTGATAATAACCACCTCATAGCATGCTCCAGAAAGGGAAAAACTGTGAATATTTTTAAAAGAACATTAGAGGGAAGTGTCAGCTAAGTATGGTAAACAAAGTTCATCCAATAGAGAAATTTTGTTCTAACAAAGACCACTGAGGAATGAAAATAAGGAATCAGTATAAGAATATGAAATGACGAGAACCACTTGCCTTTGGGCAGCTACCTAACTTTTTCAATCCCAGCTTCTATTAATCATATACAGACCCTGTACTCCAAGCCCAATTAATACAAGTCCAATTTTACACATCTATGCCTTTTTATATACTACTTCCTTTTAACCGAAATGTTTTCTGTTCACTCTTTTTTTCCCTTTAGTTTCTTTTTATCTTTAAAGATTAAGCTCAAACATCATATCCTCTGTGAAGCAAGCATTGTCTCACACCCTTAAGTAATTAACATCTCTCCTTCTTTTGTGTTCTTATAATGCCATATACATAATACCATTATAGCATCTTATTGATTCACTTGCTTATTCTTTTTCTTCCAATTTTGTTGAGATATAATTGGCCTACAGCACTGTATAAGTTTAAGGTATACACCATAATGACTTGACTTACAGTATATGAAAGGATTACCACAATAAATTTAGTTGACATCCATCATCTCATATAGATTAAGAAAGAAAGGAAAAGTTTCTCTCCTTATGATAAGAATTCTTAGGATGTACTTTCTAAACAAGTTCCAAATATGCCACAAAACAATCATAACTATAGTTATCATGTGTACATTACATCCCTAGTACTTATAATCTTATATCTGGAAATTGGTACCTTTTGATGACCTTCATTTATTTCCCCTCACCACAACACCCCTCTTTCTATAACCACAAATCTTATCTCTTACTTCCTTATTCTTTTTTTTTTATTAGTTTCTGCTTTATAACAAAGTGAATCAGTCATACACATACATCTGTTCCCACATCCCTTCCCTCATGCATCTCCCTCCCTCCCACCCTCCCTTATTCTTTTAACAAAGACTCATTGAGTGCCTGCTATCTGAGACTCTGTGTTATATGGGGATTATCATGCAAATGTTTCCATTTTAAAAATGGGGCCCTGTTTTAACCACCAGAATACCTGAAACAAAGCAGGTTCTCAATGTACTGCTGTTGAAGGGAGGATTTGGCCAAATAAATAATCCCATGACTTTGCAGTCATGTTCTAATTTGGTTTAACCAAAGGTAATACTATTCCAGTGTCTCCTCTTCTTTCACAAGACTCTGAATACCTTTTGATTGCTTCCAAAAGTCGAATCTATCCTTAGAAACCAACAATTTGCCATCACTTTAGAAAATACAAAAGCACACATATTCAAAGTATGGTTGTACCATAATTTTTTAACTTCTCTGCAAGTGATGAGAAGATCCAGATTGTCCTATTTTTAATATTTTAAAAATGTTACAGTAACCCTTGTATGTATTTATTTGTATATTTGACAATTCTCTTCTGTTGGAAAGATTCACATGCATGAGAATACTAGAACAAAAAGGATATACATAGACCAGATCTACTGGCCTAGAAAGATGTCCAAGCTCAGAAATAGATCCAGATTTTGTAGAGCCTGGTACATTAAAAGGTCAAGGGCCTCCTTCAGAAATAAAAAATATAATAAAAAAAAGTTGTTAGGATCTCCCCCTCTCAGGACCTTGGAAAGGGCCCATGAAAGTAAGGGACCCTAAATTTCATAGTTCATTTATTTCATGGTAAACCTGCCCATACCCACAATATATTGTTAAAGGGAAAAGAATGAGTTAAAGAATATATATAATCTATATATTCTCCTTAAAAATTAAATCCATATATAGTGTATAGGTTTTAGGAGCAGATGAAAACTGTAGAATGATTATAAACCAAGATACTAAAATTAGCTTCATCAAGGGGGAGTTAAGCCAGGGGTTAAAGTAAGTTGTTGGGGTAAGTGTGTGGTCATCATTTTTATTTTAGATACTTTTGTTCATTATTATGGTGATAATGTATGACTTCTTAATTTCAAATACTAAAATAAACTTTACTGAGTAGGGATAAAAGCATTTGCTGCCGTAAACTCTGAAGGCATTCCAAAAAAGGTCTTTGGGATAAGTCCACATCCTCCCAAGGTGACTACATGAATATACCATGTGTACTGATTTTAGACGTTTTGTTGTATTTGTTATAAAATTAGCTACATTCTCTTATGAGAACATCCCTTATATTAATAGTCTTTCCCCAGGCCTCCCATAAACACATACCACAAGAGAACCAGATAAAAAGAGAGAACATAAAAGCTCAATGACCTCCCCATGGGGTGCCAAGAAAACCATCTTTTGTAAATGAAAAACTGTCCAGTATGTCACCCTGAAATTACCTAATCACATTTTTTAAACCAAAAGGAACATTCCTCCCCAGATAAGACAAACTTAAGATGAATGCAAGGGTGTATATATCCCACAAGAATAGAATATAATCAAGACAAGTCAAGCCAAAAATATTTTTCTTGACTTCTATGCAGGAATCACTTGATTGTGGCAGAGGAAAATCCAATATACATTTGAAAACAACTTATCATTAAAGAAATTAAAGCAGATTCACACCAGGAAAAGAAATGTTTTTTTGAAATAACTAGTTCCACCAAGATGTGTGCAATCTAATTTGCATGATAGATTTATGCCAATAGCATTTTCCAGCAACAGATTCTATGGTTCCAAAAGGCAGAATTTTATAGCAGGGAAAGGCTAACGATTACAGTGTGTGTGGTGGTAGTCCTAGCCTCAGTTCCAAGCATGTAAGCTGATGCCTTTCTCTTAGGTGTTCTGACAGGCTGATATTAAGAGCAGCATGTGTTGGCAGATGTAGGAAATCAACTGACCTCTTTGACAGATTTTACAGTGGAATGTTTGTACTGTCAGGACAGTGGGCATGACAAACCTGAGAGATGACAGTAATAGGAGTGTTTAAGTAAGGGAACAAGCTTAATAGAGACGCCACTGTTGACAATAACATGCTTATGTTGAGTCCTTGCTTTCATTTTCTACTGGAAACTCCAAAGCCCATTTTTGAAATTGTTTTCTTCTAAATCTTACAAAAACACCTTTTAGTTCTAGAATTGCAGGGCTAGAAGACTAAACTGCCAGTCATATTTTCTCATCTGTTTCTCAAGATACCTCAGTTCATCATATTACTGACATTCTTCAATCAGGACATTAGTCTGGATTGAAACAAAACTTACGTAGCATTGTAAAGCATCTGTGAAATAAGTGCCTATTTTTCTGCAGTGCACTTCAAATTAACCTTGGAGCCCAAGCTCAGGAGTGGTTATTACCTAACATCTGTACTGAGGCCCAGCACCATGTGCAGGGTGTACCCTACAATCATTCTAAACCAACTATCCCATTATTGTGCATCACAAATAAGATACGTGAAACAATATAATCTTCCTCTCTACAAATATACATTTTATACATTTCTATAGATATTCCAGTTAAATATAGTGTCTATATCACATCCCCAGCAGTGACCTATTTCCAAGTTACTTGAACTCCTCCAGATAACTCTGTATGCATGCTCAGTGATAAAGCATTTGGGAGAATGAACTGCCAGTTGTGAATTGATGCTTAATGAATGGGTGTGCTTTAAAAAAAAAAAAAACAGTCCTTTTCACTTGTGGGCTTTAATACTCATCTAATTATAATGATTTCAAATTCTCTCAAGGCTAAAATTAAACTTGGCTTCCTGGATAGCCAAACAAGTGACTATTCTTCTACACCACCCAGCTCTCGTTTTATCTCAGGCTCACTTTGAGTATAAATTGGTTAAAAATGGTCATATTCTGAATGATGAATTAAATATCACTAAAAATATAATTTGAAGGGGCAGTTAAAATCCAGTACCATCCAATTAGAAAGACGGTAGAACATTGTCATTCCCCTCCCCAATGAGATGAGAGAGGCAGGTGGTAGTCAGGGAATACAACATTGATTCCTGAGGGGAGTGTTGGTCATGTGGCTCGTATTCAACTAGATAGAATATGTGGAGCCCAGGGAAAAATTACCAGAAGCACAGTTCCAATGGAGAGCCAGATCAGACTCAAAATCATGGTCCAAAATTGAGCTGCCAATGAATAAGAGGCAAAAGAGACAAATCCACATATGAAACTAACAAGCATAGTTAAGGAATGTTCCATGAGGAAAGAAGCTTAAAGGAAGTGCAGAGCAAAGCCCAGAGATGTTTCAGAGCTGATGATCATTAGCTGAGGAGGGCACTTGATTAGATATATCTGTAGCATTAGACATGATGGTTCTTGGGAGCTCTTAAGGGCTGTAGAGGTAAGTATTATCATATTAAAGATCATAAAACCATGACCTGTATTTAAACAGGCATATGCATATGGTTAAGAGGAGAGATCTTGGAACCAAACTTCATTTTTTTGGCCTAAGAATTTCTATATTTAAATTTTATTTTTCTCCAGTTTTGGGATATAATTGACAATATTGTATTAGTTTAAGTTGTACAACATGATTTGATATATGTATATATTGGGAAATGACTACTACTATAAATTTAGTTAACTAAATTTATGGTAGTAATCATTAACACCCATCACCTCATATGGTTACAAATTTTTTTCCTGTGATGAAAACTTTTAAAAGCTCCTTTCTTAGCAACTTCTAAATGTACAGTCAGTATTGTTAACTATAGTCACCATGCTGTACATTATGTCCTCAGAATTCATTAATCTTATAACTGAAAGTTTGTACCTTTCGCCTGCTTCCCAACTCTTGCCTCTGGCAGCCACATTCTGTACTCTGTATCTATGAGTTCATGTTTTGTTTTTTGTTTTGGGGTTGTTTGTTTTTCTTTTTTTTAGATTCCACACATAAGTGAAATAGTAGAGTATTGGTCATTCTTTGACTTATTTCACCTAGAGTAGTGCTCTCAAGGTCCATCCATGTTGTCGCAAATGGCAAGATTTCCTTCTTTTCTATGACTGAATAATATTCCACTGTACCTATATACCATTTATATATCATTTCTTTATCTATTTATACATTGATGGATGCTTACATTGCTTCCATTCTTGACTAATGTAAATAATTCTGCAGTGAACATTGTATCTTTTCAAGTTAGTGTTTTGTTTCCTTTGGATAAATACCCAGAAGGGGAATTGCTGGCTCATGTGGTCATTCAATTTTTATTTTTTGAGGAAGCTCCATACAGTTTTCCATAGTGGCTGCACCAATTTAAATTCCCACCAACAGTGCAGAAGAGTTCCCTTTCCCTGATAACCTCACCAACCCTTGTTATTTCTTGTCTTTTTTATAATAGCCATTCTAGTAGGTATGAGGTGATATCTCCTTGTGGTTTTGACTTGCATATCCCTGATGACTGGCGATATTAAGCACATTTTCATGTACCTGTTGGCCATCTGTACCTCTTCTTTGGAAAAATGTCTATTGAGATCTTCTGCCCATTTTTAATCAGGTTGTTTTTTCTGCTATTGAGCTGTATGAGCTTGTTATGTATTTTGGATATTAACTCCTTATCAGGTATGATTTTCAAATATTTTCTCTGATTTAGTAGGTTGCCTTTTCATTTTGTTGATTTTTTTTGCTCTGCAGAAGAATTTTAGTTTGAAGTGGTGCCACTTGGTTTTCTTTTTCATCTTTTTTTGAAGTATAGCTGATGTACAATATTATCTAAGTTACAGGTGTACAATATAGTGATTCACAATTCTTAAAGGTTATAATTCATTTATAGTTGTTATAAAATTATGGCTATATTCCCAGTATTGTACAATATATCCTTGTAGCTTATTTTATACATATTAGTTAGTACCTCTTGATCCCCACCCCTATGTTGCCCCTCCCCTCTTCTGACTGGTAACCACTGATTTGTTCTGTGAGTCTGTTTCTTTCTTATTATATTTGCTAGTTTGTCTTATTTTTTAGATTCCACATATAAGTGATATCATATAGTGTTTGTCTTTCTCTGTCTTATTTCATTTAGCATAATACCCTCCAAGTCCATCCATGTTACTACAAATAGCAAAATTTCATTTTTTTTACAACTGAGTAATATTTCATTGTATGTATATATGTATATATACACACACACCACATCTATATATATAATACCATATATATACACATATATATACTATATATACCATATATATGCACCATATATATGTAAAGAGTGTATGTGTGTGTGTATATATATATACATTTACATATATATATATATATATATATATATATATATATATATATATATACATCCCACATCTTCCTTAACCTGTTGATGGACACTTAGGTTGCTTCCATATCTTGGCAATTGTAAATAATGTTGTTATGAACATTGGGGTGCATATATCTTTTTGAATCAATGTTTTTAGGTTTTTTTTCAAATATATACCCAGGAGAGGAATATGGTAGTTCTATTATTAGTTTTTTTGAGAAACTTCCATACTGTTTTCCACCATGGTTGCACCAGTTTACATTCCCACCCGCAGTGTATGGGACTCCCTTTTCTCCATATCCTCACCAACATTTGTTATTTGTAGACACTTTGATGATAGTCATTCTGACAGTGTGAGATGATATCTCATTGTGCTTTGATTTGCCTTCTCTGATGATTAGCAGTGTTGAGCATCTTTTCTTGTGCCTGTTGGTCATCTGCATGTCCTCTTTGGAAAAATGTCTATTCAGGTCTTCTGCCCATTTTTTAATTGGGTTGTTTGTTTTTTTGATGTTGAGTTGTATGAGCTGTTTATATATTTTGGATATTAATCCCTTATTTGTCATATTATTTGTAAATATTTTCTCCCATTCAGTAGGTTATCTTTTCATTTTGTCCATGGTTTCTTTTACTGTGCAAAAGCTTTTAAGTTTAAAGTCCCATTTGTTTATTTTTGCTTTATGAAACAGATTCAAAAAAAATATTGCTACGATTTATGTCAAAGAGTGTTCTGCCTACATTTTCCTCTAGGAGTTTTATGGTTTCCCCTCTTACATTTAGGTCTTTAATCCATTTTGAGTTTATTTTTGTATATGGTGTTAGGGAATGATCTAATTTCATTCTTTTACATGTAATTGTCCAGTTTTCCCAGTACCACTTATTAAAGAGACTGTCTTTCCTCCATTGAATATTCTTGCCTCTTTTGTCATAGATTAACTGACCATAAGTGCATGGGTTTATTTCTGGGTGCTCTATTCTGTCTATCAATCTATGTGTCTGTTTTTGTGCCAGTATCATACTGTTTTGATTACTGTGCCTTTGTAACATGGTCTGAAGGCAGGGAACATGATTCCTCTAGCTCTGTTCTTCTTTCTCAGGATTATTTTGGCTATTTGGAGTCTTTTGTGTTTCTATACAAATTTAAAATTATTCTACTTCTGTAAAAAATGCCATTGGTATTTTGATAGGGGTTGCATTGAATCTGTAGATTGCCTTGGGTGATATGATCATTTTAACAATATTAATTCTTCCAATCCAAGAACACAGTATATCTTTACATCCATTTGTGTCATCTTCAGTTTCTTTCATCAGTGTTTTATAGTTTTCCCAGTACAGGTCTTTTACCTCCTGAGGTAGGTTTTGTTGTTTTTTGGTTTGTTTGCTTTTTTGTTATCATTGCTTACACTTTTGATGTCAACTCCAAAATTCACTGCCAAGAACAGTATCAAGGACTTTACCCTGTACGTTTTCTTCTAGCAGCATTATTGTTTCAGGTCTTATGCTCAAGTCTTTAAACCATTTTGGCTTGGTTTTTGTGCATGATATAAGATAAGGGCCCAGTTTCATTCTTTTGCATGGGCTATCCAGTTTTCCCAACATTGATTTATTGAAGAGACTATCCTTTCCTCATTGTGTATACTTGGCTCCTTTGTCATAAATTAATTGGCCATATATGTCTTTATTATTTATTTCTGGGCTCTCAATTCTGTTTTGTTGATCTTTGTGTCTCTTTTTATGCCAATACCATACCTTTTTGATTGCTATAGCTTTATAATACAGTTTTTTTTTTTTAATTTATTTTATTATTTATTTATTTATCTTGGCTGCATTGGGTCTTCGTTGCTGTGCACGGGCTTTCTCCAGTTGCGGTGAGCGGAGGCTACTCTTCGCTGCGGTGCACGGGCTTCTCATTGCCATGGCTTCTCCTGTTGTGGAGCACGGGCTCTAGGCACACGGGCTTCAGTAGTTGTGGCACGCGGGCTCTAGAGCACAGGCTCAGTAGTTGTGGTGCACGGGCCCAGCCGCTCCACAGCACGTGGGATCCTCCTGGACCAGGGCTCGAACCCATGTCCCCTGCATTGGCAGGCGGATTCCTAACCACTGCGCCACCAGGGAAGCCCTATAATACAGTTTTAAATCAGGAAGTGTGATGCCTCCAGCTTTGTTATTCTTTCTCAAGGGTGGTTTTGGCTATTCAGGGTCTTTTGTGATTCTATGCAAATACCCATAATTTTTGCATGGTCATTCTTGCCCTACTACTTACTGGGTGTATGACACAAGGCAATTTCCTGAAGCTCTTTGAGTTTAATTTCTTCGGTAATATTGTATTAACCATTAGGATGATTTTGAGAAATAAATAAGCTAGTACATGTAAAACACCTATGGAAAGTGAAGGCCAAGTAAGGAGAAACAGAAATACTAGGGGAATTCATCTTTTTCATTCAAATTCATATTTAAGATCTTGTGGAATAATTTTTAAAGTATATACTTAAAGCTTAGATTACCTAATTTATTGAATAGAATACATATGGAAAATTGGCACCACTTTTTATTCACCAAAATGTAAATATCACACTGAAGAATGCATTAAATATAGTGAATTAAATGCCAGGACACCACTACAATGACAGTAAAGAAGGACATGGGTATAAATACACAAAGACAGAAAATGAAGAGAATACTGTAATGGGCTAGAGATGTCAGTAGGAGACAGGTGAAGGAGTGATAACTGACTTAGCAAAGTAGAGGATGCAGGGAAAACTTAAAGGAAAACTTTAAGATTATGTGCTAATTTACACAACAGAGCTCCCTAATGATTCTGGAACTGATGTCACTTGCTACAAAGAATTTAGGGAAGAGGCATGGAGCTGACATGGTTTTATTAATATAAAGAGCAGTTTAAACCTGAGAGCTTCTCTCCCACCCTGTTCAACCAAGCATTCTCCCTTCAACCACAATTCTCAAAGGAAAGGTTTGTTCTCCAGAAAAATTGAATCAGAAGGGGCTCTGGACTCAGAAACACAAAGCACAGAATGTAAATACAAAACATGGATTTTGACCAGCAACATTCTCTCCACCCTTCCCCTCATTCAGTTCCTGGAACACAGGCCACCATGCAGTATTCATTGCTGGAAGAATTGAATAGAACCCAAAGAAAATGCCTACAGATAGTGACATGAGGGGATAATTTTCATTACACACAATGAAAATGTCAGTTTGCCTCCCACTTAGAATTTTATCCACACATATACCTTTTCTTAGGAACCCCCAGATAGACGTTTCCTATGCAACCAACAAAGCTCTTGTTTTTGAGGTATGGTCTCCAGGAAATAATCCAAAAATAAACTTGATGTATTTGACCATGCAAGGAATAGTACTGAAAGAAGTTCTATAGTTCTAGAGAAGAGTTTAGGAGTGATTAGTGATAAATACATGGAAACCAACCCAGAAAGAAAAAAAATCTGGGAAGTAAGTTTGTGCAACAAGGGATATATAATCAGAGCATCCTGAGTCAGCAGTGAATGATAAGGATAGATGTCATAATAATGTAACTGAACTAAGTATTAACTGAATTTGTTAATACTGAACCTAGAATTGTGATCTCAACTAGTTGGAAGGATGGAGAGATGAGAACTGAGTGTAATTACATAAAAGTCTAATATTCTCCCTAATAGGAATTCCATGGAAAATGTCTGAAATTGATACATTGAAAAATAGCAGTGGCACAAATGATTGTCCAATATGGTGGCAAATTTCAAAGCAGCAGCTAGAAGGATTTAAAATAGGCACTTTGGGGAAGGGGCCCATGTGATGTGAAAGGAGTTAGGGCAGAAAAGTATTATTTATTATAAGCCTATAGAACTTGATTTCTTTAACCATGTCATATTCCCTCAATAAAAATCAAAATTAATTTAAAATGCAAATATCTCATATGGAAGCAGCCTTTCAATCTCTCTTCTTGAAATTAAAGATATGTTCATGAATCTTAGATGACTTCCTGGTAGCTTATCCCTTTTCTTGGTTGAATGATACAATATAATACAGTTTTCCTACATTTATGTCCTGCTCTTTGGCTGTCAGCCCCTGAAGGAAATATGTAAGATTTGATTGCCTTTGTCTTGCCATCTCCTTTCTGTCACCAGTTGGAAAAGCTTTGTTCAAGAATATCTAGGGTTGTGTTAAAAAAAAAAAGTTACTTTTTTCTCTTTGACTAGTTCACTAAATAATAAACATGAAAGGTAAGATATTTATTGGAGTAAGTTATAATAAATGAGGATTTGTACTTTCAGGTTTAGGAAAAGAATAAAATACTTTTTATAAATATTTTTTGCCAAAATTGCAAAATAGTTATCTAGTAAAATAAGTTGCCGTTCATATCAGTTAGGATGATTTAAGTGAAGGTGTGCATGTGTTTTATGTGCAGGATTATACAGGACCCTGTACAGCTTCAGAGGCATGTTTGCACTCGATTAAAATCTAGAAACCCCTCATGCTTTACAACGCTATTAACATGAAGCTAAAAAAAAAAAGAACAAGGAAGATGTTATACATGAGAAATATTAAAGATGCTAATTCCTAGGAAAGAGAACCATATCAAAGCTTTAGATTTGCTTTGAAACCAGTTTTTATGCTATTTTGAAGAGACTCTTAATTTAGAAAGTCCAAATCATGTTTAATTTTTTAAATGGAATCTCTCACAGTCATAGGAAATGTACCATCAGGACTATGTAATCAATGTGAAGCAGATGGTGGAACAATTATCTGGTGTATTTGGGTACTACCATTGGCCAGTTCATAGAGTGTGTGCCAGGAAATTCATTCTGTATTTTCAATCTGCTTTCTGGTTATGATGGATAGTGCTTTTTTAACAAAAATCTTTGTATTATTTTAGTGTCTATAATATAAGCTACATCTACACAGGCAACTTTTTTTTTAAGTCCAATTGGAGGTATATAGTAACGATTTCAGGATTCAAATTTTTGAGTTTGATCTGTAATTATTTTTCAGTATCAGCATAGCTTATTACTATAATTCTTTGGCTAAATAACTGCTTCCTAGTATATACAAATCTTAGTATTTAATTTTAAAACTTTAAATATTTAAAATTATATGGTATGGTTCACAATGTAGAGAAGACACTTTTTTAATTTTTTAATTTTTATTTATTTTTTTATACAGCAGGTTCTTATTAGTGATCCATTTTATACACATCAGTGTATATATGTCAATCCCAATCTCCCAATTCATCCCACCACCCCACCATCACCACTTTCCACCTTTCACGCCCATACATTTGTTCTCTGCATCTGCGTCTCTGTTTCTGCCCTGCAAACCAGTTCATTTGTACCATTTTTCTAGGTTCCACATATATGCTTTAATATACGATATTCGTTTTTCTCTTTCTGACTTACTTCACTCTGTATGACAGTCTCTAGATACATCCATGTCTCTACAAATGACCCAATTTCGTTTTTATGGCTGAGTAATATTCCATTGTATATATGTACCACAACTTCTTTATCCATTCGTCTGTCAATGGGCATTTAGGTTGCTTCCATGACCTGGCTATTGTAAGTAGTTCTGCAGTGAACACTGGGGTGCATGTGTCTTTTTGAATAATGGTTTTCTCTGGGTATATGCCCAGTAGAGGGACCACTGGGTCATATGGTAATTCTATTTTTAGTTTTTTAAGGAACCTCCATACAGTTCTCCATAGTGGCTGCATCAATTTACATTCCCACCCACAGTGCAAGAGGGTTCCCTTTTCTCCACACCCTCTCCAGCATTTGTTGTTTGTAGATTTTCTGATGATGCCCATTCTAACTGCTGTGAGGTGATACCTCATTGTAGTTTTGATTTGCATTTCTCTAATAATTAGTGGCGTTGAGCAGCTTTTCATGTGCTTCTTGGCCATCTGTATGTCGAGAAGACACTTTTGAATGCTAATTCAGAATTATGTACAAGAGTTAAGGACTTTAAAAAGACATTGAAAGCAACTACTTTTTAGCACTTATGATAAGATCATCCTAAGTAATACGGATTTTATTTTTCAAATTACAATTAAAATGATCTATTAATCTCATCTTGGTTTCAATTTTGTTTTTCTAACACATTATATTTAGCAACTTCAGTTATCATTATCTGGCTCTCTATAGGTGGTAACATAATTACTTAGACACATTGTATATATACCTAGTTCTAGAACACTGTTGTTCTCTGATAACAATCAAACATATTTTTAGATTTAAAGGTAAGAAATGACTACACAGTAATGCTGACTTTATTATATGTCTAATATTCCTTAAACTCAATTTTTATTTTCCAAACATAATAGTGGAGAAAATAGTATAATGAACACCATTTACCCAATGATTAAGATTTTTTGTCAATTTTGTTTCATCAATACCCTCTCCTTGCATTTTCATCTATTTTATTCCGAAACAATTCCCAAAGAATGATTTTTTTTTTTAGTGTAAATACTGACTACAGCAAAAAGAGTATATTTTCTCAAGATAATGACTTCTCAAAATAACCTTTATCTATTTGGCTGTATATATTTTTAGCCTTTTTTTTCTGAAAATGGTCTCTATTTTAGAGATAGCTGAAATATTAAACTTTTTAGTGTTCAGAACTCTTCGTAAATCACATCAAGCTCTTTTGAACATGTGCAAGATTGTTAACTGAAACTTAAAATATATCAACCTAGATAGAAGAGCCCTTGAAAAGACAGTTTTCTGAAGTCATTTTCTTTCCTACAAACACTGAGATTATTAGGAAAGCTCTTTAAAAACTATGACATATGTTTCTAACTATAGAGATTATAACAGTTTTATTCTTTAACTTAAAGGAAATTCGGTGTGACTTTCTGGGTTGGCATTCCTTTTGGAGGTTATAATCTGGTATATGAATGGAACTCCAATATTAATAATCAGAATATCTAGTCTGTGCAAAGGAGGCTTGAGTTTGGGTGATATTTTCCACTTTCTAACACACATTGCTTGTTACATAGGTGTTCAGCTCTTTCTTTTCTTTGCAACTGTAATTCCCATTTCGCCCCCACCTTCCTTGCAATTTTCCTTGGGATTTTTCTGCATTTGAAAGTCTGACTGTAAATCAAGGGACTCCAAACATTGGCAATCTGTTTAACAAAATAACTGTGCTGATTTCTTAGTGAAGTCAGATGAAATTTATTCACACTGGAGTCTTTTAGAGGGTGAGATTATAGAATGAGATAGATTGCCAAATGGAAAAATAGTGGGAAAGTACTGTTTCAGTGACCGAGAATGTGGCTTGTTTTTGTCTGTTTTCTTCTCTAGCACAAAAATTGACTCTGGCTTTGCATATGTGGAATGACTATCCAAAGTAGGTTGTAGTTTTGGGGTTTTTTTTTTTTTTCATGCAAAGTGTTCATTTCTCTTAAATAACAGCATTTTGATCTTCCTTTGGGTAACTCTTGTACACTCTCAGCTTTTGTAGTGGGCAGTCAGACCTGGCTTTGTCCATCACACCTTTCCACTTGCCAGCCATAGTAATTGGTCCAGGGATAAGCACATGATCCCAGCTTGACAATGTGGGATATTTTTACCCAGTATGAAACTGCTGAGCAATAAAGGTACTCTTGCCATGGATATTAAGTTTGGGAGGCTCTGAACCTGTCGGGACTACCAAGTAGACAGAGCCTGCCTGAGAGTAAATCCACACTGCAGAAAGCAGAATTGAAAGACAGTGAGTGATGGCACTCTTATAACATCATTCCAACCTCTTGGTCTAACTATTTCTGATTTCAGTCTACTTGTATTTCTGAGTTATAAATCTATATTCTTATTTTTTTTTCTTTGCCACTTTGAGTTTTCTTTCACTTGCAACTGAACAGTTCCTGAACTAATACTCCATCTATTGACAAGTCAAATTCTATTTAAAAAAAAATTGCAGTGTCAACTTTGTCATTTTTATGCCTCATGTACACATCTAAATCATTTGTGTCTTGTAACTTTAACCCCAAGTATTCATCAGGGCCCTAAATCTCAAATTGTTTCTTAGTTTTTATCAAAAGCCCATTTGATATAAGTTGGAATGCCAGATTAAGAGAGTAAGAATGAAAAAGTATGATGGAGAAAGTCTGAGCAAAAACAAACTAATCATATAGTTGCTTTAAATTTTCTATGAGATACAAATCCAGACCATCAGAATGCAATATACTAGAATATTACTTTAGATTTCCATAAAGATGCCTTCACAGAATTATGAGTTAATACAAATTTATTTAGCACTTCAGGTAATAGCCAAATCAGCTTAGCTTTCTGACATAACTACTTTCTTTTTTCCCCAGGCTATAGAATAGAAAAGGTTTACAACAATCTTGGGTTGCCATTCTTGCTTTAACACTAGCTCTGTTACTTTAAAGAAGTTACTTCAGTTCTCTATGATTCCATTTCTTTCTCTGAAATGAAGCATGAAAATGTTTTCTTCACATATGGTTGTAAGTATTACAGAATATAATAGAAAATATTGAGGAAAAAGTAGATAATGGAAACTAGTGGGTTTTTAAAATTTTTATTGGTGTGTAGTTAATTTACAGTGTTGTGTTCATTTCAAGTGTACAGCAAAGTGATTCAGTTATACATATACATATATTCATTCTTTTTCAGATTCTTTTCCCATATAGGTTATCACAGAATATTGATTAAAGTTCCCTGTGCTATACAGTAGGTCCTTGTTGGTTATCTATCTTATATATAGTAGCATGTGTATGTCCATCCCAAGCTCCTGATTCATTCCCCCCTGCCACCTAAAACACGGAAACTAGTGGTTTTATCTTTTATCAACCCCTTCAAATCTCTTTGAAGGTAAAATGTCAATTAGATGGTAGGACTGTGTATTTCTTCAGGTAATGAATTATGACAGATTTGAAATTTAGGCTAATCTCTATGATTTCAAAGAGTTTAATGATTTTTCTAAAACCAAGCAAATTATACTATCTTTAATTTGTTTAGCCACTCCATACTCAAAAGAACTTTTACATTTGGTATCCCAGCCATTCTTTTCTGTGTTTTTGGCAGTGGGTAGAGAGGTTATCATCAGGCTATAATTCTTTTATCACATATTTGCATCTTCTTGACTGTAACTACTAAATCACATATATGTATCTTCTTGCCTATAACTATTAATGGTGTAGTGATGCTGATTTATCACTTAACAACTTTCACCCATTGGACGATATTGCCCTGGAGTAGAAAAGGATGAAGTTCTAAAAATAAGGATGCAATTATTAATAATTCACCATCTCAACATTAGCCAACAGAAGCTGACAGTGTTTTCTGTCCCACAGATAAGACTCCACATTCAGAAAGGGGATTC
Organism: Mesoplodon mirus; assembly: GCF_964341445.2. Taxonomy (NCBI): domain Eukaryota; kingdom Metazoa; phylum Chordata; class Mammalia; order Artiodactyla; family Ziphiidae; genus Mesoplodon; species Mesoplodon mirus. Next base: position 23,266,117 of record NC_138984.1, on the reverse strand, counting down.
CCTTATGACGAAGTTAGTGATGACACAAATGTCCCTAAAGGGAAAAATTTCCGAAATATTAGAACTCTGACTTTTAAACTGTAGTACACATTATGGTTTAAGTAGTTAAAAAAAACTAAGTACTTTAATTATAATAATATTTAAAAGTTAGTTTTAATTACTTTTTGGTATAAAATATAAGCCTTCAGGTCCTTTCTCTACTCAAGAATAATGGGGAAAACGATATTGCAGTCTATGATTTTCTCTCAGCTTCACTTTACCATAGCTTATCTGATCCTCAGAACTTAACTGAAACTAGATTTTCCTCTGACATCAGCAAAAGCTTTTCTGAAATGTTTGCATATCTCCAGGTGCATGGGTCCCTGAATAAATATTATTTCAACACTGATCAGCTGCATAGGTGAAGACCAACTTAGGAAAGAGGTCTACAAGGATTTCTTAATGAAAGCAGGTGGCTGTTGATATTCTAAATAGATTCAGTAATTAGAACATTTTTAGGACTTTAGGGTGCATCTCACAAGGGATTTCTGTAATATTTAGAAGACAGCTCACATAGGAAAGCACTTGTTCAGAAAGATATTCATTCATGCTCTCTTAATAAATAGGGGGAAATTATTTTAAAAAGTACATATGGTAAGATCAAATGTTCTGTTCCTAGCAGGGAAATACTTTACTTTTTGGATTTATTGCTGAGTTTTAGGAATTTCTGCAGTGTCAAAGAACTGCCTTCCTATATAGGACGTGGATTTCAAGTGTAAGTCAAAAAACAATTACCATATTTGTTTGAAACTTTATTTAGGGTGAGCAGATAAAACATTCTCTGTGGAACAAAATTCACTTAATAAATAACATTCCATACCAAGTTTAAGTAACAGTAGATTTTATCTTCATCCTCTCCGTTTGTTGTGTCCATTAAACATATTATCTATTCTAAATAACATATCTGCTTGACTAGTCCTAAAATAAGATGTTGAAACTTTCTAGTGTCATTTTATGATGTGAGTTTCCACCAAGAGAAATTTAAAATGCATTTATTTTTAACCTATATTTACACTTTGACTCAATCCTTGTTCCAGTGGTACTACCTGCAAGAGAAAAGTTAAGACATTTTAGCAAGAGTATACATAGTAAAAAAAATACTGAAAAAGTTTAAAAATTGTTACCAGCACTTAAGTAAATTAAATTGCCAAGAAATAATTTTTCCTGAAACGTATTGATTAGCGATAGGGTGCAAAATAAACTAAATCAAATTTCACATCTCCTTCAGTGATGTTTCTGAAATTCTGAGTAATGACCCAGGTTGAGCCATTAATGCAAATCCTCAAAACTTAAATAGTTTCTTGATACTTTTCTTGAGTCATCTTTTAAAGAAACAACAGATGCCTCTCCACATGCATTCTAAAAATCAATACAATTAATCAATAATGCTCTCCACAGGTAATAAATGCTGAGAAGCATTTCTGCCTATCTATATTGATCGGGAGAATTGCTTCAGATTGGTTCAGATGTGTATAAAAATCATTTCCTTATTGATCACCTTATTGATCAAAGCCTCCCTTCTCCACTCTGTTATTTCATATGTGGCATACAACTGTTTTAGACTTCATGTATATCTGTGATAAACAAATTTCCTGTGATCTGTGTATGAGACTGATTTGAAACGTAAAATGGGTGTTTTTGTTTCTTTGGGGGAACATATTGCTTGAAATTTAATCAAAGCATGAATAATCATCAGAAATTACTGAATTTAATGAGAAATGTAATGATGTTTTTCATTCACATTTTCATTATTTGTAATCTTAAAATTTAAGCTTTTTTGAGTCTGCTTCTATTTCTTAGAATTCATGTAGACACATGCATTTAATCCAGAATGATGCTATTCCCGGTAGTATAAACAATAGAAAACTGCATAGTTTTAGTCAACTGTTGACTCATATTGCTGGCAAGTTATATTTTGGTAACATGATCAAACATGTAAGTGGACATTGTGACCTTTTTTGCTAATATATGTGTTAAGTATATAGACAGAGTAATAAGAAAAGTATGTCTTCTAAATTAATTGTCTAACAATAAGTGTACAGTTTCAACAGATATAGCATTTAATGAGTCTCATTAAATAGGCTCTATTCATCTTTGATCCAAACAATTGATTCATTGGGTAAATATTATTAGATTAAGGACTTTTCCAAGGAAGCTCAACTTCCAAGTCTTGATACATTAACTAGTGTTGTGAATTATAACGAAAAAGCCAAAGATTCCTGTCAACATGACTTAGTAAATTTCATAACCTTATACTACCTATTTTCCTTATCTGAATGTTCCATTACAAAATGGCATTATTTTGGCCACTGTATAAGCTACTGTGGAAAGTGTCACTGAACCACTACCTCCTTAAAACTTGACCACCAATTGTTACTTATTGAAATGTTTCATTCATCTCATGATTTTCATTTGGAATTTCAGGGAATATGAATTATCATATAGTCAAGTTCCAATATCTCGATTTTAGATAATTTTACTTTATTTATCTAACAACTTAATTTTTCTTTTTTTAATTCTGAAGGAATCTCTTATGCAAAACTAAATTGAAATCTTTCAACAAAACAAGAAGTGTTTTCATGAACAATTAGTGTAAGAAATTGGATAAACTATGTTCACTATATTCAGAAATACTATTTGAGTGAATCTGAGGAAATGTTAGTCAGTCAATGTTGAAAGCATAGCATCAGAAGGATGATATATTCTGGTTTGTTTCCCCTAGAGCAAAAATAAAATAAATTTTATAACATCTTAATATAAAACACTTGCCAAAGATGTGGAGGTATCTATCTTTCTGCTCACTAAGGCTCCTTTGAATCTTGGGTACGTGGTTGGGCTCTATGAGCTCTAAAAGGATAAACCTGCTTTCCTAAGTCTCTCATATATTCCCAGGAAGCTAACTAACTGTACAATAAGATTCTTGGAGTCAATAAGTACCATTAGGGTAACCACAGAAATGAAATTTTTGAAATATTTCTTGTACTTAAATAGAAATTAATTTTAAAGTATTCCTAGGAGCAAGCATAGATTCAGCCGGAAACTGGAACTGCACACTCAAGAGATATTTACTCTGACTCATGTTACATTTTAGTAAGGGCAGCTTAAAGACAACATTGAGCCAATCAATAAAAATTCACCTGGAGGTATTAGGGCATGACGTGGAGGATAAGAGTGTTAGCTCTGGAGTCAGATAGTCCTCATTTCCAGATTCCACCACTTATAAGCTGCATGGCTTTGGGGAAGTTGCTTTTATCTGTCTCATTTTCCTCCTGCATGAAGCAGAGTGTGTGCCAGCACCGTCCAGTAGAAACATAATGTGAACCACATATATAATTTAAAATTCTTAGTAGCCATGTTTTCAAAAATCAGGTGAAATTAGTTTAAATTTTTTTTAATTTAATACAGTGCATCCAAATTAGTATTATTGTGATATGTAATTGATATAAAATTATTAATGAAATATTTTACATTCTTTTTTCATACTAAGTCTTTAAAATCTGGTGAGCATTTTACAATGATAGCACATTTCAGTTTGCACTAGCTGCATTTCAAATGCTCAGTCAGTAGCCATATATGAGTAGGGGCTGCTATCATGGATAGTGCAGGTATATATTCACCCCATAGGGTTGCTGTAAGGATAAAATGAGATAAGGTGTGTAAAGTGTTTAGAAAGGTGTTTGGCAAATAAAAAGGATGAAAAAAAGGTAGTTGTGAAAACTGTTACTGTTATAACTGAGTACTGACTACAGCAGCCTAGGTGCTAAGCTGGGGTGAAAGCAAAAATATATGACATGACTCTGTTCCTGAGTAATTACAAAGTTAAGAAGGCAAGATAAATAAACAGCTAACTATAATTTATGACATCTTATTACCATATGAATGTATGAATAAAATGCAGCAAATGCTCAGAAGAGGAAGATCTTCCCCAGTAGAGTTGCCTTGTACCCACCTTGGTGAAGAAAATCATTTTGAGCTGGGATTTAATCAATGGGTTGACTTTTCTCAGGAAGATAAAGTAAGGGACCATGAAGGATAGCTAAGAAAAATATTCTACCAGAGGAATAATAGGAGCAATAATTCAAAGGTGGGGAAGTGAAAAAATACCCTCAAGAAATGATGGCAATTTTTGATGGAGAACACAGGGTTCATGTAAGAGTGTACTTGGGTGAGTACATGCAGATCTGTATTAGTGAAGGGGGTTTAAAAGCCATGCTAAGATACTAGGATATTTTCAGTGTCAGAAGTAAATAGTAAAAAGAGCACTGATTTGGAAGTCAAAGATCTGATTTTAACCAAGTTCTACAATTGCCATGAATATGCCAAGTTCTTACCTTGGGCAAGTCACTTCATCTCAGTTGTGTATTTTTAAAGTGACGTAATTGATCTAAAAAAACAAAACCTGAGAATGTCAAGAGTTGTAAGGGGTCTCTTTGTTGTCACTGTTCCTGCTGTTTTTGTTGTTGTTCTATTCAAATTTATGGTATTTTAGGATGGGAGTGGCATAATTGAAGAAAGCTTTAAGAATTAATGTAGGTAGATTTAAAGGTAAAGAAATTGTAACCAAAAATCACTTGGGATTATCTTTTCAACGGTCCTGACATCTTAAAAATAAGCACTTCAATGTTGTAAACATAACAGTTGGAAATGGGAAAATTATAGAAAAGTAGCAAAGAAAAATGGATAAAAGTTGGATTAAGGATGGAGAGGGAGAAAAGGTGTGAAATGATTGCCACTGCAGTTTGGACTCTGAAAAACAGAATATAGTATTCAAAATTGAAATGGAAGAACTAGACAGATAATTTTGCTGGAGATGTGGGAAGGGATGTAACATGAGTTTGTAGTTTAGTAGGTACAATATATACGCTAGAATGTGTGCTTTTAAGAATTAATTGATATATGTGGGAGATGATGGAGTAGAACATGGAGTTCACTTCCACAAATACAGCAAAAATCCATCTACAAGTGGAACGATTCGCACAGAACACCTACTGAACGCTGGCAGAAGACCTCAAACTTCCTAAAGGGCAAGGAACCCTCCACGTACCCAGGTAGGACAAAAGAAAAAAGGAAAAAAAAAAAAGAAATCGGGAGGGTACCTGTGCCTCAAGGAGGGAGATGTGAAGGAGAAAAGGTTCCTTCATCCTGGGAAGGCTCCTCACTGGCGGGGAGATCTGTCTGGATGGAGAGGGAGCTTTGGAGCCTCAGAGGAGAACACAGCAACTGATGTGCAGAGGGCAAAATGGAGAGTGACCTGCACAGAAGGTCAGTACCACCCCCCTGCACTCTGCAACCTGAGACCACTCATCTGCTGGTGTGGGCAGGGGCTGGGTGCTGAAATTCAGGTTTCAGTGGTCAAATCCAGGGAGAGCACGAGGGGTGGCTGCATGGTGACAGCCTGAAGAGGCTGGAGTGTAGCAACTGAAGGTCACTCGGAAGAAGCCTGGGCCTGCCAGAAAGGCAAGGCACCATTGTTGGGGGGCACACGAGGAGAGGGGCAGGGCCACCATAGGAGCTTCTTTCCCTGCACGCATGTGCTTTCAGGGCTCTGGGGGCAGGCGCAAGCCACCGCTGCCATACTGAGCTCCAGGGTGGGCACAGGCTGCCACCACCACTAAGAGACCCGCAAGTGGGCTCCAATGGCTGCCCCCACTGTCCTTGGAGTGCGTGGGCCATGGCTGCAGCAAGGGGACCTGCAAGCAGGCACCAATCACTGTCCCTGCTGTCCTGGGGAGTGGGCAAGCTGCCACCGCTGCTAGGAAACCCTGCAGCAGGCACCAGTCAGCTGAGAGTTAACACCTATCTTGAAACTCGTCCAAAAAATTGCAGAGGAAGGAACACTCCCAAACTCATTCTATGAGGCCACCATCACCCTGATACCAAAACCAGACAAAGATAGCACAAAAAAAGAAAATTACAGGATAATATCACTGATGAACATAGATGAAAAAATCCTGAACAAAATACTAGCAAACAGAATCCAACAAAACATTAAAAGGATCATACACTGTGATCAAGTGGGATTTATCCCAGGAATGCAAGGATTCTTCAATATATGCAAATCAATGTGGTACACCACATTAACAAATTGCAGAATAAAAACCATATGATCATCTCAGTAGATGCAGAAAAAGATTTTGACAAAATTCAACACCCATTTATGATATTAAAAAAAAAACCTCTCCACAATGTAGGCATAGAGGGAACCTACCTCAATATAATAAAGGCCATATATGACAAACCCACAGCAAACATCATTCTCAACAATGAAAAACTGAAAGTATTTCCCCTAAGATCAGGAACAAGGCAAGGATATCCAGTCTTGCCACTTAAACATAGTTTTGGAAGTCCTAGCAATGGCAGTCAAAGAAGAAAAAGAAATGAAAGAAATCCAAATTGGAAAAGCAGAAGTAAAACTGTCACTGTTTGCAGATAACATGATACTGTATATAGAAAATCATAAAGATGCTACCAGAAAACTACTAGAGCTCATCAATGAATTTGGTGAAGTTGCAGGATACAAAATTAATACACAGAAATGTCTTGCATTCCTATACACTAACAAACAAAGAAAGATCAGAAAGAGAAATTAAGGAAACAATCCCATTTGCCCACACATCAAAAAGAACATACTGGCTTGGCCAAAAAGTTCGTTTGGTTTTAAGTAAGACATTTTTCATTTTCACCAAGAATTTTATTGAACAATGTATTCACTAACCAAATGAACTTTTTGGCCAACCCAATACCTAGGAATAAACCTACCTAAGAAGGTAAAAGACCTGTACTCAGAAAACTATAAAGTACTGATGAAAGAAATCAAAGATGACACAAACAGATGGAGAGATATACCATGTTTTTGGGTTGGAAGAATCAATATTTTCAAAATGACCATACTGTGCAAAGCAAACTACAGATTCAATGAAATCTCTATCAAATTATCAATGGCATTTTTCACAGAATTAGAACAAAAAATTTTACAGTTTGTATGGAAACACAAAAGACCCCAAATAGCTAAAGCAATCTTGAGAAAGGAAAACGGAGCTGGAGGAATCAAATGCTCTGACTTCAGACTATACTACAAAGCTACAGTAATCAAGACAGTATGGTACTGGCACAAAAACAGAAATATAACTCAATGGAACAGGATAGAAAGCCCAGAAATAAAACCACACACCTATGGCCACCTAATCTATGACAAAGGAGGCAAGAATATACAATGGAGAAAAGAGTCTCTTCAATAAGTGATGCTGAGAAAACTGGATAGCTACATGTAAAAGAATGAAATTAGAATATTCTCTAACATCATACAAAAACAAACTCAACATTGATTAAAGACCTAAATGTAAGACTGGATACTATAAAACTCTTAGAGGAAAACATAGGGAGAATACTCTTTGACACAAATTGCAGCAATATCTTTTTGGATTGACCACTTAGGGTAATGAAAATAAAAACAAAAATAAACCAATGGAACCTGATTAAGCATAAAAGCTTTTGCACAGCAAAGGAAACCATAAACAAAGTGAAAAGACAACCCACAAAATGTGAGAAAAAATATCGATATTTGGAAACAAAATGACCAACAAGGGATTAATCTCCAAAATGTACAGATAGCTCATGCAGTTCAGTATCAAAAAAATGGGCAGAAGATCTAAATAGACATTTCTCCAAAGAAGACATACAGATGGCCAAAAAGCACATGAAAAGATGCTCAACATCACTAATTATTAGAAATGCAAATCAAAATGACAATGAGGTATCGCCTCACACCAGTCAGGATGGCCATCATCAAAAAGCCTACAAATATAAATACTGGAGAGGGTATGGAGAAAAGGCAACCCTCCTACACTTTTGGTGGGAATGTAAATTTGTACAACCACTATGGAGAACAGTATGGATGTTCCTTAAAAAACTAAGAACAGGGCTTCCCTGGTGGCGCAGTGGTTGAGAGTCCGCCTGCCGATGCAGGGGACACGGGTTCGTGCCCTGGTCCGGGAAGATCCCACATGCCGCCAAGCGGCTGGATCCGTGAGCCATGGCCGCTGGGCCTGCGTGTCCAGAGCCTGTGCTCCGCAATGGGAGAGGCCACAACAGTGAGAGGCCCGCGTACCACAAAAAAAAAAAAAAACAAAAAAACTAAGAACAGAACTACCATATAATCCAGCAGTCCCACTCCTGGGCATATATCCAGAGAAAAACCATCATTCTAAAAGATACATGTACCCCAATGTTCATTGCAGCACTATTTACAATAGCCAGGACATAGAAGCAACCTAAATGTCCGTCAGCAGAGGAATGGATAAAGAAGATGTGCTACATATATACAATGGAATATTAGCCATAAAAAAAATGAAATAATGCCATTTGCAGCAACATGGATGGACCTAGAGATTATCATACTAAGTGAAGTAAGTCAGACAGAGAAAGCCAAATATCGTATGATATCACTTATATATGGAATCTAAAGAAGAAAATGATACAAATGAACTTCCTCACAAAACAGAAACAGACTCACAGACTTTGAAAACAAACATGGTTAACAAAGGGGAAAAGGCGGGGGAGGGATAAATTAGGAGTTTTGGATTAACATTACATACTACTATATATAAAATAGATAATCAACAAGGACCTACTGTATAGCACAGGGAAGTTTACTCAGTATTCTGTAATAACCTATATGGGAAAATAATCTGAAAAAGAATGGATATATGTATATGCATAATTAAATCACTTAGCTGTACACCTGAAACAATACAACACTGTAAATCGACTATACGCCAATATAAAATAAAAATTAAAAAAGAATTCATTGATATGTGAAGCCCATGGATGTTTTAGTTTCAGAGTTTCACAAAGTCGTAAGTTCAATCCCATAATTCTTTTCTTCAGTGTTAATATGAGCATTAAATTTAGCCTATTTACTTTGGAAATTCAGTGGCACTCAAAGAGAAGCCCCAAGTGTCACACTTATCTGAGTTGTAATTTATGAAAGAAATTTTAAAGCCAGTAAAAGAAGCAAGACTTTTTGAATAATATTTCAATTCAAATCCCAGCTTGACCTTCTCTGAGTCTCTTTCTTCATTAGCTAAAAAGGGAGAATATCTACCTGTAAGGATTGAGTGCAGAACATGTGAGGTAACAAGTGGAGCTCTAGATGCTCAATAAACGATGGCTACTGTGAACTCATTCTAGCAGATCTGAAAGACGAAGAAATTCATATCCTTTCTTTTCAAAAAAAAATCAATATTATACTACTATTTATATCATACCACAACTCCTCCTGCAACAAGCATTTAGTCATTACTGATTATGTCAAGTTTCATAGTTAGTGTCAAAAATATTTCAGTAGTAGGTAATATTCAGAATTCCTAAACTTAAGAAGAATTTGTCTAGGTTAGGAGGTAAGTGTTAAAAGATTCAGGTAACTCCTGGGTATTTTAGGTGTATATTCTCAAATTGAATTTTCACACATGTAAGTGTCTAAAGTTAATTTTAAATTCTTTAGTTTGAAAAAGTGCCAATATTTTATTTGCACAGTTTGTTAGCATGCAATGAGTTTCCAGTTTTTGTTGGTTCATACAAAGTGATTACACATACCCAGATAAAATGTTACCACTCAATCTCCATGGGTTAATTCATTTTATAAACTTCAAGAGATTCAAACATTCAAGTTTTATACCAAATCCAATTGAGACTGCTTTGCTCAAGATATTATTATACCTATATTTTTCAAAAAATTACTTTTTAAAAGAGTATAAAGAAGCTCTATCATGTTAAGTAAATTATAAGTTAATTTGGAACTAAAATTTGAGGGAAACACTAATTTTTAAAGGTTTGTTCACTCATCCAATAGCAGAGCAATACTTTGAGTGAAGGTGAAATTTAGTGCTTATCTTCTTTAGCCAAAAGAAGTTAGCAAATTAATCCAATAGAGTAAAATGGATAGTAATACATGTTATACTCATTCAAACTCATTGGTCAGCAAACAAGATACTGATTTAACCAACAAGAAATTATTCTGAAGTCTTGATGGATAAATTTAAATTTAAATTTAAATCAGTGTTGGCAAACTATATTATTCTATGTTTTTTAATAATATACTTTAAATCCATGTGATATTTGTGGAATATGTGCATTTATAATTTAGTATAATTATTCTTAAAATACCATGCTAAATGACATTTTAAATAATCTATTCAGGAATTGCATGTTAGAAGACAAAATTTTATTAAAATGTTATAATGGTTAAATATTTTATTTAAATGTTATAAAATTTTAAAATATGAAATAAAAAATAAATTATATTTCTATTTTGAAAGAGGCTTATTCACTTTAACATGAACATTGTTGGTACAAGTTTTCATAAATCCTCATAGTACTATTTAAAATTTCATATCTACCATATTTTAACTCCATTGACCAAGTTTGATATAGGTACAACTTCTATTCTTCCGAAATTTGTCATTAAGACTGACATTGGTATGACAAATGATTCATATTGTAGTTTACTTTTTATTACCAATCATCAGGATATATAGAAAGATAACTATACACATGTCTCTAAATACTCTTCTTTGTAGAGATGTCACCAATAGTCATACTGTGATTTTTTTTTCTTTTGAGAGCGCCACCTCTCTGTCTCTCACACCAACAGATACTAATGTAGTAATTGACACATCCTGGTAAGTAATTTGGAAAATCTCCTAACCTAGAAAGAGTTCAGCATCTCAGATCCCAGTAAAACTAATTTTGGGGTCAGACATTATATGCCATGTAATAATCCAATATTTAGAAATGAACATGATTTTATATATACATACATACACACACACACACACACACACACACACAATCTTACAGCCTTTTAAAAATGAGTTCAAGTAAACCTGCAAACCTCACCATAAACTTGCTGACTCAAATTTGTTCTAACAAAGACACAATTTTTAGATACCTGAGGCACGGTGCTGCTGAATTATATAATCCTATCATTAAATTCCAATATTACCATCTTCTCTATTTTATTGAACAAGCTTTCAGGAATTACCAAGAACTTTCATAAATACTTCCAATTAAAATTTTTACAGATTTGACTCCAACAAAAGATAATGGTTTAAAAGCTAAATTCTTTCCTTTTTTTTTGCAGGCTTTGATTCTGTTTGGTTTTGTTTTCAAAAATAGAAAATGATATTTACCACCTTCCTAGTTGTTGTATGAAGAATACAAGAAAAAAGTTATTTGATTCTTAGGAAAGTCACAAACAACAACTGCCTACAATGTGTGGCTGGAAGTGTAATCCATATGTAATGCCTCTGTGTGCAAAGACTTAGTAGAAGGGGCTTTATAATAAATATTCACATCTGCTGCTTTGGACACTCTAATCCATCCTAAGGATCTTTGCTGTGTCAGACTTTGTTCTAGATGAAGAAGCTCAGTAGATATAAAGGTTTGCAAATAGGCCATATTTATCATGATTAACTTTACTTTTATAACTTTTCTCTGTTTTAGAAAGTTTCATGGCAATTTGGGTTATAATTCTTGATTAAATATTTGACTGTGACTGTTATGGCAATATTATTATTGAATTTTTATTACAGAATGGAAAAATTCTATTTTAACAATATATCACCTACTTAACATCTGTCAAGAAGGCATCACTGATAAAAATGCTGTGCTGGATATGGAAAAAATTACTAAAACCCCAGGCTCTGGATTCAAAGTGCTTGTGATTAAATGCTAGCTCCCTCTGTATCTAGGGTGTCATCTTAAGCAAGTTACTTAGCCTTTCCAGGACTCTCCTTCTTCACCTTTATAATGGAGTTAATATTATTTTCTTTATCATTAGATATTGTAAGGATTATATGGAATTATCAAAATATATGTTAGGTACTAAATCTAGTATCTAATGTGTTGAAAGAGTTTAATGAATTTTAAATGGCATTACTGGAATGATAATATTATATGCCTTCTAAGTATGATTAGATAATCCCAGTGACAGTACTAAACTCATTTATTTAACTCACATACTTATGTAGACATATTCTGTTGTTTTTACTTACCTCCAAATTCCCTGATAGTTTGTTGCTGGACTTCTTTAATAAAAAGTATTAGTTAGAATTAGATTGCTGATAGGTTTTTCACTTTAAGGAAATTATTAACTCACAAATATATGGTATAAATATTATGAGAATACTCTGTGCTGTACTTAGCCTCTTATGACACAAAATCTTAGTTTAACAGAATTTTGAATTTTAAATTAGATTAAAAAAACCTAAGACATCTTTGAAATGGAGGTATTTATTTTCACTTCAACTCCAAAAACAATTTGTTGCGCTAATGAGTACCACAATTTTTAAAGTATAAATGTATATTATTAGTTCTAAGTAGTGATTTAGTATACTAAACAAATTTAAGTTATAAATTACCCACTGTGTGTATATATGTATATATGTGTATGTGTATATATGTATACATGTATATATGTATATATATATCTTTGCCTAAGATACATTTTGTTTTTTATTTTATTTTATTTTTGCGGTATGCAGGCCTCTCACTGTTGTGGCCTCTCCCGTTGCGGAGCACAGGCTCCGGACGCACGGGCTCAGTGGCCATGTCTCACGGGCCCAGCCGCTCTGCCGCATGTGGGATCTTCCCGGACCGGGGCACGAACCCGTGTCCCCTGCATCGGCAGGCAGACTCTCAACCACTGCGCCACCAGGGAAGCCCTTTAGATACATTTTGAATCCCATTTTTTAACAGCTTTTTTCAGAAGTAATTCACTTGAAAAAAGAAAGGCTTCATTGCTTAATTGCTTTCAATCTCATCTTCTCAAAATTATTAATCCCAAATATAAGGAGACTAGCAGGACATTTGATGACCTCTGCATATAAAGTAGAGCATTTTAAAATTTTATAATCTAATCATTGGCATATCTTAATTTTAACTGGAATTATTTCCTATACAGCCAGGAGTTAGTTCATATTTAATGACTGACATCTAACGTAAAATGAATCTGAATTACAGTTGAAACAATACTGTATATTCTGTTGCTTATAAACTGTGACTGCTTGAATTAAAACTTTGATATTCATTCTCTCTCCCTCTTTCTCCCTCCCTCCCTCTTTCTCTCTGTCAGGTCAAGTTTTAGCTCAGGCAAGTGGCAATGGGGTTATCTATTTGCTGGATCTTAAATCGGGGCAGATCCACAAATTGATGGGCCACGAGAGTGAGGCTCACACGGTCGTATTTTCTCATGACGGAGAGACTCTGTTTTCTGGAGACTCCGACGGCACCATTCGAACGTGGTCTTGACGGTCAGCATATCCCACTGCAGAGGGCATTCCCTTTAAGGTTTGAAAATGCCTTGTATAGTCCCAAACCAGTAAATATCTGGTTAAATATGCCAGCAGGTAACATTTACAATTTGCTTTAAAACATGCTTTGGACATATATTTTAGTGCTCATTACTGTTACCAATTAAAAAAATAACTTTCTGCTGATTTATTTGTGTCTGGGTCTTTTTCTTTCTCCTTTTGATAAGAATTTCCAGACAGAGCATCTTTGCTAGCAGTTTGGAAGAAACAGCTTTACAATGACGCCTAATGACAGACTAGATGAATTACAGGAGATTGATTTTGAATGTTACAAAACAAACTGCAGGAGAACCAGATGACTTTTTTTTAAAAAAAATCAAATCTAAACTGCAGGAAAACCTAAAGTTTAATCATGTAGCACAGGGAAAGTCTTTCTGTAAGCAAAGGGTCAAGTAGAATTGGGGAGCATACATTTTCACAGATTCTTTAACAATGATTACACTTTATCTGTTAATAATAATCAGAGACTGCAGATGGCTTAAGTCTAAATGCTAGGCTCTTCCAGAACTTTCATCTCTGAAGCCCATGGGAGAATGCCTTAAGTATAATTACAATAAAAAATTTAAAAAAAAACATCGTAATCTCAATGCAAGTAAATATCTTGCACGTAAAATGCTTTTCCCCCTTCCAATGCATGCATCCACTGTATAAAGTGCGGCTGCTTAGAGAACGCTCTAGCCTGGTCCAAAGGAGCAGCTCGGATTTCGACCGAGCTCGGCTCAGAAGCCAGTTGTTGGCGCTGTCCGTGGTGCTGAGGAATTCCCAACTGCCGGCAGAATGAGCTCCAGATCAGCAGTCTGCAAACTGCTCTCAGTGATGCAGAAACCCAGCTAAAGTTGCTCCTTTCCTTCACGTCCACAGTTAGTATTTTCTGGTGTTTAAGAGGGGATTCAAGCAACATATCGTGGATGATGCTGACGGTATTGCCAGTGGAGTGGGCTTTAAGCTACAGCATGCTGTTGCTGATTTTGATCCTCAGAGCCTAGCCAAATCACCTCTACTGCCATATCAAACACTGTGTAAGTGAACTCATGTGTGGAGGAGGCGTAATCAGCTGGGAAATTTCATAGAAGGATCTGGGAAAAGGCTAAAAATAAGTTCAACATGATTCTGCTACTGGGGTCTGGATTGCTACAGGACCAGCATTGCTTCTTGCTTTGAATTCTGAAAACAGATCCAAAGCATATTTCTTATGTGTGTCTGCAGTGTTTCTCTCTGGAAGGGCGGGAGACTGCTTCTTGACTGTGTTTTGAAATGGGAGGTAGAATGGATTGCCTTTAATTCAAGCCTGAAAATGTATTCTTTGGATAATTAAAAAGAAACTGCTTTTCTAAAACATATCTGATCTTTTAGTTTGTATTGGTCAATGACCCCCACCACCACCATTTAACCTCCAGAGTGATTAGGTAAGTGTATCTCATGACATGAGTTATGTTTGTTTTCTCAAAGAAATAGATGCAGTCATTTAAAATCATATGTAGCAATATGGGGTGGGGGGAAAGTTTAGTTGGGAAGTGATCCTCAGTTTAGCAATGTTTGCTTACTTATTAAAAAATCTTCAGATAAACATTTTGAGTTCTCTGTTTCTTCTCTTAAATAAATATTAAACTGCACTAGAGTAGCTTAAGAAGAATGCTCTTGAAAAAAATAACTTTCTAATACTGAAAAGAAGACCTTGTTTTCTCCATGCAGATTTTAAAATATATTTCATATAATAAAAGCATGCTTAATGTTTATATAAAGTAGGTATTGCATCCCTATTTTTACCTTTAAGTTTACATTCACTCTAACCTGACACATTAATGCCTACCTGTAGCTTACAAAGAGATCATTTTCTATGTCCTTTTGAAACAGAATGATATGTGTATTTTATACAGCTTATCTTGCATGTATTGACAGATACTACTAGAAAACTATAAGAAAGCACAATAGCTCCTTTTTCTTCTAAGATAAACTTTATAAATATGTGGGAAATGCATGCTTTAATTGGAAAATTATGCTTTTTCAGAAGCTTGTATTATGTTTGTGGGCTCTGTAGTAATTTAAGGGAAAAAATGCTTTGTCAAAGGGAGCTTCCAGCTTCTCAAGTAGAATTATAGGTTTGCATCTTTTTTTTTTGTTCTGTCATGACTCACTGTTTTTGACATATTTTAAAAGAAATCCATCTCCTTTATCATTACCTACCCAAAAAGGAATTCTAATATTAGAGAGCAGTTTTCTCCTAAAGGAGGTCATGAATATACTCCCTTCCATTTTATTATTACTAGAATTTGCATATCTAACTTAAAATGCAAGTATAATAGTTCTTGAAGTTTTCTAGTGCTATCTTTATCTTATTTAAAATTATCTGCATATGTTAGACTAAAAATCGATGGTTTATCATTGCTATTATAATCTGAAAATAAACCAACGAATAACATTTATAAATGATCTGAAAATGTCCTATATACAATTTTAGAAATATTGGCATAAAGCTAGCACCATTTAAATAGGCAAATGAAATATTTTACACTTTTCTTATCTATTACTCCCTAAAGTCACAGTTTTCCTAAGGCTTTGTATGAGTTAGTCACTCTGATAATTTAAATAAGAGCCCACTGCCAACACTGCCCACCAAGCACTAATACTAAGTGAAGTGTACAAAAGTCAATAACACCAAATTAATAAGGCATATTTTCTATGAATTGGCAACACCCTATTTTTAAGAAACTTCAATAAACAGTTACACTGGCATTTTTGTGCAAATTGCCTAAATGCAAGTATCTTTGGCATGTCAAAAAAGAGTTATGTTTTCAAGAGTGTGTGAATGTCATTTATTTTATATTGAAGTAATTAATTCAAGTAGTATTTATTACATGAATATTAGAGTCAAGTTGCTGTAAAAATAATTTACAGATACATCTTTCCTGTCCACTAGGAGCTTACTTCCTGAGTAAAATAAAGGTGTGGACAATAATACAAATAAATTTTTAACAAATCCTTTTCAATACCTGGCATTTTCTTATTTATTATTTAAAGTTTTCTTTCTTTTACTCACTGTGGAATAGTTGTGCTATTTTCCTTCTTAACTATGTTTCAAAATCCAGATTCATGTTCACTTAAACAAGTCACTTATATTGAGACCACTGTTCTCCAATTATGGACATAAAAAGGTAGGAAGACCTTTGTAGTAGCTGAATCCAATGATAATTTACATTCAGCTGTTGGTTTCTTCCCTTTCTTTTAGAAGTAGAATGTCTTCTCACTAATCTCTTGAGTTTTCTTTCAGATGATTGTAACATATATACATTCTGTCACTCATTAATCAGTGAATTCAAAGAGAACGTGAATTCAAATATTCTCGAGTTATTTGTAACTATTAGTAAGATCACCCTTTGAGTCTCGGTAAAACCACTTCTTACAATTTAGACAAAGCTAGACCTTTGAAATTCAAATTGAAATTCAGAAGGTAAATTTAAGCTAAGCTGAAGATTCCTAGGTGAAATAAGTCCATAAAGGACAATTTTAATGCATATATTGCCAAGGATCAATCATCCAAACTTCATAATAAAGTGTAGATAGTTGCATGAACTTAGTTGATTTGAGGTCTTAGTAGCTTCCAAATAGATCTCAAATAAACATATTAAGAGCATGGGTTTAAGTGAATCAATATTCTCTTTGTATATGTCAAATTATTCTTTTTAAATATTTATTTTTCAGCCTACCCCTCTTGTATTTTCATGGAAGGAGCTGAGTATATCTAATATTAGGAGAACATCCAGAATCCTTTGAGGAGGGGGATGGCTCTTCATATTCATGAAGCTTGCATACTTCTGTTGGTCATCCCCAGATTGGTCACCTCTGCTGCCATCAGTCATGAAGACTATCCTGCTGATGAAGGTGACCAGGCTTCCAGTAATGACAATCTGATTTTTGATGACTATCGAGGGAAAGGGTGTGTGGATGACAGCGGCTTTGTATACAAGTTGGGAGAACGATTTTTCCCAGGGCATTCCAACTGTCCATGTGTCTGTGCTCTGGATGGACCTGTTTGTGACCAGCCAGAATGCCCTAAAATTCACCCAAAGTGTACTAAAGTGGAGCACAATGGATGCTGTCCTGAGTGCAAAGAAGTGAAAAACTCTTGTGACTATCATGGGAAAAATTACAAAATCTTGGAGGAATTTAAGGTATGAGTTACCTTTTTTATTTATTGAATACTAACTTTTTACACTACATACTTAGATTATTACATTAAAATTAAAGTTGGAAAAACACAGTTTTAAATTTCTCTTTGATTTACAAAAGTATGACTCCAGTTAGCATAAGTACCAGTGTGGTCAACAAATAGGTAATTGGTTTGTTGATCAGTATCTGTAGGGTTTCACAATAACTTTTTCCTTCAGAAGTATTTGGAGCATGTTGCCATCTTTTATTTTTGCCCTTAAACATTTCTTCGGTGTTATAACAAAATATGTTTTCTGAAGGAAACAACTTTGTTTAAAGGCTATGTGTCCATTAAGTTAATGTTTAAATTTTGTGAGTTTTTGGGTGTGTGTGTGTGTGGCTTATTAGCCTGTAGTTGGAGCCATTTAATTATAGTCTAGAATTATCTATTTAGTGTATGGAAATGCAAGTGCTACAGAGACACTTCTGAGCTGTGGTCTTTATATTAAGAATATACATTGGACTTACTTGTTGTAGAGCATGGTCCCCATTCTGTTCTCTGCTCATTAGATTTTTTTTTTTTTTTACTTACAGGACCCCAGAGAGAACTGAATTTTTATCATAGTCCCTTGTAAAAGGTAGTAAAAAAAAAAAAAAAAAAGACTAATTTTTCAGCCTTTCAGGCTCCATGGTATTTCTTAGTCTTTCTTTTATGCTTGTGTCATATTTTCAAGTAACTTGGAATTCACTTTTATCTCTTTTTGGAGTCTCTTTTCTCTAATGGCTAGTTTTAATTAGCATTTCCTACAGCCAGGTATGAACCCTTAAGGTATAAATTAATATATCAACATGTCCTCAAATGTAATGGCAGTTTGTGCCTTGGAGTTTCTGTCATACTGATGGCTTGATATAAAGATTTTCATTTCACCTAACCAAGTTCTGTGACAAGGTGCTCAGAATCTTGTAGGCAAAAGAAGATATAGCTAGTTTTCAGTGAGACTGTTTATGTTTGAGAGAAGAAATGTTCAGTTATTAGCACTGACCCAACTTCCTTCTTTACAAGAATCAAATGATGGAAGAAGTCAATACGTGGAAAAAGGTTTTAACTGATCATGATCAGAGTACTTCCTGTGTATTGGCAATTCATTGCATTTGATCTATTCCAAGTTATCGGCTCAAACCAGTTCTAATTTACCCAAGGAACCCATTTATTTTAACTAGATTCCTTAGGACACGAGAGAAATTTTAATGATAATTATTGTATTCAACTTTCTTACACATAAGTGTTATTCTAGACTTTTTTTCACATATTATGATACTTTGTTGCACAATATTGAGAAGAGTCTTGAGAGTCTAGTAAAATTACCATTATTGACATTAAATAATAGTTGAGTATCATATATTTATTAATGCCTTTCTGGTCTTTAACATATTGGACACATTTTGATATTAGCTACTTTTACTCTTAGGTTAACAAAAGTAAATGCAAATACTCAACACGTGATTGACTCTAGACGTGGTTATAGAATCATGTCACTCTCCTAACATGCATATTTATCTAGAGTAGAATGCAAAAAGATATTTTAAGATAGCCTAGCCCAAGCAAAAAATACCCCAGATAAAATGTGAGATTATTACATATTGATTACCAAATTATATAAAAGAAGAAAAGATACTGACTTTTTTTTTAACTTAGCTCACCACTTAAAATGCTATCATTTTCCCTGTTTTTATTAGATTTTATTTTATTTCAAAGGTAATTATTTTACCATGTCAAACAATAAAGACATATCAAGTTAGTAATTCCTTTACTCCAACTATCTGTCCCTGCTATAGTTAATATTTAATCCGTTGATATGCACAACTTTTTCCCTGACTTTCAATATCATTGATTTTAAATCAGTGTGATTTAAAAAAAGAAAACAGATGCCACTTTTTCACAAGGATTTAGTTTTAAGAGCTTTAGAGATCATTAATAAGAATGAAGAACTGAGACCAAGAAAGTTTGTTACTTGTCCAAAATTGTCAAGTTATTTAACCTATTTCTAAATACATTCAAACAAGAAAGCCTATATCAAAGCACTTTGGCTCTAGAGTCAGAAAGACCTGGATTCATATCCCAAATTCATCACTTAGATGTAAGATTTTGGAAGGAGTACTTAAACTTTTAGAGCCACAGTAGCATTCGCTACAAAATGGCCATCATGATCATTACTTCTGATGGGAGGAGATGTTGGAAAGATTTTTGTGAGATAATTATATGAAGTTAGCAGTCTTGTGATGACTGGTACACAGTAGATATTGAACAAAAGGTTGTTTCACTCCTTCTAAACTCTAATGTCCAGGGATTTACTCTAAATTCTCCATTGCTCCATGTCTTCACCTATATTTTTATGATGGAAGCTCAATTTTAAAAGTCACTCAAGTGAAAGAATTCCAACACTTTTTAAAAAATGTTCTACTTATCTATGTGAACTATGTATGCCTAAGTAAATATCAGCCATCTGATTCTCTTCTAATTTAGTTTCTTGTCTCTTGTAAGCTGATCTTTAAAGCTGTATGCAACTTTCACATAATAATCTTAGCATGTTATTAAGAAGATTGTATTACAAGATATTTTTACATGTTATATATTCATCCAACA
Organism: Mesoplodon mirus; assembly: GCF_964341445.2. Lineage (NCBI taxonomy): Eukaryota > Metazoa > Chordata > Mammalia > Artiodactyla > Ziphiidae > Mesoplodon > Mesoplodon mirus. Next base: position 23,245,918 of record NC_138984.1, on the reverse strand, counting down.
AGCATTTATTGGGCTTTTTGTTATATAAGATACTGTAGATGTACTGTACATACATTAGAAAGTAAGGTATCTAGAAGGCAAAATCTCCACCCACAAGAAAGGCATGAACAACATGGAGAGGGAAGTGGGGAAAAGGAAGTCTAAAGTATGTGACCGTGAAGGTCAACACCAAGGGATTGTGGTGCCAGAAGCTTATCAACATGGTGTGAGGTTTGGTCAGACAAACTTTCTTTTTCTTCAGGATGGTCACAGATGAACCTGTTCTTAAAAAATTAAAATTTATCCAGGGAGATTAAAGTTCCAAAGAGGAAACTGCTTGAGAAAAATCAGAGATTGGGATGAATAAAATCTGCAAGGAGAGGAGGGAGATGAGGATAACAGGAAGCTGGATCTTACTAAAATGCCATTATAAGGAGAGAGAGGTAAATTTGCATAGCATTTTTGGAACGTGGAAAGAGGAACTTGAGTACTGGGCCAAAATATTTAGATTCAGTCTAAAGAATAACAAGGGACAAAATGCAGGTTGTTATACATAGAGATGACCTAGATAAATATGTTTTTTTAAACAAAATGACTTTATAGCCAAGTATATAACTGAATAGAGGTGAAGAGAATATTAATGGCTGGGGAGGTGGGACTGTTGCAGAAAACAAAGAATGAGATGACCAGCATGCAAAGGACAAAAACATTCAGGGCAGTCTTAAGGATAAAAATCTAAATTCCTTAGTATAGTCTAGATTCTACTCATCAACCTCTCCAAGTATCTCAAACTCTCAGTGGCTTCTCTCCCCTGTGTGCTTGCACATGCTGTCCCATACTTTTTCACCATTTATACACACCTGTATAAGTCTTACTAGACTGCTTCAGAATTCCACTTAAATCTCATCTCAACTGCAAAGCCCTCTCTGACTGTCCTACTTCTGTATCCTGGGCTGCATCTCACACCATTATAACAAGGACAATAATCATAGCCAGACACCATTAAGACCGTTATATGTATTATAGCACATTTCATAATAACACTGAGGTTACACTTTTCTTAGCACTGTTTTACAGACAAGAAAACTGAAGCAACAAAGTGTAAGCAGCTTGCCCAACACCATATCTAAAGTAGAAGAACTAGGATTCAAACCCAGGCATCCTGGCTTCAGAATATAAACTCTTCACCACCTTTACCACCTTTGTCACACTGCAATAATGTAAAGTGAAAGGACCTGTCTCTCCCACTGGACAGTGAACCCTTTGAGACTAGGGGCAGTGTTTTCTTTTTTCTCCTCTGTTCCCAACCCCAGCCCCATATAAACCACATAACAGGCACTTATATATTTTGGTGAACAAAATGAGTCAGATTATAACTGAACACATAGAATAAAAATAGTTCCTTTAAAATGCCTTAATTTCTTCTGTTTATGTGTTGACCTCTCCATTTTAATTAGAGAAGCATTCAAGCTTCAGGTAAAGAGTGCTCTTGGGACCCCTAAAGATGACACGCATTGTTCATAAAGCACATATTTCCATACTGCTTCTACTTTCTACTCCTTCTCCCCTACCCCCCCTTCCTAACCAATACTCATCTTGCATTGCATCTCCATCCCAAGTGTTGTAATGACCATCCAGTGTTTTAGTTGTGTGGTCTCACTCTATACAGTTACAAAGACATATTGAAGTCCCTATTTCAGTCTTTTCTGATCACTAATTTAAACGTAAATCACTATGTTGTACACCTGAAACTCATAACATTGTACAACTATACCTCAGTAAAAAATAAACATTTAATGTGGTTTAAAAAATTGATATACATGTGTCACTTGATGGAAAAATAATGTTATTTATAAACGTCGGGGTTTTTTCAACATTTATTGATGCAAGCTTTGAAAATGGATTTCCCTCTACCCTTTTTGAAAACTGTAGATTTTCCAGTGTTCTAGTAATATTGTATTAAGTTAAAGGTCATTGTATAGTAGGTTTTCTCATCTTTCTTTTATGTGTACTCAGGCAAAATGACACTGGAACCTACTTTTTGAGAAATAAGAAGTATAAATAATAAATTACAATAGCATTTCCTACAGAAAAATGTGTTTGGAAATGTAAGTTCTATCAGCTTTGGCTCTGTGATAACTATCTCATGCTGAGTTTCTTAAATGGAGAAATAATTTCTTATTTTGCTCAGTATTTTTATAACTCTCACTCAGCTAGAATTAGCCATTTTGGATTTTTTTATACTTTAAAACTTGTACTGTTTTAGTTTTATTTCAGACACTGACAGCTGATCAGGTTTCTGGTTTTTATTTTTAATAGGTTCAGTGTGATTATTTTCTCATTTTGCACATTTTGTAAATATGTTATTGCTTTTAAAAAAATGTTTTCATGCTGTGATAAGCTGTCTAGTTTTTGCCCTGAATTTTGGATTTAACATGTAAATCTTGAGGAAAGCAGCAAAGAGGACAGAAAATTAATCACTTAGAGTACTCTGCCAAATCATCACACCCATAAAAAATGTCGATGCCAACTAAGGTTTAGAACTGACTTGCTCTTCAATTGGGTACATTCATAGGAAGACAGGTTTCCCAACTTTCCCATTAATCTATGTCCCCATCATTAATGTCCAATTAACATTAATGGACATTAAATGTAACATTAAATCTGTAAAAGTGAGTAGAAAGGATTTTTGAATTTAGGACTGGGAGGGGTTTTTTTTATGTCTGTTTGTTTTAATACGGAGAAAGAATGGAAAGTAACACATTCTAGGAACTGATAACCACATATGTGAAAGAACAGGAAAAAATGAGGGGCTGTAAAGAAATCTCAATTGAAGCGACTAATAGTTAACACTTTACAGAAATACAGCTTATTGTACCCCACCCACTCATCTGCCATGGCACCAGTTTCTATGAGAGGCACAGAAACTAAGATGTTTGTACTGGACAGAGGGGTACAGAATGCATCTTTCCAGAGGTATGAAGATTGTATGTATGTATTTTAATGCCACCAAAGGGAATCAAATGTGTTATGTCCTGCTGAAATATTAGAGGCAAGGCAGTGAAAGTTTCATCCTAACAACTGGAAGGGTTTCTTTTGTTTTATTTTTATTTATTTATTTTTTATTTTTTGACCCTCTGTATTTATTTTAATGACAGAGAAATGGGTGAATTTTAAAAATATGGGTGGGATTTTTAAATATATTTTTCCCAAGAGAGGATATACAAGTTCTCAACAAATGATTAATGGAACAAACAGGGGCATTTGTAATATTTCATCCAAAGAAAGTCCTAGAAAACATCATAATTTCATACAACAAAGATAATTGAGGTCTTTGTTGGGAGATTGAAAAGACTAATTCCACAATCACTGACTCTGCAAAATGCAGTTTTTGTTTTGCGGAACATGCTGTAGTTTTTAATACTGAAACTGCCTTTGAGTGAATTCAAGAATGCCTTCTCCTTTCAAGTAGCTACAAAATAACAGCGATTAAGTAATCTTAATCAGTAATGACAGTTGCTCCTCTGAAGCTCAGCCCTCGGCCTGTACAACAAACAAGCTCAAAGTGGATAATTCTCAATGGAGAACATCCATCTTTGTAAATAACTAGGGAGCCTCTGCTCAATTTGTATAATGTCTGACCAGCTTCAAAGATTAGAAGTCAATTTTGTTCAAACTTTATAAAGTTCCTCAAACCTTTCTCTTTCTTTATATATTGTGCTCACTTGACATGTTTTAATTCTACAAAACTACATTAAATCTAGAAAATAGACTAGATTTTTGAAATAATTTTTCAAAAGCCCCGATGAGAACTGGAAATGACCCTCAACACTTTTTAAAATGAGGGATTATAATTGTAGAAATAAATGGCTCCCAAGTTAACCCCTGAAGGGATGAAATAGTCTGAAAAAGTCACTTGCTTTACATTTTAAGAGACTTGATGGTCAGCTGGCCCTTTGATTAGTTATATATAGACTCACCCACTGATTTTTATCACTGTCCTTCATATGGCAAGATGCTGCCATTAACGGTGATAACTGTGTGATAAGCATGACTACAGAGATTTGTGTATGGGCTTCTGTTTCCTGGGCACACCAGGAGATTGGTGTTTGATCTGCGACCACATCTGAGATGTGTGGAGCTTTTCACTGCTAGTGACTACCTCAGACTTGAGGTCAGTCATGAGCTGTGTGTAGACTTTGCTGTCCATTCCTTACTGCCTCTCCAATACTGTGAGAAGATGAACCTGAAAAGAGAGTGACCTGGTAGTCTCCCCTCCAAACTTTAACTCTAATTGTACAAGATTCTGAATATGTCAGAAATTTGCTTATTTTTCATTGTGGTTTTACTCATAAAAACACATAATTAGTCAATGGTGTGATACTAACAAGCATGTTTTTTCTGTCTCCTATATCTTATTTTATAAATTAGGTATACATATTTTGTGCAAATTTTGTGTATTAACCTATAATCTATAAAGTCTAAATTGAAATTGCTTCATACACGCATTGTATGTGTATGTGTGTGAAATTTGAGGGAGCTGGGAAATGTTCTTACTTTAAGAAAATCTTTTTCTACTCCTCCTTCTTCTCCCTGACAATATTTTTGTTTTGTTTTGTTTTCCTATAGCTTGATTTATATATCAGGCAGTGTGTTTTATGAAGGAGAGCACAAGGAAAAACTATTGGTCTATTTTTTAGTTGTATTTTGCCAAGCTTTCGAGGAAGAGCTTGAAACAAATAACTAGAGGCGATTTGAAGTGATCAGTGGGTTTGCTTACCCAGGTGATCTTTCTTAAGCCTTAGTCATTATTAATTGGGGACTGGCTTATTTTAGAGTCTGTACTTTGGACTATTAATCACCACTGATTAGCATCAGTAATCTCAGTCTCACAAATCAACATAGTGTTGATTCCTTGCTTCCAGCCTGCCATACAGCACATCACAATAAAGCCATCTTTGCAAGAATTTAATGACACCACAAAAAGAGTGAATAAAGTCCTACCGTGACAAAAAATTCATTTATGTCCTGAAAAAGCTTTTAGATATTATTTTATGACTGTATAAATTTGTTTAAAGTGGATACAAATCCACTGAACACAACTCTTAATTTCCTCTCTATTATGTCATGAGACCATGAACAAAACTCAAATAATTTTAATCCTTCTATCTATAGGATGGATACAATAATGTCATCATATGTCTTACAAAGAATTAATAGTATTGGGAATTTGAAAATTAAAGTATTGCATATCAATTTATAATTAACAATTCTGACTGCTCAAAAGTTTGTGTTGTTTTTTTTTTAATTAAACATTACTTGGTTGGGATTTTGAAATCATTTTGTTTTAATATTGACCCTTGACTATGATTGTTATTTCTTGGCATGGGATTAGATTTCTAGTATCTGAGTTTATACAAGTTCTATTTATAAAAGGCAAGCATTATGGGTTGTTGTTGTTGTTTTTTAAATCTAAGTCCTTCCTACTCTTAAGAGCTGACAATAGAATTTTGGATATGGAAAAGAACTTTGAACTTATTTTACAAATGATAAAACAAAGACCAACAGAAACTTAGGAAAAACACCACAATGGCTGGCATAGCTTACTATTTGCAAAGGCAATATAAATATATTTCTTTCCTGTGGTCTTTTATCTACATTTTAAGCCTTCAGGTTTAATGCTCACTTGCATCTTCCTTTCCAATAAATACACTGTATGCAAACATTCATTTCATCCAATTGTCTATAGAAATGTGATATCAGGAACTAGCTCCATGACAACCCAGAGTTACAAGTAGACAAGAATAAAATAATTGCCATATCTAAAATCTGTCTTTGATACAAATAGAGGACAATTTGCAAAAGGAGCCTAAGTTTACAAAGGCTCTAATAAAAAGAGGATCCTTTGTCTAAAAATGAAAAATTCTGTAATTAAACCAAACAATATAGGCCAAAATAAAATTATAATATATTAAACACTACCTACTTATTTTCACGGAGACTATACTAGGAAGTAACAAAGGAACTAAATTAGCTGCTCTTGCCATATAGTTGATTTTAGGAACTGAGGACCTGTGTTCTTCATTTTTTTCACTCGGCAAACTCCCACCTCTCACTACATGACAGGAATGGAGTATGAAAAATGGATGGAGTGTACAAAAATCTCTAGTTGCATGGCATTAGAACGAAGGGATATCCCTAAACTGGCATAAGATCAGTATCATCTAAGGCAAGAATGCTGAAAAAATTCACATCCCTTGAACTCTCTCTCTTCAATGCCAACAATGCCAACTGAAATGATTTAAATTTATATTTTTCTAAAGTTTCCCAGATTATTCTAATGATCAGCTGGAATTTTAGTAAGGATTTTTAATTCTTTTTCATGGTCAAGTAAATTTGAGAAATGATGCGTACTTTACTATCTCTTGGAAATGTGCAGTGCTTGAATGTATATATTAATATATACTAACAGTGCTTGAACATTTTTTAAAGCTTTGAGAGTCAGTATGTACACAGTTCAACAGCTAAGAGCTCAACAGTATGGGGAAAACTGTATTTTACAGTAGGTTCTACCACTTACCAGCTAAGTGACCTAGGCACACATTACTTTACCTCTTATGTCTTAGCGCAAACATCTCTAAAATAGAGATAATAGTAAAAACCACTTGGAACACAATAAGGGATTCATAAAAGTTATCTGACATTTTTACTACTATTATTACTTACCTGTATTTAAGTCCAGTATTTCACAGATTTATGTAACAGCAGAATACTTTTTCTCTGAACATCTATTAACATCTTAAAGTTTATAAGCGTTCAATGAAACAGTTTAAGAAGTATTTTGTTAATGACCAAGATCATCCTTTATTCCTTTATCTGACTCTGATGGGCAGTTAATGATAAAAATCTATATATCTCAGCTTATCTTTTATTGCCTGGTCCTTTTTAAAGTTTCCAAAATTGCAGTTAATGTGGTTATTTATGGTAATTTATTAATTTGTGTTACATAAAACAATTTAAATGGACAATGACTTATTCAAAATAATAATGATGATGCCAGTTACATATAACCAAAAATCTAAGACAGGGATCAGCACACTACAATCCATTAGCCAAATTCAGCTCACCACCTGTTTTTATAAGTACAGTTTTATTGGAAAATAACAATGTTTATTCATTATGTATTGTGCATAGTGGCTTTTGGGCTGCAATCCAGCCCTGAGTAGTTGCTCCAGAGATTATATGACCCAAATAGGTCAAAAATATTTACTGTCTGGTTTTCTGTAGAAAAAGTTTGCCAACTTCTGATCTAGGATCAAATTCTTCTTCCCATTCTACTTCCCTCAAATTGTACTTTCATGTAACCCGCATTCTTCAAAGTTACAAATTCTTTGGGTACTATTAGGTATAGGTTTTACTTCATTTGTAGGTGGTCTCAGGGATGTCTTTCCACGTGTGTAAATCTTCAAAGGCATCAAAATTTGCCTATTTTAAATGTATTATACATACTTAACAGCAGACACGTTAAGTCTCTTTGCACATTTGTCTCCAAGGAGTACGGCTTTGCTCTTTGCATTGATGTATAATAATTTAATAGCTTTCCACTTACTCGGATGGAAATAGATAAGCAAAGATGACATTCTTGGATGAAATAGATAAGCAAAGATGATTAAAATGCCTTATACTTTGATATCCCATTTGCTCTCCTTTGACAGTGTGACAAGTAGGTATTTTTCATTTAGTGTAATATAATAGATATATTTCTTATTATATTAATAAATGAAAATATGTATATTGTCTGCTCACTTATTAAGTTCACTACATCTTTTCAAGTCAACTTATATAATCCATGGTTTGATTCCATTAGATGTCCTAAATGTCTCTGACATGTAGAGAGGTGATAGGTCTTGGGGGGGTGTACAAAAATGTATAAGACCCTCAGGGTACGCCTAGTCTATCAAAATGAATAACACAGGTACCACTAATAGCAGATGGCATGGGCTGATTGCTCTAGGAACTCATATAAAGAAAGAAATAATTCAGTCTGAAGAGCTTAGGAAGATCCTAAGAGTGAGGATTTCAGTGCACTGAAAACATTTTAGACAAAACAGGAAAATTGGCAAAAGTCAACGGAAAGCACATTCAGAGAAAAGTGAGTTAACCCAAGTGGCCAGAGCAGAGGGTATAGAGAAGATAAAAAGTGAGAGATAAGAGAGAGAAGAGAGTGTGGCACCCGCTCACAATGTGGATGCCAGGTTCAGGAGCTTGGGGCAAAGCCTGGACCAAGTGGAAAATTACCAAATGGCTTGAGTCAGGGAAGTGACAGAACCAGACTTGTGCCCGAGGGAAATACAAATAATTGTTGACAATTTTATGAAATATTTTGCATCTTTGTTCCTTCATTGAATGATTTAGTTCTAAGATATTTTTATTCTCATTTTATAAACAAGAAGGGAGGCTTCTGACTCTAATTCTAACACTCCATTACACCTGCCCAGATTCCATGAGTATACTATGGACATTATGAAAGAAATGTGATAGAGATGGCTTATTTTTCATTTGAGTGAGCACATCCTATATTCTGGAATACCTGTTCAATTATCACTCTGAAATATTTCATGTTAAGTCTCATATCTTTCTGACAGAAATGTAGTGCACTGCTAACATGAGGTAAATTCTTTGCCTGCTCCACGTTTTACATGGCTCAATTGGCTTCACTTTAAAAACTCCCATGGCAATAAAGAAGGGTGCATCTAAGGTGCATTACGATTTATTTAAAAAAAAAAAAAACCTACATTCTGAATGCAGTAAGGATTGACCAGGAATATTTTTGCAAATTTAGTTATTGTTTTCATTTTAAATTTCTGCATCAGGAAAACACAAATTAAAAGCAACAATAAAGAAAATGTGGGCCTTGAAAGTGATTTTTTGTGGCCTTAGAAATACCAGGGTCATTGTAGAAACTCCCAGTGCTTACCAAATGAAGCCCTATTTCTGTATGAGGAGAGGACAGCCCAGCTCCCCGAAACAACACTTATTTTCACTGTATGTTAAATAGGACAGAGAAAAAATTAAAATTGTTCAGCCTAACTTTAATTTTTTCCCAACATTAAAAATAAATTCTGCTAAAATAGCAAACCTTTGACTGCTGAGATTTAGAAAACTTCCTTAGGGAGAAAAAGGACAATCACAGAGAATTTTCCTTTTGTTAATGAGACTCTAGGCCTTTCACATTGAAACTAGAAGATACTTTAATCAGGACTCCAAAAAATGTGAACTCAAGTTACCCTGTTGCAAATCTGTTTTTGGCAAGACTCTGATGAAAGACTGAAGTTTCATCGCTGTAAATAAGAATCTAATTAACTATCGAAAAAATGTTGTCCAATGTCATTCTTAGTCTAAACACAATCTGAGTACAAACATTGCTACATTTTAGAGATGAAGCACAGATTGCTCTCAAAACTAAAATATATATTCTTTACAAATTTAATATCTCAAATAATTCATATTGGAAATGATTATGTGATAATGTAATAAAAATAATTTATGATCAATATACTTTTTGAGAAATACACAGCCACTGAAAATGAACAAAGGGAAATTAAAATTTAAAAAAATAATAAAACACTGGTCAAGTTGAAAACTATGATGACAATGACAGTCATTTACCTAATGCTGCATAATTTACAAGCTCCTTCAAATATTACATTATTTCCTTTTTGTCTCATAAGAATCCAATGAGGAAAATTAGAGCTCTCTTAATATTATGTTATTATTAACTCCATCTTACAAATAAGAAAACCCAGTGTCAAGTGGGTTTAAATAACCTGTCCAAGGTAATACAACAGTGTTTGATGGCAGGACTTGAGCTCCAAATGTGCCTACTCCACATTATCCAATAGATGAATTCCATTGGTCCATAGCACTAACAATTTTTATACACAGCTACAAAGTTTTGACTGCTTCTGCTTTCCTTGCACAAAAGGTACACACTAAAGTCAGAAAGTTTATCAAGAAATTACTCAAGATTTTTTCAATTACAATATTGTAATTTTCAATTACAATATTCTTTCATATTATTGCCCATAAGCCATCCCAATATATTTTTGTGGAATAAGGTGTAAGCTATGAATTAAGTATCAAATAGTGTAGTATAAAATACAGTAGGAAGTTACTGTTTGGATTTAAAATGAAAATATTTTAATATTAGCAATTATAAAACACTTTATTAATTTTTAATTACTCTCTATTTATAACATGGAAAAGAATATTACTAGTAAATGGAAAATGAAGAAAAGATTTGTTAAGTAATAATCTGATAGGCATTCCTAAAACAAATGGATTTTTGTACAGGAGTGCCTATAACTCCCATCTCGCAGACCCTGAAAAGCCGTGAATTCAGTATCATCCATGCAAGGCTAGAAGGCTAGAGTTTATGGCCCTCTCTGTTATCACCTTCGCTCAGTGTTTCCTGTAGAATAGAATTGATCGTATTTGTCTCTTACATGAACTTTCACATTGTAGAATTCTCACGGTGATGTATTCTCCCCCACCTACACATGACCTTATTTTAATGCTGTTGTAGATGATAGGCTTTTAACTGATAACAACAGTCTGTCCTTCACAGTGTCAACAGGAAAGTTTTGAAGTTATGCAGTTGCTCACTTTTCCCTTGTTGCATAAATGGGTAATAAATGGAACATTCTTAGCATGGAGACATACAGGCTGTACTTCAAATATTTAGTTCCTTGTCAAAGACCTTTGTACTAAAAGCAATTGTCAATCCAGAGTATCAGTGAAGAACTAGAGACTGCTGCTTTTCTAGGCTATTTCACAAGTATAAGTGTGATATCAATACTTTATCAAAATCTTTATCTTGAATCTGCTAGCCTTTGTCTACACCTTTGGGTTCTCCTTTGAAGATCTTAGAGGCAACTGAAACATCTTTTATTTTCCTCTTAAACACACACTGATATTTCTTCTTAAGTGTGCATTTGCCTACTTAAAAAAATACATCTGTGATTGCAACTGAAGAGTGGTTTTTGTTTACCTTCTCCTTATCTATATTTTATTTTTCTCTATGCTTGTCTTCATTTTTCAGAAAAAGCTATATTTTATTGTCATAAAACTCCTTGAAAATACTCAGATTAATAAAATGGTTCTATATACCATCAGTTTATCAGAATATGCAATATATAATTGTAGAGTTGCCTGTCCTTAAAACAAATGCCAAAATATATTTAAATAATTTTTAGAAGAAGATATTTTAAAGAAAAAAACCCATTAATATAATGTCATTGTTGTGTTGCAACTATAATGATGAGTTTTCAAGAATGAATAAACTTTCTGTATTTGACGATAATTTTAGACTGGGTATTTCATCAACTGTTTTTGCAACATTCTTGTGTTTTACATTAGCTCAGAGTAAATGCAAATGAGTAGAAAGATTAAATTTAATAATTCTGTCTTCTATTATAATAGTACCATCAGTTATTCTTATAAATAATCAATTGATTTAAAAACTCAAAACTTACTTTTATAGACATCTAGATTGTCACTATTGCCATTATTGAGGGAAGGCTAGCTATGGAGTTCATCTTAGTATACCTTATATACATTATCTTGTGTATAATACACATTTAATAAATATGCTGAATAAATAATTTTTTAAATTTATATCATTTCTGAATTTTAGTTTATTACCTACCTAGTTTACTGTATCTACATGGGCAAAGCTATGTGCACTCTTTACAATTTCTTGACTAAAATGTTTGTGTTTTCAACAAGCATGAAGTAGTTTTTGACAGACACCCTAGAAATAATATTCCAGCATATATTATGAAAATACCAACTTCTCAGAAAGAATATCTACTACTTAACTTGTTATGCAAATGATACAATCATACACATCTGCTGACCAATGGAGGTGATTATATAAAAAGAATTCTATGCATCTGTTTTTTATTTGCTTCAGCAGTATTGAAATTCATAAAGAAGTTCCAGCTCTATGTCCATAAATTGATTAGACTTAAAACCTCAGTGTTTCAAATATGCTCCAATCAATAGGACAAATCACTGAAAAGGTCACCACAATCCCATTAGACATAGGACAATGAGGGGCATTTTAATCAGTGGCACAATGGGTCTTATTTCAGATGATTATGAATTTTGGTTAAAATCCATTGGACCCATTGATTATTAGGTGACATCTGCCACATGCAAGTTACTGGCTATAGGATTGGCAGTGGTTGTTAAATACTCTTGTACTCTGTAATTTAATGTATATTTTAATGAAGTGAACAGTGAGATTTCTGACAGGCATCAGCAACTTTGAAATAGAGTCTTCCAAATTTCTCATAGAGTCTGAAAGTAATGAGATTTGTTCCATAAAGTGATGAAATTTATGCCATAAATTATCTCTACGAGAAGAGTGCTTCTTAAAGCAGAATCATTTCCTTGGTAGAGATCAGATTTTAAATAGTTGTTTAATAAGAAGTTTTTGGAAAAGCAGTCTGTGCTATGTTCTCTCTGAAAATTTTTGCCCGTTATCAAAGAAATGGAGTGCCACGTGGATCCAAGGCCCACTATCACTTGGACAGAAGGAAAGTCATTGATATAGTTACTATGCTAAAACTTGGCACTTAGAATATATCCTATCAATAAAGATGCAGACATAGAGAATGGACTTGAGGACATGGGGGGGGAAGGGTAAGCTGGGATGAAGTGAGAGAGTGGCATGGACTTATATACACTACCAAATGTAAAATAGATAGCTAGTGGGAAGCAGCCGCATAGCACAGGGAGATCAGCACGGTGCTATGTGACTACCTAGAGGAGTGGGATAGGGAGGGTGGGAGGGAGACTCAAGAGGGAGGAGATATGGGGATATACACGTATACGTATAGCTGATTCACTTTGTTATACAGCAGAAGCTAACACACCATTGTAAAGCAATTATACTCCAATAAAGATGTTAAAAAAAAAGGAATATATCCTATCCATTTATGTATCCATCCATTCAATCTTCAACAATATTCACAGAGGACTTTCTAGGAATCAAGTTTTGTTTCTCAGAGTGTTCAGCATGTGTTTTGTTGGACTTTGTACTTTAACTCATCCTTTAGGAAAAAGGACATGTTTAAAATCAGGGCAGGACAGGAATAGAAATGCAGACATAGAGAACGGACGTGTGGACACAGGGTGGGAAGAGGAGGGTGGGATGAACTCGCAGATTAGGTTTGACATCAATACACTACCATGTGTAAAATAGACAGCTAGTGTGAACCTGCTGGATAGCACAGGGAGCTCTGCTCAGTGCTCTGTGATGACCTAGATGGGTGGATGGGGTGGGAGATGGAGGTTCAGGAGGGAGGGGATATAGGTTTACATATAGCTGATTCACTTCAATGTACAGCAGAAACTAACACAACATTGTAAAGCAACTATACTCCAATAAAAAAAAATCAGGGCTTCTTTCTGAAAAATATTTTATAATATACTACAATCACTTTGTTTAATAAGTAACCATTAAACTAGACACACACTATAAAATGAGGCTAGCTTTTTCTTAGACCCTTTAACAAGACCTCTACATGTGTTCTCATCTTAGTTATCATGGTATTTTCTAGTGCAACAAAAGTCTGTAATCATCAACTGCTAGTCTAGTCAGTGGAGTGCTTGAAAATTGACTTAACTGGTGATCCACATGATGGATATTCAAGGAATTTCGAATTACCTATAGGAAGTAAGTTTACTATTCATTGCCATAATGCCAAAACCCAAATGTTTATTTCATGACTCATAATCAGAAAGCTTTCCCCCTCAAAGTGCCCTTTACAACATTTAAGTAAAATGCAAATATCTTATTGAACCACAATCCTGTCCATGTATGATAAACACAGGTGAAACTGCCCAGAGGTGTGGTTTAACAAATAAGAAAACATAGAACATGCAGAATTAATTATGTATATGTTAACAAAGATTTCTTGAGTATCTATTATGTACTAAGATATCTTCTTGGTGCCAAGAATACAGCAAAGAACAGTATACTGTAAGGAGCTTATAAACTATGGGGAAGGCAGATAAAAAAAAACAAATATAAGCAAATCAATAAGGTAATTTCATAAACTGATGAGAGCACTGAATGGGCAATGTGTTGGAGAAAGGTGATGGAGGAATAGTCGTGTAAGAGCTCCCAGGAGAGAAGGCATTTGAGTTGACACCTAAATGATGAGACTTCAAGAAAAGAAAATAGGTTTGTTGCCTTTCTTTTTTTTTTTCTGAGTGATTTATAATGGTCATTTTAACCATTCACGATTACTCTTTATCTAGAGGCTTCTAATAAGAAATTTTCTTTGGTGTGTTTCTGACATGATTAATTCTATTAGTTCACAAATCTCCGCACCAAACCAAGTCCTATAAAACTTTATTGCAACGACCTCTGCAATCATATACTACTTTGAATAAGAGAAATAACCTGAATATTCTTTTAAATACAGTTGCGTGCTTCCAATTTTATATTTTTTGAATTATTTTTCAGAAAGCCATCACTAGCTAAGTATGCAAGTGAATTATAATAATAATGTTATATTTCTTACATATTTTATGTGCTTCCCAGTAACTCTGTGAGGCTGGTAATATTGTTATTCTTTTGTTTTATAAATTAAGAAACTAATGCACAGAAAGGCTATGTAATTCTCCCAAGATTCACAACTAAAGTAAAGCATCTGAGACTCGAACTCAAGTCCTAAGGCTAGAGAGAACTTGCTTTTAACCATGATACCACAGCCACTGAAACGAAGCCAACAAAATGAAAATTTTTTTTCAGTTTTTCCTAATTTAGAATTCCTTAACTTGTAAGAGTGTTGTTATCTTAAACCTTACCAAATTAAAATAGCAAGCTGAACACTGCCATGTCCCTTGTCACCTGGAGGTTTGAATTTGTATAACAAACCTTACAGACTGTGGCCATTTCCTCCCAGGCACCCTACATGCAAAATGCCAGTAACAGCCATCACATAAATAACAATGCCACGAGGTATTACTGTGTGGACCAAACATCCAGCCTCTCCTCATGTTTGGATAAGTAAGTCTCATTGTATTCAGAGTACAAGGGTGTATTTTCTATAAACATCTGGAAACTTCCTTGCAACCAGTCTCCAATAACACGTTCTAATAATCCTATGTTAACGCTTGATGACCCCATTAGATTCCAAATTCTCACAAAGGTCATATTTGATTGTTTTTCTGGAGTTATTCAGTCACTTTGCTAATCTAAGTTACTAGTTCTCAGGCTACTTTTTTGCATTTTTATACTGTGGAGCATTCTACTGTTTCCTGGATTCTGGGATTCTGGAATTCTGGAATTCCAATTCTCCTAGAATTCTCCAAAGTCACAGTCAGCGGCATTGGGATTTCAGCTTCAAGGTCTTCAGAAGTGAACCATAGTTTAAAGGATGTGTATTGCCATGTTTCCATTCTAATACCAAGGGGGAAGATTTGGATTCTAGTCACCTAAACCAATATTTTAGAAAGAGCCCCGTTTTATTCTATTAATTTTAAAATAAATATATATCTAGCAGGAAACCCCTTGAACTTTAGGAACAGCTGGGACAGCGTTTGGATTTGTCATGCAAACATATTCAGTGACAGTGAGAACTACAGATGAAATATATGGTTTCTGCTTAAACAGAGTCCCATGTTAGATATTCAAAAAACACTAAGCTAAAGGCATACAGATTCATAACAGACATATAATATTCAGATCACCTTATACAAACATTAACAAATAATTATTTGTTAATGTTTGTATTAACAGTAATAACTTTTTAACAAATTTGTTAACAAATAATTTGTTAATTGTTAACAAATAATTAAAAAGTAATGTTAATTATTTGTTAATGTTTGTATATATATTGAATGTTACTTTATTTTTCAAAGCTTTCACTGAAGTAAAATGCTCTGTGAGATTTCTTAGAAAAAGATTTGCCATGTATAAAATTTTAGGATGGTGTCATTTAATCATCTTACTGACCAGATCTCTAACTGACAAAAGCCATGTACTGGTCATAATTTCACATGTTCTTCTAAAAAAAAAAAAAAGCTAGTAAGAATAATTTTTTCTCAAGTACTTGTTCCAGTATGTTCTCTGTTCCTCTAAGGATAGCTTTATTGTTTAATCTTTGGTTTTACAGGCCATATTTTCAGATTTAATCTATAGTTATCACATTGAAAAGCCTAATAAAAGGAAATTTGTAACCAGCTCAGTACTTAAGATGTAAAGATTTATTCAAAGCATCAAACCTTTCAGAGTTTTATGCTGTAAGGTGGGAAGGGTTTTTACGGTAATGTAAATAAATGTGAAGGATTTTTACAGTAATGTTAATGTCAAAGTAGCACACTGCTCACCCCTAGGAACTTCTGGCTGTATAAGCAACACCTTTTTAGAAGCACAGTGGGAAGCAGGGGTGGTAGAGGAAGTCAAGCGAGGCAAGAAAACAACGATGTGCAAACTGGCCAGTTTATGAAAGGAAAGAGACTTGGCGAGGCTGGAGAGGACGGAGGGGGCTTTAGTGTGAGGTCAGTAGATTAAATCTGATAGAGTGTTTGGAGGGGTGGAGGCAGGCACACAGAGACTGGAGATGAGAAGAATAGGCTGTAACAGAGGCATTCTTTCTAAAAACAACTGAATGATAACAAAAGAGGAAATAACATGTTTCTGACAAGAGATTCTGGGCCAGGAAGAGAGAGACTGGTATATGCATAAAGCCAGGTTCAGGGAAGGATTGATTAGAAGTTGCCAATGGCTAGGGTGATAGTCTAATTTTCCTAATTTATGTTTCTCATTACTTAAAATCCCTTTTAAAAGTCTGGCATCCTTTTATCACTAAGCCTTATAGTCTTAGTTCTTCCTCAGAGTATTTCTCAGAACTCCAGTGTACACACATCCAGCCTCCACTGATTTCAGGCAGAGGCCCTGGAGTCTTTACTGGATCATTATCTGTTATTGCTTCTCCCAGATAACTACCAGAGTGTAGCTACCAGGTTACAAGACTTGAAGGTGCCAAAGTCCCCAAGAACATGAGCCTCGTGGCAACCTAACTTCAGCGTATTACAATTTTCTACAAACTCACATTTGCAAAAAGTTTAAAAGCTCTACAGCTCCATAATAATCTATGCACTAACTACCCTAGTTAGTGAAATTCTCTTTAACAGGAAGTATCTATCCTCTATAAATCAATCATTCAGCTGCTAATGGTTATTCCTATGGATCTGGTCTGCCTGAAGAAGTGTACAACACATTGGACAATAAACTACCCAGATGGGAGTGCACAGAATAGCCATGCTTGCTATCACGTGGCAGTACCATATAGCAGTTAGGATGCTTAGATTCAAAACCTGCCCTTTCTCCTACTGCCTACAGGACCTGGGAAAGCTACTGAACCTCTCTCAGACTATTTCCTTATCTGTGAGATGGAGATAATAACAAATCTTCTTTCATAGGGTTATTATGAAAAATAAGTAAGTTGATATAAGTAAATTGCTCTAGCATGATACCCAGTAGTTAATAATGTTCAAAAACATTGTTTGAGTCAGAATGGTGTTCTTCCTCAGTCTGTGATGGGAATCTAATAATCCAACAAATCTTTCTCAAGGACCACAGTTACTTTGAGGTAGACATTTTGCATTGGAAAATCTAGGGGCTCTTTGGGATTTTTAGTGCCAAAATCAGTCCACTAGAGTTGCATAGATCAGCCCCTCCTTCAGCTAGAAGGGAAACAGCAAGAACAATCACAGCTGTGGAAGAGCAAGGTGCAGAAACAATGTAAGCCACTCCCTTTTTCTCTCATGTTAGCAATAAATGCAGGCCAAGTCCTTGCTGTACTTCAGAAGGCTGTGCAAAAATACTTCTTTGCGACTGATCAAGAACAGGGAGACACCTCTGACAATTTTGCTTGGGAATTTAAGATATCACAATGGGACTTGCAAAATAAGAGGCAGTATAGAAGCTAGAATATCCATCTCTCACGCTATTTCCTCACTCAAAATTTCCTTCATCAAATAATGCGTTGTGGTAACAAACCTTTTCCTTAATTTACTGAGGTTTTCAGTGGAGGGAGCTTCAGGAAACTTCCCGCCCTTGGGATGATCCAGTAGATTTTTCTGGAATACTTAACACAACTCAACCACATGGTAAAGAGCTTAACCGTACTCTTCAATAAACTTACTGACCATGCTAAGAAATAGCAATGTTTCTTCCACAGATTCTATGGCTAATTCTCTTGTTTCTACTAAATTTGAAAGTAAAATAGTTCATTGAAAGCTAGACCATCATTCTTCAAGCAGAAAGCAAAGAGAAAATTAATTTAAAAATAATTAGTTTGAAAGGCTTCCACTCTCACAGACCACCTGAGTCAAGAAACATTGATATTACCCAAACTGTCAAGTTCATGAAGAAACAAGAGCTCGCAGGCATTATGGAGAGTAGTCACTGAGATAAAGGCTATGGACTTTAATTAACACAATTTTGAAGTGAGGCAGTGTGGCACAGAATTGGAGACAGAATTTTCTAGGAACAAATGGCTTGTTTTCAGAAGTATGGACCTATATAACTTCTGAGACCTCTAAGTTTTCATTCCAGAATTCTCAATTTCTGTTTTATGAGAAGGGAAACCTAGAAAGTATAAAGGATGAGATAGTCACAGAGTGGCCACTGCTTTAGATTATTTGTGGTATAGAAAGTTTCTAGAAAGGAAACACCAAACCCTAAACTCATTCTTGGTTGGTAAGTACTGTGAAGACAAAAATTTTCTGCTTTTTAATTTTTTTTCTCTAAACTAATCACTTCAATTCCATTTTTAGAGTTTCTGACTCTTAAATAGTGACAATTTAAGTCAGTCAATTTTTTAAGTCAATCAATTTTAGTCCATTCATAAAAGCAAACAGGCAAGATGAAAGGTATTCACTAAATCTTTCAAGAGGCAGTACCTGGATGTTTGGATCCCAAATGCAATCTCCTCTAAAATTCACCTTGGAAAGAAACGCCCTTTAGAGTCTAGGTTAGCTTGAAAAGGAGTTTCTACCAAGGGTACAGATCTCCATTTACTATTTTCTTGTTTTTCAGTAATCCTTTTCTTTCTTAGGAAATAAAATGAAAAATGGCAAAAACTTATTTCACATGCTCCAGTGTCATTCCTGTTTACCAGAGGAAGGCAGAGCAATAAGTGCATCTGGAAACCAAACCAGGAAGTGACATTATTTGTTGTCCAAACCTTTCTTTGAAAAGTAGGAACATAAGACATAAGAAAAGTCATACATGAGCACTCTGGTTGCTCATGGCAACCTGAGCTGCACATGGCAACCCACCTTTGCTTGGATGTCCAGGTGGCCTTCCATGGGGGAAGAGTGATCATACACATGGTAAATGGAGTTAATACAGTAAAGCCAGTATAAACACTGATGTTTTGTCTTCTGACAGCATATGAATGTGCAAGCATTAAGTTATAGGAGAAAAGGGGCTAATTTTAGATTTGTTCCTAGCCCTCTCCATGTGAATGGTGTCGCTGTGAGCCCAGCAATGAAGTTCACTGTGTTGTAGCAGACTGCGCAGTTCCTGAGTGTGTCAACCCAGTCTATGAACCAGAACAATGTTGTCCTGTCTGCAAAAATGGTAAGACCGTACTGCATTAGCTTTCAAAGAGCGGTTAGCGCAAAATACAGGTATTCTACCACTGCACACCATTCAATACCAAAGCCCTCTAAGATCTGCCTGTGGTTTTTCAATGTGGGCATGGCCAATTAATATTTCTATCCCATCTTAAAGTGAAAATAAGCCAGCAATGGGTGAATCATGAAGCTTTCCATCTGGAGAATTAAAACTCTTATAAGCTGACTCTGTTGTGGTCCCTATTATTTATTGTTGATCTATACAGAGAATTTTGGAAAGAACGCAGTACCATCTTTTTATAGTGACTGAATTTCTCTCTTGTGGAGGCTATGAAGCTTTTCCTAGTGTATAAGCCAGGATAGAGAGTAGGATAAATGCCAGGTATTTTGCTTTGGGCATAGATAAGACTTTAGGCTTAAAGTTATCAAAGAATTACAGAATTCAATTACTCATACACTTAAGTTGAAGTAAGGAAGACTAGAAAGTTTAGGGCTTTTATTCTAGGTTTTTATTACAATGGAAAACTGCTCTCAGAGTAACTGCTATAGAGGGGAACTTGGCTTATAAGTTTATGGGTTCCTTTTGGCCCTCATAGGATGGAGAGGTTGAAATGACTATGGCATGCCAATCACCCAAAATCCAGGTGAGGCTGCAGAGAAGACAATGCAATGCCATTAACCTAGGACATCATATCAGCAAAGTCAAAATCACACTCTTGCTACTGGTCATATACCAACCAAAAAATAAAGCTTCACTGTGTAACTTTCCACAAATGTCCCCACTTGGCATTAATATATGCTTGAAAAAGTAGTTCTAACTCTTAATTAAGCTGAGGTCACTGTAATGCTGAATCCCTATGACTTTCCTTGAATTAGCAACTCTCATCTTCTCTATTACACATTTTTTTGGTCCAGAATTTGGCATTATGTGAGATCATCTACTAATCTTTTTCTCTTGCAGAATTATAATTAGTGAAAAGAGGTATCAGGTTATTTAGCCAAAGAAAAAGCACAAGCAACTCTGATTGTTTTTATAATACTTGTAGTGTTTTGGTATCTTCTCAAATGACTTATAAAGAACCCTTATGACACTTCTTCAGGCACAGTTTTTATTATTTCTGATTGTGTAAATCTCTTGAGTCTAATATTACTGCACACCTGGCTTCTCTTTTTCTTCTTATCCTTCTCATCCAACTGACGTGTGTCATAGTGAGAATCTCTCTGACTTAGAAGGTGGAGATAAATATCCTCCTGAAGTTCAAGCTGATCTAATATATGCAAAGATATCAAATTTAAGACTTTATATTTTTAAAAGGATATTGAAGAAACTGGAAAAGATACAGGGAAGAAAAATAAGATGATTTAATGGTTGAAGAATAGGACCTATGAGGACAGACTGAAGGAGTTTTCATAATTTGTCCTGGAAAAGAGAAGGCTCCAGGGAGACCTAACTGTCATAAAGTATATGAATGGTTAGTCTAAAGTAGAAGAGCACCTGTTATTTTTCATTTTCTCCAAGGACAGAAGGAAGAAAAAATCAGCTACCTAATCAATCTTTAAAAATTGGATTGACAAATCTGTGACTAAAGACCATTGTTTTCTAGAAGCAACTGTCTAAACAGGTCTTTGAGGATCTTGTCTTCCCTGGAAGGCCCTGGTTGGCTATGCTACACATTTAGGGTAAACAAAACTATACTGAAAGTTAAAAACTCTCATCTGGACATACTCAGAATACTCAGAGACTTAAACATGCTAGACTGTATATTTAGAATACAGGTTTTACACATGCATCTGCCACGTCATACTAGGTACTGCCCACCCAAACCAATAGTATATCCAGAGTTGGTGTCTATGTCAAATGTTAAATCAGCCACAACAAACTAGTTACACTGAATTTTATGTCACCCAAGATTATCTTATTTTTGTCACATGCCAGAGTAGAAATCTGTCCTAGAATGAAACTTTCCTTGTACAAAAATATATAATCAATGAACTTTAATTGTTCGATTAATTAGGTAACTAATTAGTAACCCATTAGTATTCCTGAAAAATGTTGAGAGAACAAAATATATTAGTTAGGTTTTCCAAGTTTTTGTTCATGAAGCACTACAAAACAACCACTTTTGTTCCCTTTTGCCATTTCCAAGCAAACGTTTTTCTTTTTTAAATAAGGAAAATTAACTTGAATTAAAATTAGCCCAAAGACTAATTCTGGATGTAATACATTATGACATGTTATCTTTTTTATTATTAAATGCCATTAATTAGTCACTTATGCCCCAAAAGTAAAGTATAATCATTGTCAAAGAAGAGTATATTGAGGACTGCTGGAGAATCCTTATGACCACGTACCAGTATTTTTGAGTGAGCAGACTGAGCCCCAATGCTTGCTGACTCTCATTCTTAGTTCAGAAAACAGAAACAGATGACCCATGTGCAGAAGAGCCAGGCAGGAAATAGATGTTTACTCTGACAGAATATAACTAGAACAATTTCTTAAATTTCCAACACATGATAAGACTATCTGATTCTAAATGACAAGATTAATTTGCCCAGTATAGTGTAAACTATTTTTAAAGCATTGTACTATTTTCTTAGATTTGGAAAAAAAGCAACAAGAAGATAAACATCTACCCTCAGGATTCAAGGTAGAGGCAATAGATCCTAATTTGTAAACAGTCCTATAATATTTTCTATATTTTCTTAAATCTTCATAAATGTTGAAAAACTTTAGTTTGCACAAATGCGGACTATCTTTGTTGCCAAACTCTTTCTTCATACTGATTTGATTTTTCCACCTTCCTGAATTATAACTTGCCAAGAGCAAGAGACATT
This sequence comes from Mesoplodon mirus, assembly GCF_964341445.2. Taxonomy (NCBI): domain Eukaryota; kingdom Metazoa; phylum Chordata; class Mammalia; order Artiodactyla; family Ziphiidae; genus Mesoplodon; species Mesoplodon mirus. The sequence continues at coordinate 23,223,439 of NC_138984.1, read as the reverse complement.
AAAGATATAAAATGAAAGTTTAAAGCAATAGAATCTACCACAAACAGTACTCAGCTAATATCAAAATCTTTGTTCTCAGATTAGAGCAAGAAAAAAAAAAAAGGCAGTACAATGATATATATGTAGGTATATGAAGTTTTCCCAGAAAACAGTAGTTTACCAACAAAAATGTAACAATTGCCCTTACAAATAAGTATTTTTAATATTATAAAGTGCAAGGTAATCTGATCCCTAGATAAGTAATGATAGCCTCTTTATTCTCCATAATATAATTTGTAAGAATAAATATAAAGACTTATACTTCTAAAATATTTCTCTAATGATGTAAAAAAAAAGAAAGAAAATTTTTAATTTCTTGGTCTCAATGGTTACCTCAAGCAAGATTTTCCAGTAGTTATCAATAAATATAGCCAAGCCATTAAAAATACTCCATTCTTATTAAAGTTAGTTTAGCACCAAGAAAAGTCTATTAACTTAGTCTGAATAAAATACAATAGAAACGTTAAGGAAAGATGTGAATGGCTGGGCATACACAAAACAGGAGGAGAAGGAGGAAAGTTATTTTTTATTTGGGGATGATTATGGTGATTCATATAGGAATTGACTGTTTTAAACAATTTTATTAAGCATCTGCTTCTCCCTTCTCTATACATCTTCATGAGCTAGCAATCCAAATGCCTTCCTGAAAGATCTAACATTTCTAGATTGTTTTTCTTCCTCCAAGATTGTGTTACTTTGGCCTGTCTTTCAGCTCCAGTCCTTTCCATGGGAATTAATATTCTTTGTGGTTTTTGTTTTTATAATATGAAAAATAGGTTAGCACAGCACCTACTTAAAGAAAATATTTCTATTTTGGAGTGTCATGTAAATATTTCAAATATTCAGTAACTGACCATTCATTTAACTAGTGAAATATTTGATCATTAGATCATCCAAAAGACTAACTGCATTTTTTTTTTTTTTTTTACATTTCATCTGTCAGTATGTCAGTGAGTTATCTGTTTTCGTTGGAATATATAGTCAGTCATTATTCATGGTTCGGAAAATAGGTCACTTCATGAAAATTGAAATAGAGAGGAACAACCCACAAAATCGTCCATGCACATTAAGTGAGGAGTTTACATATCCTTTTCAACTAAACTGAAGTTGTCATAAGCCCTGTTCAAATATTTAATTTCATATCCCTTACTCTCTTCCAGTTTAGTAGTGATACAAATAAAGAAGGAAATAGACTAGCCAAAAGGTAAATGGAAAGAAGACAGCAAAGGAATGGGAAGTGAACAAATAAGAGAGAGGACTTTAGAGCCAACCAACGCCTTCTAAAGGCGCTTGGGTAAAACGCTGCTTTGTGTCGACACATATAATATACAAAGAGCCCCTTGAAATAAATAAGAGAAAAATAATTCCACAGGGAAGAAAATAGGCAAAGGGTATACAAAGAAAATTCAGAGAAGAAAACCAAATGTCTAATAAATATATGAAAATACACTTAACCTCACAAGGGATCAGGGTGATAGAAATTAAAACAATGAGATACTAATATTGCATTGATAATAACTTGAGATTGATGATACCTCAAATCAGCAAAGATACTAAGAGTTGAGAAAATGTTGGAACAACTTTTAAGAAATTTGAAGTCAGCAGTTCTACTTTTTGTACTTTGTCCCACATTCATGCACTAAATTTCCACTGCATTTTAAGAGCATAAAGGTCGGAGAAATGTAATAGTACTTCAATGGAGTAGTGAAAATATATTGCAGCCTTTAAAAAGATCCTACTAACATTTTTCACTGCTGTATAAAATAAGCAAGGAGTGTATACTAGACTACAAATATTTTATACATAATATAGTAATGTGTTCTATATATAATTTGTACATTTTAAGTGATATATAAGACATTTTTATTTTAACTGATATATAATTTTAAATAGATAGATATTACATTTATATGTACATAGGAAAAGAGCCAAATGTGGATACACAATAGAATATTAACAATGATTCAATGATTACTTTTAGGGAATAAAAGTGTCAAGGTAAAAGTAGGGGAGACAAGAGTTAATCTCTTTAAAATATTAAATCTTTACAGACTGATAATAAAAACAGCAGAAAAGTACACAAACAGGCAGTTAGCAAACAAAATACAAATATTCAAAAAATATAAAAATTATTCAACCTAACAAATTTGCTTTTTATTTTTTAAACCCTTCTTTATTATGTTTGTATGTAGCATAGGGAAAGTTCTGTAAGAATACACGCCAAATTTTTAACAGTTATCCAGTGATCACAAGAGTAATTAAGGAGTAGAAGTGAGAAGGTAGAAGCAGAGAACTTTAACTTTTTATTTCATGGGCCTATTTACTGAATGAATTTTCAAAAAACTATTTTTTATAAGTTAAAAGGTTTTACCAAACCTATAAAGAAGATAATTCTAATGTCATTTAAACTCTTCCAGAGGAGAGACAAGAACAGTTTTTTTCTGAAGTACAATACTGATACAAACCAAAGATTACAAACTAAGAAAAAGTAATGGGGATCTATTAAATCACAAAATCCCCGATCATATATTATATCACCCAATGGGTCTAGAGCAGCATTCTTCAATCAATCACATGAACCCTTCTGCTACAAAATATATGATAATTATACCAAGGAGATGGCATAAATATAGAGTCTCCCATCGTCTCAGGTCAGGTTTTAATCTCAGCTGAGTTTTGGTATCAAAATTGTGAAAAGACATTGGGTTTTCAGAGACTGTGGGAAAGGGATTGTATATTTGTGTTAGCAAACAGAATTTAGCAGTTGGTTAAAATAATTGTGCATTCTGACAAAGTGGAGTTTACAAAGATAGTTCAAAATTAGGAACTCTATATTAATATAATTTATCCTACTACTAAATTCAAGAGAAAATCATATTATTTCTATATAAATATACACACACATATATAAAGATGACTAAAACTCTTGATAAAATAAGACTAACTGAATATAAAATATATTTACCTCAGCCCCAAAAGACAGAATCATGCTTAATAGGTACACATTAAAGGCATTCTTGATAAAGTCAGGAACAAGACAAGGCTGTCCACTATTATTCAAAATTTCAGATTGTAGATATGAACTAGCTACTATAATTAGAAAAGAAGGAATTCAGAGGAGAAAAATTGGGAGCCAAAACTACTACCATTTGCATATTATATGAGAGTATACTTGAAAAACCCAAGACTATAGACTAAAAACTGCTATAACAAAAACTTAGAAATATAGCAGGGTACAAAATGAGAATACAGAGTGCTCGCTCTCTCTCTCTCTCTCTCTCTCTCTCTCTCTCTATATATATATATATATATATATATATATATATATATGTATAGGTACATATATTATGAAAATAAAATTGTGGCATTGGTACATGATACAGAGATATCAATGGAATATAAGAAACTTCATAAACAGACCTAACATACATATGAAAATTGATACATGATAGATAAAATAGCATTTCAAATCAATGGGGGAAAGTTAATTTGTAGAAGAAATGGTGTTGGGACAACTGGATAGTTGCCTGAAAAAAATAATTTTAAAATCCTACATTATTTCATAATTCAAGAAAACTTTCAATTCAACAAAGATTTAAATATAAGCTATTTTCCCAAACAGTACAAGAAGAAAACCTAGACATTTGATTTTTAATCCTGAAGTGTCTAGATTAAAAAAAAAAAAATCTCCCCAAAGCAAACAAAACACCACTGTAAACAAATTAAAAACTAAGGGAAAAATAATCTTATATCGCAAAGGGTTTATGTCTCTCATAGATAAAGATCTCTTTGAAACTAATAAGGAGAAAGATCAACAACTCAATCTTAAAAATGGGCAAAGAACTTCAAAAGTTATTCCACAAAACCCAAAATTTCCTAAAACATACAAAAAATTGCTAAAGGGAAAATGCAAATTAAAATTTGATGCCAGTTTTTTACTTATGGATTGGCCAAATATCCTATAATTTAATAACTTACTTTGTTGTTGATACCTGTGGTAAAACAGGCAGTCTTTCACATCACTGGTGAATGTATGAATTTGTACAATCCCCATGGAAGGAAATTTGACAATATATGTCAAAATTAAAGTACATAGATCTTTTATCTCAGCAACTCCACTTCTATTTACAGATGCGTGAAATGACAAATAATGTTGTTCATCTTCTATGTTGTACTTCAGATTTACTACTAATAAAGAATAATCAGAAAATTTGTAAAAAATAACTATAGATTTAACTTTCCTTTTAACATGCTATTAGTTGATAGTCAAAAAAGATAATTTCTTTCTTTAAATACTCAAATATTTTTATTGATTTATAATTTTACTAGCTTCTATTTACCTTTATGTTTTTCATCTCATATAATACATTTTAAACTAATTTCAAATGGCTCAAAACTGTGAAACTAATAGAAATCTACTCAGAATCAACAGATAATAGGCTACTTTAAAACATTAAAATAGATATTAATGTGTGGAGGACATATATATATATAGAGAGAGAGAGATTAAAAAGTCACAAAACCTTACTAAGAACTATTTTTTAAAATAGTAAGGAGCCATAACTGATTTCTAATGTGAAAACTGAAATTTGTTAGAATGCTATTTTTCTAATGATAAATGGAAATCTATCAAATTTTCCATGTAATGTAATTTTCTTTTGTAAGTTGGCAAAAGTTGGAAAATTTAAATACATGAAAAAGAATATACTTGGTGGGCTTCCCTGGTGGCGCAGTGGCTGGGAATCCACCTGCCAATGCAGGGGATGCGGGTTCGATCCCTGGTCTGGGAAGATCCCATATGCCACGGGGCAGCTAGCCCCGTGCGCCACAACTAACTGCTGAGCCCATGTGCCACAGCTACTGAAGCCAGCACGTGCCTAGAGCTGGAGCTCCGCAACAAGAGAAGCCACCACAATGAGAAGCACATGCACCACAACGAAGAGTAGCCCCCACTCACCAGAACTAGAGAAAGCCCCCGCGCAGCAACGAAGACCCAACGCAGCCAGAAATAAACAAATAAATTAAAAAAAAAATGTACTTGGTATGTTTGGGGAATTCAATCTACCAGATATATTAAAATAATATGTAAAGGTATAATAGTTTTAAACAGTGTGGTAGTGGAACAAAAATAAATTGATAAATAGAACAGAAAATCAGAAAGTAATTCACATTTGTATCACAATCTAGCATACAATTAAGGTGACATCCAAGTGTCTGATGAAAGAATGTGTTATTCTAAAAGTAAAGGTTAATCATTTTTTACAAAAGTGAAATTACATTCCGGTATTACCCATTATACAGAAGTAACTATCAGTTGGATTAAAGATCTAAATCTAAAAAATGAGATCATAAAGGGATTTGTTTTTAACGTAAACATTAACTTACTCTTAGGATCAGGATGGTCTTCCTAAATATAAATGCAAATAAATAATTTATAAAAGGAAAAATTAAAATTCAAATTAGATAACATATAATTTTATCCTTAAATTTCTTAATAAATTAACTTTGGAAAGGTAAGATGCAACAGGCACTCTCAAGCACTACTGATGAGAGTGTAAACCAATATATCTTCTCTGAAGGGCAGTAAAAGTGTGCAGACCTTTGATCCAGCAATGTGGCTTCTAGAAATTGATCAAAAATAAATAATCAGATAAGAATATAAACATGTTATGTAGAGAGGTATTTGTTACAGAGTTGTTTATAATAGCAAAACCTTGGAAAACCTGAAAGCTAAATATTTGATAATAAGGAGGTTGTTTAAAAAACCACAGTATATCTACATGGACTAACTACTAAAAAATTATTACAAACGATGTCATGGAAAAAAAATTAAGGACATCTCCACAAAAAAACAAAAAAAAAATTCATGTTCAGAATATATTATTAAACTAGTAGGCCAGAAAGTACTATTTTAAAAATAATTTTGTTAAAAAGAAAATGTATGTATAGAAAAACACTGGAAGAAAATACTTCAAAATGTTAATGGCACATAACTCTGAATAGTAGTAGCCTAATGAATGATTTTTACCTTTTTTCCCTTTGCTAGCCCCTAGTTTCTAAATTTCCTACAACAAATCTGCGTCATCCCTGTGATTTAAAATTACTATTTAAAGGAGAGAATAGAGGGCTTCCCTGGTGGCACAGTGGTTGAGAATCTGCCTGCCAATGCAGGGGACACGTGTTCGAGCCCTGGTCTGGGAAGATCCCACATGCCGCGGAGCAACTGGGCCCGTGAGCCACAATTACTGAGCCTGCGCATCTGGAGCCTGTGCTCTGCAACAAGAGAGGCCGTGATAGTGAGAGGCCCGTGCACCGCGATGAAGAGTGGCCCCCGTTTGCCACAACTGGAGAAATCCCTCTCACAGAAGCGAAGACCCAACACAGCTATAAATAAATAAATTAAAATTTAAAATAAATAAATAAATAAACTCACTTGGAGTTGAATTCAGATAGACTGGAAAAGTATAAACAGAATTAACAGACTGCCCCCACCCCAAGCACAATCGCCCACAGGCTCATGCCAAATTTTGAGACACAGCATCTGTGGCTGATTCAAGTACAGGTTTTCTGGCAAGAGGGCCTGGCTTTCTAGGTGTAGATAGCCAGAGGCAGAACTGCAACTAAGATAACTGTGAGTAACAGTCTCACTCTAAAACATAAAAAAATAAAAATAAAATAAAATAAAAAATAAAGGAGAAAATAGAAAAATTCTTTAAAAAGATAATGTAAATTTTTTTCTATTTTTATGATTTAATAATCAATGACATGCCATTTATTAGAAATTGCACTGATTCCTTGTTATAATTTGTACTCTATAGTTAATTAACCAACTAATAATTCTACCACTTGACTTTCAAATCCTTTAACTGTGAGATTCTTTGTAAAGAATTTGGAAAACATCATTGCCCATTTTATGTACCTATTAGGGTAATTGTTAAAGTATTCACTTAAGTCTATGCATTTACACTTTCATGAAGATATTTTGCAACCTCAGCCTTTTAAGTTTGAAAATTAGATGCAAGTCTTTCACCTTAATTTGATATTTTCTCACTTCCTCTTAGAGAGACAATTAGTAACAAATGAAACACAGACATTAAACAAACACACTGAAGATGAAAAATTTTCTGGCACTTGCATATATCCATTGGCTACAGAGCCCTGAAATAGTTTGTGATGAAAGCATACCCTATGAAGGGCAATTTCAAAGCCTGCATTTCATTGACTTCATAACTGAAAGTCAGAATTATCATATTCGTATAAAGTAGATGTCAAAACAGAGTAATTATAAATAGCTCTTTTAATGAGCCACAATTTCCTATTGCTTTCATAAAGCTTCCTCCAAAGTATGAAAGGAAATATTTTTATGTTGTCTTAAACCAACAGGATTCCTTCTCAATTCATCAGCAAATTAGATTTCAAAAAGATTATTTGACAAAGTTGACACAATGAAAATTAATGCCACATTCATTTCCTGCTAATTGCATCTCTACTTAATTATCGGGGCCCCCCAGTCCTTCAGAAAATGAAGGGAAGAAGGCCAACATCTGCAAAAATGAGAACTTTTCTCTTTTTTCTCCTCAACATATAGAAAATGCTTAGGGACTACTTTTTCCCTATGTAATCATCTAGAACGTTGGGTCTGGTCCTCCCACAAAGCACACACCCCTAGTTGAGAAGAGACATGTTAAGAAGTAGACCTCACACCTTCCAATACCACGTAGTACTCTGATGTTCAGTGCACCACCCCAAAGGGAGCCTACGGGCCCTGAAGAAGGGTAATGCGCACACATGTACTGAATGTCTCATTCTTACACATTCAGATAACCTCACAGATAATCTAGTTCAAAAACAGTAGGTTGGCAGAGGGTTGAATAAATCTCCCCAAACTGCCCATGCATTTCTATTCTTAACCCCACCTTCTCTCTTATTCTTGAGCCTCTCTTCAACTATGTTTTTATAGAATAGTGCTGACTTCTAGGATTGTATAGAGTAATCTCTAATAAAACACCTCTGAACTGTGGATGATGGCAAAAGGGCAACTGGGATCACTAACATATTTATAGTTGGATGCCCCTGAAATGAGAAAAGGGAAATGGGAAGTTCTTGCATGCATACTTATTTTGCTTACACTAGCTTCATTTGTACAATCCTTAGGAGTTGGATTTGATTCTAAGAGTTAATTGAATGGGGTGGGGTCTGACGGGAAAGCCAAGGCATTTGGTCTTGCCAAGTCTTATCTAAGGGAGGCTTGAGTCGTTGGCCATGGGAGAGCCTCCCTGAGGGAGCAACACAACTGCTTGCATCAGGGATATGGGGCTGCCGTTCCATAATGACCCCCAAGCTCTTGCTCACACAGTCCAGGCATCCGTGTAGCTCTCAGAGGCACCCAGAGACCAATGGGTCACTACCGATGATGAAGGCACAAAGTAAGGCAGAGTTTCCCTTCATCCAAACCCCCTTCCTGAGGTAGATGCGTTAGGAAGTTGCATTCCCTCCTTTAAGTCATGTCTTTGCCATGTAGAAACTCAGGCTTTTCAGATGCAGGAAAAGCCATGTCCATCCACCAGCACCCCTTTTCCCCTTCACTAATTACTAATGTAAACCTTGTGCAGTCAGACTAAAACAAAACAAGGTTGCCATGCAAGTTGTGTTCCTTGACCTGCTTTGAATTTGAGTGTCTTCTAAAGCACTGGGCAAGATGAGCCTGGGGGGCCTCGAGGAAGGTATTGCTCTATCTTCCTCAGAAGTTTCAGAGGTCTGAAGCAAGAGTATCTAACAGACTCGTCTCAGAGGCACAGATTCCCTTTCTTACAGATAAGACCAAACTTCTTGGGATTCTATATCCCACATCACTGGTAAAGACGGGATCCAGAATTCTGGGTCCTCTTGAAAAGATTCTAACACCTCCCTGGCCAGCAGTCACAGCCTCATCCTCATCGTTGGGCTTGAGACACTTAGGACTGATTTCTCCCTGCTTAGCTCAGACCCCACCAGGAGCCCAGGACCACCAAGTCACCCCTCATCCCCAGGACTCTGATCTCCATATGGTGCTATGAGCTGAGAGGTAACACCCCAAGTCACCACTTTCCAGTCCTGGCCTCTGATTTTTAGTTCTCTGTCACACCTACTGCCACCTGAATTGTATATATTTTACTTATTTAGTTGCTTGTCTCCCCTGTTCACAGAAGTATAAAGTTCGTGCAAAGATTTTTGTCTCTTTTGTTCACTGTTGTATTCCTACTACCTAAAACACATTGTAGGTGCAAATGTATGTGAATAAATGAATGAATGCACACCTGTATTGTGCCTTTGGAAGAGCCAAAATTAAATAAGAAAATTGATTCTTTGAGTTCTTTTAGCTTCTCTTTTGAAAAGTCTGTCTTCTATTTCACAGAGAAGAGCTTTCAAATGGAGAGCTTAGGAGGCATCGTGTGGTGGGAAGGAGGGTGCTTATCAGATTTTTTTCCTAATTAAGTTTGTTTTAATTTACCACTAGGATTAGTGGTACATATATTGATAGGAGGCATATCAAGGTGATCTAGTAGAGACAGACTGGTTTCCAGGGGAAACTGTGTCAGCTTGATATTTTACTGCTTTATAACCTTGCTAGGGACACCTAACTTCTGTTTCTTAAGAAATGACTGCATGTAACCTATGAGTCACTTCAGTGCAAAATTAATGTAATGTTTTAGCCAGTATTATCTACAATGATATATTTCATCTAACAATAGGGATTGGACTATTTACAAGTTAAGGAAGCCTCGAGCATTGACTGAATATGTGATTTGTCAGCATTTGGTAAAGGGAGTCAGAAAATGGGACTTGATATCAGGGCAGAGGGAGAACTGATTGCAGGGAATAATATTTCATTTTAGAAATCAAACTGTGCAACTGAAAAAGATATCAGAAATGTGGCATAAAACAGGGACAAAGGAAACTTGCTAACCAATATCTTTTCTGGCATATAGTGATTGGGAAACTCTCTAAGGATGGCTGAGGCTGAGGTAGGAAGCCCTTGCAGTAAGACCTCTGATGTTTAAATGTAGCTCTGAGTTGCTTCAAATCAAACCCTCAGAAATGTTAAACCTCTTTTGAAACATATTTATGGTTGGTTGCCCCTCAATTGAGAAAAAGGAAATGGGAAGTTCCTGCATGCATACTTATCTTGCTTACACTAGCTTCATTTGTACAAGGTGATGGCAAAGGGCAGCCAGTAATGCTGCTGCTGCTCTGGGTAGTAACTAGCCAGGCCTGAGTCCTCTCCTCCTTTCACCCATCACTTTTATGCATTCTGCAGAAAGGTCCATAGAGCAACATACCTGCCTTCTGGAAGGCTAAGCTCAGTTAGTTTCCAACAACATTAAATAACAAAATAGTTGGCAGTGTAGTATCCAAATCTTAAAAGCCTGTTCATTCCATCTTTCTGTGTTGGGATTTAAAACATAGGTAAGATGCAGGGCACCAGGGGCTGATGGCCTGTTTGAAGATGTGGGATTCTCAGTGTCTGTTTTATCCTACCCACTTTGATTTGATTTGATGATTTCTTTAAGAATGGAGATAGGTGACAGTAAGCAGCAGCAAAGGAAGAAAACTGCAGTGTAGAGGAGGGCATGCGAGCCTCTCAAGCCAGGTGGATGGCAAAAAACTTAACTGGATTCTGTTTTAACTCCCAGTAAATGCAATAGTCAGATTCCTAAACTCAGTGAAGTAATCAGCCACCATGCAATGTCATCTGAGATGTACTGAAAGCTGTTCAACCCATCAAAAATAGTGCCCCTTCTAGCCCACCAACGTACATGTCCACATACACATTCATACATACTTTCATGCTCATAATTTCTTTTATTTTTTAAATTTTCATAATTAATGTCACTAAAAACTTGAGAAAAATAGCTAGTACATCAGGTATTAATGACACCAATTAAGTCACATATATTTTTCTTGGGTTTACCAGATGACTAGATCATCAAACATAGGCCCAGTTAGTTTAAATGTGGGGAAGAGTAAACCCAGGATAACAGGGAAACCGTAGGAAGGTACTGTACCAGAGAAAGAGAGAATGCCTGACACAGGTGCCTTTAGGGTGAGAGAGGGAGCCATGAACGCTGGGAGGTTGAAATGAACCGACATGTCTGCTGATGGTGCATGTTGAGGGAAATAGTTGCCTTTTTCATATGTTTCCTCAATGACTGATCTAATACTAATAATTAACCTAACAACTAAGAGTAGCACTAGCTTTCATTTATTGCAGGGGAGAAAACTGAGACTAAAGTATATAAATTACCATCCGATATACAGCTGAGATTTGAACCATGCTCTATCCAACTTCAAAGCCATAGTGTCTAACCACTTGTTCTCAAAGTAGCCCTGGGCCAGCAACATCACCATTATCTAGAAACTAGTCAGAAATGCACATGTCTGAGCCCATCCCAAATCTACAGAATCAGAAATTTTGGGAGTGGCACCCAACATTCTGTGCCTTAACAAGGCTTCTAGGTGATTCTGATGCTCAAAGTTTGAGAACCATGGACTTCTTCACAGGTGTCTGTTAGGGAGTCTGTTCTCTTTCAAATAAAGGATGTGTGTGTTGGGGGAAGCTAGGGGAGTAAAAGGTGAATAATTGTTAGTCAGTGGTATTGGAGATAATGTTATACCAGGACAAGAAGTAAGACAAGGCTGGAAAGGAAGGGTTAGACACAAAATGCCCTGGAGTCAAAGCAAGGGCACTTAGGTTGGAGAGGATCCAGGAATGGTAAACCCAAATAGGGGCAAATGCAGGTCCCCCAGGGCCTAGAAGTGATGTAGGCGGGACATACCAGGAGGATGATATTCAAGGTAAGCTGTCAAGAATGGTCGCACCCAAAGAGATTTCTTAATAACAAAGCCGTGATCATTGAGAACGAAATTCAACTGATTTTTAAAGGCAGCAAAAGTCACTAAGGAAGGCACCGTAATGAAAGGAAAGGCAATGTGAGACACTGATCTACTATGAAGTGATTGTTTCAAGTAAATAATTTTCTGAATTTAAGTTACGAAAACAATTAACATTTTATAAGTCATAAATATATTTAAGAATATTTTAATCCCTTTAAATAGCTGTGTCAACGTCTAATTGACATAAAATGAACTCCACATTTTTTAAGTGTACAATTTGATGTTTTGACATATGTATACCTGTGAAACTATTATTATAGTTGGGAAAGTGCCCATACCTATCACTCCCAAAACTTTCCTCATGTTCCTTTGTAATCCTTCCCTTTAGCTCTTCTCTGCCCCATCCCAACCCAGGCAACCTCTGTTCTGCTTTCTGTCATTATACATAAATTTGCATTTCTTAGAACTTGGTATACATGTAATTGTTCAATATGTACTCTCTTGTCTGAATTCTTTCATTCAGCATGATTATTTTGAAATTCATTCATGTAGCGTGTATCCTAATTCATTTCTTCTTTATTTGTGAATGGTACCCAATTATATAGATATACCACCATATAATTTATCCATTCACTTGTTGATGGACATTGGACTGTTTCCAGTTTTTGATTATTACAAATAAAGCTGTCAAACATTCTCGCACAAGTCTTTTTATGGATATATGCTTTATTTTCTATTGTGAAAATACCTAGAAGTGGAATACTAGATCATATGGTATGTGTATATTTCACAATTTTTTCTTTAATGTCAAACTATTTCAAAGTGGCTGTATTATTTGAAATTTCCATCAAAAATGTGTGAGAATGCCTATTCCTGTACCTGTCACCAGTGCTTGGGATCATCAGTCCTGTTTAATTTTGGCTACTCTAATAGAAGTGTATTATTATTCTATTATGGTTTTAAATTGCATTTTTCTAATGGCTAGTGATGTTGAGCATCTTTTCATATGCTAATTTTCCATCTGTATATCTGCTTTAGAGAAATGTCTGTTCGAATCTTTTGCCACTTTTTTAAAGTTGGGTTTTTGTTTCTGTATTATTGAGTTTCCAGAGTTCTTTATATGTTCTAGAGACAAGTTCTTTATTAGACATATGATTTGCAAATATTTTCTTCCAGTCTGTGGTATGTCTTTTCATTCCCTTAACAGTGTCATTTGAAGAGCAAAAGTTTTTAATTATGACAAATTCCAATTTATCAGTGTTTTCTTTTATAAATTTTGCTTTTAGTGGTGTAACGAAGAAATCTTGGCCTAACCCAGAGTCAAAAGTATTTTTCCTGTTTTCTTCTAGAAATATTTTACATTTGACATTTAGGATGATGATTCATTTTGCATTATACTGTGAATATGATGAAAGGAATTGATTTTTTTTTAATATGGATATCCAGTTGTTTTAATACCATTTGTTAAAAAGACTATTTTTTCTCCACTGAACTTTATTTGTACATTTGCTAAAAATCTGTTGTCTATTTATGCCTATATACATTTTCATCTATTTCTGAACTCTCCATTCTGTTCCACTAAGGTTATTTTGGCTATTCTAGTTCCTTTGCATTTCTTTCTGAATTTTAGTATCAGTTTATCAGTTTCTACAAAAGAAAAAGTCTGTTTTGATTGGCATTACATTGAATATTTTACATCAATTTGAGGAGAATTGACATTTTATCAGTATTGAGTCTCCCAATTTATGATTATGTCTATTTATTTAGTTCTTTAATTTCTCTCAGCAGTGTTTTGATCAGTTTTATTCCAAAGTATTTTATTTTTTTAATGTTACTGTAGTTAGTATACATTTTAAAAAATCTTATTATTTGCTAACATATAGAAATAAAATTGATAGTTGTATATGGATTTTGGATCCTGAAACATTGTTAAACTCAATTATTAAATCTAGGGGTTTTTTTTTGTTTTGGGGTTTTTTTTTTTTTGTAGATTCCATTGGAATTTCTACATAGACAAGCACGTTACCAGCAAAGACAGACAGTTCCATTCCTTTCTTACCAATCTGAGTGCCTTTTAGTTCTATTCTTCTGTCTTATTACACTTGCTAGAATATCTTAAACGGTATTGAATGGAAGTGCTAAAACCATACAGCCTTGTGCTTTAAAGATATGGAATAAAACTCATTCAGTCTTTCCCAATTAAATGTGCTTTTACCTGTAGCTATTTCACAGATGCCTATATCAGGCTGAGGAACTCCCTTTCTATTCCTACTTTGCCAAGAGATTTTATCAGGGATGGAGACTGAGTTTTGTTAAGAGTTTTTTAGGGCTTCCCTGGTGGCGCAGTGGTTGAGAGTCCGTCTGCCGATGCAGGGGACACGGGTTTAAGCCCCAGTCCGGGAAGATCCCACATGCTGCGGAGCTGCTGGGCCCGTGAGCCATGGCTGCTAAGCCTGTGCATCCGGAGCCTGTGCTCCGCAACGGGAGAGGCCACAGCAGTGAGAAGCCCGCGTACCACAAAAGAAAAAAAAAAAAGTTTTTCAGTATCTATAGAGATGATCATGTGATTTTCTTTTATAATTATAAATATAGTGAATTATGTTGATTATTTTTAAATATTAAGCCAAGCTTCCATTTCTCAGATAAACTTCATTTGGTCATGAAGTACTATCCTTTTTAAATGTTGTTGGATTTTATTTGCTAAATTTGTGTTTAAATTTTTTATATAAGTTTATGAGGCATATTAATCTGTAGATTTCTGTTCTTATAATGTCTTTGTTAGGTTTGGGTATCAACGTATTGCTGACTACATAGAATGGGTTAGGAAAATAGTCTGTCTTTTTAATTTTCTGGAAAAGTTTGTGTAGAATTAGTGTTAATTTTCCCTTATATGTTTGGCAGAATTCACCAATGAATTATGAAGTTTTATGAGCTGCAGTTTTCTCTGTGGAAAGGTTTTTAACACAAATTTATTTAATAGGTGTAGGGTGATTGGGTTATTTCATCTTGAGTTATCATTGGAAATTTGTGTCTTCAAAGAATATACTATTTCATCTAAGTTTCTGAATTTGTAATCATAAGATTGTTAATATTCCTTTAGAATTCTTTAATATCTTCCAATTCTGTAGGTATTTAATCTTTCTTATTTCTGATATTGATAATTTATCCTTTCTACTTTTTTTCTGATTAGTCTAGTTAAATATGTATTAATTTTATTTTCTCAAAAAACCAACTTTGGGGTTCAATGATTTTCTCTAATATTTCCTCTCTTATATTTCATTGATATCTGTTCTACTCATTGTGTCCTTCCTTCTACTTACTTTGGGTTTAATTTGCTCTTCTTTTTCTAATTTCTTAAGGTAGGATCTGACATAATAAATTTTATACCTTTCTCTTTTCCTAATACAGGTGTTTCTATAAACACCCCAAGTTCTACTTTAGCATCACCTGCCAATTTTCATATGTTGTGTTCACACATTTATTAAATTTAGAATACTTCCTGATGTTCTTTTGAATTTTTTCTCTGAATCATAGGTTATCTAAAATGTGTTAATTTGTTTCCAAATATTGGATATTTCCCAGGTGTCTATGTTATTGATTTCAGATTTAATTTCACAAAGATGAAAGAACATGTGTTTATTACTCAATTTTTAAAATTTTTAATAAGACCTGTTTTATGGCCGAGAATACATTTTATCTTGGAAATATTCCATGTGTGCCTGTAAAGAATATATATTCTGCTGTTTTTGAGTATGGATTCTATAGCTATTAATTAAGCCAAGTTGATTGATAGTGTTGCCTTTCATATTCTTATTGCTATTCTGTCTAGTTTGTTCTATTAATTATTGAGAGAGGGGTATTGAAACCTCTGACTACACTTGGATTGTCTATTTCTTCTAGCAGTTTTATCAGCTTTGTAACCTATACTTTGAAACTCTTTTATTATGTGTATCAATAT
Organism: Mesoplodon mirus; assembly: GCF_964341445.2. Classification (NCBI taxonomy): domain Eukaryota; kingdom Metazoa; phylum Chordata; class Mammalia; order Artiodactyla; family Ziphiidae; genus Mesoplodon; species Mesoplodon mirus. Next base: position 23,207,568 of record NC_138984.1, on the reverse strand, counting down.
TTAGGATTTATTATGACCCCTTCATAAATTGACTTCTTTCTGATTATTATATGACATTCTTCATGCCTTTATATTCTTCTCTCAGTAATCTACTTTGTGCTGACATTAAAATAGCTAATCGAGCTTCCTTTTGTTTAGTGTTAGATGCTGTGTCTTGTTCTATCATTCTACTTTTATCTATTTCTGTTTGTATATTTGACGTCTTTTTCTTATAAGCAGAATAAGATTGGGTGTTGCTTTTTAATCCAATCTGATCATCATTAGTGGTCTATAGAATTCTTGGTTGACGAGTTTTGGGGTTTTTTTTTTTCCAGTACTTTGAAGATGTTGCTCCACTGTATTTTCCCTTGCCTTTTTTGTTCAGACAAGCTGTCAGCTGTTATCTTTATTCCTGTGAACATGTTTCCCTCCAACCCCACCTCCTCACCACTTTTAAGATTTTCTCTTTACCACTGTTTTTGTGCAATGTGATTATTATATATCTCGACATAGTTTTCTTAGTGTTTCTTATGCTTGTGCTTCAATAACTTCTGTGGATTTATAGTTTCATCCAAATTTGGAAAAAATTCAGCCTTTATTTCTTCAAATATTTTTTTTCTGTCCTCTACCTTTAGGAACCCGAATTAAACAGGTATTAGGCTGCCAAAACTTGTTTCACACATCATGCTCTATTCACCTTTCCTGATTCTCCATTCTGTTTGATTTTCATTTTGTATAGCTTCTACTGTTAATGTCTTAAAACTTACTAATCTTTTCTTCTGCATTATCTAATCTGACAATAACCATATCTAGTATATTCACACTTCGTACTTTTTATCTCTAGAGGGTAGATTTTTTGTTGTTGGTTTTGGTTTTGCATTCCTGGCTTCAATTTTTATTTTTTTAATATATGGAAAAAAGTTATAACTTATTTTTTCCTGCTTATTCTAATAGGTGTTGGCTCTAGATCCTTTTTGTTTTTCTTTCTCTTGTTATTGAAATGTCATACATTATAAATTTTACTTTGTTAAGTGCTGGACATTTTGCATTTCTATAAATATTTTTGAGATTTTCTGCAGTACAAAGTTAAGTTACTTGGAAATATTTTCTTCCTTTTACATCTGGCTTTTAAGAATTGTTCAGCAGGACTAGAACAGTGCTTAGTCCAGGACTAATTATTTCCCTACTAAGGTAAAAATTATTGACTACTGGATTCAATACCCTGCTAATCATATGATTTTTCAGTCTGGCTGGTGGGGATGGTACTTTCCCCAGCCCTACTCCCTGTTAGTTCTTTCCCTGCCTTGGGTAGTTTCCTCACATGCATACCCTGATCAGTACTCAGCTGAATGCTTGAGGGAAACCATCTGCAGGTCTCTGGAGTTCTGTCTCTGGGCAGCTGTTCCCTCACCAGTACTCTGTCCTGAAAACTCAAGGTGCCTTGCTCTCCACAAAACCTTAGCTCTGTTTCCTCAACACTGGGAGTCACCAGGGTTTCACTACCAAGAACTATGAACTAGAAATTCCCAAGGCAGAAACATAGGGCAATCATAGAACTCCCCTTATTTGCTTCCCTTTTTTCAGGGATAACTGTCCTTCTTTGCCCAATATCCAGTGTCTTGAAAATAATTGTTTCACATATTCTATTTGTTTTTCATGATTTCTAGTGGGGGTGTAAATCTTCTCAATTACTCTACCTTGGACATAACTGGAAAAGCATAGTTTAATTTCATAACTTGTATTTTTCAACAGAGACCCACGCTTGTACAATCTCTACCTGTCACAACAGTGCTGAGCAATTCATAGTTAAACAAATTAAAATAGTAATATCCATTGCCCTCTCAATAACTGCCAAGTGGTTGTCACTCAATAAATAATGAGTACCTACTATGTCATAGCCATTTTGCTAGATAGTTTACACAAATTATTTCTATTCTTAATAACACACTATGAGGTTTTACCTCTTTTTTAATTTTACCTCATGTAAATGAGGGAAATTAGGTTTAGGGATGTGAAATAATGCGCCAGATACTCAGTAAGTTATGTATTTAGCTTTCAAATTCAGATGATTCTGATTCCAAGGACTTTTCACTTTCCATAGGTCTATGGTTATTATTTACCATAAAATACAAATAGGACATTTAATAATGGATTATCTAATTGTGCTTTCCAGCTGAGGATATTAAAACATTTCTAACTTACCACCTTAAAAGATTTAGCTGACTAGTAGAATTTTAAAAGAGATTTTCTGTAGATCAGCAGGGAAAGACAATTTATATTGCACGAATGAAAGTGATAAAATGAAAAGAATATAAAGTGGGTAATTTTGTTACTCAGATTAATGCCAAACACTAAGAACAAGAATCTGTAGTAGAAGAGAAGGGGGCCCAGAAATTCAGAAATCTGAAGGAAGCCTCAGAGGAGGAAACTGCTCCATTTGACAAACCACCAAACAGAGTACATGGTTGCTGACTTAGCAATAAAACATTTGGACTTTTTAGAAGTGGTATTATTTTGGTGGCTTACAACCCCCTTCTTAGATATTGAAGATACGAGCTTTTTAAAACTTAATATTACCAAGTTAAACTTCGTTAAAGGTATCCAATTTTTTTTTGACTTAAAAGTATTACCAAAGAAGCATGTTCTTTTTATTGAAAGACACTCTCAGATCTTGGTTTAAATATTTTAAATAAATAAAATTTTAATAAATATTTTCAGTACAAAATAAACCATTTTTAAAACATCTGTGTTACTGTAACTATTACAAAACATCAAATGATTGCATTTTACTACTGAATTACCCAATGATGAAAAGTACACAAAATACGGTAAAGCTAAGAAAACCCCATACATTTTGTGCTAATGATGCTATCAAAGAGTCAGGAATGACCAGTTAGCTCCAATGTAACCAATGCAGTCAACTACAACCCTACATGAGAAGTGGGTCTGCTTCAGAGTCATACTTCCTCACTAAAAGCTCTTAAAGTATCATGGGTACAATGTATATGGGAGTATGAAAAGAAAATATAATAGCATTTGAGATCTCTGCTTCCTCAGGGAAAACTGAAAGCAAAATATCACCTTGGAAGGTATTAGAACAAAATAATAAATTTTCTAAAACTACTCTTTATTCATTTCAGCTTCTTAAAATTTCCTACATTGAAGTAAAATGTAAACTTTGACTATTTCATTCTTGTTGAAGAGAGACCTAAGAAAAAATCTTGGCTGTACAAATGAATACTCATGATATGATTACTTTTCTTTGTAGCATGGTTGTAAAGAATAGAAAGGGAGCTGATTTTCCCTAAGTCACAGCATTCTTCAAGCATCCAAGGAACTTAGAGCTAAATCCTGTAGAGGGAAAAGAAACTCTAATAACTTTAAACAGGGTTTGACTTTAAAAAAAAATGCAAAGGGCAAAGTGATGTTACATCCAAGTCCTCAGAGAAACTATTAATATATGTAAAACAATATGGTGACAGTGTGGATACAGATAAAGACCCATTATAGAATAAATATAGTTCTAAGAAGAGGGCTGGACAGCAGACTCTATAAATTTTTCCCCAGTTACTTTCTAGAGAAAATTGAAAATCATAGAAAAATAGAATTTTAAAACTGAAAGGGACCTTGGAAATTATTTGATATAAATCTTTGGTTTTGCACTTGAAGAAAAACCCAAGGATGGCAAGTGAAGGTGAAATCTTCGAAGACTAAGCAGAAAGAGCCAGGACTACAACACAGCTTTGCTACTCTCAGGGGACCCATGTTTTAAACTAAAGAAATACATATTCTGTGTGATATCCCACAGGTATTTGTTGGTTTGTTTTTATTTAACAGGAATGCTTGTACATTTTTGACAAGTATTTTATAGAATTTAATTTGTTTTTATATGCTGCTGGGTGTTGAGTGCCAATCAAATGATTCTTAAGGCTATTTTTGATTTTGTAAGTACTTGTGTACCTACAAGTAAAAATTGTGGTTAGAATGTTAATGACAATATTTATTAAAGATTAGGGGATCTGGCATGTTAATAAATTTGGGAAACACCATGCCCCAGGGCCAACTTGAAGGAAGGAAGGAAGGGATGAAAGGAGGAGGGAAAGAAGGAACCGATTTCAAAGTAATTCTTGGGAGAAAAGATGCCAACATTTTTTAGTGAAATGTTGAAAAATGGCTGATGAGAATTCCTTTTTAGCATCCATATCTATCTAGTGACACATATTGTTATTGTCATGATGAATATATCCTGCAGCACAAGAAAATTAAAATATCAACTCTTCTGTGCTCAATTCAGTTTAGCAAGTATTTATTGCCCTCCTTCACTCAGTCAACACTTATATATTGAGTACCCACCACATACCAGCTGTGTTGCTGGAACTGCTAAAAATGCAATGGTGAGCAAGATTAGTCCCTACCTTCAAGAAACCTCCAGGTTTAAGGGAAATCTAGGCAAGCAAACAAAAAAGAGCCAATGAATTGTTATTGCAATATGCTCAAAGAAAATTATAGCAAAAATCTGCCAAAGAGTGCCTAGAGGGAGAAAAAAGTAAACAGAACTTTGTCACTTTGGCTATATTGGAAAGAATTAATTATAAGTAACCAATATGGGGAAATCTACTGATCCTCATGCTTTCCCTTCTACAGAATCTTTGAACTATTATGTCCACTAGTTTGAGCACAGCTGCAAAGACTGATTTCATGTACTTGTAATTTAATGTGTTTAATGTATTTTTATTGGTGTCTGGTTATACAAAGGATTGACAGAGTGTTAGGAATTGGTGGGTCAAATAGATGTTTGCCCTACTTCCTGTTCTCTACTCACACAATAATAAAATAAAAATAGGAATTAAAGATTAGAGCCCAGGAAACTAAGGAGATACAGATTGGAAAGTCTATTTTAAAAGTTCTGTGAGTTTCTTTTTTTTCTTCTCTTTGCTCCCACACCACTTGATATTTCTCAATCATCATTCCTCCATGCCTCTGACAGTTCTAGATACTTAAATCATCCATAATTACAATTAAAACACCAGCAGGTAAAGAACAATCTAATCCCAAATGATAACATCTGTGACATATTCCTTTAATTCTTAGAACTGGAAAATATTGACTTCCACTATTGTTTCAGGGACTTCAACAGAAAATGCCTAAAGTTGTTTGAAAGACCCCCTATAGGAAAATAAAAGTATTTGCCTTTCAAAGAATAAGCAAGCAGAAATAATAGAACCTCAGTTCGTAGCCCCTACTGAGATAAATGAGCACATCATGGGGCAGCTTCAGACTAGGCACCAACTACTATGTAGAAAATAAATAAGCTACAAGGATGTATTGTACAGCACAGGGAAATACAGACATTATTTTATAATACTTTAAATGGAGTATAATCTAAAAATATTGAATCACCACATTGTACACCTAAAATTAATATATTACTGTAAATCAACTCTACTTTAATTTTTTTTTTAAAAAAATTAATTTTGCCCAAGGTCATTTATGAAATGTATGTTCTTGATTACAAACCATCTTTTTTCCCACAAGAATTTTTAAAGGTTATTTCAATGATTTCTCAAAAATTTTTACTGTTGGTACAAATGTCTCAGTAATCTTCCCAGTGTGCAGAAGATAACATTGTCCAGACTGGCCATGTTCTAAGCTGCATTACATTCCTGGAAATCTCTTGGGAGAAGAAAGGTTTCAAAGCTTAAATCCTGCCCCCCAAAAGCTTGTAGACTCTTTAATTTGCATCTCATGGGTACGTATGTGAAATTTAAATGGAAAACTAAGGTCATTCATAGAAATTCATTGGAGACTAAAATTGACGAATTAATGAATAATTTAAGGCAAGAATGGGTAAAGTAGGCATTGTTTTATGCACTGTCAGATGAGTAGGTTAGATGAAAGTAAAGCTGTAAAAGGTAAATTTGCCTGTGAAATAGACATTTATTGGGCATCTATGTCAATTACTGTACACATGTAATTTCATTTAGTCTTCCCAACGGTCCTTGTACAGATGAGACTGAGGCTTAGAAACTTATCATTGGGTCACATAGTTGGAAAATTGTAGCACTTATTTTCACCACTCTTTCCTGTCCAAAGCCCATGCCCCTTCCACTAAACCACACAGCCAACATGTACTCTATAAGCAGACTTCCTGGGTGTAACACTGTCATTCATATACTTACATTAATAAAAGGAGAATTGAATGGGACCTTGGGGCCCTAGAGCAAACTCATGGGACTCTACAGGCTTTAATACTATAGATGTGCTCCGCCCTCTGCCTTTAGCTTCCTTATTTTCCCTGGTTGCTTTGATGAGCACTTGCTCAGTTGCAAATAACAGAAAACTAGCTCCAGCTGATGTCAGACAAAAAGTTTCACCTAACTGAAAAATCCAAGGGCACCAGCTCTATCTAGACCTAGATGAATCAAGGGACTCAGACAATATGAGGACTTGATTTTTTGTCATTCCTCTGTTCTGCATTTCTCTTGTTGGTTGCATTTTGAGGCCCTTCATGGTGACAAGATGGCTGCCAGCAGGTTCAGACTTACTTCCTCATATGTCTAAATCTAGTGGAGGATGAAGGAATGGATAGATATTTTATCTAACATTAGTATTTTGTGTGACTCACATTGGCAAAAATAAAGAAATTCCTGAACCAATCCCCCTCGACAGAAGAACGTGACACTCAGTTGGCCAAGCTAGAGCCACATTCCCATTCCTGAAAGTGGGGATGAAGACAATACCACTAGAGTCACAGGGTAGTGACAGTGGGTATTTTCCCAAGGTAAATAAAAGTACTATACTCAGAAAACAAGGTTAATGTTTCCTAAGTGTCAAAAAACATGACATTTCCATTCAGAATTAGAAGAAAATATAAGAATTTTCTATAAAAAAGTCTCATACACAGGCACCAAAGCTATAGGTGTTTGCGAATAACAGTGACATACACATCAAGGATAATTAAGACCAAGCAAACATTGATAGAAAATATATCATGGTCATGCTTCTGCATGTTTAACTCATACCTGATAGTGAGAACCACCTTTGTATACAAGGAATCCTGATATAGAACATCACCCAAAGACAGTCAACAGATGGAAGAGACCTAGAACACAGGTCCTATCTTTAACGGACTGGCATTCCATGTCACCATGGTGGCAGTAATCTCATCTGTTCAGAATATCTATTAGCATTTCATGGAACAGAGTTTGAGAAATGTTCCATTTTTATGCCTCCCCCTCAATGAATATTCATGTAGGAATATATAGAGCACTACACCTAGTTTACACGTAGCTTTTTTTTTTTTTAACATCTTTATTGGAGTATAGTTGCTTTACAATGTTATGTTAGCTTCTGCTGTATAACAAGTGAATCAGCCATATGTATACATATATCCCCATATCCCTTCCCTCTTGCATCTCCCTCCCACCCTAACCATCCCCCCCAGGTGGTCACAAAGCAGCCTGATCTCCCTGTGCTGTGCGGCTGCTTCCCACTAGCTATCTATTTTACATTTGGTAGTGTACATATGTAAATGCTACTCTCTCACTTCATCCCAGCTTACCCTTCCTCCTCCCAGTGTCCTCAAGTCCATTCTCTACGTCTGCATCTTTATTCCTGTCCTTCCCCTAGGTTCATCAGAACATTTTTTTTTTTTAGATTCCATATATAACACATAGCTTTTTGATATGCTGAGTTTGGGAAAGAAAGCACTGAGTTTTACAATTTTGGTGGTATCAAAAATATAGCTCACTTTTCTTGTCCTTCCTACAACCATTGGGAAACATAGTCAAGGTCAGGGGACAATCTGTATCTATGGATATGAGCAAAGCTACATCATTATCTTGGTCTCATTAACACATGTCTAAGTGAGCTAATCAATTATAAACGGGGTCCCTGATACTATGAGGAAAGAATTTAATCATCACAGGCACCTCAAAGATGGCATGCCAGTCTGAAAAGTCTACCCAGGGCAGATAGAAGAATCTGAGGGTTCAAAATGAACAGACTGCTATATCAGTATAACCTAATTTCCAATAATATTTTTGTTTTATTACCATCTGCCTTGTAATATTGAAAGAATAATTGAGAAAGAAGAAAATAATCTTATATTGAATAGTTTACATAGAGAGCAGGTCATTTCTCCTCACTTTGTGAGAGGAGAGGCTCTTTCATACATAAAAATTTATCAACCTACTACCTACAAGAAGGAGGTAGCATGGCGTCCTAGGGAGTGACAAGCACGGGGCACATGAGAACTATCGCTCAATTCACTTAGCAGTGTGACCTTGAGCAAGCCACTTCACCTATAGGGACTTGGTTTTCTCACTTGCAAAATGCAGTCAGTTAAGACCTGGCCTGCCTGCCTCTTGAGTCTGTTGTGAGAGCTAAATGTGTATGATAGTATTTTGTCAAATATGAATTATAGGAAGACAAAAGAGTGTATTTATAGAGAAATACTACAACATTTGAGGGGAAAATACTTTCTATTATTGCATAAGTAAACCATTCATTTTATTCCCTGATCTTTCTTTTTTAAAACCATTGTAGCCATCGTATTGATATAATACAGTGAAGTGGTTTCAAGCAGAGCCTGTGGCAATAGGGAGACCAACTCCCCAGTGCTGCTTGTGTGACCTTGAAGCAGCTCTTTAGCCTCCCAACACCTGAGACTCCCCATGTGTATTGAGGAAAATAATGTTCCTAATAAACTAATTATGAGGGTTAAATGAGATAGTGTATGTAAAATACTCTGTATAGCACCTGGCACATAACAGACACCCTAATTTGCCAGCATGTATTATCAGGAAGGGTATGAGATGTTATTTCCCTCAGGCTTGCTTCTTTCAGCTTCCCACCCTGCTCAAGGTCACTCTGATTGCCAAAAAAGCTCAATGCAGTGCCAAGAAGAACAGAAATCTTTGGTTCATTGTGGAAATGAAGGAATATACAGGAAGAAATGGAATCTGGTATGGGAAAGCCGTCCTCTCTAGCACACAGCAGTCTCACCGAGGCCCCTGAACTAATGCAAATTGCTTGTAACTGTTCAGCAAGCTACTGTCTGGCCCCCAGAGCCCTTCCTTTGAAAGCTTTACAGCTTGTATAAGCCCTTCTACTGGTTATCAGACCCAGACATCTTCCCAGAGAAATTCTCTCTTTGTTGAACATCAATGGGACATTTAAAAGAAGGCATCTTTTGAGAAGTTTCTTCATGAAGTTATAGAATTATAGCATTTATTCCTAAATGACCCAGGGATAACAAACTTAAATGCCTAGAGAGAGTAATATAAACAAATGAAGCAGGGCTCCTATTCTTTCAACAGGAATGCTTTGTTAGCATCTTAAAACCAAAGAGATAGTCTGCATTTAAAAAGGAAAGGTACTCTTCCCATATATTTTTGAAACCTGTGGATGCCTTGACTTTTATTTCTTCCAAATTAGACAGAGATGGTGGTGGATACTGAAATATATACCCATACTAGAAGAAAATCAACAATACACATAGCAAGAGGAACTAGCATTCAGTCCCTGCATTGGGGTGAAAACAGGGAGTGGTGAAGACTGAGACAAATGGGGGAAGCAGATGCCATTTGAATTGGAGGCACCATTCTGCTCTAGTCTATTCTGCCATGTAAGAATGTGAGGCTGGTATTAAGTCTTCCAATATTCGAATGGAGGGCAGAAACCTGGTTTTTAAGTGAAATCTCCCAACTTTTGAGCGTTGGCTTGGCTTGGAGAAATTTACAAACAATACTGGTCAACAAAAAATATCTGTAGGCCAAATGTGGCTCTGTGATTGCTGACAGTTGCAAGAGCCTCCGGTTGCAGAGAAGTAACAGATTGCAAAGGAGGCTAAGTGACTTGGTCAAGGTCACACTGATATTGGCGAAGCCAGAAGTTGAACCCGGATCTCCTGACCCCCCAGCCCAGGAAAATCAGTCTGTCTTTTCACATCTAAAGAAATCACAATATTACTGACAGCAGAATTCATGAAAATAGAACAGACCAGTTAAAAATACATGTTCTTATTATTTCTTCCTCTTTTTTTTCTCAAGAGATTTCCCCGTTTTCTCATGTATTATCTAGGACATGATAAGACCCCCCTCTTCTCCTTTCTTAGTGTGATAATAATTCCCCCACTCACAGAAAGCAATCTTCTGCTTGATAGCTAATGTCTTGGTAGATTTAAGGAAATATACTGCAGCCAATATGCAGAGAGATTTGGTACAAGCAGCACATATTGTATCATTTAAATCAATATTTTCAATGATATACATTCAGAACAAAACCACGCACATTCTAACTGCTAGCTTGCATAGTTTTTAATACCCAGTAGGAAATTTAAAGACCACATATCGACATTTTGGTCAAAATGATAGTTTCCATACAGCATAACAATGGCAAAATTACTCATTTGGTTACAGATCAGGGCATCAAATGCCAAATATTAATTTAAAAAAATTTTTTTTTACATAGTGCATCTAATTGGTCCAGCCTCTCATGCTCTGATGCACCACAGGCTTAAACTAAAGAGATTACTTGTGGTTACCTGGTGAGCTTATGCCATCCAACCCAAAAGCTATATGACAGCAGGAACTGAATAGCAAATTATTAGGTAGTGGAAGAACAATGATTAAAACCTAAAGCTGGCCTCCTTACATCCATAATTATTTTTATTCAGCACATTTGGAAGTGAAACCACATCTTTCCCCTGCCTTTTTCATGCTCTCTCTCTTTTTCCTTTTGAGCTATTGATGTATTTTTGTACTTCATCTACTTATTAACAGTGTGGAAACTCAGTAAGAAAAGCTGAACTTCAAACATTTATTTTGTCAATTGGTTATGTAGCTGAAACCAAGGTACGCTTTCCACATCTAAGGGCACTGATTAACTTCCCTTAAGGTCTAAACCCCTTTTAGAACCGTGTACTCAGAGAGACTGAATTTTATGCTGTGATAAAATCAAAAGTTCTGAAGACAGGAAAAAAAGTAAAGGCTGCCAAATTTAATATATCTTCCATCTGCTAAAGCTACATGACACCTGCAGCTAATACCATCCCTTCAGAACTGAAGCGTCAGGAATACCTATGTAAGGACAAAAATGGATAGACCTCAATGAATTAGAAAATGTCATTTGTGTGAACATTCCACTCCCTAATGAGGCTGTGAACTGAGTTCTTACTGTCCTATATCAATGCTGGAAAATTCCCCAAGGTATGGAAGGGACCAGGATGTTCTCTCCTTCAACCCACCACGTTCCTGGAAGCCACAGCTGTGCTTTCGAATTGCAGGCAAGCCTTGAGAGAGATGCAGAAGTCATCCTTGGTTCAACTCTAGTGGGAACTCGTTTCTCTGGCACAAAGCTTTGCTATGAGATTTGCAGCACCCCCTTGATTTATAAGAAAATATTCTTTGCTTCTCTGACCACAACCTCAGAAAAGCAGACAGTCCTGCTTCATTTCATCACTGTCCCTGGAACCATAACAAAAACAGCTAACATGTATAGAACACTTAATATTTTATGGATGAGCTCATTTGATCCTTACAACAAGTTTATGAGGCAGCTATAATTATCATTATCCCCATTTTACAGCTGAGGAAACAAAGGCTTAAAATACTAGGTGTCTTGCATAAAATCGCACAACTAGTAAATGATATGGAAGGATGTGAACCTAGGCAGGCTGGTTCTTAATCCTTATATGTTATGCTGAAGGTATAATGAAAGGCCTCATCTTGCTTTGAGTTTCATTCATTCTTAGATAATAGTACCACAATATTAAAGGAACTATTTAGGGGCTTCCCTGGTGGCGCAGTGGTTGAGAGTCTGCCTGCCGATGCAGGGGACGTGGGTTCGTGCCTCGGTCCGGGAGGATCCCACATGCCACGGAGCGGCTGGGCCCGTGAGCCATGGCCACTGAGCCTGCGCGTCCGGAGCCTGTGCTCCGCAACGGGAGAGGCCACAGCAGTGAGAGGCCCGCGTACCGCAAAAAACAAACAAACAAACAAAAAAAACGTATGCTTTCATCCTCCTCAGTGCTCACCAACAGCATTTGATACCCCAGGGTATATGAAAAGATTTTTTTTATTCTAATAAAGCTTTAAAAAGACCCAAAATGAGATGTAAGGCTGACCAGATTCCTCAAACATATCACTCAGTTCCTCCTTCCTCTCAACTCCTTACTGAGGATGTGAACCATCCCCTACCTCATTGACCCCAGCACCAGCTTGGAGAAAATTTTCTCTACGTCTCCCTCCTCTTCTCTTACTCAAGAGCAATAACTATGTCTGCACGTTGCTCCAAACTGACAAAAAAATAAGATAAAATTTAAATGGTCATTCAACATTGATTTTAGTCTACTTGATGGCCAGTTTCCCCCCCACCCCCATTTCTCCCTGTGACCTCTTGTCCTGGATTCTGAGCATCTGCACATTCCAGGGCCACATAGCAATGTCAAAAGACCATTTGCACTAAAAGCACTTGTGTTCAGTCTATCAGCCCACTCCTGACAGCAAAGCACCTACCCCTCCTTCTCTCTCTCCTTTGATCACAAGCAGCAGTACACAAGCAGTGGGCTGGAAGTCAATATACTCTCTCTCGTATAAGAATGAGGGGTCTTGAAATGTGAAGTTCTAACTGACTGGCTCGTTTATGTGTCATGTAAACAAAACCTAAGTGCTTCAGTCTCAAATGACATTTCTGGTCAAGAGCCTGAGCTTTCAACTCTACCTTACTCCCGTGTGACTGCAGATTAAGTGCAAAGTAAGAGTAATCAGCTATTGCTATGATGTCCAAGAAGGCAAATAAACGACACCCCAGAGATGAGTTTAGACTCTGATAAACCATAATATAGTCATCTGAGTTAACGGCTCAACTATTTCTTTTTCTGTTACTTTCACCTTCGATGACCTTGGTTAAAATCAGAACAATGTACCTGGCGATTTTTTTTTAAAGAGGATTTTGAAAATTGCAATGTGGCAGTCAATTCCATGATGATGTAGTACCCAGAATATCAATACTTCTCTTACCCTGACCTCCAATAATCTATTCTTTCTTATCAGTTCTAGATTTCAAGACACATAACACCTAGTAAGTAATTTGTCCATGTTCTAGTTCTGTTTGGTATAAAAGCAAGCAGCAATATATTTACATTCAATTTAAATAGATCACTGCTTCCTATGATGAGATTTAAGGTGATTTACAGCTAATTGGAACAAAAGCAACAGTAACTGTGTTTGTCAGGTGTGAGTGTAAGAGCCGTCAGTTTACAGATTAAAATGCTGTCCTTCATATTTGCAGCTAGGACGCTTAAGTGTACTGGCAATGGAAGTACACTTTGGGCTTTCCATCTAGAAGGATGCCCAAGATGAGCCATGCTTAGGCAGAAGAGATTGTATTTGGTTCCTAGGACTGCCATACAAACCAGCTGGCTTAAAATAACTGACCACAACCTGGGTGGCTTAAAATAACAGAAATTTATTCTCTCACAGGTCTGAAGACTAGAAGTTTGAAATCAAGGGGTTGGCAGGGCGATCCTCCCTTCAGAGGCTCTAGCGTAGAATTCTTCCTTGCCTCTTCTACCTTCTGGTAGTTACTGGCAATCCTTAGTGTTCCTTGGTTTGTAAAGCATCACTTCAACCTCTGCCTCCATTGCCTTCTCACCTATGTGTCTTTGTATCTGTTTTTTCATCTTATAAAAACCCCCAATCATTGATCAGGGCCCACCCTAATCCAGTGTGAACTCATTTTAACAGATTACATCTGCAAAGACCTTATTTCCAAATAAGGTCACATTCTGAAGTACTGGGTGGACATGAGTTTTGGGGAGACACTATTCAATCCAATGCAGAGATGCTAGAGAGGGATTCAGGTGGTTTGAATTCCCTGAGACTTGTCGCAAGCTAATTGTGTGACACTGGGCAACTCACTTTACCACTCTAAGCCTCAGCGCTTTGCCTTAAAATGAAGGGCTTTGAATTAGATGTTCTCTGAGTGCCCTCCAAAACTCTACCATTTGTGACCCTCTCATGTGCTCAATGTCAGCCATCCCAATTTCCCCTTATGAACAATGACACACACTTATCAGCCAGCTGACCATCAGGGAGCAATGCTCATGCAACAGAGCAATGGTAAACAGGTAGCTTGGTCAGTGAGAGTGCAAGTTTCAATTTGGCCTTCACATGAATTCCATTTTAAGATACAGCATCAGACAGAAATCAGTGGAGTTTTTATAGCTCAAAAACCATGCTTTATTCCTAACATGCTTATTTTAAATTCTATGGAAACGCTTTTCTAAGGCATGGTAGAAACTGAAACAACATGATAACACCTGTTTTGTTTTTTCATAATTGAATTTGGTTTTTGCAAGCTACATGTTCTCGCAAATTCTTGGCACCAGAGTAATGTTGATAGAGATCATTCCATACAATGAACTTTTAAGCAACACTTATTCCTGGATCATCTATATTTTTATAAACATAAAAAATACATCACCATGAAAATTATTAAGGGGTTGTTTGAAGCTAAGATTTGAAAAACAAACATTTTCTACCTTTAGAACTCTATCTTAAACACAAATTGTTGGAGAAGAAAGAGTGTGCAGTCGTAAAGAGATAAGACTGGATTTGATTTCTAGCTCTGCCGTTCATTAGCTCTGTGACTTTAGGCAAGTTATTTAACCTCTCTGAGTCTCTTTTTCCTCATCTGAAAAATAAGGCTAAAACAATATTTGTTTCCATAGGGTGGCCATAAGACATGAGAAATAATGTATGAAACTCACTTAGCTCAGTGTCTGGCACAGAGGAGAAAAAGGAGAACCCGACAGCAAAAGGTGGTGGGAAGCTGAAATTCACAACCTTGTCTCACACCCCCAGGGCCTGTTTTTCCTTCCTCTGTGCCAGCACTACCTTACACATATCTCTATCCACACTCAGAATTTAGGATTGTAACTGTTCTCATGTTTCTTCTCCTTGTAAACAAATAACAACCATGTCTCTTTCATCTTTTCCTCTCTCATACCCAGCAGAGTCAACAGCCACAAAAAGAATGAATAAGTGAGTTAAAAGAAAAAAGTACTAGGAAAATTATCATTGTGTTGGTAGATATGAAAAGACATAATAAAACCTGAAAGAGTTTTTTCATAGAAATAAATTATTAAAGGTACAGTTGGCATAGGCCCTGACCCCTAATAATGAATTTGTTATTGGACCATTTCATCAGAGAATAATCTTGAGAGGTCTTTTTCCTTCCCATGCCATGTAATGTATGAGTGTAGTCTGCATGTGTGTGTGTGTATGTGTGTGTAAATAGGAAATAGCCATTGTTATATTAAGGTATATTTATATACTCAGAGCCCTTGTAATTGCTTATGTATCACAACAACCTGATGATGAATGACACTGAGACCATCATTTTTTACAGAGAAGACCCTGAGCCATAAAAAGGTTAAGTGGTTTAGTGAGGCGCGTGCAGTCAATCAATGGCAAAGCAGGTGTTAGAGCTCGAAGCTCTCGAATCCTCTATTTACCACTTAGCACCACTGCACATGAGTTATCACCAGTATTTGTAATAGTATGTTCTTACAAGAAATCTTAGGAGACTGGGGTTGAAAATTGATCTGAGACAGGCTGCCATTTCCCCTTAACTCTTCTCACGCCCCAAACAGACTCTCTTGTGCATCTGGCAGCTTCAGAGAGCTGCTCAGAACAGCACTCATACTACTCTGGTAATTATGTGCATATCTCTGCATCAATGAGTAGAAATTAGCCATGATGAGGAAGGTAGGGCAGGGCACCCTACTGCCCCTACATGCAGGAAGCCTGGAAGAAATCGTGATATTTGTTGCCCAGGGACTTCACTAGTGGGGCCTTTGGGTTCTTCTGTTTGTTTGTACTTTGTTTTTTTTCTAAAGACTTCATTTTTTTCAGAACAGATTTAGATTTACAGTGAAATTGAGAGGAAAGCATAGAGATTTCCCCTATACCTCTGGCCACCATACGTGCATACCTCCCCCATTATCAATATCACTAACCAGAATGATACTGTTTTTACCAAGGATGAACCTACATTGATAGAGCATCATCACCCAAAGTGCACAGTTTACTTTAGAATTCACTCTTTGTGTTGTACATTCTATGGGTTTGGACAAATGTATAATAACATCCATCCATCATTATAATACCATAAAGAGTATTTTCACTGCCCTAAAAATCCTCTGTGATCTATGCATCCCTCCCCTCCTCCCAATGCCTGGCAAACATTAATCTTTATATTGTCTCCACTAATTTTTATTGTCTTCATGCCTTTTCCAGAATGTCATATAGTTGGAACCACACAGTGTGTAGCCTTCTCAGATTGGTTTCTTTCACATAATAATGTTCATTTAAGGTTCCTCTATGTCTTTGCATGACTTGATAATTCATTGCTTTTTAACACTGAATAGTGTTCCACTGTATGGATATACCACGATTTATCCATTTACCTACTGAAGAACATCTTTGTTCCTTCCAAGTTTTGGCAACTATGAATAAAGCTGCTTATAAACATCTATGTGCAGGTTTTTGCATGGACATAAATTTTCAACTCCTTTGCCTAAATTCCAAGGAGTATGATTTCTGGATCATATGGGAAGAGTATGTTTAGTTTTATAAGAAACCATTGAACTGTCTTCCAAAGTGGCTTGTATTCCCACCAGCAAGGAATGAGAGTTCCTGTTGCTTCATATCCTTACTATCATGTGATGTTATCTGTGTTTGAATTTTGGCCATTCTAATAGATGTGTAGTAGTATCTCACTGTTGTTTTAATTTGCATTTCCCTGATGACATACAATGTGGAGTATCTTTTCATATGTTTATTTGCCACCTGTATGTCTTCTTTGGTGTGTGTAAAAGTCTGGCTCATTTTTTAATTGGGTTGGTGTTTTTCTTATTGTTGACTTTAAAGAGTTCTTTGTAGATTTTGGATAACTGTTCTTTATCAGATATGTGTTTTGCAAATATTTTCTCCTAGTCTGTGGCTTGTCTTGTAATTCTCTTAATATTGTCTTTTACAGAGCAAAACTTTTTAATTTTAATGAAGTCTAGCCTTACCAGTTATTTCTTTCATTATCATGTCTTCGGTGTCTTATCTAAAAAGGCATCACTATACACAAGGTTATCTAGGTTTTCTCATGTGTTACCTCCTAGGAGTTATAAAACTTTATAAAACTATAAAATTTTGCATTTTAAATTTAGGTCTATGATCCATTTTGAGTTAACTTTTGTATAAGGTATAAAGTCTGTGTCTAGATTCATTTTTTTGCATGTGATGTCCAGTTTGGGTCTTTTGTCTTATTTATTTCATAAAAATATTTAGTCTATTTTATTTCTGTAATACATAGCCACATTTTTTCTTCCAGTAATATTGAGATATAACTGACATATAGCACTGTATAAATTTAAGGTGTACAGCATGATGGTTTGACTTACATACATCATGAAATGACTACCACAATAAGTTAGTAGGAGTATATCATCTCATACAGATACAAAATTAAAGAAATAAAAAATATTTTTTCTTGTGATGAGAACTCTTAGGATTTACTCCCTTAACTTTCATATATAACACACAGCAGTGTTAATTATATTTATCATGTTGTAGATCACATCCCTACTATTTATCTTATAACTGCAAGTGTGTACATTTTGACTATCTTCATCCAATTCCCCCTCCCCCCATTCCTCACCTCTGTTAACTGCAAATCTGATCTCTCTTTCTATGAATTTATTTGTTTGTTTGTTTTTGAAGTATAATTGACCTACAACACTACCTTAGTTCCTAGTGTATAACACAGTGATTCAATATTTCTATATATTTCAAAATTATCTCCACAATAAGTCTGGTTACCATGAGTTTTTATTTTTCATTTATTTTTTCCCTCATTGTCAGCTGCAGCTTCTCTGTGTAATCACTGGGTCTGCTTTAGGCTGCTCTTAGTTTGCTTTTAATATACTTTGCACTTAAAGTGAAACTCAGAGCTCCCAAGGAAACAACTTACCTAATTTGGTAAGTTAGTGTTATGAGCTGAACTGTGCCTTCATTTGTTGAAAACCTAACCCCCAGTACCTTAGAATATAACTGCATTTGGAGATAAGGTCTCTAAAGAGGTAATTCATTTAAAATGAGTTTATTAGGATGGCCTCTAATTCAATATGATTGCTGTCCTTATAAGAGGAAATTAGGATACACACACAGAGGGAAGACCCTGTAGGGACACAGGGAAAAGACAACCATCTACAACCTAAGGAGGTCTCTGAAGAAACTAACCCTGCTGACACCTTGATCTCAGACCTCCAGACTTCAAATTGTGAGAAACTAAATCTCTGTTGTTTAAGCCATTCAGTCTGTGCTACATTTTTATGGTTGCTCTAGCAAACTAATACATTTAGTAATCGTAATTTTATATTCACTACTAACTGTCAAGCATTGGCTCGAAGAACTGAAGGTATTCAATCCATCACTTAGTGAGTACCTACTGTGCTCACTACTGAGCACCTACTATGTGCCAGGCTCTATCCAGTTGCTGGCCTTAGGAGGGTTGCAAGCCTTCAAGAGGAGACAGACAGAGGAAGAGAAGATTATCACACAGTGTGATAAATTAGCAATGAAAGAGTCATGCCCAGTGTGTATGAGGAGAGACATACAATCCAAAACATGCTGAAGACAAGCAAGTCATCCAAGAGATGTCTGTAACCATTATGTTTTGATGTTTGTAACCATTACGTTTTGGAGAATGAGTAAAAATCAGCCGACAATGAAGGGTCCTGCCATGACACCAAGAGCTGCACTGGAGAATTTGTGTCCCCAAGCACAATGCATTGGGGAATGTTGTGCAGCCAGCATGCTTAAAGCGTCTGATGTGAATGGAAGTATTAGGAGAGGAAGCTGGAGAAGCAAGCAGACGGCAAGTCAGGATGCCTTGTAGACCATGACGTCTCTGGTTGCACGCAACCAAGCTGCCATATTCAGCTTAAATCAAGTGATAAGGCTTTATTAGATTAGGTGGAAGAGTGAAGAAACACAGAAAACATCTCATAATCCAAACCATCAGGTCTCACCACAAAGTGGAATGTTAATCAGCTTGCAACAACGGCTCTCAGCTTATTGATATTCTGGCTACTTTAGCAAAACTCATCTCCTCCAAAATGCGTGTCTGTTACTGTTCCTCCGGGGATTCACTACACTTTAGATTTTACTCCCCTAGGCTTTTGATTCTACTGTGCCTAAATCTACATCTTCTCCCCACCAATTCTTTCCTGTCTCTCCAATCCATGGATCTTGTTTACTGCAGCTTCTATGGCTTCATAGCTTTTGCTCACAGATGGCTTCGTTTGATGCACTTCACTATAAGTCTGTTATCTGTGATGCTCTTACTATTTATGTTCCTCTCATGCCTCACATTTAAACCCACTGGATAGAGAGTCTGATTGGGTTGATAAGTCACAGTCAATATAGGGAAACCCCGTTGGGCAGAGTTGTAGTACTAGGCTACTTCATTAGCTGCTACACACTAATCAGAAGTCCACTGCTGGTTCAGTCTCCTATCCCTCATCTGATCACCTTGGGCCATAATCATATCAACTAGTGCTCGAAGAAATAATTCCAATTAGTCACTACAGAAGTGGGCTATGATAGTGCCAGGTAAATGGAATTTCATAGATTTTATCCAGAAGATGTTAAGGAGTCATTAAAAGATTAAGAGAAATAAAATATGAATCTTTTTTTAAAGCTAACTATAGTATAGTAAAAGAAAAGAGTGGTTTGAAGTGAAATAACCTAAAGAGACTAGTTGTAAAGCTTATGTGGTCACCCGGCAAGAGATGCCAAAGATTAGAACTAAGGCATTGACCATGGTGATGGCAAGAAGGGGGTAGAGGGGCTTCCCTGGTGGCGCAGTGGTTGAGCATCCGCCTGCTGATGCAGGGGACATGGGTTCGTGCCCCAGTCCAGGAAGATCCCACATGCCGCAGAGCGGCTGGGCCTGTGAGCCATGGCCGCTGAGCCTGCGCGTCCGGAGCCTGTGCGTCCGGAGCCTGTGCTCCGCAACGGGGGAGGCCACAACAGTGAGAGGCCCGCGTACCGAAAAAAAAAAAGGGGGGGGGTAGAATGGAGAGATTTTAAATACGTTAAATTAATAATAGTTGCCGACCAGCTATAATTGGAAATTACAAAAGATGGAGCCATCAAGTATGATGCTGAGATTTCTGGTTAAATGGACAGTAACTTGTGAAATGAAAGAAAATATGTATATTGGTCTCTGCTCTCTGTTCCTAGCACAGAGCTCCTGAAACCCTTATAAATTCCTAAGTGATTAGAGTACTGGGAGCATCCTTTGTTCTATGGGTCCCACTCTTGGTGGGCTCCTGGATGAGGGCTGGTTACCAGAAAGGCCAAACCATAATTATAAGTTTGGAATTTTCAGCATCCCTCCGCAAACACACACACTTCTCTAGAGAGGTGAAAGGGGCTGGAAATAAAGTTAATAACTGAACATTCCGACATGAAGAAGCCTCCATAAAATCCCAATAGCATGGATCTCAGAGACCTTCCAGGTTAGTGAACACACCCACATAATGGGAGGGTGGGAGAGTGAGGCACCCCAACTCTAAGGGCACTGAAGCTTCTGCACTTGGGGCCCTCCCAGAGATCTTCCCTATGTATATCTTCATCTGTTCCTCTGTATCCTTTAGCATATCCTATAATAAACCGGTAAATATAGGTAAGTGTTTCCTGAGTTCTGTGAGCCACTGTAGCAAAGAAATTGAACCCAAAGCTTATGGGAACCTTAGACTTATAGCCAATTGGTCAGAATCACAGGTAATAACCTGAGACTTGTGATTGGCATCTGGAGTGTGGTGGCAGCAGTCTTGTGGAACTGAGCCCTTAACCTATGGAATCTGATACTATCTCCAGGTAAATAGGGTCAGAATTGAGTTAAATTGTAGGACACTCAGCTGGCGTCACAGAGAATCATCTGGTGGGGGAAAATCCCTCACACATCTGGGGTCAGAAATGTTGTGAGTGTGGCTGTAGTGTGAGTGAAGGAGAAACACAGAAGGGAAGGCTGGGTTTTTCCTAACACAGAATCATTCCCTAAGATAACAGGCTTTGGAGAGAAAGGGAAGATTACAAATGAGGTTTTAAGCATGTTGAATTTGAAGTGGCTGTGAGACAACACATTAGTCAGGGTAAGTAATCTTGTTACAACTGTTATAGCTAAACCTCCTAAATCTCAGGGGCTTAACACGATAAAAGTTTATTTCTTGTTCAAGTGGCCTTGGGGTGGAGGGTGACCCACTCCATGCAATCATTTAGGACCTTTCATCTTCAATATGTGGCTTCAAGATCATCTTGACAGTGTCCCACACTAGATGGGGGAAGAGAAAAAGTGAAGAAAGCACACCTACTCTTAAGCATCTAAGCCCAGAAGTTAACATATCACCTTCAGTCACATTCTTTTGGCAAGAACTAGTCACTGGATGCAAGGAGGTTGGGAATAGTTTAGCGGCGTGCCTGAGAAGAAGAAACAGCCATTATCTAGCCAGTCTCTGCCACAAATTGTTGAGCAGAGTTTTCAGAGGCAAATGGACATAGAGAACAAATTTTAAGCTGATGACATATTTGGGAATGGATCAGTTGGATCTCAAGGGCAGGGATGTAGCCAAACTCCAGGAACAGACCTTGGCTTAGAAAGGCTTTTGGTCAACCATTTTAGATTCATAGAGTGTTATGATTCCTTATGGTAATTTTTTATCAACCTCATCATTAACTAGGAAGCTTAAATAACTTTCCCCAAAGTATGAGTTTTCCTTCATGCCCTGAGAACTTTTTCACCTAATGCTAAGAAACAGCATCACATAGAAGAAAGAAAAGAATTTTGTTGCAAGATGAAAATAAGTTTGAATCCCAGCACCATTACTTATGGCACTTTGGTCATTTTACTTAACCTTTTGAGTTTTATTCCCACATGTGTAAAATGGGGAAATTAATATCTACTTTTTAGTCACTATAGTTCCTAGCCCAATAATAGGCACATAATAAGCTTTCTTCTTCCCCCTTTTTTTCCTGCATTCCAACCTCACTCTCTGGTTTCCTCCCAATTATGAAATACTGAAATTTGTAGAAATCTGGCAACTAATAAGGAGTATTATGTTTTTATTTTACATGTATATATTTGCCAAAAAATATGAAAGGGAAAGTAATACAATTCAAAATACTTTAGGGCTTTGGGAACATAATATCAGAGGGATAAAAGTAAGCATGACAGCTGATCTTAGAAAATTAAACACGAAGAAAAAATCAAAGAGGGAGAAGTCAGAGTGATTTTCTGTGTGTAACTCTGGGATGCATGATAGGACATGGGGTAACCCACTAAGCAACATAAAGCCTCTTGGAAGCAAGAGGGCATGATGACTATTCCTAGAGGTAGTCGTTGGTACTAGGGGTGCACAGCATTCAGAGTGTGATGTGTGACAATGGGGAACAGGTGTTCAAAGAACTCCACTGGCCATCAACCATGATCACAAAAGGTTATTACAAAGGAGGTGCAGCTGTGACAAGTGCCTTCTCTTGTGACATTTGTTGGCAGAGCACCTGAGGAACTGTCAGAACAACAATGCATCAAAGAGATCTACCAAAGCAACAGTTCAGTTCCATGGAGTACTGTATCTGTGAGACATACAAGAACCACCAGAGGCCAGAAAAAACAACCAAGGAAGAAAATGGAGTTACAATACATTCAGGACTGGGGAGGGCTTTACAATGAATGTGTTCATTTATCTAGTATATTTTTTTTTTGTAAATTGAATATTATAATGCACCAGAGGAACTTGTAATTTAGAGAAGACATCCACTGATCCTATAAATAATTGATTTTAAATAATCATTTTTTTGGGCTTCCCTGGTGGTGCATTGGTAAGGATCTGCCTGCTAATGCAGGGGACACAGGTTCAAGCCCTGGTCCGGGAAGATCCCACATGCCGTAGAACAACTAAGCCTGTGCACCACAACTACTGACCCTGCACTCTAGAGCCCATGAGCCACAACTACTGAGCCTGCATACTACAACTACTGAAGCCCACGTGCCTAGAGCCCATGCTCCACAACAAAAGAAGCCACCACAATGAGAAGTCTGCACACTACAACCAAGAGTAGCCCCCACTCGCCGCAACTAGAGAAAGCCTGCACACAGTGACGAAGACCCAACACAGCCAAAAATAAATAAATAAAATAAATTTATTTTTTTAAAATTGTAAAATAAAAAAAAAAGTTTTTTAATAAACATTTTTTCTTAACTTCAAGGTTTTTTATGCCTAATGTACCAGTCAGTGTTTATTAGGTTTTGCTGTTGTAACAAACAAACCCACAATCTTAGGAGCTTACAACAAGCTATTATTTCTTGTTGACATTTACATGTTGGATGTGAGCTGGCTATGACTCTGCCTCTCACAATTTCCTCATTCTGGAGCCTATGCTGAAGGAGCAGTCTCTATCTGGGACCCATACTTTTCTTGGCAGAGGAGGGAAAAAGCAATGGCAGAAAGAATGAGGGCTCTTACAGGTTCTGATCCCACATGGGGCTCATCACTTTCATTCACATTCCACTGGGTCAAAGCAAATCATCTGGCCAAGTCTGTACTAATGGGGCAGGAAAATAGAGTTGTTTTACAGAGAGAGGAGATAAATAATTGAGAACTATATTAAAATCTATCATAACATATATTCCTAATGTAGAGTATATCTGCATATGTGTATCTGTTAAACTTTTAAATTTTCACTAGTTCAGAAATAATGCCATGTGCAGCAACATGGATGGAACTAGAGATTATCATACTAAGTGAAGTAAGTCAGAAAGAATTATAAGTGGAATCTAAAATGTGACATAAATGAACCTATCTATGAAACAGAAACAGACACAGAGATGTAGAGAACAGACTTGTGGTTGCCAAGGGGGAGGGTGGGGGGAGGGATGGACTGGGAGTTTGGGGTTTATCAGATGCAAACTATTACATATAGAATAGATAAACAACAAGGTCCTAATGTATAGCACAGGGAACTATATTCAATGTCCTGAGATAAACCATAACGGAAAAGAATATATAAAAGAATGTGTGTGTGTGTGTATATATATATATATATATATATATCTGAATCACTTTGCTGTACAGTAGAAATTAACACAACATTGTAAATCAACTATACTTCAATTTAAAAAAAATAAAGTGCTAGCACATTAAAAAAAAAGAAAAAATTCACTGGTTCAGGTTAGATTACATTAACTTCTCTGAGAAAGCTAGGGAAAATATAACAACACCTTACCACCACAACAGAATAACTCAGGGAAGAACTTTATGGCTTCTGAGAGGCAGGGTTTAAATGAGTAGATCAATAAGTATTATTTCTTTTAACCCATGTTCTACTCAATTAGGCAGCCAACTTTGTGCATCTGACAAAACCTAATCCCATGTTAACAAGATCCAAAGGAAAACTATTAGTTCAAAGAACTGAAAAAAAATCTAAGGATAGGTATCTTTTCATGCATGGCTAGACCCAGAGGTACAGAAATACCTTAAGGATGCTGTCTCTGTCTTTCTGGACTTTGGCACTTCTCTCCTCTCTATTCCCTTCATTCTTAGGCATCCCACCAATTTTTGTGGCAAAGACAGCCACGATCAGTTTTATAACCTATGAACCTAGCAACTGCAGTAAAAAAAAAAAAAGGAAATGCCTTTCTTATAGTTCCAACAAATTTTCTGAAGAGAATTCTGTCTGACTGAGCTTGAGTCATGTGTCCACCTCTGAACCCAAAAAGGAGATTATTCTGAGCTCAGGCCCTGGTCACCTTCCATCTTATGTACTGGAGGCAGGGGACAGGCAACAGGCGATTACCTGGACCTCATCGACTGAATAGGATTGTTACCGAGATGACAAAGAGGTTGTTGACCAAGGAATTGCTGCACAGAAAGCAAGCAAGCAAAGTACATCAAATCCTCGACTTGTAAATGTTCTGGGGTGAGGTTATTCTTACCCTGTTCACCCACTTTTTTCTCTCATTCTGTCTCCATAATGTACTTGTCTAGTACCACCAGCTCCTAATAGGCTAAAGAACAACTATACAGCCAAATTCTATAATCCTACTCCTAGTTTTCTAAAGTTCAAAAGGACATCAGTGGAGAGGTCCACTCTACTTTGCTATAGTTATTATATTTCATGCTAAATGCACCCACCATGTCTTCATCAGTACACAGTGAGACTGCAGTCATCTTACTTAGCATAACCTCACCCCCAGATGAACAGGGAATGCTGTAAATTGCTTATCTCAGGTTTTGTCTCTTGCTACAATGCCTTCAATTATTTATCCAGTCCTAGGTATAATAAAATATTATAATTTATTCTCATAGACATGAAGTAAAGTACTTCTCAATTATTCTGATTTGGAATATGTTTTAGCAAAGAAAACTGCTTTCCCATGAAGAGTGAGCACAGGGCTATTAGAATGATTTAAGACAGATAAATATTGCCAACCGCACTGCCAAAAGCATTTTAGCAGCAAACCAAACAAGGAAACTCCATTTCTGCATGTTGCTGAAGACTTTCCCAGTTGAGGATCACTGGGAACGACTTTGACCTTCACCTTCTTCAGAGCCAGTCTTCTTTGACCTCACACATTTGTGACAGTCTCTTCCATTTCAAGAGAAAATCTCAGCTTATCTTTGAGTCTCAAAGTCTCTACGGATCAGCTTTGTTTACCCCTTCCTCGCAGAGGTTCTTAAAGTCAAATCAGAAATTAAAGTTTATCAGAACTAGGCAAGTGTTGCCTGCCTCAAGACTTGAATGTGCTTAAAATTCATCCTTGAAATGTTACACAACTGTTTTCTTATAGCACCAGGTACTTTGTTTTTTAATTAACTTTCTAATTTGGTGTTCTGGGTGTTTCCTTCTTGTTTTTCCTTTCAAGGACATACTTCAAGTATAAAAAACTTTCTGGAAAAGTGACAAATACACTGCTGCTCTCATTTGCCCACTAAATTTTCCATCTAGAACAACTCTTAGATTTCTAAGGTCTTTACTTCTGAACTATCTTCTAATGCATCATAGTCTTTACAACGCTTTCATAGTGGTCTGGTTTATCTAGAATTTTCATGAACAACTAAGTATTGCATACCTTTACGTTGATGACTAGCTTAATGATTTTTGATGTGTTTTACTTTTTTTTTTTTTTTTACATTAGTCTGACTTTATACTTAATCTGGATTGGAAAAATATTCTGCTAATACTTTGTAAACAACAACAACATGCACACACACACACAAACACACACACACAACCAAGAGCCTGACAGTAGTAAAAACAGAATTTATTCAGGCACCATTGGAATAGGAGGAAAGAGACCTCAGTATAGAACTGGCCTCAACTCTAAATACAACATGGACAAGTGGGGATTTCCAGCCAAGGAAGAGCTTATGGCGGGGGGGCAGGGGGAGGATGGTCAGTGAATGGAAAATTACTAAGAGGTATGTCAAGGGTAAAGGGAGATTTCTGACTAACAGGCTTGACAGGATTCTTGCTGAAGGCAGACCAGGATGATGAAATATTACCTGGGAGATGTTGGGGAATGAGGAACTGGATCAGGTGTGGTGGGTACTCAGACATCCAGGGTGGGGATTCTGCTAAACTTGTTTAGCAAGACTGTGTCAAAATTGGGCAATGCAAAGATGGACACGTAAGTCCAAAGGTCAAGGCCTAGTTGGGAAGAGGGCTCCTAAGAGCCCTAAATTTGGTCAAGGAGGACGACTTTGTCAACTTTCTCCTCCCACTATCGAGTCACCAAGGGTTGCAGAAGTTAAAGTACATAAGGTGCTGAGCCTATCCCCGTGCCTCATCATTTACTGATCTGTCACTGCTGAACTTCTACCCCACATTTGCCTGTTTTGAAAGTATTTGTCTTATTCTCCCCAGAAAGCTGTGAGCTTCTCGATGATAAGGATTGTGCTTTCTCATCTTTGTTTCACTTGAAATGCCAGAGTAGCTTCTCAACAAACATTTCTTAATTCGAATGATTTCACTTCTCTGTTTCTTTCAAAGATAATGAATTGGGGGGTCTTTCAAACATCAGTTTTGCTCAGCTGACTGACCAGTATTTGGGAACCACCACCAGACCACCTCACTGTCCCTCTAGTTTAGTGGGATTACTTAATCTCTTTTTGTTTCAGTTTTCTCACCTGTAAAATGAGAACCAATACACTTCCACCAATACATTTCCAGCATCTACTACACGGGGCTGTCGTGGATGTCAAATGAATTATCTCTGTCAAAGTATTTGATAAACTTGAAAACGCTGTGACCATTTTTCTGAAAGTATGAAGCACCCAAAACATTCACATTCAAACTCTTATTTTACAGGCAAGAGATATAAACCTGAACAGCAGCATGACCTCTTTCTGAAATCCTCATGACCAGCTTCAAAACATGTAAATTACAAGAAAGGTTTTAAAAAAGCCAATAAGTTTGTTCAGATATTTCATGAATTGAATATCCTACATATTTGAAAAGAAAGATGAAATAGAATAGCTGCAAGCATAGGAAGCATCATCATCTCTGTGACTTGTTTTTAACCTTACTCAAGCTATCAGGTATCTTCCCACAGACCATGACACCCGGTGCTATCCTGTATTATTTTACAATATCAGTTACGCTTAGGTCTCCAGACCTGTTCATCTACAAGAGCACTGGCTTTCAGAGCACTGATGAGCCCCTTAATTAATTTGCTATTTCTAAGAGCAGTTTCACCACTCTGCTTCGTCCACGTTGGAGTTGGATTTCACAAGTACAAAGATGTTTTTAACTAGAGCACCTAATTCCCAAAAGAAGCACAATTGAAGAGACAACCTATGCAACTGTGTACTATTGCCTAAAGTTGCTGTTGACCAATTCAATCTTCAATAAATGAGTGACACTTTAACTTAAAAAGTTATAATTTTATCAACCCTTTATTCTAAAAGTGCACTTCTTTCAAATTCTCTTCTCACCACATAGACATTTCTTAGTAAAAACCCGATGGTGAACATACCTAGTAAGTATTCATGATATGGCCTGTAGTTAACCATGAATAGAGGTACATTTTTCATGGTCCTTAGTATTAGATGTGGTGATTTGTATGTTTTGGTCCTTTCACCCCTTACTACAATTTTTCTTTTATTTGTGCTAATTATACAGTATCAAAAGACTATATTTCTTTGAGTTGAAAAGATGGCTTGTTCCACTTAAGGTGAAATGCAGATTTCCCACTAAAAGGCAAATTCTGCATTTCAAAAGATTGAATAGACTGGTACTTACAGAATCCCAGCTGGTTAAATTTAGATCATTGGAAAAGATCCAATCCAAGAACAGTCTCCGGCCTTAGGCCTGTAACATTTTTATTTGATAGTGTATTGGAAAGAAAAAGAAACATTCATTTTAAGCTCTTGTTTTTCCAACATATTGTTCTTCTGTGAGAGGCGAATTGGTGTTGATAGTGGTGTTGGCCTCAAAACCACTGCTTCCCTTAAATGATCTATTTCACTTTTGCTATGCCGGTTTAAAGGGGCTTCTGTTAACAAATGTTTATACTGAAACTATCCTCTCCTGCCTCTCTAAATGTCAAGTGCTTCCTTTTTGGCTTCACCCCATTTTGCCACCCCATCTTTGAGACTTTCTCCTCCTTGAGAGATGGCAGGGTCATAAGTGCCCAAGTATTAGTACTCATTGCTGCAGTAAGGAACGTTTCTTTGACAAGTTTTCCACTTACTCACTGATTTCTAATTCATCCAGCTCATACTTTGGCTCAGGATATAACCTGCTGTCCATTTCCAACCCCAGACTCCTAGCTGCCATTTCTGAAAATCTAGTATGCTTCCAAATGTGCATCAAAATCACCTGGAGTTGGGATTAAAAGGACTATTTCTGGGCCCCATCCCAAATCTAATGAATCAGAATCTGGAAGAGAGGCCTGGGGATTCGTATTCATAACAAACTCACTCCAGAAGATTCTGAAGTTTGAGAACTATTGCTCTCTGCTCAGTCAGCTTTCTCTAATGATGGTAACTTCATAACCTCTGTTAAAGCTGTAGCATATGTGTAATTGAGGTAGTGCCCAGTGATATAACAGTAAAAACCAAAATCTCGGGCTTCCCTGGTGGGGCAGTGGCTGAGAGTCTGCCTGCCAATGCAGGGGACACGGGTTCATGCACCGGTCTGGGAAGATCCCACATGCCGCAGAGAGGCTGGGCCCATGAACCATGGCCGCTGATCCTGCGCCTCCGGAGCCTGTGCTCCACAACGGGAGAGGCCACAACAGTGAGAGGTTCGTGTACCGCAAAAAAAAAAAAAAAAACCAAAATCTCTGTGACTTAACCCAATAGACAGACATACAGGGAGAGATGCTCTGCTCTAGACAGTCATTGTGGGACTGAGCCTGACAGGCTTCTGTTTCTTCACTCCATGTTTCCCAGGGTCACTCTGAATATCAACATCCAGCCAGCCAACTAGGGAAGAGAGAGTGGAAGACCCCCTAGGAGATTTTTATGGGCCTGGCCTGGAAGTGGCCTCCATCACTTCTGTCTATATCCCCATGGCATGAACTTGAGATTCCACCTTGAGGCCTGGAAAGTGCTAGGGAAAGCAGTCCCTGGGCAGCCAATTTCCAGAAACCACTGTGCACTGCACTGTGCACCATTGAGCAACACTCTACTGGACCCTGGCATCTCTGCCACTAATGCCACCCAGAGGGTAAACAAAGTGCATAGTTCCACAACACATTGAGAAGTATTGGAGCTCTGTTATTCAAAGACCCCCATTTCCAGAACTTCCTGCTTGAGGAGGAAAACCAGGATCCCCTCAAGCCTTATCTCTTGAACTGTTTGAATCCTCCATATTTCTTTTTCTTAACATTTCTCCCTGGTTATCTAGAAACACAGGTAGATTTTGTGAAATTTTGCAGATGAGCTATATGAATACTATAATACATAAAAGTTGGTGGGTAAAGCAATATGTTCCTGGTATTGAAAAACAAGAAAGTTGTGTATTTGTACAACTTTCTTGTTCACACACATACACCCACACATGTATTCTATATATATACACACACACATCATATACATTTTCATATAGGTACATTACATGTATATCTGCAGCTGGATTTTGTTGTGTAACAGATATAGTTTTCATGAACATAAACCACTGCTTTGTGTTCATTCTATTACTAAGGAGACATAGGGTATACCTGCCCAGGAAAAATTAAGAACTACCTGGCCAAGTCAACATAAAGGTGATTTACAAATATGTTCATGTGCCTTTTGAGGCTTATATCTCACTGTTCTATTTCTTTCAGATAAAACTGAAGTGAAGAAATCAGCAAAGTTTGAAAAATTGCCTTCTCACTTAAACATTGCCAGTTACACTGAACAATTTTAACAGACACATTATTTTAATAGGCACAGAGCTATCCTGAAGTTTAACAGTATATTTGAAGTTCTCAACCTGAAACGGGCTGTAAGTTCTAATTCTTCATACACACATTGTTTTGTTGGTAGTTTTCTCAGAAAACTTTCAGAATCAAACGTGCATTAGTTATGCCTTTTCCATTTCCTAAGTCAATTGTTTAACAAATATTCACTGAGCAACTGCTAAGTATAAGACATTCCTCTAAGCACTGAGGGGACAATAATGAACAAAGCATGAAGTAAAAAATGTCAAGAGTAGGTAGTTAATAGAATAAAGCTATAGAGTGTTATGGGGCTATTACTATAGGACAGTCCTTTCTGAGCTGTAAACATCTGAATAGAAACCCCAGTGAAGGGAAGGTTGTGCCATGTGAATATTCATGAGAAGAGTATCAGGCAAGGTAAGAAAAAGTGCTACTGCTCTGATGAAAGAGTCTATCTTATATGAGAAATCTCTAGCATATGCCCATTTAAGAAAATTCTCTTATATGATTTTGAATATGTCACCTAAATGGTGACGTATTTCTTGGAAAAAGAAATATGTCAACTTTCTTGGAAAAAGCATTATCCACATACTTTTATTTGTCTGCTCTGATAAAATGGTCACTCAGGAACTGTGTTTCACTGCAAAGTAATAGAAACAAACAAACAAAAAACAGGAGCATAAACAACATAGGGTATTTTCTTTCCTTCATGTCAGTTTAAGTCGGGGAGCAGGTGATGGAGGGCTGGAAAAGGGGCTCCACCATAGCATCAAGGTTTCAGCCTCTTATCTTTTTGCTTTTCCATTCTTAGTGCATGGATTTCATCTTCAGCTTCACTTCATGGTCACAATATGACCACTGCAGCTTTAAGCTTTTTGTCTAAATTCCAGATAGGAAAACAAGGGCACATAAGCACCTCCTATCTGAATTTGCTTTCCTAGTCTCTACCCCTAACTGCCAGCTTCTGGAGAACTTTCCCACACCCTCACCTAACCGTTTCTGTCACAAGTCAGTTGGTCATATGGCCCCTTTATCTACAAGGAATGTTAGGAGACATATTTTTACTTGTATACATTGCTATCGTCAACAAGATCAGAGTTATATAAGGAGGAAGGGGAAAATCAATATTAGTAGACTACTAAAACCAAATACCTATGGCTTCAGTTATAAGAGGTGTAAACAAATTATCAACCTCCATTTGATAGCCAAATATGAGTCTAAAATTCTATAATCCTGTCAATCATTTATCCTCCCTAGGTTATAGAATACCTTTTTCAGTATATTCATCACTTACTCTTCATTCCTTTTCTTTGAGTCTCCACACATATCTCATCATTTGTAATCTCCTCAGGTTGCTATAATCCCTGAGGAAGTCTACAAATAACATCTCTGTTCCCTGAATTGGGGAAATAAAATAAAGCAGTAGCAGATGGAAGGCAAGTATCATTTTGGTTACTCATAGAGACCAAGTTGGAAGGTGTGATTTCAGGTTTATCAGTCGGTAGCTACTACTGAACCCCAAAATAATACAGACCTTCCTACTGGCAATGCTGGACTCCTACAGAAAAAGCTCACTTCCAAGAGGCCAACAGGCTGTTATATTTCACAAACTTAGCAATCAGATAAGTCACCCAGTAGTGGAGTATTTCACTGTCACCACCACCTGGAAAGAAATCTGAGGTGTGGGGAAAAAGTTCTCCCTGACACTTGTGGTATCTGGCCTAGTTGTGGCCCTAGGGAATCATTCTTCTCAGAATACAGGCCCTTCTGTATACCCTTCCCTTCAATCTGCTTGAACCAAAAGAATGCATCAGCCTTAAGCCTAAAACTTAAAAAGGTCACTTGCTGCTTCGATGGCTTTCTTGAGACCTGTGAGCCAATGTGTAAGAATCAAGCTATCCTTCCAGAAAGGCCATTTAGAGAGGGAGGGGACCTGAGATTACAGAGGAAGGAAGAGAAATCCAGTTGTCCCAGCGTTTCAGCTAAACCAGGTCCCCACTGATTCACCTGCTTAGCTACAGCCCCATGGTGACCACCCGCGAGGTGAGCAGGACTGCTCAGCTGAGTCAGCCCAGATGGCAAGAATGAAGCAAATAAAGTCTTGGTTGTTTTAGATTGCTAAATCTGGGGGTGGTTTGTTACAGAACAATCAATAACCAAAGCAATTACACCCTGCTATTTCTTCTTCTATAATTTTTATACTGTTTCCTTCTTATCTAGTCTTGGCTTCAGTGTGTATTCCCACTGAACTTGAAATATTGGCAAGTTCTCAATAAATATTAGCTATTCTTATGTAAGTCGCTTTGTAAATGGAAAATGTAAGAGTAAGTGTAAACATTCAGAGTAACAACCATTTTCAAGCATTGTTTGCTGCTAGTTGTCTTCTTGAAACTCTAAAATGATACCCAGTCTTCTTAGGGATCCAAGATGGTCATTTTTATGGTCTTCTATCAGTTGCAGTCCCCCCTCTATTTCTGTACAACATCAGGCGGTCTTTCTTATTTGCTTCCTCTTAGAAGTTCTCATGAGTGCTATCATATATTATGAACTTCTTTCTTATCTACACTGTGGTTTTCATGTTCCTTTTCTCTTCCTCCCCATTCTGCTGCTTCCGATAAGAAGCTTTTCTAGACTGCAGCCACTGGGCCCTAATAGTTGCTATTCCTATAGCCTAATATTCCATAAACTTGTATTTTATGTAGCTGTCAAATGCATTTGTTAGTATTAATAAATGGGATGGTAATACTTGGGCAAACTGGTGACCCAGTATTTCCTCCCCTTTTGCATCTGCCAGTATTGAGAAGTCAGTGGAAAGCTTTCTGCTTGCCTGCATTTCTAGGCATCCAGCTGGGAGCAAAAGGACAACCTGCAAATTTTCTTCATGCAAAGATGTATCCTCTGAACTCCAACAAATTTTGATCTGGATCTCATTGTAATATGTCAAAGATACGTTTAGGATCTAAATTTTCAGAATATTTGATTGCTAGTTCCCTAGGTTGACTAATCTTGGATTCATTCTGGGCTGTAGGAGAAACAGGAGGCACAATGTCTAATGCCCACAATACTTTTAGGGGCCAATGAAAATATTTATTTATTTTTTCCAATCAGAAGAAAAAAACGAACTTAGGTTGAAGAAAAAAATTTTACTATTATAATATTAACATATTCATCCATATACTAACACAGTAGTAAAATATAATTTAAAGTATTTTTATGGAGGAAGAGACCCATGAAGTCAAAAGTGCCTCGAGCCCAAGAAAGTCATAATGTGGCCCAAGATTTATTAGGCTAATCGTACTCAAAATTTAGAAAGCATTAAAATTTCCTGTGATCTTTCTCTTATGGATTTTCAGAGACAGTAGCAGCAATTCCATTAAGCAAGGCTAGAATAAATCTCAGGAATCTGCATTCTTAATGGCAATCTAGGTAATTCTACTACACACTGAATTAGAGGAAAACTAAAGAAGTAAAGCCAGAAATGATGAAAGTTGTTGTCTCTATGGAACAGAGTTGAGGCATGGGACAAATAAGGTATGAGTATGAGTTGCTTTATAACTTTTCTGTCCTAATTGATTTGTTCTCACCACCTGCGTATGGCAAGTACTAAGCTGTTGGCTCCATGATCAGCAACTACTTGATATTCCTTTGAAATTCTATCTGTGGGTAGATTATTCTACAGAAGAGGAGCACAATTTATTAACTACAAGACAACCACTTCTATTGTACACTGGCAAACAAAATATATCAGATTAGCCTTGAAAAAAGCTGAGATTCCAGTGCATTATACAAATTGTAGCTGTGTCTGTGTACAAATGGGACCAATTGGGTAGAGACTGAAATACTAAGCAAAAAATGAAAAAACTGTACATTTCAAAGCAAGAAGAGAGAAAGTTTATTTTTGTTCATTTTAAATAGCTTTAGATGATTCCCTAAGAGAAGGGTGAAATCAAGATGTACAAGGCAAAGAGAAAATAAGAGATAGTTGGGTTGGAATGACTGGTGTGGAAACTAGCCACCTGTGATCCCTGCACTCACTGGATGTATCAAAGGTCCTGCAAGAATGGGCTGCTTTCCATGTATATGTATTTAGAGTCTCCCCCTGATTACTCACTTATGATAGGGTATGTAACAGTAGCCTATGTGGCTGATGGTTTAGGAACCTGAAATTTATTAAGAAGTTCAACCAGATTGCCCAGCAAAAGTCAGCTTCCACCCAAGCTGATTATACAGAGGCCGGTAAATTATTCTTTAATTAAGATGAATTGAATAACCACCAAAGAATTTGTCAGGGGTAAGGGCCTAAATAAGGCTAGAAATCCTACCCCATTATAAATAGTAACATCTTCCCTAAGAGAGACCATGATGTGAGCCACAGCATGAACTGAAGTCATTGGTTATTCTCTCCAAGCCCTGGAAAATACAATCCAGTGTTTCATGATTCCAAAGTGCCTCATAACATGTATTATTTTATCTTTACAACAAGCCTGTTAGGTAGCCTAGAAATATGATTCCCATTTTACACAGGAGGAAACAATCACAGAGAGATTAAGTAACTCACCCAATGTTCCAGAATGAAAGAGGATAGACAAGTCGAATTCTGAGCTGTGAATTTCTAGTGCATCATTTAGCTCATTGCCTTGCTCACCTAAAATCCCAAAATAGAGTTGACTGTTCTGAACATTTAAAAAAGATAGTATAATTAGTTAAATTAAAGATGTCTTGATGGACTTGAATGCTATTTCTTATCTGCCCCCATCCCTCTGGACATGGTCTGTGAAATTTCTTTTCTCAAGGACAGTGGTGATTTAATTGGAAAGAATCATGTTCTCGTTTCCTATTTTGGCTACCACAGTACCCCAGCCATATGCACAGTGGCCATCTGGAAAAATCTGTGCCTAACTCGAAGGAGTATTGCTTCAGTTTGCCCTGAACCTTTTTACCCACTGGCACTGCTCTTCATTTTCAGAATCAGTGTGATTTCTACTTGGGTTTACTTGAGATTCTGCCTAATAACCAAAACAAACAGTGGTGCATAAGCCTCCATAGAGAATCTGCACACATATTTAGAGAATACTCCCCCAGTGCTGCTCTATAATTTGTTCCTTTTTTTGAAGTTTTCACTTTTTAAAAAGAGTTGTTGAATTCAGCTTTTGTTCAATGTATTCATGACTACAAGTCTTGATGGGTTTTTTTTTTCTTCTTTTCCTGTTTTCAGACTAAGAAATACTCAAAGGTATAATCAGGTCCTTCCACAGTATTTAATTAGCCATAATTAAAAGACATCTACACAAAGAACAGTGTTTTCAAAGTCTTTTCTTCTGTTACACTGATAATGAATTAAGAAATTAATTGGCAATGTGAGTTACAATAGAAAATGTCAATGAGAAAATCTTAACTGTCTTATAAAACTATCTTCTTTTGTAGATCATGTTCTGTCACTGTATTTAATTCAATAACATTCCCAATCACTAAAATTTTTTTAATGCATAAGAATGGTTGGAGAGGAAGGGCAGAAAGAGGTATAAACCCATATTCCAGTAAGATTGTTTAAAATGATCAAATCTCTCAGCTATGACATTAGATTTTGGAGATTTTTTAAATCTCCAAATCTCTTATGGATAATGGGGTGGGGGGTGGATAGGGAACAGCAAAAAGTGTTGGAAACATGATGACTTATTTTCACACCGAGCAATCTGACTCTATTGCTTAATAATATATATGGAAATATTACACATATGGTTAATTCTAACAACAATAACAAGGTCTCATGAAGGGCAGTTTAATAAAGAATTTGGAAAATATTATCTCATGCTTCCATCTTTAGTCTTTCACAAGACTGTTTTCTATGGACATGCATAATCTTTATCCTTCTACTTTAAGTGATGTATAATAGTTTATATTTGGCCAAAAAATAGTAATCAACTATAACAAGTGTGACAGATTAATGACATATATGTTTAGCATATAAAAAGCAGTCTATAATACAAAAATACCAATGCAGGCAGGCAAGGGGCATGAACAGAATCACATACAAACAATACTGATGACTAATAAACATAAAGTAGGTCAATTTCACTAGTAATCAAAGAAATACAAATCAAAATGAAATAACCCTTGGCAAGAATATACAATGGAGAAAAGACAGTCTCTTCAATAAGTGGTACTGGGAAAACTGGACAGCTACTTGTAAAAGAATGAAATTAGAACACTGTCTAACACCATATACAAAAATAAACTCAAAATGGATTAAAGACCTAAATAAGACTGGACACCATAAAATTCCTAGAGGAAAACATAGGCAGAACACTTTTTGACATAAATCATAGCAATATTTTGGGGGATCTATCTCCTAAAACAAAGGAAATAAAAGCAAAAATAAACAAATGGGGGCTAATTAAACTTAAAAGCTTTTGCACAGCAAAGGAAACCATCAACAAATCAAAAGGACAACCTACTGAATGGCAGAAAATATTTTCAAATGATATGACCAATAAGGAGTTAATATCCAACATATATAAACAGCTCATACATCCCAACATCAAAAAAAAAAAAACTGTTTAAAAAGTGGGCAGAAGACCTGAAAAGACGTTTTTCCAAAAGGAAATGCAGATGGTCAACAGGCACATAAAGAGGTGATCAACATCATTAACCATCAGGGAAGTGCAAATCATAACCACAATGAGATATCACCTCACACCTGTCAGAAAGGCTATCATCAAAAAGAACACAAATAACAAATGTTGGCGAGGATGTGGAGAAAAGGGAACCCTTGCACACTGTTGGTGGGAATGTCAATTGGTGCAGTCACCGTGGAAAACAGTATAGAGGTTTCTTGAAAAACTAAAAATAGAACTACCATATGACCCAGGAATTCTGCTCCTGGGTATATATCCAGATAAAACAAAGACACTAATTCAAAAAGATACATGCACCTCAATGTTCATAGAAGCATTACCTACAATTGCCAAGATATAGACACAACCTAACTGATGAATGGATAAAGAAGATGTGGTATATATATATATATATAATGGAATACTACTCCGCCATAAAAAAGAATGAAATTTTGCCATTTACAGAAACATGGATGGATTTGGAGGGCACTATACTAAGTGAAATAAGTCAGACAAAATAAGTACTGTATGATGTCATTTACATGTGGAATCTAGGGCTTCCCTGGTGGCGCAGTGGTTGAGAGTCCGCCTGCCGATGCAGGGGACGCGGGTTCGTGCCCCGGTCCGGGAGGATCCCACATGCTGCGGAGCGGCTGGGCCCGTGAGACATGGCCGCTGAGCCTGCGCATCCGGAGCCTGTGCTCCGCAACGGGAGAGGCCACAACGGTGAGAGGCCCGCGTACCGCAAAAAAACAAACAAACATACATGTGGAATCTAAAAAATAAAACAAACTAGTGAAAATAACAAGAAGTAGACTTACAGATATAAAGAACAAACCAGTAGTTGCCAGGGGGGAGAGGGATGGGGGAGGGGCAACATAGGGGAAGGGGATTAAGAGGTACAAACTATTAGACATAAAATATATATAGGATATATTGTACAATACAAGGAATATAGCAAATATTTTATAATAACTATAAATGGAATATAACCTTTAAAAAATTGTGAATCCCTATATTGTATACTCGTAACATACAATATTGTATATCAACTATACTTCAATTAAAAAAATGAAATAACCCTTAACTCCTATATCAGTTTTAAGAATGTCTTAAAATCATAATACCCGATATTTGGAGAGGCTAGGGTAAAACTGATATTTGGAAATGAGCACATGCTTTGACTTAGTAATTTTACTTCTAAGAATTTTTTCTAAAATTATTTTCAAAGATGAAGTTAAGGACTTACATAAAAAGTTATTTATCATAACAAGTATCACAGTAAATCTGTAATATCAAAAAATAGAAATAATCTAATGTCAACAGTAAAATTAGAAATATATATTAATCATCCATTTACTTGAATATTATGCCAATAAAACTATTTCTGAAGAATATATAATGACATGGAGAATACTTATGATATAATGTTTTGTGGAAAACAAAATATAAACTATATTATCCAAATTTTTTTAAACATTATGTCTAAGTATACAGAGAGAAGAATAGAAATATATTAAAATATTAATGGAATTACACCTAGGTGGTTGAAATTACTGGAAATTTTCTCATCTAATTTTTGTAAAATGCCCTACAAGGAATAAGTTCTATTTTATGATTGTAAAATTTGAAAGTTATTTTAAAAAAACAAGCTCAGGGGCTTCCCTGTTGGCACAGTGGTTGAGAGTCCGCCTGCCAGTGCAGGGGACACGGGTTCGTGCCCCAGTCCGGAAAGATCCCACATGCCGTGGAGTGGCTAGGCCTGTGATCCATGGCCACTGAGCCTGTGCGTCCGGAGCCTGTGCTCCGCAACGGGAGAAGCCACAACAGTGAGAGGCCCGCGTACCGCAAAAAAAACAAAAACAAAAACAAAAACAAAACAAAACAAAAAGGTCAGGATTAATATGTTTTTTTGAAGCAATAAGTACTAGAGCAGAAACATGTTTTTAAAATTAGACCTGCCACAATTAAATGTAACTGAAAATATTTATAATATTTAATCTGTGTATCTAAAGACCATAAAGGCACAATATTCAAACCATAGATATTTTAACATTATTAAGGAATTCACTAATAAATTTAAAGTGACAAATGTCATTATCTACCCAACATAATCAGATACAGTTTAATTTCAAATTGAACTCTATTTGGATTCCTTAATTCTGTGCTAAATAATTTGGAAATCCACTAATTAGTGAATCAGATAGAATAATGGCAGGTATAAAATGATCATAAAAAGATTAATAGTCATTAATAATCATGTTCATATACATTACTATATTTTACCCTTATATTTATTAATAGGAATAGTGCTTTTCTGATTAGAGATATGGAGAAATTTGTTAGAGCAAAATTAAGGAAGTTGCCCAAAGTCTCTTGGCAAATCAGTGATAGAACCAAGTTTTGACTTTTTTTCCTCTGATTTCTAATCCTGGACCAAAGTCCAGAGTTTGTGCCAATATTCCATGCTGGCACCCTAAAATAATCACTCTCTCTTATCCACTCATGTGATTCTACCAAAAGTATTTGCTCTTAAAGTTAAGTATATCATCATCTGTAACCGGTGAGTTTGATGAACAACACATATTTGTATTGAACAGCCTTGGAGACAGTCATGAGCCTGAAGTGGGCTCAGATTTCCACTAGATGGCATACAGCCTACTTCTCACCTGATGAGTGGGTTTCAAAGAATTTGCAACAATTTGTCGCATTTTTAAATGTAATCAAAATCTTAACAGATAATTACATGAACATTGTTTTAAAAGCCAATTAATGTAAGGGATTAAATTATCACTACTTTTTTGAACTTCTAAGTGATATACCTTTATTTCTTTTTCCAAAACTATAGAAATGACCTTTGGATTTCTCATTTGGTAAGATGATCAGTGTGTCTCCCCCTTCCTTTCACCCTACCTTTCCCTTTCTACTTCTTATAACTGCCATCTCTACTTTTACATGATCAAAGGTGGTGACATTTACAATCTGTCTGTCAAGCTTCATTCATAGGGTGACTTTAAATGATGGAACTAGAAATAGGGTAACAATATAACTGACAACATAATATTTTTTTCACTAACAACCAAGTAGTTTACTATAATCCCACTTCCCTTCTTGCATAACTAGTATATGTTTATTTTGACCTGGAGTTTCCCATCTCCTTTTCCCCCTATTTTTCCTTTTTCTCATAAAATTCTTTGACTTTTCTTCTAATACTTCCATGGATTTTCTTTTTAATCATAATCACTTTTAACTTTCCAGAAACTGTTCAAGTTTTCTGATTTTACTTTTTATGTAGTATACTCTTTTTCTTTTACTAATGAAGTTTCTTTTTTCTCAGCTCTACTTAAGAACTTAATCTGAATTTTAGTTTGGAAGTTCTAACTTTTTTTGTATTGAACAGCCTTGGAGACATGAAGTCATGAGCCTTTCCTTTCTTTCTTTCCTTCCTTTCTTTTCTTCCTCTTCCCTCTCTCTCTTGCCTTTCTCTTTCACTTTCTGGGTATAACAGCTCACAGGATCCCTGCTCCTTGTTTGATCACTCTGTAACAAGTTTTCAGTGTCCCAGAGGTTCTCAGTGAGATTGGGCCCCACTTGTACACAGGCTTTTATCACCTCCTTCCTTTCCTTGTCTCATTCCCCTACTCTCCCACTAGAGTTTCTAGAGATCACCTCCTAAATAAACTGCTGTCCTCACTCAGTATGCACAGGGGACTGGTTCCAGGACCGCCATGGATACCAAAATCTGCGTATGCTCAAGTTCCTTACATAAAATCACATAGTACAGTTTGCCCTCGGTATCTGCGGGTTCTGCACCCTCGGATTCACCCCAAGTGGATGCAGGACGCATGGATACCAAGGCCCAACTGTACTTGCATTGAAACGAAGACAGTAAATTTCTAAAGTGTGTCAGACCTTGACTGTTCATTCACATTAACTGTAAAGTAATTGATTAAATTGTCATAAGGCATTCATTTTGTTGGAAGATTCCTACTTAACCAATTTAGATGTTTGTGCTCTTAAGCGTGAATACCCTTAATACCTGTCATAGCCTCTAGTTCCTAAGACACTGCCCATACACTGCCAAGACATTTGGGTTTTCTTTCTTTAAAGAAAAAATATACTACTTTAAAAACAATTGTTTGTTTGCTGCTGATGTTGAATTTGCCTGGGAGGTAAATATCTTCACTTCTGGATGTTGCAGATTCGGATGGTGGGGTTGGTGTTGGGGAGGGAGGTGGCAAGGAGGATACAATTGATTTGAAGACGACCTTGTTACCTACTTCTTCAGTGTCTCCTCTGCTCTACCCAGTGTATCTGAGAGCTGAATTGCTTTGGGGTTCTGCAGGGCATAGTGACTCTGCTTGGCTTTAACCTCTTACTGCATAATTTCAGCAACAGCTTTCTCTGCCCCACTTTAAAGCTCATTTATTCTCCTTCTTCCAGATCATTGCTGAAATTTCCTACTGAAGATGGTTCATTTCCTATTCTCATGACTGTAGGTTTACACATTTTTATATCAGTCACTTTATGATCAACTTAAGGATGGCCTCTTGAAGGAAAGGAAACGAATGCATGTGATCAGAGTGCCATATTAAAATAGATGCTAGCTGTTTGCATTTTATTAACAAAGATATCAGCAAAATGTACCTTATACCTTATATAACTATGAACTATTAAAATAAGATCCCATTTGTGACTAGAGGATCATAAAATATATACAATTTTGGTGCAGAATGCACTGGGCTCAATTTTGATGGGCCTTACTTTTTAATTAAATCTCTATTATATCC
The DNA here is from genome assembly GCF_964341445.2 of Mesoplodon mirus. Classification (NCBI taxonomy): domain Eukaryota; kingdom Metazoa; phylum Chordata; class Mammalia; order Artiodactyla; family Ziphiidae; genus Mesoplodon; species Mesoplodon mirus. The sequence goes on along the minus strand of NC_138984.1, from coordinate 23,165,690 downwards.
CAATCTTTATTATAGTTTTGTCTCTCTTTCTTCAGAATCAGAAAGCCATTTGACACTCATTCTGGAAACTTTTGAATCCTAATAACTGATTAATGGGATCCAGATGTAAGCTGCATTGACTATCAGAGATTGTGATGACCAATTATGTTTATATTTCTGGGCACTCTCTATGGCTCTGCTGAAATGTTTAGAAATTTAAATTTATTCCTCTTATGCATTAAGTATTATGCATTAAGTACTTAATTCATTCACATGTTGTCTAACTCCTCTTTTGGGAGCTGCTTTCAGTTAGTTCTAGAAAGTCTCCTGAGAGAACTATATTATTTCTGGTTTCTCCTCCACATCTTATTCTTCAACTTATCCTTCTAGGTGAAGCAGACAAGGTATTTGTGGTTCTGAGATTGTTTTCCCCTCTATTTAAAAGGAGATTCATGTAGTAAATTAACTTTCTCCTAGTATCCCCTCTCATAGTTCTGGGAAGGGCTGCTTAATGTAATGTAAAACACTGAAAGGAAGGTTAATCTTACTTGAGACTTTTACTGATCCTTGTAGACACATTCTAATGGCTCCTCTACTCAGTTGGAATTCCACCCTCAGCCATTTAAGTATGCACCCACTGAGTATATTGCTTGGCATGCACTCATTCCCTAACAGATAACTACTGAATAAAAGAATGAATCCTAGAATAGCTCTACTCTTGGCCCATATACTAGGCAAAATAATAGCTCCCTCAAAGCTAGCCACATCCTAATCCCCAGAACCTATGAATATGTTACCTTACAAAGCAAATGGAGCTCTACAAATGTAATTAAGGTCACTGAACTTGAGATAGGGAGACTACCCTTAATTTGGACCCAATATACTCATCAGTCCTTAAAAACAGAGACCTTTTCCCAGCTAAAGTCAGAGAGATGCAATCTTGCTGACTTTAAAGACGGAAGGTGGGACCATAAGCCAAGGAATTCTGGTGGCCTCTAGAAGGCAGAAAAGACAAGGAAATGGATTGTCCCCTAGAGCCTCTAGAATGAAATGCAGCCCTGCTGACACCTTGGTTTTAGCCAAGTGTGACAGATTTTAACCAACAGAACTGTGATTTAATACATTTGTGTTGCTGTAAGTCACTAAGTTTATGGTAATTTGTTTCAGCAGCAGTAGAAAATAATATGTCTTTGGCCTCTATGCCTGAAATATCCTCACTTTTGTTTCTGCTTGTCAAAAAGTCTATCCATCCTCTAGCAACCATCTTAAATGCCACTTCCACATGAAACCTTTTCGTGTCTCCTCCTCCCCAAATGAACTGATCTTTCCTATTCATAAATTTTTATGGCCTATTTTGATTTTTGTGTGTGTGTCTCTTACCCTGTTTTTGCACTGTAAGTCCCTCGAGAACAAGAAGCCAATAAGCTTTACTGTAAGATCCTCAAGGTTAAGAATCCAGTCTTACTTATATTTTTATGCACCAACATAACACCTTGAACCTATACGTAAATATTTGTTAAAGTGGCCAGGAAATGAAAACCCATAAATCTGCTGCTGTGGACTGAATTCTGTTATGATAAAGCCTTGACCTCCAGTGGGACAGGAGATAAGGGTCCTTAGGAGGTAATTAAGGTTAACTGAGGTCATAAGGATGGGGTCCTAATCTGATAGGACTGTGACTTTATAAAAAGAAGAGAGAGATCTCTCTCTGCCACAGGAGAACACTACTAGAAGCCAGAAAGAGAACTCTCACCAGAAACCTCCCCCAGCACTTTGCTCTCAGGCTTCTCAGCTCTAGAACTGTGAAAAATAAATTTCTGTTGTTTAAGTAACCCAGTCAATGGTATTTTGTCATGACAGCCCAAGCAGACTAATACACACACCTGGAAAAGACATCACATGGCATTCCTCCATAAGATGTACATAATCTGGTGAAATCCTGCATAATTTAAACTAATGATGTAAGGATGTTGAATTGGATGAAATAAAAGATATATATGTATATATATATGATGGTTTTGGTCTTGCTCCCAAGGGGTGATGAACTTAATCCTTGTCATTTGTACTTCTGTTTTTGAGGTATGTTATTTACAAACTATCCCTCTCTCACAAATAGACCATCCATTTCACCTGATCTCATCTGATTATAGTCTTCATTTCATTTGATTATAGCCTTGATCTCATTTGATTATGGTTTTGTGTAATGCATGCAAGAGGAATTGAAATGATTTTTTCTTTTTACAACAAATTAGCTGGGGAGAAACTGTATTCTACCTGTTGAAGCAAAAATAGTTCAGCAGGTCTTTTGTTTGCCATGTTTACTCCATCTTTATGGCACCTCTTCTATTGAAGTGTGACAAGAGTCAAATGCATTTCAAAATCAATCATTATCCCCTTCTAAAATTCTGTTATCAATGTGTTAGGTACCTGCTGATGAATAATAGGGTTTATGCTGCAAGCCGAAAACCAGTGCCATCAGGTCAAAATACAAAATTCAAGAGGAGATGCATTAAATCCAACACCTAAGAATTTCAAATCTAAAGGCTGTCAAAAGAGGTAGTTTCCCCGTACAACAGTGATAGACCATAAGAAGAATGTATAATGTGAACATAACTGGAAACTGAATTGTTTCTGACTTTATGTATGAAGGTTGGCAAGATGAATCATAGCTAGAAGATGATTGCATAAACTACAGTATCTCAGTAAAATATGTGCTAGAAAGTTCCTCCTGAAACATCAGTGGTTTTCAAGGCTGACTCCACACAGAATCTACTGACATATGATTTTCAAGGTTGAATGCTTCTGGAATCCACTGTAGTGGTAATTTACCTATATTGTGTGTACAAAGGCAGCAAAGCTCTTTTCAAGAAGAAGCCTGCATCTTGGTCATTAAACTCAGTTAGATAAAAGATTATTGCACAGCTACAAACAAGGGAAATCTTAGAATTGTCCTAGAACTGATGCTAACATCTTAAAAATGAATGTCATTTTGGTCAGACAAGTGATTCCCTTAAGGTCAAGGAAAGCCATCAGTATCTCCCCAATCATTACGTACACTAGACCTTTAATCTGACCTTCAAGCTTTAATGCCTTTATCTTGAAATTTAATCAGTCAGCCTTCCCAATCAGGAACATCCAACGTTTATGCAAGCCAGGCTAATGTGTTTGTGAATTGATTACTAAATGATGCCTAAGATGCCAAAACTACAATCCCGAGTAACGTTTCTGAAGATGTGCAAAATCCCAATTCATTCTTCCATTAGGCCAAGATGAGAGGGAAGAAGGTCCTTAACACCTGATATTTTATCTGCAGTTCAAGAATTACATATGAACACTCATAATGTGGCAGAGAAGGTTCTCACTATTGACGCTCCTCGGAAGTATGACACAGTGGCACAGAATTCAACATGGTATCTGGCCAGATCTGCCATTCATTCATTCATTCAAATATTCAACATATAATTTTGGAGAGCTGCTCATTGCCAAACGGAAGTTGCTACTGATGGTCTTAATGAGACACATTCTCTCTTTTTTTATGGAATAAAGGACAAAGCTGGGGGGAAAAACATGTAAGTTACACAACAGAACCCTCTATCCAATGCAATAATATCATCTTCAGCACCCCTAGCAAGTGGTCATCCAGCCTCTGGTTAAAACCTTCCAGAAAGCTCTAAAGACAAATTCTCAAATGTAGGAAATCTGCCCCCTAATATGATCGCCTGCAGCTACAGTGCTCTCTGCTGGTCACATGGCAGGCTCAGTTCAGTCAGCAACTTGAAGGGCTGTCATTCTGCCAGAAGTGGTCTGCAGATGACAGCAAAGTGCTGGTGGAGCAAATATCTTTGGCTCTGGGTTTTATTTGTCAGTGAGAACTGATTGATGGTTCAGCCCATATACACAGACTCATGCTAATAGCTTCATCTTTACAGCCTGAAATGTAATGCCATATTAATTTGGATAAACAGTTGTTAAGGTTCACATCAAAGGTTTATTTTATTCTGTAATCATTTACTTAACATTTTAATTTTTCCCTCTCAAACTTTCCAATTTAAATTGTTTAAAGATAATCTCTGTGTTAATACTAGATGCAGACAGAAAGCATCTATATTGTGTCAAGCATAGGAAAGAGAAGCAGAAAAGCATCAATCCCTCATCTTTAGGTAATACTTTTCTTCTTCTTTCTTGACATGATTTCATGTAATACAGTGAAATATGATATTTCTGTATTTTTAAACTTCCCTTCCCATTCTTTTTTGGTCTTTGTCTAGTTAGGTAGCTAGGCCGATCCATCTACATATGTAGTGGAATAGGTTTTTACAGCTAAAACCCACCCCCTACTTCAGAATATTCAGTGGCTAAAGGGCTACATTTTACCAAATAGATAGTGCTATAAGAGGAAATCGTGATACTTTTTTGCAATCCTAGGTTCTATAGCGATAGGTTATTAAGTGCCTACAGCACTTCACCCAGAAATCTTTTATCAGGTCAACAACATGCAATCTAGTGATGAGAAAAGGAGGGCTGGATCCTGTAAATACATACACATGTCTGAAAACTGGCCGTTGCTTTTTTGGTGGAGATGTATTATTCCATAATTGGCATAATCACGGTTTCCACCTCATTTATGACCCACATAAAAAATTGCATAAAATATCATGCACAGTTGTGGTCAGAAGGAAGATTCAATTTGGGCTTTGTGTAGACTTGACTGGCTGCCAGCACAGTTATCTACATCATCTAAGGCTACATTTAAAAGGATAAAATACAGTTTTAATTCTTATGGAAAATGTATTTTTTAAGAGAGATAAAAGTGTTAAAATAGATCATAAAGAGCATTAAGCCCTTCCCTTCTCCTGCCCAGTCCATCTTTTGTTAATATAATGTTAAAGGGTTGGCAAAAAGATGGGAAAGCCATAAAATTAAAGGTTAAGACTGCAGTTCTATCTATCCCCAGAATGAGAAGTTATCTGGTGTGACGGCATACTCCTTTTCATTATTTAGACAGCCTCATTGAACAGCCTCAAACATCCCTGCGGGTCTCTTTGAGAAATCTCAAAGGCCACAGTGGTAGAGAACAGCATGGGCAAGCTACTGAGGAAAGGCAAGGCTTCATCTGAAACCCCAAAGCACAATGTAGCACACAGTGTTACAGGAGATTTTCTCCACCTCTACAGAGGAGAGGGCTGACTTCTAGTATCCTATGTGTTACTGCATCACAGCATCTTCAAACTCTCAGGAGCCTTCAAGGGTCAGCTGCTTCATTTCTCAGAGTCCAAAGAAGCTAAGCGAGTTGGCAAAAGCCACATGGCTAATCATTGAATCAGAACCAGACTGCCATTCTCTGGAAATGTGAATACTATGCTCTTTCTGTCTCTTCATGCTGCTTCACTTTCTGCTGCTTCAGGAAGTAAGAATGTCCACTGAGCGATACAGGGGAAAACTTTTTCTTATCTGATGGTGGACTGGAGCCAGTTCTGTACAGACTCTTGAGAGTCTATTGTTCTCATCTCTTCCTGACTACCATTTAGGGACTTCAAGCTGATAGCTTGAAATTAGCCATGGTGAGAGTATTTACACCACAGAAATGGGCAAGTACTACAAATCAGGGTTCATCTTTTTCCTAGAGCTGGTTGTTAAATACTTATCAGCACATTACTCTTCCTGTATCACCCCAGGAGTTAGCTCATCAAGGATCAGGTGTAATACTGCTCTCACCTACCAACACTCATCCTCTACCACAGTCTCCAGCTACCGACTCTCAGTCATTTACAGCCCAGCTTGTGGGAAGCTGCTATGAGGCTCCTTCAAGAGTGTAAGAGATCTTGAGAATTACTTGTGCCAGGGGATCAGGGCTCTACCAGGACTCCTGAAGCCAGGAGATACCTGAACAGGCAGTTTTGTCACTGACAGAGAAAGCTAATATGCTCAATAGTTTCATCAGAGCTTCAGGTCCCAAAGATTTCTCTCTTTTAATTTAAAGAGTACATTGGTCTCTAGTTTATATAGATTGTATATAGTTTATCGTTAAGCAGAATTTTGCTTCAGGAGAAACGGGTTCTTAAAGATAATAAGCTCTGGAAGAAATGCATATACAGCTGACTTAGCTGCAAATAAAAGGATATTTCTTACCAATAAGAGACAAGAGGATATAGTTGCTAAGGGTTTTGTAGGCAGGTAGACTTACATTTTGATCCCAGCTCTGGTAACTGTGAGCTCTGTGAACTTGGACAAGTTAGACACCTCTCTAAGCCTCACTTCCTCAAATGTCAAATGGAAATAAAAATAATATCTGCCTCTTAGTACTGTGGCAAGGATTAAATGAGATGAAGCGCACTAAACCCCATCCCTCTCACCTACCCAAGAATATTGCCCTGGCGATTGTCTCCCTTTCTCTCCTGCATCATCAGTTTTTTGTTTTCCACTCAGGGTTGTATTTCCCACCACTCCAATGGCCTCTGTTGATCTCGTCAAGACTACCAGTGACGTCATGTTACTAAATCCATTGGTCAAGTCTTTGCTCTCATCTTTCATGACTTAGCATGTGACACAGCTAATCAACCCCTCTCGCTCATATACTTTCTTCACTTTGCTTTCAGTACCCCAGACTCTCAGGGCTCCCCTCCTTCCCATGGGCACTACCAATTCCAGGGGTCTATGGGCTATAACTACATCATGTTATGACAGATTGTAATAGGGACATTGAACCCTAGTGAAGGAGGTGAAAATGCTGCAACTAAGATATGAAAAATGAGTAGTAAATGTTCAGACCAGTGTTTCTCAATTTTGGCTGTACATTTAAATAACTTGGGGAGCTTTTGGAAATCTTGCTATCCTGGCCATACCACGTAAATCAGACTCTCTGGAGGTGAGACCCAGTCATTAGTATTATTTAAGGATCTCCATGTGATTACAATGTACAACCAACATTGAGAAACACTGATTTAGATGAAGAAGAAGTAAAATCCAATCCCAAGGGGAGGAAACAGTTTATAGAAAGGCTCCATGGGGAAGGTAGGAGATAAGTAAATAACAAAGAGGAGAAAGGCTAGTGATACTGGAGCAAAGAAAGTAAGATATAATATTTGTACACCAATGGCTATAATACAAGACAATATCATTTGAAAGATGCCATAACATATATACTTATAAAGTACTAGTAATTAAAAGATTCAGAGCAAATAGAGATGACTTGGGCTCATGATGAATATAAAGATAAAAATGAGGAGAAGTAGTGCTGTGTATCAATTGATAAGGAAACTGTAGTCAGATTGGCTGGATTTAAATTCCTGTTTCACCACTTTCTTTGACTTTGGGCAAGGTGCCTCAGTTTCTTCATCTCTAATATGTACATAATAATAAATGTATCTCATAAATTTATTAGAGAATTTATTTAGATAATTCATATATGACTCTTAGAGCAGAATCTGACACATAGCAAACACACATTTGATGATGATGATGACGATGATGATGATGATTATGATGATGATGCAGGTCTTTGCAAAAGTTAGGGGAATTAAGTTGAGAAGTTGACCTATGACTGGGCTTTCAATTTTAAGAGAACCACGATAGATGCTAAGCTGGGTTTTCTTCCTCCAACCTGAGCTACCGCAAGGAACACTGTGAATCATGAAAAACTTCTCTCTGATTGGTGTGCTTATTCTCCTTTATGTCATTTTCCCCCCTTCCTGTCCGTCAAGACCAGGATTTGTCCACTTACGAATACCTCTCAGAAGAAAATGATCTGATAACAGTACCATTACAGGGATCGCTTTTCTCAGTAGGATTCTATCTTAAAGTTTTATCTGAAACTGTGGCATGAACAGCTGTATTCTCAAAGGAATAAACTTTGAGATTCTCAAAGGAATATCAGCAAATTAAGTGAGATAATGTAGATTAAATCACTTTTAATTTATAAACTGCAATAAAAATATTAACCTTCACATTGGATAACTTACTTCTACAAAGCCCTTGAGTTCCTTAGGGGAATATCCTGCTTTATTTGCCACATGCTCAGCAAAGAGAATACTGGATCTTACTGGAAGGCCAGTGTTCCTCACTAGCAGCACATTAATGCACGCTTATAGAAAAAACACGTGACCGCAATGAGCTACAGTGAGCATCATGGCAAAAAGCGGGTTTGCAGGTAGCTTGGGAAAGTTTCTGTTCTTTTAGAAAGCCTTAACATGAACATCATGCTGATTTATTCATAATCAGTGTGATAAGGGAGCAAAGGGCAGAGAGGAAACACAGGGTTACACGTGTCCCTCTCCACTGTCCTTCCATTTGGGATTTCCACTTCGTACCAATGTATTGCTGGTCCCAAAAAAACAGTTATGGAGCACCCACTATGCGCCAAGCACCTTTCATGGCACTGGAGACATAAAAATGAGTAAGAATTAGCCTCATTACCCCTGAGATTGCCCCTGAGATGCATACAAGAGAGCACGGTATGGAGACCACTTAAGTATATAGATCAGATCAACATAGAAGAGAAATTGCAAAGATGGAAGTGGGCACAGGGTACTGTGAGAGCCCTGCTCTCAGCCCACATTGGAAACCATTAGAGTGCAAGTGTGTCTTGAAAGATAAGAGTCTTGCCAGGCAAAGAAATCTTCAAGGAAAGTTCAATATAAAAGAAAAAAAAAACAAAAATAAAAAACATGAAGCGGCCACAGCAGCATGCTGGCTAAATTCTCTCCCAAGAAATAGGTCATCCTCAGAATATGCTGGTCTCCAATTAGAAAAGCCTTTTCCTTCCTTCCCAGAAATGCCCCGTCATTTCTCTCCACTCTCTGAAGGGTTGGTCTCGTTTCCTCCTTCCTGCTCCTGGAGGGGCATGTCCAGGTGTGTGTATGCACACGCCCAAGCGTACTCCCCCCAGGTTTGCTTAGGTGACCCAGCGATGTCTTTGCACCACAAAGCGAATGGTCTAGAAATGCTAACAAAGATATTTATATGCAAAGACGTACACTGCCATTATTTACACATTTTAAACAATACCAAAAAAAAGTTAAGGACATTATGGTATATCTTCAAAATGAAACACTGTAAAGCTATTAAAAATACATAGTTCTGAAATTTTAAGACTATTTAATGGCATGGGAAAATTCTCAGGATATGATGTTTGCTTCTGTTTCATATGTGTGTGTATGTGCATTTATACGTATATATGTGTGTGTATATGTGTATTTTTCTCAAATTTTCTGCATTGAACACTGGCATTTAATACCTGTAACCATAAAAGGTGAATATGTGTGTGCAAACATGCATGTATGTATGTGTGTGTGTATATACATACATACATATCTGTTCACCTTTTATGTTTACATAATCCCACATTCAAAGCAGAAAATTTGAGAAATACAATAAACAACTAAATACTTCAATGAATATCATATATAATCCCGACAGCCAGAGATAATCATTACTAACATTTAAGCATATATTTTTCCAGGCCATTCTCCATACATACTTGCTTTTTTAGAAACTAAATCAAAATACTGCGGTTTTGCAGCATGCATTATGTTCATTCCATGCATCATCATAACAAGAACTTTTTCCATGTTATTAATTAGTCTTTGTACATTTTATTTTTATATTTTTAATGTAGTATAATTTATCTAGCAGTTTCCTTATGGTAGGAAGTAATGATTTTTATCCTCCTGTTGTTATAAATGACCCTTCAAAGAACTGCCTTGACCATGAGTCCTTGTTCATATATTCACTTATTTCCTCAGACTGGCTATATAGAAGTAAAATTACCAGGTCAAACATAAATGATTTTTAATGCTCTTGAAATATGTTTCCTAAATTGCTTTTCAGAAAGGTTATACTAGCTGATACTGTCACCGATGATAAACAACGGCTCTTGTAACTCTTAGTCTCAAGTGTTATCTTTTTATCACCATTGCCAATTTGATACATGAAAAACTATCTCTTCTTGATACATGAAAAACTATCTCTTTTTGTGTTAAATAAAACAAAGTATAAAACACTGTATATATAATATGATCTCAACAATGTAAATGTATGCCTAAAGAGGCTCAAGAGGGAGGGGCTATGGGGACATGTGTATGCATATGGCTGATTCGCTTTGTTGTGCAACAGAAACTAACACAGTATTGTGAAGCAGTTATACTCCAATAAAGATATACTAAAAAAATACAATGAGAATAATGCGAGCACCGTTTGAACTCTTGATAAGCATTTTACAAAGAAATAAAACTTTAAAACTCTAAAAAAAATGAACAGAAGGAAATACATGAAAATGTTAGAATTGTCAGCACTTGGTGGTAGAATATTAAATTACAGCTATTTTCATGTAATAATATTAATAATACTATATGTACTAGTTATTCAAAAGCTTGCATGTTTCAGGAAACATGTGAGGTAATTGACATGCAGTATCTCATTTAATCCTCAGAACTCTACAAAGTTTTAATATGCCATTTACAGAAAAGCATAATCAAGGCAAGAAAACTAGATAGAGGCCAGGCCAGGATTTAAACCCAAGCTAAACTAATTCCACAGATCCTGATTTTTCCTCTTCTTCCTCCTACTTTACCATACTTTTGCTTTTTTGTCAATGAGTATTTGTTCAACGAGTATTTGCAGTGACATGGATGGACCTAGAGATTGTCATACTGAATGAAGTAAGTCAGACAAAGACACACATCATATGATATCGCTTATATGTAGAATCTTAAAAAATGGTACAAATGAACTTATTTACAAAATAGAAATAGAGTCACAGATGTAGAAAACACACTTATGGTTACCAAGGGGGAAAAGGGGGGATAAATTGGGAGACTGGGATTGACATGTACATACTACTATATGTAAAATAGATAAGAACCTACTGTATAGCACAGGGAACACTACCCAATACTCTGTAATGATCTATATGGGGAAAGAATCTTAAAAAGAGTGGATATATGTATAACTGATTCATTTTGCTGCACAGCAGAAACTAACATAACATTGTAAATCAACTATACTCCAATAAAAAGTAATTTTTTAAAAAAAAACCTTTAAAAAATCATAAAAAGCAGTAAACGTTTTTTACAGCCATTCTCAAATAAAAGGGTTCCTTACCAAAACCGTTGTCAATAAAATTTGACCAGCTTTGCCAGAAAAAGATCTTATCCTCTAGCTCAAGAAGATATGAACGTGAGATACTCTGGGTGTCCCACAGTGACCGTGGGTTGCCCAAATGCAAGGGATCAGCATTGTTATAACTTGAAGCATAACTTCCTGACACCCCTGAAACTACACTACTTTGAGAGTTGCTTATCTCAGTAAACATTAACTGGGCCTTGGCTTGTAATATTGCCCTCTGTCCATGAGAAATGTCACCTCTGTGAGCAAAGTGGCTACCTTAGGGAGACAAAGTCAGAATACAAACTATTGTCCTTCCAGCATTAATAGGATGACTGTACTTTCTCTGTATTAGTATTGAGTTTAATAAATTTTGAGAAGATAGAAGACAGGAAACAATGATGTAAATATGATATGTTCTCGTGTTTATAAATGGCAAGTTTGCCTCTGTTTTTGTTAAAATCCAGATAACGACTAGACAATTTTTATGGTAGTCCTTAAACATACACACAGTATTTTAAATATATATTACCTACCTAAAAAAATAAAAAACAAAAAAACACCCCTAACATTTGAGTAAATTTTTAAAAACATTTTACTTAATGATCATTATGAGCTATGAAAATACAAGTTTGCACATAGACAAATACCATAGCTATTTTATAGACTAAGAAGCTGCTTTTCCAAATGTTATCTCTTTTTGGGTTTTATTAAATCTTGATATGTTAAATATTTATATTGAAAACACAGAACAATAAGAAAGAAATAAACAACATTTGTATGCAAGGTAAAAGTCCCAAAGCTAACTTTTTTAATATTCAAGAAACACGTTGATTGCTTGTAAATGTAATATATTTCAGACACTTCATCTGACATTATATCCATATAGAAATAAGCATTAACAAATCAGACTTTGTTACTAAACTTTCAGGTGAAAGGAAGCAGGTGAACATCTTCTGTTGACTTTTGTCAGAAAAGGAATAACTTCATCATAATTCTATCATTTAGCAGTGACTTCTGTCTAAGGCTACAGTGTCAATGTCCAGGCCTTGTTCTCCTGGTCTCCCATCATCACCTCATTTCATTTTAACTCCAGTCATGTCCTAACTTTCTGACCTCTATGACAACAGGAATCAAAGCACAGAAGCCTTTGGGGCATTCACATTCTTGAGAAAAGTGCCACGGAGTTACCTATTTCCTTTTTTTTTTTTTATGGGTCTGAGTTACCTATTTCTTATTTTCCAAGAGTCAGTAAAAGCCTGGGAATCTGATAAGTTTTTGCTTTTCCCATTTCCCTAAGATGTCCAACACATTTACAATAGTTTGACAAGCTTCTAATTTGCCGGTGTCCTTTGAATTTTAAATGTGAGGATTCCTCATTAGAAAAGAAAAGTATTTTAGAAATCCTAACGTCTACTTCCTTTAACTGAGAAGCTGAGATCTTTTTTTCAAAGATGGAAAAAGAAATGATTTGAGACACCAAAGAGAAATGAATATGAAATTATTGTTAAAGTCTTGAAGAGACTCAAGTTTTGCCAAATTGCCTGCCTTTACTGGTAATAATTACTTCCTGGGGTTAGCTATGCTTATGAAGGAAAGCATGGTGGATGGAATGATTTAAGGTTAATTTGGGGAGGAAAATTAAGAAATTCATTGTTCATATAGCCATAAGCTTATTTTAAGTAAATCATTGTTTATTCATTACAGGAGAACAAAATGAAAGAAGAAAATTTCAAATAGATTGAACCATACCACATCCTGTTATACAGTCATTTTTAAAAAGCAAATTATCATAATACATGCTTTGTCATCTAACAGCAATAAAATTCACATTATATTGGTCCCTCCCTCTTTGTCTGATTTGTGTCTTGTCAACCTCTCAGTTTCCTGGTTCTATCCATCCAAGTTATTCTCAGTTGTTAAATGTTGAAGTTCAATCACATAATGTCACCTTAACAGTAGAACGAACAGTATCTCAGTTTTCTAAAGGTCACCAGACCTGGTTCTGGAAATTCTTTTTCCAAGAGTTTCTACCTTCTGTAAAATTATTAGATCTCCACCAAGTTCTGAGAATTTTTCTCCCTTAGTCTGAGTTAGAGTCTAGGTTTTCTCATATATTAAAAATGAAAGGATTAAGCCAGAAGGACTCCCTGAACATTCTGGGCCATAAAATGAAAATTATTCTGTTTCTAGGCCCCTCTGTTTATTCACTCCACAAATATTGAGTGAACACTGCCACGTGCCAGGCACTGTGTTAAGTACCAACAACAAATGGGGAACACAGCACAGGGTCCCAGCGTGCACCTCACTTACCCCTTGTGAGGGAAATGCGATGCTGTGTTGTGACCTCCACTATCGCTGTTCTCTCACTCACATCCTGGTCTTCTCAAGAGCAAGACTCCACTTTTCACAGACCATCTGACCATCAAACTATATATATATATATATATATATATATATATATATATACAGACAGTTATCATGTAATCTTGGCTCAAACAAAGGTTTAGAGGTTTAGAGGAACACAAAGAGATTTCATTTTCATTTTTTCACTGATGGCTTCAGAGAAAACATACTTCAGTTGACTTTATGCTTCCTAGAAATACCAAGTACAAGACAGAGCCACACACTTATTGAGTGATTTGTGTTTTTAAAAGCCTGGAATTGGAAGGGGTCAGGGAGAGCAGCGTTCTCTCTTTTATTTTCTTAACTTTAAATAAACAATGAGCTCATTGGTCCCTCTATACATTCTTTTTACACTAGCTAAAAAGGATTTCACTCTATCAAGTATGTTCTTCTGCAGCGAAAATCCCTGTCTGGGATTCTTAACCATTCTGGGGGTCAGAGGTCCCTTTGAGAATCAGAGGAAGGCAATGAACCTGAGACCTGGGAGGTAGGGGGGCCTAGAAAAGGTGGGCAGTACATGTGTGCAATAGCACATATATACACAATTTTGCAGCTAGTCTTAGGAAGTTCGTGGATCCCAAGTTAATCAACTCCTATCAGAGTATCAAGTTGACTGCTATATTCTACAAAAGACTGTACTTCATTATGTGTGTTCTACAAAAACTGGTATTACTATTATTTTGAAGGGAAAATGTCTCCATAGTGAATGAGTCTGGAAAATTCTGGGCTTAAAATGAGTCTTCAAAATAATTTTTAAAAATGCTTTAGTAAATTAATGCTCACCGCACTTCCCTGAAAAGATGCTGTATGTGGAGCCATTCCCTGAGTGCTCTGAGCACGGAACCCTCTTTCAATATCCAGGCTTGAATTGCCTTTTCTAACTGGTGGTCTAAGAAACACTCTGAGAAATAAGTTATTCCTCATGTCCTTACCACACTCCTAGACCCATCAATGAATCTGGCTGAAGGAGATCATCTCCTATGAGAAAAAAAGTCAATCAATAACACTACTGGTGAATGTTGAGACATAGATTAAAAACAGATAAGTGTCCCCTTATTTTGATGGAACTTTTTACTGTTTATCGAAACCTTTGGCCTTTTAAACATAACGTGAGTGTGGTTAGAGCATGTTTCTCAGCAGGCCTCTCTCTTCTTCAGTTTTCCCACATGTTAAACATGGGTGAAAAATAGTACCTACTATGTATGCCATTACTGTGAGAATTAAATGAGTTAATACATATAAAGCACTTCAGTTAGTGTCCAGCAGAGAAGTGTCCAATAAATATTAGCTATAATTTTTATTTTCTGTGGCTACATTAATATATTTTGCTGCTTAAGTATTGCTCGATCGGCTCAGAATATTTTACATAGTCAGAGAGAGGTGATAAGTATTAGTATTTTCAGAAGCAGGCAGTGGCTACTGTTTCTCAGAGTATCTGAATATAAACTGAAATATTTGGGAGAAAGAAAGTCAGATATTTGGGAAAATATCCATTTTCTATCCAGAAAGTTGGATACATTTCCATTTTGCTCTGTACAGATACACAGAGCTACATCAACATTCAGATACTTGGTTAAAGAGGCAATAAAGACAGATCAATCTTCCTGCCAGCATTGCCCCATCTTCATACGACAGTTCCTTTGCATTAGTTAATTTTTTACAGTAAAATGAAATAGATAACACAATTAGGGTCTGAGGTATTTCATGGCAAAACCACAATTAAAACCACAATTTTAAAAAAAGTCCTTATTATTGATATAAGGACAAAAAGCATAAGGATGATAGATGACTCAAGCCTAGCTTAGTTCTACTTTGTCTACTTAGTTCTACTTAGTTCTCCTTTGAACTGATTCATTATCATGAACCCAACTAGAAGGGACTGGGGAAAGTCTCTTCTTCCTTCTACTGGTCTCCCTTTTCCCACTGTTTTGCTTGTCACTAAAACCCACTTACCACATGATAGCCAGCTTGTTCCCCTACTTATTACTCTCCAGTGACTTATGCTTAGAAGGGAATCCTTAACTCAGTCTATGAGGTCCCAGATGATATGACCTGCTGCTGCCTCTGACCCCTCATTTCACATCACTCTTCCCCATCCTGGCCTGCTATTTTTCTGTTCCTTGAACCAAGCTCCTTCCTGCCTCAGAGGCTTTGCACTTGCCATTGTCTCTGCCTGGAATGTTTATCCCCCAGATCAAGCCTGACCTGACTTCATCTTACCATCTGAGCTGGTAGGAGATGATAAATGACATGTCTTCCAACAAGCATTCCCTGACCACTCAATCTAAGGTAGCCCTCCTACTCTTCCTCTCCCTACTTAAGTCTATCATACCACCAGTTTTATTTCCCTTAAAGTACCAATATTTATTTGACATTAATAAATTAATATTAGCACAAAATTGTTCTTATTAGTTATCTGCACGGCACAAGGGAAATCTTTCATCTGTTCTAACTTTATGAAAGTTATTTAGTTATTTAGCTATTGTTATTGACCTATAAGTCCCAGCCACTATGATAAACATTAACTCATTTTTTATGACTCACAGTAAATTGCAAGGTATATATCTCAACATTAATTTTAAAACACTCCTTTGGTGTAGGAATAGTGGTAACACATAGAAGAAACTAAAGTTTACATAGTTCATATGCAAAGTGTTTTACAGTTTTCAAATAATGGGCCTCTCTGCTTTTTTGTTGATCCTGTAACAACCCTGAAAGGATCAAAATTTTATGAAGTCATACAATTTCAGCACTAGAAGACCATGAAAAAGCCTCAAAACCATCCAATCATCTAATATTTGAATCCCTTCCATAATGTTCCTACAAAGTACTTGTCCTCCATTAATAATGGATTCACAGCCTCTTAAGGTAACCCTCTATTCTTTGGAGATGTCTGACTTTTAGAAAATCTAAAAAGATGAGATGAGACAGGATCACATTAACTTCTACCCATTTGTCTGATTTCAGTATCTTAAATCTCAGTGGAATAAACCTAATCACTCTTAAACACAATAGCTTTTTATGTTTCTGAAGACAAGTGTAATATCCCCTTAACTTTTCTCTTCTCTGGGATATCATCATTAGTTCTTTCAACTATTCTTAACATGCCATTGTTTCAAGTTCTCACTGGGGGCAATCTTCTTAATTTATACCACTGTCTCTAGAGTCCTCTTAGCAGGTGGGGCCCAGAAACGAACCCCTTGCCACAAGTGACCTGATCACTGCAGAATAAAACAATCTGTCGAAAACTATGTTCATGTTGTCAAAACAACAACAACAAAATATATAAAACCACCCAGGAGTTTAACACAGAGAAGGGAAACAATAAAAGGAAAGAATCTGGAAAATACTGGCCTCCCTTTTACCCCCCAAACCTCCACCACTCTCTAATTTCCTGTCTCTTTATTTCCTTTTTTTGCAATTAAATTTGAGATCACTATGATAGTCTCTCTAAATTTATAAAGATAAAAAATCCTACTTAGTTCAAATTACATGAAATTGCCAATATGTGGTTATTTTAACTTACAAAAATAGCAATTTTTAAATCAAACCCACAATGAGCTGTCACCTCATGCCTGTTAGAATGACTATCATCAAAAAGATGAGAGATAGGTGTTGGCAAAGATGTGGAGCAAAGGGAATCCTTGTGCACCGTTGGTAGGAATGTAAATTGGTACAGCTGCTATGGAAAACAGTATTGAGATTCCTCAAAACATTGAAAATGGAACTACCATATGATCCAACAATTCCACTCCTGGGTATATATTCAAAGGAAATGAAATCAGGATCTTGAAGAGAGATCTGCACTGCCATGTTCACTGTAACATTGTTCACAATAGCCAAGACAACCTAAGTGTCTGACAACAGAAGAACGGATAAAGAAGATGTAGTGTATGCATATATGTATATATACACACAATGAAATATTATTCAGCCATGAGAAAGAAGGAAATCCTGCCATTTGTGACAACATAGATGAAACTTGAGGGCATTATTCTAAGTGAAATTAGTCAGACAGTGAAAGACAAATACTGTATGATATCATTATATGTGGAATCTAAAAGCTGAGACCAGATGGTGTTTACTAGGAATGGCGGATAGAGGGTAAGGGGGTGTATGTGGAATGGGGAGATGTTTGGCCAAAGGTACAAACTTTTGGTTACAAGATGAATAAGTTTGGGGTATCTAACGTAGGACACAGTGATGAGTTAACAATACTGCATTATATTCTTGAAAGTTGCTAAAAAGGTAGATGTGAAATATTCACAGCACATAAAAGAAATGGTAATTTTGTGAGATGATAGAGTTGTTAGCTAACGATATGTGGGTAATTATTTTGCAATGTATTAGTGTACCAAATTAGCATGGTGTACACCTTAAACTTACAAGATGCTATATATTGATTATACCTCAATAAAGCTGGAAAAAATAGTGATTTCTTAGATCTCGACCCACTATATCATGTATATAAGAACAAAGTACACTATCAACATTGTTCAGGTGAAGAAATTAGTTAGTGGAGAGTAAATAACTTGCCCAGGATCACAAGCCAGGTAGTGACAAGAGCAGGATCAGAAGCCAGACTCCTGAGCCAAGACTCCTGTCACCATATCACACAGTCTCTACCTGAGGGCAGCCTTTCAGATTCCTAGAAAGGAAGTGAATGTGTTACACTGCCAGACAGATTCCATCATCTTCTCCACACTAAAAAAATGTAGAAACTGAATCTCAGGGAAGTTTATTACCTTAGCTAAAATCCCAAATCAGGGAGCTGGGAATTGAAACACGGGGACTCTGACTAAGTGTGACAGTTTCATTATTTCACTGCTACCATTTGCCTTTACTATTAATAGTTCCTGGTTGTGAGGGGTTTTCTGACTATTTTTAACTTGAAAAAGTCTATAGGAGCAAAATGACCAAAATCTGTTTTCTCATTTTAATGTATGTTTTTTTATAAGTCATTTCTCCCTCCAAGTACACAAGAAAGCCTATTTGGTTTACATCTTTAGGCAGTGGAACCCATGAAGATAATTTGGAAAAGCTTGTGAGGCAAAAAGCACTTGTACCAAAGCCATCACCAGGTTCAGGTTTTGCTCCATCACAGGTTTACATCTAAATTATGAAAGTTTTCTACAAACTGGGTTCAGAGGGAAAGTGCTGAGTCATTTCCATTATTGCATGGATCCTGCATAGGACATCCATGTGTGAGGAACTCAAACAGTCACTCAGGTTTCTTTAATTTCTCTCAGATAGATGGAATTACCAAATCATGTCTGTGCATCTATTAAAGTCATTCATGCTTAAGCTTAGATATTTGATAGTTTTATCTCTGATCTTCTATCAGGTGAGGGACTGGCAGTTCCAGGAGACTCCATTATAAAGTCATACAATTCAGTAAATTCAATAGCATCCTAAATTAAAAAAAAACAAGCTTCCTCCCAACTGGTAGTTCTTCAGATCTCACAGCACCAGCAGCTGAAATAGCAATAACCATGTCAGAGTCATGAGAATTACAGTAGTTCAGAAAATAACTTAACCATGTGGGGGAAAAATGAAATTACTCTGTACTTAGGTCTCTATTTTCTTTGCGGAGTACTTTTAAAATGAATTCCTGCCAAGTGGGGCTCAAGCCAAACCTTCTCTCCTTCACAGCTCACCTTTCCTTAGTTAAAATGCAGAAGTCATGACAGCATCCGTTCCATGGCTCATGGTGTGTGGGTAACACAGACAACCAGCAATTATTCAATGAGGAGGGCAAGTTTATGCCAAAAGCAGGGAAGAGAGGGTCGAGATTGCTGTTGAGTTCAGCTGTGAGTGATGGCAGAGTCCTCATTTTCTAATATTAATACTGATCCCCACTTAGCCATTTGTTTATAACACACAAGAGGTAACATTTATCTCTGCCCCAATGCCATAGCAGCTGGTCCTTTAATATAAACACATTCTTAGCACAGATGAAGCTGCAAAGATAGGCAGACCTGGCCAGCCACTCCTGGCTCATGGGCTCATGACCACCTGCAAGAGTAAAGAGAAAAACACCAGAAGAGGAGCCACTTGGGGAATCCAATCTGGAGCTTTCAGGTAGTGAGAGGATAAAGAGGAGATTAGGGATTGAAATCAACTTCAGTAAATTATGCATAACTTGTGCAAGTTCTGAAAGTAAATTAGTTGCAGAAGAAGCTGTTATCTGTTTCCAACGTGTAGCAAGTTAATGATGTAAGGATACATAAAATGTATGCATACTCCTGAGTAAAGCTTGTTACAAAAAAAAAAAACAGCATTAACATGGCACGTGTTAATGCACAGAAATCTCTTGCATTCCTATACACTAATGATGAAAAATCTGAAAGAGAAATTAAGGAAACACTCTTATTTACCATTGCAACAAAAACAATAAAATACCTAGGAATAAACCTACCTAGGGAGAGAAAAGACCTGTATGCCTAAAACTATAAGACACTGATGAAAGAAATTAAAGATGATACAAACAGATGGAGAGATATACCATGTTCTTGGATTGGAAGAATCAATATTGTGAAAATGACTATACTACCCAAAGCAATCTACAGATTCAATACAATCCCTATCAAATTACCAATGGCATTTTTTATGGAATTAGAACAAAAATTCTTAAAATTTGTATGGAGACACAAAAGACCCCGAATAGCCAAAGCAGTCTTGAGGGAAAAAAAAAACGGAGCTGGAGGAATCAGACTCCCTGACTTCAGACTATACTATAAAGCTACAGTAATCAAGACAATATGGTACTGCCACAAAAACAGAAACATAGATCAATAGAACAAGATAGAAAGCCCAGAGATAAACCCACGCCCCTATGGTCAACTAATCTGTGAAAAAGGAGGCAAGGATATACAATGGAGAAAAGACAGACTCTTCAATAAGTGGTGCTGGGAAAACTGGACAGCTACATGCAAAAGAAATGAAATTAGAACACTCCCTAACACCATACACAAAAATAAACTCAAAATGGATTAAAGACCTAAACGTAAGACCAGACACTATAAAACTCTTAGAGGAAAACATAAGAAGAACACTCTTTGACATAAATCACAGCAAGATCCTTTTTGATCCACCTCCTAGAGTAATGGAAATAAAAACAAAAATAAACAAATGGGACCTAATGAAACTTAAAAGCTTTTGCACAGCAAAGGAAACCATAAACAAGATGAAAAGACAACCCTCAGAATGGGAGAAAATATCTGCAAACAAATCAACGGACAAAGGATTAATCTCCAAAATATATAAACAGCTCATGCAGCTCAATATTAAAAAAAACAAACAACCCAATCCAAAAATGGGCAGAAGATCTAAATAGACATTTCTCCAAAGAAGACATACAGATGGACAAGAAGCACATGAAAAGCTGCTCAACATCACTAATTATTAGAGAAATGCAAATCAAAACTACAATGAGGTATCACCTCACACCAGTTACAATGGGCATCATCAGAAAATCTACATACAACAAATGCTGGAGAGGGTGTGGAGAAAAGGGAAACCTCTTGCACTGTTGGTGGCAATGTAAATTGATACAGCTACTATGGAGAACAGTATGGAGGTTCCTTAAAAAACTAAAAATAGAATTACCATATGATCCAGCAATTGCACTACTGGGCATATACCCAGAGAAAACCATAGTTCAAAAACACACATGCACCCCAATGTTCATTGCAGCTCTATTTACAATAGCCAGGTCATGGAAACAACCTAAATGTCAATCGACAGATGAATGGATAAAGAAGATGTGGTACATATATACAATGGAATATTACTCAGCCATAAATAGGAACAAAACTGGTTCATTTGTAGAGACGTGCATGGATCTAGAGACTGTCATACAGAGTGAAGTAAGTCAGAAAGAGAAAAACAAATATCGCATGTTAACGCATACATGTGGAATCTAGAAAAATGGTACAGATGAACCGGTTTGCAGGGCAGAAATAGAGACACAGATGTAGAGAACAAACGTATGGACACCAAGGGGGGAAAGCCGTGGGGGGGTGGGGATGGTGGTGTAATGAACTGGGTGATTGGGATTGACATGTATACACTGATGTGTATAAAACTGATGACTAATAAGAACCTGCTGTATAAAAAAATAAATAAAATTAAATTTAAAAATTAAAAAAACAAAACAAAACATGGCACCTGTATAAAAAGGAGACCCCCAAATCTCTATACCATTGCCTAAACAGACATATTAACTTTGTGTGTTTTAGTTAGAGGCATTGGTAATCATGTTAGGATGAAGAAGTAGAATGAAAACTACAGTAGCATCTGCAAGAGGGGTGGTTTAATATTTCCACTGACAAAGTAATTTTAGTGTTTCCCTAATCTAGGATATTTCTGTCCTCATTCTTAAGTGAACTTCACTGTGTTTTGGCACTGATCTTGCTACTTCTCTGTAGACACAATGAGATTGAAAACAAAGTGGTTACTCCCCAGGGGCCTTCCAACCGACACCTCTACAAATCTTGGATCATGTTGGGATCACAGAAAACATAAAAAATGCAAGCAATGCAGGAAAACAAGCAAAACAACTAGCAGGCTGTATCTCTCCAGCAAATATATATAGGACTTTCCACATGTCAACACGTTCTGATTGTGTTAGTCAGGACCCATTTTTCTGCTGAGGATGTGAAGAAACAGTGCCAAATAATTATTACTTGGAATTAACAAATGCCTTTTATTTTTTTTTTTTCTTTTTGCGGTATGCGGGCCTCTCACTGTTGTGGCCTCTCCCGTTGCGGAGCACAGGCTCCGGATGCGCAGGCCCAGCGGCCATGGCTCACGGGCCCAGCCGCTCCGCGGCATATGGGATCCTCCCAGACCGGGGCACGAACCCGTATCCCCTGCATCGGCAGGCGGACTCTCAACCACTGCGCCACCAGGGAGGCCCAACAAATGCCTTTTAGATGAAGTTATTTTTTCCTTAGTCTGCCCTTCCTTCTTCTAAATGTATAGAGGAACAGATAATTCGTTCTGGCACAGTAGAAAAATGTGGAAATAAAAGAAGCAATTTTGCATTTTCTCTATATTGGAGTATTAGCTCTATTTTGCAGGTAATCAACTTTCCTGGGAGTGAAGTGTTCTGTTTTTTGGGGAGGGTGAACTCTTCACTAGGCAGATGTCGAGCAAAACCATTTCTTAAGTGGACTCTTTGCAGAAGTGGCTTGCTTCACATTAAGGCAGAGTCAGAGCTACAAGTGGCCCAAGGGACACCACAACCAAAGCAGTTTCTCATGTTACTGACTGTCGGGGGTAGAGCCCACACAGGAATACGACTGTCAGTGGAAGCTCCCACTATCATATTCTGTTAGTGAAACAGAGCCAGTTTAAATGTCAGGATTCAGGTTCCCTCAGTTACCTTACTAGCAGATTAAAAGGATGAGTAGAAATGAAAACTAGGAGATAGCTTCAAGGTGGCAGAGGAGTAAGACGTGGAGATCACCTTCCTCCCCCTAAATACATCAAAAATACATCTACATGTGGAACAGCTCCTACAGAACACCTACTGAATTCTGGCAGAAGACCTCAGACTTCCCTAAAGGCAAGAAACTCCCCACTTACCTGGGTAGGGCAAAAGATAAAAGAAAACACAGAGGCAAAAGAATAGGGATGGGACCTGCACCTCTGGGAGGGAGTTATGAAGGAGAAAAAGTTTCCACACACTAGGAAGCTCCTTCACTGGCGGAGATGGGGAGTGCACAGGGGGGAAGTTTCAGAGCCACGGAGGAGAGAACAGGAACAGGGGTGCAGAGGGCAAAGCAGAGAGAGTCCCACACAGAGGATCAGTGCTGATCAGCACTCACGAGCCCGAGAGGCTTGTCTGTTCACCTGCCAGGGCGGGTGGGGGCTGGGAGCTGAGGCTTGGGCTTCAGAGGTCAGATCCCAGGGAGAGGACTGGGGTTGGCAGCGTGAACACAGCCTGAAGGGGGATAGTGCACCACAGCTAGCCAGGAGGGGATCCGGGAAAATACCTGGAACTGCCTAAGAGTCAAGAGACCACTGTTTCGAGGTACGAGAGGAGAGGGGATTCAGAACAGCCCCTAAATGAGCTCCAGAGACAGGCGTGAGCCGCAGCTATCAGCGTGGACACCAGAGAGAGGCATGAAAAGCTAAGACTGCTACCACAATCACCAAGAAGCCTGTGTGCAAGCACAGGTCACTATCCACACCTCCCCTCCTGGGAGCCTGTGCAGCCCACCACTGCCAGGGTCCCGTGATCCAGGGACAACTTCCCCAGGAGGACACACGGCGTGCCTCAGGCTATTGCAACATCATGCCGGCGTGCCTCAGGCTATTGCAACATCATGCCGGCCTCTGCCACCGAAGGCTCACCCTGCATTCCTTACCCCTCCCTCCCCCCAGCCTGAGTGAGCCAGAGCCCCCTAGTCAGCTGCTCCTTTAACCCCGTCCTCTCTGAACTAAGAACAGATGCCCTCAGGCAACCTACACGCAGAGGCAGGGCCAAATCCAAAGCTGAACCCCAGAAGCTGTGTGAACAAAGAAGAGAAAGAGAAATCTCTCCCAGCAGCCTCAAGAGCAGCAGACTAAATCCCCACAATCAACCTGATGTACCCTGAATCTGTGGAATACCTGGACAGACAATAAATCATCCTAAAATTGAGGCGGTGGACTTTGGGAGCAACTGCAGACTTGGGGTTTGCTTTCTGCATGTAATTTGTTTCTAGTTTCATGTTTATTTTAGTTTAGTATTTAGAGCTTATTATCATTGGTAGATTTGTTTACTAATTTGGTTCGTCTCTTCCTTTTTTCTTTATATATATTTTTCCTTTTCTGAGTATGTGTATGTATACCTCTTTGTGTGATTCTGTCTGTATAGCTTTGCTTATCCATATGTCCTAGGGTTCTGTCCAGTTTTGTGTTTTTTTTTTTTTAGTATAGTTTTTAGTGCTTTTTATCATTGGTGGATTGTTTTTTGGTTTGGTTTCTATCTTCTTTCCTTCTTCCTTTTTTAATTACTTTCTAATTTTTTAATTTTTAATATTTTTATTTTTTATTTTAATAACTTTATTTTATTTTCCTTTCTTTCTTTCTTTTTCTCCCTTTTCTTCTGAGACATGTGGCTGACAGGGTCTTGGTGCTCTGGCTGGGTGTCAGGCCTGAGCTTCTGAGGTGGGAGAGCCAATGTCAGGATACTGGTCTACCAGAGACCTCCCGGCACCATGTAATATCAAACAGTGAAAGCTCTCTCAGAGATCTCCATCTCAACGCTAAGACCCAGCTCCACTCAATGACCAGCAAGCTACAGTACTGGACACTGTATGCCAAACAACTAACAAGACAGGAAAACAAACACACCGATTAGCAGAGAGGCTGCGTGAAATCATAATAAGGTCACAGACACCCCAAAACACACCACCGGACGTAGTCCTGCCCACCAGAAAGAAAAGATCCAGCCTCATCCAGCAGAAAACAGGCACCAGTCCCCTCAACAAGGAAGCCTACACAACCCACTGAACCAACTTTACCCACTGGGGGTAGACACCAAAAACAGGAACTACGAACCTGCAGCATGCAAAAAGGAGACTCCAAACACAGTAAGTTAAGCAAAATGAGAAGACAGAGAAACACACAGCAGATGAAGGAGCAAGGTAAAAACCCACCAGACCAAATAAATGAAGAGGAAATAGGCAGTCAACCTGAAAAAGAATTCAGAGTAATAATAGTAAAGATGATCCAAAATCTTGGAAATAGAATGGAGGAAAAATAAGAAACATTTCACAAGGACCTAGAAGAATTAAAGAGCAAACAAACAATGATGAACAACACAATAAATTAAATTAAAAATTCTCTAGAAGGAATCAATAGCAGAATAACTGAGGCAGAAGAATGGATAACTGACCTGGAAGACAAAATAGTGGAAATAATGACTGCAGAGCAGAATAAAGAAAAAAGAATGAAAAGAATTGAGGATAGTCTCAGAGACCTCTGGGACAACATTAAATGCACCAACGTTCGAATTATAGGGGTCCGAGAAGAAGAAGAGAAAAAGAAAGAGACTGAAAAAATACTTGAAGAGATTACAGTTGAAAATTTCCCTAATATGGGGAAGGAAATAGTCAATCAACTCCAGGAAGTGCAGAGAGCCCCATACAGGATAAAAACAAGGTGAAACACACCAAGACACATATTAATCAAACTATCAAAAATTAAATACAAAGAAAGAATATTAAAAGCAGCAAGGGAGGGTTTCCCTGGTGGTGCAGTGGTTAGGAATATGCCTGCCAATGCAGGGGACATGGGTTCAAGCCCTGGTCCGGGAAGATCCCACATGCCATGGAGCAACTAAGCCCGTGCGCCACAACTACTGACCCTGCGCGCCACAACTGCTGAGCCTGCGTGCTATAGCTACTGAAGCCTGTGTGCCTAGAGCCTGTGCTCCGCAACAGGAGAGGCCACCACAGTGAGAAGACCATGCTCCACAGCGAGGAGTGGTCCCCACTCACCACAACTGGAGAAGGCCCGCGCGCAGCAACAAGGACCCAACATAGTCAAATAAATTAAAAAAAAAAAAAAGCAGCAAGGGAAAAACAACAAATAACATACAAGGGAATCCTTATAAGGTTAACAGCTGATCTTTCAGCAGAAACTCTGCAAGCCAGAAGGGTGTCGCAGGACATATTTAAAGTGATGAAAGGAAAAAACCTACAACCAAGATTACGCTACCCAGCAGGGATCTCATTCAGATTCGATGGAGAAATTAAAATCTTTACAGACAAGCAAAAGCTAAAAGAATTCAGCACCACCAAACCAGATTTACAACAAATGCTAAAGGAACTTCTCTAGGCAGGAAAAACAACAGAAGGAAAAGAACTACAAAAACAAACCCAAAACAATTAAGAAAATGGTAATAGGAACACACATATCGATAATTACCTTAAATGTAAATGGATTAAATGCTCCAACCAAAAGACATAGACTGGATGAATGGATACAAAACCAAGACCCATATATGCTGTCTACAAGAGACACACTTCAGACCTAGAGACACATACAGATTGAAAGTAAGGGGATGGAAAAAGATATTCCATGCAAATGGAAATCAAAAGAAAGCTGGAGTAGCAGTTCTCGTATCAGGCAAAATAGCCTTTAAAATAAAGACTATTACAAGAGACAAAGAAGGACACTACATAATGATCAAGGGATCAACCCAAGAAGAAGATATAACAATTGTAAATATTTATGCACCCAACATAGGAGCACCTCAATACATAAGGCAAATTCTAACAGCCATAAAAGGGGAAATCAATAGTAACACATTCATAGTAGGGGACTTTAACACCCACTTTCACCAATGGACAGATCATCCAAAATGAAAATAAATAAGGAAACACAAGCTTTGAATGATACATTAAACAAGATGGACTTAATTGATATTTATAGGACATTCCATCCAAAAACAACAGAATACACTTTCTTCTCAAGTGCTCATGGAACATTCTCCAGGATAGATCATATCTTGGCTCACGAATCAAGCCTTGGTAAATTTAAGAAAATTGAAATCGTATCAAGTATCTTTTCCAACCACAACGCTATGAGGCTAGATATCAATTACAAGAAAAAAATCTATTAAAAAAACCAAACACATGGAGACTAAACAATACACTACTAAATAACCAAGAGATCACTGAAGATATCAAAGTGGAAATAAAAAAATACCTAGAAACAAATGACAATGAAAACACCATGACACAAAACCTATGGGATGCAGCAAAAGCAGCTCTAAGAGGGAAGTTAATAGCAATAAATCCTACCTCAAGAAACAACAAACAACTCAAATAACAACCTAACCTTACACCTAAAGCAATTAGAGAAAGAACCAAAATCCCCCAAAGTTACCAGAAGGAAAGAAATCATAAAGATCAGATCAGAAATATATGAAAAAGAAATGAAGGAAACAACAGATAAGATCAATAAAACTAAAAGATGGTTCTTTGAGAAGATAAACAAAATTGATAAACCACTGGCCGGACTCACCAAGAAAAAAAGGAAGAAGACTCAAATCAACAGAATTAGAAATGAAAAAGGAGAAATAACAACTGACACTGCAGAAAAACAAAGGATCATGAGAGATTACTACAAGCAACTATATGCCAATAAAATGGACAACATGGAAGAAATGGACAAATTCTTAGAAAAGCACAACCTTCCAAGACTGAACCAGGAAGAAATAGAAAATATAAACATACCAATCACAAGCACTGAAATTGAGACTGTGATTAATAACCTTCCAACAACCAAAGCCCAGGACCAAATGGCTTCACAGGGGATTTCTAACATTTAGAGAAGAGCTAACACCTATCCTTCTCAAACTCTTCCAAAATATAGCAGAGGGAGGAACACTCCCAAACTCATTCTACAAGGCCACCATTACCCTGATACCAAAACCAAAGATGTCACAAGAAAACTACAGACTAATATCACTGATGAACATAGATGTAATAATCCTCAACAAAATACTAGCAAACAGAATCAAACAGCACATTAAAAGGACCATACACCATGATCAAGTGGGGTTTATCCCAGGAATGCAAGGATTCTTCAATATATGCAAATCAATCAATGTGACACACCATATTAACAAATTTAAGGAGAAAAACCATATGATCATCTCAATAAGTGCAGAAAAATCTTTCAACAAAATTCAGCACCCATTTATGATAAAAACTCTCCAGAAAGTAGGCACAGAGGGAACTTACCTCAACATAATAAAGGCCATATATGACAAGCGCACAGCCAACATCATTCTCAATGATGAAAAACTGAAACCATCTCCACTAAGCTCAGAAATAAGACAAGGTTGCTCACTCTGACCACTATTATTCAAAATAGTTTTGGAAGTTTTAGCCACAGCAATTGGAGAAGAAAAAGAAATAAAAGGAATGGAAATCGGAAAAGAAGAAGAAAAGCTGTCACTGTCTGAAGATGACATGATACTATACATAGAGAATCCTAAAGTTGCTACCAGAAAACTACTAGAGCTACTCAATGAATGTGGTAAAGTAGCAGGACACAAAATTAAGGTACAGACATCTCTTGCATTCCTATACACTAACGATGAAAAATCTGAAAGAGAAATTAAGGAAACACTCCCATTTACCACTGAAAAAAAAAGAATAAAATACCTAGGAATAAACCTACGTAAGGAGACAATAGACCTGTATGCATAAAACAATAAGACACTGATGAAAGAAATTAAAGATGATACAAACAGATGGAGAGATATACCATGTTCTTGGATTGGGAAAATGACCATATTACCCAAAGCAATCTACAGATTCAGTGCAATCCCTATCAAACTACCAATGGCATTTTTCACAGAACTAGAACAAAAAATTTCACAATTTGTATGGAAACACAAAAGACCCCGAAGAGCCAAAGCAAACTTGAGAAAGAAAAATGGCTTCCTGACTTGAGACTATACTACAAAGCTACAGTAATCAAGACAGTATGATAATGGCACAAAAACAGAAATATAGATCAATGGAACAGGATAGAAAGCCCAGAGATAAACCTATGCACATATGGTCACCTCATTTTTGATAAAGGAGGCAAGAATATACAATGGAGAAAAGGCAGCCTCTTCAATAAGTGGTGTTGGGAAAACTGGACAGCTACATGTAAAAGAATGAAATTAGAACACTCCCTAACACCATATACAAAAATAAACTCAAAATGGGTTAAAGACCTAAATGTAAGGTCAGACACTATCAAACTCTTAGAGGAAAACATAGGCAGAACACTCTATGACATAAATCACAGCAAGATTCTTTTTGACCCACCTCCTAGAGAAATGGAAATAAAAACAAAAATTAAAAAATGGGACCTAATGAAACTTCAAAGCTCTTGCACAGCAAAGGAAACCATAAACAAGGTGAAAAGACAACCCTCAAATGAGAGAAAATATTAGCAAATGAAGCAACTGACAAAGGATTAATCTCCAAAATATACAAGCAGCTCATGCAGCTCAATATCAAAAAAACAAACAACCCAATCCAAAAATGGGCAGAAGATCTAAATAGACATTTCTCCAAAGAAGATATACAGATTGCTAACAAACACATGAAGGGATGCTCAACTTCACTAATCATTAGAGAAAAGCAAATCAAAACTACAATGAGGTATCACCTCATACCGGTCAGAATGGCCATCATCAAAATATCCAGAAACAATAAAGGCTGGAGAGGGTGTGGAGAAAAGGGAACTCTCTTGCACTGCTGGTGGGAATGTAAATTGATACAGCCACTATGGAGAACATTATGGAGGTTCTTTTAAAAACTACAAATAGAACTACCATATGACTCAGCAATCTCATTACTGGGCATATACCCTGAGAAAGCCATAATTCAAAAAGTGTCATGTACCACAGTGTTCATTGCAGCTCTGTTTACAATAGCCAGGACATGGAAGCAACCTAAGTGTCCACTGACAGATGAATGGATAAAGAAGATGTGGCACATATATACGATGGAATATTACTCAGCTATAAAAAGAAATGAAATTGAGTTATTTGTAGTGAGGTGGATGGATCTAGAGTCTGTCCTACAGACTGAAGTAAGTCAGAAAGAGAAAAACAAATACCATATGCTAACACATATATATGGTATCTAAAAAAAAAAAATGGTGCTGAAGAACCTAGGGGCAGGGCAGGAATAAAGATGCAGACATAGAGAATGGACTTGAGGACACAGGGAGGGGAAGGGTAAGCTGGAACGAAGTGAGAGAGTGTAATGGACATATATACACTACCAAATGTAAGAAATATAGCTAGTGGGAAGCAGCCACATAGCACAAGGAGATCAGCTTGGTGCTTTGTGTCCACCTAGTGGAGTGGGATAGGGAAGGTGGGAGGGAGACACAAGAGGGAGGAGATATGGGGATATATGTATATGTATAGCTGATTCACTTTGTTATACAGCAGAAACTAACACACAATTGTAAAGCAATTATACTCCAGTAAAGATGTTAAAAGAAAAAAAAAAAGAAATGAAAACTATAGTAACATACTCAGTTGCAATATTATATTTCCCCTTACACACTAATTTTATATTTCTACAACGCACAGTCTTTCCTCCAAAAGGAGCTATCCCTTAATACTTGCTATTTCTCTGTAGGCTCAGTAAGATTATGGGAAGAAGAAGAAATCTAATTCTCTGGGAATTTCCACAAAGCCTAGTTATAAACCTTTAGATCACAGAATGCACAGGTAGCCATGGAGATAGGAAACAGACGATGGACTGACAAAAACCTGCTCTATGACCGACATAATCCAATCCACTTCCAATCACAGTGAAACACCTGCACAGCACTTGGTACACAGTAGGGAAGCAATAAATAGCCAGATGTCACAGTAAGGGTAGTAATAATATTAGGCGTATCATCTTTACTTCAGATTCTAGATGTAAAAACTGGCAATAAAATCTGATTTCTTGCTTTACTCACATGGATACTGAGGTTAAGAATGTGAGTTTTTTGATAAGTATACTAGGAAAAAAAATTATAACTCACTTCATTGGATCCACACTAAGAAACAGACCCCACATATGCGACATGAGTAGCCTTTCCACTGACATGTAGGATCAACAAAATTCCCACCATTTCTTCCAACCGTCTAATAAAAATTTTATGAATATGTTGAAATGTCTTTTAAATCCATCTCTATTCTGTTGGTACTAAAATTAGGAGAGAAGGAGAAAGGCTAATATCTCTGATTTTTAACTCCACCGTAATGTTACTGGCTTTTACGAAACAATCTAATTTTTTTTGTGTGTTGCTGTATGTTTTTTTGTTTTTTGTTATTTTTTTGTGGTACGCAGGCCTCTTACTGTTGTGGCCTCTCCCGTTGCGGAGCACAGGCTCCTGATGCGCAGGCTCAGCGGCCATGGCTTACCGGCCCAGCCGCTCCGCGGCATGTGGGATCCTCCCGGACTGGGGGACGAACCCGTGTCCCCTGCATCGGCAGGTGGATTCCCAACTACTGCGCCACCAGGGAAGCCCTGTATGTTTTGTTTTTAAGTCACATGTTTCTGAACATAAGAGACTGACAATGGCAACTTTATCTATTTGGTGGTTTCAACTAACTGGGAATAGAAGGTGGGGTCGGGAGCAACAGGCAGTGTTCACTTCACTTCAGATGTCAGTCTACAAACCTCAAACTTTCTCCCACCTGAGTCTCTGCCACCTGAGCCTGGATGGGAAGAGCCAGAGGCAACCCCATTAAAACCCATGAGGCTGGCCTGGGGAACTAGATACCAGAGCCAGTGACCTCGTGCTGGAGGGATTGGCCCCTAGTAGGCTGACTTCCATGTGCATTTTCATGACCCCCTCCCCTCAACCCAAAGTAGTTTCTGATACATATACCAAATTCCAGAGTCATGGCTCTTTTTATAGAACAAAACCCAGGAAAGCCCACAACCTCTACAAGCGAGCAGAATAGAATTCTGCCTGCCTCACTATACCTGATTCACAGCTCTGATCACAATTACCTGATAAACCACTTAATCTCAACAAGCTCCACTTTCTCTTGCAACCCAGAAACACAGAAATGTGCAAATCTATCTCATGGGATTGTTTTGAGCAGTCATTATAAATACATATGTATATGTGTGCATACATATATATTTAAAGCACTAGCTTTATCAGATGCTGTAGCAATATTTAAAGATAAAGTCAGAATAATTAAATAAGCCTGCAGCTGTCATAGTCTGCTCTACACAAGGCTGTTAGTACTGAGCAGTGGACTTAGAGCTGTTCTTGTCAGGTCTCTACCCTCACCCCCACCTTGTACTGTGTAACTTCCACTCTGGATTCTCCCTGCCTCAACACGCATCCTTAAATCAATCTAGAGTGATGAACTCCCTTAAAAGGCTAGGGAGGGGAAAAAGAAAAAAAGCCAAGGGGTTTAATAAGTGTAATTGAAAAAATCAGATAAGAGACAGGATATATCCCTCAAATGCACATTTGTTATTTCTATTCATATAAATGCAAATTCAGCCCAAGAGTAAAATCACATGGAATTCTCTGATTTAAGGCATTTGTCTAGTAAGTCACAGACATTTTTCTGGTTTTAACCAACTAAGTGAAAAACAGGAGGTTTTAGGGACTGCCTATAACTTTGCCCTGAATTATCTGAATGAGGCTTCTATAATTTAAATTGTTGGGATTATCTATGGATAACGGCAGGCAGAGTTTAGCCATAAACCTTCCACGTAACCATGACTTCTTGAGTACCTCTTCGAACAAAGATTTCTAAACTGTTTTACTTGACTCATTGCCATTAAAATGGATGGAACACTTTCAATTCTCTCTCTCTTTCTTGGTCGTAGCTTCAGAACCCTAGCATGTCTTGGTTCCCTTCAGTTGCAGATATTGGTGGCTGAAATCAAGGGCCAAGCCCCAGAAAAGGTTCACAGAGTGACATACTTAGGGCCAAATCGGACCCTCTGATTCACATCGTGTATCTCTGAGATGTGTGGTAAGTGTCCGAGGTACTGATAATACTACAGCCAAGATGGTGAAACAGAGCCAACACTGAGCTGTACTGAAAAGCTATGTCGCATCCTAACGCCCATCTCACGGCACTGCAGCATCCTGCTCAGGTTACCACTGTCCTGGGCGCTATACATTTTCATTGCACACACTGCAATTAAAATTTAGGATTTAAAAGAAATTGTTGCATTCCTTGAGTCTCCAGATCATTGCCTAGTACCCCTGGATTCTTTGACAGAAACATTTCAAAACTGAAGTTGTGATATGGATGGAGTCTTAGGGACTGTTTTTGAGCACCTTCCACTTAAACAGAGATAACATCACCACCAACGAGAAAGCAGTGGTAGGGGTTGCAGAGAGCATACAACTTCAAGTTGATGCATATCCCTAAGGGGCACCATTCACTCAGATCACAATGTGAACAGTGCCCCCTGGAGTTGTGCTGTGAAGAAATCCTTCAAGCTCACAGATATCCCTAGGGAAATCCTCCTAAAGAAAAACTGACTCAAATAAATTAGAAATGTCCATTTAGGAGACATAGGTGCCAGTTCTTCTGCTCTCTGGGTCTTGGCTTTTCTCATTTTCAACAAGAAGTTTACATGAGATCATCTCCAATATTAACTCTAGCTCTTAGAATCATATTCTGAGTCAAGATCAATTCATAAACATCAAGTAATAGGACTGATGCAAACGTTTCCCTCCTTCAAGCAGTGTTTTTGTAACTAGTGTCATATTAGTGAAAACAGGAAGAAATTCCCAATCATCTTGTTTGTTTTGAAGTAGGCCTTTGGCAAGAGGTTAAATCCTTGGACAGCTGACCAGTTTACTTTC
Source organism: Mesoplodon mirus (assembly GCF_964341445.2). Classification (NCBI taxonomy): domain Eukaryota; kingdom Metazoa; phylum Chordata; class Mammalia; order Artiodactyla; family Ziphiidae; genus Mesoplodon; species Mesoplodon mirus. Next base: position 23,131,838 of record NC_138984.1, on the reverse strand, counting down.
TCTCACAATTAATGAAAATACTACATGCAAATTAAAGACAATGAAATCTGTTTTAAATCAAACACAAACAAAGCAACATTCCTGATTTGGGAGAGTGAAATACACACACACACACACACACACAACTCTGTTCTTTCCTGTTTTCTCAAACTAACTTTTGCACACCACCATCCAAATTTTTTACTGAGCTTTACAGTCTGTCATTTGGTTTATAAAATAGATATACTGAAGATACGTTTTCTGTAAAATTTCCCATGTCCCTCTCAACTCCTTGGGTCCAAGATTCTCACACTGTGTGAGGCCACACCCCCCAATCAAGAGTCCCTTGTATCCACATTGGCCTATTGAAATGTGAGCCGAGTTTGGTTTCCTGATGGAAAACACCAGGTTTATTGCATTTAAACAGACTTAGGATCCACTTTAAAAACTATAATCTAAGTGACACTAGGATTGCTTTTAAACCATATGTTTTTATTTTAGAAATATAAACAGAAGGGTGATTCTTAAAATTGTGCAAGTCATCCCAATTTCAAACAGTAGGTATTAGGCTGTCAGCCTAACTCAGGCTGGAAGCAGCTACACGGGACTGAGCTCAATTCGGTAAATGGATTTTTATAACAGAAGTTAAAAATCATCATAGAAATTCAAACACAAGTCACAAAAATGAAAACACATGCACACATGATATTTTATACCTGGGAACATCCAAGAGAGAAGACAGGGCTCTGACCTTACAAAGTGAGTAACTTATGCCCTTTTCTATAAGAGAATGGGCATACGTTGTCTCAGTTTCTCGGGCTTTCCATCCAAGGCTAATCTTTGCCCTGGACAGTCCTCCTGGCACACTCATTTAAATATTCTCCAGTATCTTTATTGGTATAAGAAAGGAGATGTGTTTATTCTGTTTTCTTACCCATTCATTATTACACTACACTCTGACTCCCATAAGAACCTATTTTCATCCACCTTGGAGTCCCATTGGCTAGCATGTTGTATGATACATAGTAAAGGCTCAGTAAATATTTTTTGGATTACTGAAAAAAAGAGTTGTTGTTTTTTTTCTTTCATGAAACACACATTTATTGAGTAACTGCCACAGGGCCTTCCCGGCCTATAGTAGCACTCAGTAAACATGTATCTAAGTTGTAGTGCACTTTCAATTCAAGGTCAGCTTTCAGGCTGAGAAAATACCTTAGATGGACTTGAATTCAGTTCTTAGACCAGCAGTACCTTCTATATTCCCCATGATCACCATGTGTAGGAGTGAACTTCATGGCCTTGGCTACTTCCCGTACTGTTTGTATTCTTTTCAGCCAGCTAAGAGACGGCCTCGCCCTGGCCAGTACCTACTTAAACCATTATGGGAAATTTCAAACTTTGGTGACATCCAACTGAGGCTCAAAAACTTAAAATTTGTGGGTAAAAATAGAAAAAAGAAACAAAGATTTACGTTTATCTCTTTTACAGAAAATATATATATATACCTCTTCTTACAGAACAAAAATTATCATTGTTCTTATGATCCTAACCAAGTGTTTTACCCTCACTGCCTCTTGAGAGTTTTCTAAAAATATATACCTGATCTTTTCATTCCACGCTTAAAGTTCCCACAAATGCCTTCAGTGTAACATCCATATTCATGGTACGACTTACCAAAAGCTTGATGATCCAGCCCCTGCTTATTCTGCAAGCTCATGCCCTAGCACTCTTCCCAACAATAACCACCACCACCCCCAAAACAAATCTGTAATACTTCAAGTTCCTAAATACAGATTTCTTTGTTCTCCCTCTTGTTCCTCTCTGTATAATAATGCCTCTCTCTCCTAAACCCAAAACTCATATCTGAAACACACACCAGGCTAATCTCTATTCATCTTTTTAATTAGCTCAGGGATCAGTCTTCCAGAAACACATACAAGTCATCACCCAGCACATGTTCCCATAAGCTGGGTTGGGTGGCCCTCTTAAAGAAAACTTTCACTATCATAACTCATGTGTCAGTTCACCCCTTCCCTAGTAGTCTGTAAGTTCTTGGAACGCAGGGTTTGAGTCTTAATGTCTTTGGATCCCCAGGTTCCAATATAATGCTTATTATTATAATCACAACTTAACAAAACTTCATGGAACAAAGGAATATATCCATACCTTTTTAATTTTACACTTCCTCCCAGAAAGATTCTACATGGATTTCTTATTGAACCTATTTACTCAATGAATAAACCCAAACAACCAACCAAGGACAAGCAGATTGCTTCCAAATGGATTGGTGGTGGACTTTCTGGTGGGTTTGCTACGGGTAAGATTTTGAATTGGACACTGGGTAAATTTGCATGTCATCATGAATGCCCATCCCCTCTCCCAAGGCAGTTTTCTCCTTTGGGGGACAAGTGTATTCTTATTGCCATTTTACATGAGAGTACTGTAGGAAATGCGATGATTTTGCTCAGAACTGGATTGCAAGAAGGTGCGGCAAACAATGTGAGAAGCATAGATCCCAATATCAGAATGACCACAAGAGACAAAATAAAAAACTGAGAGACAGACTGAGTGCTATTCGTTGACTATTGCTGAATGGGTCCTCATGAACTACTCATTTGTTCACATACTTGGAAGCTGTTATCACTCTAGAAAATTATCAGTTTGGGGCTTCCCTGGTGGCGCAGTGGTAGAGAGTCTGCCTGCCGATGCAGGGGACATGGGTTCGTGTCCCGGTCCGGGAAGATCCCACATGCCGTGGAGCAGCTGGGCCAGTGAGCCATGGCTGCTGAGCCTGCACGTCCGGAGTCTGTGCTCCGCAACGGGAGAGGCCACAACAGTGAGAGGGCCGCGTACCGCAAAAAAAAAAAAAAAAAAATCAGTTTGATTAGACCCATAGACAGCCTCCTACTCTGGAGGTAAGTACAGTTGGCTCCTTGTATGAGTAGAAAGACAGTGAGATGCTTAGCCTATTTTATGCAAGTTAAACAAATACTATCATGTACAAACATCTCTGATTCAATCAGCTCATTAAAAGTGTGTTAAGCAAGTAACTTTGTGGCTTCAAATGCTGTGGCTGAGGACATACTCTAAATAAAAATATTTTGACTAAAGTAAATATTTTTATTGGGTGACTATTGCAATGAAAACTCAAAAATTCAAACAGATCCTTAGAGTTCACTGTCAGTATAATTTTAGTATAATTTAGTATATATACTAGTGTATACATTATATTAGTATATATAATTTAGTGTAACAGTATACTTTTAGTTAAAGAAATGTCTTAATGGAATGTATTCTCCACCTTCTCCCAAGTACATTTATAAAATATTTTACTTCCTGCTACCTTAATTTTGATACTCTGCTTTGTCAACTCTAAGTTACTTAAGAAGTAGACATTAAGTGGATGAATGCAGGATCACTTCTATCAAAACCCTCAGTTCTCAGTTATTTGAGAGAGGAATTAACTATCTAAGCTATTTGTACAACACACATTAAAATTTCCACTGGGGACAAACCCTCATAATTTCTAAACTGAGCACTTTTAAATTGCATCTATAGATCTTCCTTGCATGAATGGATCTCTCGCTTCATATCTAGCAATGCTTGCTGTAATGCCTCCTCATAAAATTAAGCAACTATTCAATCAATTAAATTTTTTAAAAGTCAGTGTGACAGTGCTCTCCTTGGTGGTCATACTGCCTCTGATTTGTCTGGGGACTACCATGCTTGGCTAAGAATGATAACAAACACTTGATAACATTGCAAAGGAGATGTAAATCAACTTAGAGGCACAAAAAAGCATAGCCCAGTTGGCAACAAGGAAAACTGTTTATTCCTTAAATGTATTCAGTTCAATTGCTGAAAACTTTATAAAATTATTTCAGTAGCCCTTTCATTCCTTTTTCCAAAATTTGCCACAATCAAAATGCAAATGCAAAATAAATGCTGTGATTAGTTCACTGTTAGTAAAGTTCTCACTGCCAACTGAAATCTTTGTGTGTACCTTGTACCAAATAGGAAAAAAAGATCAATGAGAATGAAATAGAACTTTTAGGTCCATTACTGTCTGACTACTTATTATTCTGAACCATTAAATCAAGAACCTCTAAATTCCATATTTATCCACAAACTTTGTTAATGAATAACGAACTTATCCTGACCTTGTTTAAAAGTAGCTAATATAAGCTGAGGGTTTTGCTTTGTATTCTGTATTCTCCTGATGTACTGTTTCTTTTTGATAGGCAACTTGTGATTAAATTGCTTAAACTTTTTCCAGCTAGTATTTTAACAAAGATACTAAGTTTCCTGGAACAGACTGTTTTATCTTCATTTAAAATAAACTACAACTTTTAAACATCACTGATATTAGCTAATACAACATATTGCACAATTTAATTAAAACAGTTTAAATTTCACCTCTAAAATAATTTTGATTTGGGGTATATATATTTTTAATGCTACCTAGGGCTATTGGTGTGTGTTTTGCATTGGCAAAATTCACAGAAAACTCAAAATATCAGATAAATTAGCTAAAGGAATGAGGTACAAAATTTAGAACATACCACTTCTGATTCATCCTTCCTAAGAAAGCCTACTTAGAATTGAGTATCTCCCTGGAAGCGTTGACACCTGTTTGGTGAGAGGCTCATATAAAATAGTAGATAATCTCTAATGTTTATTGAATAGAATCTACATGTCCTAAGGATACCACATAAGCCACTTGTATTGGAAAAAATCAGAAAGAAGATAATAGACTATTACAACAAAAACGATATTTAATGGGCACTTAGTAGAATCTTTATGTGCATTATCTCTTGAATCTTCAATAACCTAAGAGCATGACATCCCATTTTACAACTAAGGATACTGAAGCTCAGAGAAGTGAGGTAACTTGGCCAAGATCCTACAGGTAGCAAATTCTGGAGCAAGATCCAAGCCCAAGCACTGTGGCCCTATGACCCGCACTGGGAACCAGTGTGCAATACCATCTAAGAATGAAACATTATCTTTTCCCAGAAGAGATGGTTTCTCCTTATATATGGTGGGCACATATTGGAGAGTTGGTGTCTTTATTTCTTATGTATAACCAACATCTTCTGTACCTGGATGGAAGACATTTATTTTCAGAGTTCCATGTTTTTCAACATTAAACTTTCACTAATATTTGCATGAGAAGAACCCAGACCTCATCTGTGTTAGAGGAATCCCAGGGACATTAATTTGCCCCTTGAGAAATGTGTGGTAAATAACAGCTTTTCTTCTCAAACGCCTAGCATCTGTAAACAACACATTGAAAAGCAAGATGAGAGAGACCTGGGGTAGATTTTATGATGCTGTAACATGTGCCCTCAGCATTGTCAGAATGTCCTCTCCTTTACCAGATGGTGAGAAGATAGGACCAAACCCTGTCTTTAGACAACACAGGAAAGAAGCCAATAAAGCACCACACCCTGCCACCAAATATTTCACTTTCTTTTACCTCCTCCTGTCTCAAAATCTAGTTTTTCCTCTTCCATCTCAGGGGGCACTTTGTCGTTGTTGGGTTTTTCTGTTTGTTTTTAGTTTTTAACATGCTAGTTAGATGATAATACTTGGGATAATATCACAGAAAATTGGTACTTCCGCTAGTAAAATTCAGTGTTTTGTTCAGACCAACTTCAGAAACACTCTGGCCCAAAGTGGTGGGAAGCTGTGAAAGACAACTACCTGGGTTCGGATGGACAGCAACATGTCCTCTATTCTGCCATCACCTATCAAGGCCATATGGCTCTTTACATAGCTGATTCTTCATCCCTTTTAATTCCCTCATTTTGTTTCCAGTCTTGGTACCACCCTAAGAGGCAAACAAAAACCAAAACTCTCCCTTGTGTGTGTTCTCCTTGTTCATGTCTCTGAGTGACATTTAGCTATTTCCACCTCACGCTGAGCATCTCAGGCACACGTCCTATTGGGGGCTCCTTATCCCATCCCCAGGAGAGCTGCCTCATTACTTCATGTAGTCGTGATTCATTGATGAGCTTGCTCCCTGGCGTAGAATAGGAACTCAAACAACATTTGTCAAGGAAGTCATTGAATGAATTTGCAAATTTATAATGGAAGAATTTTCTGAGTGGTGCATGGATAAAACTAACAGTATGCATCACGGTGAAGAACTCCAGCTTTGGGGGGAGGGCAGTCTTCATTTTGCATCCCTGCCCTACCTATACATCTGCTGGGGACTTGGGCAAGTCACTCAACCCCATCACACCTTGGCTTCCCCATCCCTAAAACTGGGACAATTAGCTTGTTCCAGGCTCTCTCAACTCTGTGCCTGACACCAAGCAAATATACAGTAATAGTGTTGCTTATTTTTTTTGGTGGTAAGCAGTTAATACATTTACCCTCATAACGTGGAGATTTTAATGAGTCATTGACCGTCCTATCCTCTAGGTGAATTTTAGAATAGCATTAGCATTCTGGGGAAGAGTAAGCACTGTTGAGTCTTTCCTTTTCCTGAGGCAAGTGTTCCATCTAATTTAGAATAATAATAAACAGCCACCAGAAGGGAAGTTCAGCTGCAGAAGAGCTGCGTGGTTGTTTTATCTTGCTCAGGTGGGAGAAGGCGTTCATTATGGGACAGTGTTGGCTCCCCGGGGCGAATAGAATGCCGATGACAGTCTGCCTGGCTTTAATGGCTTCCCGGCATCTTAGGTGGCTCTGGCGGTAGATTAGTAACAGAGTCCCTTCAGCTTGTCCTTGAGTGCAGCACAGTTAAATCTGGGGAAAACAAGCTGTGATCACTGGGGACGATTTGCATCTGATCATTTGTACACAGCCCACCAAGCTTCCAGGCAGCCTGGAAAATAACACCAACACCTTCAAACCCCGACCAGGAGCGCAGAGCCTCTCAGGCGCCTGACCCAGCAGCTGTGTGTCTGTCTGGGGACGAGCATCACCAAGTGCCTCTCCATCTTCCATGCTTGGTGCATCAGTGAGCAATCACTGATGCTGACAAGACTTGATGGTCCTAACACAGGGGTGGGAGCAAAGTTGAAGTGACTGCAAACTTCTCCTGCTGCTGCCTGGCTCCGATTGCCCCTGACATCATTCAGAAATGTGCAGTTAATGCAAGATCCAGATGCCGGTGCTAGAGCTGAGGAGGCCATTCCTATTTTAGTGAGTGTCCACCACGGGGTGGCTGGGTGCCCCAGGCAAGCGAAAATTGCTGCGGGCATCCATCAAAACAAGCTCTCTGCATCTGATTATCCCCCTAGTGTGTCTCTCTTATGCCCTTTCCAATTTTTCAACCTTCATCCTCTGTCTGGCTTTCCCACTCTAGGAATGGATTTATCCCAGGGGTGATTATAGCTAATGGTTGTACAATTTTCGTACACTTTCATCCAAGACAAGGTTTTATATAAACCTTCCCATTACCGACACATGTGCACAATTTAGAAACCATGTGCCAACTTGAGGTTCCTTTATTCAGCAAACATATCTTGCACGCCTATCCTGTGTTAGACTGTCACTGTATCACACTAAGTCCTTTTCTTTGTAAGTTCCTGATGGTTCTCATTGAAAAATCTAAATCTTACTCATAGAATGACTCGTACCTAAGAGAATGCAGTATTTAGCATGCATCTCCCTGACAGATATTCAGTAGCAACAGCAACCTCGTGACAGCAGCCCTTTGAGGTTAGTGTGAAAACGTGACTTCCAAGTTAAATTACAAAAAGACCCCTCCCCATGTTCCTCCGAAATTCTTAAAAAGGTTGAACAGGAGTGATTTCATTCAGATGTGTTCAAACATAATTTCCAACCGAGCCAAACTTTGATTCATTTTTGAGGCCTCTCAATTCTCCAGGGAGTTTTCCTTGAAATATATTTGGTTTAACTACAAAAACTATACTGATCATGACAGTAATTTCATGTGGGTGTGGTTCAATTTAATAGAAATCATAGGGAAAACCTAATTCGATTTCACAACTTAAAAAGTTAATCAAGCGAACTGAATCAATATGATCAGGTTCTTCCCTTCTCATTTCATAAACAGGGGTTTTTCAAGATAGTTATTGAATAACCAACAAAAAGTATTTGTCTTATCCAGAGCACTTTCCAGAAATACAAACTATGTTGTATTTGCTCCCAGAAAACTTATAGGTTAGTCATCCTCTAGCAGAATACACTGACCAAAGAAAGCAAGAGAAACGAGAGAGGAAAATAAAGATGGTTGGCAAGGTCTCAACTTAACTGAATAAACAAGGGAATTCCAAATAGTGTCCTACATGCCCTCTCAAATCCAAAACAGTCTGGCTAATTCCAAAGTGCTAAGTGGTTCCTACAGGGCATTAAGAAATCCTGGCTTTCAGCCAGATCTGCCAAATGGCTTCACTTTCACTGTGTTTCTGGGTAAGAGGAAAACCTGGAGTCTTTATGGTGCACCTAGAAAGTGTGATTATTTGCCAATATTGTGACTATGGAAATAAGAGTACCATAGCACTCTTCAAGTTATGGAAATGTTTTCTTACTTATTTTATTTGATAAACTTGCAACCCTATGAGGATAAAAATACAGGAATGATATTCCTATCCCTGTCTAAAAATGAGGATTTAAGATTCAGAAAGATTATATAGCTGAAAAGACACAGAACCAAAATTAGAGCTCCTGGCCTCTGATTCCAAGTCCGTTGCTTTGTGTTCATTTAAGGGGACAGGGGAGGGACTCCAGACATGAACAGCCAAGGCCTAGCATTCAGAATATTCCGGGGCATGTGTCTGTACAGGCATAGAGATGTGTCCTCAGAGCTGCTGGTCCATTTTGTAGCTAGAACCCAGTGCTGTGAGAAGATCTGGCTAGTAAAGCCTTCAAGAAGGTAGTAGCTGCCACCAGCAAGCAGCCAGTTGGAGCCACTGACCCAAACTGGATAGCACAGTGCCTCTCTTCAGCCCCTCTGTAATTTACAAGTTCCTTAGGCCTGGTAACCTTCCAAGAACCCCCCTTACACCTGGCTGTCTTTCCTAGGACATTCCAGCCTAAGACTGGTGCCCCTGATACTCCCTGACCCACACGCCACTCCATCCTCATAGTTGGGTAAAGACTCTCAAGCCAAGACTTGGTAACCAACAGGTGACTGAATAATGGTGAATGGTGCAGGGATCTGACATTGACCTTTGGGAAGTCTTTTAACCTCTCTGATTTCCAATTTTCTTGTCTATAATGGGAGATATTTCTACATTCTTTGCAAATTTTCTGAGAAGATTACAGAACTTAATGGATTAATCTCTTAGATTGTACTATGGATCAGGCATTATTTTATGTCTTTTGGCAACACTATGAGGTAAGTACTAGTATGCCATTTTGCAAGATGAGAAAACTACAGCATAGACAAAGTAAGTAACTTGATCAAGAGTATGCAACTAGTAAGTAGCAAAACTGAGATTTGAACCCAGGCTCCCAAATTCACTATGCTATGCTGCTTCCCAATTATCCTGATTTTTCACATACTCCATGTGACTTAAACTGTAAAATAATGTTTATTACTTTGGATAGCAGGATGTAAAATGCCCAGTCTCCAGGAATTCATCGCTAAATGCATCTTCTAGCAATAATAAGGTAGCTGCTATGAAGAGTATGGGATGTATGTATTCTTCAATAGAACTTTGGAGAATTATAAAATAGACTATAAAAGCAAAGTAGTAAAATAGTCAAAGTCATTCTGGAAAGCTTAATTATCTACAGCACAGGTATTTTGTAAAGATTAGTTAAATAGGAAAAAAAACCTACCAGGTACTTCAGATGCACTGGCATGTGCTATATCTGTGTATGCTTTCACGTTAAAAGCTGTTACTATTAATTGCTCATCCTTAAGTAATATCTCTGCCAACACGCTGCATAACAGCGCTATCCAAGCTGTTGTAGAAAATATAGAATTATCCATGGCTGTTGCCTGGTGGATTAATGACATAACTTATATTTAACCAAGTACCATAGTAGCACATGATCATTGTAAAGGGTGTGTTTTGAACAAGACATCGTTCTGCTCAAAACACAAAACGTATTTGTGACAGTAATACTAAGTCTAAGCAAACATTGCATCTTACATGAAACAAAATGTTTTTCTAAATAATGTGATATTTCTGTTTCAGAGCTAGCAGAAAGCTAAAAGCACTGATACCTCTCCTGAAAAAACTTTCTCTGTGGCAATTTTATAAGGTTGTTTTGGTTTTTTTTTAAATTTCAGCCAAATTGAAAATATGGTTAAAAAAAAAAAACTTTCTTGGTAGAGGATCAGAGAAAACAAGAAATTCCATAAACATCCTTGACAACAATGTTCCAAGAATCTCACCACAAAGACAACTGTGATGTCCCACTGGTCCTCACGATACAATTAGAGGAATACCTGATTTTCCACACTCCTACACCTTAGAGGGAAAATAATCCGTGAAATCACTTAATCATTCAGCATCAACTGATTCGAATTTTTTACACTGGAACTAACAAAAATAACTGAGGGATGCTCACCAAAAATAATTCTCTTCCTGTAAGCTATTTCTATATTCACTCTCCTCTCACCTCCATCTCTAACCCTACTCACTAACTTATGGATTTGATTTGCAATCTCATGCCAGAGCATAAATTTAGCCTGCTTGGGGTTGAATGGGGGAGGTAATTTGTATAAACAAGAGAGAAACAACCCTAGCATAGCTCTAGGAAATTAACTGCCCCTAAAACCATCTAGCAAGCTAAGCCTTAATCCTCTCTTCTTTCTCGTGATGTTGAATCTTTCAATTCCTCTTACGGTTGGACCCATTTACTAAGCAGTGAGAAGGAATCGCTGTGGCATTTGGCACAAAGGTATTAAGATATACAAAACTTCAGTTTGATTTTACCATATGTTCATTGTGCTATTTTTCTTTCAAGCAAATGCTCTCTAGATCTTGTTTGCTGAATCTTTTAAAATCTCCTAGATTCTCCTGAATTCTAACGTTTTCCTTCCTTTCTCAGTAACGTTCTAATGGGGAACATGCAAAAGCTCTGTTTTATTCTAGAAATGGCCACAGTAGGAGTAATAGTGCACTTCTACGTGGCAGATGTCATTAGTTTCATAAAAATGAAGTGTAGCATTTACAGGCAGGCCAAGTAATTATTGTAAATATCAGATTTTTAACAACAGAAGAATTCATGCCATGTTCGGAAACCTTGTCATTTGACATATGATCATGTTGGCACATTTGAAATGAATGTCATTCTTCCATCCCTGAAGTTCCAGTTTTTATGAACATCATTTTTAGCGAACACTGAGAGCACTGAATGTCACAAACCATGTAAGTGGCTGAGTGAGAAGGGTTTTCATTGGTAGAGCTGGCATGTTCAAGTGATTCTTTGCCAAAACCAAGAGTCACAGAAGGAATCCCAAGGAGAATGATACCCTATTTTTAATACCAAAGGCAAAACCTCCTTTCAGGAGTATATTTAGATAAATGCTACAATCATTTACTGAACTTCTGTACACTGTGCTGAGTGCCTTTGTGATGTTCAAAGTCCAGCATGGACATGAACTTGTAAATAAATATCCTTCTGTGACAGATGTCGCAATAGAGAACAGAACCCAGGTCAGGGAAGGTCCTATAGGGAGGATGGGCAGTTGGAACTGGTGGCATTTTGTTAATTGGGGTCTGAAGAACCCCTTGAATGCCACTGTATGTATCCAGGAATGATTTGAGGGCTTGAGTAAATTCTAGGAAAACAAATAGAACTCTTGGGGTTACATCCTCAAACCTTTGAGTTTACACTGTCCTAAAATCCTTGAATCAACCGTAGAACTCAAGCAAGAGTAGCACAAAACAGACAGGTGTAGATGAATCCAGCCTACAGTAAGCTGGAGAACATTTTACATACACAATCTGGGACAAGGTAAAATTTACGAGGGCTGACAGCATAGGAGGTATTCAAAGATTTTTCACCAAGTGATCTGTGATTCTTAACATCTGTGCTCCTGGCTTTATTTAAAAAATAAATGCTACAATTAATTTTTTTAATGATAAATACCAGCCTCAATATGAAAGTTACTGGGGAGTAAGAGACCAATTGAGCAGCACTCGTTGAAGATCATGCAGAACAAAACTCAGCAAAATCTGACCTAGCTTTCTCCACTAGTAACAGGACTCAATCATTAAAGTGTTCTAAGTACATTCAATGTCACAGATACCCAAAAGTACAGAAATTCATGGGATGCAAATAAGTAAAACACATCCTCTAAGTACCTGGGTTTTAGTGGAAAACAGTCTTGCCAAGACCTCATTCATTCTCAGCTTAGTATGACCACTCTCCCATATTCACAATTGGAAGCAAATTATTTTGTCCTGAAAAAGCACAGTGTATGATATACAGTAGGCATTGAGTAGAGCTTGTTGAGTGAATCCATAAAAACATGAAGGTTTTCCTCTTCTGTATGCATGAGAGTTTTTATTTCTTCTTCCAGCTTCTTTATATTGATTTAGGTTTCACAATGAGTCACACCAGTTCATTTGAATTCTGCTTTCTTCAGTGTCTTCTCAATTTGGAGGCAATGCTAATGTAATTCTAGGGTTGTCATTAAATCTACAAAAATCCTATGACTCACGAATGTTTTCCTCTCTGGGGCTCGTCGCTCAGAGTACACTAGCAGAGCAATTAGTCACTTGCACTACTCAGAACTTGTTAGTTCTGTTAAGCTATGTGACTCACCGTCTCTCCTTGTGTTATGGGTGTTTCATCACTACTTGACAACACAAGGCTTGTCATTTATAAGCTTAAAACATTTACACAAGTTTGTAAAAAATGTTATGCCAATATGCTCTAGGATCTGCGTGGGCATTTTTTTAAAAAAACTGCATTTGGCAGAGATGATGTACTTTTGATTTCTGAAAATGAACAGGGCAAGCCAGGACTTAAATTCATAAATAAATTTTCATGTTTTCCCTACAGGATATAAATACTCTAAAATGCTGCCTGCAAATTCAGATCTGAGCAGGGAATTCAACCAAATCCAGTGGATCAAAGTCCCATTCTGAGAGCATAGAAGAATCCTTGATTTAAGTACACAGAAAGCAGGTCAGGGCAGACAACAAATGCTTCAGTCAAATCTAACCACGTTGTCAACATAGACAATTTGCCAGTGGCCACCACAATAACCTGCTTAAGAAGGGCAACTTTTTTGACCTTCTGTGTTTAAGGTGGACCAAATTTTACCCCTCCAGAGATTCTTTTTAAGAGAACTAATAACAGCACTAGTAATCAATATACAGTTTGAAATTCTTTTAAAATCCACTGGGAAATACTGCTTGATATCTAAGTTGACCCTTCCTGATCTAGCATCATCTGCAAGTTGACTCAAGGGGTGGTGTTCTAAAATCAACGTGTAGGCTGGGCTGCTGCATTCCCCTAGGCATCAGGGAAGACTCTGTTTGCTTGCATTTCCTAGCTCCTAGAAGTCACCGGCATACTTGATTCATGACCCCTTTCTCTCATCACTCCAATCTCTTGCTTCCCTAATCACATGTCCTACTACTGACCCTTATCCTCCTGTTCCCCTTGTATAAGAACAATTGTTATTATGTTGGGCCCATGTGGATAATCCATGATAATCTCCCTATCTCAAAATCCTCAATTTAATCACATCTGTAAACCCCCTCTGATCACATAAGGTCACATATTCACAGGCTCCAGGGATTATGATGTGAACATTTCAAGGAGGCCATTATTCAGCTTACCACAGGTGGCAGAGCAAAGGGGACACAAAAACAGAAGCTCCACATACTTAGGACATTATACCTCCCTCAAAAGCATCAGAGAACCACAAATGAAAAGAAGCAATTAGGACAACATTAAGTTCTGCCACTGGAAACAAGCTGTATTAAGAAGTTGGCCTAGCCACATATTTATGTTGTGAAAAATTGGGACCTGTCTAGAAATATAGGGTGCATTTCTTGAATCTTCCTTCTTGATTCCTAATCAAGACATCCTTGACGCCCCTTCTGTTGTCTTATCCATGTGCCTCTGCTAAGGTTCAGAGAAAAACACCGACTAGATCAGAGACTTTACTTCCTAAGCTCTTTCATGATCACTCTGCAAACTTTCTGATGTGAAGAAGTAACAAACTCAGATATGCAAATGTTTTTAAAGTGCCCAGTTCAGTGTTTAGAACCAAGTTGGCTCAAAAACCTGCGTGTGAAATGTAAGTGTTGCACAAATGCTCTTTATTGGTGGAATGCTCCAGGAAGTACAATCCCTAGGGCTCTGCTGTACCATTTGGAATGAAAATGGGCATCACAGGAAAACTCAGGTGTATCTAAAGGTCAGTGGAATTTCAACCAGATGTTTTGCTTCCCCACCAGAGACTTGGCAGTAGGAGTGGTTTATAATTTCCACTTGGGGGAAATAAATGTAAACATTTTTAATAATATGTTTCCATTTCAACCTTGGCTCTTCCTTAAAGTTCAAAACAGTCTCATATTCATTTTTCTTCTAGCGTATTCAACCAATGTTTATTACCATAAGTATAGTAGTTTAGAATTTCTAAAATTGATCACTCCCCACCTTTCACGTATCATCACCATCCCCTTCCTCTTCCCTGAACCTGTTTCTCTCTCTGCCCATCTCAGTGAATGGCATTACCTGTGTCACCCAATCCAGAAACCCAGAGTGAGCTACAGCCTTCTTCCCCTCTCTCATCCCCACTCCAAGGTCATTAAATTCTACACTGTAGTATTTAAATGTCTTTCCTGTCCATATTTAAAGTTATGCCTCATTTCAGACGCTTGTCTCTCAACTGGACGAACACAATGGTTTTGTAACCCATGTCCTTGCTCTCATCTTACACATCTCTGTTCAGTACTCCACTCACTGGACTGGACAGCGTGAGCTTCCAGAAGATGCATATCATATCACTTCCCTACTTTACTTTTTAGAGACTGCCTATCTTAGAGGTTAAAATACAGACATTTAATTTTGGTCTAAAAGGCATTTCATAATCTTCTACCAGTCCTCTCTCTAGCATACTCTACCCTATTCCTGAACCCTGTGATTCAGCTAGAAAACCTTCTCTTTGCTCAGCAATGCAACAAAAATTAGCAAGACAGCTCCTAATATTCACAATTTTACAGTCTCTTAGAAGGGATGAAAGTACTGAGCTATGTTAAAAATAGAGAGAAAGAGACACACACACACACAGTTGAACCTTGAGCAATGTGAGGGTTAGGGGCATCAACCCTGTGTAGTGAAAAATTTGTGAATAACTTTTATAGTTGACCCTCCATATAGGCAGCTCCTCTGTATCTGTATTCAACCAACCATGGATTGTGTAGTACAATAGTATTTATTATTGAAAAAAAATCCACATATAAGTGGACCAGCGCAGTCCAAACTTGTGTTGTTCAAGGGCCAACTGTATAGTTAAATAGTGTCATAAGGGAAGAACAAAGTGCTTTGAGGTTCAAAAGTTAAAGAAAAAACATTTGGGTGAAGAATCAGTGTAATATTCATAAAACATACTTCCTGTAAAAATTTTGCAAATAGTTATTTTAAAAAGGGCATTCAAGGTAGCAAAGAATATCATTCTGATCTTTTAAAGCCCCCAGCCAGATCTTACGAGTCTTCTTATTCCCGTTTAAAGAATTGAGAAGCCATAGTTGATAGCACAATGAAGATGCTATTTTAGTGGGCAGTTTCAGTGCCTGGAGCAGCCTCAGACTCTAGTTCGATAGGTGACTAGGGGAGAGAGAATAGTGAATGTTTTAAATGTGTTATTTGTAAAACACACAAACAAAAACACTGCAGTGAGAAGGGAGAGCTTTTTTTGGATGAGTGGCCACTGTTGCTGGCAGTGTAATAGTTCTCGTTTCTATAAATAACTATGATTGATGCCCATTTCCTTCCAGTCTATCAGCTCCCATTGATGTTCACTGACTTCTCTTTCCAACAGAGACCCTGTGGTTCATTCATTCACCCTCTCTCTTGCTGACTTCCACTTTTGCTAAAACTCCAAACTTACATCAACCTAAGTGTCTGCCCACTCCTATACCAGCCCTAGGCTGTTGGAGACATCCACACAAGCATTCATATACAGAGCACAGTAAGCTCAGGGTTTCTTTCTCTGTCACTTTCAGTGCTACCCATTCAGACCCCACTAGCCGGCTCTCTTTTACTACATGCACTGCCCCCTACTTATTCTCAGTAAATCACTTCACTCCCTCACAGCAAAATGACATAACATCATTTTAACTCCCTTCTTGGTCAACATCAAGAAACTTATCTGTCCTTATCTTCCTATCTATCTCAGGAGAATGTTCTTTCTGTTAAAAGGTGGATTCTGGTTGCATAAATCTAGGGCAGGGCCCGACATTACTTTTTTCTAACAAGCTCTCTGCTGATGACTTTGCTGCTGGCCCTAAGGTCATGGTACTTCGATGAACAACTCCTAGAACTCATCCCTATCAGAACATCCAGAACTTCCTCTTCTCCAAACCTGCAATTTTCCCTTCACTAGGGGCTTTTTCCTCTAAGCACATAGATGGGCACATCTCCTGATGTTAAAAACAGGAGCAATAACAAAACTCAGAAGTTGACTGAATTACTCAATTCCAGCCCAGTACGTTCTCTCCCTCATCACTTAGCCCTACATTTCACCTTCTTTTCAAAACATGTTTTCTTGAATGTGTAGTTTACATATTTTTGTGCACACATCACTCTTAAACCCACTGATATCAAGCTTCATCCCCACAATGACGTGGAAATGCTTTTGCCAAGGCCATCCAGGGCCTGCTGGATACTAAATTTAATGGATATGTCCAACCCTTATTTTATTTAACATCCAGCAGAACTGACTCCTTATTGAAATCTTCTTCTCCATTAACTTCTGCTATACGTCTTACTCCCATCTCTATAACCATTCATTCACACACCACTCTCAGAGCTCCATTCCTCTACTCATGACGTAAATGTTAGTTCCTTGGGGTTCTGTCAATAGTAATCTTCCCATTATTTACTCTCTCTCTTCCTGAGAAGCCACTTTCATGTATTCAATCACCATCTATATCCCGAAGACTTCTAAATTAATTGGTGCTTCCAGTTCAAATATCTCCCATGAGATCTCAAGCCATAGATCGCACTACTTACTCGAAGCTTTCCACTTGTTATAAGCTAAAGACATTTGAAGCTCAATATGTCTAGAACTGAACTCTGGACCTTCCACCTAAACTTGCCTTAGTTCCTATATTTCTTCTTTCCGTGGAAGATACTACCTGCTAGCCAGTACATAAGCAAAAAATATGGACATCATCTTATTTCCTTTCTCTTCCATATCACTTACATCCACATTCTATTAATTCTCCCTTTAAGATCACCCCAATTTATCCCCCCTTCTCCATTCCTACAGCCACTGGTTCTGTGTGGACCTTCCCCATTTCTTTCCTGGAGCAATTACTGCTCTTGCTTCCACCAGGCTGGGGACCTTCCAAACCCACCTCACACAGCAGCAGGAGCAATCTGGCTGAAGCATAAGTATGGTTACAGCCCTCCACCATTTAAAAATTCTTCAGTGTTCCCACAGTGCTGTAATAGTAAAGTCCATTCTACTCAGTACAGCTTACAAGGTCTTCCAGAACCTGGCCACTGCCCTTCTCTTCCAGTTTCAGCTCCCTATTCTCCTCCTGGGACCCTAAGCTCCAACTCTACACAATTTCTTACATTTCTCCAATGGGCCATAACCCCTTATTTGCTTATGCCACTAACTTCCCCACTCACCACCACACCGTCCTGATTCTTTACCAAAATTTTTCCCATTCACCCCTCATGATTCATTCAGTCTTTGCATCTCCAGAAAGCCTCCTTCTTCCTCTGTTTTGATTAGGTTCCCTCACACATCCTCCTGTAAAATCCTATTTCTAACTTTGTACTTGCCTCACTCCCTCTAGAGTATACCCCATTGAGACTTGGGAATATGTCTTGTGCTCACTGTATCTCCAGGGATGTGCACAGTCTCTGGCATATAGGAAGGTTTCAATAAATGCTTTTGAATAAATGAATAAATAAACTATCCTTAATAACTGACATCTGTCCATTGGCAATTTCTGGGAAGGCAACAGATTAAAGGGTATTTTTGAGATAAGAATGGTGGTATTTGCACCTGAGATAGACCACCCTGATCTCTCTTCTCTCCACCCTCCCCACCTCTAAATGTCTCCTCTAAATAAAGAAAAAATCATTTGCCCGGGAAAGAATAAAATCAAGATTTCTAGACTCCTAGGGGAACAGGCCCTGGTCTATAATTGTATTTTATTTATTTGCTTGTTAGCGCATGAATCTATTTTCAGACAGCTCACTAGGCTTGTCAGTAATATTTTTACCTATAAAACCTTATTCATGGGCTTCCCTGGTGGCGCAGTGGTTAAGAGTCCACCTGCCGATGCAGGGGACGTGGGTTCGTGCCCCAGTCTGGGAAGATCCCACATGCCGCGGAGCGGCTGGACCCATGAGCCATGGCCGCTGAGCCTGCGCGTCCGGAGCCTGTGCTCTGCAACGGGAGAGGCCACAACAATGAGAGGCCCGCGTACGGCAAAAAAAAACAAAAAACAAAACAAAACAAAAAAAAAACCTCATTCATTTTCCAACCTGGAAATAAATGTTGGTGTCTAAAGTCCATTTACATTTATGATTAAAGGCCAGGGTCCCAGCGTGTGATCTGAGTGACCATACAAAATCTATTCTTGGAGACAAAATAACACCTGTGAGTGTCTAGTGCCCATCAGCGATGCAGAGAGTTCCTTTTAAATTTCACGTTTGGAGGCTGATATGCTGCAGCAATTCAAGCTTGGGCCAAACTGATTTTTTTTCTGGCTTAAATTGCATTGTGGACCTCAAGGAAAAGAACAGGAAGAGTTGGCAAATTTACAGCTTTTAAACAAAATTGCCTTAACTTGAGGAGATTCCCTTAATATTGCTTCTTATAAATTTGTTTCTTTTTTTAAGAACTTTCCCATTTCACAGGAATTCAGAAAGTAAAATATCACACACAGGACCTGCTTTAAGCTAAAGTTCTCAAAACAGCGAAATCTTTTTGATGTAAATTCCTTGTGTAATTGGGTACCAAAGCCAAAGTATAGAATGGGAGCTGGAATAACAAAGCTCAGACACTGTTATTCATTTTCCATTAACACTCCAATTCTGTCAGCAAAACTAGCGTATTCTAATTTTAGGCCAGGAATCCATACCAGGAGGACTTCCAGTAAATACAAAACAATCTAGCGATTTTCAAAATCTATGGCTTCATTTCCCTTGTTCTCCAGTTTAACTCCTCATCTACAATTTCAACCGCTCTCTTGTTAATATTTCCCATTCCTTTGCTCCTATCATCTCATGCCTGTCAAAACCCCAAAGCTGGAGAATAGCTAACCACTTAATATCCAGGGTACACTATCTACTAACTATTCTCGGTACTTTATGTGTATTTACTCATTTAAGAATCTCAACAATCCTATCAGATGTGTACTCTTGTTATTCCCAGTTCACAGATGAGGAAATGGAGAATAAGTGACTCGCCCAAGGTCACGAGGCTATTCAATGATGCTCTCTGCTAGGGCACTCTTCCACAATATTGCTGGGCTCCAGTGGGAAGATCACAGGAGCAATCAAATGGGTACCACTGCAAATTATAGTCAGCATCCTCATCGGGACCCTCACCCTGTTCGACAATTCCATTATGCTTCCCCAGGCCGCTATCTTTTTCATTCCTGGAATGACTATGTCAACCCTCTCTTTTCCTCATCTTCTCCCTTCACTCTCAGCAGATTAGTATCCCTCCTACTTCCCAAAGAAAATAGAAATTATCAGAAAGAAACTCCTGCAGCTTCCTATCGCCTATTACAATAGAAGAAGTTCCCCCTCTCCCAACTGAGAACACAGAATCCCATGCCCTACTGCTTTCTCAGGGACTCCGTTCTGTCAATTATCTTCCCCCCACATCCCACCTTTTTACATTCAACTCTTCTTTCCCCCTGAGATTCTCACCAGCATTTAAACATATTTCTCTCTCTCTCATCTTAAATATCTTCCCTCAACTCTGGCCTCATTCAGCTACTGACCAGGCTTTCTTTATGTCCACCCCTCCCTCAGCCTTCTGGCTTTTGCCTTTACTACTCCACAGAAAGTGCTCTTGTCAGTTACCAATAAACCTCTCTCAGCCCATATCTCATTTGCCATCTCAGCTGCATTCAACACTGCTTTCACTGCCCTTACCAGAAACATTTCCCTTCCTTTGCTTTTCTGACGCCATGTATGGCTAATTTTTTCTCCTTCCCCTTTGGAGACTTCACTTCAGTCACCTTAGTTGGCTCCAACTGTCCCATCTGCTGTCCTAGGCCCTCTTTCTTCTTGCCCTACACCAAAAGCTCCAGGGACCCCTCATCTATTCCCCTGGCTTCAATTACCACTCATTTGCCAGGGACACCCAACTCTTCCTGGCAGCTCAGTCAATTCTATTCTGCTATTCATCTCCACCTAGATGACTCGTGTGTGTAAACTCAATGTTCCTAACACTAACTGCATTCTCTTTCCTCCAAACCCTGCTCCTTCATCAGTGTCCCATATCCTTGCTTGCAGCAGGAACTTGAGGAGCATCTTCTACCTCATTCCACACATTCGCTCCACCACCAAATCATGTTGATTCAATCTAAATACTGCTCACATCCATTCACTTCTCTCCATTCCCATGGCCACCACCCTAGTCTAGGCCACACTTACCTTTGCCTGGACTAATGTAAGAACTGATTCAATTGGTCTACTTTCTGCAACAGGGCCCTCATCCCTGCTCCAGCTCATTATTTACATTGAAGCCAGCATAATCTAGTTAAAAAGTAAATCTGATGATGGCATGGTTTCAATGCCCTCTAGAAGCAATCCAAAACTTCAAATATAGGTTTTTTTAAATACTAAGAAATTGCTCATACTTATGTCTCTGCTTTTATCTTTGGTCCCCGCTTCCACTGGCTCTCTACTCTGCAGTACCTTAAATGCTTCCCTAAGAGTCAAGCTTTTGTTGCACTTAGGAGATGTTCACATGTAGCTCCTTTGACCCCTCCCTCTCATTATCATCTATCACCTCCTCAAGGCACCCTTCTCTGACTTCTAGACCAAATTAAATCCCCTTAACATGTTTACTATTTTTTACAAATTTTATCCCATTGTTATTTATATTCAGTATCTACTTTTGCCACATCCATACAGGAAGGAAATAGGCCCACCTACTAAACGTTATATTTCTAGACCAGAAATATTCCTAGACTAGACTCAGTATACAGTTTGTGAACCATTTATTTTTACTAATCTTGTTCTCATTTCTGTGCCACAGTTATTAGCTATCTACAGGCATTGTTAGATGAACATTAAAGAAAATGCCATTTTGTTTCTTAATTTACCCATGGCATGCCAAGTAATTCATTACCATGAAAATCATGGAAATGTCAATAGGGTACCTTTGGTCATATGATCCACTAATGAAATAACCTGCTCATCACCATTTTTTTTTTTCGGTTGCAAGACATTTTGTGTCTTTGAACATAGAAAATGAAAATGGAAAGTTTTCTGTTTCATCTCCATTATGAAGTATGCTGTGTGGTAGTGTGTGTGTGTGTCGGTACCCACTTTGTTGACAAGCATACTCCATGTCCCATGCCCCTCCCCCACAGTGAGGACACTACTTCCATTCTAGTACATTCACTCAAGCATTTTAAGGAAATGAAAATAGGTTTGCAATTTTTTCATCAATGAGGTAGGCAGTTTTAAAGATACTAAATTCGCTGTCAGAGATAGAAAGTTTGTTGCTTAAAGAAATTCTATCTTTTATATGAAAGTTAGATAAAACTGAGTAGTACAATCTTTTCTAACCTGTTTCTATCCCAAAGATAAATATATATTATTTTCTTTCCAGTGATAACCAACTTGGTTTTGGAAAGTGAGGTCATCAAAGCATCCAGAATGGTTTCAAATGCCAAGTTTCACACATGACTGATTCTCAAAGCTATCGTGTGGATAAAAATCACACTTAACAAAGAAACACAATAATGACAGCTCAGAGTCCGATGCTGAAATCTGAAAGTAATTGAAGCATTTAACCACCATTTTCTTGCTCAGAGTTTCTCCTCAGGAATGACCCACTGCTAAAAGCTTATGTAGCATGATGAATTCACTGCCATTGGGGTAAGCTTAGTCTATTTTGAGGCATCTTCTAAAACTCAGACTAACCACGCTATCTTCTACAGCTTTTATCTAAGCCTTATCCTAAAGCAAATTTTAGCCTGCATCAAAATCACCTAGAATGTTTATTAAAACACAGAAACACAGATCTTGGACCCCATATGCACAGTTTCTGATCAGTAGGTATCTGGTGGGGCTGGAGAATTTGCATTTCAAAGATATTCTCAGTGATACTATTGATCAAGGGAGCATGTTTTGAGAACGTCTGTCTTAAAGTTATGCCCTTTTCCACAATAGCTAGCATTCCTTCCTCCCAAATTATGTAAAAATTAGTTTCCTCTTGGCCATTCCTAACACCTCTTCATCCTTTTGTAATTCCTTAGAGCCAGTACTGCCCCATAGAAATATCATGTGAGACGTACACTGAGTTTTAAATTCTCTAAACTTAGTTTCAAATTTAAGTAAATTTCCTAAAATTCAATTCTCTATATTAGCCACATTAGAAAGTAAAAAGATGAAATTAATTTTATTGATACATTTTATTTAACCCAATATATCCAAAATATTGTCGCCCAACACATACTTTATATAAAAAATATTAATGAGTGATTTTACTCCTTTTCTCTTACTTTCAAAGACTTACTAATTCCTTGAAGTCTGATGTCTGTTTTTGACATTTACAGAGCATCTCATTTTGGACTAGCCATATCTCAAGTGCTCTATAGGCATATATGGCTAGTGGCTGCTATCGTGGACAGCAGTGCCATAGAAGTTTAGAGTCAAGAAAACTGGGGCACTGAGGGCTCTTCATGGTCTGCCCACTTCTATGACTTTCACTACATTTTCTCAGTTTTAAGATGTACCTGGTTGTCAGACATATTATCGATTTAACAGATTTAAAGGAAAAAAGGAACAATTACAGCATTAAATGTACACATTGATTTTAAAATACATGTCAGTCTAAAACTTCTCTTTATTTTTATATATAGAACCAAATATTTCATGATGCACTTGTTTTCCTCCTGCTACTTGTCCTATCCCCATCTCCTCCCCCATCAGCAATCCCTTCTTCCAGCAAGATAATCCACATTAACAACTTAGTATTTGTGCTTCTTTATTTTTCCTCCATCCTCATATAATTTTATACAAATGTACACACAGAAGTTTGTCTATTTTTTTTAAACAGGATATTATACCCACTTCTCTGCATAATTCTTTTCTTATTCAATAATAATTCATGAAAATCCCTGCAAGTCAGCTAGAGGTTATAGTTCATTCTTTTTCATGGCTACAGAAGAGTCTATGAAGTGGAGTACCATAATTCATTCATTATTTCTGTTATTGCTGGGCATTTACACATTATCCTTTTTTTAAGCACTAAGAAAATGCTATAAAAAAGCAGAAACCTTTAGTTAGATAGGTAGATAAATTGATCAATCCATAGATAGCTATCATTTCCTACTCTCTCTTTAAATTAGCTTGCAGGGACTTCCCTGGTGGCACAGTGGTTAAGAATCTGCCTGCCAACTCAGGGGACGTGGGTTCCATCCCTGGTCCAGGAAGACCCCACATGCCGTGGAGCAACAAAGCCCATGCACCACCACTACTGAGCCTGCACTCTAGAGCCCACGCACCACAACTACTGAGCCTGCGTGCTGCAACTACTGAAGCTGGCGCCCCTAGAGCCCGTGCTCCACAACAAGAGAAGCCACCGCAATGAGAAGCCACGCATCACAACGAAGAGTAGCTCCCGCTCGCAGCAACTAGAGAAAGCCCGCGCAGCAACGAAGACCCAATGCAGCCAAAAATAAATAAATAAATAAATTTAACAAAAAAAAAAATTAAAAAATAGATAGATAAATAAATAAATTAGTTTTCAATCTCTTTGTTAGCCTTTACCTTAGACATTCTCCCACCATATCTGGGCTCTTTATTTCCAACAAATGAAACCAGTTGTCTGTACCATCCAAGCAAATCATTTTTAAATCAATTTCCTAATGAATTCTTCCACAGTCAACAACTGGTTCAGACTAATATATCTCCCCTTAACTCTCCCCAGTCATGCTTTCTCTATTCAGCTGTTCTCTTCAACTGTCTGGCTTCCTGGTAAATAGTAAACAAAGCTGGGGAAAATCCACATAGGAATGATTTTTTTTGTTGTACATCCACTCACTTTGCAAAAAATACTGGTTGACATTAACCATATTAATTTCTTCACTGATATTTTAAAATTAAAAAAAGAAACACAGACTAGGAATCAAAGGTCCTGGAATCCATAAGCTATGCAAAGTAGCACAGATGGTAACTCAAGTAGTAATAATAATGAGAATGATAAATAGCAACAACTAACATTTATTGTTAGTTCATGATAGGCATTGTTCTAAGTACTTTACACGTTAATTCATTTGCTTCTTCAAAATCTCCATAAGGTAAAAACTCTTATTATTTTAATATTATTCCCACTTTATGGCTGAGGACACTGAGATGATACCTCCAGGAAATAGCAGAAGGAGGACTGAAATGTAGACAGTATGACTCCAGAGTTCTATCTGCTCACCTCGAAATAAAGTGCCTCACCTGGGAAATAAGTAAGTAGTAAATCGCCTCACCTCCTCTCTGTTTGAAACTCAGTGCCCTCAGCTGTAAAATGGGTAGAGTAATACCAGCTCTTTCTACCTTTAGGATTGCTGAGAAGAAACATGAAAAACACTGAAAGCTCTAACAAGGGGAGGTCAGCTGGTTTAAGGTTGGAAAATTGGGCTGAGACTATTTCATCATTTGAAGCAAAAACTCACCAGATAGTGTTTTATACAACAGCAAACCAAGCCATTTTCTGACCACACATATCCTGGTGAAGGTGAGACTGGACATATAGGGCCAGCTAATGCAGACTGTGAATGACTCCAGATTCTCACAGCTGCTGATTTGCCTGGAATTAGGAAAAAAGCAGCCAACCTTTACCTCTATTGTGTAGCCTGACCTTGTCCTTCCTCTCTCTGCTCCAGTCTTCGGACTTTGCTTAATAGGAGCACCATGCTATAAATCTTACATACTTAAGGGCCAAAAAACTCTCCAGAGCCCTCACACTGAAATTTGTGTGGGAGTTCAGCAGTACTGAATTTTCAAATAAAATGATTAACAGGCACCTCTTGGGCAGCCTCTGAGAAAACAATCCTTCCTGACTTGCCACCTTAATCTGAGGAAGTTTTTGTTCTCAGGTTTAATAAAATAGTTGGAAAGTAACATAGGGATGAGGGTCTAGAAGCAGGTAGAGAGCAGCACCCCATTCTCCAGTCTGCAAGCTCCCATTAACAACCTGAATCTCATCTCTGCTCTCTGTCCAGGCCTAACTAGGCCACTGGAATGTGCTACTGGGCAGGTTTCAGTCACTTAGTTCAATTTTCACTGCAATCAGCTCTAATTACTTGTTGCTAGAAACATTTTCTCCAAGATTTTAATAGTCGGAAATGGGTTCACCTGATCGGAAGCCTACTTGCTTTTTGGTAGCACAATAACATCTGTCAGATTTCCTGAAGCAGAGAATTAAAATCAGTTAAAAGGATGAACATACTCCAATCCAATTCAATCCCAGACTGATGCCTACAAGCCTCCTATTTGCTGAAACAATGATTTAGATGCCCTGCCAAATAAATATAGGATGTTTATAGCCTAACACAATAGGAATCTGCCTCATTTATTCAGCAGGAAGATCGTTTACAGCCAATTTCTAAAAGACACCAAGCATCAATAATAAATTTTCAAATCAAGGCCAGAAATTGCAATACTTAAAAAAGGCCTGTCAGGCAATATGAAATTGTTGTCAGAAGGAGGGTTTTCAGGGACGCCATATACCAGTTTATAATCCAGAAGTGCCTATAAAATGGTCATGACCATCCTGGCTTTCCAAGTCTCTGGGAAGGAGGAGGCTTGGCTGGGAAGGAGATTTGGGGCAACAAGAACAGGGCATCTCCTACTGAGAGATCTCAGCACCAGCCTGGTGGCCTTTGGAGACGATCGCTAGAGCCACACTTTTTCTCAGCTACAACTGCTTCTTGGGAGCAATTCCTGCTTTGCACTTATGGAGAAGAAGCTGAATAATGCTGCTGGAGGGGCTCAATTCTCTGCCCCACAGGGACTGTGTAGCCAGACCTTCCCTTTACTTACACATGTGTGCATGCCCACACACACATACACAAACACACAGACTTAAACAGGAACTTAAACATCCTAACCTTTTCCCTCTAATCCATCCCATACCATCCCAGGTGCTATTAAAACTTGCAAGAAGGGCTTCCCTGGTGGCGCAGTGGTTGAGAGTCCACCTGCCGATGCAGGGGACATGGGCTCGTGCCTCGGTCCGGGAAGATCCCACATGCCACGGAGCGGCTGGGCCCGTGAGCCATAGCCGCTGAGCCTGCGCGTCCAGAGCCTGTGCCCCGCAACGGGAGAGACCACAACAGTGAGAGGCCCGCGTACCGCAAACAAAACAAAACAAAACAAAAAAAACCTACAAAACTTGCAGGAAATGAAAAGTAGCTCCTACTCACAGGAAGATTGACTTCTGGGACGGAGCCTAGAAAAATGGCTCTGGGTCGCAGCTCAATCACTCACTAGCTGTGTGACTTTGAGAAAGTCATTGATACTTCCGTGTCTCATTGTCTGACCTATAATACACAGGAAATAGTAGCTCATGTGAGGAGGAAATAGGGTTGTGCGTGAAAATTCTTAAAAAGAACTCCCAACGTGTTCACTGAATTCACTGTTGCCAACTGGATCTGGATCTCATCTGAGCTTCCTACCAGAGCAAGCTGGGGAGTCAGGAACAGGAAAGGGTACCATCCTGGCTGACATTGGGAGTGATAGGACACATAGAAAAGCCTCTCCTTGAGGAAAGTAGTCAGAATAAGACCGTTGGTATTTAAGCTCTCCCATTATCTAGCTCTCTGCCTTTTATCAAGTCCCTTCATCTCTCTGAGCTTTACTTTCCTCATGTATGCAATGGGATTCGTGATGACACCTTACAGCATTATGGTGAATATGAAACAAGAAAACATATATGAATATGTTCTGTAAACTCTAACGAATGTTCCCTCCCTGGGTCTAGGCCCTCAACTACACTGCCTTGTTTATTTTCTTCATAGCTCAGAATGACTTGAAATGTCCTGTTTGTTTTTCTACTGTTTGTCTGATTCACCCCACTAGAATGTCAACTCCCTGAAGGCAGGGACTCTGTCTTAACAGCTGTATCACTCATGCTTAGAGTGGTCTTTTTCTGAATATTTGTTACCTGATTGCTAGACAAGCACACTGGCAGTCAGCCCCAGAGAAAAAATTTTGAAGCAGATGAAATCTGCCCTCATTGACCCCTCTCCCCATCCATCTTAGCATCAGAAATGAACAACTGCCTCCTTCCTGTGACTGGGGAAACCTCTATGTATGAAGAAAGTCTCTCTCTCCCTAGAGAAGCTACAAATGCCAGGTACCCATGTCCCAGCCTCCCTTGCAGCTAGGGTGCAGGAGTTTGACTGGGCTCTGTCCCCAGGCTGACCCGCTGCACACTTTCCACTGAAAGCTAGTGACTTCAAGAAGAACTACACAATCCTCATCCTGGCAAGACTGGTCAGGGAGCTAGCTCTGCTGATGGTCCTCATAGCAGCATCCAGGGTCCTGGGTTGGGAATATTGATGGAGCAGGCTGCTATATCTGCACCCAAGGTGTGTCTTCACTGGGTCATATCTGTGGCATGATATTGGCCCTTGTTCCTGATTGTATTACCTCCAGGCGTGGTTCTTTGGGCTATTCTGGATATTCTCTACATACAACTTTAATTAGTGCTTTTATGCTTGACTTATCCAGGACTGGTTTGTTGCTTGACTGATAGGATCCTCCAATTCCCCAAACAGCCCAGTATCTCCATCAGATTAAAAGTGACCCTGATCCCCTAAGAGACTCCAGCTAAACTGTCTTCCTAGCAATTACCTGCTCCCCCCAACAACCCTTTGCCTTTTTCCAGATGAAATTGCACGTTTCCTGGTGCTTTTTCCCTTAGGACCTTACTTTCTATAAGGGGTAATCTGATCAGTTAATTCAAGCTCATGTGTTAATTGCTGATGCTAATTTAATATTACCCCAGCATTTTAGCAGATACTTTTAATGCCTCAGAGCAAAGGAGAAAGGAATCACACAGTGGCCAGGGCCTGTGAGGGTTCTACTCTTTGTCTGCAATCTCAAAGGTCCTACCTCCATTGAGACATCATGGACAGTCCAAAGATGGGTGCACTGTGGACCAATCACATGGTGACCCTGGTGCAGTTTATGGAATCAGTCTTTACTTCATGATTATCGACGTGCCTGCATATACACAGATGCTTATGTGTGCACATACATACACACACACACACACACACACACGAACCCCTACCTAAATACTTTATTGGCTTCCCATTGCTTTTAACATTCCCAGTAATGCCCTGAACCCTGAGCCCTAACCTAGTGATATAAATGATTACACCATTTGGCTCTCAGGTGGGGAGAGGGGGAGTTAAAATCTTGATTTGTAGCATTTGCTGATTTTAGTGGCATAAATACTTCCCAAATGTTAATTTCAAGCTACCAAAATAATATCAACAAGGTTATAAAATTCCTGAATATTTAATAATGGCTCTCTCAAGCCAACAAGAGTCCCCAGCTTCAGAACACCACTGTTTTCCCAGTCACTTCTCAGTACACTCATCATTCTAAACCCATTGGTTTTTCAACTTCCAACTTCCTCAATGGGTCAAATATTTCTATATTACTAGGGTTAGGCCTGATATATATGTAAGGCCGGATCTATAAGTTCAGAAAATAATTTTGCTTCCAATATATAACTAGTTAGTTCATACTATTTCATTCAGTTAAGCAAACACATACTGAGTTTTTAATATTTGCAAGACACAGTATTAGGCCTGGACCATCAGAAATAACAGATACTCCATTCCTGTTTTCAAGGAACTGACAATTTCAATCTACCTAACAGATGAGACTTCCTGTGCTCTGAAAGATCTCTGAGAGAGAAGGCCTCACCACACTATTGGCAACTGCCACACTCAATTCTCAGTTCGCTGAGTAATTTGTGTGTGTGCTTCTAATTCCTTGAGAATCAATGCATCTCCATTTCCACTTATTCTGGGTGTCAGAAGATAGAATATTTGGTCACCATTCTTCACATAATAAGCCTTCACCCCCTGAGAGCTGAGTTATACCTTTGTCTTCTCTTTCTAGATTAAATAATTCCAATCCCTTTAACCTTTTCTCAGAGGTCTTATTTGCCAGCCTTCAGTTTAATCATTTTCACTGCACCCTCTGGAGTCTCTCCAAGTCTTCAGCATTAAAATTTGTTGCTTTTGCCATTGAGGTCACTCTTCTAAGCAACTTATTCTTTCACGTAAACCAAGACAAAAGGAAATCAGCCCCCAAATAAAAGGAAGAGAGTAGATAGAAGGACAGATTTCCTATGTAAGGAATTCATGTAGGACACTCACACGCTGAAAGCAAATAGCATTTATTGTCAGCACTATTAAGGAAAAAGGGCCAAAACCAGAAGAATTTCTAAATAGTGCCAAACATTTTGCTTGACAATTATCTAAATCACTTTTAAGCAGATAAGGCTATTAACAAGCAAATATGGGGCTTGCTTTAGTTACACCTGAAGTTCTCAGACGGGTGCTTATAAAATCACTGTTAATGAGATCAAACAGGAGTTTTTGATTCTGTACAATACCTCTGGCTGCCAAGTAGACTGTCCAGAGGTTACTATGTTATTTACAGGCAGCGCCTTTGACTGGTCAATCCTGGCAAAATGCAAAGGATCTTTCATTTCATTCTGTCAATCAATAGAAACTAATATTTCCTGAGCTGAGAGTGCAGGAATTCTAAATGAGTTTTAAGAAATGATGTACAGAGGCGGATCAAATACATGCTGATCACTGTATGGTAGCAACATATGCCAAAAGGGGCAGATATGAAAACCAGAGCTCTAGTAAAAACCCTCTTCAAGATAAGCACAATGACTTAGAAATCTCTTTTTACCAAGATCCATCCCTGTCTTTTTCTCTTATTGTTCCACTGAGATGAACCTGCCCCCTGTGAGCCAGTGGTGTGCCACACACACACACAAAGAGAGAAAAAGAGAGAGAAAAGGGGGGGGGGAGAGGGGGAGAAAGAGGGAGACAGACGAGAGAGAGTGTGTGAAGATTCTACTGACACATTTCCAAATGCTTTCAAGAAGCTGGGAGGGCTTCCCTGGTGGCACAGTGGTTGAGAGTCCGCCTGCCGATGCAGGGGACACGGGTTCATGCCCCGGTCCGGGAAGGTCCCACATGCCGCGGAAAGGATGGGCCTGTGAGCCATGGCCGCTGAGCCTGCGTGTCCGGAGCCTGTGCTCCACAACGGGAGAGGCCACAACAGTGAGAGGCCCGCGTACCACAAAAAAAAAAAAAAAAAAAAAAAAAGAAGCTGGGAAAACTCTTTCTGGGTAACATTCTACCTGTTCTGTTTCAGGGACTTCTTTGTTTGGGAGCCACTGTTTAGAAAAAATAAATTATTTTCCCATCTGGAAAAGTTAAAAGTATACAGTTAGGGTGAAAACAGTTGGTTGGATATGGAGAAGTGGAAAGAGAGAGACTATTGCTTTCTCTGGGCTAGTTCTGGGAAAACAGTAGTTAGTGTTCATCTAGTTCAAGTTCTGAAGTTAGTATGGCTGTGGTCAGACCCTGTCTGGCTGAGAACCAGCAGGGCTGAGAGAGGTCTGTCAACAGCAGCCATGGGATAACCAGCTACGTTCTGAAGAAGACTCCTTGCCAAGTTCTCTAATAACAGGACACATTCATGATTTGGTGTGGAATTTTCTCAGGGAGGTGTAGACCCAAAGACAGTTCAGGCTATCAAACAATGACTTAAACGCTAAAACTTATGGAATTGATATAGTGATCCTTAAATAATCGGCAATTAAGATGGCCAAGAGCTTATAACCACAGCATCTTAAGAAGAAGCACTTCCTGGGCGAAAGAAGACAGCTCACTAAGCTGTTTAATTTATCTGTGTGGACCCATTATATCCCTCCTATTCTTGCTGGCTCTTCATGCCCAGGCACACACCCCAGGTGTCTGTCCACCTGAGTGAAGGAAAGGCATAGGTACGTAAACGCAGTTGGTAAATAAATGCACAGTTGAGCTCCGGGAGCTCTGAAACAATGGTGATTAAAGCTGTAGCATATTGAATAGTTGTGTGTTGAGAAATCAACACTGTAATGTAATAGTTACCATTTTTAGAAAGGCAAGATTCCAATTATGAAGTGAACTACAAATCACCCCGATTTCATTTATTTCATGGTAAAGATAGTCTCGTAAATCGTTATCAAGTGGTAAGCAAATGAAAGTAGGGCACTGATGTCAATGTATGTTGCCATGCTACTTTGTAGTGGTAATGGCAAGTGGCCAATAATGCTGGATGAATAAATCACTAGTAGACACAACTCAGTGCTCCCTCTATTTATCTAAATACGTACCTCAGAGACTTATACCAAATCATTTCTAAGAAACAGCAATTTGCATCACTCCGCTATAATCCACTGCACCTTGGGAAGCAATCTTTATCCCATCTAAATTTGAGAAATACTATCACCAATACCGAACATGCGCATTTCTACGTTGGGAAGGTTAAAAGAAAACAAAAACCAAAGGGGGCAAAAAACCAGAGAAAATAAAAGGAAAGTAAGGAAAAGAGGAGAAAGATAAGAAGTAAAAAACGGATTGGTGAATTTTAAAAAACATCCATCTTTAACAAACAAGTGATATTTTCAGTAAAGCTTTTCTGAATCTGAAAAAGTAAAATAAAATTCCTGCTGACTTACAAAAGCCAAACCTTTGGGTCATTCTTTAAAGAAATAGATAACCAGCAGATTAAAGGAACTCCATTAACAAAAATCAAATGAACCTCTAACAAAGCTTGTTTGGGACATGAATAAATCATCTGGTCATGAATTATTCATTGTTATCAAGAAACAAGCTGGGATTCCAGGAACTGGGCTTAGGGAAGTGCTAAAACCAGGGAATGAGTGAGTTCATTGTCTCAAACCCACCATGGGAAGGGAGAGGACAGGCCACAGGGTACTGACAAGTGATGCTGACCATGCTAGATGGTTTCAGGGGACACTTTGGCAGCATTTACACCCCAGAGCATAAAGCAAATAGAGTTTAATCCTTACCTTACTTTAGAAAATTGCATGTACTTAGTAACAGACCCTAAGACATTTTGAGCATTGGATCTTTTTTCTTTTGAATGTGTGACATACATGGGGAATATGAGGTGTATGCAAAAGACAGTAGGAGTTAAAAGTTTGCATTTAAGGGAGATGACTAGAAAATTCCTTAAAGATACACTGTTAAGAGTAGTCTGACCTACGCGTTCATGGATTTGGGGGTTGGATTCTTTTTATTGGGGTCGGGAAGAAAGAAAGGGAGCCTCTCAGACTTAATCAACTAATCAGCCTATGTATGTGTTCCAGGTCCAAACTGCTTTGCAGGAACTACGATCATTCCGGCTGGCATTGAAGTGAAAGTGGATGAATGTAACATCTGTCACTGTCACAACGGGGACTGGTGGAAGCCTGCTCAGTGTTCAAAACGCGAATGCCAAGGCAAGCAGACTGTGTAGAACAGATTCCCACCCGATGACGAGCTCTTAGGAGAGAATGCTATGGCTTCTACTCTGCACACGTTTAAAACAAGAGAAAACAAACAAACTCCTGCCAGCTACAACAGGGTCACCAGCAAAACCTTTTAGGGTTGACAAAAGTGAATATTTTACTAAGAGGAAATTTCTCTCTTTCTTTCTTGCTATATAAAATATATATAGCATATAGTTATCAAAACTGCTTTTGTAATTATCCATGCTTGATGGTGACTTGACAACTGGATTTCTGGAACAAAAAGAAAGAAATAGCCTTGTACAGGTTTCTTCTCTGGTGACACCTCTGGCCTGCCAGCTCACCATCTACTGACTTTCTCCATTTTTACTCTTCTGTAAACCTGGCATTTTTCTCTTGGAGTGATTTGCTTTTTCCTCTTTAGAGTCTAAGGGGCCAGATTTGACTGCACAGTAAGGTTTTGAGTTGTGTCAAATAAGCTTCAGTAAAGCAGTGTCAGGAGTGAGGACCCTCCTGATTAGGAAGATGCAAAAGCATCCAAGCAATCACTCCCCTCGAGTGAATCTTGCCCTGCAGGGAGAAGAGAGAGGTGCACATAGATGGACCCACTGCTGGGCTGGGCGGAGAACTGGAGCTCAGTGCATTATGTGGAGATTCACAATTTGATTCTTACAAACCACACATTTCATTCACAAAATTTTGAAACTGCCAATCAAAAACTAATATGTGAAAAATACCATGAGCTTCACTAAAGAATCCAAAGGGAGACAGGTATTCAAAATTGCAGCATCAATCACCAGACTTTCTCATGATGCTGAATTTAAGTTCGGCTTATAACGAAACACACTACACCCACTCTGTCACCTGGCACGATAAATACCAGAACCAGGGTGAATAGCCCCACTGTGAATCTGAATCCTTCTGAACACTTCTGGCTTTTGAGTTCAGATGTGGCTGAAAGCCAGTCATACACACAGGCAGTTTTTCTGGTTCGGGCCTGTGTTTGCCATGTTACAGTAATGACCGCTCAGCCCTCTGTCTAAAACACAGATTCAGGACACTCTTTCCACCTCAAGTGCTGATTTAAAGATTAGGGTAGAGTGAGTCTTGCACAATACAATTCCATTTGTTGAACAGTTTTTAAAATGTATATATTAGACACTGAACAATTAAAGTGAACCTTTGAAGAGTCTCAAGGTTGCCCTGGTAATGCTGCTAGTATAGTAACAGAAAAAATAAAATACACAAGGTATCTGATGTCACCTCTACTCAAGTGCAAATTTAACAATTCTGAAACCACATGGCATAGCTAGTCACTTACTCCACTCTCCTGTCTTGAAAACCCTGGCGCAGATCTGGTAGGGTCCTTGAGGAACCTTGAAGGTTGTCTTCATTACCAATGTTCTTTCCTTTTCTCTCTCCCTCACACCTGGGCTTGGCCACAGCTCCAGTGGAGTTGCCGCATTCCTGTACAAGGTTTCTCAACCTCAGCACTATTGACATTTGGGGCCAGACAATTAATTGTCATTGGGAGCTGTCCTGTGCATTTTTAGGATGTTTAGCAGCATTCTTGGCTTCTATCCACTAAATGCCAAGAGCAGTACCCTAACTGTAATAACAGAATGTCTCTGGACATTGCCAAATGTCCCCAGGGTGTGTGGAAGGGGGCAGAATTTCACCTGGTTGAGAACCACTGGTCTAGAATAATCAGTACAGATTCTACTCCCCCGCCCCGTGGTGGGTGGGTGGGGGGAAGTACCAGGCAAGGTCTGGCTGAGGCTGTGGCTTTGGTGAGCCTCTGAGCCCTTGCAGACAGGCACGACCAGCAGCCCCGAGGGGATGGGTCAGTCTCCTCCAAAGGGAGTGATGCTTCATCACCACAGGTCCCCCCTCAGGACACACATCTCTTTAGTCTCATCAACTGGGTTTTCCTTTAAAATCGTCAAGCCTCTCCTCCCTGGAAGCTCCTCCCGTCATCAAGAAAGAGTTGTCATTTCCAAAATTACTGTGTTGACGAGTTGGACCTGACACTTCTCACACACACTGTGCTTGTGTTCTGATACCAATAGTCAGGCTGGCGCCGTCTGAGGGAGAACATCAAGCCGCCTTCCCTTAGAACACCAATTCGAAGCAAGGGTGGTACTTTTCAGTTGCCACCCTGGATACATCATAAAGACAGTCATGAATCATTCATGAACAATTCTGCATGATTTATTCCTGCACTTCAAAGTAAAGGCACTCCACACTTCAGCTTGTTTCTAGACAGAGATGTATTATAGAGCTTTCTTTGCCCTGAGGTTGTCTACTGCCAGCCTCAAAATCTTCACTCTTGGAAAGAAATAATAATAATAAATGACAGGAATAAGGTTTGAAACCCAGAAAACATCATTAATAGAGCCATGTTTCATAGTACCCTATCTATTATTAAGGAGTTACTATGTCCTTTGTAGAAAACAGAAGGTGAGAGCAACTGGGAAGCCAGGGTACAGAAATTTTGCATCAAAGGCTGGGCACAGTGAGAGTCACAACAAGAATTTTCGAGAATGAAGTATAATACCCATCAAGAAACTCTCTTCAGAGAGTTTGCAGAATGAAGGCTGCTCAGCAGCCTCTGTTACCAGCCAGAGAGAGGGATTATTTTATTGTTGTCCTTGGATTTTTTTTTTCCCCTCTCAGAGTCTCACTACAAGCTGTTTCCTTTAAGACTTTGTAGCACTGACATTTTTCCCCCTTTAGGGAGAGATGAACCTATACTGTGACAGAATTTCTCATAAACTGATAAACACTTTACAACTTCCTTCTACCCAGGTCATTGAGAAATCCTTTCCAAACTCTGAACAACACAGTTCTGGTTTCATCTGTTGTTGTTTTTTGTTTTTTTTTTTTTTTTTCTCTTTTGAAAGCTTTGTCTGCAGCTACCCCATCACCACTACCCTCCTACATCTCCTCCGCCTTTGGTTCTTGGCTTTAACTACAGCTCTGTTTAAATAAGGGATCAACATCCTGATTGACAGCTGACGCCTGTTAAAAAAACGATTCAGTTTCTAAAATCTTTGAAAAATGGTGTGCCTGAAAACTAGTGAGAAAAAAAACCCACTCAACTGTAAAAAGGGGATTCTAGCAACAATATTTGATGTGTAAAAGAATATATTATTAAAAAACTATTTTGTTAAATATAAAGTGTGTTAACCAGCAAATGCGGTTTGTGGTATATTTTCCTTCCTAAATTTCTCCTTTCTCCCTACTCCTCATTTAATGACTAATTCTAAGTGACTTTTATCATCTGAAAATACATGTGTTGTTAGAGCTATATTCAATTAGAATTAGGCATCAGCTTTAGCATTTGTCTGAGTACATTTTCATTTGTCCTAAGAAAAGGCAAGGCTGATTTAGGGATCAGAGAGGAACTCAAACCAGCAGTGAGAGGGTAAGTGATAGGAAAACTATTTCCCTGGCCCAGATCCATGCACACTACTAATGATAATCTGTAATTTTTGAGGGCTTACTCTGTGGCAGGCCTTGTGCTGTGCACTGAACCTTTTCTATTCAATCCACACAGCACAGCTATGAGGCAGGGACTCTTATTATCTCTGCTTTGCTGTTGAGGAAACCAGAATACGAAGAGGTTAAATGCTTTGCCCAAGGTCACAGGACCTTAAGTGGCAAAGCAGAAATTTTTTACTGTAGAAGTTTTCAATCATAAACAAAAATTGAGATTGGGCTTCCCTGGTGGCGCAGTGGTTGAGAGTCCGACTGCCAATGCAGGGGACACGGACGGGTTCGTGCCCCGGTCCGGGAGGATCCCACATGCCGCAGAGCGGCTGGGCCCGTGAGCCGTGGCCGCTGAGCCTGCACGTCCGGAGCCTGTGCTCCGCAGCGGGAGAGGCCACAGCAGTGAGAGGCCCGCGTACCGCAAAAAAAAAAAAAAAAAAAAATATTGAGAAGATTGTATAAGGAACCTCCATTTACCCATTGCCAAGATGCAACAGTTCTCAAGGTTCTGCATAATAATTCATGTATTTTTTTCCCTTGAATATTTTAAAGCAAATATCAGGCATATCATTTCATCCCTACGTCATCAAAGAGAGTAATCATCTCTTTGAAAAAAGGGATAGTTTTTACCAAACCTAACAAAATTAATAATTTCTTAATATCATCAATATCCAGTTTATATTCAAATTTCTTAGACTTTTCTAAACTACAGGGGAGGAGGGGCATTTGCATGATCCAAAGCAAACCATCTGTAACATTGCATTTGGTCGTTATGTCTCCTAAGTCCACAGTAGGGATGTGAACCCTGCCAACAGACAGCTGTGAACTCTGACAGACTCCTGGGTCTGTTGTTGTTATCAGAGGGTTGTTTTGGGGAAAATCACTCTTTTAAAGTCCATGTTAAACTCCTCCCTAGACTCTAAGCAAGTCAAGCAGTAGGCAAGAGGCTTTCTACCAATAGCGGCAACAAAGCCCCAGACCCAGAACCATTTCCAATGACCAGCACCCAAAGGACGCCGCCTTTTATACGTGTGTAAGCTTTCCTTATGGAGTAAGTGCAAACTGTTATTCTCCTTCTCCTTGAGACAAACATATTGCCTAACAGAGTAAAGCTGAACAATACTTTATAAAATGCCATCATTGTTGGAGGAAGAAAGAAAAAAGCCAACCACTAAGAAAACATTGGCATGGCATCCCCCGTACACGGATACACACCTCCGGCTCCACCAACATTTTCTTAAAACAAGATTAGACTATCGTGCTTTTCAGTTTCCCATCCATCCAACTCTCTTTCCCTATGCCCCTTGCAAAGGATTGTTTACAGTTCATTTCTGATTCAACTTTCATGGAAGGGCACTTCAAAGCATAGGAGAGAAAGCTATGAACTGAGACAGTGCTGGGTTTGTTGTTATTTCAGGGTTTATGTTGGTAATACTACTCTTTTAAAGAAAGGTACCTTCATGATTTTGAAGGACAAATGCTATCTCTGAGTTGGCAACCTTACCTATACTTTCTTACCCTGTTTATAAGGGATTTATACCTCCAACTGGGGGGGTAATCTTATCAGTGAGCCTCAAACTGTACTGTCTGGTATGAACACCTGATTCGCCCTGATCAACCTTATAGACCCAGGAGGCATATTTTCTTTTGATGAGCTAGTGCCTTAGTGCCTCTCACAGAATAAGAGTTAAATACATTGAGTTAAAGGAACTTCTTGAATTTTAAGGATTCAAAATTTGTTTTATATGCCAAACATTTTCAGTTGTGGTAATGACTTAATGGTTTTCTCTTTAAATTTGAAGATCTTGAACTCATAGTTCTTTGAAGCCCAAACTCCAATTTAATTTATCCCCGTGCTTACCTTACTCCCTGGCTTTGAGTAGGGGCCCTTTTTAAAAAGCTGTACTTTTAAAATTAATTTTCAGTTTTAAAGCCTTTCAAATGAATAGTTATGTGAGGTGGGGGAGGAATTCGGATATAAAGTTCAGCTATTCAGCTACCACGTCTTGAGCCCCTTCTGTGCATCAGATACTATATTGGCTACTTTACAAGAGAAAATGTCTTACATTCATCAGCTCAACCATTCTGATAACTATCATGAAATCATGAACTAGCATTCCCATTTTGCAGACTGGAGCAGTGAGGTTCGGAGAAGTTCAGTCATTTTCACAGGCTCGCCCAACTTTATATCAGGGCTGTAAGTATTAAACAGAATGCTACCCATAAAATAGCTTAGAATAGAGCCTGGCACATAAGAAGAGTCTATTATGTGTCAGCTATCATTATGAGGTTATGGTATGATAAGAGAAATCTCATGGATAAGGTAACCCTAGGTTTGGATCATGAAGCTCGAGTAAAAGATGGGCAGGAATTTGGGGTTTGCTATTAGCATATTTAAAAATAAATAGATCATAAATAAACATTAAAAATAGAAAAATAATAAATAAATAGTATCTTTGGAGTGTGACAAGCACAGGTGTGATTTGAGTGTGAAGTTGAAGATGGTGGGACATGGTGAAAGATGTGTCCAGGAAGGAAACCTAGCTGTCAGGTGATGGAAAATCATGCTCAGAAAATTGGACTTGGTTTTTATGATACTGTGGATTAATTAACATCAAAAAGAGGGTGACACGGCTACATGTAAGTCTTAGAATAACAATTCTGACAGCAGAGTGAAGGACGGGAGGGGGTCTAATGAGAGAGAGGTGGAGACACTAAGGAGAAGCAATTACAAGAGTCCAGGAAAGAATAATGAGGATCTGATCTGGTAGTGGCGACACTCAAACAGACTGGTTGGGACAACAAGACTTCATGGAGGAACAAATGGGATTCAAGAATTAAAGCAGCCCACATTTCTAGTTCAGGTGATTAGAAGGATACTGATGCTAATAACAACCACCAAAAGCATGGAGCTCATGCTTTCTTTGGGGGTGGCACATACCCCACTTTAGACTTTATGCTGAAGATGCTGATAATGCCAAGGTATTTAGGATTAACCTCAGATACGCTTGTCTACAGGGCAGCCCACTCTGTTTCTATTTGCCAATGCCTTTTTCATCCTGGTTTGAATAATTGCAATTTGAAGAACCAAAGTCCTCCACTGGTCATACATGTTTTCATAGTATTCTTAAAATGGAAGTCAAAGGTTGGCATTGAAAGAACAACAGAATTCTTTACTAATTTGTGGTAAATATTAATCTCACACCATGGTGAAATAATTTCTTTTGCATAGTATGATACAAACTGCTTATAGATTTCCAACACCTCTCTCTGTTCATGCCCCTTCAGAATATAAATGTCAGTTTTATTTTTATATTATCATTCACCAGGGTTTTGGAAATTCAAAAAGAAATAATTTTTTCAACCATCCACTGTGGCCTTCTCTTTTTTTTTTCTTTCAGAACATACAGGGATTAGGTGACAAATTAGGTCCTGGGAGAGCCTTTTAATCTGAGATTTCCAAGGATATCCACCCTGTTCCCATTATATTTTTCTTGGCCTTTGTTTGTTTTTTGGATTCATTCACTTTTTATTTAATCACAACATTGGGTCAGCTAGACCCATTAACTGCATTTCTCATTTAGACCTTTCAGAGATGCAGTTGCAGATGCAATTTAATTTGTTGACCTATGATCAATAGTAATTAATAACATCTCTTTAATCTTGTTGAAAGGTCTGTCTCTGGCTCCCAGTAGCTACCATCTCAAGGGAAAGGTAGGCACA
Organism: Mesoplodon mirus; assembly: GCF_964341445.2. Lineage (NCBI taxonomy): Eukaryota > Metazoa > Chordata > Mammalia > Artiodactyla > Ziphiidae > Mesoplodon > Mesoplodon mirus. Next base: position 23,091,751 of record NC_138984.1, on the reverse strand, counting down.
CTCACAGGTTATTTAGCTTCTAGGCAATAGCTGCCCTCACCCACCTACTCTTCTCATGACTTAGTGGCCATTTCAGAAGTCACTGTTCTCTAGGGCCCTTTCAATTATCACAGAAAAGTTTATCCAGACTCTCTTATCTGATTCCTCCACTGCAAATTCATTATGCAAACAAACTCTGAGAAAAAGACTGTAAAGTCATTTTTTAATTCAGAAAAATAGATTTGAATTTTTAAAGTGCATTATGTTAATAAAGTAAATGCTCAAGTTTCCTGGTTCTTCTCCATGTTGCCTTGTGGCTAACCCAATCACTGCATCTAGACTTTTCCTTTGATTTGTCATATTCAATAAAGTGTATTCAATTATTCAATAAATAATGTTCCAGCTAGGAAACTAGGCACTGGGGTTAAAACTAAATGAGGCAGGGCTTCCCTGGTGGTGCAGTGGTTAAGAATCTGCCTGCCAATGCAGGGGACATGGGTTTGAGCCCTGGTCTGGGAAGATCCCACATGCTGCAGAGCAACTAAGCTCATGCACCACAACTACTGAGCCTGCGCTCTAGAGCCTGTGAGCCAAAACCTGCGTGCCATGACTACTGAGCCCGTGTGCCTAGAGCCCGTGCCCCGCAACAAGAGAAGCCACCGCAATGAGAAGCCCACACACCACAACAAAGAGTAGCCCCTGCTCGCCGCAACTAGAGAAAGCCCATGAGCAGCAACAAAGACCCAATGCAGCCAAAAATAAATAAATAAGTAAATAATTAATTAAAAAAAAAACTAAATGAGGCATTTTTTTCCTGCTCTCAAGGAGCTTACAGTCTGGTGGAGCAAATTAGCTAGGCAAGTCCACAATGACAGAGAGGGGCATGCTGTGCTCCAAGTATGAACAGGTATACTGAGAATATTTGCACAAAGCAAGGCATCATCCCAGGCCTGCAAGAAGGCTTCCTGGGAGATGGAATGTGCGATAAGTTTTAAAACAGGAAAAGACTAGACAAAAGAATGAGGAAGTATCCAATGCCCTCGTGTAGTATTGATATATAAGGTGAACTTTCTACTGATACAGCTCAGACCATGTAACTGCCCCCCTGTTGCTAATAATGAAATCCATTCAAATCAGTAAATATGTGCCTGACACTAAACCAAGAACTTTGAGCAAATAAATAAATGTCACCTTCCTATTGTGAAGGAATCACTTACTTATCTCGGTGCCATCTGTCCTTTGCTCTATAATCAGCTTACAGACCAGTGGAGTTCACTGTCCTCTACCCAACTGGGGTACCAAGTACACTGCCTTTTATCAAAACTTGTCCTTGCATCTCAGTAGGAATTTGGGTAATGCCATCCTTCCATCGTATTTACATTTTTGGCTTAATCTATTGACTTGTCCTACCTGGTACCAGGCTCAACTGTGGAATAGAAGACTGTGGCCCTTATTAAAACATCAGAAAGCAAGCAGGAGACATACTGATGAGCAAGGAGCCCTTCCCAAATGTTCAGAAATGACAATCTAAAGATGACTGCGTGCTCTATAAACTCATAAGACTAGCCTTGAAACCAACTGTCAATAAGTTTCCTGGGTTAAAATTTTACAAAGAGATAATTAAAAAGATGCTAGGCAACATCTTATAGAGAAGATTTGTGGTTACTGGATATATAAATATAAGGCATACGATTTCTAAACTGCAAGTAGAAAATGTCTAAGGTGCATATGTGTATTTGTATCCATGTGTTAATAGTACAGGACTGTATATCGATAGAAATGTAAAAAGCTATAGACATTACGGTGGACTGATGGCTGTGTCATTAAGATCACATTCTTGCTATGTCTCCATAAAGCTAGAACATTTTCCCACTTTTGTGCCTAACAATTGCAGGCTTGTTTAGCCTACAGTAATTCTTATCCCACCTTTGCCTTGCTGTGAAGCATTTCATTAGTTCTGTTTGTTCATAGATTTAATTTTCCATCCCTAATCATTTGTGTCTCATGTGTTACATCGATTTCAGAGGAAGGTTGAACATGAGCAAAAGAAAGTTGCTGAGGGGAATGAAAATCAAGTTGCGTGGAACCTAAAATCATTGCAGTGACAATGCGATATACATATAAAGAAGAAAAGTTTCTTATTAAATGTGTAAAATATTAACATAAACATATAGTTGGGTTGATTGCTTTTTTGGGGGTTGTTTTTTGTTTGTTTTTGTTTTGCAACTAGGCAGTCATTTTTTCTGCTCAAGAGGACATATCTTCCATTTATCTGCTCTGTTTACTGTCTCTTGTGGTCCTGCAGGACATTACTGCTATAAGATGAACAGAGAAGGACTCCCCTGAGTATCCAGATATGCAGGGGGTACCTGCATGCAGTCAGGGGAGAATGTTCTCCAAGCTGCTTCACTTGTTTACATAAAGCATGCTCCTATCCTGTTGGCTGGGCTGGATGCCACTTTGGGTTCTCCAGAGAACTCAGCAATGTTCCAGGAGGTTCTCACCACTCAATTGCCTGTTTCTCAGCCTGACAAGTGTTCTGACCTCAGGAATGTTGACTTTAATTGCCTGAGTTTGCTTTAGATACCCACTTGTATCTTCCAGCTCATGAGTGATTGAACAGCTCTATGCAGGCCACTGTGGATATAAATAGTAGAGGGAGAGGCCCCAGCACCAGTCATGAATGAGAGCAGAGACAGCAGTACTCCATTCCCCACTCCCTTTCTTCCAGCATGTGCTTTTTATCAGCAGCCAGGCCACTGGCTACCCAGCCTCCAGAGTCAGCAGCCTATAATAGCTTTATTAAGAGATTCTGACTAGGTCTTTTTTTTTTTTTTTAAACAAACCAAAAAAACCCCTTAGGTATCCTCCAATGAGCGGGGATGGCTAGGGTCACAGTAGCAAAGTTGTGAAATGATTCATCCAAAAAGCATAAAGTATCTTAAAAAAGGGGGGGGGGAATGCATAGAATTATATTTCATAACACCAATGTAGTATGCAATGATACATTCCTTCTTTGCACTTGTGGAAGTAAAGCCAGAATGTACATCTGTAATCACATATTCCATCCCATTGATTTGCTCTTACAGAAAATGGAAGGTCAGTCATCCAACTCACATGCCTATTGAAATGATGTCAACTCAGAAAAATATTCTTTGTTTACCATAAAATCTATATTTCAGGACATATAAATCCACTGTATATAGACTGGGTATATAGCAACCATACAGTCTTCTTTAGCTGCCTTCTGGAGAAATAAAAGGGCATGTTGGAAATGCATCACGCATGTGGTGAAATACAACCTAGAAATATGTTCTTTCACCCTCAGCTCTGACACACACAATGAGATAACAGATTTTTTAAACTGTTTGCTTAGTTTGAGCAATTGCATCTTTAGCATCATCGGACTTGGGGTTGAACTAAATAATCTAGTCCAAAATAATTTTCTTTGAGCACTGATTTATGGCTACTGTGCTGAACCAAAGAAACTGGATCTTTGTAAAGGCCCACTTAATGGCTCTGTAGATATTGCCAGAACCACGTTTGCAAGGCCAAATGCTTTCTTCCTTTGTATAAAGGATTCATTGTAAGTGAACATCTTTTAAGCTTCTCATTGACTTCCACTATACGTACATACAAGCACACATATAATACTTATGACAGGGGATATACAGGGTGTATCACTAGCACTCCAGAAGTCCCCATGTGTACCCCCTCCCAATGAATGCCCTCACCACCACCAAGGATAACCCCCCACCAAGCATGGTGAACTTGCAAACAGCACAACTCACTTTGGCCTGTTTTGAAACTCAATAGAATCAGACAATATGTATTTTTTGAACCTGGCCTCTTTCATTCCACATCTTGTTTGTGAAATTCATCCCTATTATTACATTCCTTTATTTTCTTTATGAAAAGGAGATTTGATTTCATTGCCAGAGCTACATCCTTTGATTTACTAGGAGAAATGTAATCATTAATATTAAAAAAAACTAAAATCTCACCCAGAGATCAGAGATGGGGGAAAAAACTCTTATAAACTTACTTTTTTCTTCTTTTTCTATGGATTTAATAATATACATTAATTTACGAATGTGCTGGACTCCTACATAGGGAGCTGCTTCAAAGAGGAAATAAATGTTAAAAAGCACCAGCAGTCAAGGTCAGTTTCTATTTTTAAAGATGAGGGCTTGTCCTTCATTGTAGTATTTCATCACTTCTAACCAAATTTGTCATTTATCACCACCTCCCTTCATTCATCAGTAAAGTCTTAAGCTGGCTTAGAAAGTGAGCTCAGAAAGGTTAGCTCTGAAATAGAGAAGGAACAAGCAGCATGACATCCAAGCTGGGGTCACTGGAGACTAGAGAGAGTGTCAAATATCTCCCAAGGGGGACAACTCATCCTAGCAGGAACTGTGTGCTCTGTAATCTTGGCCTGGCACACCTGGACCCCCCCCACCCCCATTCCTTCTCTTTTCCAGCCCTCAGTTCTCAGTGTAAAGGGCACTAGCCTCCCAGCCTGATTGGATCAGGTCCCCAGGATGTTCTTCCCTAGCCCTCTGGACTTCTCTTTTTGGAATATTTATGACCCCATAAGTAACATTTTTTAGCTGTCCCTTCCACCAGACTATAAGCTGATGAGGCATCTAGCAGTGTTCCTGGCACAGAGCAGATATTCATCTAGTATTTTTTGAATGGGTGAATTAATAAAGGAACAAAATTAAAAATTTCAGAAGTCCTCAAGATACAAAATCAATTTTATCCCTAAACTTTATGATTTGTTTCCTTCTTCTTGGTGTTCTCATGTCAGGAGAAATATGTAAGTCTCTATAAACAAACAAACCAGAAACTCTTCAATGTCAAATAAATCTCCTTCTTTCTAAACACAAAATGTTCCCTCATTTCCAGGAATGTGTGCATTATAGGTTCCTTAAATTAGAGGTCCAGCTGCTCAGCATTTTGGTGCCGAAACCCACCAAATGAATGGAAAATCAGGAGAGCAAACACATTTGCTTAAAAACCGTCTCAGACAAATGGATCCATGAAGAGCATTAAATGACATCTTTAAAAAAAACTTGTAACGCGCATACCCCTCCTCACAGCTAGTGGATCCATTCAGGATGAAGTATTTAGCAAAGAGAGGAGACAGTTAAAGTGTTGTGTGTTTTTAGGTTAACCTCCTGCTTCTTCAGAGAAATTCGACTTTTTGATTTCTTCTTTCAAGACTCTTAGACTGTGAGGAAATTGACTAAAATGACCAAGAGAGCATGTTAATACAAAGTGCTTTCTTTAAAAGTGATTCAGATGGTCACATGATGGGTTCAGTTTTTGCAGTTACAGATAACAGAACCAAGTGACAGTCTGATTTGGCAGGTACAATAAAGTTAAAACAATTTTAATTCTGACTTTTTTTAGGGGTGAGTTTTAGGAATTCCTAGAACTCCAAAACTGGAAGGGTCTCAGAGGCTGTGAATTCCTTAATCTAATGGGCATTAATTATTACTGATAATTGACACATAAAGGTACTCACATTTCTAATAATTAAAACTCACTCATAGTACATGTTACTACACAATAGCAACAATCCTATAATCCTGGCAGTGCCACCAGTTCCCAGAAACTTTTAGCCAGTATCTTAAAACACTAAGCTGAAACTTTGGTGTATATCCCTTGGGAGTTTCTTAACACAATGCTTGCTCTTAAAACCAGTTTCCAACCTATAAGTGACACAGAGAGTATCTAAATCAAGAATCCTTCCAAAGTTCTTTTCCATAATCTACCCAATTACCTAAAACTTTCAGCCAAAGGAAATCTTATATAAAACTATTAAATGTATTAATTTAACCCAAAGACAATTTAATGAGCACTTTAAATCATTTACCAGATGGAAGGCACTGGGCTTTATGTTGAGGGTACTAAGATGAATACAAAGTAGTATTTTTCTCAAAAAACTTTATAGCCTAGAGAAGTAGAGACACAAAACTGTCAATAAAATTTCGACATATAGAAGTTTGCATAAGAGGTGATGGAGCATAAGATAGGATTACTTCACATTGGATTTTAGAGAAGTCTTTCTGGAGAAAAGGATGCTGCATCTGAGTCTTGAAAGATGAACAAGGGTTAACTAGATGCAAAAAGGTTGAGCAGGCTGTTGCAGCCAAGGGAACACCACAAATAAGGACAGGCAACGTGAGGCAGCACTGCAAGTGTGGAGAGTTATGACCAAATCCATGGTACCCTCGGATTGAGAGACGAAGCTAATAAGACAAGTGTAGACCAAGTCTGGAAGGATCTTGTGAGCTCTGTTAAGAACTTAAACTCCTGTTGGCAGATGTCAGGAAACCACTGGGAGATTCTCAAGAGGGGAGCTATGTGGTCAAATGTGCAAACTGGAGAGAGGATTCTGGTTCTGGCTACACCATGAAAATGCATCTGGGGCAGTGACGCTCTACTGAAGCAGGATTAGAGGGCAGCTGTACTCAAAAGTCTACACTAGAGTACTGTTTATAGGGGTAAAGAGAAATGGTTCCATCTGGGCTAACTTTAGGCAGTAAAATGAGGACTTGAGAATTGAATATGGGAGTTGAAAGGAGGAAGCAGTGTAGTCTGAGTGAGAGCTGAATTACAAGGGGAAAAAGAGGTTGGGTTTGTAGGAATAGGACTTTCAACTTTAAGCATGTGAAATTACAGGTGACTGTGTGAGATTTCTAAGTCACTTTCTCCAGCAGACCATTGGATATATGAGTTTGAAGTTCAAGGCCAAGCTTAAAATAGGAATACAGGGTGAAGAGTCCTAACATAAAAGACATGAAGCAGATACGCTTGAGCAAGTAAAGACTATAGAGCTGGGAAAATATCAGTTATAATACATAGAAACAAGCCAAGTGAAGATACATGGGATGATGATCAGGAGGTCATCCATCTGTACAGCCACACATTCTTCTGTATTCTATTCATGCTAAAGCCCTTACTCAGTGTTTCCAATGGTCAAAATATTCATAAAATCTTGTCACTTATATTTTAGAGAAGCAAAGCCAAGAGCTAATGATGGATTAATGTTGAGCCAAATTTAAGTGGCTTGAATGAAAAGTGACTCTCAGTTATCTCAGAGTGATTCAACATGGTGCTTTGGTGTTACCTACCTATGTAGATAAATACATAAATTGCTGAATAAAGGACATGTGAGTAATTGATTCTCATACAAATAATTTTTACCTATATGTGCTGAAATGCTCATTTCTCAGTCCATTAAGTTCAATTTAATGCACAGAGAACATGTCTAGAATCAATAGGACTTTGAAGATTTCATGTTTAATTTTACTCAGATGAAACATTCTGAGTGCTGCTTGATAATTCTAGCATCTACACAGCATCAACAACAAGCCCCACAGGAAGCATGAGGCCAACATTAAAGCTCTTCTAAGTCAAGATGCTATGATACCTAAAGGACCAATTTTCACTGTATTGCTTGTCTTCGGGTATTTTATTGGTATGCCCAGAATCTGAGAGCAGAAGGGTGTCCTGGGACTAATTTCAGTTGCAGACATGCAACTCTCAACATTTGATTTTCCTTAACTTTCACAAAATTCAAGGTTACTGCTTTAGCTTATTAGTCTTTAGCTAATTTTGTATCATGTACAAAAAACAAGAGTAGGAATGCTGTTTTCCTCAAAATACAAAAGACAACAGTGTGATGGGAGATGTGGGTTCCAGTTTCTGCTAAGTTAGCAATTGCATGCTAAAGAACGAACAGCTCAACTCACTTTTCCTCGTGACTAAAGAGGTGGATGTCTGTATACAAAGGGGATGTCCCTCTGGTCCAGTGGCATTCCCTTAAATTGTTTCCTTATTCTTAAACGTGAGTTTGCATATCCCCAGCTATATTTATATCCTCATTTGCAAAATAGTAGATTAGGAATAGGACTAGGGTTGGGTTAACCAAGTGTAGAGTATGCTCATTCTGGCAACAGCTCAAACACAATACAGGAAATATCTTTGGGCAAAAAATCTTCTATACTATTTTACTAGCTTGTGTGCCTTAAACTCAGCCTTTACCAACACTTTATCCCTGGTGATCCACGCATTAGTCTGACCCACTGACTTGCTGAATACTTCATATTTAATTTTATATTTCTGTAGTACTTTGCAATTTCCAATGTATTTTCAAATATGCTAGTTAACTTTCTATCCCAAGAACTCACTGTAGTGACAGAGCAGCTCTTAGTGTTGCATTATCGTTTTGGGGAAGCTGAAGCTCCAAAAGGTTAAATGGTTTGCACAGAATTGCATGATTAGTAAATGGTGGAACTGGTCTAGAAGCTAAGTCTTCAGACTTTTAGGCAAACTTTTGTCTTTACTCTACCCCAAGCATGCAATAAACATACATACATAAAATAAAATCACTGAGGTCTTACTCAGACTATGAAGAGCACCTAGTGTTATGTAATAAAGCATTTTTCCTAGGATTCTTAACTGGCTGAAACAGATGACAATACAACTGAGAAATGAACTCTGTCTATGCCATTCGTACCCTTTCCCCCAGAGCCCCATTTCTTTATCCATATTTTCACCTTCCAGATCTGGACTTAAGGGTCTCATTCATAGGAAGAATCATTCCCAGCTCTTCCTAGTAAGCCAGTACCTCTTGTCCTTCATAAGACACAAATGTGGCCTCCTCTCTAAAAACTGTCCTTATTTCTCTTGGAATCATTCATTGTTCCCTTCTCTAAGCTGCCAGAGGATAGCTTTACTGATACATTTTAATGTCACTCATTATATCATAGTTTAATATTTCATTCTATCCCTTTTTCCACTGGACCATGAGTTCCCAAAAGACAAGTATCTAGTTTCATCTTCATGTCATTCATAGTACCTTGAAGAGTCGCACATATAAGAGACATTCAAGAGATGCTGCTTCTGTGGATCTGAAAATCTATAGCCTAAAGTGTTGGTAACAATGTACTTTCTCCTTTCACAATAATGGATATAAATGCATGTTAAAAGAGATCTTTGGAGAGAGGTCAAAGCACAAAGTAATGAATCTCACACAATGGAATATCAGACACTGATAGTAGGGGAGGAATTCAGGGACAATGGAGTCTTCCTATTGTTTCTCAAATCATACCACATAGGCAACTTCCAAGACCAATTCAAAGTATTTCGATGGACAAATATTTACCATGGACATCCAACATTCATTATGAATACTTCCAGGGTCCTCCACATATCCTTAAATTCACTATTTCAAAACATTTGGCAAAGTATCTTAGTTTTCTCCATAACCACATTCTACTGAAAATTACCTGTTTCCTTTCCATATCTAACCAATAAATTTACCTCTTTTTAATTGTTTATTGTCGTATATCTTATTTCACCTCTATTTTACACACATTAAAAAAAAATCAGTTGTGAGCACTTGATGATGCCATGCAATAACGATCACTTGATAAAGAACAAAGGACCACCAAGTCATGTTGAGATGCACTCGCTGGGGGCAGCAAAATTCCAGGGCCCTCTGGAGGTCAACTGGGAAAACTCAAAACTGCAAATGTTAAATCTGCAAATGCCAGGGGGTTCTTGGATAATGAGCGTCTGTCCTAAACATGCTACCTCTATCTTAATCCATACCTCGATCTCTGTCGTATTATTGTTTGAGCTTACATTTTTATTTAACAGAACTTCCTAGAGAAATAGCCTAAAGGCTTCCATTCAAAATGGTGCCTTGAATTAATACCTCAACTTTCTCTTTGACACACACACACACACAGTACTGATAGATGAGACACTTTTAAAAATATTAAAACCACAGACATTTTAAAAAGTATATAAATATTCACAAGAGTTGGAAATAGAACAGAAACAGAGATAAGTAGGGGCTACAGCCAACCAGATCAACCAGATTCCAGAATTATTCACTGTACATGTGTTAGACAGCTCAGGCTGCTATAACAAAATCCTGTAGAGTGGTAGTTTCAACAATAGGACTTTATTTCTCACAGTTCTGGAGTCTGAGAAGTCTAAGATCAAGGTGCCAACAGATTCAGTTCCTGGTGAGAACCCTCCTTCTGGTTTGCATTTGAAACCTTCTTGCTGCATCTCACACTGCCTTGTTTCAGTGCATGCTCTTGGAGAAAGAAAGCTCTTATGCCTCTTCCTCTTCTTATAAAGGCACTAATCCCATCAAGAGGGCCCTACCCTCATGAATTCATCTGAGCCTAATTACCTCTCAAAGACCCCATTTCCAAATACCATTATACTGAGGTTTAGGGCTTCAATATATGAATGGGGTGGAGGGAGGCAACTGTTCAGTCTCTCTCTCTTTCTCTCTCTCTCTCTCTCTCTCTCTCTCTATATATATATATATATATATATATATATACATACACACACACACACACACACACACACACATATATAAATTAATGGGGAACTGAAAACTGGAAACTGCAGCTGAGATTTTTTTATTCCTGTAGAATGTGGGGAAATGCCTGAAGCAGACTAATTGTATTAAACCAGGTACCTGAAATAAGACATCAGAAGCATTAAAAAGTTGGGAAAGCTATGCAAATTCTCAGGACACTGGTTCATGTGAAGCAATATACTTTGGTGGGGGAAGTGGGGCTAAACGAAGCAGAGACAGCCGTACAGGTGGGACCCCAGTCAGGCTGCCCAAAAGCTCACAGTTGGGTCTGAACTTTCTCCAGCAACACCATGGGACAAGAGCACAGAGGCACCACTATAGAGCCTGGCTTGAGATATGAGAAAACAGAGTCAGTGTAGAAGCCTCTACAAAACCAGAGACAGGAAGGAATGAACACACAGTGTGAAAAAGAACTGTCACTCAACATGAACTTGCAAACTAAAATTTCAAGTATGTGATAAATAACAGAGCTAAGGGAAGAAAATCCAAATAGGAAATGTCAAAAATGACCTTAAAGTAGATATGTTTTATATCTTCAAAGAAATAAAGAAATAACTTTTGTAAAATAAGCACAAAAATTGTGAGACTAAAGCAGTCAGGTATGAATCAAGAATAGGTAGACTAAGACCTCCCTAGTGGCTCAGTGGATAAGAATCTGCCTGCCAATGCAGGAGACACAGGTTCAAGCCCTGGTCTGGGAAGATCCCACATGCCGGGGAGCAACTAAGCCCATGCACCACAGCTACTGAGCCCTCATACCACAACTACTGAAGCCCACGCGCCTAGAGCCCGTGCTCTGCAACAAGGGAAGCCACCGCAATGAGAAGCCCGCGCACCACAACGAAGAGTAGCCCCCGCTAGCCGCAACTAGAGAAAGCCCGCGCACAGCAACAAAGACCCAATGCAGCCAAAAACAAATTAATTAATTAAAAAAAAAGAATAAGTAGACTAGAATAAAAAAGAGCCAATTAGAATTCCTAGACTTTAAAAATACTAATTTCAATATAGGTTATAAATGATTCACTGGATACAAAGTGAGAAATAATTCATTTGAAGGCAGGTATGAAAGTATTCACCCGGACTAAAGCACAGAGAACTATTTTTAAAAGGCAAGGTATAATAATAATGATGGTGATAATAATATTAAACTGCTTAACATTCATCCTATGACTCAGCAATTTCTTTCCTAGGGCATACAGAGAAACCCTCACATGTATGTACAAGGAGACATATATAACTATATTCAGAGCAATGTTGACTGCCATGGCCAGGAAGTCAGAAACATCCTCAACAGCCATCAAGAGGAGAATGAATAAATAAACTGGGATATGTTTACACAGGGGCATATTATATAGCAGTGAAAATGAATGAACTGGAACAGTAAAAAGGACAGCATCAACTTAGATTAACTTAGATAAATCTCACAAATTGAATGAAAAAAAGCAAGTTGCAATAGAATACATAAAAGTATAATATATTTAGCATAAATTTTAAAACGTGGAAAAAATACTATGTTATTTATGAATACATATGTATAGATGTACATATACATCTATTATATGTGTATATATATGGCATTTTAAAATTACAACAGATTACTAAAAACTTAAAGTCTGATAATACCAGGGTTATGGAGAACTAATTCTCATATGCTGTAAGTGGGAGTATGATTTGGTATGACCCACTTGAAGATCAATTTGACAATATTTAGTAAAAATGGAGAAGTGCCTACCTGGTAACCCATCAATTTGGTTTCCAGCTATATGAATCTAAAGAAAACTCTTGCAAACATACACAAGGGACATGCTCAGTGATTTCCACTGAAGTATTACTTTGCACAGAATTATTTTTACTAGAACATAAATATAGTGAGAATATTAAAATATGGACTGAATATAAACTAAATTAATGGCTCTGTTTGCCTATAGGGAGGAGAAAAAGGAGTGATCTGTAAAGAGAAACACAAGAAAAATATTCATAATGATTTATGTCTTGAAGAAAAAACTCTGAAGGAAACATAATAACATGTTAACATTTGTTAAATTTGTATGGCACCTAAACGGGTGTTTATAAGCAGTATTCTTTGTGCCCTTTTAAATTTGTGGGGTTTTTTTCCTTTTTTAAGAAAAGTAATATATCTCCCTTAGCTTCCTGAAATTGTTTTTCTGGGAGTGGAAAACCCACTGGACTTGCAATCAAATGCCTGGTTTATAATTCAAGCTTTTCTACTAGATAGCTGTGTTCCTGTGACCAAGTCTCCTGAGTTTTAAATGGAAATGTAATGACTATGTCACAGGGGATGATTAAATGAGATATCCTGAGTTATAGGGCCTTGGAAACTGGCTGACTGTGTCAGTTTGCTGGGACTGCCTGGCTTCAAAAACAGGTTTTTATTGTCTCCCAGTTCTGGAGACTAGAGGTTCAAAATCAAGGTGTCAGCAGGATTAGATCCTTCTGAGGGCTGTGAGGGAAAGAGCCAGTCCAGACCTCTCTTCGTGGCTTATAAATGGCTGTCTTCTCCCTGTATCTCTTCACAGCGTCTTCCCTCTGTGCACGACTCTATCCAAACTTCCCCTTTTTATAAGCACGCCAGGCATACTGGATCAGGGCCTACACCAATTACCTCATTTCAACTTGATTATCTCTGTGAAGACCCTGTCCTCCAAATAAAGTCACATGTGGAGATACAGGGCATTAGGACTTTAGCAAATGAATTTGGGGAGGACACAGTGCAACCCATAACACCTGCTTCCCATAGTCAATACTTCAAATATATAAAGGAAAAAAATGTTTTCTTTAAGAAGTTTAAGCTCATCCCCAACTAAAGTCACTATTTTATGGATATTAATTCATCAGTCAAATATTAGGAGGGGGGCTGAGGAATGATAGAATGAGGTTTCTAAATTCAGCTTCTTCCTTTTCAGATGCACTATGACACCTGTGTTGGTGAGCTCTGTGGCCAAACAAAAGGCTGGACCTGCCAGCTGCTCATTTGTCCCTCTATGTCCAGTGTGCTCAGGGGTTTCAAGGATAACGCTAGCAATGCCAAGATCATACATCATCCTTCCCTCATCCCTCCACATCAGTAGCCACTTAGCTGTTGCCGACTGACCCACGGAACAACTGAAGCCAATAAAAAACAGGGCACTGGCTGTTCACAAAACCTTGACTTCTGAGTCCCAGAATCTGTAGCCTAATAGCAGGAAAGAGGCAATGGGAGGCTACCTTTATCCCAATTCAAACAGACTCTCCCATGTTATTTCAGACCTCCAGGACCATGTGGGTGGTTAACATTGTGCAAAAAAAACACAGGGCTTCCCTGGTGGCACAGTGGTTGAGAGTCCGCCTGCCGATGCAGGGGACACGGGTTCGTTCCCCGGTCCGGGAAGATCCCACATGCCACAGAGCAGCTGGGCCCGTGAGCCATGGCCGCTGAGCCTGCGCGTCTGGAGCCTGTGCTCCGCAACGGGAGAGGCCACAGCAGTGAGAGGGCCGCGTACCGTCAGAAAAAAAAAAAAAAAAAAAAAAAACACCCCACAAAATCTTCACAGAACAGTCTACACGAACCGATGCATAGGTGCAATAAACTCAAATAAAAGTACCTGAATGTATCATAGCCTGGGGTTAACAACTCTGTTCTCCTGTGACTATTTCTTTTGCACCTAATGAAATAATTACAGGTAAATTTAAACTGAATAATCATTACTCACAAATATTTTACCCCCATTTATCAACCATTCTAGCTTTCCCTTCTGTAAAAGACTGGGAATTCTACAGAGAAACTTATTCTAAACTGTACAAAAAAGAAATGTATCTTCTCTCTCTTGTTTTTTGCTTGGTTTGGTCAAATCTTGGTTGTAAATAAAGGCAAGGAAAAAAATAAAATAAAAATAAAGACAAGGGCTTTCACATTCAGATGCAGAAGACAGTAACAACGTTCCCGATTTCTCATGAAAGCATTCAAGATTTCCAAGTTTGTCCACTTTAAAGTGAGAAACTCTTAGCTCCCTCCTGCCTCAGGAACTCTGAGACTTAGAATTGATGTGGAATATAATGCAGAGAAATTGGCTAGAAACACCATGACTTAGACCCTTCATTACACAGGTATAACTTGGGAGGACTCTATTTGCACTTTTCTCTTTGTTAGTATTCTCAGAATGATGACCACAGAACATGTGTATAAGAGTACTCTTTTGGTTGCAAGTAATAGAAACCCAATTCAACCCAACAAAAAGAAGGATTTTGAACCTCTCACAATTCAACAGTTCAAGTGTCTGCTTCAGGCATAGCTGGATTCAGGTGCTCAAACTTCAGGCATTTGTATCCCACCCCCTCCATCTCTCAGGTCTACTTTCTTCAGATAGGCTCTCCTCAAATAATGACACAAAGGTCCAACGGAGCTCTCAAATCACATACTACCAGTTTAGCAACACCAGAAGGAAAACATGAAACTTCTCTTTTCTAAAATTTCCAGCAAGTATCCCAGGTTTCATGATCACATGACTATCCCTGAACCAATCAGTGTATCTAAGCACATGCTGGGCTCTCATCTCCCATGTCTGGTCCATGTACCCACCCCCAGAGTCTAGGAGAGGGACCAACCACCTCAACCGAATGGATTGAAATGGGTGAGGGCTGGTTCTCCCACCAACACTGGAGTGTTATTATCAGAAGGGGAAATGACAGGCAAAACCAATAGATAGTCATCAAAGGCTTAAGTTGTTATCTCAGAAAAAAACACTATTAATCACAAAGAGGGTGAAGTCAAAAAGCATGGCAAGCCCAGTACGAACTTATCATTACAACTGGAAAAAAATTAATTAAAAATCCATTTTCTACAGCAGGAGGGTCAACACTACACTGTCATATGGACAAGTAATTATGGTAAGTAGTAGTTATCATTTGGAAGGTGCTCTGTAGGTATGGGAAAGCAGCAAATGAAGAGTGACCCTGAAAGGTTCTTTAACACATCCCCAGCCAGCGATAAAATCACACCTAAGCCTTCAATTTCTGAAGACCTGCAGAAACAAGGTGCTATCACAGTCATTCCGTTATAATTAAATTATTAAGAAAAATGATATCTGCTGCCTTTCTAGGCCTCTCCATGCAAGGGAATAACTCCTGTGTACATGTCATTAATTAATTTGTTGTAATGATTAGTTTCAGTGCTCCTGCGAGACTCACTAATCTCTCACCGGGATAAAATGAGGCACTTTGATAAAAGTTGTACTTCTGGGATGCACGAATTTCCAGTACTTGTGGGATGCATGAATTTCCAGCCCTAATAATGGCTTTTGGATCAAGATACATTCCCTCACCCCAAAGACCATTCACATGGAGTTCAAAAGCCTGTGAAACAGAAGATAACCTCACTAGGTGTGCTCTTTCCACTGTCAATGAGGATAACTCCCCTGTTGGAAACTTGACCTCCTTGCATGACCTGTCCAGTGGTAAAATCAGCCACAAGAATCAGGCATTTTTTGCTCCCATTGTAATACTCTGTTCTATCATAATTAATGGCAGTGTCACCCTGCAATTAATGCAAATTAATTCCATGTTTGTCCAAATAACCCAATACAATTTGTTTCAGTTTCATGTGTAGCCAGATTTAATGCATTATCTGGAAGATGGAAAAAACATTCCTTTACAGAGGTTTTTTTTTTCTTTTAGGAATTAAATATATAAATAAAGGGCTCACCATATGTGCAGCCTGGGACATTGCTTGCAGCATTTAGCAGGGTCAGATTTTCAAGTTTTATTATTTGATACATTTTTCAGAGTTGCAAAGAATTGATGGGAGCAGTAAATTCATTTTAAAACGGGTTTATCACTTCATCGGGTATTCATTTAAGCAGAATCCACAGCCTAACTGGATCTCTTTGGCTCTGTGTGACATGTTTTTCCAAATGGAATGATAATAAGTATAGAGATGTAGTATGTAGTTAAAGACTTCCCATCTCCATGAGGCACAGATATTCAGAGGAAGAAATTACTTTCATTCTCAAGCCACTGCTCACTAGAGGATCAATGGCCAGCTGTTTTAGGGTCTTGCTAAAGAGAAATCTAGAGATGCCATAATCCTTTTGGTTCTTAGTGAATGAGGCTAACAGCTATGTTTTAGAGATACCATCATAGGAGATTTTGTTTCCAGTGAGAAAAAATTATAAATTGAGCATTAAATAAACTATTATAATACATTTTCTTAGAGCTGCTAAGCCAGATCAAATCGAGAAATGGCATGAAATTAGTTAAGAAGATAAAATTATAACTCAAAAACTGTTACTGAGAAACTTCAAGCTAATTCAGATTTCCAGAGCATGGTAAATTATGCGTGTGATATGTACACCAATACAAATTCTACAATATCCAACTTCTAGTCCAAGATGAAGATTGTTCATTTTCTGAGTTCTTATAAAGTCTTCCATTTAATGAATTCTATCGTGATTTCCCCAACATATTAATCGCAGATTTTCCATATATATATTGACATTATATTTTAAAAATATAAAAAGCTATAGGTGGCGTAATGCTATGTACACTTGTTTCATATAACAAAGTCTTCTCAGTTAATAGACTTCATATGTCATCATCATTGGACTACCATGGGCACAATAAACGATGTGTAAAATGTCACCCTTGTTACTGATAACGCGAGAGCATAGCTTAGATCTGCTACCTAAGTGGGTTGACTCCTGCTGCACAGTCTGGACAAAGGGTCCCCAGCCCCTGGTCCGCAGCCTGTTAGGAACCCAGGCACAAAGTAGGAGGTGAGCAGCGGGCAAGTGAGCAAAGTTTCTTCTGCCGCTCCCCATCGCTCCCCATTTCTCCCCATCGCTCGCATTACCACCTGAACCATCCCCCCCACCCATGGAAAAATCATCTTCCACGAAACCGGTCCCTGGTGCCAAAAATGCTGGGGACCGCTGGTCTAGACCACTGGTTCTCAACCTTGACTGTACTTTAAAAATACCTGGAAAACTTATGAACTATTCCATGCTTAGGCCAATGAAATCAGAAGACTCACTAAGGACTTGCCCCAGGCATCAGTAATTTTAAACCCCCTCCAGGTGCTTCCACTGTGCAGCCAAAGTTGAGAACCACTGGATTAGGGCAGTGACTCTCAAAGTGGAGTTCTTGGAACAGCAACCTCAGCATCACCTAGGATCTTGTTACAAATGCAAATCAGGGTCAGACCTCCTGAATTAGAACCCCTGGGGGAGATGGGCAGTGGAACCGCCAATCCAGGTGATTCTGATGAATGCTGTAGTTTAGGAACCACTGATTTGAAGCACAAACAGAGAAAGTGTGGATCTGCACGGCAGACACACTTACCTAGAGTCGCCACCTCTCACTTGTCTATAGTGGAAAGTGCAGAAAGCGGCGGTAGATCCAGGCTTTGAGGAGCTTGAAGTCAACACAATTTCAAGGTCTTTTTTAAGGAAAAAAAAAAATACAAAATTAGGTACCAAGTAAATATTCATTTAGAATCAGAGAAACAAATTTAACAAAAATTTAACCCTAACAAGTATCAAAAACTACAAGATAACATAATAGTTTTATTAATTTATTTCCTAGGACTCATCTCTAACCCTCTTTTTCTCCAGTTTTTTTTCCACTGAGTACTCTGGGTGCCTTTGCATAGGATAAAAATTTTATAATATTTCTACAGAGATAAAAATGATAATTCATTCTTTTCTCTAGAATGATGATTTTTTTTAACTGAGAGATTAGATAAGGTGTCTTCGGGCTTGAATTTGGAAAAACTTCTGTCAAGTTTCATTCACATATGAGCTGTAGGATTTTAGGACATTTTAAGTATTTCATTGCAGCAACTAATCTTAATCACTCTCTGAGTTGAAGAGGCCTTAACCAGGGCCTTGGAAGTGGTCTGTGCTAAGGAGGGGCCTAAGGCTTTTTTTTTTTTTTTACTTCTTGCTAAATCCACCTTGCACAGACTTGATAAATTAACTTGTTCAGTCAAGCCATAACCTAGGTAATTCATTCTACTTCTGTGGGAGAAGGTGATGGTACAGAGAGCTGGAGACTTTAGGAAAAATCCCTTCTGATGGAAACTAAGTGAGGAGAATCTTTGCTCCCCTGAAGAAGGGCAGTCTACATATCTACATGTGGAGAAATGTGTGCAGTCTACACAGGTCACATGACCAGACTCCCTTCCCTCTATTGCTCTAAAAAGGGTGATGCTATAGCATCTGAAGCTAGAAAGGCCCCATGGGGTCTAGGGTAATTTTGCTGATACTGAAATTAGTATCAGAAGCATACTGTGTTGAGAACCAAAGCCTGCTTCCTACATTGTAAGGCGTGACTGTTCAAAACTAGAGTACTCAAGACCTTATCAGATACCTCTTGCATGAGAATTATCACTAGGACACAGTTCAAAATGAGTTTTTACTTTGGTTTACTGTCACATAAGCAGAACATGGGATGGACAGAGGACAAAGATACAACCACTGATACAAAGGAATAGCATGACTTCCTATATCACCTCCCAGGGTGCCACCAGCTGAGACGCAGAGTGAACGAACCACCACTTAAGAGGAGTTCGAATGGTGTGTGGGCTTGCTGTCTCTTACACCCCTGCCCACTTTAGCACCCAGACACACCTTATTTACTATATAAAAACAATTCTGCCACTTAAAGGAACACATGTCCAGTTCCCATTCTTAATATTCCTGCCAGGCCAGCATTGAGACATCTCTCCTTACACACATCTGCTCCATGCACTCGGGGCCTTTCCATTTCAGCCCACTCAGGAGCAGAGTACCTAGAACATAGCAGGTACCTGACAAATATTTGTAAGATGAATGGATGGATGAGCTAGCTTCTAGTTTACAGGATTATAAGATAGAATGTGATAAGTACATACATGAGAAATGACAAAAAAATGTGCCTGGTAAGTGTTTTTCTTTTAATTTGATAGTTTAATAAATAGCTGCCAAAATGAACACATGTTTACAAGCTGTCTTTTATTAGTATTTGTCTGCTGACGAGCTAAAAAAAAAAAGCAAACATATCTGGTTGGGGAACTCAAGAACAGCTTAATGAAGTGGGTGGCATTTTGGATGGGTCTTGAAAGAATTTGACAGGTGACGTATTTCAGGAAGATATTCCAGATGGAACCTCATTAGCAAAAGACACAAAAGCAAGAAAACATAAGGTGTGTTGGAGAAGAGCAGTAATACAGTTTAACTGCAATGTAAGATGCCTGAGAGGAGGAAAATGTACTGAACCTTTGGGTCTGGAGGGTCCATCTGGACAGTTGGGGTTTCTTTTAGTAGGAATGTGGGCACTACAGAAAGCTGTGAAAAGGAGAGTGACATATCAGAACTGTACATCTAGAAAATGACTCTGCCATCACAGGAGTATCACGGTCTAGAGAAGAGAAAGACCACAGATCCACAAGATCAGCTAGTTTATTAAAGCAATGATCCAGCTACGAAGGAACAAACCTTCACTAGGATGATAGCTCTGGAAATAAGAAGGGAATGAATTTGAAGGACGAGGTAGAGGAAGCTTTTGCTAAATGTCTCAAGGGACAGAATTTGTGATCAGGGGTCAATGGGAGAGTAGGGCATCAGGAAGGATTCAGCCAAGAAAGCTCTGAAGTTTGAAATGTGGAATCATCATAGTAAAGCTTGCTGAAAATATGCTGCGTAATTTCCATGCCTTGATCCTAGAGACCAGGCCAGCAGACCACTGGATGAACAGGTCTGGACTTTGGAAGTCACCTGAAGACCTAAACCTAAGTTCCGTGAAGACAGAAACTGTGTCTGTTTTCCTCACTGTTGAATACTCAATATGTAATCTGGTAACTACTAAGAGTATTTACTTAATAAATATTTCAGTGGGGAAAAGGGAAGATGTTGGTCAAAGAGTACAAACTTCCAGCTACAAGTTGAATAAGTCCTAGGGATCTAATGTATAGCATACTGATTGTAGATAACAATACCATATTATATTCTTGAAAGTTACTAAGAGAGTAGATCTTAAATGTTCACACCACAAAAAAGAAATGGTAATTATGTCATGTGATTCAGGTGTTAGGTAACCTATGGTGGTTATCTTTTTGCATTACATAAGTGTATCAAATCAACACACTGTACACCTTAAACTTACACAATGTTTTAAGTCAATTATATCTCAGTAAACCTGGGAGAAAATATTTGTTCGATAAAAGAATAAAGATTATAGCTGAACCAATGGAAGAGACTAGGATAGCAAAGTATAATGATGTAGAAATTAGGGAAAAGGATCAAACACTGAACCTTAAATAACACCTACAAATTATACTTTGCAAGAGGAAGAAAACCTTCTAAAGGCAGAAGCAATACTACTATGTAGTATATAAAAAAGTTTCCAACACTTAGAATAAGCAGGTTATAACTCATAAGCTTAGAGTTCTCTGGAAGATAGGCAAGAATTTGTACATAGGATACGTGCAGAACCTGGAGCAAATAATAACTTGCTTCAAAGTTTATTATTAGAAAGGGATGAGGAAGATCAAGTCTTATGGGGAGTTGGGATGTGTGAAGATCTTGATGTCAGAACCATCTGTTTCTAAGTCAAGCCTGTTACTCCTCAGTTTAAAACACTTCAATGACTTTCCGTTACGCTTAGGAAAAATCCAAACTCCCTAACATTGTCAGCATGGTCTGGCAATATCTGTTCCCTGCCAATATCTTCTGTCCCATGTTGTGCCTCCACCTCCCACAACCATGACCCTCCAAACACACCAGCCATCTTCAGTTTCCTCAAAGTGGCTATGCTTCCTATTTCTCTTTCTGATTGAAAGGCCAGCCCTTCAACCGCACTTCTTTCCCCGACCTACTGGCTTTATCTAGTTAATGTCTATTCATTCTTCGACCTCAGTTCAAACATCATTTTTTTGGGGAAGGTTTTCCCTTCCTCTTGGTTTGTGTCAGACTCCCCTGTTATATACTACTAGAATTTCAAGTATCTTCACTTTGTAGCCTTTCTTACAGTTTATAATTAGACTTTTGTCTCCTTTTTAATTATCATTCTCTGCAAATTCACCATCATCTCCATGGGGATAGTGTCAGCTTTAGTTCACTTTTATACTCCCAACATCTAGCAGAGTGACTGGCATATAACAATGCTCTGCAAAAATTTTAATAGCAGCAGCTAACTTTCTCATACACATATAATAAGCATTTTCTAAGTCCCAGATATTGTTCTAAATGCTTACAAAAATTGAAGGCAACAGAATGTAGTGTAAAAAACATGGACTTGGAAACTGACAACCTGGGTTCAAACCGCAGCTTTACCATTTATTAAATGTGTGAGGTCAGGAAAACTATTAAGTCCTCTGTACCTGAGCGTCTCCATTAATAGAATCGAGATAAGGTAGAATTGCAAGATGATTAGGTAACTGAGAACCAGAGAGACTGATTAACCTACCCAAGGTCTTAAAGCTGTAGGGCTGAGAACCAAACCCAAGCAATCTGAATCTGCTATTGTCTACTACATAAAGTTATAACAGTATACATTATACATGAAAATAACTTATCTCTACAGATAGGCAGAGACATCCAGAAGCACCTGTAACTATCCCTCACACCCTACCCTGCCCCTTCCTTTTCTTCAAAGTATTAAGTAGGCCTTTAGGCCTAGACCCATGAGAAAATATCCTCAGCAGTGAAATTCGACTAAGATTATCTTTTCCACCAATGCCAGAGTCAAAACTAGAAGAGGAAGACCAATCGCTACAGGTGCCCTGGCATAGACTGGTAACAAACACAGCTGCACTTGTGCCTTGCTTTTAAGTGGGATATCACTTTACTAACAGATTTCAAGCGTCATTCAGTTGTACAACATACCAATACGCTTCATTTGATATTTATTACTTAATACTTGAAAAGTTACACAAAATCTGTGTCCAATGACCCTTGATGACAAAGCATTAGTGACCCAATCCTTTTCCAGACCTAATGATATTTTGCTCCGGAAGCCTCATGCTGTATCTCATATGAAACAAATAAGGCACTCATGCATAAAATTAATACAGTAAGCTCTCTAGGCAGTGATAAATTTGGAAAGGAAACAGGCCCTCATAGACATTTCATCCCTCTTGAAAGCAGATTTCCTATAAAACCCTGAGTCACCTACATCTTGACTTGTAAGGCTCTTTTAGAAATTATGCTATCATCCCCATGAAACCCAATAGGGCATGTACAGTCAAGGTGGAAATAAAGGTGCAATGAAGCTGTTGAGAAAATGCTTAGAAATAT
The DNA here is from genome assembly GCF_964341445.2 of Mesoplodon mirus. Taxonomy (NCBI): domain Eukaryota; kingdom Metazoa; phylum Chordata; class Mammalia; order Artiodactyla; family Ziphiidae; genus Mesoplodon; species Mesoplodon mirus. The sequence goes on along the minus strand of NC_138984.1, from coordinate 23,069,086 downwards.
GACCACCTCATCTTACGTGGAAAGGCGATTGATCTCGAAGCATTGAGAGAGCTCTCAGCTTGCCCTCTGCCATTAAGTTATCCTCACCAGGCTGCTCCTTTCTGTTTACCTGTGTGTAAATGGGTCCTGAGTTCTCTTGTTATATGTAGGAGAGCTGAAGGTGATTGTATGCCTTGGAAACTGTGATTAGCAGCAGTATCACGATTTGTAGTGTAGTGTAGTCTGAAGTCAGGGAGTCTGATTCCTCCAGCTGTTTTTCTTTCTCAAGATTGCTTTGACTATTTTGGTCTACTGTGTTTCCATACAAATTGTGAAACTTTTCTCTAATTCTCTGAAAAATGCCATTGGTAGTTTGATATGGATTGCACTGAATCTGTAGATTGTTTTGGGTAGTATAGTCATTTTCACAGTGTTGATTCTTCCAGTCCAAGAACTGAACGACATTTTGAAAGTGGGTTTTGAACTCTGAAAACTGAACGATACTGCATTCAAAAATTCACATTTAGAGGTTTGGAAGAACAAAGAGGGTAACCATTGTTACATGGTTCCCATTAGACCTCCCTGAGGAGAAAATGAAGTGTTTGATCTATTTAGGGAATACATTGTTTATTCACTTTATGTGTCATGTTATACTTGAGTAACATCTGAGAAAAATAAGGGATTCTGAGTGAAATGATCCTGAGGAGGGTGATTGCTAGTTTTACTTCACCAAGCTCAAAAGAGCATCTGTCATGAACTTCAGATGTCTGCTGTGGCATTTTTTTATTTTCACTGCAACTCCAGTTGTAGGGTGAGTTTTTAGAATGCATGTGTCGTGTCTCATGTTGCTACTGTACACTCAGTAAGTTACATGTGTGGATGTGTTTGATGGATTCCTTTTGAGCTTGTTGTTTGCTGTTGTGTCATTTTGAAGAAAATGAAAAAAACAAACAATAGCTTCTAAGGTTCTCTTTTCCAAAAGGGGAACTGGCTACCATTTTACCTTTTAGCTGTTCCAGGCTGGGGGTCCTCAACCAGAGTAGTTTACATACTAAATTAATCACTTGAGTCTCTATGGAAAATGAAAGGCAAGCTACAACACACCTCAAGGGGATTCCAAGGTGCAGAAATATGATCTTGTTTCTGTATAACCAAGGCATTAATATTAATAGTGAGTTTGTTGTGCTTGCTTAGCAAGCAACCCTTCTCCCCAGAGTATTCTCACAGCACTGACAATCCCCCCTGGTTCTGATTCTGTTTCCTGACTTTGAAGTTCAGGGACCAGGATGTTAGCATTTTCTTTCAGATTCCTCCCTTTCCTTACAGGTCAGAAGGAGCCCAAACTCAGCCTTCAACTGAAATAGAGACTTTATTCCATAGTTACACAGTGATTTCCCTTCCTCCACCCTCTGTCAATGAAGGGTTATTATCCTTCTATTTCCCCCATCCTTGTATTATGCTGAATTCCAATAGTAACATTTCCAATAGTAACAGTCCTACATCCTTGAATTATGGGAGGTAGGTTTAATTAAATGTTAACTGAAAAGTAATATCTTCTAAGTGCACATATGAAGTTCCCAGAAAAGTACAACCCACCAGAAAACAAACTGTATTCTACTCACCGTGATCAGATTTCCTCTCTCATGAGCACAGTTTTGTACCTCACACTTCTGTTTTAGTCGTACACATCTTTGGAAATCTGGAGAAAATAATGTAAATGTTATAATAACTGGCAAATAATATGAGACAGCTTCTTCAGGATGGCAGATTTTTATGTGTTACTACTAGTGTTTATTTGTAAAGCATTTCAATGAAAAACAGTTAAGATCACCCCATCTTGTACACCATAAATAAATCATTCTAAAAAGCTACTCCTACACATTAGAGCTGCCACAGCACACATAGGATCATTTGGGATTATGAAAGACTGTTTCCTAGCATCTGTTTTGGCTTTTTGAAGGACGATCAGATCTCTGTGCAAAAACAGACACAAGGATTTTCTATGTAAAACGACAGGATGTCCTCCTATCTCATTCAAAAGCTGCTAACAGGAATCATTGCTAGAATAATGATCATTGTAAACTCACTTAAATCTACATCACTCTTTTCTTCTCTCCTATAATTGTATCTTATGGTAGGCGTGCACAAATAATTCTCAATATTGGAAAAATAACTATCTGCCTAGAACCCCAATGCACTAAAATGTTAAACATGAAATGTTTGAAAGTTCATGTTGTTTACCCCAATCATTTTATAGATGAGGAAGCGAAGCCCCAAAGAGAAAGGTTTGCAGAGATAACATAGTAACAGAACATAGTATGTAACTGTACAGAATTGGGATAGCTAGAATATTACAGCAGAATTTTCTGTTTAAAATAATGGATTAAACACTCATTTTTATCTCTTCTTTACACCACTAAAACATTACTATTCAATATAAACTCATAACAGTAAAGAAAATGAGAAATGAGGCAGCCTACAGGGTAGATAGAGGTGTATATGACAAGCTGAAAACAAAGCTAACTTGAAATGCCAGGAAAAACAATTGCTATACAAAAGAAGAGTATAATCATAGTTAGCCATCAGACCTATCCTAAAACCAGATATTTTAGAACTGGTGAGATAATTCAACTTAACAAGCATCTATTGAGCTTTTACTATAGACAGAGAACTGTTGAAGTTACATGTTGAACAAGAAAACGTCCTTGTCGTTCAGGAGCTTAGGTCTGGTGGGGTAGATGACCAATATGCCAAACATATAGACAATCTAATTATAATGTAAGGCATCCTCATATGCATTCTATGGAATGGGGCAAGTAACTTGTGGTGGTCCAAAAAGAGAAAGACAATTCAGATTGTAGAATCCAGAAAGACTTATTAGACTTTAGCCTTAAAAGATAGGATTTTGAAAATTAAGAAATGATAATGGGAAAGCCTTTCATGCAGGGAGACTAGGGAGAGCTAAGTTGTGTATGCTAGGAAGGAACACTCATATTTGGGAATGGTGAGTAGATTGGTGAGTGTGAGCATGGGATGAATCAGGAATTGCCACGGAGAATGCATTTGCCAGATCATGGAAGCCTGGAATCCCAGAGAAAGGAATTTGGATATATTTACAATATTTAAGCAGCATGGAGCCCTTGAATATATATGATACAGGAGAAAAGTAATCATATGTTAAAAATCAATCTAATAAAGGTATGATTTAAATCCAATAAAATGCACCTGTTTTTTTAAGAGTTTGATGAGTTCTGACAAAAGTATACACTGTGTAACCACCATCCTGATCAAGATATAGAACATTTCCATCACCCCAAAAGTTCCCTCATGACTTTGCCCAGTCAGTCCCTCCACTGCCTACCCAGGCAACTACTGATTTGATTTCTATCACTATAGATACATCCTGTCTGTTCTGCAAATTTCTATAAATGGAGTTATATAGTATTTATTCTTTTGTGTCTGGCTGAACGCACTCAGTTTCTTGAGCTTGATTTTGCCTTGCCGTTCCCTGCCATGTACATCAAAAGGAAACTCCTCCATTAACAGAGCTTACCCACCTTCACAGTCTCTGTTCCAGTTATCTATTGCTGTGTAACAAAACCACCCCCAAACTAAATTTAAAATAGCAGTAAGCACTTATTTTCCTTAGGAGTCAGCCAAATGGCAGGACTTGATGGGAACAGCTCATCTATGCTCCACATGGCATCAGTGGGGCAGTTCATCTGGGGTTGGAGGTATTCACTTCCCAGATGACTCACTAATATAGCTGGCCAGTTAGTGCTGGCTTCTGGCTGGGAGCTTGCCCAGGGCTATCAGTCAGGGGCCTTTGTTCTTCACCGTATAGACCTCTCCTCAGGGCTGCTCGGGCTTCCTCTCAGCATGGTGGCTGGATTCCAAGAACTAGTTTTTTAAGAGACAGAAAGTAGAAGTAGCTGATCTTTTAAGGCCTGGTCTCAGAAACTGACACAACATCACTTCCACTGTATTCTATTAGTGAAGCAGTAACAGAATTTATCCAGAATCAAGGGGCAGAGACATCAACCATTACCTCTTGCGGAAGGGAATACCAAAGGATTTGCAGTCATTTTTAATCCAACACACCTTCCCATTCAAGGCCTCTTTAATAGATTTATTCAATGGCAAAGGAAACCTATGCTAGCCATCTACAGAAATTAACCTAGTCTTCTTGTCAGACATTGGATGAAAACCAACCAGGAAAGTAGATGACCAAGATGAACAAACCAGATAATGGTGAGGAAATCAGAACTGATACAAATAGTTGAAATAACTTGGTTCTATCTTAAGTTTAATTCTATTTTATTTGTAATTACCCCCAAAGATAATAAAGAGAATATTATTACATCAGTAAAATAAGCACAGCATTGCTTTTTATTTTATTTTTTTAAAGGATTCTGAGAACAAGAATGGATTCCTGGAAATTATATATAATTATCAAAATATGAAATTCACTAAAGAGATTGAATCTTAGAATGAGTATGGCTGAAGACCAAGTTAGACATCTGAAAGATAACAAAAAAATAAATCACTTGAAATTTAAAGCTAAAAGACAAAATGATGAAGCAGAGAAAAATTAAAGCACACAGAAGATCAATCCACAAGGCACAACATCTGTCTACTAGGCATTCCATAAGGAATATACAGAGAGAATTAAAAAGGAAAGGTGAGCAAAGCAAAGAAAAAGTTACTAAAAAAAAAAATACAGCATTTTCAGATGGAAAAGTCACCTAATGTCAATAAGACTGAATGACAAAATGCTCACACTTCATGGTCTTGGTGAAATTTTGGAGGTCTGAAATTAAAGAGAAAGCTCTAAAAGTCTCCAGAGAGGGTGATAAATCTGGTATTATAGTTCCTTCTCTCTGGATCTAGACATGAACTTCTTGGTTTAGTTTTATGATGAATACAACTTACAGAATCATAATATAATATGCAATGTTCATTGTTTTAATTTTTATAATTAACCTATGGCAGATCTCAAAATCCTAGAATAAATCTCTCTCAAATTATATACATACATGTGTATATATATACATATATATATACACACACAAATACATTTTTCCATATATATACCTATGCACAAATGACACATAAACACATACTGTACCTGTATATACTATGTATGTCTATAACCTTATACACCTCTCCTCTATAAAACAAACAAGCAAAAAAACAAAAAACAAAAAACCAATAGAACAGCTGACCAGAGGAGTGAAAAAGAGTGGCAGAGAGTGTAGTTATGTTAATTTCCTAATTTTACATAATTAAACACTGTTTAAAATTAATGGCTCAAAAAACAGAGGTTTAGGTAATTTACAGTTCTGGAGTAATAATTAGAAGAACTAAAAAGAATAACATAACTTAAAAAATCCAGAAGTGAGAAGTGGATAGGACATATATACTAAATTCCTCAGTTTTTCTAGTGGTAAATATATAGAGGTTAAAGTCATCAAATCAAGAAATAAGTTTAGAAGTATGCCATTTAGCATTACTGAAGTAACCAAATTTTGGAGGAGGTAGGAATGGGAAGGGAGGCCAAGACACATCCATCCTATTGCCCCCCAAGAAGGGGCAGGACCTTTTTTGGAACAGCAGCTCTTGAGCTGAAGGCAAATCCTTGCTAAGCCGCTGGGGACTGAGAACTTCAGTCCTGGAGGGGATGTGGGTGTGGCACCACAGCATCCACTACAGTGAGCAGCTGTAGTTGTCTTTCATACCTCTGAGCTCATATAAATGGAACTCAATAATTGGGATTTTTGTAGTGTAGATATTTCCTAGGTCACTCAGTAATTATGAGGTGGTTCTTTCTCATTTATATTAAAAATATTATTAGTGTTGCAAATGGGATAGAAATAATTTCAAATAATTCCTTCCAACATGAATATCTTTTTGTAATAGACTCTCTCTAGATTCATGTGTAACTAGGACTTATTTGCTCAAACCCTCCAGAACATAAGGAATATTCCTCTTCTGATGCAAAATGAAGTCTTAAAAGTGTGTGTGAGGGCTTCCCTGGTGGCGCAGTGGTTGAGAGTCCGCCTGCCGATGCAGGGGACGCAGGTTCATGCCCCGGTCTGGGAAGATCCCACATGCCGCGGAGTGGCTGGGCCCGTGAGCCATGGCCGCTGGGCCTGCACATCTGGAGCCTGTGCTCCGCAACAGGAGAGGCCACAACAGTGAGAGGCCCGCGTATCACAAAAAAAAAAAAAAAGTGTGTGAAAGCCACATTTTTTCTTATTACAAATTCTCTGTTAAATTTATTCTACTTCTACTCTGCACCATGAGAAGATAATAGCACATATGCAATTCCACCACTTCTTTGCCTACAGGGTACAACTACAGTAAAATTTTGTTAATTCTGTTCCACTATGTTCCACTAAGTTAGATTTATAATTATTGTAACAGAGGATGGATTGACATTCATTTTTTAGTCGCTTTTTATATGATTTTTTTTTTTAATTTTTGGCTGCATTGGGTCTTTGTTGCTGCATGTGGACTTTCTAGTTGCAGCGAGCAGGGGCTACTCTTCGTTGCGGTGCGAGGGCTTCTCATTGTGGTGGCTTCTCTTGTTGTGGAACACGGGCTCTAGGTGCACGGACTTCAGTAGTTGCGGCACACAGGCTCAGTAGCTGTGGCTTGTGGGCTCTAGAACACAGGCTCAGTAGTTGTGGCACACAGGCTTAGTTGCTCCATGGCATGTGGGATCTTCCCGGACCGGGGCTCGAACCTGTGTCCCCTGCACTGGCAGGCTGGTTTTTAACCACTGCACCACCAGGGAAGCCTGACATTCATTTTTATTCTATGATTTTTAAAATAATACCTTTATAGTTTTTACAAAAAAATTGTACATATTCATAAAATGTTCAACAAAATTACAGAAAGTATAAATAATAAGGCAATTAATCACTTAAATCACACCACTCAGAAATAACCAGTATTAACATCACTCTAGATATATCTCTGTACAGATGGATAAGCGGATGGGAGGATGAATGGATGAATGGGTGGGTGGATGGAGGGTGATAAGACAAGATAGATAACTTTAAAAGTTTATATAAATGGGATTACATGTACACACTACAAATTTTTCTTATATTTACAAGAGAGTAATGACTATGTGTCAAATTTTAAAAATATTTGTGACAATAATCTTCTGGCCCCTTAAAGCATCTCATTAAAAATTATTGTGATTTGTCATGCACCCCAGTGTTCATTGCAGGACTATTTACAATAGCCAGGACATGGAAGCAACCTAAATGTCCATCAACAGAGGAATGGATAAAGAAGATGTAGTACATATATACAATGGAATATTACTCAGCCATAAAAAGGAACAAAACTGTGTCATTTGCAGAGACGTGGATGGACCTAGAGACTGTCATACAGAGTGAAGTTAAGTCAGAAAGAGAAAAACAAATATCGTATGTTAACGCATGTATGTGGAATCTAGAAAACCAGTACAGCTGATCTCATTTGCAAAGCAGAAATAGAGACACAGACATAGAGAACAAATGTATGGATAACAAGTGGGGGGGTGGGATGAATTGAGAGATTGGGGTTGACATATATACACTACTATGTATAAAATAGATAACTAAAGAGAACCTACTGTATAGCATAGGGAACTCTACTCAGTGCTGTGTGATGACCTAAATGGGAAGGAAATCCAAAAAAGAGGGGATATATGTATACATATGGCTGATTCACTTTGCTGTACAGCAGAAATTGACACAGCAGTGTAAAGCAACTATAATCCAATATAAAAAGAAAAAATTATGCTTTGTGAACTAGCCTTTTTCCAGTTTCATTTTAAATTAAATCATTTCTGAATTTATAATGTTTGTTTTCATAATAAAAGCAATGCTAACATATAGTAAACATTTACAGTGTGTGAGACTATGTTAAGCACTTTTACAAGGGCAATCTCATTCAATAATTCCAGTACACCCATAAAAAAAGTGAATCTGAATAGAGAGGTTAAGCCACATGTCCCAGGTCACACAGCAAAGCATTGCACTGGATCTGAACCCAGGCATTTGGATTCCAGAGCCTGCACTCTTAAGCACTAGTCCATACAAAATTTAAAAACCCCTCATTAAGATAATGCAGTAGCAAGACCAAGAAATTAATCACATTTTATTTCTCATTTGAATTTCCAGTGTCTTAAACTCATGACAATACAATTCCATATTCAGTAAGTAATTATTAAAAATCTACTAGATATCAGGCACTGTGCTATGGGACAAAGAATTAAGGGGAAGAAAGAGAAAAGGAAAAAAAAATATTTGTCTAAGGGATTTTATCGTAAAAGAATAAAGTCATAATCAAAAGAAACTGCTTGTCTACTTTTGTAATGTTTATATTTACTGATTGGAAAATGAATTGTGGTTTATTTCTTGCCTGTCCTTTTTCTATATACACAATATGTAAATATGCATTTTCTTATAAAACTGAGAAAATACTTCCCACTTCATTCTGTGGTCTGCTCCTTTTTCACATAACATTGTAGATGAACATTTCCCATATCATTAAATATTATTTTAAAATATGATTCTTAGTAGTTCTTGGGATGTAATTTTAATGAGCACATTCTAGCATATGGTTGAGCTATAAAATAGTTTAATTATTCCCCAATTGCTTAATGTTTATGCTATTAACTTTTTTCTATTATAAAACAATATCTTTAATAAACCTTAGGAAGGTCCTAGAGCAAAAATAAAATACTTCAGCTTTTTCAATAATTCAAGGCAAGAAAAGGATGAAAATTTACTGAAGAGATTCTGATACTTAGAATCCCAAGATCATCTCCAAAATATGGTTTTTATGCCTAAATAGTATTCTCTCTACTTTTTATCCTTGTATGAAGTAACAACTTTATTTTCTTCTTTAAATCTCTTCCTTGTTCAATGTATTTTTTTTTTTAGTTATTTATTTTTCCTGTGTGAGGGTCTCCTCGGACACTGAAAATAGCTGACTAGAAAATATCTAATTTCTCAGAAAAGCAACACTTATTCTCTCATTATTTTACTGTCTCTTTTTTCCAGTTAACACAAACAGATTTACACTGCACCATTCTGCATTCAGTTGCCTAGTCTGAGAGTCCACCATCATCTCTCAATAAAATTCCAAGCTTTGGTTTAGAGAATTCAAGCACTTCCAGCTGAGGTCCAATTCTCTTAAAGTGATGTGTTATTAATGGCTTTGGTTGTTTTCCTTCCCTTAGCAGGAGGCAAATAGTTCAGGGCTTAATTTTTCATGCTTTCATGAACTTAAAAAAAAATTATCCAAAGGCAATAAATTATTCTTCATGTTGCTTAGTCTTAAATCCCCAGGTAATTTTTTTCTATCAGTTCCACATATACTTTTTCCTGTTCCATAATACTTCAGATACCAGTTAATAAATATGTGTGCCTGTGCATTGATCACTAGGTTTGATCGCATGAATGTTTTTCAAATCCAAGGGACTAATTATTATAAATTTTCTACTGCACTGAGGAGCACTTTGCTGTGAATTGAAAGTTAAAAATGCAAGAGATCTCTCTCTATGCAAAATGTAAACTGATTTATTCTCACAAGAAAAGGTAGCATGAAAGCTGAAAGAAAATTGGCAAAAGAAAGCAAAATATATTCTAATTGGCTTCCTTAAATTCATTTTTTTTTCTTAATAAAGAGTTGAAGAGGGAACCATTTAAAGTAGTTAGCACAGAAAGACTAGAACCAACCATCATATTTGGTACTAAAATTGCTTCTGGAATTCCATCTACTACATTTTGGGGTTAGACATTATAGCTATAGCTACTTGGGTAAAGAAGTGGTAACCAATGTTTAAATCCAGAGCATGACCTAATGTGTATGAAAACACATCTCTCATGGGTCAGTTAATTCAGAACATCTGCCCCAAGGCTTTTACCAGTGTAAATTAAAAACTGACAATGGGACAAATACCAGTATTATGAGTTTTGTTAAATGCCATCATGCATTTAAAGGATGAAAACTGACTCATGGCCTAGACCATAGATAAAAGCAGTCACAAGTTGAGGGAACATTTGTTTTTGACAACATTGAGCCATTTTTGAGAATACCTATATACATTTTTGCTGGTTATTAGTTCTGGGTATTGGCCTTAGAGACCATTTTGCCCAGTGGTTTTTAAACTGTATTTCCTAGCATCCTGGGAAACTTCCAGAGAGATGGCATAGATGATGTAGAGAAAGAGGTGAAGCCTAAGCAGGCCTCCCCCACCTTTTTAACCCAAGTTGCTCAGCTTTTATCTGTTTTATAAGTTGGGGGAAAAACCCAAAATTTCATTTTTGAAATGAGAAATAAGATTATTTGGTCCTTCTCCCTCATTTTACAGGTGAGGAAACTAAGTACCAGATGGATTAAGTGTTTACCCAACTCTGCAATTATCTGGTGGTAAAATCAGATGTACTACCCAAACCTTTTACAGAGCCCAGTACTATTTTTTTTTTATGACAATACTTACATATTCTTAGGAGGCCTCTTTGTGGCCAGATTGCTGTCCATTTGATCCAAAAGTCAGATTACTTTTGGCTTTTGGCCAGCTTTCTTTTCTATAACTTGTTGAATAGAAGTCAAGTCAAGCTTGGAAAGAATTATCAACAGGGAAATATTTTATTTCAGTGCCCAAACTTTCCTTTTCTATGCTCCAGGAATCTCTTCTAGGTCTATGACTTTAAGTTATTAAATTTTGTTGTACATTAAAGTCTCTATTTTTAAAATAAGAATAATGTGATAACAACATACTAAAACAACAATAAGATACCATTTCACATCCATCAGACCAGCAAAGATAAAAATCTGATGATAACAGGTATTATGGAGAAATGAAGAGTAAGAACACTCAAGCACTGCTCGCTCATGGGAGGGTAATTTGGTTTAACCTTTGAAAACAGTTTGGTAAAGTATAGAAGACTTGACAGCACAGCAGCTTATAAACCAGAAATGCTACTTCTAGTTATATGTACCTAAGTGTCTTACAGGAGACTTATATGAATATGGTCTTGGTAGCATTATTTCCTAAAGTGGAAAACTGGAAACAGATGGCCATCAACAGAGGAATAGGAATGGTGGGTTTCCAGTTGCCCGTTTAAGGAGCTTGCAAGGCCCCAGCCCGGCCAAACAACAAATTAAAAGCTTAACAGACTGAAAAATTCAACTCTTCTTGCATTCATAACAGAGGAGAGGACACAGAGCAAACCTGAGCCCCCAAGACTGAGGAGACAAACAGGGGAACACAGGGAGTTGTGACTTACCAGAGCAGAGACTGTCAAGGAGGGGAAACCGCTGGGGAGCCAGCTCCAGGAAGGAAACCCTGAACTGTAATACGACGAATTCCTGGAGGCTCAGGGCAGACAAGTCACAGGGGAGCCCAGTCACGGGGGGCTCCCACAATATAGTGAGATTTACCTGCAGGAGCTCGAGCAGAGCCAGTAAATACTGGAGAAAAATCCCATCAAGCTTCCAGCAGGGGAAGGGAAGGGAACCATTTTGAAATTCATCAGTGCCCTCTGTTCTTCTTAATAAGGCCTGGCTTCAGCAGAAACTAATTAACAGAGCCTAACCTGCTAGGATAATATCAGAGCCTAACTAACCTGGGGGGAGGGAAATACCCAACTGCAGTGAGTCCTAGGCATCCATTCCCACCTAAGGAGATAGAAAAAAGTGGAAACACTTGTGAAACACACAGTCCAGAGGTATAGGCTTACTAAAAGCCTGAGACCTAATTGTAAAACTATAGAATGCTTCCTCCCCAACACCTCACCACCACATCACTGAAGCCCTACTTCCCCAGGACATCATGTCCAGCTATCAGAAAGAAATTACAAGGCATACCAAAAGCAAAACACATAACATAAAGAGATAGAGCAAGCATCAAGACTAGGCACTGCAGGGATGTTGGAATTATCAGGCCAGGAATTTAAAACAGCATCATTAATACGCAAAGGGCTCTAATGGATCAAATGGACAGCAACGCAAGAACAGATGGACAATGTAAGCAGAGTGATGGAAATCCTAAGAAAGAACCAAAAAGAAATGTTAGAGACAAAAAACACTAACAAAAATGAAGAATGCCTTAGATGGACTTATTAGTAGACTGGACACAGCTGAGAAAAGAATCTCTGAGCTGGAGGATGTATTAATAGAATCCTTGAAAACTGAATAGCAAAGACAACAAAAACTACAAAAAATTGAATAGACTATCCGACGACTGTGGAACAGTTAGAAAAGCTGTAACATACACATCATGGGACTACCAGGAGAAGAGAGAAAGGAACAGTGGAAATATTTGAAACAATAATGATGGAGAATTTCCCCAAATTAATATCAGACTCCAAACCACAGATCCAGGAAGCTCAGAGAACAAGTAGGATAAATGCAAACAAAAACAAACAAACAAAATCTACACCTGGGCATATCATTTTCAAACTACAGAAGATCAACAGTAAAGAAAAAACTTGCAAGAAGCCAGAAGGAAAAAATACCTTACCTACAGAAGAACAAAGATAAGAATTACATCCAACTTCTCCTCAAAAGTGATTCAAGCAGGAAAGAATTGAATGACATTTTCAAGTATTGAGAGAAACACCTCCCAAACTAGAATTCTGTACCCTGTGAAATTATCCTTCAAAAGTGAAGGAGAAATAAAGAGTTTCTCAGACAAACAAAAATTAAAGGAATAGTTTCCAGTAGACTTGCCTTGCAAGAAATGTTAAAAGAAGTTCTTCGAGAGAAGGAAAGAGCCAGATCTACAGAAAGTAAGAAAGAACACTGAAGAAGGAATAAGTGAAAGTAAAACAAATTTTTTTTCTAATTCTTAATTGACCTAACAGATGACAGTTTGTTCAAAATAATAATACCAATAATGTATTCAATTATGTATGCTTATGTGCATATATAGTGTGTATATGCATATATATATATGCATGCTATATATACTTATTTATATAAGTGGAAGGAATGACAGCAATGATACTCAGAATGGAAGGAATTAGAATTATTTTGTTATAATAAGGTACTCACAACACCCATGAATTAGTATAATGTTATTTGAAAGTGGACTTTGATTAGTTATACATGTATATTGTAAACTCAGGCACCCCAAAGAAATGTAAAAAATAAAATAAAAAGAAGTATAACTGATATACTAAGAAAGGGGAGAAAACTCATACTCACACACTCTTAATAAGGCCACAGTCAGAAGCAAGGCTATCTGGTCAAATGGCGACCACTTCTCTCCTACACACTCCTGTCCTCGTTCCTGAAGGCGTCAACCTTAACCTTCAGCAACACTTATCGGTATCTTCTGCCTTTGACTTGAATGAATTCCTTCCAATCAACAATGTCTCTGAGAATTCTATTTTCCCGTTTTCCCAATTTCTCAACTGATTCTTCTCAAGATTTGGGATTTAAAAAAATATATAAATTTCCCAAAACATGCTAAGAAGGAATTCCCACATGGAAACCATAATCTACATATAAAACCTGGATGCAAGAAATATCAACCATATTCACAACTGTGATTACAACTAAAAGGGGCAGGGGGTTGAGTAGAGAGAGAGAAATAGAAGCTTAAATTATATCTGAAATGTGCTATCTCTTTTTTGAAAAATTCAAGACAAAAGTGATAAAATTAAGTCTGTTAATTCTGGTGGAGGGTATACGTGTATTTGATAAATATTAATTTTATTTTCTTGGGTTTTTAAATCTTTCCAAAGGAATTGCTAATGCTGATTCCTAGGCCTCACTTCAGGATCCAGAGATCCTGATTCTGTGGGTCTGGAATGGAGACCAGGAATCTTCGTTTTCACTAGCTCCACAGAGGATGAGGGGGCAGATGGCACAACACCAAATTTGGGTGAAGGCTGACCAAATCCAGGGAAACCCAGATGCAAACCAGAGATACCGGCATAGATTGTGGCCAAACAGGATTTGCAAATAACAGCCTGAGGCCAAAGGAGCAAGCCCCAGCCTCAAGAGTAGCTGGGTGTCTTTGCCCTGGGTGGTGTGGTAGGAAAGGCCTCCTGATCCTTGCGACACAGCACCATGTAGATGCCTCTCACACCTCAGGTGGAATGGCGCTGCTGTTTCTGCCAGCTTCCACCCACCGCTGTTCACTAGTTTCAAAATCACATGCCTGGACGGGGAAGCCAGGGAAGGAAGAAGATAAAGCTCTATACTAAACAGGCAATATTTTAAGAGTTTCCAAAATTATTCCTTTATTTAAAGAAAAATTCCAAGCCACATCTGTGCATCTGCTTTATGATGTACTTAAAAGTCACTGTCTGACCTCACTGTGTTTCTTCCAAAGCCTTTTCATGGAACTTTATGCTTTCTGATTGCTTGGCAATCACAAACCAGCTAATGATTAAATTACTAGTTTCAAACCCTCATTATGAAGCAATAATGTCAACTTCCTTGTTTCTCTTGATTGCTTGATTTTAAAAATTTCAACTCAGTACCATCAGTTAGTCAATATGCTAATATTTGAGAAATATTTATGTCATGAGAAATTTATGTATGTCTTATGATCCTACAAAGTGCAGCATAAGCAAGTTTCAGGGCTTATAATAATTAAGAGAAAATAAATCCAGACTCCTGAATTCTAAAACCAATGTGTGTCCTCCCTTCATTCTCTTTGTGTAGACAAAGGGGGTCTTGATAAAAATATAGGCATAGATACCTGGAGTTCTGTGTTTGACTTCTCGGAAAAAGCCTGGTTTCTGCATCAATCCTTAGGCTTCCACCAGCAGAACCACTGAAAGCTTGGTGAACTTGACCTAAGCTTCTGGGCCCAAACTTTTCTCTTTCCTCCCATTTCCTTCTGGCTTTCATATCCGATGTCAAACTGAAGGGGAACTCTCCCTCCCAAATGCAACTGACAAGGCTCATTTTCATCCTGATCAAAGCTACACCATGTGGAAAGTATTTGGATATATATCCAAATGACACCGAGTAAGTGGGATGCCATCTGTACAGGGAGTTTCACCGACCGTTGCTGTGACTTTGGCATTTAAACGGTGTTACAAGCTGCTATTGTGGCATGATGAGTCATACCAGCTACATACACACACTTTCAATTATATAAAGGAATTAAACTTTTAAAAAAAATTATTTTGCATGATTTCCAGTTGACAAAGACACCTGCCAAAGAACACCTGAAGTACACACTTCCCACTTTCCACTTAAATTTAGTGTTCACAAATAACACAGTGAAGACTACTGGATAGCCCAGTGCCAGAATCTGGGTGGTCTCTGCCCTAACTCTGAGGCAGGTGGACTGAGATGCTGCTGCTGCTGCTGATGGCCTAAGGAAAATTGACCCAGGCTGTGTCTCATGAATCACAGGTAGCATGAATTAAGGTAAGAAGACATGTTGATTTCCTTTACTATCTCTTTCCTGACATGAGAGTTCTATAGTTTATGCCAAGCAAAACCCTGGGCAGCCACCCTTCAACTGCATGAAAGTACTGTTCTTCAAGACAAACAAAACACTATACTCATGACCCTATCCTCACCCTCATCTTTTACTATGAATTGACAAATAGTATATTCCAGAATGCAGCCAGGCAGCAGCAAATGTGATAGTGAAAGAGCAAAGAGGAGAGCCATAGAAACAGTCCTTGCACCTGTTTACAAGAAACGTACCATATGTGGAGGTGATGAAAGGACAAAACCTGCTAGCAATCCCTGCTGAAAAATACTGCTTTTTAAATCCATGGGTATAGAATATTTGAGGAAAAACATAGGGGGTATAGGAAAAGATGCATAAAGCAGAACTAAATTAGATGAAAGTGCTTTGCATGTATTGTTGCTTTAATTCTTGTTTTAACTGCATGATTTAAACACTATGGGCTGGAAAAGTTAATTTTTTTCTAAAGCAAAGTGGGATCGAGTCCCCAGACACTCTGGAATCCATTTATTAATTTAGCACATATTTATTGCATGCCTACAAAGACATAGTCCTGTAGCAAAAATCAAACCAGATCAGAGACAGATGGTGCACATTACCACTTGCTGAGCTCCCCAAATCACAAATAACCAAAATGCAGCTGGAGAAAAACATAAGTGACCAAGCAGAAGTAAAGATAAAGTGGAATGAGCATGTGGAGGAGGGAAGAGGGCACTTCAAAGGAAGGAAATAAGATCTTTGAACTTCCTAGAAGTTTGAGCCGAGTCCTCAGTTATAAGAATAGGGATGGGGCTTCCCTGGTGGCGCAGTGGTTGAGAGTCGGCCTGCCGATGCAGAGGACACGGGTTCGTGCCCCGGTCCGGGAGGACCCCACGTGCCACGGAGCGGCTGGGCCTGTGAGCCATGGCCGCTGGGCCTGCGCGTCCGGAGCCTGTGCTCCGCAACGGGAGAGGCCACAACAGTGAGAGGCCCGCGTACGGCAGGAAAAAAAAAAAAAAGAATAGGGATGAGTAGAGGCTAGGAAGAGCATGCCAAGCCAAGGCACTGACGAGAGCCAAGGTGAAGAGCAAGAAACAAACAAAGAATAAGAGTGAAGAGGTAGAGTGGGAGCACAGACTTGGAGAGCCTTGACTACTCAGCTAAAGGGGTCTACAGCTTTTCTCCACATCAAAAGGTACTGGTGATTTGTGAAAAACAGAATGAAAATATCAGAGCTGTACTTCAAGAGTCAATAGAAAACAGATGATAAATTGGAATGGAAGGAAGGATCAAAGGAAAGTAGGAAAAAAGTCCATTGAAACAGCCCAAGTGAGATTTAGTGAAAGCCTGATTCAGTATTATGTTACATTTTATAGATAAGGAAACCAAAGCACCCAGAAGTTGAGTAACATGTTCAAAGTCACACAAACTGGTTAATGACAGAGTCATGATCCAAGTCTGGGAAATGTAGTTCCATAGTCCATGCTCTTGACCAATATACTGTCCTTCCCAGTATTCCGAAAGCAGAGGGCACAGCCATGACATGACATTCAATAAACAAATGCTTAAGGTATAAACAGAAGCAAAAATTAAAATATGAGCAACCTAAAAATCCTATAATAGGCAAGAATGTGGGTATCAATTGTGAAACATATATACCATGGGCATTAACTGACATTTTAAAGAATATTTAATGGCATTGGAGTAGTTTCATAATATGTTCAAGAAAAAATCAAATTACCAACCTATGCCTATATCTATATGTGCATAGAATCAAACACAGGAATGATTTATACAGAAATATTTACAGTTCTCATTGATCTTGAAAGGAGGATTTGGAGTGATTTTTATTCTCTTTATTTTTCTGCATCATATGATTTTTCTACTTGACTCCTGTAACAAAACTGCACAATTTTCTAGTGAATTTTTTCAATTCACTCAGGTTTTTCACCTCTCATACATATTTCTTATGTTGACAGAGCCTCATGGCTTCATGTTTGGTTCCTTCCATGTATTTTGGCACAAAAAGCAAGTACTAGACCCTGAGTTAAGTACTGGAGTTACAACTGTGAATAAGACAAATAGAATCATAAACCTTACAGCCTAGTGGAGATCAAAATGTTGAAAAAAGAAGTTAAAATGTGAAAGCTGTTTCAAAAGGGAAATTATGGGATACTAGGAGAATACCCACGATTATGAAGAGGCACTGGCTGAGAAAGGAAGTTTAAGATGAAAAGTAAACATAAAGTAAATTGAGGGGGTAAGAGTATTCCAGGACGAGCAAAGAACATGCATGATGCCCTTAGGAGAGGGAGTCTGGAGGTGGCAGAAAAAAGACAAGGATTCTGGAAAGATGAAGAGATCCCAGGTGGAATGGAAGGTGGAGGGTCTTGGAGAGATGTTAATTACAGTGGATTTTGTCCTGAAGATAATGGGAAGCCATTGTTGTCCAAGCCTTGCCTGGAGAAGGTCAAGAGACATTCAAGGAGACAAGTTAGGAGGGTTTTCTAGAAAGGATGGTGGCTTGGCCAAGGAAAGGAGCAAACTTAGAAAATTAAAATGCTAACAAGGTGACTTCCCTGGTGGTCCAGTGGTTAAGACTCCATGCTTCCCCTGCAGGGGGCACAGGTGTGATCCCTGGTTGGGGAACTGAGGCCCCATGTGGTGCGCTGCACAGCCAGAAGGTAAAATGCATACAGGGACAAGGCAAGCTATCTGAATGATTGAAGTGGGCTGTGTCTAGAAAAAAATGCAAGCAATGTTAAGTGATAAATATCATATTGCCACAGAGTTGGCAACCGTACAGAGTAGCGGAGACTATAGCCTTATGGAGTGTGCACACCCTATCCAAAAGCAAAATAGCTACTCAGTTGATTGTTGTCAAGCAGGAGTGAGCCTTGAGTTGCCAGCAATTTTGTTCTG
Source organism: Mesoplodon mirus (assembly GCF_964341445.2). Lineage (NCBI taxonomy): Eukaryota > Metazoa > Chordata > Mammalia > Artiodactyla > Ziphiidae > Mesoplodon > Mesoplodon mirus. The sequence goes on along the minus strand of NC_138984.1, from coordinate 23,050,752 downwards.
TTTTATCTTAAACATTTATGTGCCTCTTGATTTGTATATATTATCAATTAATTCAACTTATACAAAACATGTGTAAAGCAAATAAAACAAGCCTATCCTAGGCTGTCAATTTACAACTGTGATAGAGAAGAAACCCAGCAACTTCACCAATGTCACACCTTAGTTGAAAGGGGTAGTCCCTTCTGATAATGAATACCTTTATTATCTGGAATCCTCATTTACAAAAAAGTCATGAATCCTTTGCGCATGTGCTCCTGACGAGAGAAAGTGCTGGGAAAGCTAAAACTTTGAAGCATAAGACACAAGGCTGAAAAACACCTGTGGCATTGCGAGTCTCTGTAGATGAACCCTAACTAAGTGAATCAAATCCATTTTTTAAAATTATATTTCAGCGTTTGTTAGGCAATAGCAGAAGACAAGACAAAATGGAAAATGTGGCCCCTGCCCAAGAGGCATGAAGTCTACACAGGAAAGAAAAAAAAAGTTCTGGAAATAAAAACACCAGCTGGAAAGGAAACATAATTAATGAAATAGTGCTAAAATTGTCTTGCTGCAATTATCAGGTGTTTCTGATACTTCAACAGAGACTGATGACTCATGGTGAAGGGGGCACACCAGGGACACACACACTCTGGGTTCGACACAGGACAGAAATGGAGTGTAAAACTCTCAGATATGGCAATGCCTCACTTCTGCCAACAAAATTCAGCCAGTAAAACTAACTGATTTGCAAAGCGCTGTAACAGTCCTTAATGATAATCATTACACAATTGCCTTGACCTTTACGGAAAATTGATGGCATTAAAGTGCCTTGCCTCTTCCAGATTCACCCCAATTTATTTTTTTAAAGGATTTTGCTATTGTTGTCTAACTTTTTAAAAAAACTTTAGTAAAGGACTAAGGAAAACAGATGGAAAACGTAACTGTAACCTATAGAATACAATCCCAATTTTGCTTTTACAAAATGTATGTAGGCAAAGAGAAGAGGCTGGAAAGAAAGAAACTGAGATGCACTGGTTATCTGTGGGTGGTTGTTATCTCGGGTGACTGGTACTCTAAAAGCAAGCAGAAACCAGCCATGTTTTCTCAGTGCTGCTTCTATGAATCCACTCTACAAATTTGCTATGCCCTGCTGTTGGATGAAATTTCACAGAGTTTCCATATTTTTTTATGGTGACTCAAATAATAAAGGAATAGTCTTCTCCTGGATAATACAAAATCCAGTACAATCTATGAATCACGCAATTCCAGTCCTTTCACATAGTATTCTGGAAAGGCTGCTCCTTCCATTGGGGTCTGGTCCTCAAGAAAAAAACACCTTTGTCCCACCTTCAGAGGAAGCGCAGTTCACTCCCAGCATCCCCTGGTCAGTCCTTACCTTAGGATTTCTCCTGGAAAGAAACAGGTCCCAGTTCTGAGTTTAGCAGACTCCAGGGGATGAATATCAAATCCTCCAAGCAGATCTTCTGAAATCCCTCATCTCATTTGACTAAGGTGAGAAAGAAGCAAATCACCTTCTCAATGCTCTTACCTCTTCAATGCTCTCCAGGTGGGAGATCACTCTGCCCAGTCCCTCCGTCTCGTCAGACATCCTGCACAGGTGATACACATCTCACTTTTCAATGTGGGGTACCTGAAACCTATTGTATTATTCTCAGCCTTTGGAGTTTCTGCTGACACCAATGATTTTTTTTTTTAAAGTACCATTTTAACCATATTGCTGCATTATTTTCTTCTGTATGTTTTTCTCTTTTAATTTTCCTATATTCATGTGAATTAGTTAACTATCAGAGAAAGAAATGAGTATTTTTTTAAAGCGTATCCAGGGCTAATTTTGTCAAAACAATTTAGCAGCAGTTACATATATTTGTTCAACACACATTTTAAATATTATTTTTAACTTAAGTATAGAATCATTCCCCTTATAATTATAAAAATAGTTACAAGCTTCTTTTAGAATTTTGCCCCATCTATAAGCAGAACAAACGACCTCTACAACATGTCACCATGCCCACATCAATGCCACTCCTCTCCTCTCCCCATTAATATTTTCTGTAGTAATTTAAAGAGTTGTGGTGATAAGGTCAAAGGCTTACAAAGGAAAGACTTCAAGAACACCACATTTCTGGTGAAGTCACCATTATCCAGGACTTAATCACAGCTCTTCACAGCCTAGAAAATCAACTTGATTAGGGACTCCAGAATTTCTCAGACTCAGGATAATCAAACAAAATCATCTGAAAGTGACAAATGATTTATATGTAATGGGTTCAAATTTCAGATCATAAACCTAGTTGTTCGAGAAACGTTACTTTATGTTCTCTATCTGAATTAATCTTCTATTCTGAAACATCATGTTGCTGAGCAGAGAAATTTATTCATTCACTTATTTATTAATTATTATTATTATTATTATTATTATTTTGGCTGTATTGGGGCTTCTTGCTGCCCTCAGGCTTTCTCTGGTTGCGGCGAGCAGGCGCTACTCTTCCTTGCGGTGCACGGGCTTCTCTTGTTGCGAAGCACGGGCTCTCAGTGCGTGGGCTTCAGTAGTCGCAGTACGCGGGCTCAGTAGTTGTGGTGCATGGGTTTAGCTGCTCTGCGGCATGTGGGATCCTCCCGGACCATGGCTCGAACCCATGTCCCCCGCTTTGGCAGGCAGATTCTTAACCACTGTGCCAACAGGGAAGTCCAGAGTGGAGAAATTTAATATTGGTCATTTCATGATCATCTGCTGATTTCGGGTCACCTTCATGGATTCAGGGTATCCACACAAGATGGAGTGGATGGCTTACATAATCCGGGGTGGGGGCAATCTGGTCTTCCACTATCCTTGACGAAACACCCCCTTCCTCAGAAAAAAAGCCTTCCCTGCCTCTTTCTCACCAAACTCTCTCCCACCTCCTCAAGCACTCACAGATTGTCATTAATAGAGGTTGGCAGCCACCCCAACGGAATCACTCTAAAAATAGCCTAGAGCCAACCTGTATGAGAAAGAAAAGTATAAACAAATAAATCAGAGGTGCAAGAGGCAAAGCAGGAAAAGTGGGCAAAATGTGATAAGTTTAAAATTTACTCCATTGCCTGTGATTTCAAAATCCATGATAAATGACTTTTCCGTTTTCTAGTTTCAGAGGCACCCATGCAGATTTAGGGGCTAGTACCAAGAAAGAGCTCACAACCCCTCAAAAGACAGTGTATTGTTAACCATGGGCAATTCATCATCAAGAAAATAAGTCTGAATCATTTAATAAACTGCAACCCTCATGCACTAAATGGTGCTTCTGTGGCTTGGGGAAGTTCTTTTTTTTTTTTCAAAAGCTCAATAGGCATCCACTGTATAGCTACCCTGGTGGGATCTAACCCAGAAATAATGTTGGATCCAATTCTTTAATAGCATATATTTATTACAAGCCTTCAATAGAAAATACCAAGTCAGATCAGAGACATAGTGTTTATGGCTGGGCTCCCAGAGAACACAAATAACCATAATACACAGCAGAAGGTAGCAAGTGCCCAAGGAAAGAGACAGTGGACTGTTACGGGAGTTGAGAGAGGCAAGCATAGAGAATTTCAAGGAAGGGAATTGGGGACAGCTTCCTGGGGGTTTGAGCTGAATCCTAAATGACAAGGAGATGGATGTGTGGAGGTGATGGAGAAGGGCAGCCCAAGGAACTGGCAAGAGCAGAGGCAAAGGGCAAGAGAGGGAGGGATTGTAGAATGAAGAATAGGTTGAAAAGATAGGTTGGGACACAGACAAGAAGGCCTTGAAAATCCACCTACATACTTGGAGGATTTTTGTTGGTGTTTTTTTGTTTGGTTGGTTGATTGTTGCTGTTGGGATTTTTGTGTATCTTTTGTGTGTTTGGGTTTTTTTTGTTTTAGTTGGTTTTTTTCCTATACTAGGAACGCACTTGTGATTGTTGAGCAAGGGAGTGCAACTATCAGAGCTGTGCTTCAGAAAATAATGGGAAAGAGATTGTAAAATGGTTAGGGGAGGGACTGGAGACAGTGAGAAACAGGAGTCTATTGAAATAGTCTGGTGACATCTGCAGAAAGACTCCTCTGGGATGGTGTCACCCTGCTCCTTAGCAATCCCAGGACCCACCTCTTCAAGTGCTAAAAGGATGGGATTAAATGATTGTTGAATGAAGAAGATGAGGGAGAGAGTGAATGAGTCCAGTTCTGGTAAAAGACTGGAAAATATAACTTGAGGAAGACAAATGAGTTTTGAGAGGACAACATTGATTCCTACAGATAAATCTAAAACTAGGTGAAAGTCTAAGGTCATCTGACAGGTGAGGAGTTAGGGTCATGAATGACTAAAAGGACCTTGGGACTCTCTACCCACTGGGTCTCTCACTCTCTCCTCATAACAGAGAAGAATAATTTAATAGGTATATTCTCTTCCTTCCCTTGTTACTACCTGCTGCAGTCTTAGAATATATGCAGCAAAGCACAACTTTTTTCATTAAAATACATTTTAAAAACATACTTGATTATATTTTTTCTAGATACAAAAATATCCTCTGTTCACTAAAGGTAAATAATTTAATTAATAACTTGGAAAATTCAGAAAATCACTTGCAAGTTCACCCCAGAGATGAACACATTTAATTTGTGAAAGCCTTTCTAATAGATATGTGTAGATATATGGAATGTAAGTCAGTAGATTGGTAGTTGCAGTAGAGTAATATATGTTGCTAGGTAAACTCTTCCTTTGGAGTGATCATCTAATCCATTCATTAGCTGAAATAAATTCCTGTGCTCTTTTGTTATCTTAAAATGTTGTCACTGTTGCTTTTACATCTCGCAGAGCCGTCTCAAAATTAAAATCTACACCGAAATTAAAGAATTCTGTTTAGCTGTCTCTTGGACCACATTACTGTCTTTAATTAGTTATAATATGTACATAGGAATTCACTGCAAGGGAGCTGCCAGCCCTTGTCAAACTCCAGGAAGTAAATAGGAACTACTTTTAATCTCAGGGCTCAGATACATCAACTCAGGCATCCAGCAGTTCATAATGAGCTCAAGGTCACCTGGTCCATAAAAAACAGGCCTGGAAATCAAAGCCAAGACTCTGCAGACTGAAACCTTTACCCAAGAATGGAAATGCCTTCATAGAATGTTCAGTCTCGTAGATCTGAACCTGAGAGTACAGTTTAACCTCTTCACTTTACAGATATTGAAACAAAGATACAAAGAGGTTTTACGGCTGGTGTGGGTAATGTGGATGGTTAATAACTGACCAAGGTATTTCTTTCCATGGTTTTAAAACTGGACAGTGGGTCTTCCCTGGTGGTGCAGTGGTTGAGAATCTGCCTGAAAATGCAGGGGACACGGGTTTGAGCCCTGGTCTGGGAAGATCCCACATGCCGTGGAGCAGTTGGGCCCGTGATCGACAACTACTAAGCCTGCGCATCTGGAGCCTGTGCTCCACAACAAGAGAGGCCGCGATAGTGAGAGGCCCACACGCTGCGATGAAGAGTGGCCCCTGCTCGCCGCAACTAAAGAAAGCCCTTGCACAGAAACGAAGACCCAACACAGCCATAAACAAACAAACAAACTGGACAGTGTACAGAATTTCCCCCAATCCTGGGGGAAACAAGGTATGAAGGGAGATGTTTTTCAAATTTTAAAAAATGTTAATTGAAAACAAAACCTGATTAGATTGAAAATTAGAGCTCATTAAAAATGAAGAAAAGATAGCCTATTTTTGACTTGATGAAAGTGATTTAAAAGTGAATTTCATTTTCTTTAAAACTCAGTGTCTAAAAAGAAAACTCAGTGTCTATTACTTCAATGAGTTTTTAAATCAAGTTGTTAAGTCAATGTGTGTTTTATGATTTTTAATTAACTTTACATTTTATACATTGGATCAAGCTTTCCTACACATTTAAAACGGATTCTGTCGATGTGTGATATAATTATTCTTTTTTTTTTTTTTTTTTGGCTGTGTCGGGTGTTAGTTGCGGCACGAGGGATTTTTCATTGAGATGTGCAGGCGCTTCACTGCAGCCCAGGGGCTCTCTAGTTGTGGCATGTGTGGGCTCAGTAGCCCCGTGGCTCGTGGGATCCTAGTCCCCCAACCAGGGATCAAACCCGTGTCCTCTGTATTGGAAAGTGGTGTCTTAACCCCTGGACCACCAAGGAACTCCCTATTTGTTTTAAGTCTGTGCGTGTGTGGGGTGGGGGAGCGGGGATTGTGTATGCAGTGGTTTGAAAGGTCATACATCAAAATATTAGCATTCTATGGTGAGATTTCAGATGCTTTATTTACCTTTTTCTGACCTGTGCTTGCTTATTTTCTCATTTTTTTACAATAAGAATATATCAATATATTTTTATATAATGCAAAAAAAAGATTTTGCCCGTGAATCAATGATCTTCCCAGCCTTTGTGGGAAAATAACCTTTTATTGTATTTGAAAAGCAAGGTGCTCTTTGTTCATCGTGGCAGATACTGTGCGGCTTGCCTGCATAATATCCATTCCAGCCTCTTTCTAGTACAGCTTCCTACACTCAATGTTTGGAAAGCTGAAAATTATAACTCAGACCCCTTGGTGGCTAGGGTTCCAGATGAGACTTGGGTTCTGCCAATCAGACACCGTCATGTGGGGCTAGAATCTGAAAGTGAGTTGAATGGGAAGGGAGGCAGTCTGTGGGGCACAGACTGAAGGAGGTCACAGCAGAAGCTGTGTGGCTCTGAGGTCCCCACTCCGCAGCTTCCTGACTCTCTAGCTTCTTGCCACAGCGGTAGTAACTTGCCCTGATCACAAGGGAGGCAGGGTAATTCTGGAGGTGTTCCTGGAAATTCCACCTACCACCTGCTCCTTCAGCTTTTCCAAGAATACTGTAAGCTGTCTTATACATAGTAAAAAAAAAAACCCATTCTGCTCAAAACTAGCTCTAATGGTGCTGTTGCTTACAGTTGGGCGCTACGCCATGGAGTCATGCTCAAAATGTTCCCATTGGCCCTCCTTCCGGTCCTTAAGCTCTACCATTAATTTTTCTCCTTTTGTAGTTACAACAGTAATACCTGCTTGGACAGGAATAAAGATGCAGACATAGAGAATGGACGTGAGGACACGGGGAGGGGGAAGAGTAAGCTGGGACGAAGTGAGAGAGTGGCATGGACGTATATACACTACCGAATGTAAAACAGATAGCTAGTGGGAAGCAGCCACATAGCACAGGGAGATCAGCTCGGTGCTTTGTGACCACTAGAGGGGTGGGATAGGGAGGGTGGGAGGGAGGGAGACGCAAGAGGGAAGAAATATGGGGATATATGTATACGTATAGCTGATTCACTTTGTTATACAGCAGCAACTAACACACCATTGTAAAGCAATTATACTCCAGTAAAGATGTTGAAAAAATAATAATACCTGCTTGTTGTAAAAAAAAATAAAATTAAAAAAATCAAACAATACAAAGGTTATTCACTGAAAAATAAAAATCTCTCCTCATAAAAATCTCTCCCTTCATCCTATATTCTAAAGGAATCCATGTTTACTAGTTTGCTGTTTCATATTCTTCCAGTTATTTTTTCATGCCTATAGAAACTATGAATACACAGGGGTTTTTTTCATTTTTACAAAAATGACATATACATAAATCCTGCACCTTGATTTTTTTTAATCTTTCCATATTTGTGTGTACTAAGCTAACTTCTTTTGAACTACTATATATTATTCTACACTGTGGAAAAACTAAAATATATTTCAACCTTCTCCTATAAATGGACATATAAACATTTAAAAACAATGTTGTCATAACCATCCTTTATAATATATCTGTGAGTGTATATTTGAATATTTCTTGAGATAGATTCTAAAATCTAAATGCAAGAAAAGTTAAATGTTAGCAGATTGCATTTAGCAATGTGTTTAAAGCAAAATGTCTGTTTTGCTTGTTACTGTATCACTGGTGCCCAGCACAGCATCTGCCATGTAGAAGGCACTAAATAAATATGTGTGAAATGAATGCCAAATGAATGATTGAAAATAGATTAGGAAATGCATTAATGCAATTCATCACGTGAAAGGATTAAAGGAGAAAAAAATAAACCATTATGATGGATATCCCCTCAAGTTGGGTAAAACTCCACATCCATTCCTGATTTTTAAGAAAAACTATTCATCAAGAAATGGAAGAAAACATCATTAACCTGATAAAAGGACTTATCAGAAACCAACAGCAAAATATATTTCTAAATATTTATAAAAGAATAGTTACTACCTCCAGGGACTCAATTATGAATAAAAATAAACTTACAGACCTGAGCTGGGAAAGGAGGCAAAAGTATTAAAATAAGATATAAAATATTAAAAAACCTATTGACCGCCACAAAGAAATGCAAAACAGGTGTAATCAAAAAGCAAAATCATCTGCCATATAAGTGCAGTGAGTTTACTCTGATGAAGTTCATCCTATTGGGGGCAGGCATGGTGGTCCTTTTTTTTTTTTTTGCGGTACACGGGCTTCTCACTGTTGTGGCCTCTCCCGTTGTGGAGCACAGGCTCCAGACGCGCAGGCTCAGCGGCCGTAGCTCACGGGCCCAACCGCTCCGCGGCATGTGAGATCTTCCCGGACCAGGGCACGAACCCGTGTCCCCTGCATCGGCAGGCAGACTCCCAACCACCGCGCCACCAGGGAAGCCCCGGTGGTCCATTTTTAATATATAGAAAACTATGGGGTCAGACAAGGAAATACTCTCAGAAAGAAATGAGCAGCCTGAAGCCATTCTGCCTCTTTTCCAGTACTCCTGGTCTCATCAACAACAACAAAACCTATTCACCTCTTTTCCCTAATGTTCTGCTGTATTGGTTCTAAATGTTTCTTATCCCCTAATTGTGGTCATTTGTAGGATACAGACAGGCCAAGAACAAGGCTCTTTTTAACTTCAGGAAACTCTGTGATATAAATTTAAATTATAGGAAACAATCAAGTGTCCCATAATTTGGAATGTTATATAACCATTTAAAAACATAGGCAGCTTGGGACTTCCCTGGTGGTGCGGTGGTTAAGAATCCACCTGCCAATACATGGGACACAGGTTCGAGCCCTGGTCCGGGAAGATGCCACACGCCGTGGAGCAACTAAGCCTGTGCGCCACAACTACTGAGCCTGTGCTCTAGAGCCCAAGAACCACAACTACTGAGCCCACGTGCCACAACTACTGAAGCCCGCGCGCCTAGAGCCAGTGCTTCACAACGACAAGCCACTGCAATAAGAAGCCCGCACACTGCGAAGAGCAGTAGTCCCTGCTAGAGAAAGCCCCCTCGTGTCAATGAAGACCCAACAAAGCCAAAAATAAATAAATAAACTTATTTTTTTTAAATCAGAAAAAAAATTTTTTAAATAAAAACATAAGCAGCTTTATATGTTCTTATATGGAAAAAAACACACTAAGACGTGTTAAATGAAAAAGTAAGGTGGCAGTGTGTATACCATAACTATATATGTGGACATTTTTGTTTCTAACATATTTTTTGAGATATAATTTACATACCATAAGTTTACCTGTTTAAATTGTACAATTCCATGATTTTCAGTGTGTTTACAGGGTTGTACACCTAATCATCATAATCTTATTATAGAGTATTTTCATTATTCTAAAAAGAAACTCTGCGCCCATTAAGAGTCACTGACCATTCTCCCTACCCTCAGACCTAGATAACCATTAAACTACTTTCAGTTTCTCCGGATGTGCCTATTTTGAACATCTGATATTAATGGAACCGCACAATATGTGGTCCTTTGTGACTGGCTTCTTTCACTTAGCATAGTGTTTTCAAGATTCATTCATATTGTACCATACATTAGTATTGCCTTCCTTTTTTATGGTCCAGTGATATTCTATTGTATGGATATATCAAACTTTATATACCCAGTTGTTCACTGATGGACATTAGGTTTGTTTCCACTTTTTGGCTATGATGAATAATGCTTCTAAGTGCATTTGTGTACAAGTTTTTGTGTGGACATATATTTTTATTCCCCTTGACTATATACATTGGAATGGAAATTCTGGGTCATATGGTAATTCTATATTTAACATTTTGAGGAACTGTCAGGCTGTTTTCCAAAGTGGCTGAATTTTACATTCCCACCAGCAACATAAGAGGATTCCAATTTCTCCACATCCTCACCAACGTTTGTTATTGTCCATTTTTTTTATTATATCCATCCTATTGTGTATAAAGTGGCATCTCATTCTGGTTTTAATTTGTACTTTCCTAATGACTAATGATGTTGAGCATCTTTTCATGTGCTATTACCATTCATATACCTTCTTTGGAAAAATGTCAATTCAGATCCTTTGTCCATTTTTCAATTGGGTTATTTGTCTTTTATTATTGAGTTATAGGAGTTATTCATTTACTTTGAATACAAGTCGCTAAACACATATATGATTTGCAAATATTTTCTTCCATTCTGTGGGTTGTCTTTTCACTATCTTGATGATGTACTTTGAAGCACAAAAGTTTTTAACTTTGAAGTACAACTTATCAATCTCCTTTTTTTATATAACGTGTACTTTTGATGTCATATCTAAGAAATTGTTGCCTAACCCAAGGTTTTGTCTACATTTTCTAGAGTACATAAAAACCTATGTGAGCATATGTGTTTTCTTCTCTAAAGATTCACAGAAATGTTAACAGTGATTAACTTTGTAGGGAAGGACAAGGGGAAGCAAAGAGAATTTCATGTTTCACTTTATTCATGTGTATGGTTGGAATGTTTTACCATCTCTATATATCACTTCTATTTTCAGGATTAGTTTTTAATCCAAATTGAATACCAATAAATAACAATTGACTATGATTGGCATATTGGAAGGCCTAATAAATGACAATCCTCTTTTCTGCCTGAATTCAGAAATAGTTGAGACACAGATACAGAAATCAGAGAGGTGAAAGCCATAATGGCAACCTGATTTCTGATAAAGCCATATTGGAGGGAATGACTTAGTGTAAGAGCCAAATAGATCTGCTAAAACATCCTGCCCCACCCTGACTCTGGTTTATATTTTGGAACAGTCTACTTAAGAAAAAGTTGGAGTCTAAGAGTATACACAATTCCTGAGGATCAGTGCCTAGCACTGTTTAGGGGAAAACAGGACAGCTACAAGGGACAGGATCCTCTCTGCCTAAGAACTTTTAATACGTTGGCTCCACCCGATCGAAAGCTGTGAATCAATGCCTTTCACCCAACAACAAATTACCTTATTTCACCTCTATGACTAATGATTGAGGCAAGAGGCTTAGAGCATTTAAGAAAAAATGCTTTCCATAGACTACAGAGAAGTAGAGAAATAAGCAACTCCCCCTAACCATTGCCATGAAATTGTAAACTACAGTAAATAGAAACCTCACCTAGACATTAGACATCTTTACATCTTGCTCCTGATGGTCCTTTATAAAACTAGCGTGTACATGCAAGTAACTGGTAACTAAGTGAGAAGTTGAGAACCTAAACCAGCTTGTAAACTCCAAGGCATTTGGACAGGCATCATATTTCCTGTGAAGGAAATTCGGGGAAAGAAGCTCAAGATTTCAAGATACAGGATTAACATTCGGAAAGCAGAAAACATAGAACGAATATTTAAATTCTAAAGCACAAGAATTGAGCTAGAGAGTAGGAGTCTTTTCAAACCAGAAAAAAAAAATCAGAACAGTTACTGAAACTGTTAAACTACTATTGAAAAAAAATCTGCATATAAGTAGACCCATAAGTTCAAACTTGTGTTGTTCAAGGGTCCACTGCAGTTACCAAAATCCAATGCAATGAATGTTAAAATAGAAATAAGCACAGAGGAGAGTCTCATCTAAGGTACCATAATCATAGCTTACTGTCATTGAGAAATTACTATCTGTGAAGCCTTGTGGTAAGCAGTTTACAAACATTATTTCTATTGCCCATAAGAACCCTCATTGGTAGGTTCTATTATAATTCCCTTTGCCAGATGAAAAGATCAAGACACAGAAGGGTTAGGTAGCTAAGTTTCACAGCTAATCAACAGAGGAAGCAGAATTTGAATCGTGCTGTTTGAACCCTGCCTTTGCCCTTAAGCACGGACCATCAACAAGTTCAACCACCCAGTCATGGTCAAGGAGAAAGTATTAAAATATGCCACTTAATAATGTCTCTCATACGCCTTCTCATTTAACTCATGTAACATTTGTTTTCAGTTCATCCTTGCTTGGAACCATCAGGCTGAATGGGTGACATTATATTTTAAGGGTCTAAACAATGAATAAAAAAAACTAAAAGCATCACATACATTTAAAGGTAAAGCTCCAAGTTTGATAGCAGCTGAACATAGACTCATATCTTCATGGGGACAAAGCAGATATACTGTCTTTTTCATCTTTGGGTCCTTAACACAGTAACTAGTACTATAGATGAGGAAGTCAACAGTGTTTGTTGCATAAGTGATCGAATGAACAAATAAACTAATGAATGAAAGAACAAATTAAATAGCTGTTGAATACAAAAAGTAACAGTCACAGAAGAGAAACAAGGACATCTCATGATGCAAACAAAACAATTAGTGACTTGATTATCCCAAATAATACAAAAATTATATGAAGATCAGAGTTCACAATCTTAACATTAGGCATATCATATTGTTTGAATTCTAGAATATTCCATTTCCAAGAGACATAGAAGATATCTAGTCTGACTCAATTTGGACCTAACAGGATGTCATTAGACTTTCATTTGAATACATCCAATGGTAAAAAGCTGCTTGTGACCAACTTAAATCACTTAATATAAAAAAAATCTTCCCTATCTTGACCCAATATCTGCTTTTTGGTCCTAGTTCTACTACTGGAAACCACATAGAACAATCTAATCCTCTAGCTCATGATAACCCATCAAATATTTGAAGACATTAATCACGTTTTCTTGTTCACACTCACATATCTTTTCTGTTTTCCTAGAGTACTATTTTTTCCTATAGATTTTATGACATGCTCATGTGTGTTTCAACAGAACAGTGACATGATCAATGGAAAGTAGCCACTATTTTGGTTAGAAGCTTGAGAAGTCCTTTAACAGCACATATTTAAAAATTTATAGAGACAAAATTATGTGCTCCTGAATGGAGATAGAGCTTTCCAGGTCTCCAAATTTCTGCATGGAAGTAATAGGTGTGAATACCACCTACCCCTCTTCTCAGAGTGAGGATTCTGCCAGGCATATAAGCTCATTTTTGCATTTTCCTGGGGAAACTTTATGTCCTCATGGCCTCTTCTCAACCTGCCTATGATGGAGTCTTTGTTTATATACTCAACAGTTGCAAAGAAATAATGTAGCTTGAGCCTAAGTGTTTACTGTGTTTACTAAGTGTTTACTGTGAGACTGACTTTTTTTTTTAAATTTATTTATGGCTGTGTTGGGTCTTTGTTTCTGTGCGAGGGCTTTCTCTAGTTGTGGCAAGCGGGGGCCACTCTTCATTGCCGTGCGTGGGCTTCTCACTATCGTGGCCTCTCGTTGCGGAGCACAGGCTCCAGACGCGCAGGCTCAGTAATTGTGGCTCATGGGCCCAGTTGCTCCACGGCATGTGGGATCTTCCCACACCAGGGCTCGAACCCGTGTCCCCTGCATTGGCAGGCAGATTCTCAACCACTGCGCCACCAGGGAAGCCCGAGACTGACTTTTAAAAAGTCAAGTTTCCAGGAACATTCCCCAGCAAGCCTAGGATTTGGGCCTGGCTAAATTTCATTCCTACATACCCAGATTTTTTTCTCACATTCTGATTTTCCTCCTGTGGTCTTAAGTTTTCCAATATCCAGTTTTCCATTCCGGGAGAATAAATGGCCCCCTACATGATATGCTAAATCAATACTGTTATAGAAAAAAAATCAATTAGGGCTCAGAATATAAAAACAGGACTTTGCTATTTATACGAACTGTCCTGCAGGAAGTAAAGAGCACTCAAAGAATGAACCAACATACGCAGTTTCCTAGCACATCCACATGATAGGCTTTGGTTGGTACCTGACTACAGTCCAAGACCCTCCAAGATTTGCTTTGTAGTCAGCAGGGCAGGGAGGTGACATGATATTCAGTTAAAAAAAGATGAGAAACCATGGCATTCAATAGGAAAGGATGCAGAGTGTACTTAAAAGTTAGCACAGAACACAAAAGCTTTATGAAAGGGGTACCAATAACATACATCAGAAGGAGGTCACAGGATTGTACAAGAGGACATTTAGGATCTATAAAGGGTCACAGTGTTTGTCCAGGACAAGAGGACATTGCAGATTTATAAAAGGGTCTCCATATCTGTCCAGGAGGATAAAATATTAATGATCTCTGTTAGCTGAGAATTTTTTCTTTCTGAAACTGACAGAGTTCTGTGGCTTATAAATCCTGCTTCCCTCTTCAGTTCAGAAGAGGCTGAGAGTCTCATTTTTTCTAAAGGGCAGCATGTCCCTTTCCCTCTCCTGAGAGGAGGCTTCCTGCTGTTCACCAAGACCCAAGCGGTTTTGCTCATCCTGTCCACTGCTCTCATTCACCCTTCAGCCACTGGGGACTTTTAATGTCTTAATGTGGGCAGAGAGTAGTTTCAAACTGTCATTACTGAACTAAAACCCCAAGAAAAAAAGAAAAAAAAATCTCTATCTGGCTCTTTACATTGAAATTATGTTAAGGAATTACTTCTCTTTTTTAAAGAGTCATTTCTTGCCACTTAGTAATGAAACATAATTGCACAAATCCATGTTAATTTATGACAATGAAATGATCAAATATTGATGAAATAAAAATCCGTAGACTTCAGTACTGAGAACAGGCATTAAATCAATTCTCCACACCGGCACCAAAGCAGTCTTTCCAAAATACTAACAAGTTTGTGTTTCCTGCTTAAAATACTTTACTAAATTCCTGCCATTTATAAAAAGAAGTCCAAACTCATCAGTAAGATAAAATGTTTCCTTCTTGTTGACTCTTGCTTTTTGCTCACATCCCACCACTGGATCCAATCTCTTGTTTCATACTACATCAATTCTAAACTACTTACATTCTCCAAATATAATCATTAAATTCTTCAGGTATTTAAAGGAACAGCTTTATTGAGGCATAATAGACAAATAATGAACGGCACACACTTAACTTTTCAAATTGATTATTTTTGATGTATGTTTATACTCATGAACTGATCATTAAAATCAAGTCAGTGAATGTTCCATCACTCTTCAAAGTTTCCTAGTGGTCTTTGTAATCCCTTTCTCCCATCCTTCCTTGGCTCCCATCCCTAAGTAACCACTGATTTCCTCTTTGTCACTATAGATTAGTTTGCATTTCCTACAGCAGAGTTTCTCAACCTCAGCACTATCGACATTTTGGACCAGATAATTCTTTGTTGTAGAGGGCTGTTATCTGCATTGCAGGGGGTTTATCAGCATCCTTAGTCTCTACACATCAGATGTGTGTGTAGCACCTGTGCTCCAGTTATAACCACCAGGAATGTAACCAGACATTGCCTAATGTCTCCTAAGGGCAAAATTGGCTCTGATTGAGAACCACTGTTCTAGAGTTTTATATAAAGGAAATCACATGGTGTATGCATACTCTTTCTTGTCTGGCTTCTTTCCCTCACATAATTATTTTGACATTTATCCCACAGGGATGTTTTTCATCAGGCTACCTGAACAGAAGAGTCTCTGAGAGTGAATGTTTTATTGTCCAAGGAGGTAGTATACAGAGTATTAGACAATGCAGGAGTCAAAAGTCTTGGGTTCTGAGTTTAGCATTTTCACTCACTGGCTGTTCTATATTAATGACATGAAAATATCTGTCTAGTTCATTTTGTAAGATTACCATGAAGGTCAAGTCTGCATAACATTAAAATTCTAGTATTTGCATTCATTTTGCAAAATCTATGAAATATATAGTACATGTTTATTGAGTAATCTAAACCGTGTCATCTAATTATATTTTTTATAGAGTCCTTGCATCTATAGAGTGTTATATGTACTGTGACACAAAAATTAGTTTGTTCGCAAGGAGCCCACAAGACACTGTAGTTAAATGAAACAGTAGAAATAGGAGAATGACAATGACAAATGACAATGACGAAAAAGTCTGTATGGTATGAGACAAAGTCTCTACAATTCTCTCTAACTCAAAAATATCACGCTTGTGAGAGGGGCCATCATCTAGCTTTAGGATGTCATCATGATCTCTTTGATAATCAACATTTCCTTTCCAAGCATAATCCCTGGCAGGGCATGATATATTACTACTTAAGATGGAAGATAATATAGTAGAATTATATGGAAGATTCAGAGTCCAAGTTCTGAGGGTTTGATACAAGGCCCAAGGTGTTTCTTTATATTTCAAACAAACCAAAGCAGTACGGAGATGATGAACATAAACTTCATCCATCTATCATTGGGGGAAAAGTCTGCTGTTCAAACTAAGGACCTAGTAAGTGCCCATCAGTGTGAATGGGTTTTCTGGATCCTAGAGAGCCACCTCCAAGAAATGCCCAGTTGTGAGAGTACTGACTTTCGCCTGCCCCCTTTCATTGGTCAGGACTGGAACAGTTAGACAACTGGGTAGAATGCTTAATGAGAATAGGTGGTAAATCTCAACAAAATTCATACAATTCTCTTGTGTTTGGTCCAGCCCATTTGTGGTAGCCAGACTCTCTATAAGATGGCCCCCAATGACCCCACCTCTTTGTATTGACATCCTTATATAGTCTTCTTTCATATTATACCAGCGTTAATCTCTATGAACAATAAAATACAGCAGAAATTTGGCATGTCATTTCCAATATTGATTATAACAGACACTTCTGTTTATATCTTGATCTCTCTCTTTATTTCTCTCTGACAGGCACTCTGGTGTAAGCCAGCTGCCACATAATGACCAGCCCTATGGAGAACCCCACGTGGTAAGAAAATGAGACAGCTGACCAACAGCCAGCAAGAAACGGAGGCCTGCCAACAGCCAGGTGAGCGAGGTTACTCCAGCCTGTCAAGCCTTCAGATGACAACTTATCGGCAACCTCATGAAAGATCCTGAGCCACGACCACTCAGCTAAGCCACTTCTGAATTTCTAACCCTCAGAAACTGAGTGAGATAATAATAAATGACTGTTGTTTTAAGCTGCTAAATTGTGGGGTAATTTGTTATACAGCAATAGGGTAACTAATACACCTACCTACTCCTGAAACGTGGGAGTTAGACATTGCCTACATTTCTTATATACGTGGTCTTAGGATATCCACACCCCAACATGAGAACTACTTCTGGGATGGCATCCCAGAGCTTAAAGATGATCCAATATGCTCTTTGGATGATAGAAGAAAAGGAAGAAGGATGTGGGGTGGGCAAAAGTGCAGATGTAACTCGATCTGGACTTTCTGGGTCTGTATAAAGATTCTGCGTAAGGGAAGGACATCCCTCTGATCCAGAACAAATACCTGAAGCTGGTTGAGAAGCACAACATGTAGACTTTAACAGAGGTCTTTCTTACATATTTGTTCCAAGCAAACAGACTGAGGGCTGGAACACGATTCACAAGTTAAGTAGAGACTTATTACCAAATAATTCACTTAAAATCTGTACCATTAGACCCACAGCTTTGGATAGAAATAAGACATTGTCTCCAGAAGACTCCAGTTAAAATGCACATGCCACATGGGAGAGGAGCAAAAACACTCTTCCATTAATATTATGGCAGAAGTAAGGTGGGGGTGTTAATAAGGTTAACTTCCTTTTTTTTTTGCAAAAGGCACAAAGAGAAGAGAAAAAAACTAGAATAAAGACCAAGGTGGTTTTAACTGAAGTGCCATCAGGGGCAGTTGATTTAAAAATGAACAAGCAATGATAACAAAAACAAAACCACAAAAGTGGCTCACAACCTTAGCTGCATATGGGAATCATGTAGGGGACTTTTAAAAATCCTGTTGCCCAGAACACACCCTAGATCTATTACCTCAATGTCTTTAAGCACAAGAAGCAAGAATCATGTTATTTTTTTTGAATTTTATTTATTTTTTTATACAGCAAGTTATTAGTTATCCATTTTATACATATTAATGTATATACGTCAATCCCAATCTCCCAATTCATCCCACCACCACCACTCCCCCCTGCCACTTTCCCCTCTTGGTGTCCATATGTTTGTTCTCTACATCTGTGTCTCTATTTCTGCCCTGCAAACTGGTTCATCTGTACCATTTTTCTAGAGAACTATCTTATTTTTAAAAGCTCACTAGGTGATTCCTATAGGTAGCCAAGTTTCAGAAGCACTGAGCTGTGAGATACGAGACATCCAAGAAAAACAAAGAAGGAGCAAAGAGGCAAAGAAAAACAAATCACTGAATTCAGCAAGTTTGTCCTGTCCCTTTCACGGGGATAACCTAAGTGCTCTAGCTGCTGCTGTTTACTTGACAACATAAACTCATCAAGCTATCTCAGTATTTTAGTCCTCATTTTTCACAGCACCAAGCATGCTGTTGACATTCTATAAATGCTAAATAATAACAATTGTTTGCTGTCAGGTTGTTTTATTTTAATAGTTGTCATTACTGTAAAGCTGGGTATCAGGGGAGAGGTTTTGTTCAGCAAGTTCCAATTATTTGAACACCGCAGTGCTAGTCAAATCAGAGTTTACCACAGACCCCAGGGCAGTGAATGTACAAGTGGAATGTCAGCAGAAGCGGTTCCTGGAGTGTCACCTTATTTTTCCCACAACTGCATGGCTCCATTGGCTTTCCAGAAAATCTGGGTCTCTCTCCTCTCCCATCTTGCAGGCACCCTCTAACCCTCCCCAATGCTAACACATGCTGTGACCTGAACGAATAACCCAGCGGCCCAAAGAAATCGTCCTCTGGCTCTTCTCCCTCCTAACAAGACTTTTCTAAGATCACCTGCTCTGAACATTTTGGGTAGTTGTTGTAAAAGGAACACTCTGAAGTATGCAAGGTCTGGGGAACCCTCCAGGTGTTGATAAGGAAAAAACAATTAAGGATCAAAGCCTTAAGAAAATTACATTTCCAGTGTCCTACCAAATGACCTTCAATTGGGAGTAGTTTAGAATTATTCCCCATCTAGGCTCTCATGTGTCTATCTAGAACCTTTACATTACAAAATCCAACCTTCTGCTTTGTTTTAATAATGTCTTTAGGCTTCCACTGCGAATTTCTTCAATACACAAAGATATTAATTGGCGAACAAGAAATGTATTTGAAGGACTTCATGCCCTACAATTATTTTGGGGGAGACTTGGATTTTTCGTTAACATATGAAAAAATAGTTGTGCCTCATCTTCTCAGTGATAACTTGCTGTAGCCATAATTCTATCTGCACGAGGCTATCATGTGTTTTAGAATTGCAAAAAAGAGTTTCCTCTGTCAGAGGTAGCATCCCAAGACAACGTAATGAGAAAATGAAGAAGAAACATGCAGTTCTCTTGTGACTGCAAACAGCTAATTTAATGAATTACACAGTAGACAAAAAATGAAAATGAAAACAAGATTGACTCGATTTATGTGAAACCCCCTCTCTTTTTCTTGCACACACACACAAAAGGCTCAGAGTTTCAAATTTGTTTCTTTCTAATCCAGAGACTAAAGAAGTGGAAGCATGTAATTTTTTTCTTAGTAAAAAAGTCTTTTACCATAGTAACACCATGTATTATGACACAGAGTCCATTGAGAAGAGGCAGAGGTGTATTACAAAGTAGTGTTCACGTTTTGTGGAAATTTGTGCACCTAAGTTTCCTTATTAGAATAATTTGAACTGGGGATATGCAATTATTATGCAGCAATAAAAGACTACTGTACTGAAGGCTTACTTGTTCATTACTTGGTTTGGGGTACATTTTTATTGCTGCTTTGTACAATCATATGATGGAATCTATGGCACATGAAAGCACAATGACATACATGCAAGGCTTTTGATTATAGCACTGTTTGTAACCAAAAATAAATGGGGAAAAACTAAATATCAACAGGAAATATTTTAAATAAATTATGACATATCTGTTTAATGAAATCTAGGTAAATGTTAAAATAATGAAGTGATTTATGAAATTCTCCTTAACAGATCTAATTACATGAAATTAAAAAGGTGCAGTTTACTGTATATAGTACACAATCATTTGTGGGACAAAAGAGGGATTAGATATTCATATATAACTTGTCTATGCATAAGTTGGTAATAAAAATAATAATCATGCAGAAAAGAATTGAGAGAGAGTAAGAATTAGGGGCAGAAAGAAGAATTTTTACCTTTTCTGTGTTGGATGTTGTCTGTACTTTTCTCTAAAAGACTTTAACATAGATAGTGTGGTATACATGTGCACATTCAATATTTTAAACTTATCCCTGTACCCTGGGGGGTTAGTTAATATTTGAAGTGCCTTAATCAGGAATACACACTTAAATAATTATTAATAGTGACTATTATTATTAATAACTTGTATTTAAAAGTATTTAATCAAAAGCCCGCATTCCACAAATAGGTTAATACATCACATCATCAATCTTGCTTTCTGATTAATAGCAAAGGTCATGTTAGTTTAAAAAAATAGATTGTATTGATTTATTTATGTACTTAAGAAATATTTATTGAGCAACTACATGATAAAAGGCATTTTCAGCACTTGGTCCAAATTAGTGAACAACAACAACAATTTAAAAAAGAGAGATTTATATTCTTGTAGGGATCTAATATATTTTTTGAAAAATTTTTTTCTTGGTAAGATTAGTGGATTTGACTTCTGCTTCCAGCCATGATGGATTAAATAGTACCTGACTTGCCCTGCTCCCAGCACAATCTGAAAACTAAACAATACAAATAAGTGTTTACAGACACTGAAAAACAGGGAGACCAGGACAGTGAACCCTAAGGGAAGATAAACAAATAAAGTGAATCCTACATGTTTCCCTCACTTTCTGACTGGAGTCACATTCCAGCCAGTAGCACAGAAATTGGGGACCCCTAACAAACCACAGTGGTCTTGCTGACTAGAAAAGATGAAGATCAGAGTCATGGAGGCAGCTGAAATTTGCAGGGCAGAGCACTGGAGAGAAAGTTTCTACACAGAGAAAGAACTCAAAGAAACCTGCTTAGACATCCTCTTGAGTCTGAAAAACTATAAGCTGTAAGCTGAATAACTTTCACTGCTCACACAGGGCTGGGAGACATCCAAGTTCCAGTGAGCCAAAGTGGAGACATCACTGAAGCACCTACACATTCAACAGAGACTCCAGAAGGGCCATGTTTTTAGTAATGGGGCTAAACCAGTCCTATAGTAGGGGCTACACAAGACTCACTCAAACAAACTTAAGAACAAGCCTCAAAAGTATCACACTATCTCAACTGCCTGCCAAACAAAATTCAAGATTCTTTCTTAAAAAGACAACAAAATCTTGATTCTCAATAATTTAATGTGATAATGTCTGACATCCAATTAAAAATTATTATACATGCAAAGAAGCAGAAAAATGTGATCCATAACCAAGAAAAAAAATCAATCAAAAGGAAAAGTCACAGAATGTCAGAGATAATGAAACTAGTACACAAAAACTTTAAAACAGCTACTATAAATATGTTCTTGGATTTAAAGGAAAACACAAGCAAAATGAAGAAAGAAATGGGACCTGTAAAAAAGAAGTAATAGGATCTTCTAGAAATGAAAAGTATGAAATGAAAATTCACCATATGTGCTTAATATAAGACACATACACTGACTTGAAGTTATGGCAAAACAAACCATCTAAACTGAATCACAGAAAAAAAAAAACCTAAAAATTAGCAAATAGTTAGTTATGGGACAGTATCAAGACTTTAACTATACATGAAATTTAAATATTGAAATTGAGGAATCAGCAGGGGCAAAGGAAGAGAAATTAAAGAACTAATGTCCAAACTTTTAAAAAATTTATTGCAAAACAAAAACCTACAGAAATCCAATATACTCAACAAACCACAAGCAGGCACATCATAATCAAATTGCTGAAATCCAGTGATAAGAAGGCAGTCTTAAAAGTGACAAGAGAAAAACGGCACATCACTTTAAGTAAAACATTCCAAAAGACAATAGAATGACATCTTTAAAGTGATGGAAAAGAAACTATCAACCTCAAATTCTATGTCCAGTGAAATTATACTTTAAAAATGAAGGGAAAATAAAGGCTTTTATCAGACAACAAAAAAAAGGGAGAGAGTTATCACTAGCATACCTGTGTGCAAGAAACACTAAAGGAAGTTCTTCAAATTGAAATAAAAGGATATCTCATGGAAATGCAAATGTACATAATGGAATGAAGAAAGCTAGACACAGTTAATGTGTAGATAATATATGACTTGTATTTTCCAAATTTTTGACTTATTAAAAATAATAATAATAAATTGTGGGATTTATAACACATCAAAAAATATAATGAAACAATGATAGCAAAAGGGACAATAGAGAGAAATGGACATAACTCTGTTTAAGACTCTTACATATGAAGAACTATAATATTATTTTAAGTTAGACTCTGATAAGTTAAAAATAGGTATTATAAATTCTATAATAGGGAGACTGGTTCAAGATGGAAGAGTAGAAGGATGTGCTCTCACTAGCCCTTGGGAGAGCACTGGAATCACAACTGACTGCTGAACAATCATGGACAGGAAGACACTGGAACTCACCAAAAAAGATACCCCACATCCAAAGACAAAGGAGAAGCCACAGTGAGATGGTAGGAGGGACACAATCACAACAAAATCAAATCCCATAACTGCTGGACGGGTAACTCACAAACTGGAGAACACTTACACCACAGAAGTCCACCCACTGGAGTGAAGGTTCTGAGTCCCACATCAGGCTTCCCAAGCTGGGGGTCTGGCAACGGGAGGAGGAATTCCTAGAGAATCAGACTTTGGAGGCTAGCAGGATTTAATTGCAGAACTTCAACAGGACTGTGGGAAACAGAGACTCCACTCTTGGAGGGCACACACAAAGTAGTGTGTGCATCGGGACCCAGGGGAAGGAGCAGTGACCCCACAGGAGACTGAATCAGACCTACCTGCTAGTGTTGGAAGGTCTCCTGCAGAGGCGGGGGGTGGCTGTGTCTCACCTTGAGGACAAGGACACTGGCAGCAGGAGTTCTGGGAAGTACTCTTTGGTGTGAGCCCTCCCAGAGTCCGCCATTAGCTCCACCAAAGAGCCGGGGCAGGCTCCAGTGCTGGGTTGCCTCAGGCCAAACAACCAACAGGGAAGGAACTCAGCCCCACCCATCAGCAGACAAGGGGATTAAAGTTTTACTGAGCTCTGCCCACCAGAGCAACACCCGGCTCTACCCACCACCAGTACCTCCCATCAGGAAACTTGCACAAGCCTCTTCGATAGCCTCATCCACCAGAGGGCAGACAGCAGAAGCAAGAAGAACTACAGTCCTGCACCTTGTGGAACAAAAACCACATTCACAGAAAGATAGACAATATGAAAAGGCAGAGGGCTATGTACCAGATGAAGGAACAAGATAAAATCCCAGAAAAACAACTAAATGAAGTGGAGATAGGCAACCTTCCAGAAAAAGAATTCAGAATAATGATACTGAAGATGATCCAGGACCTTGGAAAAACAATGGAGGCAAAGATCGAGAAGATGCAAGAAATGTTTAACAAAGACCTAGAAGAATTAAAGAACAAACAAACAGAGATGAACAATACAGTAACTGAAATGAAAAATACACTAGAGGACAGGTTTTTTTAAGAGCAATTGGTGGGACTTCCCTGGTGGTCCAGTGGTTAAAACTCTGTGATTCCACTGCAGGGGGCTCGGATTCAACCCCTGGCTGAGGAATTAAGATCCCACATGCCATTCAGGTGTAGCCAAAAAGAGAAAGAGAGAGAGAGAGAGAGAGAGAGAGAGAGAGAGATTTGTGGAAAATGGCTTCAAATATGAAGAAAAATAAAGCAAAATTCCTACCTTACAACTTAGAGAGGAACTCCACATGAATTCAAGATATAAGTATAAAAAAAACTAGGAAGCTAATGAAAGAAAATATTGGGGAATAGTTGTGATATAGTGGTGAGGAAAGGCTAAAACCCCACATACCAAAAGGTTAAAAAATGTGATGAATTTAAGTATATCAAAATGAAGAATTTCTGCTCAATGCAGGACAGATTATAAACTTGAAAAACATAATTGCAATATTTAAAGTTGATAACAAAAAAACATACAAAAAATACACTAGAAGGAACCAATAGCAGAACAACTGAGGCAGAAGAATGGATAAGTGACCTGGAAGGCAGAGTGGTGGAATTCAATGTTGTGGAACAAAATAATCAAAAAAGAATGAAAAGAAATGAAGATAGCCTAAGAGACTTTTGGGACAACATTAAATACAACAACATTTACATTATAGGGGTCTCAGAAGGAGAAGAGAGAGAGAAAGCCCCCAAGAAAATATTTGAAGAGATTATAGTCAAATTGCCCTAACATGGGAAAGGAAATAGCCACCAAAGTCCACGAAGTGCAGAGAGTACCATACAGGATAAACATGAGGAGAAACATAGTAATCAAGTTGGCAAAAATTAAAGACAAAGAAAAATTACTGAAAGCAGCAAGGGAAAAATGACAAATAACATTGAAGGGAATCCCCATAAGGCTAACAGCTGATTTCTCAGCAGAAATTCTACAAGCCAGAAGGGGGTGGCATGACATATTTAAAGTGATGAAAGGGAAGAACCTAAAACCAAGATTACTCTACTCATCAAGGATCTCATTCAGATTTGATGGAGAGCTCGAAAGCTTTACACACAAGCAAAAGCTAAGAGAACTCAGCACCACCAAACCAGCTCTACAACAAATGCTACAGGAACTTCTCTAAGTGGGAAACACAAGAAAAGAAAAGGACCTACAAAAACAAACCCAAAACAATTAAGAAAATGATAATAGGAACATATATATTGATAATTATGTTAAACGTGAATGGATTAAATGCCCCAACCAAAAGACACAGGCTTGCTGAATGGATACAAAAACAAGACCCATATATATGCTGTCTACAAGAGACCCACTTCAGACCTAGGGACACATACAGACTAAAAGTGAGGGGATGGAAAAAGATATTCCATGCAAATGGAAATCAATAGAAAGATGGAGTAGCAATACACATATCAGAGAAAACAGACTTTAAAGTAAAGAATGTTACAAGAGACAAGGAAGGACACTACATAATGATCAAGGGATCAATCCAAGACAAAGATATAACAATTATAAATATATATACATCCAACATAGGAGCACCTCAATACATAAGGCAACTGCTAACAGCTACAAAATAGGAAATCAACAGTAACACAAAAATAGTGGGGGATTTTAACACCTCGCTTACACCAATGGACAGATCATCCAGACAGAAAATTAATAAGGAAACACAAGCTTTAAATGAAACAATAGATCAGATAGATTTAATTGATATTTATAGGACATTCCATCCAAAAACAGCAGATTACACTTTCTTCTCAAGTGCACACAGAACATTCTCCAGGATAGATCACATCATGGGTCACAAATCAAGCCTCAGTAAATTTAAGAAAACTGAAATTATATCAAGTATCTTTCCTGACCATGATGCTATGAGATTAGAAATCAATTACAGTGAAAAAAATGTAAAAAACACAAACACATAGAGGCTAAACAATACATTACTAAATAACCAAGAGATCACTGAAGAAATCAAAGAGAAAATCAAAAAGTACCTAGAGACAGATGACAATGAAAACACGACAATCCAAAACCTATGGGATGCAGCAAAAGCAGTTCTCAGAGGGAAGTTTATAGCAATACAATCCTACCTCAAGAAACAACAAACATCTCAAACAATCTAACCTTATACCTAAAGGAAACTAGAGAAAGAAGAACAAACAAAACCCAAAGTTAGTAGAAGGAAAGAAATCATAAAGATCAGAGAAGAAATGAAATAGAAACAAAGAAAACAATAGCAAAGATCAATAAAACTAAAAGCTGGTTCTCTGAGAAGATAAAACAAAATTGATAAACCATTAGCCAGATTCATCAAGAAAAAGAGGGAGAGGACTCAAATCAATAAAATTAGAAATGAAAAGGGAGAAGTTATAACAGACACTGCAGAAATTCAAAGCATCCTAAGAGACTACTACAAGCAACTCTATACCAATAAAATGGACAACCTGGAAGAAATGGACAAATTCTTAGAAAGGTATAACCTTCCAAGACTGAAGCAGGAAGAAATAGAAAATATGAACAGACAAATCACAGGTAATGAAATTGAAACTGTGATTAAAAATCTTCCAACAAAAAAAAGTCCAGGACCAGATGGCTTCACAGCTGAATTCTATGAAACATTTAGAGAAGAGCTAACACTCATCCTTCGCCAACTCTTCCAAAAAATTGCAGAGGAAGGAACACTCCCAAACTCTTTCTATGAGGCCACTATCACCCTGGTTCCAAAACCAGACAAAGATACTACAAAAAAAGAAAATTACAGACCAATATCACTGATGAATAGAGATGCAAGAATCCTCAACAAAATACTAGCAAACAGAATCCAACAACACATTAAAAGGATCATACACCATGATCAAGTGGGATTTATCCCAGGGATGCAAGTATTCTTCAATATACATAAATCAATGAATGTGATACACCATATTAACAAATTGAAGAATAAAAACCATATGATCATCTCAATAGATGCAGAGAAACTTTTGACAAAATTCAACACCCATTTATGATTAAAAACTCTCCAGAAAGTGGGCATAGAGGGAACCTACCTTAATATAATAAAGGCCATATATGACAAACCCACAGCAAACATCATTCTCAATGGTGAAAAACTGAAAGCATTTCCTCTAAGATCACAAACAAGACAAGGATGGTGTGATGAATTGGGAGATTGGGATTGACATATATACACTAATATGTATAAAATGGATAACTAATAAGAACCTGCTGTATTAAAATAAATAAATAAAATATTCAACAATTCAAAAATAAATAAGTAAATACATTCTATAATAGCCATTAAAGATTCAGCAGACATAAATCTAAAAAGCAAAATACTATTAATTTAAATAATTTATAATTTATATACTCACATAACATAAATTTATATATGAAGAAATGTCCAAAGAGTCCAGCAGGATATTATATTATTTGTCTGAATTTTTTACTTTTTGTGATATCTGTCAGGTCCACAAAAACTGAATAATTTTTTTGTGTGATTTCTTTTCTCTTTCTAAATATATACTTATTTTTAACTGTAGTTTTGAATTTAGAGTTTTGTACTATTTTTTTCTTAAAAAGCGCTCTCAGGGACTTCCCTGGTGAGGCAGTGGTTAAGAATCCCCCTGCCAATGCAGGGGACACAGGTCCGAGCCCTGGTCCAGGAGGATCCCACATGCTGCAGAGCAGCTAAGCCTGTGCACCACAACTACTGAGCCCGTGTGCCACAACTACTGAAGCCCGTGTGCCTAGAAGCCTGTGTTCTGCAACAGCAGAAGCCACCACAATAAGAAGCCTACGCACCACAACAAAGAGTAGCCCCTGCTCGCAGCAAGTAGAGAAAGCTCACGCGCAGCAACGAAGACACAATGCAGCCAAAAATTAAATAAATAGATAAATAAATTTGTAAAAAAGAGCTCTCAGAAATACTTAAGCTTTGGCCCACACACGATCTTTAAGCAAGATGCTGCCCGAGGGCTTGTAAGAACAGAGATGGCTCTCGATCAAGCTTTCAGAACAGGCTGCATGACTGTTTTTGTGCCTGCTTGCTAATAAAAGTTTTTATATGTGACAGAATTGGACCCAAGACTTGTTTCCAATATAATATACTACCTGGTAAGGAGATTGTTGGGGAGGAGACTAAAGCAGGGTAACCATATAATTTATCATCCAAGCAGGGCACTTTTAAGAGTGCTAAACTACTAAACTGAATGGGACACTAGAATAACAGGCACTAACGGAATCTGGTCCAAACAAACTGAACCAATAGCCCCTCACCTTCTTTTATCTACTGGATGCCACAGATAGCTTCCAAAAAGGACTTTTGACAGATCAAGTGGGCTTAGGTCAGTTCATGACAGTTTGAGTGTATATATGTATGTGTAAATACAGATAAATGTACATATACTTATGTATGCATATGTGTATATACAGGTATATATGTATATATGCATATGCATCTATACGTGCATACATGTATGCATACGTGTATATATGTATACACATATACCTCTGTATATACACATGTATATATGCGGGGTTTTTTTAGTAACGATCATCATTTCAGATACTTAGTCTCTTTGGGAACAATTTAAGATGTGTTTTTAATGTTACTTTGTACTCAAAATACACAGCTATCCAAGAACAAAATGAGGGACTTTTTTAAGGGTGAATAATTCTGCTACTTGCGTTATTTGTCTTCCTTATGGAGTCCAGTTCTTCATTATGAGGGACAGTAAGAAAACCCCAGATGTCAATGCTTTCTCAGAACCCCATTAAGGCAGAGGTGAGAGTGCAGAATATTTAAAGGGCTCTGAAGGCAGGAGCTACACTAAGTGTTTCTGGGTGTCTGCTCTCTATGTATCTGGTCCCCAAACCTCCCTCTTTATATGTAACTATCCTTAAAAGAAATATGCTACAGGAGCTGTATGAAGTTCCTGTCATTATAATCTCATGAAATAAGTAAATATGACTAGAATTCTCACAGTCTTCTATTTTGGTCTGACTCCCTGAGACTCTAGAATTTGAAGCCAAACAACTGTGTAAAAAATCATCAGATTTTTGCCATGTTGTTTTGTTTTTGAAAATCTCAAATATTTCCAACTGATGCTCTTTGTCTATTTCCTATTTGGAAAGAAACCTACCATCTCACATTTCCCAAAACAGTCGCCAATAGGCTTTCACCAGAAGAGGTTCTGAGCACATGTCAGTCAATACCCAAGTTTCCAAATTCAAGGTGATGGCAGAGTTTTTAGGAGAAAATACACTTGGTGTGACTTCACACTCGAGTGACTTTTCAGTTTCTCATTTGATAGCACATTAAAGACAGTGAAAAGTGAAGATGGGCAACACAGAGAAAATAAAACACCTACTCTTGGTGCCCATGATTAAATCAACATTTAGATTAAGAACAGTTTTTAGAAAACAGATTCTTCTGCCTATGACTTTAATTTTAAAAAATTCAAAAACAGTGCACTTTTAATAGAAGTTGGAATATAGTCAGCAGAATTGTATGATTTTTTTAGAGGCTTTAGTAAAAAGGGTATTGTGTTTATTTCCTGTTTTATTTCTAATGTTGTTTGTACCAAGTGTAGCTGTTGTCATTGTCCCCAATTTCATCAACAACAAATTTGAAGGAAATTTCTTATGGATTGAATGAATTAATTAAAAGGACTGTAGAAGTTTAGGGAATTATAAACTGATGATTTGCTTGGCCAGTCAGTGCAGAATCTGGATTTTGACTCAAAGTCCCCACTCCACAAGGTCCCTTCATGCTGTTTCATTCTCTCTCCTGCTCTTCTTGTCTTTTCTCTTTATTTTCCTTTTTTTTTTTTTTTTGGTCTTTATTTCCTTTATCTTGGGTACACACAATTAAGATAATTAGGCTCTCCTCATGGCCCACCGTCATCACTAGCTATTCACTTTGTTTCATTTTATTTTATTACATGTCTGCTTTGTCTCTGTTCCCATTCCATTCCCTTTCTCGCCTCTAGTCACCTACTTTACTGTATTTAAAATATACCCCTAATATACCATCTTTATGTATATTAGATAAACAGGTACCCTTAAAATACTTTTGTGTTTTATAAAATTTCATAAATAATATTAGATTTAAATCTTAGTATTTATTAAATTTTTCTGGTTACACTTTTCTTGAGTTCTAACCCACAATGTTGTTAATCTAGTTAATTAATTGTGATGGTAGTATAATATTGCACCGTGTGGTTTTACTACAGTTTGAGTCTGATTCCCCTAAAGACCATCATGTATCAAGGACCAAATTTTGCCCAATAAAAATGCAGCTGTGAGCTTCGTCAAACACATTCCTTCATGGCTCTGGGCCCGTTTTTCTGAGGTATATACACTGGAATGGGCTTGTGGGGTCTACAAGTACATCTGTATTTAATGTCACTAAGCACAGGCAGGACATTCCCCAATTGACTGTATGTGATGCTTCCCTTGAACAGGGCCTCCCCACTCTCATCATGACTTCCTCAATTTTGATGTTTGTCAAAGTAGTGTTATTCATAAATTTAAGTTGCATCTCTCTATTTACTGAAAAAAAGTGAATATCTTTTCATATACTTCTTAGCCATTTGGTTTCCCTTTCTCTGAATTACCTATTCACTGTCTTTGCCCAATTTTTGATTGGGTTTCCTTCCTTTTCCTTGTTAATTTGCAGACATTTCCTCTATGTTCTAGGTTTTAATCTCTTCTTATATTTTAGAAATTGAAAATGTCTTCTTTCAATCTACCATCATATTTTAACTTCATTATGGTAAACTTTGTTAAACAAAAAAAGTTGATTTATGATAAAAGTCAAACATGAAGTTTTACCTGATGGTTAATGCTTTGAGGAATCTGATTTTTTCAAAAATCCTTCCATAATCCCAAGTCATAAAGATGTTCTCATATGTTTTGTTTTATTAACTTTAAAATTTTATCTTTACAGCTAAGGTAACTTTCAACAAAATGAAAAGGCTACCTACTGAACAGGAGAAGATATTTACAAATGATATATCCAATGGATTAATGTCCAAAATATACAAAAACTCATGCAACTCAACACTAGAAAAAATAAACAAACAACCTGATTAAAAACTGGCCAGAGGATCTGATTTTTTTTTTTTTTTTTTTCAGTACGCGGGCCTCTCACTGTTGTGGCCTCTCCTGTTGCGGAGCACAGGCTCTGGACGCGCAGGCTCAGCGGCCATGGCTCACAGGCCCAGCCGCTCCGCGGCATGTGGGATCTTCCCGGACTGGGGCATGAAGCCATGTCCCCTGCATAGGCAGGCAGACTCTCAACCACTGCGCCACCAGGGAAGCCCTGAATATTTTTTTAAAAAGACATACAGATGGCCAACAGGCACATGAAAAGATGCTCAACATCGCTAATCATCAGGGAAATACAAATCATAACCACAATGAGATATCACCGCACACTTGTCAGAATGGCTATTATCAAAAAGATAACAAATAACAGGTGTTGGCAAGGATCTGGAGAAAAGGGAACACTCAGGCACTGTTGGTGGGAATGTAAATTGGAAAGCCACTATGGAAAGCAGTATGGAGGTTCCTCAAAATATTAAAAATAGAACTACCATATGATCCAGCAATTCCACTCTTGGGTATTTATCCTAAGAAAATAAAAACACTAATTAGAAAAGATATATGCACCCCTATGTTCACTGCAGCATGATTTACAATAACCAAGATATGGAAGCAACCTAAGTGCCCATCAATAGGTGAATGGATAAAGATGTGTGTATACACACACACATACGTGCACGCATGCGCACTATGGAATATTACCCAGCCATAAAAAAAGAATGAAATCTTGTTGTTTTAGACAACATGGTTGGACCTAGAGGGTATTATGCTAAGTGAAATAAGTCAGACAGACAAATACTGGATAATTTCACTTATATGTGGAATCTAAAAAACAAATGAACAATCATAACAAAACAGAAACAGAGTTATAGATACATGGAATAAACAGGTGGTTGCCAGAAGGGAGTGAGGTAGGAAGAGAAAAGAAATAGGTGAAATTAAAAATAGGAAATTAAGAGGTACAAACTTCCAGGTGCAAAATAAATGAGTCACAGATATGAAATGTACAGTGTGGGGAACACAGTCAACAATTATGTAATTATGTAATATCTTTGTATGGTGACATAATTAGACATATTGTGGTGATCATTTTGAAACCTACAGACATATGGAATCACTATGTTATGCACCAGGAACTAACATGGTGTTGTATGTCAATTATATTTCAAAAACAAACTTGAAGAAAAGGAGATCAGATTTGTGGTTACCAGAGGCAGGGGGTAGGAGGAGGGGAATTAGATGAAGGCAGTCAAAAGGTACAGACTCCCAGTTATAAGATAAATAAGTACTATGGAGGTAACATATAATATGATAAATACAATTAAAACTGCTCTATGTTATATATTAAAGTTGTCAAAAGAGTAAATCCTAAGAGTTCTCATCACAAGAAAAAATTGTTTTCTATTTCTTTAATTTTGTATCTCTGTGAGATGATGGATGTTCACTAAACTTATTGTGATAATCATTTCATGATGTATGTGAGCCAAATCATTATGCTGTATACCTTAAACTTATACAGTGCTGTATGTCAATTATATCTCAATAAAAATGGAAGAAAAAAATAAATACATTGAAAACAAAAACAAAAACAAAAAAGCTGGTGATTTCAATAGTAAGGATTGGAAAAAAAATTATCTTTACCAGTTTAAATCTTTAACTCATCTGAGGTTCATATGGTATTAAGTAGTAATCCAATTTTATTTTTTCTCTCTATAGAAAGAGAGTTTCTCCAAGATCATCTATTAATAATCCACCCTATACCTACTGTCATATACCAAATACCCATATATATGTGGATCTAACCCTGGGATCTTTACACTCTTCCATTAGTCAATTCTCTTTTCCTGAACCAGTGCCATCTTGTTTTTATTTCTTTGCACTAGATCCCAAGGGTTAATAGGACATAGTCCTCAATTTTGTTCTTAAAAAGAGTTTGTTTATTCGTAGGCTTATTTTTCCATACAAATTTTAGAAAGCCAGCTTCTCAAATTTCATAAAAGAGTCCTCTAGGAATTCTAATAAGAATTGCATTGAATTTAAGATTAATTTGGGGAGAAACTAGGTCTTCACTATATCATATAATCTCATCTTTGAATACATTATATCTATTGACTTATTTGTCTTCTTTTACTAACTTTACAAGCTTAAAAAAATTTTTTTACTGAAGATGTTGTGCATTCTGTTAGTTTTATTCCTCAGTATTTCAGAGTTTCTGTTGCTCTTATGAAAGGTATTTTTCTTATATTTTCTACTTAGTTTTTATTCTCTTTTGCAGAAGAAAGTTATTGACTTTTGTATGTGAAACTTGTATCCATCATTATTTACTTAGATATTTTCTCCCTTCCCTTTTTTTTTCTTTCTGAGATTAATATTAAAGAAGTGTTGGGGGCTTCCCTGGTGGCGCAGTGGTTGAGGATCTGCTTGCCAATGCAGGGGACACGGGTTCGAGCCCTGGTCTGGGAAGATCCC
Organism: Mesoplodon mirus; assembly: GCF_964341445.2. Classification (NCBI taxonomy): domain Eukaryota; kingdom Metazoa; phylum Chordata; class Mammalia; order Artiodactyla; family Ziphiidae; genus Mesoplodon; species Mesoplodon mirus. The sequence goes on along the minus strand of NC_138984.1, from coordinate 23,017,434 downwards.
ACATGCTGCAGAGCAACTAGGCCCGTGAGCCACAACTACTGAGCCTGCGCGTCTGGAGCCTGTGCTCCGCAACAAGAGAGGCCGCGATAGTGAGAGGCCCGCGCACCGCGATGAAGAGTGGCCCCCGCTTGCCACAGCTAGAGAAAGCCCTCGCACAGAAATGAAGACCCAACACAGCCAAAAGTAAATAAATAAATTAATTAAATAAATAAGTAACTGTACCATTAAAAAAAAAAAAAAAGAAGTGTTGGCATTTCTACATCTAGCCTTCATATCTCTTTTCTTTCATTCTTTCCATTTTTTTTAAAACCTTTTCTGATGCCTTAAAACAAAGTCCCTCAATGGGATCTTCCAACTGACTATTTCCTACTTCGATTGCATTTTCTCTCACTTCATCTCATTCATCGAGTTATTTCAACAGCTTTAATGTTAACTGAGGACCACTGATTCACCCTCACTGATGCCACATGGTGTAAAAGAATCACCAGGGTGAGCTCTGACCTAATCCCTGATGCACAAGATTGTGAGATATAATAAAATTTTTTCTTAAAGATGCCACTAATTTTGGCCCGGTTCACTACACAACTGATAACCAGATCGTCATGAGATGGTGGTAAAAGAGGATGCAGCTTTGAGAGACAGATGAATCAAATCCCAGTCTAGATTTTGAAAAGAAAACAAAAATAATCTAAAACTGGTTTAATCTAGGCTTTAAAATGAAAATAAAAGCTGCCCAGATTGGTCCCAGTGCAGAAGGTCTTTTCCCTGCTCTTACCTCTTAGTGGTGTCATGGGAGTCCCGGCCTAGTAGAAATGTCAAGCTCTCAGGGGGCTTTCATATCACTAGATTCATCTGTGTGGACCGCTGTGGGGGCACTTCTATTCATAGTGCTGTGGCCTGTTTATTAACTGAAGTAGCTCACCTCATTATGAATACATCAAAATGTGCTTGTGTTTGCTCTTTGGATTCTCAGAGTGATTTTTAAAACAGCATTTTTATACACTGAGAGCCTCTAATGAGGAAACTATCAATTCCAAAAAACATTAGGCTTCAAAAGGAACAGCTAAACTATCCTTTCTGCTGTTAGTTTACAGCCCACGCATAGGGGTTGAACAATAGATTGTCATTCATCTAAAGAAGACAACCTACCACAGATCTTGAAAAAACATGTATTTGCCTTTAATTTGCCTCAAGTATGTAAAATTCAAAGGTCACTTGCCCAAGAGAGAAAACACTGAGTGGCTGTGTGAGGGGAGAAGAGTTGTTAGATATAATAAACCCAGTGTACCATGTGGAAAGTTGTTTTTTTTGTTCTTGTCTTTGTTTTTCCTACTTAGCCTCAGTTTCCTCACCCATAAAAGGAGGATAATACTACTCATTCTCAGGGCCAATGTGAGAATTTAGTGAGAATTTATATCTAAATTGCCTGAGAAGCACTCAATAAATGGTAGCTGTCACTTTTATTGTTATCATCATCATTATCATTAAAAAGGGAGGAATGAACCTCAGTAATTCAGAGCAGGGTTAAAACCTAGAGAGATCATGGAATGAAAGCATTTTGTCAAGATGTCACTCCAAAACCAGTGAAGCTTTAGATTAGCTAGAAAACCAGCAGAAGCACCACAATTAAGTCACTTGGTGGTGCTGGACCAGAACCCAAAAAGTCAGTTTAGACAGAGTACTCAAATGGAATCAAGGGAATGAAGACCTTATGTAGAAAGAAAAATTTTGACCCATGTAGCCCATTCCACTCTCTATGCCATTTTTAAAGGGCAATATGCCTTGATCAATTCCCATCATAATGTTCAAGAGCAGGGAAGTCTTCTGGTGAAGAGCAACAAGGATAAAATAGGAGAGGAAGATGTCATCAAGAATTCCTCTTGGAAAGGGCCATCACTATGTGGAAAGAATACTTTGATAGGGTAGCAGACACCGTCGGTGTACAGCCTACATCTGCCTGGGTCCCTCATTCTGTTTCCTTGTGCACCTTCACCCCAGCTTCCACGTGCACTTGCCTCTCAAGGCCCATGGTAGTACCTCTTCTTTGAGGGACTGCACTTAGGCTCCTGGAGTCCTTTGCCTGCACATACAGAGAGCCTCAAAAACATGAGAGTTTATTACCCTTAGGTTGGCCCTTGGCCAATGACCGATGGTGCCTGCACATGGAAGCCCAGTCTTCTTGCCTTAAGTCACAAATTATGAGGTGTAATTTGTATCACACAGCATCATGTCAAGGGTAAGGTTTCGCCTGAGGTTACACCTTTGCTTGACTTCTTCCTGTTCTATGTTCTGCTTCCCTCACTTCTTCTCCAATTTCTCCTGGGAGCATCTGAAATAAATCACTTGCACTTGACTTCTCACCTGAGGGTTTGCTTCTGAGAACCCAACCTAAGACAGTGAGCCACTTCAGTGTTGGCTGCAACAAGAAAAGGATGCATAGGTAACAAAAGGCAATCTGCCCTCTGAAACTGGCAGAGCCTATTAATTGGAGAGCCCTTTGTTTCAGTGGATTTGAGAATTTAAATTTTGCTGAGACAGAGCTGGTATTTGTGTGATAGAACCACTCCCCCACATACACACATATTCAACTTATCTCCTCTGTAAAATATCAAGTAATGTCTATGTCACACACTAAGAAGTTCACACACATGAGTGGATTCTTTTGAAGAACTGACCATGTGCTGAGTTCCTTGTTAGGAAAGGCAAAAAATAAATGCCGAAATTGCTCTTGTGAACCTATACAGGTCCAGAGATTTAGGGTACATTTCACTCTGGTTACACATATAAAATACAAGATTTTAAGTTGTAACAAACAGATGGAATGGAAAAACAACAGCAATATATTAGCCTTATCCTAATCTATTTGTTCTCCTCTTTCCTTAACACTTTAGTTATATAAAATGCTTAACTCATCTGTGCCAAATTTCTCATTCTGTTATCAAAAGTCGAACATAATTATAACATTTGCTTCCCTCCTTCCTTCAGTGATCAAACACTACTCTTCACCCTCTCAACTCCTCAGCAGCTCTTTCCCCACCTTTCCCTGTCTCCTTCCTCTGGGTGTCCTCCCACCTTCCTATAATAGAAGAGTGATGTCATCTTGAAGGAACACGCAGTCTCTATTTTCAAGGGCTCTGTCATCATTGCAGCCGTCTGACATCCTGTCATTGTCCATCTCTGTCAGTTAATACAGAAACACAAAACTTCAGTGACATTATGCAAATGTGTCACCTTCCCTGGAGAAGTTCTGCCTGGATGCCATTGTCTAGGTATAACTGAAATAACACTTTGTCTAATTAGACAGCTGTAACCTACTCTACTGTGTCAGAAAAACAAATAAAAATTATCTTGACCTCATTTGCTAAGGGAATCTACAATTTCTACCATGGAGTAGCCTTCTAGACCAAAGCTCCCACAAGGAGAAAACGCTTTAGCAATCCATAATCCATGTCATCTGGGAAGAGCCCTCGATAGAAGTCGAATTTAAAACTCACTGAGTAAAATTTCTTCTCCTGGGATCCAACAGGCAATGTAGGCTTTTCAGGATCCATACCACACCCAAACTGAAGGGGTAATCACTCCATTTTAATCGTGTTCTCCTCTCCTTCAGGTTCATCAGGCCAATGCAAGTAACCTAGATGCACTAAACTTTCAAGACACTAAAGCATATAAACTCTTGTTATTTAAGCATCTTAATCGACTCGCTCACCGACAATTGCTTCTCATGACCATTTTAGCCATCGACATCCTTAGTCTTCCCTTTCACTCAACAAATAGTCCTTAACTGTGTTCACACACTCAGTAAGTCCTGGGAAAAACACAGCTCTCAATCACCAACGGCCTGTTGTCAATGAGCTTGGAATCCAGAAGGGGAACTAAGAAATATATACACACAAAATCAATGAGAGATTGTGCATTGTTTTGAAAACCCAGAAGTACTTCAAGAAGGTAACATTTATAAGCAAATATAGAAAAGAAGGTTACAGTGATTTTCTAGTTGCAGCTGTAACAAATGACCACAAGCTTAGTGGCTTAACACAAAACAAATATTGTCTCATAGTAAATATTTCTGGAAGTCAGCAATCTACCGTTAAGTATTAGAGAGCTAAAATCAAGTTTGTCGATAGGACTGGTTTCTTTTTGAGGCTCCAGAGGAGAATCCAGTCCTTGCCTCTTCCAGCTTTTAAAGGCTACCTTGGCATTTTTTAACTCGTAGTAGCATCATTCCAATCTCTGCTTCTGTCTTCACATCACCTTCTCCCAATGTGATCTTCCATGTCTCTCTTATAAGGACCCTGTGCATATATGGGGCACACCTGGATAATACAGAATGATCTTCCCATCCCAAAATTCTTAACTAAACCACATCTGCCAAGTTCCCTTTTCCATATAAGGTAACATATTCACAGGTTTCAGAGATCAGGATGTGGATATCTTTGGGGCAGGGGAGACATTATTCAGCCTACCACAAAAGTGTTCCAGGCCACAGAAGTTTTCCCGACGAAAGGCATGGAAGCAGGTGGGGATACCACCACTGGAGGAATGGTGAGGTAAGGGTTTATGCAATGGAGGTAGGAAATCTCCATTTAAGTGGTAGGACAAAATGCTACTAAGGAGGCTGAAAACTAAAGATAACTAGAAGAAATCAAAAGTGTAGAACAGAAGAGTGTTTTTAAAAATCAATATGACAGTATTGTACAGAATGATTTGGAATAGGAGTCTCAAATATAAATGGTCTAGGGGCCAATCAGTTACCTTAAGTGAATGAAATGCTCACAGTGTAAAGAGAACCCAGCTGTGGGAGGAAAGGAGACCACAGACTCCCTTCTAAAAGGTCAGCACTGGGCAGCCCGAGCCAGTTGCGGCCCTGATGGATGCAGACCCAGTGGTGTCATAGCATCAGATCTTTCAAAAGAAATGAGAAATCAGGATTTTATATAACATCTCTCAATTTGTAAATATTAATAACTATTCAGAAATTTTTTTTTCAAAAACATTGTAATACTGAAACAAAGCATGTCTGTGAACTTGACACACCCACAGCTGGCAGTCTGCAGCCCCTGAATGAGAAGGCAAGAGGAGTCATTCAGTGCTCAGGGCCCATCTCTGCTCTGTACATGGAAGTGTGACTGGGATTAGGAACAAGGCCATAACCTTAAACCCTAAATTGTCCTTTTGCTGATTTCCACATGTCAAAATATTATCCACCACGATTATCTAGTTGGGGAAACAGAATGTAGACATGAGAAGATAATTAACTCCAAAAGTTCAGAAATGTTAAGTGTCAGTGAGTATTATATCAAATGTTGCTTCAGAAATCAGAAGGACACTGGTGGTTTGGCCTGACAGAAAGACTTTTGGATAGAATATTTCCTCAAGTCTGATCTCAGTTATTTGATTCCAGTCATTACATGCTCAATCAAATATCTTCATTCCTATAGCAGTTGTACTTGTGGCCTAATCAATAGCCAATCCCATCTCTGACTTCTTGCTAACAAAGTCTTGATTCTGCGCAAGAATCTGTATCCTCATCTTTAGTGGAAGCTGGGCCCCTCCCCAGATCTGTGGGAAAATCTTGTTTAGTATAAGTCTATCATGGCAATTCCATTCCTCTCCCAAGTGACTGGTTTCAGAATTGGTCCAACAATTCAGTTCTGACCACTGAGATGAGAAAGCAATTCTGTTGATGTAACTTGTAGGGGAGTCTTCTCTGCTCTTATAAAGGCACAGACACTCTTCTAAACACGGGAGATTGCTGTGTGATGTCTGGAGCTGCTGCAGACATCTTGTGTCCATGCTGGGGCAAGCATGAAGTAAGATCCATCATGCTGAAAGTGGTATGGCCAAAAGATGAACCAGTATCATTGGTGATATTCGCTGCTAAAGTTAAACATGGGAACACCACAAAAGATGACATGTGGCTGGCTGGTTCAAGAACCATAAGGAAGGAAATCCACAAACACTTATAGCAATGGTTAAAATCAGGCCTTTTCAACACCAAAGCCAGATAGCTGGGAAGAAAAACATGAAAAGTAAGAAAGAAGAAAACAGATGAACACAGTAAAGGGTCAAGGGAGCAATTAAGAGCAGAGCTGACTGTAGAGATTCCAGGTGTAATAATACAGTGACAGCAGGAAGATACCAAGCAGGGCAGCAGGGGAAAGGGACAAGCTACACCCACTTCGGACCCTGCGGCCTTCACTAAGAGCATGGGTGTCCGGCCAGCCAAGCAATCTAGAGAGTGTTTAGTAAAAAAGAAATAATTTTTAAAGAAAAATTTCAATAACTGCATAAAAAACCTTAAATGGTACCACTCTGAAACCCTACTACACAGTAACAAAACTTGGGGGCAGGGAATGGGCAGTTTAATTTCTACTTATTTAGTAGCAAACTTAATTTTATCAACTCAAACTGAAATAACTGAGATTATAGGGGCTAATATGTGCAATATGATAAGTTAAATAAGGAAGTAAGAGCAAAACAATGGGGTGTATAAGTAAATGCACAAAGCAAAAGAAGCAAAAGAATGAAGACAGAAGCAGAAAAAGCTATAGTCATCCTAAAAGAGGAAACATGAGATTGTTATGCAATTTAAATAGAATAATGTAATTAGAAAAGAATTATCAATAAAATATAACTCTATGGAAGTATGACCTAAAGATCAGAAAACAAAAGCTAGTTAAACTTATGAAAATTATGAAAACTATGAAAATTAAGGCAATTATGGTCAAGTAGAGCTAATAAATTAGCTGTTAGAAACAATTTGAACATCTTGACATTTTTTGAATGAATCTCAGTAAAAAAGTAGAGAGTAATTCTCTATTCCTGCTTTTTGATAAATAAATACACAGATTAATTTTTAGTAATAAATGTATTATTTCTGAGTCATATGTATTTTCTGAAGGTGCTGATATTGTTGGAAAACCCAATATAGCTTTAAGAAACTACATGTATTTTAAGAGGGAGAGTCAGCAAACTATACCTGTTAAACAATGTTCCAAATTCAAATATATTTATTAATATTTATAAACATTATTAATATTTAATACTGTTTCACAGGTTGGAATGAAATCCATTTCTTTTTTACATCTTTATTGGAGTATAATTGCTTTACAATGGTGTGTTACTTTCTGCTTTATAACAAAGTGAATCAGCTATATATATACATATATCTCCTATCTCTTCCCTCTTGTGTCTCCCTCCCTCCCACCCTCCCTATCCCACCCCTCTAGGTGGTCACAAAGCATGGAGCTGATCTCCCTGTGCCATACAGCTGCTTCCCATTAACTATTTTACATTTGGTAGTATATATATGTCCATGCCACTCTCTTGCTTCATCCCAGCTTACCTTTCCCCCTCCCTGTGTCCTCAAGCCCACTCTGTACATCTGCGTCTTTATTCCTGTCCTGTCCCTAGGTTGTTCAGAACCATTTTCTTTTTTTTTTTAGATTCCATACATATTTGTTAGCATAGGGCATTTGCTTTTCTCTTTCTGACTTACTTCACTCTGTATGACAGTCTCTAGGTCCATCCACCTCACTACAAATAACTCAGTTTCGTTTCCTTTTATGGCTGAGTAATATTCCATTGTATATATGTGCCACACCTTCTTTATCCATTCATCTGTCCATGGACACTAGGACAAGGTTGCTTCCATGTCCTGGCTATTGTAAATAGAGCTGCAATGAACATTGTGGTACATGACTCTTTTGGAATTATGATTTTCTCAGGGTATATGCCCAGTAGTGGGATTGCTGGGTCATACGGTAGTTCTATTTTTAGTTTTTTGAGGAACCTCTATACTGTTCTCCATAGTGGCTGTATCAATTTACATTCCCACCAACAGTGCAAGAGGGTTCCCTTTTCTCCACACCTCTCCAGCATTTGTTGTTTGTAAATTTTCTGATGATGCCCATTCTAACTGGTGTGAGGTGATACCTCATTGTAGTTTTGATTTGCATTTCTCTAATGATTAGTGATGTTGAGCATCCTTTCATGTGCTTCTTGGCCATCTGTATATCTTCTTTGGAGAAATGTCTATTTAGGTCTTCTGCCCATTTTTGGATTCGGTTGTTGTTTTTTTGATACTGAACTCCTAAATACCAATGTTTCAGGTGTCTCATAAAATATAGACTTATACATGTATACGTTTTTTTATAATGTAAAAATTATATTCGTGTCCCCAGATGTTTTTTAAAGTATAGTTAACTTACAATGTTGTGTTAGTTTCAAGTATACAGCAAAGTGATTCAGTTATACCTATATATGTATATCCTATATATAAATATAGGATATACATGTATGTGTTTTATACTAATTGCGTACATTAGTGGTTCTCAACACTTTTTTTTCAGTTTTAACATATGTAATGGACAATGTTAACAAGTTCCTTTCCCTTGGTTACACAGATTTTGCTGACACAAAGAAAGAAATAGCTGGGACCTCTGGATGTAATTCAGAGTTATAATTCACATTTTTATTCACACTTTCTTTATCCTTACGGACTTCCTTACTGGCAAGACTAAATAATAATAATAATTGCAACTTATTAGGATTTATATGATTCATAATCTCTCACATATTATCAGTACATAAGTAGCAGCTGCATTTCAAGGACATTTCCCACTTAGCTAATGAATTATAACTCAACCCCTTTCCTCCCATATCAGAAAGCACGTAAGAGAGAGAGTCTTGGGTATATCTTAATTTTTAACAAAAGGTAACTAACTCATTTATAAACTTTGGTACTCTTGTTAGTAACAAACGACCTATACCTGGGTTCACAACACATTTTTATCACAGGTGTGTAAGTGTGGCTTGACATTATTTTGGGGAACGGTTAGCCTGTTAAATGCAAACTAAAGTGTTTGTAAAGAAAAAATTCAATTTCATATGTTGTGTCTGCAGAGGGGAAAAAAAAAACATAGTAATTCTGGATCATTATAGAGCACGCATTTGGAGAACAGGGTCAGTGTATATTAATAATTTTTATTAATCTATCTCCCGAGGTCACAGCCTTCATTCTACCTATGGACCAAAGTTTAATGAAAATATGAAATGTTATTATAAAAGAAACAGCATAAGAAAATTCATCATCATGCAGATCCTATGCAGATTTTCAAAATCTCATTATGACCTTAATATGCAATTTCTAATGTTCCTTGTGCCTGGTGATATGATGGTGAGGGGGGAGCAGCAGGGAAGAAGTGGCTTAAAGTATTTAGGAGTCTGAGTTGATAGTAAAGCTCAGTATGAGTCAACAGTGGCAGGAGGCAATCAAAAACTCTCACACATTCTTTATTAGAAACATAATATTCAGAATGAGTTCCCTGCCTCATAGACTATGCCTAGATTAATATGTGCTATTTGGACCTCAACTTCTTGAATGGGATGTGAAAAAGAAGAGAAAATTAAAAGAAGAGTGACTGGGATGGGTTTGAAATCCTGTATAAAAGAACCGCCTTGGGCTTCCCTGGTGGCACAGTGGTGGAGTCTGCCTGCCGATGCAGGGGACACGAGTTCGTGCCCCAGTCCGGGAAGATCCCACATGTCGTGGAGCGGCTGGGCCCGTGAGCCATGGCCACTGAGCCTGTGCGTCTGGAGCCTGTGCTCCGCAACGGGAGAGGCCCGCGTACCGCAAAAAAACAAAACAAAACAAAACAAAAAAACCCCAAAAGAACTTCCTCGAGGACACGCTAGGTAAGATAAGCCAGTCACAAAAATTTTATGATTCCACTTCTATGAGGGTCTTAGGAGTCAAATTCATTGTGACAGGGACTCAGGGGAAGGTGGCATGTGGAGTTGCCATTGTATTTTATTTTATTTTTTGCCCACACTGCACGGCTTGTGGGATCTGAGTTCCCTGACCAGGAATTGAACCTGGGTCACGAAGTGAAAGCCCGGAATTCTAATCACTAGGCCACAGGGAACTCTGGAGCTGTCATTTTTATTGGGTATAGAGTTTCAGTTTTGTATGATGAAAAAGAGCTCTGGAGATTGGTTGCACAACAATGTGAATGTACTTAATACTATGGAACAGTTGACTTAAGAATAGTTAAGATGGTAAATGTTATGTTATGTGCCTTTTACCACAATTAAAAGCTTAAAAGAAAATCTGCTGAAAGAACAAAGATTGTTTAATCAGGAAAAGAGAAAGACTTGGGGTCAAAAGATAGAAGAGGTCAAATCTATTAATGAAGAGTCATTACACTACATGGGAAAAAAAAAAAAAGAAAACACAACTTATTCTTGTGACCTTAAGAAAAAGCCAGCACCAACTGGTACTAGCTACTGGGCTACAAATTTTAGCTCAACATACATAAGAACAATTCAACAGTCAGAATGTAGGACAGAAAGATAGAATAAATGATTGATACCTATGATTCATGATATTAGTGACCCTGAATAATTCATGCCCCAGGAACCAGTTAGGAGCAGTGATGTAGTATAAAGAGCATTGGGGAAGGAGTCAGATGATCTAAGTGTATGTAAGTCCACCTTTGTTACTAAATAGCTGTTACTATCTTAACATACTTTAATGTACCTTAATGTCCTTATCTGTAAATTAAGGTCTTGGAAAGGACTTCCAAGTCAAATGGCAACTGAGGTGGGCATTTAACTCCACACAACACCGATTTCTACTCAAATAATCAAAAGAGGAAAAAAAATTGTGTAGCTATGTCAGAAACGAGGAGATGTGGGGCAGATATAGTGCACATAGGTCAGACCAGAAGCAGACACCAAGATGCTATCTGCAACTCTTACCAGTGAGAGAGCATCTAAAGAGTAGAAAGGATCTTGGAGCATCATGTTACAAACCTGATTATCAATATAATTTAGAGGAGTCAGAAATCAATTCATGGCTGAGCCTGGGGAGAGATGAAAAACATCCCTTTGAATCACTTTGACACTGCAGAGCATCAACTGATCAGCTGTTCTAGACTGTGGTCTGACTTTGTCTCCTCTCTTTATTGAACCCCATTCAAAAGATAGTAAAGGATAAAAGTCCTCTAAGACTAGATGGAGGCCTTCAGCAGATGGGTTGTTTCAACATATTTCTAGAAGAGAAAAAGCAGATGGAATAGTGCTGACAAATGAGATAAAATTGTGGAAGCTGTAGTTTAGAGTTCAAACAAAGTAGGATTCAGGGAAGTAGAGAGATAATCAAGTCTCCAACTTAAGACCGAGAACACGTAAGACAAAGGACAGGAGAGGAGAGGGAGCAGACAATAGGGTGGGTGATTGCCGGTCTGTGTGCACCACAGAGAAGTTGATTCACTGCCCACTCTACTTCCCCATCCCACACTTGCAGGTAGAGTATAGGTAACTGGTATTTACCTCCAAGGGAAAAAAGTAAAAGCTGAGAAAATTCCTAGACAATTTTTTTTGAGATAGGATAACTAAGGTAGCTAGTGAGTGTGTTCGTGCCCTCCTGATTCTGACACTTGGCAATAATAGATTGCTCCCTCAGCACCCCCTTTGAAGACAAAAAAGGGAAGAAGTTCTTCTTCTCTTAGTTCTTCTCCATGTGGAGGAGAACTAAGACACAAGGAGGTTGCGCAACCAATAACAACTGCCTATCATGTGAGTGACCCATACTGAATGGTCCAACCCAGTCAAAGCTACAGATGTCTGCAGTCCCAGCTGATACCAGGTAGAACAGAACCATCCAGGCGAGTCCAATCAAGCCAGAGGTTCATGAAATATAACTTTTAAGCCACTAAGTCTTGTTATACAGTAATATATAACTGACACACACACCCTCCCATGTTAGATTGATGATAAATATACAATTTGTTTTCACCTGACTTAGACTTAAAATATTTGTTGTCTTTTTAAAATAATGACTCTTAAACTTGTTAAATCATCAGGAAAAGACAATTTCTCCTCATGAATCAAAAACTATGTCTTATCTTTAAGTCTATACTGTCTTGACCAGCCAATAACTTTGCCTGCCTGGATCAAGTACATCCATCAGCAAATTTCTTCCCTTGATAGAATAAACCCTGAATTTAGAAAGGCTAGTATGGTGTTAAAAGACTCTTAAATTATAATTTCTTATATCTATAAAGGACCTAACAATTTACACTCACATTATTACTTGATGTGCAAAGCAACCCCATGGGATAGCCAAAGATGATTATTCTTGTGGTACAGGTCAAAAAAAGGAGACTGTGAAAAGCCTTGTCCGAGTTGACAGTTAGTAAATGGTGCAGTGGGGACTCAACCCAGGACATGCCTGGTTTAATGCACTTGCTACTGTATCATGCTGTTTCCAACCACACAATATACTTTAACTTGAGGGATTGATAGCAGAACCTACAACTGTTGACTTAAAAAGGAAAGTGTACATTTATTTTATGTTGTATTAGAAATTACAGAATATTGTAAAGGACAGGGACATAACGTGTGGTTATTGTCAAGAAGAGCCTTTGCAAAAACAGCACCTCAGCAGAACATATATTTCCTCCCCATGTGTCTTCTGATTCACATCTGCTTAGCTTACTCAGAAAAAATAAATTTTTTACTACCACCCTTTCTGAGGAAGCAATCTTGCTACAAAAGAGCAAAATGCATGCTATTCTGTACTCATAAATCAAAAATATAGCTGGCTAAATTCTGATTTCAGAGTCACCATTGTTGGCAATGATATATAAACCAGAAGAAACTTTCTGTTAAAAAAAATGGTTTCAGTGCTATGTTCTTAATATATAAAATAAATACAAATATTTGGCAAAATGTTATATTTGAACCCTGTTTCAGAAATACTTGAATTTGTCCTGATAGAGGCAGAAATTCTTGACACCTTAATTTCTGGATGTGAGAGTGCACTCTGATGTAAGAGTGGCAGTTGCAGATCTTATTATCAAGAGATGGTGATTTAATTTCATAAATCCTTGACTTTTGTGTGGCAGAAATATGTAGCAAAGCTCCAAGAAATTGAGAAACACTGTACTGGCCCAATCATGCCTAGCAGTGATTTGAAATTAGGTAAAGCAGACTCCTTCAAGCCAGAGAGAGTATATCGACATAAATAACAGGAGATTCTGTGTGATTGCATCAGCTCTTATCTTTACAATGGCAAACACCAAGCAGCTGAAGCCAGCAAACTCCATCAATGCCGCAATGAAATGGGCTTGACTCATAACTGCAGGACACAAATATGCCTATCTTCCTCCAAGGGTGATGACGACTCTTAAACACTAAAGGCTCAGTTCTGGATTTTCTGGTAAGATCCCAAGACAGCCTAGCACTTAAATATTTCTCTAATTTTTTTAATGTTTCTTTTTCACTAGATGGGACAAATTTTGCCTCTTTTCTGCATTCTTTTGTTACTAGTACAATTTTGCCTAACAAGCAAGAATCTTCTCTGAAATAGCCTATCTTATGAAAGGGTAAAAATGAACTTTATTGGACCAGAGGCAAAAGAAATGTATACAGGTCACTGTCCTCTCTCAAATGCAGGCATATTAAAATCACATTACCTTCATATTTTAAAGCACATCAGGGAAAAAAATCATAGTTATCTTTTTCAGCCAGGCTGTTTCCCAGCATTACTATATGAGAAATTCACCATTAACAGTGAACCTGGGCATTATTCTTCATGGGTTATATTTCTATCTGTTCCATGCATCTTGCATTGGCACTCTTGAAGATTCCTTTATTTAACCCATTACATATATGGCTAAAGAAATGTGTGTACCTGCTGTTTATCATCTTAGCTATTAAATATTGCCAATTGAATTATTTGAGTGAAACTCAGTATCATTAAAATTATTACCCTGTTTTATAGTTACGATTTCCTTGTTTTAAATCAACCTCAGAAATGTGCTTGGCACAACTGTATCTGCATTTACCCTCAGATGAACTTAAGCCTCGTCAAACGAAAAGACACCAAAATGTCATCTAAATATAATCTGATCATGTATCCACGGTTAAATTAACCTTTGATTATATAATTGCTTGAGCAATGGAGCCTCAGCATTGAAAGTCTTTATTTTTCATTACAGATCAATAAGGCTAGTGAAATCAACCATTTGCAGGGCAAATGTCAATCCACTGGACCATGTTAGTAAGGAGACCTCCAATGTGAAAATGTCACTCTAGAAAAGAATACAGTGTGCAGTGGGCTGATGACAAATGGGCCCCTTCTGATGGCTGCAAAGCCCCAAGCCAACCATGTGGCGTCTATCACCACAGACCACCTCTTGTCCTTTAGAGCAAAGATGATGCTATCAGTTCATGATCTACTGAGTGGATGTTTTGTGGTTTGGGTTTGCTTTCCCCATGGGAGAGAAGATAGGTTGAAAAAAATCTACATTCATTACTGTCTGGACTACACTCATTTATGAGGCTGGCCAAGGACAGATGATAAGGGGACAGGTAATTAATCTCTGTGGAGTTCAAGCCCAATACAGAGGCTTTGTGATAACTCTGCCTAACCAATTAAGGTAACTTCTTAATATGTGAATGTGACCTTTATATATACATAAAATGGCATCTGTACACCATTCTTTTGCAAGGGTCAAGCTCATTTTTTTCTGTCTTAATATTTTAATGTTTGTAGCAGGAACAACCTTTCATTCCCTCTCTAACTTATTTCCCCCGGCTTCTATGAGGTGTTGCTGCTCCTTACGTTTGCTGCTGGCTATAGCTGCTACTGCTCCAACTCTTCCCTAGTTTTGTGGTAGTTTGTTCTTTCTGCTATGGCTTCTGGTACATAACACACACATGTAATCGCCATGTATAAATAAACATGCACACTCACATACCTATATTGGTTAGCTCCTGCTTCATTGCTAACAGTTCCGTTTTCTTTTGTTGTTGTTAAGGGTCGACACTTTGCAGGTGGGGTGATCATGTGACTTTCTGATCAATGAGACAGAAGAAGCAGATTTTAGGGGTGGTTGACAGAGCTGGTAGCTCTCCGGCTCTCTCCTTCCAGTCTAAAATGCAGATGAGATGGCCAAAGCTATAGTGAACGCCTTTAACAATGCTGTAAGGTGGAGAATGGGACCCACTGTACCAGCCTTGGACCACTTGCCTCTAGATTTTTTTGTTACATAAGATAAAAAGAATTCCCTGCCTCATTTAGACCGCTGCCTTTCAGATCCATGTGACTGATCTATTCCTAAGACAGATTCCATGTATAATTATTACTCTATTCATGCCAAGCACTTTATATGTATTAATTTAATCTTCATGACCCTTCAAGACATTTTTGTCCCCATTTTACAGATGATGAAACTGAGTGTCAGACATGAATCATTTAACTTTATAATTTAAAGTTAGTCCATTATTAACTACTACACTATGTCCTCTTTCACACTGCTTTTCCGAGTTCATTCTCTTTAGAGTTGTTGCTTCAGTGAGCTTAGGGACTGATTCTTTGCACTAAAAACTCTTCTGGAGCTACATGTGGGTTCCAAGATGCTGTGGAGGGCTAAGGTAGTAAATAGTTCACGCCCTTGAGTGAGATTATCTGGATTCAAGTCTCAGCAGGACTAAAGCTATCTGTATGGCTTTGGCCAAAGTACTTAAACTTTCAAAGCCTGTTTTCTTATCTTTAAAATGGGACAAAAATTGTACCAAGGAAATGAAAGCCATTATGAATTATTTAACACTTGTAAACCAATGAAAATGATGTCTAATCATGGTAGGCATACAACAAGAAAGCATTCACTGCTTTGATTACTCTATAGTCCTGACTTTTAAGGAGCTTATACAAATGAGGTCATGGTTTCTTTAGTAAGAGCCGAAAGACCACTGACTTTCACCAGTAACTGGAAGTAAAAGTTTTGGTAATTTTCTGATAGCTACACTGAGTCAATGTTGAAGTAAAACCCAAATTCTGGAGAGAAAAAAAGAGAGAAAGAAAAAAAGCTAATAATTCATAAGGCAAAAAAACCCCAAAAAGTAGTGTTTTATTTACGGAAGTGGGTGAACCTCTGATGGCTTTATAAAAGTAGACAATTCCAAGAATCCTGTGGAACCTTGTTTCCTCTTGGATGACAAAGCTAGAAAATCACTGGGGAGCATGGAAACAGACTTTTTGAGACTGAATGCCATTGAACAGTCAATGAGAGGTAAAAATACAGAGAAAGCAGGAGAATGGTGATATGGGGGGAATGGAAGTCTAGCTGAAGCCAAAAAAAAAAAAAAAGTAAACCAAAGACAATGCAATCAGTCTTCTGTTCAAGATGTAGATGTAGGGCAGAGGTAGAGGCAGAGACCTTTCTATTAAGGAAGAATGTATTTAAAATATCTGGTGGTAGAACTGGCAATAAGAAAATGCTCAAATATAAGGTGCAGAAAAATGGGGGAAAAAAAAAAAAAACCCTTAGGTCCAATTCCGTATGTAGCCTTTTAGTTTATACGTGAGGTAACATTTTAAACAAGACAACTGAAGCAACATGCTATATTTAGTGATCCTTAGAGCACCTATAAATGGAAATGATTTATAATGGAACAAAATTTTGGAAAAGGTTCAAAACAAGAGAAGAAAATGGCTCAGGATCAAGATTCTAATTCACAATTTCCTGAAACTCAACACAAGTTGACAGTGTTACTAAGGATGATCCCATCAAGGACGTGTTGAACTCTGAATTTTTTTGTTGTTGTTGTTCTATGGATTCCTTTCCTTCAAAAACTATTATATAATATGAAGATATTCTCCAGAGATAACAACCTGAATATGATATTTCTATGGATTATTTACCACTCATAGCAGGGTAAGAGGTTTATTGCCCTAAACTCCCACAATGTACAGACAGATTGAGAATTGAATGACTATATTTTCTTACAGATGAAAAGCCACAAAACCACAAGCTTACCTTTGAATGAAGAGGTATAGCTTACCTGCCAATTCTTAAGAAATTATAGTGTAATTTGTGTATTTATTAAAGCAATTATTATGTATGCTTCATTTTGTTTATTCTTTCTTCCTCTTTCCTCAACCATAGTTCTAGGAGATTGATAGACTTTCTACTTGGTATTCCACCCTCCAAAATGTCCAACTGGTCATCATCAATTGGCCTTATCTTTTTGTGTCATCATTACCTGATAGCTTTCTCTTCTTATGCCCTTTTAAAATCCACATCACCTCCCCTACATCTAGATGACTTTCATTTCATTTCAGCAGATCTCCTGTGAATACTGCCTTTACTTTTAGGCTCTAAGATTTATAAATCTCAATAGTACTACCTAAAGAAAAACATGCCTGGTCAGGAAACATTAGGTGGGAAGGCTTGCTGCTAAAAAGATTAACCATGAATATCATGATAGTTTGTATACAGAATACTACAGATGGAATCAGTGGGCTTTTCTGGGCAAAGAATGATTCAGCCATTTAAAATCACCATTCAAGGGCTTCCCTGGTGGCGCAGTGGTTGAGAGTCCGCCTGCCAATGCAGGGGACACAGGTTCGTGCCCCGGTCCGGGAAGATCCCACGTGCCGTGGAGCGGCTGGGCCCGTGAGCCATGGCCGCTGAGCCTGCGCGTCTGGAGCCTGTGCTCCGCAACGGGAGAGGCCACAACAGTGAGAGGCCCGCGTACCGCAAAAAAAAAAAAAAAAAAGAAATCACCATTCAAGGGCCCAAATCTCATTTGGAACTGTTTAACTAAGTTCAGTTAGCAAGTTGCTCCAAGCCCCACATGACTAGCCTGCCTTATTTTGTCAAACGTTACTCTAAGAGGGCCAGAGAACACCATTTTAAACAAACTATGTCCAGTTATTTCCAAATGACAAAGTAGTCCAAAGCACCGTTTTATTAACTATATATAAAAGGTAAAAATTTCTGGTTTTCAGAAGAATGAGTACAGATGTTAAAGGCATTGTTCCATTGCTTGCCCCTTTCTCTGCCTGGAAACCACACTGCAAAACCCAATATACGATGGATGAAAACAGTATACAGTAGATGAAAATGACTTCATAGGTGGGAGGAAGGTCAAACCCCAGTGCCTGCAGAGGGAACACAGATGAGGAGAAAGAAGTTGACTCACCCCTTAAAACCCCACTCTGAGGGAAAACCATTACCACCTAAGAATTATTTACTAAGCCAAATGTCAGTGGTGATGGGAGAATAAAAACATTTTTCAGACAAAATACTTAGAGATTGTATTGCTTCTCATGAAGCTACTGGAGGATATCCTCCATCAAAATACCGGTGTAAAGCAGAAAACAGGGATCCCAACAGAGAAGAGAAGCAGAGGTTTCCAGGACCTGGGAGAGAACAGAAGTCGCAGGATGAAAGCTATGCAGCAGATATTACCAGTGAGCAGTCCACACCGGAGAGGGGAAACCAGAGGGCTTAGGAGGGGAGTGTCCAGAAAAACACTGAAACCAGTCTATTACCCAAACAGGTTCATCTTGGAGAAAAATTATATTGTGAGACCTTTCTCAAAGATGTCAGGAAGTAGTGGAAGATGTAGACATAGGTTCAAACATTTGAACGTAAATTTAAAAACTAACAAAAATTCAAGAAAAACAAAAAGGTTTGCAGAAAGGAAATGCAATCATTGCAAATAACTTGAAAGAGCAGGGAATATTTCCACAGTCATCACGGTGAAAACCCTGAAGAGAGATTTAAGTCACTTATTAGGAAGATTTGGAGAGGAAAGGAGACAGAATCTCAGACTGCCAAGATGACAATGTACCATAAGAGGAAATCAGTAGGTGTCTAGAATGGATGAATCAAGAGAATTCAGGGCACACATACATACTAATGGAGAAGGCAAATACCAAAGTAAACTGCTGAAAGGGTGCAAAATGATTGTTTCTGGGGAGAGACTGAGAGAGAGATTCAGGAGACTGATGTTTTTTCATCTAAATCTTTAAGTATTATTTGACTTTTTAAACTATGTACACAAATTACTTTGCTACAAAATGGAAATTATTTTAAATGCCAACAATCCATATAAAAAGCCTTTCTTACATTAAAAAAAAAAACCCTTCTTAATGACTACATCTGAATTCATAGAAAACCAGCATGAATATTAAAAACATGCATTTTTTTGGAAAAAAGGTAGATGACATAATCTGGATAGCTTTAACTACTGTTTAAATTATCTTGAGATTAAATGTGACAACTTAGCAAATTAAACACTAAAAAACCCTCATTTCCTATTCATGGCTTCAGCAAGCTACATTTCCTATTTCTGACTTGACTTTCTAATTAAAAAAAAAAACCTAATAACATATTGATAAAATGTCATTCTTAGAAATATCACTCAAGGGAAATCAAAAAATGTTTTACGGTGAATATTAATTCATCTGGTCCTAAGAATGAGTCCTAGAAATCTTTTCAAAGCATACCTGTCTATCCAGAGCAAACGCTGGTTGGTCCTTCTGCCAAGTCAGTCACGTATGGCTGTGTGTGAGGAAGTCTTCTTGATGCCCCAACATAGAAATGCCCACTAGGGTACAGGTCTCCACCAAGGCATTCTTCCTGCACAGGTGACAGGCGCCAGCCTTGTCAGAAACAATACCACCTGTGCAGTCATCTCTCTACTTCCTGGCTCTCCTGCTGGAGTGTAAGCCCCTCGAGGGCTATGGCCATGTCTTATTCACCTTCATTGCTCCAAGTGAGCAACAAAGCCTGATATCCAGCAGTTTCCACATAAATATTTGATGAATCAATGTACAAAGTAGTGAGGGAATCAGTATGACTCTTGTTCAACCTCCTTTGAAAATGTAAATCAGATCTATATTTTTCAAATGGAAAAGGATAAAATGCTATGTGTAATTACTAGTGAACCTTTGCATAGCACTTGAAGAGGATACTTACTGAAAAAGTCAATTGCCTGCCCTTTGTGCTTCTGTCATATCTGCAAAAAAAAAAGTCAATGAAAAATAGCTTCACACTTCATTTACTTTTCACAATGTATTAATTACTTTTTAAAATAAACATGAGGGCTTCCCTGGTGGCGCAGTGGCTGAGAGTCTGCCTGCCGATGCAGGGGACACGGGTTCGTGCCCCGGTCAGGGAAGATCCCACATGCCACGGAGTGGCTGGGCCCGTGAGCCATGGCCGCTGAGCCTGCGCGTCCGGAGCCTGTGCTCTGCAACGGGAGAGGCCACAACAGTGAGAGGCTCACGTACGGCAAAAAATAAAATAAAATAAAATAAAATAAACATGATACTTACGAATCATTACTTCCACAGCCCAGAAAAATAATATGAATTTACCACCAGGTATCAGAACTCCAGCACACACAGAAAAAAGAAATGATTATTATAGTGAGAATGATGATTTTAAGGCACATGCATCAACCACTTCTATAGCAAAAGCCGCATACCTTAGCTTTAGAAATGCATGTCTTGAGGAATCAGATATATTACATACACAATATAGAGTTACATCTAGTCAAATACACACATGCACATTTTGCATTGCAATAGGTGCATGAATCAGAATACAATCTCTAAATGGTGTGACCACATCACAAATAAATTTCCAACAATAAATAGTACCAAAGATGTAACTTGCACTGTGGGAAGTGCAGGCATTAAAATCACCTAGAGAGCTTTTTCAAACCATGTTCCTCCTTCCCAATTTCTCCCTGTCTTTGAGCTTTTATTCCCCTTCAACCCTCAACTAGGAGGGCATGGCCTCCCACTTGAGAATCACTTCTGTACTGAGCCACAATTAGTGACTGGAATAGGTCCTATAATTCCCGTATGCTGTGGGGAAAGCAATGCACATATAAAGATTCCTTAAATTTTTCAAGCATGGCTCAGTTTAGTGATGGTAAATACATCCAAACTGATAAACCAACTTGACCAGTTGGTTGTGGCTGCCTGAAGTAAGAGTTGCGAAAGATTTTAAGGCCCTTTTTGGTCTCAAAAACAGAAGTAATGATTAGTAACGTCTGCTGAGGTAGAGGCAGGTGGGGGTCACAGCATGCAGGGGATGGATGCCATCTACTCTTCTAGATGCTCTACATCAGCTTAATAAGTTCTTTTAAGTAGAAGTCAGATTATAGGCCCTATAACAGCGAGTGCTTTGGATTTCTTAAAGAAGCAATGTACCCTGGTAGGTGACATGGCATAAATAGAAAAATACATGCTTTTAATCTGGGCCCAGCCAATAACGAGGTATGTGATCTAAAGGTCTCCAGGCCCGTTTCCTCATCTTAACACAAGAGCTCCTCACTGGCAAGATGACCCGTAAGATCTCTACCAAACAGCCTAAAATTCCTTTTCTGCTTCTTTTTCTAATTAGCTTCTAACCCATAAGAGCAGGAGTGTTCTGAACCTTACATGTAAAGCCTCATCAACTCAAGAAAATCATAGCAATCAACGAAGGCTCATTTTCTAATTTTTATATTTTAAGCGTAACTATAGGTCTTAATTTAAATATGTAGGCTGTGCACTGCATTTTATAGAGATGGTAATGGTAGATACTGACTTGGCTTCACATTTTAAAGAAAATCTCTCCCTTCCCCCAGGACCAAAATGTATTTTAAAGATGTTTATACAGCTTTATCTGTAATGGAAATAACCCAAATATTCAATAGCACAGATTTGATAAATTATAGTACATGTTGTTGATAGGTTACTATACAACTACAGGAAATTACATTTAGGAATATTTAATTACATGGAAAAATATGGGAAGTATTTTCAGGGTTTAAATCCTTAGTTATAAAAGCTATATGTGTGTGTGCTTGCATAGAAGAAAAGATAAGAATGTTAATAGTTGTTATTCTGAGTTGTGGATTAACTCAATATTTCCAAGGCCCAAGTAAGTGAATAAAGTGGAAGCGGGATAAGACAGTAAGGAGTGATGGGGACTGTGGAAAACTGAAGCATACATGACCTTTCAATGGCATTAAATCTATTTTTTTAAATTATGAAAGCCAAAAACCAATTTGTCAGTTTATGGTCCCTGAATTTGGCTATGATTTTCTTCCTTGTGTTTTTGTATGTTGCAAATTTTCTACAGTAGCTATGTAATACTCCTGTAAGAAGAGTTATTAAAAAACTTGAAGGTAGCCACATTGGTAAAATTTAGAAAAAGATCTATATATTTCACTGATGGAAGAACATTTTGGCAATATTATTTTAGCCAGCAGGCAATGGGGAGTGGTTTTGAAAATTTTGTAGTATTAATAATGAAAATATGAGTTTCACAAGTTATAAACCAAAGGCAGCAAAAAATCAACCTTTTTTTTTTTTTTAAAGAGATGTGTAAAGTAAGTCTATCCCAAAGTCATACAGAAGGGTTGAAGTGCCCCAAAGGGATTGTGACACAATGTTGACAGGAGAAGTTTGGCCAGCGTCTTCTAAGGGGCATATATTAAGTATGGAAGGCAAGTAGTCTTGGTACCCAAAGTACATGCATTCAGGGTATGAAAGCCAAACAAAATCTTACCTGAATGGGTAGGAGAGGCTACATAGCTGGGGAAACTTCACTCATAGCTGGGGAGAGAAGTCAGATGTGAGAAATTAGCCAGACAAGCCAGGTCCTGGATGTTGTTAAGGCTAATGTCAGTAAAGTGAAGATAGGACAGCCAGCAGTTGAGCTGGGGATGGGGACAATGGCCAGGACGATTCAGGACCGAGATGAGCTGTGCTCCCCAAAGCCACTTTTCAAGAGTGGCTTTTAAAGATGTCTCTGATCCATCTCGCTCACATAGGAATGAAAGGTGATCCTGTGAGTGTCTACAAGGTGCTCAGTGCTTTCATCCACCTTGACATCCAAGTGAGACAGACAGTATTATCCCAACTTTATAACTGTATACACAGGTTAACTAAACTAGTAAAGACATGGTAAACAAACCCAAGTCCAGTTGACTTCAAACCTTGTGCAGGAGGCATGCCCTTCCTGGGTCTTTAATCCAATCTTCAAGCCTGATGTGAGGCTCACTGACCTTCTCAGAGTGGCTTGCACAGGCAAACTGGAGCACTGGGACCAAAGGGATCCTTATAAGTGCTGGGGTGTTAATCGCAAACCCTTTAAACCAGGTCAGAGTCAGAAAAGTTTAGGGTTTTCCTCACTTCTCCCATATCACCATTCTAATAGAAACTTCCAGGTATAGAAAGGTGCACTCAGAGCCTTAGAAAGCTACACAAATAATCAACAATCCCTAATTCATAAGAGTATGCAGCTAAGTAGCCAAACATAATACATATCAGTTGACTGGGAAAAAAAATTAGAACTGCTTAGTTTTCATTTATTAGTTGCTTTGATGTGCATATTCTTGAAAAGGGCTGACTTATAAAGATATACATTAAGTTCACAATTTGTAGTTCACTCCGTCTTCAAATAAAATAGTGGCTTATCGTTATCAAATAAAACATTATTTCCTGCCACATTTAGAGAATAGACATTTGTGAGTATGATGAGGTACACAAACCTTTAGAACATCATTGACTCTTTTTTCTACCCCAACTCATGGAGGCAGTAAGAGCTAACGTGTAATGTGGTCTCCCTCTCTGCATCTTATTTCCACAGGAAACATCAAACCTTCCAAAACACAATCTTCATCTATGCAGAGGTCACTTAACTGCTGAATTCACAAAGAAGGCTTAAAAGAAATCAAGAAAGATGAAATAAATGATAAGTCTTACTTATGAAAATTTAAGTATCTAACTCTTAGGTGAATCATTAAAACTCTCACACATTGTTTATTTATCCTTATTTCATCCATAATTCTAATATGCTTCCTATCTGGTTTCCATTTCCCAGAAAGTCAAAAGAAAAAAAAAAATAACAAATTAGATAGGGTAATGTATTCATGGAAATAGGTAAGTAGCTATAAAGTAGCAGCTGTCAAGGGGAAAACTGCAAAATACAGGTAGAACTAGAACTAGAAAAAAGCCATGTGTAACACTGTAGAAAAGCTCCCAACCCTCTGACTTCAGTAGAACCATAAGACTCTGACAGAGGTGATTCAAGATGGCAGCATAGGAAGAGGCTGAACTTACCTCCTCCCACAAACACGACAAATACAAAACTACATTTGGATCAATTCCTTCTGAATAGAACCTGAGAACTAACTGAATACTTGCTCCACAAGAAAAGATAAAAGGACATTGAGATGGGTAGGAGTGGCAGAGAAACGCTCTTGCCAAAAATCCCACCCACACCTGGTGGCACACAATAAGAAGGGATTTCACCAGGCAGGAGCTTCTCCTGGAGGAGCGTGGGGTTGGGGCCCCACAGCAGGCACCCCAGCCCCTAGGATCTATACCAGAGAGACCAGCCTCAAAAAGGTCTGGCTTAGAAAAGGTCCCAAAGTGCTATAAGAAACTAAGACTTCCCTCTTAAATGGCACACATGTGGTCTCTCTAGAATCAAGACCCAGCTAAATAACACCGGTTTGAAAAGTGCTAAGACTGTGTGAAAGAGAGATATTTGCAAATCTGAAAGCATCAGCTGGAGGGGCTGGGATGGTGGAAACACTACCCAGAGATTGAGCTGCTGGGAGAGGCCATTGGTGCACTCCCCACCTAACCTGCTAGCACAGGTGGGCCAACCCGCCCAACGGAACTACTCAGAAAGCAGACTGAAACACAACCCATCTTCCTTGTGAAAAGCCTGTTTACACTGTTGGTGGGAACGTAATTCATGCAGCCACTATGGAAAACAATATGGAGGTTCCTCAAAAAGTTAAAAATAGAACTACCATATGATCCAGCAATCCTACTTCTGGGTATTTATCTGAAGAAAACAAAAACTCTAACTTGAAAAGATATATGCACCCCAATGTTCACTGCAGCATTATTTACAATAGCCAAGATACAGAAACAACCTAAGAGCCCATCAAGAGAAAGTGGAAAAAGATGTGACTTATATGTACAATGTTTATATACAATATCAACAAATTCAGCCATAAAAAAGAATGAAATCTTGCCATTTGCGACAACATGGAGGGACATAAAGTCATGGGGATGTAATGCGAAGCATAGGAAATATAGTCAATAATATTGTAATAACGTTGTGTGGTGATAAATGGTAACTAGTTAACAAGGTGACCATTTTGAAATGTATATAAAATATTGAATCACTATGACGCACATATGAGACTGATACAGTACTATGTCTATTACATTTCAGTTTAAAAAAAATGAACCACAAGGAATCACTGTGTAATAAATGAGTCTTTATGATGATTCCAAACTACCAAGGTTACACTGCATTCAAAAAAGTTTAAGTAATAAAGTACCTAATATACTTTAGAAATACAGTGCTCAAAAAGACAAGCTTTTGTCAGCTGAAAGATTTCCTCACAAGTCTTGCAGAGGCTCGTTCTTCAACAGTGCAGAGTGAGTCAGCTCTATAGAAGAAACAGAGATGTGGAAGCACAAAGAACTTTAGTGATTTATGGTAAATAAAAAGGAAGCTTGAATCTATGACTGAAAAATGAAAATAATTACAAGTATATCTATACAGAAAATACAAGTTTCAAGAGCTTAACATCAATTAACTGCTGCCAAAATAAGTATTTAAAGAAACCAAAAACAAAACTGCTTAATAGTGGGACACAAAATACAACAAAGAGGGAGGAGGACAAACCAAGAAAGTGAATGAAGGAAAGCGAGTAGCAACTCCCCAAAGTGTTTTTACAAACGGGGATTCAGATCAGAGGAACAAAACACACAACTGTCTAGGAATATGACCAATGAGGCAATAGAAAGTGACTAAAAGTCAGTTATAAATCAAAAATGACAACCAAAATCCCAGAGTCTTAAATTATTTAATCCAGACATTATCTAACCCCTCAGATTTGCTTGGTGCTATGTTGTTTATCATTGTCCATTTGAATGAAATGTGGAGCAAACACAATACTGGTTGGAGAGAATGTTTCAGAGCTAATTCACCCTTGAAGGTCAGGGTCAGCAGTATTATTGTGTTCACATAATTTATTTCTTCATATAGAAAAATAACATGTCGAAGAAGGGATTAAAGTAAATTTTATTTTGAAATAATCAGCTGAATCTCAAACATCAAATAAATGGATCTTGAAATATTCATGAACTTCAGAATCTCAGTATTCTAATCTAGTGGTTACCAAACTATTCCCTTTGGCCCCAAAGGGACCAAACTGGCAAGTCTCAACAGTAACACCCTTTCCATGCCTTTAATATTAAAGTACATTAAATTTCTAGAAAGACTTATTAAAGAATTCTACTTCTTAGAAAATGTTTTAAAATGATCTAATCTACCTTATTGATTCACAAATAAGAACACTCAGACCAGAGTAACCTTCCCAGGTCTCCCCATTCTCAGGTGACGTCCTGTCTACTATTCTGCAGCCTTGATGGTCCTGGTATTATGAATAAGTTCTTTTTACTACTACCATTAAACTTACTGTCATAGCCTTTTGTATCACCTGGACAAAAATCTGTTCTAAATCAAGTAATCACCAACTTCTGCCTCCCCAGCAATCCAAAAATGAAAGACAATTTATAAAGAAAGAAATTAAGACCTACAGAAAAATTATTTTAGCAATACGTAAGGTCTACCAGAAAGACAGCTCCCTAATTTATTTACACTTGACTAACAATGTCTCTAAAATGTGTTAGAGAAAATGTTCTACACACACATTATATATATATTATTAACACAGTTATAAGTTGATTAACAATAAGCAAATATATACAATAAAAATATATATCATGAGTCCAATGTTGACTTTCACCACCAGAGAACAGTAATGTTGAGATTCAAATCATGATTTCCTGATTAAGAGACAAGATTTTTTAAAAAAGGGAACAAAAATGTAGGAACAAGTAAATTATAAGTAGCAAAATAAATACAACTGTAGACAGGAGAAGAATTTAACACCTATGGTGGCAAATTTAGACCAGGTAATCTATTTTCATTATAACAAAGCCAGAATAAATTATTTGACAATATTATTTGCTTACTAAACGAAGGCAAGTATTTTTGCTGGTGGCAGGTGTGGATTTTTTTCATCAAGGAACATTAAAAGGGTGAGACATAATGATACCACTTGTATGTTTAACCAACAGTTCTGATCCCCTCTCATTAATCTTTGACAGCTGATAATGTGAATAGAAAGACATGATGAATCACCACATATGCCAGTTTTAAAAAGAAAAATCCCTTAAAGCAATCTCCGCATCTAAATGGTAAACATAGAATGAATTTATAGTCTGGCAATTTGTTTTTTTTTAATTCAGGGGAAAAAAATGTATGAATGAGTCTATCTATTTGTAAAAATGTGAATGATCAAAACAGTGCAGTCACTGGGCTCTCACACTGTAAGTTCAAGTTGAAATGTACATCTGGTATAGGATTCAGCTGTCAAGAGGGAGCAACTCAAAGGACATCACACAATCTATAAACCAGCTGGAAGAAGCCATCCAGACTTTGCCCTGCCTAACTCTCTCTGGGCGATGATTAGACAAATCCTCATAGATGATATACTGTGTGCAGAAGTGCTGATCAGAATCAGGTTTGGCATGGTACGCGACTGTATTGATGGTTTGAGTCACGTCACTGTCTGGCTTGGGCTTTCTACTGAGGATCTGTCCCCCAGCTGCAGTGACAAGCTTAATAAGGTTGTCCTTTGGATGGTGTTTGAAGCTTCCCGCAAAATAGAAATAGCATCCATCAAACAGCTTTGGCAACTGAAAAAACAAAAAAAAAAGCTCATTAAAAGCAGACCAAAATATTTTAAAACACTGCATATGAATAGGGAAATAAAAAAAAAAGTCACAAGCAGTTAAGAAGCTACTTAATGAGGTGCTAGGACAAGTTGTATTTCAAATAAACCATTTAGGTAAAAAAAAAATACTCATGCAAATAAAGGTTTCCTATACAATTTTTTCCTTAAGACTCGTGCTTTTCACTGTTCTCACATTTTAGGTGTGCTCTGTGTGTGTGTCTGTGTGTGTGGTATACATCTACATAAAACCTGTTCATCAAGCATCTTATATCAGAATATTTATTCCTATTTCGTGGGACTTAAAGCCCCAAGAATTCCTTCCTAGGGTATCTGAAACATGCCTCACGGATACCAAGCCAAACTTAATTGTAAGAGTAACAGCTTTTCTATGGAGTTTTCCAATTCTGCCCATCCATATTTAGGTTCCTATATACTACCAATCTAAGGTCCCCAGAGCAGTGACGTGGGAGTGTGGCCTCCAGGATTCTAGAGATGTTTTCCTTAGAACACAATACATTATAAGGCCATGGCTAGGGATCCAATTAGATATGAAACACACTTCTGTGAGCTTTACGGAAAAAGTTTCACAAGTCCCTTCTACAAAAACTTTTCTTTGGCATTTTTAATATACCTATATGTCAACAGGGTAATGGAATTTTATCCATTAAAACTACAATATGTGGTAATAAAGACATGGTTAACTAAATCCGAGCAGTAGCTCTAAGTCTTCTCTCAAGCTACTTCCTATATCTGAGACTCACCTCAGATTCTGAAAGGTTTATGGAATGTTCAAGATGCCCAAAATCTAGTAACAGTATGAAATTATTACCTTCTGTTTTTTACTGCTCATTGTGATCATCTCTCAGAATCAAGTGCTTGAAATAAGCACAATTAAAATTTTAATCAGTCACCTGTACTTGTTGAAAGGGCAGGAGAAGTTTTGCCTGATGGTAATAATAGTATTAAGTTATAATAAGAACAATAAAAGTAGTATCAAAAGGAAAATACCAGCTGTTCTCTGTTGAGCCTGCTTCTATGTGGTCCTTCAGGAATTTCATACTTTTCTTCCTGTTCACATTCTCTTCTTTGTAGACATACTTTCACCCCTGGGGAAAAAACGAGGATAAAAGCAAAATAAATATCAAGTGAGCATTGCTTCTTTCACATTGAAATTATGCCATTTACCTAAGTGATTTTTCTTCTTCATGGTTAAAAATTGTTCTGAAACAGAAAAAGAAACCTTACTTATGCCAAAACAAAATGTAATAAAACTGGTTTTCCATATAAAGAAAATGTAAGAAATCTTTCCTTCAGAGAACTGAGCAATGAAGTAGTACTGAATACAAATTTTAGTTTTCTTTCTGAAAAACCTAAATCAGTATATTATTTCATGTACAAGAATAAAAATCTAAATTTTAATTTATAACTATTATCAAAATTAAAGTAATAAAAAGTTCCTCATTTAGTTCAGCCCACAATGATCTGACCCTGAGGTCTTATCACCTGCCCCACTCATTCTGGCAGTCCTATGCCTAACCTCCTGTTAGACTGTAAGTGATCTGACATTAAGGAAAGTACTTGAGTCCAGAACACCTCGCTTATTAAGCTGGTCAAATAACAGGGGCTCTACAGCTCTTGTTAAAATAAACAGTAAAGCAGAGTCTGGGACATGTTTGGAATTGACAGGTACCCACTGAAGTCACCAGTCTAGAGATGACTTGGTGACTGACTGAATGACTGAATACATCTATCTTGCCAAAAGCAGAGCTTTGTCAAGGGACTGAATTTTTTCTTAACTTGGGACTATTAATGCATATTCCAGTTGAACACTCAACCCTGGCATATCTATAATTCCCTATCATGTGATTCTTAATTTTTTGCTAGTTTTGCCTGTGTTTTAGTCCCCAGTGTTTTCAATACAAGGAACATATTTAGCTAAGTTTGTTACGCTGAATTCTACTCTTCTCACTAACTTATCATAAATATGATGGTTTTTATAAAAAATTGTTGGTTTTTTGCATGTAGTAAAAATTATATTTTAAAAATAGAATTTTTAATAACTATTCACAGGGTATAAAAAAACTATCTTTCCGGGGCTTCCCTGGTGGCGCAGTGGTTGAGAGTCTGCCTGCTAATGCAGGGGACGTGGGTTCGAGCCCTGGTCTGGGAGGATCCCACATGCCGCAGAGCGACTGGGCCCGTGAGCCACAACTACTGAGCCTGCGCGTCTGGAGCCTGTGCTCCGTGGCGGGAGAGGCCGCGATGGTGAGAGGCCCGCGCACCGCGATGAAGAGTGGCCCCCGCTTGCCACAGCTAGAGAAAGCCCTCGCACAGAAACGAAGATCCAGCACAGCCAAAAATAAATAAATTAATTAATAAACTCCTACCCCCAACATCTAAAAAAAATAAATAAATAAAACAAAACAAAAAAACTATCTTTCCAATGAAGCTAATACTAAAATATTAACTTTACTGTATATTGAAAATGAGTCTCAAAATAAAATTTTTGACTAGGTCAAAATCATATGAGAAACACTGACAGTGTGCTTACATGACATCATATATTGGTTCTACATTAAACACCAATGCAAAAAAACATTACCAATCTAGCCAAATCACTGACTTACCTCAAACTCATTATTTTACATATAAATTACTACTTTTACTTTTTATCACTTAAGCATGTAACCCCCTTCCTAAACCTCCTTTCCTGATGATATTTGAAGAGAATTTATACCAGTATCTTTAGATGAACTGTATATGCCAGCATATAAAGCCAAGGACTGAACACTGAATACTCCTATAACATCAAGTAACTGTAACAAGTAAAGAGCTAATGTTTAACTACAGAAATAAATAAATGGGCTGTGCCTATGCTGGCTGCTTATCCATTTTATGGGTTTATTTGACTGGTTATTTAAACTGTCAAAAAAGCATACTAAAATGGTTTTAATTGATCCAGGCAATATGCCAGCGTTAGTCAATCAACAGAATGTAGTCTTAACAGATACTAGAATGAGATAAGCATGGCATCAAGAGAAATGAGATGGCAGACACCAAGAGGGCAGCATGGCACTACCAGAGGAAGATGCCAGTACTCTTTCAGTGAAAATATGCCTCAAGTCACAAAACTTTCAGCCTCATAGCAATTGTTCAGTAAATTTCTGTAAAGGCAGGCAGAAAAAGCCAATGCTCTAATTACAATTACTGAGCTAAATGAAGAATGTGTTCCTCTGATATCCTTTTATTCCAAGTAACAATTTGCCAACTCTCTCTACCACTTAATATCAGCTAAAGAAGGAAAATATAGCTTCCCCCTGAAAACTAAGGAACAGTTTCTAGGTCTATAACAATCTGTTAGAATTGCTGTTGTAGAACAGAAAACATGGAGAATTTTTTGAAACTCGGGTGTGACATCTAGTCCAAAGACTGTAACTCAAACACCTAAAGGGCCATTCAAATTACATAATCATGTGGGGAACCTTGTGTTAAGTGGTAGGGAGTTATGGAGACTGTAACAAATAGGAAAATGTACATCATACCTAAAGACACAAAAATTAAATGATTATGCTGAACTAAACCACATAAATTTTATCTGTTTTGGACTTAGATTGCCAATTTGACTTGATGCTT
The DNA here is from genome assembly GCF_964341445.2 of Mesoplodon mirus. Classification (NCBI taxonomy): domain Eukaryota; kingdom Metazoa; phylum Chordata; class Mammalia; order Artiodactyla; family Ziphiidae; genus Mesoplodon; species Mesoplodon mirus. Next base: position 22,986,162 of record NC_138984.1, on the reverse strand, counting down.
GTCTAATCAACCTCTTCATTTCATAGATAAGGAAACTGAAATCCTAAGAGATTTAAGCAGCTTTCCCAGTGATACATGTGAGACGAGAACTCAGATATCCTCCAGCTTCTAGATCAGTGTTTCTTTATCTTTATTTCATTAAAAAAATAAAGCATCTTAGGAAATGCCAGGTACTCTCTCCTCAGATTTAATATACTGTATCTCAAAATAAATGACATAACCATTTAACAGATGACTAAATAGGAGGATCCTTATTTTTAAGAGATTAGCCAAAAAGTATACCAAAATGTCAAAAACTGCTGGCTACCTGGGAGTCGGGGGTTGGAGGGGGGAGAACAATGCATTTGGCTTTGTCTTCAGTGAATCAATGAGTTTGTTTAACCTGATGCCAAAGCTGCCACTCTCTCATTTGTACCCTATGAGTTTCAGAACGTTCATACTTCTCAGTAGACATTTACAATAATTACACTTCATATCAACTTCCTAGTAGATTTCTTTTGAGATAAACCAATTGAACTGATTTACCAAAACAAGAATGAAATGCTTTAAACTTTCAGCAACCTAAATGCTGATATATTAACATTATCAATGAAATGGAAGAATCTACAAGCCAAAATACTACCTAATTAACAAACCTAAATAATAGATAATATTTTAAGGTTTTAATTACTCAACATGTTAGTTAAGCAAACTGCAGCAAGAAGTGTTAAATCTATTTTCCATGTTAAAAAAACTATCAGAACTTTCACAATGTTCCTAGTCATAAACTCATCTAAAGTATAATATATACTGTAATCCTTAATCTCTATAAAGATTTAAAACAGGTCTTTTTCCACCAATTTAAAGATACTTCCTAACTGTATAGCACACAAAACTATATCTAATATCCTATGATAAACTATAATGGAAAATATAAAAAAGAATGTATATATATGTATAACTGAATTGCTTTGCTGTACAGCACTAATTAATACATTGTAAATCAACTATACTTCAACAAAAAATACATCCTAAAAGTCAACCAAATTATATTTTGTATTTGTACTTAATAAAGTCCATATTATTCCATTATCTGCCAATAAAATAGTTCAGCAGAAATGGATTCTTGTGAAGAAATATGCATATGCAAGATCACTAGTTAACTTTCTCAGCTAAATAGGAGGATCTGAATCCAAACTGAAATGACTATACATGAATAATTTATATTGTTTATGTAAACACAGGAGATTTCTGAATATGACAGAACGATATATACTTTAAAATGTGTCAAGCCACTATCCTTGTAAAATGTATGCTTTATATCATCTTTCTTACTTTTCACATGTTCTATTATATTTTAAGATTTTGACCAAAGTTATCATTTTTCAGAAGTACAGGAATCAACTACCTATCTTATTAAAACTAAGATTCTTTTCAGCACAGATGTATTCCGGATCATGTCTACCATTTCAGGTAATCTTTCCTTTTGCCCTGACTTTGTTACTTTTTTATATAGAGGTAAGCAGCCCAATTCCCAAAGTACTGCTTAACTCAAAGTCATTAACTCAAAGTCATTAAGGTAGCTCTGGCTACCTAAGCAAAGTCTAGAATCTGTATACTAATGCAGCTTATGAATTCTGGGATATGATTTTTTTTAAAAAGAAGCTTGTACCATCCAGAAATGTATTCCTTTATTCTGAATCTCTAGTAGCCACTCTTGCCTCCTACCTCATAAAAGCACATATATCCATGGATGTACATTTTCATTTCAGCTGCATGAACCACTGATGATGTTCACTAATCTATATTAAGCTTAGTCACTTTTCTTAGCTTTAGAAAGAAAAAAAGGATTGCACAAATGGGAGGGAGTAGAAGAAAGGGCTTCTGAATCTACAGCTACATACAAATGATTATAGAATACAATGAAGACAGAATAAAGCGTTAAAATGGAGATCTGTTAAATGTCCAAAGGGGAAAGTATCCCTCCATGAAGACCACAGAATGTGCTTACTCTCTTCAAAAGCTAGAGCAATAAATAAATTCCTAATTTAAAGAACTGTTATTCTTCTGAAGCCACTGGCTATTTGTAACTGAAATAGCACTGAAAATCATAATTAAATATTACTCTTAGCCAACACTAAATGTTATCCTAAAAAAAAAGAAAATACAGAATCAAATATTTCAGGTCAAAATCAAAAATCCTAATAAATATGTCATTAGATCCAAACTGGGCACTTATGTAACTCAAGAAAACTGCATATTAGTAAAATAAACACTGAAGAATTTCCTTTCTGATTGTATTGAAAATGAACACCCAAGGTGTAAAAATAAAAAAAATTATTTTTAGATGCTTTTCTAGTAGGCTTTTTAGTCAAATAGGCTATGATATCACTAAACTTCAGACAGAAGGAAATGGTTTTTAAGAGGAAACTTTTTACAACAATGACAAAAATGGAAAAACAACATTCACTCTCACTGTAATTTTTTTAAAATAGGATGGCAAGTAAAAGAAGAGCTAAGCCCAATACTATGAAATTCCACAGTGAAGAGTGGAAGGACAGTAAAATGAAGGCTGAAAATGTAAAATAAAAGGTAAATGCTCCTCTCGTGCCATCACAAACATTTAGATTTAGGAAATCAACTGTCACAGATCGTTAGATTTTGTGTTTTCATATAAATACCATTGAAAAACTGTTTATTTTTGGCTACTTTTTAAGCCAATATTCTAATTATAAGCATATTTATACATAAAAATACATTTCCTCATAGGATAGTTTCCTAAATTTATTTATTTTACTTAATGCATATTGAGAAGCAGGTCAAATTCTATCACAAAAATATATTACTATATCATAAAGTTTGCTTGGGCAAAATCTGGGTATCAATTCTAAAACCTTGTATTATGAATAATAATATCAAAACAATCCTTCTCTTTATAAATTTGGTTACAGACCAAACTCAGCCTAATGTCCAAAATTTTTCTCAATAATTTAAAAACTCATACTTGGTGTTCTTTTTTAGTCATATATTTAAAACTGAAATATTTATGTAAGACTTCCATTTTTATTGGACAATAACCATATTAAAATTTATCTGCTAGGTCTGCACAACAGGTATCAACAATCTGGTGTACTAGATTGGAGCAATATACATACACAGGTTCTAATTTCCCTGATTAAGAATGAAACCCTTGGGCTTCCCTGGTGGCGCAGTGGTTCAGAGTCCACCTGCCGATGCAGGGGACACAGGTTCGTGCCCCGGTCTGGGAGGATCCCACATGCTGCGGAGCGGCTAGGCCCGTGAGCCATGGCCGCTGAGCCTGCGCGTCCGGAGCCTGTGCTCCGCAACGGGAGAGGACACAACAGTGAGAGGCCCGCGTACCACACACACACACACACACACACACACACACACACACACACACACACACACACAAAAGAATGAAACCCTTACCTACCCAATTAAGTTTTAGAAAAGATCAAAAAGAAGATCTAATTGTTATTAGAACTTGAGAATTTGAACTTCTTCATAAAAAACTTGAATTTAAGAAACATACATTGATTTTAAAACTGTTATAAACAGACTTCCATCTAGCAATCTACAACTGTTTTGATTGTTTCTTTCCCTGTACATATTCACACATTTATATATTGACAGTGAAGATATAATTGTTTTATGCTCTTTAAAAAATTTAAACAAATTTGTTTTTTCATATTTCAGTCCTACTAATTATCATACAAAAATAAATTTTTTTTCAGAAAACACCTTTAAGCATTCCAGAATGCTCTTAATTTTCTCATATTCCGGTTATTCCCCCCTACTTCTTGTTATAAGAAATAATAATGCAAATAGGTTTTTTTCTTTCTTTTGTATCACTTGCTTGGAGTATATTCTCAGAAGTAGGACTATTATATCAACAGATGTTAATTTGTTTTTATTCTTAGACAATCTTTGTAAAATATTTCTCTAAGCATGAAGTTGCCTAATCAATCTTAGCTGACAGAAATGCTTTGGTATATTTATTTTTTGATAATTACCAAAATATGATTAGTAAAAACTACCTGTATTTTTAAAATTCCACAGCTCACTCAACATCCATTTGAAGAAATAAATTTTAATAGAAAAGTATAAGTTTATTAATCTGATTATGAAGTTATTTATAAAATGATGATATAATGATTGCCTCTTAGGCTCTATCTTCCTCATCTAAAACAAAAACAAAGAAACACTGTATCTGGCCCTTCCTCTCCTCACAGACACAAGTCCAGTGCAAAATGTCTGGCACATTCCCACAGCAATTCCCTGAGGTGCTAAGGCCTTTCAGAACTTCTATAGCAGCAATTTTATTTAAACTTAGATGAGAGTGGGGAAGAGGAAGAGATTATGAAAGAAAAGAGGACAACCATTTGCTCTCCCCTTCACAATGAGATGAGAAATGAAGAGGCAGAATTAATTTTTTTTTAAAAAAGGTTAGGCTAGAGGAGATTTTGAAAGCAGTGTACTGAAAGAACAGGTCAGTAAAATACATTTTCACTTTCTGAAGGCTAGTTTACATCCTTAGGATGCAATTCCACCTTTTTCATTCTCTAAGAGATGAATAAAATGGCATATTTATATATCTTCTAATCTTCATTCTAGTCACCTCTTTAATTACCAAAATTCACCCTGTACAGGGATTGTTATTAGTTGCCTATGAGGAATTAGCACCAAAACTAGGACTAAAGCAGAATCTCAGGCACAAATTTACTCTTGAAGAAGGAACTTTCCTAGCTGTATATCCCATTTCTGTAAAATAAAGATAAATACCATTTGATAAAATATCTGTAAAATAAATATGATGAGACAGAATGGCTAGTACAATAGTATAATTATGCCCTATTCTTAGAATGTTCATTCAAAGTTCATTAACTATGACACTGTAAGATGCTCTCTCTATATATATAGTATAAAAAAATAAGATATGAACCAATTAAGACAAAATAAGTTTCAACAGAAGACTTCCAATAGTTAAATTTGGATCCAATGGATCCAGACTGTTTTGTATAATTCTTTTTGTTAATTTGTTTAAATTTGCTTAAGTTTTTAAATAAGACAGTTCTCTACAGAGAAAGTTTAGATGAAATTTCCTCTTTAATTTACTTGGTTTGTGGAAAATGTCATAAAAAGTTGATACTAAACTTTCTATATAGTTCAGCCAGTAAAGCTTCTGTCTACCAGGCAAGCTGGTGGATATCCTCAAACACAAGATCTAGTTTTAATAAGTCATAAATCTTTATGATTAATTTTGAAAGCTTTGGTCCACCACATCTTTCCTTAATATAGATGGTTTTCAACTAGTTTTGAATAGCTGTGAACATTTTTTTTTAAATCACACTAAGTTGCCTGACATTAAGAACAACACAGAAACCATAGAAAAATGTGTTAGGATAGAAAGTATTTGAGGGTTCTTGCTTTCTTTTTATAAACCCAGCGGCTATTTAAAGTAATTGTCTCAAACCCTAAGCCTATTTCTCAAACCTATTTGAACTTTATATTACACAATATGGGGATATGAACTTCAGTAAGAGATTCCATCCATCTTTTATCCTAAAAGAACGATTGACATTAGAGTATATTATTCACTACTGTGAAAATCACCAAGCAGCACGCTATTAGGCCAGCTTGAGTCCATCGGTGATTCTATAAAAATGACATGACCAAGCCATTAAGTGACAAAACTTCCATTTCTTAAAGAAGGCAGATATTATGGAAATGAATCATGTAGTCTGTATATGTAACCAGATGCAAGTTTGGCAAATTCACAAGAACTAAACTTACTGGGTAAGTGGTAAATGTCTTAATAGTCAAAATTTCACATGGCTTCTTTATTACTGAGACCTTATTATTATGAAAATCCATTCCTTCCTATAACCACAGGCAAGGTTTCTGGCACAAGTTCGGTACAAAAACATCTATAATCATGGAACCATTTTAAGTCATTTTTTTAAATACTGAGGCCCAATAAGACTTGCCCCTTGATTAGAAAGGGAAATGAAAGTTCAAAAATAAGAGACATAAAGAGAAACTTTTTTTTCTATGTAAATGGCCAATCAGTCCAATTGTTTATCATACTTGTTTAACTGGTTGACTGGCAGAGTTTAGTAACAGATATTGATGAGAACAGATAGAGTAGCATTACTAGTCACAGCCGGCTCAGACCAAATCAGTGGAGACTACCATCACAAGAAAAGTGGTAGCTGTATTTTATAAAGATGTGAATATCAGTTGCTAAAAGGAAACTTTTTTACAAACCAAGTTAATTTCAAACAACAGATTAAATTAATAATATAGATTTTGATTAAATCAAGCATCTCTGCCATAAAACCTTCAAAACACAAAGCTATAAAAAAGATTTTTCAAAACTAATCCATCATTTGCTTCTTAAAAGGAAAGTTTCATTAAAAATACTCACTATTCTTTTTTAACTTTTTAATTTGAAATAATTATAGATTCACAGGCAGTTGCAAAGAAACATACAGGGAGGTTCCATGCACCCTATCTCCAATGTTAACATCTTACACAACAATAGCACAATTATCAAAAGCAAGAATTTGACACCAATACAATCCAAAGAACTTATTCAGATTTCATCAATTATATATGCTCTTTTGTGTGTATGTGTGCGCACATGCGCACGTACATCTGACATTTAATCACATGTGTAGACTGTGTAACATAACTACCACTAGGATCAAGATACTCAACTGCATCATAACAAGATTCCCTGTGTACCCCCTTTATAGCCACTATTCTTTTATAAACAGTTAGCAAAAAAAGGTCATTTCACTGTCCTATATTAGCCATCATATCACAAGTAGATACTTTAGTGATTGAGGAGTAGAAAATAACCTTGCATGAGCTTTGTTTTTATTTTGTTAAGTCCTAGGTGAATCCAAGGTTAAGAAAAATAAACAAGTGAGAGCTGGGAAGGTGAGAGGCAGCTCCAAAGGTAGTGGTGTTTGACTACGTAACTAGAAAGGGGAATGGGGACACATTCTCATCAGAGGTTTAGAGACTACCTAGTGTATTCGCCCCAAACCAGGTATTACATACAGGGCAGTCTAAATTGCCAAACAGCTTCCTAAAATATACCATATTAGCTAAGAGAGCAAAAGAGAGTTATACAGTTAAGTTTTTAGGAATCAAAAAGGGAAAGCAATAAACTACTTTCATTTCATAGTTGTATATTTAAAACATGCATTTATTAAGTTAAATATATCATGTAATGGTAATACAGATTGTTTAAGCTTACAGGTCTATTACATAATCCATTTACTCTTGATTAAAATAGTTGGTACTGTAGAATAAAAGATTTTGAAACCAGGACATACTTGTGGATATTTACTAAGAACATCTAAATGATACCATTAAGGGCTTCCCTGGTGGCGCAGTGGTTGAGAGTCCGCCTGCCAATGCAGGGGACACGGGTTCGTGCCCTGGTCTGGGAGGATCCCACATGCTGCGGAGCGGCTGGGCCCATGCGCCATGGCCGCTGAGCCTGCGCATCCGGAGCCTGTGCTCCACAACGGGAGAGGCCACAACAGTGAGAGGCCCGCGTACCACAAAAAAGAAAAATAAATAAATAAATAAATAAATAAATAAATGATACCATTAATATGAGACGCTTTTTCAAAATGCAGTGACTAACCAAAGGTAAAAAAAAAAAATAGCATAAGGTCCTTAAATAATTATTGGCAGTAGTGCATTATAAAAATGAAATTAGTCAATTTCGTTTTATTTCATTACTTAATTCCTTTTGTAATTCTCCCAAATCTAATACTTACATTCAAATTTTAGGATCCAGCAACCACTGAGAATCCCAAGCATACATTTCAGGGTGCTTTGAACTGTATCACCAGGAACAATGACATGAGTTACTGGAAAACAAAAAAAGCAATAAGAGAAACAGAAATATAAATCAAAATAGTTTTTAAACCAGTCTGCTTTTTATAAACAGTTAGTCTACATTTTATAAACTTATACCTGAATTTTCTTGAAAGGTAACAATTTTTATACTTAGGTATAAGACTTCTTTTATTTAGTTTCATTCTCTATTCTGGCTACCAACATGAAAAACCAGATCATAAACCATATTATCTTAAAGCCACAGTAGCCAACACAAATTTTTCTTTTCTATTTCAAATTATAACTAAGGAATTAAAGCATTATGCTACATTACAGTTTATTTGTCATTAGCAAACTCATAAAATTGCTCTGATGTATTGTTCTGTCTTAAAATAGGTGCAAAGCTTTAAACTTTATATTTCCTAACTAAATTAAGACTTGTAAGTAGTTTATAACTGCAAAAACATTTTAGAATTATTACCAGATTCAAAGTGTATAGTCAGATCCCAATGGTTAAAACATATAAATTATCAAAGGGAGCTCTACAATGGAATTACCCATTTAAAAATTTCTTCAACCAAAAATAAATAAATAAATAAATAATCCTCACCTGTACTGTCAAACTCAGCACATTTTTTAGCCTTAAGAATTGCTGCAAGCTCACTGAGCATTTTCTGTTGTTCTGAAGAAAGTCCACTGCCTATAAGTACAAGAGGCCCATCCCTGCGCTGACCAGTGTTTACCTGTCAATGGAAGAGGAGATGCCAGTGTTAAAAACATTTAAAGATTAGAGAAAAATTAAACTGACTTTCAATTGATACAAGCTTGGATTTCATTCCTTAGTTTATCTAGTAATTCCCCAAAATTTCCATTGAACCTTAATGCTCAATGCATTTGAATAACTGTTTTTCTATTTCTTTACCCCCTTCTCCCAATAAAACACTACTTGGGCTAGCTGTCTATACCGAGGATGTCTTGTTTCCTTGATTCTATTTTTTTTAATAAATTTATTTTATTTTTTATTTATTTATTTTTGGCTGCATTGGGTCTTTGTTGATGCACGGAGGCTTTCTCTAGTTGCGGCGAGTGGGGGGCTACTCTTTACTGCAGTATGCATGCTTGTCATTGCAGTGGCTTCTCTTGTGGTGGAGCACGGGCTCTAGGCGCACGGGCTTCAGTAGTTGTGGTGTGCGGGCTCAGTAATTGCGGCTCATGGGCTCTAGAACGCAGGCTCAGTAGCTGTGGCGCATGAGCTCAGTTGCTCCGCACGGCATGTGGGATCTTCCCGGACCAGGGATCGAACCTGTGTCCTCTGCACTGGCAGGCGGATTCTTAACCACTGTGCCACTAGGAAGTCCCTCCTTGATGTTAAATTGGGTCTCTCTAGGGTTTTACAACTTCATTCTGTCACCAGTAAGCACTCCCCCCTTTTTTAAAAGTAACCCAAAATACCCACTTAAAATGATCAATTCTCTGTCTCCCCCCCACTAACTTATTCCAATAGAGTTAAACTCAACTTGGTCTTTTTAATTTAAACTGAGATTACATAAAAAATTAAAGAAAACTAAGGCTTCTAGAACAGCACTGATCTCAAAGACAGAAAACAAAATTTTAACACTAAAACAGTTACCTCTCGAAACCAAGAAAGTGAAAACAGACAAAGGAATACCAAAGTTACATCAGATCCACCAACAGTAGTAAGTCAATGCAGCTTATGAAAAGGGAAGTGATCTAACAAAGACTAATATTTTCATTTTAATAGAAAGACTTAGAACTTACAGAAGACAAAAAAGGCAAGAATAAAAAGGAGGCACCAATGGATACCATTAAAGATTAGACATGAAAGATTCAAAGCAACGTGACAGTGTTTTCAATAGCAGCCAACAGAAATTTAATAAATGAAATTAGAGTGAGAGTTAGCCAAAAGCTACCTGATAAAAGAAAAGCAATGAGCCAGCAGATAAGAAAGAATACGTAAATCAACACTACTGTATTACAAGATAAAAAGCCAAACACAATACTTTAATTTTCAAACACCGTACAAAGAGTCCTCCTAAAAGTATGAGTGTATATGTATTCTGGACATCTGGGCTCTCAAAAGTTCCACAGAACATGAGTGAAACACTGCAGGTATAATTACCAGTATAGTTCTGCAAGTAGATTGGAGAAAATTGATATTTAAATATTCACTTCACATATCTGAGTAGCGATAATTTAATTTATTCAGTCTGATGCCATACAACATTACACATAAATTGTTGGCTACAACTGTAAACAGACTGATCTCAATAAATCATTCACTCAAAATACATTAAGTAAGATTCTACTATGTATTTAAAGTGTGTATTCAAGACATTTTAAAAAAGATTTCTATAAAAAGTTTTTTTAATGGCAATATCCAACACTTAAAAGTTAGGCTTACTTAATTACTTCTTTCTCTAAAGTTCAAGTTGCAAAGGTTTTCCTGGATATGCTGTGCATACACCACACATACTGACATCACATTTCTGTCCACTTATCTTTCCTATTCACTAAATTATAAGATGAGGTAACCAGGCCTAACCTAAACACTGTAAACACTCCATAAGATGAAAATAGTTCAGTCTGCTTAATCATTCAATTGCTATACAACGATAATATTAAAAAACAGCATTTCAAATATTCTTGTCAGTTATACAAATAAGTGTCATAAAATAGCTCTAAATGGAACACACTACTTTTCAATTTATATAACTCCACTTCAGCTAAAGTAGTTCTCTGCATGAAATAAAAAATGAAAAGATATCAATTCTAAATATAGCATATGATACTATTTCCACCAACCTCAGGAAAGTACCAAAGTAGGTCAAGCATTTTCCTATCCAGTTTCTAAATTAGAATAAAAAATAGAAACTGGCACTAATTTTTCATAGTTAAGGAAAGCTCTTTAAAAAATGAATAAAATTGGGCTTCCCTGGTGGCGCAGTGGTTGAGGGTCCGCCTGCCAATGCAGGGGACACGGGTTCGTGCCGCGGTCCGGGAAGATCCCACATGCCGCAGAGCAGCTGGGCCCGTGAGCCACGGCCGCTGAGCCTGTGCATCCGGAGCCTGTGCTCCGCAACGGGAGAGACCACAACAGTGAGAGGCCCGCGTACCGCATAAAAAAAAAAAAAAAAAAAGAATAAAATAAAGCAAACAGCTATCAAAGCCACATGTCTGATATGGGGTGGGAGGTGGGAGTGAGGAAGGCATCTGATTTGAGAGTAAGCAGAGGTCTCAGAACCGGGAGGTTCAAAAGATGTTCAGAAAATATCCGAAAGTTTCAATACTCTGATTTTAGAGAGATTAGATGTTATGTACACTGGCATTAAATACACTCTTATTTAAGGAATAATTAGATATGAAACTTCTTCTTAGAAAAATTAGTTATTCTGAATTTATCCAAATTAATGAGTTTATCAATAATAGGACCTGAAAAACTATACAAAGAGTCGAAGGGAGTGAGGAAGCATGCCATGTGTACATCTGGCTCCCTGCATTTGTTCCTGGTGGAGAAAACAGCTCATGCTAAGGACCTGAAATGGGACCGTGTTTGGGGGGGATTCAAGAAACAGCAAGGCAGCCTATGTGGCTGAAAAAGATGAGTGAAAGGGAGTCTGATAGTGGCTGGGGAAGCAGATCCCAGAGCTTGATTTTAATGAGTACACGTAAAGAAACAACCCTTTCAACTTAAGGACTTGTTACCATTCATTATCATTTCCTTAGCCAAGGATCTACCATTAAGATAGTAAATAACGACATTCACAGGCTATAACCTTGTGACATGAAGAAAGTATAGGTTTCTTACATTTAATAAAAACACGATAGTAATTGGATAGTTGAATTAAAAGGAAGATTGCCACTCTCAGATTCCGATAATACCATAAAGATATCTTTATTTTTGACATATCTAAAATAATTCTTTCCCAGCTTTTACATAAAAGAAACATTGGCAAATGACAACTTAGTTATGTTCTGCCAGCAGAGTTCAAGTCCAAATGAATAAAGTAAGTGCCAATTTATAGTTAAGTATGATGGGACTGAATGAATACTGACCTAAGATTTAAGAAATTTAAGTTCTAATTGATCCATTAAAAAAGTTTTTTTTTCTATGGCTGGTTAACCCTGGGCAAATCACACTACATCTCAGTTTTCTCATTTATGAAATGAGGAAATTAAACTGCTAATTTCTAGGTTCTCTTCCAATTCTATAGATGGGGCACACTTAAAAGGCTTAAGTCTAGAGCAGGACATTAAGAGTTTTCAAAGTCTAAGGGTAACCAGCCTGTGACAGCACCTATGACCACCTCAATTATAAACACTTTCGGTTACATCCTTATCTTAAACAATGGGGTCAATCACTACTCCACTGACCTCACTAGACAAGAAGTCTTCTCTGAACAGTTCTAGATCTCAGCTCATCCTTTTCTCTCATTTTCCCCCATCTGAGCAGTTGCTAGGATACAGTGCGTCCACCATCCCTCTCTCTCTAAAACCCCTCATCTCCTCTCCACACACCTCCTCCTTCCCCCACCACTTGTAGCTCCAGTCCTCACCACTTCACACCTGGACCCCACTTCAATAGCCTCCTAACCAGTCTTCAGTCCCGGCCTGCCCCCAACTATCCCCTGCGGAGTCCCATTCCACTTAGAGACACGCTGAAGGCGCCCCACTAACTGGGGAATAAAGTCTAAACTCCTCCACAGGGAACTCAAGGTCTTTCACAATCTCTTTACCTCCAATTCCTCTTTAACACACCTCATGCTCCTCTAACACTAAACTCTAGTTTCTCAAATTTCTAAGGTCCTTCGTGTCTCTGTTTCTCTGACCAGCTGTCCCTTAGATTGGCCTGCCATCCCTGCTTCGTACACCTGATTGCAGCAGGCAATCAAAATCCACTCCTCACTCCCTCCACACTAAGAGAATCCTAATTTTGTTCAGACACCCACTCTTCAAGGACTGACCCTATCTTCAACTGTGATGTATGCCAAAAACAATTGTGTGACCAGTTCTGACCAGTAAGACATAAAGGGGAAGTCCACTGGAAGGCTTCTGGGAAAGGTTTTAGTCCTAATGCTGGACACTGTCACATCTGGAATTGTGGCAATTATCCTGAAGCCACTAGGAGGGAGATTAGTGAGGACAAAGCCACCAAGTGGAGGATGGCGAAGTAGAACAACAGAAAGAATTTGGGTCTTTGGTGCAGCCACGTTAATTGCTAAACTAACCAAATTAAGAGCTATCCTATATTGGGATTATCTTTATATAAGATAATATGCTGTCTTTAAGCATTTGAGTGAACATTTTCTGTTATTTGCAGCCACTAGCACTGTTAGATACCTTGCTAAAAGTTGTACCTTTAAAGGCTTAAACACCTTGTCACCTTCTCTCCTGATTCCTCCTAAAGTCAGCTTCTTCCTTCATGACTCTACTGTACATTTTCTATGGCATGTATTACAAATTCACTGCAGTGTGTAATAATTTTTTTTACACCCATATTCCCCACTAAACTAGACGTTCCTAAGGAATAGGCATTCTTGCCACAAGGCAGTAAATGGCACCAGCATCTTCTCCGCTATTAATTCTACTTCTTCACACTTTGTATGTAATCCAACCAAAAGTTCTGGTGGCATTAATTCAAAAATACATACTAATCTCATTACTTCTCATAATCTCCATTGCTGTTACCTTAATCCAGGGCGGTATCTTTCTCCTGTCACAAAGAAACAGTCCTAAGTGATCTCCCTGCTTCCACTCTTGCTGCCACCCCATGTCTCTTGATTAGAAAGCAGCTAGAGTGAACTTTCTAAAGCATAAATCAAATCATACCATTCCTTGCTTTAAATCCTATCAATGGTTTCCCATTACTCTTAGACATGACCTATTCACTAGCAATAATGACCTTCTCTCTAATCTTCAAATACACCAGGGTCATCCACTGAAGGGCCTACATACTTGCTGTTCCCTCTGTTTGGACACTTGTCCTCCAGATATTCACCTGGATGCCCCCTCATCATCATTCAGGTTTCAGACCAAGTATGGGTTCTTTAAAGGCCCTCCTCGATGACCCAGCTAAAACAGTGTCTTTTTTGGAGCCCCCATTCTCCACTCTGTTACACTCTATAAAATCTTCTTCAAAGCACTCATTTATAAGTTTCCAAAATTATTTTATTTTATTAATTTACATATTTACAGTCTTTTTCTTTCCTAGCTCTCACTAGAATGTAAGCTTCTTGAGAATAAGAGTTCTATTAGTCATATTTATTGCTGTATGAGTGCTGCCTAAAATATAGAGGGGGCAGGTCAATAAATATTTGTTGATTTATTCTGATTATGTCTTTGAACTTGAATTCACAATAGCTACTACACAGAAGTGCTCAATAATTGGTGAATGAAAGCAGTTCGCTAACTGGAAATTTTGCCATTATGTTCATTTTATAGCTGATTTCAATAAAATACATAAATTTCCCAAAGCTAAAACCATACTCACTACTGAACAATGACTAGTTGATGATGATTCATTCTTCTCTGGTAGCAGCAACAGCGATTTCATATTTTCACTGTCTGTATAATCCACAGGCCGCAGACCAAATATGTTACTGGTAAAATAAGCACAGATGGGTTTAAGTAAATAAAATGTGTGATTTGATTCTTAACTAAATGAATACACTAGTGGAACAACTTTTTCAATTTCCTTAATAATATACAATTTTTACTAAAATAAATGACTCAAGAATTCACATAAGGCATAAGGATCAAGTACCACAAGCTGCTGAATAGAAAAAAGATATAAAATTTCAATTTGACACCAGACCATTATAGGGAGTATTTCTAACTGAATATATTGTTACTTACACATGAATCTTTTTGACAACTCTATATTCTTGTGTATTCATATTCATATTTTAAAATATAGCTTCATAATCATTAATCACTATGGAGTGAGATGCTTTCAAATGCAAATAAAAATCATTTACTGTAGCTATTATAGGCTCCACAGTCTATATAAACAAATACAGAAATTAGATAAATTCATAAGATAGGAATTTAGATCCACTAGAAGGAAAACTATGCCACATGACAAACAATTTAATAAAGTAGTAAACAGGGCACTTTTAAAATTAATTTTACTATGTATGTACACTATAATCTATAATAATCACAGCCATCACAGAGCAAACTGACATGATGCAGAGAACATGCTGACGCAGAATTCCCAGCATGCACTAATTCACGAGTCACAGAATATTATACTGGAAGAGACCTCAGAAACATGGTACAATGTAACCATATTATTTCATAGATTAGAAAACAGACAGAAAGGTTCCAATGACTTGACAAAGGTCATTTTCCTTCCATTCATTCCAACAATATTCCATATTGCCCATGACTAGTCTTCTAATTATAAATAAATTGTTAAAACTACAGCACCTTGTCTATTATTCCACTTCTTTACATATGGTTTCAAAATGATTTTAACGTATTATACCACGGCAGAAAAATTTTCTAAAATGAACATTTCTTTTAAAATCTTCTATGGTTTTTTAAGATTACAGAATATCTATATAATGGTCATTAATGTTCATGTAAAAAAATGCAATGTGTTAAACAGGATATAAAATGATAAACTTGGTACAATACCAGTTTTTAAATTTGCATTAAATGTATAGACACAGATCTGGAAGGAAACAGGAGGGAAACATAAGGGGAAGAAGAAGGAAGGTGTCAACTCTGATGCTGCCTGGAAGGCACAGAGATGAGCGATGAGAGCACCTACTGGGTTTAGAGATAAGGTCATTAATGACCTTGAAGAAAGCTATTTTGATGGCAGAGTAGGAAAAGAAAGCTAACAGATTAAGAAATGAACCACAGCAAATGTTTCCCTAATGACTGCTATTCATGACTATCAGGTTCAGTCACTCTTTCTTCTTGGGAAAATGCTACGTAAACAGTGATCAATGCTTTGTGACCACCTAGAGGGGTGGGATAGGGAGGGCGGGAGGAAGGAAGACGCAAGAGGGAAGAGATATGGGGACATATGTATATGTATAACTGATTCACTTTGTTATAAAGCAGAAACTAACACACCATTGTAAAGCAATTATACTCCAATAAAGATGTTAAAAAAAAAAACAAAACACTTATCAATGTGTATTCTCAGATTCACCTATATGCCCAGGTCCTATAACCTGTAATTTTCTTCTGGCAACAGTTTTTCTCGAACTGAAGTACAATACAATCAACTGTATTTCACCTTTCTGATTTACAGCAAAGTGATACAAGTTACTGTACTGGAAATTGGGTCTTCCCAAATTCCCATACATTAAAGCAGACAAGCTCACCTTATTTCAAAAGGTAGCTGATCTCATTCACTACACTTGATACTTCGCAATTTCATTCTCTATTATGCCCATGTACCAAATATACAAACTCCTCACATACATATGCTGTAAGTATGTATCAAAAAGGAATCAATACTCTAGATCTTAAATCACCAAGTGCAAAAATGAATAAACAAACCAAAAAAAGGTCACTACATGCATCAAAAAAAAAAACCCAAACAATCAATGCACACATAAGGACTTCTTCACAAAGACAAATGTAGATTTCTCCAAGGAAATAAAATTTAAGAGCCCAATCAGTGTACTTTAATGCACAGTAACTACGGAATAGATATTTTACACAAATACAAATAAAAGTCCACTATAACATTTAAAAATGTTAAGTGAAACTACTTCCCAAAGAACGACCATCAGCTAACAAGGACTTTAAATCAAAAAATAACCAATGAAACAATTGTCTTTAAACAAGTAAGATGCCTCCATCTAAAGAACTGCTTCATAAAATGACTAGCAAGATCCTAATTTACATTTAGAGTCCTTAATACAAAAGCTTACTATCTGATATGGCTTTTAACCATGTGGTTTCTCCACTTGGATTATGGATGGCTTCTGCTTATACACAATTTGCTAAACACTTAGCCCTCCTGCATTGCTAATGAAATGGAGAATGGCACATTAAAAATGCTACAGATTGAAATAATCAGTTAGCCCTTAGTCCTGCATCGTGAGAGATGGAGCCTATTAAATCCTGTCATGATTCTGCTTTGCCGTGAACCACTGAAATTTGGAATTAGACACAGTATCTTATGTGACACCTTCGAAAACCATAGCAAGAGAAGACAGAGCATACGTAAGACTTCTCCTTTATTATGTGGGCACAAGAAAGTCATTAAACTTTTTTTTTCATAATGATATATTTGAATGGAATAATACTTTTGCTTACAGATTTATGTGAAAAATCAGTTTGAAATATATATAATTAGATTTATTCTTTTTAAAAAAATAGGTAATACATGGAGGACAAGTCACAAGGGACTATCAATGTGACTATATTTTTTTATTTATTTATCTTTTATTAATTTATTTTTGGCTACATTTGGTCTTCGTTGCTGCCCGTGGGCTTTCTCTAGTTGCGGCGAGAGGGGTCTATTCTTCGTTGCAGTGTGCAGGCTTCCCACACACCGCTGCGTACACAGTGTGTGGTGGTTTCTCTTGTTGCAGAGCGCAGGCTCTAGGCACATGGGTTTCAGTAGTTGTAGCACGTGGGCTCAGTAGTTGTGGCTTGTGGGCTCCAGAGCTCAGGCTCAGTAGTTGTGGCGCACAGGCTTAGTTGCTCCGCGCGGCATGTGGGATCTTCCCGGACCAGGGCTCGAACCCGTGTTCCCTGCATTGGCAGGTGGATTCTTAACCACTGCGCCACCAGGGAAGCCCTCAATGTGACTATTAATTGAAGACAGCGATAAATCAATTATTCCCCATCTCTACATAAGGAAGAAGTGTGTTTTGTTTGTTTTAGGTTTATTGCAACACCATGGACTCAGGATAAACATCAATAATTTAATTTGCTATTTTATTAGAATTAGTTACTAAGGGAGCTTATAGAATGATTTTTTTCTAAATGTTCTTAAATAGAGCATGTTCCCTATTTTCTGACATACTTTAACCTAAAACCTTAACCTTAAACTAGGTATTTTGGAGGGATACATAAAACTTAGAAAACACTGTCTTTGCCCATAATCCTACTGAGGACAAATACTCATTCAGGAGATAAGTATAAAACTGATAAGGTATAAACCAAGGCACAAGTAATGAGGCAAAATGTGAGATGGATTTCAAAGGAGGTAAAAAAAAAAAAAAAAAAGATACACATTAGCAAATAAAATGACCTCAAACCCAGGACTAGAAACTAGAATTTGGTAGATGAATGTGAAAGGTCTGTAGAGGGAATAAGCGATGTGATTGTTGAAATGGATGGAATTAATGGAAGAAAGCCCTCTATCAAGGCTGAAGAGTTTAATTACTGTATGCTCATGTGTCTGAGCCAAACACAATATGGAGAATTGATGAAATAATCAGGCATAAAGCAACAGTCATTAGAGACAAAGATAGTATGTAGCTGTGAAAACAGAGAAGCATAATTGTCTACTGGCTAAACTATATGGGTCAATGCAACACCAATATAATTAAAACTATATTCAGAACACAGGAAAACATCAACATCTTCACTGCTGAATTTACATATAGTACACAACAGTATATTAATAGCTTTCAAATGCACCACTTCTGACAATTCAGTTCCCTTAATGACCTTATCAAAAAAAGCCCTTTATAATTCTGTGAATTGCAAATGATTAGATATATTTTATCAATCCTAAATCATAAAAATTGGTAATTGAAACATTTTATATAGTCACTAACCAAGAAGGTATCTCTGATTCCAAATATTTTTTTCTGTTCCTTCACAACACAGTACACTGGCAAATTTTACCAGTTTTTTTCCATCCGATATATTCGTGTTCTATTCCTTTAGCTGTGATTTTAAATCATAATTTTAAAAATACTTCATATAAAATTTTTGAAGATACGACTTTTGAAGATCTAAGTGCCCATAAGTTATTGCTTTTTACTATCAAAAAGTTACTAAGAAATATTGAAGGATCATTGTTACTGATACAGATTAGTGGATTCAACATAAAAACGCATGTATATATTAATATGCATAATATACATATATCACAGCTAGTAATAATCATTTATTTATTTAACACACACAGAATGAGTATATGTGTATACAGTCAGCCCTCCATTTCCATGAGTTCCATGTCCACGGATTCACCAAGAGCAGTCAAAACATTAAAAAAAAATTTTTTTTTTTTAGCAAGTTCCCAAAAAGCAAAACTTGAATTTGTCATGTGCCAGCAACTATTTACATAGCATTACATTGTATTAGGTATTATAAGTAATCTAGAGGTGATTTAAAGTATATGGGAGGGGACTTCCCTGGTGGCGCAGTGGTTAAGAATCCGCCTGCCAATGTAGGGGACACAGGTTTGATCCCTGGTCCGGGAAGATCCCACATGCCGCGGAGCAACTAAGCATGTGTGCCACCACTGTTGAGCCTACACTCTAAAGCCCGCGAGCCACAACTACTGAGCTCACGTGCCACAACTACTGAAGCCCGTGTGCCTAGAGCCCGTATTCCACAACGAGAAGCCACCACAATGAGAAGCCCACACACCACAACAAAGAGTAGCCCCCGCTCGCCACAATTAGAGAAAGCCCATGTGCAGCAACGAAGACCCAATGCAGCCAAAAATAAATAAATAAAATATAAATAAATTTATTCAAAAAATAAATAAAGTATATGGGAGGATGTGCACAGGTTATACGCAAACACTATGCCATTTTATATAAGGGACTTGAGCATCCATAGATTTTGGTATCTGTGGGGGCCCTGGAACCAGTCCTCTGTGGGTACCAAGTGGTAATTGTGTACATATAGGGGAAAAGCTACAAACATCACTTTGTACTCAGTTTGACAAACAGTCGTTCATTCAAGTACTTCTAACGACTCTTTTAGTCACTAAAGAACCAATGAGATATAAGGTCTGCACAGAGCTCAGTGGGGCAAAAGCAGAGCAAAGAAAATAGGAAGAACTTAAAAGCCTGGTGAAGCTGCTTAGATGTGAAAGGAGAAAGAATAAAAGGAGGTACAGAAGTAGAATGAGTCTCACAGCAGAGAGAAAAGCTTGTGCGAAGGCATTGAAGTGAGCTAGTGTGGCAAATGAGAAACACCAAAAAATTTTAAAACAAAGAGAAGAGCAAGAAAGACAGAAGAGAAGAAGGAGGAGAAAGACACAGAGAGAAGAGAGAGAATGCACAGAAGAATGGGGTGTTCTGGAAATGTAAGCTGCGGCCAGAAACAAAAAGGATGGTACTGAAGAGGTGGACTGTCTCCTTAGTGCACAAGAAACCCTGAACAGCTCCCTAGACGGTTGTAAGCAGAAGGGATATCATCAACAGAGCAGGGTAGCTAAGAGCTAGGGTTACACAATCAGACGGCCTGAATTTAGATTCCAACTCTGCCACTCAATAGTTGTATGACTTTAGAGGTATTTAACCTTCTATGCCTCTGTTTCCTCATCTGTAAAATGAGAATACAACCTACTTCGTAGGATTAATATATGTAAGGACCAAATGAATTAATGTATATGTAAGGACCAAATGAATTAATGTATCAAAAGCACTTAAAACTGTGCCTGGCAGATAAATGCTCAATAATTGTTTGCTATTAATATGATCAGATTGGCATTTTTGGGGAGACAGATACAAAATGAAGATATAGGAACATAAGTTACATCTCCAGTGTTGACCTCTTCTCTTCATTTTCTCCAATTTTATGACATACTGCATGTATGCTTTGTAATGACAATTTAGTTGTACACTAAAGGGAAGGACAGAAGACTGGTTTCTTAGCAACATTAAAATAGGAGTAGATTTATGTTTTCCTGTATGGTACAACATAAAAGATTAAAAGTATGAATGTACAATGTAAAGATAAAAAGTATAAACTAGATGACTCTGAAAATTCCTTTCCTCACTAGGATTCTTTTTAATCACTAAGGCTAATAAAAAGGA
The DNA here is from genome assembly GCF_964341445.2 of Mesoplodon mirus. Classification (NCBI taxonomy): domain Eukaryota; kingdom Metazoa; phylum Chordata; class Mammalia; order Artiodactyla; family Ziphiidae; genus Mesoplodon; species Mesoplodon mirus. The sequence goes on along the minus strand of NC_138984.1, from coordinate 22,965,301 downwards.
AGTTTAACACTTCAGGTTTTTTTCAGGAGTTTAACATTTTGGCTTTACCCCAAAGGCAGAGTTCAGAATATAGTATAGCACTTCAATGTCCTCTTCCCCTCAAGAATGACAGAATAGACACCCACCTACAACTGTGCCCAAGATGAGTTTTACCACTAGTATAAGGGGAGCAGGAGAGATGGGCAAATTTAAATTTGCACTTGCACGTATAGATCATTCAATCCCAAACACACATGCAAAAAGGCTTTTTTACCAAGACGGTCCATGATGAAAACGTTTACGAACAACTATGAAATTGCAACATAAATTTTAAGTTTTCAAGTCACTTGAATTGCAGTGAAGCAAGAAAAAGCAGAGAAATTCAAAAGAGCAACATGTTTTTTTAAAAGCTATAAAACGTAAATTATCTGTTACAGATTAATTTTTTAAACATTAACTAGGGCAGTGGAATAATTAATAAGTCCAATGGTCTATATACTATTTTCTAATTAAGAATTCTACATCCTTGCAAGGAAAACTCTGTTAATAGCAGACCAAGTAACAAATCCTAAACTCTGTATTTCTGTTAAAAAAAAAAAAAAAGCATATGATATTCTCCAAACACTCAAAATAGTTCTGATGTGACTGGAACAGCTTTGGTTTTAAGTTCACACTGGGATGCACAGAAGGCAGGGCAGATGGATAGCCAATGAGGTTTTGAACAGTTATCAATATAAATATTCTTGAGCAAAAATGAAGTGTAGAAGATATGAACCTTATTCTCATATCTGAAGTTAATATAGAACGAATTTTCCTTCTTAGGTAATGGACTCTTATTTTAGTCCTTAAGAAGTAAATTTCTCATGCAAAACACAATAAATTCAGAGTTAAATGAAGTAACACTGTATTCAAATGTAAGAGGCATTTAAAAAATGCCAAAGTTTGCACAGCAAAAGCTCAAAGCACATAAGAAAGTACTCTAAGCAAAATGTGACTTTAAGAAAACAGTAAAGTATTAGAATACTAAAATTAAATCAAAATAAAAGATAAAGTCAGAAGTACATATATAGCTTCAAATAAAACTATAAAATAGGTAAACTTTGTATTATAGTCCACAGGGACGATTTCAGAATAAATTTAATGGGATAACAAAAGTCCGTTTCTCTTTAGTTCCTGTACTCTATTATTAATACATTAGTATTTCAGAGTGATAACAACTAGTAACCAAATTGAGAGAGATCTCCAAATATTATACAGTATGAAAGTTATCAAAATAAATAATGTTATATCAGGTTGGAGACAAGGGACAGGGGATGGAAAACAGGAGGTAGGGTGGGAATTATTTCTGTAAGATACTCCATTCACATCCCCCAGACCAGAGAAGGTGGAAAGCATCCTGATTATTTTTAAGAAGCTGTAAGTATGATTTTCATATCAAAATCTGAGGGCAAAAAATGAAACCTAAAACAACAAACCATTCTAACTTACACCTATAGACGCAAAAGTCTTAAATAAAACCCTAGCAAACTAATGTAAAGTATTTGTTTAAAGAATAACACAATACACTAAGTCAAGTTTATCCCAGGCATGCAACATGGTGTAATATTTTAAAATGTGTTAATGACATCAACAGGCAAAAAGTCTAAGTTCATCTCAAAATCGTTAAAAAAAAAAAAATACAGTATTGTTTAAAAATGGTAAAATAACTGGGAGGAAGATCTTTTTTTTTCTTTAATTGAAGCATAGTTGATTTACAATGTTGTGCTATTTTCTGGTATATAGCAAAGTGATTCAGTTATACAGACATATATACACATATATATTTTTTTATATTGTTTTCCACCATGGTTTATTATAGGATATTGAATACAGTTCCCTGTGCTATACAGTAGGACCTTTTTGCTTATCTATTTTATTTATAGTAGCTTGTATCTGCTAATCCCAGACTCCTAATTTATCCCTCCCTCATCCCCCTTCCCCTTTGGTAACTATAAGTTTGTTTTCTATGTCTATGGGTCTGTTTCAGTTTTGTAAATAAGTTCATTTGTATCATATTTTAGATTCCATATAAAAGTGATATTATATGGTATTTGTCTTTCTCTGTCTGACTTACTTCACTTAGTATGATAATCTCTAGGTCCATCCATATTGCTGCAAATGGAATTAAATGGAATTATTTCATTCTTTTTCATGGCTGAGTAATATTCCATTGTATTTATACGTATACCACCTCTTCTTTATCAATTCCTGTCAATGGACGTTTAGGTTGCTTCCATGTCTTGGCTATTGTAAGCAGTGCTGCAATGAACATCAGGGTGCATGCAGCCTTTCAAATTATGGTTCTCTCCAGGTGTATGCCCAGGAGTGGGATTCCTGGATCATATAGCAGCTCTATTTTTAGTTTTTTAAGGAGTCTCCATACTGTTTTCCATAGCAGCTGCACCAGTTTACATTCCCATCAACAGTGTAGGAGGGTTCCTTTTTCTCCACACCCTCTCCAGCATTTATTACTTGTAGACTTTTTGATGGTGGCCATTCTGACCAGTGTGAGGTGGTAGGTACCTCACTGAGGTTTTGATCTGCATTTCTCTAATAATTAGTGATATGAGTACCTTTTCATGTGCCTGTTGGCCATCTGTATGAGAAGATCTTTTTTTTTTTTTTTTTTTTTTTTTTTTTTTGCGGTACGCGGGCCTCTCACTGTTGTGGCCTCTCCCGTTGCGGAGCACAGGCTCCAGACGCGCAGGATCGGCGGCCATGGCTCACAGGCCCAGTCGCTCCGTGGCATGTGGGATCTTACCGACCAGGGCACGAACCCATGTCCCCTGCATCGGCAGGTGGACTCTCAACCACTGCGCCACCAGGGAAGCCCGAAGATCTTTATTTTTAATATTGATTTTAATAGTGACTTATAAACATACAGTCAATATTTTTTTTAAATGAAAATAAAACAAGCATGCCAACTATCAATATCCACTTCACCAGGGCAACAAAAGGCTCAAATACTTAGGAAAATCTCAATATATAGTTAGTTCCATGTGTATACAAACACACATATATAAAACAGATTAAAAACTTGACTAAGATGTATAACAGAAGACGTATAAGATGTATAACAGAAGACTTAAATAAACAGAGAAACATACCATGGTCCTGAGTGAGAAATCAACTTTATTAATCCACTATTATCTATACACTTACCCAGTTTTAATCAAAATCATAATAGGATTTTTTTGAAACTTAACACAGTAAATCAAACTTCATGTGAAGGAATAAATTGATAAAAACAGCCAATTCCCCCTCCACCCCCCCACTGCTACTGTCACCACTTTAATTCAGACTCTCATCACTTGTCCCCTAGATTATTGGACACACCTCTTCACTGAACTTCCTGCCCAGTGTGGAGGTGAAAGTTTTCAACTTAAAATTTGAACTCTTTAGCACACAAGGCCTTTCACTGCTTCTGCCCACCTTCTCTGGCCTCTCATCTCATCCTCCTCCCTCCCTTCATTCCAGTCTTGTATCAGCTCCTAGAAGTGAACCAACAAGCAGTCTGGCCATAGTACCTTAGCACCCATCATCCTCTTTCTGAAAAGCCCATCCTCCTATTCTTTTTCTTCAAATTCAGCTGAAGTGCTACTTCCTCTAGAAAGCCTTTCATGACGTCCTCTAGTCATATTTCTAGCCCCTACCCTGGATTTTCATAGAATCTTGGGGCACTGAGCTATAAAGGCCTGTATCATACTGTTCTGTAACCACTAATATAACTGTCTGTTCACTCCTACTAGAATACAAGTAGCAGATAAAACAACTGGGGAGGTGAAGAAGTAAAGGGAGTGATGGAGAAGAGAATGAGAAAACCTAACAGCATTTCATTGGAAACCCAGGAAAAGAAGGCATCTAAGTAGAAAGAAGACTTCAACTTTGAGATAATAAAGATTGCCAGAATGTCTGTTCTAGAGCTAAAGAATGCCATTTAGAAATTTAGAATAAGCAAAAGGACCCTACTTATCTACAACTTCAATTAGTCAAAGTACCAAGGCATAAAGAAGGAAAGATAAAAGAATAGTTTTTGCCCTTTCTTCTACTACTTTCTTCTACTCTAAGAGTAGGGAGAAGGTCCCTACTCTTCTCCCAGGGATGGGAAGAGTCTAGTCCTGGTTATTGAGAAAAGAGATACATTACGAGTAACAGAGAAAAAAAAGAAAAGCATGTTTGCCAACTCAGAGTCTGGAGTCTGAGATATTAATGGCTTAAAAGGAACAAGAACTTCAGGCAAAAAAGAGTAGTAGGAACCCTATATAGTCCCCATGCCCCGCTCCCCATGCTCTGCTTAAGGGATGGAGGAAGGCACAGGAACAAACTTCACCTATTCTCACCTGGAAGTACTTAACTCTAGAAAGACAATAGACAGAACACTGGCAGAAAGAAAAATAGACCTTAAAAATGCCAAGGCTGGAGGAATTACTTTGGGAAATTATTTTGTGATCCCACAAAAGGTAACATGGATGCCTAATGGGCAAGAGGCTAACAATTCTGCTCAGGGAGCACACATCATTTCCTCTGACATCTACCAGGAACCCATTCTACCGGCCTAGACAAGGTGTAGCTTACGGAAACTTGGTTTTAGACATTCTCTTCACAATTATAGTCAAGTTGGGAGCAGAGGGAAGCATTTCCTATTTTCAGCTCATCAGCCCCTTTTATCGAGAGGAAAAAATATACCATCTTTTTATGCATTCGAACACTTACTAATTCACTCTACAAATAAATGTGGGTACCGACTACGTTAGGCACTCGGCAGGGCCTGGGAGAGCAGGCACGATCCCTGGTCCCTAGAGCATACTACCTAATGAGAAGATGGTGAGAGGCAGGTGCACTACCACCTCTGGTCTATGACTGGGAGGAAGCGTCACATACACACAAAGGATTCGGGAAAGCCAGCCAGAAAGAAATGATACCTAAGATGAAACCCAAAGAATGAGAAACTGACCACCAAAAACGAATACTCCAGACAAAGGGAAAGCATATTTAAAGGTTAGGAAGCAAAACAGCTTGGCACATTTTAAGGAAACAAAAATTTAGAAATGCTAGTGCAAAAACAGGCTGAAGGAGAAGGGGGACAGGGGGAACTGTGGAGAGACGGGGCTGGAGGGATGAGGAAAGCCAGACCGTCTGGGGCCCTACAAACCACGTTCTGAAGTCTGACTTTTATTTTAAAAACATTAAGAGGTGCCAGTGAAGGGTTTTAAGCAAGTAAGTCATTTGACCAGAATTGCATATTTTTAAAGTTCTTGGGCTGCTTTATGAAAAGTAATCTGAAAAGGAAACCAGTAAGTAAATGGCAAAGCCAATCAGGTCAACAGCAACTACCACAAAATAAAACAGAAAGCAGAAAACACAGAAAATACTTAAGTATAATGACCAATAGTCCACAAAATAAGGATGTTTAAAAACAGCCCCCATCCTGTTATACCCTAGACTAAATCGACCCTTGCATTTGCCCTATAGTTGCCTTACTATCCTCTATCCAACATCATTCCCAACTTCTGTCACCAAATAAACCTTCCTTCCCTACTGTCCTAACTATATCAACCAGCTCTCTGGAATGCAGTAGCCACTTGGCATATGTGACTATTTAAATTAATTAAAATACATTTTAAAATTTATTTCCTCGGTAGCAATAGCCACATTTCAAGTGTTGAATAGTAACAGATGTCTAGTAGCTACTGAGTGCCCAGCACAGACATGGAGCATTTTCATGAGTGCAGAAAGATCTACTGGACAGTGCTGGGCTATCAATGTACCTAAAACTGCCACTTCACCATGTAAGCCCATTGAGAACAACACAGCTATCTGAGAAGGCACCTGTGAAGGCAGACCCGCTCACTGTCTCAGGCCCTCACCTTGTGTATTAATGAGCTTCACAATGTAGTGAAGAATCATGGTGTACACACCATAAGACAGGCCCTGTGTTTTGGCTCATTAATCCTCACTATGCTCTGAAGAAATTGAAAAGCAGCCGGCATCACCCATGTTTTATAGGTAAGGACACCAAGGCACAGAAACTAACCTGCCTGAGGCTATAGAGTCAATAATGGAGTCACAAATAAAAGCTGGAATCCCTAATGCCCTGACCAGTCCTCCATTCATTAGAGTAGTCATGGTTGATTTAAGAACCCATGAATAGAAACTATTCTGTTTCACCTGACCCAAGCAACCACTTGCTCTATCAAATGGATTGCTATGCCCACAGGAGGATCATATCTGTTAGATGTGTATATATATGTATACACACACACATACATGAACACATACCATGGACATGTATGTGTGTGTGTGTAAAAAAAACAGAAAAATTGAAAAATATAAGATATGTATTCCCTGAGCTTACCCTATCTTATTACATGTGATGGGAAATAAAGGATATTAAAAACACTTACCAAAACTAACAGCACCAAGGTATGGTACATTCCTGTGTTATTAACTTGTTTTTCAATCACATTATATGATTACCTATAAAAAAATTACAACCTAGAAGCTGTGCGTTTTGTAATCCTTATTTGCCTCTGTAACCAGCGTTAAGTCCTGACTTTTGTGTGCTCCTTCCAAACCTGTAGAAGTAATGCTGGCACATAGAGGCAATTCTTGCATTTTCATTTCAACTACCTCATTAACTGAAAAGAGTAAAATAATATATAGGGAGACATGAACCAAGTTAGAGATTAAAGATATAAAATCCACATACAGCATTTGCCTGTGACACTCTCGACAACAGCAATTTTAAAATGCAGCCGTTGGCATTCACTAATGTGTCTCTCTGCCCTAACACTGCAAAATAATTTACCCAGAGCTCATTTGAATGATGTAAAAAAAATCTAAGAAATAATTTGACTGCACTTGCCTAACATCTGAATTCTTACATATTTTAACTGTGGTTACACTAAATATGCAAAAAAAAAAGGAGAAAAGGAATAGAATATTTAAAACAATTCTAAAGTATTGGGAAGCATACAAAGTAGTTATATGCTTCTAATTCTTGCCTTATTAATAAGTATGAATCACTTTATATAATATAAAAACTAAGTGAGTTTTGCCAGAAAGTCAAAGCTTCCAAAGTTAACTTGACAACTGTCTCTGAATTAGAAGAGCAAATCTCCCTCAAATATGTAAGTATCATAAAGGAAAAGGGCAAGAATGCTGATTTTAAATCCAGAATATAATGGCCACATCTAAATTTAGTTGTGAAAGAAAACGGAGCCATCAACTTGGGTAGTAAAGTCTCTGTTTCATCACAGACCTTGATTCAAGAATAAGTCAGCGAAAAAAAGTTTTTAAGTTGAACTACTTACACCGCGTTCCTGGAGGCTCCATAGGAGAGTAACAGCTTGACTATATCCACGTGCCCATTCTTGGCTGCATCGTGAAGAGGTGAGTCATTCTGATACCCAGTGGTGTTCACCAACGCCTTGTGCTGGAGCAGCAATTCCACCACCTTCAGGTGCCCGTGATTGCAGGCTTCGTGCTAATTAAAGAAAAAGAAGAGTGAGAGGAAGAGCAATGAACAGTATCATAACAAAACCACACTTCAGAAAAATAAATGTGAACCTCAATCAGTAAATTGGTTCTTACCTAAATACTTGTACTAAACCATAAGTTGTTGACAGAGTAAAAGCCACTATTAATAGTCTTTATGGTAAGATGCATGGCGATTAAGATTTATGCAATTCATGGAAAAAGATTTTTTTCATTTGAGCCTTGGGTCAAGCTCTCTTAATTTGGAAGAAAATACAGCTTTGGGCCAATTATGGCTCCTAAATTGTTCTACAGTAAGAAATTTAAAACAAGAAAAAAAAAACATAGAAAATATTTAACAACCAGATCATGCATAAAATCTGAAATCCTCCAAGGCTGAATAGAACTCACCAATGTGGGAACAGATGTATGTGTATGACTGATTCACTTTGTTATAAAGCAGAAACTAATAAAAAATTAAAAAAAAAAAAAAAGAACTCACCAAATCAGGGGCTTAGCCATAAGCTAAGCGGTGCACCTACATGTATACATAAGCGCCCAAAAAAGTGAATATCCTAGAATGAGTATTTATAAGAAAAGCCTCTCCAACTGCTGAAGCTACAGATACTGTATGGCTGGTGCCAATGATAACAGAAAAAAACACAGAGTAGGCACTCAAAAAGAGCTTACTGAATGAATGTTCAAAGATGCTTTACATGCACATCTTTCCTTATGTTTAATGATCTGCTAACAATGCCACTATGTTGTATTATTCTAATAAACCTCTGGCATGCCATATTTTTTAAGTACATACATTGAAATCTTAATAGGCAATACACCACATTAAATGTCTGTAGGTCTATTTCTAGGAGAAAGGGATCCAAATAAGGCATCAGGTCCTCTAAATCACTCACCAACTTCTACTACAGTTTGCCTTAGTGGCTTAAAAGAAAAAATAACCATTCTTTGAAAAGGTTAGCCAGCCTGTGGAGTCCAAACAACAAAGTGACTCTGATCCAGACTAAACACTCTCAGCTTAAAAACTTGGCAAGGAGAAGTCATTATATACAACTTTAAAACCTTATTTGCACCTGTTCTAATGAGACTCTCTCAATTTCTGTGAATTTACAGTTCACAGAATAAGGGCATCCACCTCATCTCTTAATACTTCTATGGCTGCATTCAAGCCACATGCTACTGTCCTAATGTAATTAGCCGATATAGCACTTGTTCCCATGTATTTGTACCATTCTTCTTCCAGACTATCCTTCACACTTTTTTTTAGTAATAATAAGCAAAGACTTTAAAAAATGTTTAACATGGGCTCCCCTGGTGGCACAGTGGTTGAGAGTCCGCCTGCCGATGCAGGGGACACGGGTTCGTGCCCTGGTCTGGGAAGATCCCACATGCTGCGGAGCGGCTGGGCCCGTGCGCCATGGCCGCTGAGCCTGCGCGTCCGGAGCCTGTGCTCCGCAACGGGAGAGGCCACAACAGTGAGAGGCCCGCGTACCAAAAAAATAAAAAATAAAAAAATAATAAACAGAATGATAATAAAAAAACAAACAACTAGAAAACTACCAATGGTGTCCATCCAGCATGGTCTTTAACATTCGGGTCACTTCCATTTTGTAAGAGGTATTCAACAGAAGGTACGTCGCCCTAGTAGAAAAATGAAAAGGTAGAAAGAAATTAAAAATCATCAAGGACAGAAAATAAATATTAAGATTTAAGATTTTACCTTCTTCAAGATAAAATTTAAATCTTTTTCTCTTCTATGCCTATTGCTCGTGAGTCAATAAATAGTAAGGTATGTATGCAGATTGTTCTGAGGTGCCTACTCATCAAAGCCATGTGGTCCATCACTGAATACAGAGTAAAAAATCTCTGCTATTAACAACCTGTATCAAAATTCACTTCAAAATACCAAGGACACTAGCCAAAGATCACCTGATCAAAATGAGTTTTTAAAGTCACCATTTCGTTTGTGAAAAACATCCTTTCTGAGCACACATGAAAATGGTTTCTGATTTCTGTTTAAAACAAAATTAAAGCCAAGAGGGCTGCTCAGTGAAACCAATGTTAGAAAGCCAAAAACTGTTGTCTTATTGGCAGTTAATCTACTTATCCTCGAGATATTTAGTTTATATTCACCTTATTTGCTCAGAGATATTTTTTAGGCAAAAGCAAAGCTTATTTTCTCCAAAATAACTGAGAGCTTACTCTGAAAAAGGCTGAATAAATAAAAGTTACATATGACAAAAGTTATACGTGCCAATGTTGTGTTTTGAGAAGAGCTTCTTTAGGGAGGAGGACATCTCCTCTCTCCTACCACTCCCAGCCCCAGCACTCTTCTAAAATGAGTTTTTCTCTATTGGTTTGAAAATGTAGAAGTCACTAAGTCCCCTAAATACAGTAACATTTGCTTTTATTGGATTGTTTCGGACTACCTCTCAAATACAGCAAATCTTAAGATGGTAGCTTACTCAGGTTTCTAAAAAAAACAAACCTGCATACAACATATATTTTTAAGATCCTATATTAGCAAAATGACCTTAAATATTAAATGGGCCTAAAGAAACAAGTATTCTATATGTTTCAAATCAATTGCCCCACTTCCAATAAAAAAATATTTCCCATAGTTCCTTAGAAGTACAAATTCTACAGCTCTAGCACAAGTTAACATACACTTAGCACCTTCTGCACTATATTCAAGTCAGTCCCAAATGAGCTCAGGAAAACCTGTCAAGATACCAATTTGTTTTTTTTTTTTTAAATGATCCCATGAATATTGGGGCAGATGAACTGCCAGAACCACACACATTCTTGACCTTCAAAATGAAAGTATCCACAAAAAAACACATGTAAACCTTCTCAAAAATGTCCTCAGTCTAATTCTACATGGTAATCACAAAAACATATTAACCTAAAGAAGCCTGTAAAATAATATAAACACAGCTGTGGAATAGAAGAGTCCCATGGAAGAGTCACAGAGACAATTAGTGACACTTTAGAAGCTAAAAGCAGAATCTCTTTTCAGGTTGCTAGCCAGTGGTATTTTTCTTTCATGTCACCTCTTCATATTATCAAAGGTGTCTTCTGTTAACATTTTACCCCTATACTTCCCTGAAATGTATAGCTGATTTGCAAATTGCTTGCTTTTTATACCCGATCTGCTTTTTCCTCCCTAGTACTTAAAAGTTCATCATATTTTCTCCTTCTACTTTATGTAAATTTACTGTCATGCACATAAATAAAATTATGATAATTAGATAGGGTCCACGGTAACTGCATAAGCTTGAACCAATATAAAGTTTCCAGGAAACAAATTAACTTCTGCTTCTGATTTCTTTAAATTACTTTCTTCTCAAACAGAATATTTTCTGAGTAATAAGCACTCACTTTTAGGCTTCTCACAACTTAAAAGAATAATTGAGATTCTCTTAAAACCACAGGGGGGGAAAAATCCATCTAAGCAAAAAGTATTTACCAAGGCTTATAAAAAATTTTAAACAGACTTGGTGTTTTCAAATAAAACCGTAAAGGCTGAAAACAAGGGAACATGAGTGTCGCATTGAATTTTCTTATTGCTAACCTTTCATTCAAAGGAAATATTCTTCATACATGCATATGGCAGTAGTATAAGTTAACTTTCCAAAAACAAATACACACACACACAAATAAAACTTTTTCCTTATAAAGGTTAGCTCTTCTAAAATACTATTAAGAATAAATATTTTTATAAAAATAGTACAGGACATTACAATTAAGTACAATAATGATGACTTACCCAAACGGTTAAGCTTTTCCACATAAATGAACTAACCAGGTGCCTAAAATTTCTCCTTTTAGCAACTAGGTGTTGTTAAAAAAAAAAAAAGTTTAGTCATCTGGAACGGAGCTCTAAAGTTTATTAAACATTTTCTGGGTGTCTTAGTTATTTACTGAATAAAATAATTTCACAGATGACTCGGGCAACCGAGCCATCATGACAGTAAGTTACTGGTATTACAAAGATGGTGGGTGACAAAGGGAAAAATGGAGACTGACTCCAAGAGGTGCTCTAGAAATTGAAATCTTGAAAATATCACAGATGCCAGTTTGCTTTTGAGTCCTTTGTTATTGTCTGAGGAAGCCAGTATGGAGGATAAGTAATAACATGATTTTACACACAATATAACATGACTGCCTTAAGGTATAATGAATGGTTACAAAGTCAAACCCTAAAGGAGATGCCTCACAAGGGATTTTCTCTCTACCTAAGAAATCCTCATCACCTTTATGTTAGGCATACCATCCCTTGTAAGTTGCCTTCAAAATATTATCTATTATGTCTGCACCTTAAATATATCATGGCATGTCAACTTCAAGCCATTCTTCTATTTCTAATATATTCACTGCTATGGCATGAATTGAGTAATCATTACCATTTGAAGAATCTGTGCTAGAGAACTTTGGGGCGGTTTATTCCAGCATCAATGAATTCTCAAGCAAAGGTGAAAAAACAGAATAACAAATCAAATTTTTCTCTCTGTATAATGAAATGTCAAATGCTAAGATTTTTCTTATTAAATCAGAAGAATAAACAATGAGTGTATATCTTAGTTTCTAGTAGGCATAACGCTTCCTCATAAAATCTCTTGTTTATAACATAATGTTCTCAAAATCACTTTAGCCATCAGTGACATAGGTATTCAAGTACAAACATGGGGGCAGGAAGAGAGCACAGTGAATCTCAACTTTTGTTCTGGTTGAATAAGGATACTCACAACATCCCAGACACAGTATTAATAAATATTCTGCTTAAAATTCCATAGTGTAAGAAAATAAATGTATAAATAAAGAATTCAAGAATAATCCTGTCTAAGGTATGCATGCAAATGGCACTGAATGTCCAAAAACTAGTTGGCTGGCCTATAAGCCCATGATCCTGAGGAGAAAAGGATCTGAGAACTGAGAACATAAACATTATCTGCTGATGATATAGTAACTGCCTACATTCAGGCAGCCTGAATATTTAGGCAGTCTGGATATTTAATAAGAGCCTTCTACTACCAAGTATGGAGCGTTTCAAGATAAATAAGGTTAACAGATGCTTTACATTAACCCAAAAGTCCCACTTCTAGGAACTTATCCTAAGGATATACCTGCTCACATATGAAACAAAGATTGCTCACTGCAGCACAGTTTATAAAAGCAAAACAATGGAAACACAGGCATCCATCAGTAAGGGACCAGTAAAATAATAAAAATTCATGGAACGCTATGCTACAATAGAATGTACAGAAAAGTGTGTACTAATATGGAAAGCATTTACTTATATTTGTATAAAGAAATTCACAAAAGATACACAAGAAAGTAAGAAAGGGCTTGTCAGCAAAAGGGTGGCTGAGGACAGAAATGGGAGTGAGGCTTTCCACTGTAAATACTTTTATTCTTATTTTTGAAGCATGAAGTTATTACTCACATTTTGAAATTACATTTTAAATGGGGAATAAACTCCACATAACCACAAAGTCAAATTGAGGAGTCATATAATAAACAGAAAGCTAAAAACATATAAATGCAAACAAAACAATGTCACCATAGAGGAAAAACCAACTCTGGGAATTCTGTAAAAGACTGATTCAGAAGGCAGGCTATACGCTAGATTTTAAACGTTAGATACAAAGGACCATGAGGGAAAAGGGAAAGATGCAGAGGAAAGGATATAAGAGGCAGAAAAAAGAACATGTGCCAAGTATTGGTAGCATTAAAGTTCAGTATCAGAAGAAGAGGGTTCAGATCATGGCTAAGTGGGAAAATCACTCAATTATTCAACAAATATCAATCTATTACATACCAGGCAATGTTCTAGACACTGAAGACAGAACACTGAACAAACAACTCTTGCTCTCATTCTAAAGAGAAAGACAGGAAACAAAGAGATCTACAATAATGATGTCAAGAAATAATAATAGGAAGAAAAACAAAACAAGCTAAGCATATGGCAGAGACTGCTATTTTATGTAAGTTATAGGTAGGGCAGCACAGAAAAGACAAGTTATGGCTTTGGTCAGATGACTTTGGCTGTTATACAAAGAACTGAGTGCACCAAGTACAGAGGAAAAGCAGAGAAGGTAGTTCAGTGATGTGGATGAAAACTGACAACACCCACACTGCCACCAACAATGTCCACGTTCTAATCCCCAGGGACGTGTGACTATGTTACCTTACACAACAAAAGGAACTCTGCAACGTGATTAAGTGTACAGACCTGGAGGTGGGGAAGGTTATCCTGCACTGCCCGAGTGGCCCCCATCTAATCATGTGAGTCCTTAAAAGCAGTGAATTCTTCCTGGCCGGGGCAGACGGATGGAATACCAGGACTCCACCTGCTGCTGCCAGCTCTGAATACAGAGGAAGAGGTCCACACACCAAGGAATGTGACAGTCTCCAGAACCTGAGAAGGGGCCTCAGCTATAAGCCAGCAAGAAAACAGGATCTCAGTCCTACAACCAGAAGGAAGTACACAGTTCCTGCCAACAACCCAAGTAAGCAAGGAAACGGGTTCTCTCCTAGTGTCTCCAGAAAGTAGCATAGCCAACGAACTGATTTTAGTATGGTGAGACTCATACCAGACTTCTGGCCTACAAAACTGTTAAGAAAATAAATTTGCCTTGTTTTAACTCACTAAATTTGTGGAAATTTGTTATGACAGCAATAGGAAACTATTTCAAGTGGTTAGGACAAGAAAATACAGGTAGCTTCCACTAGGGTGATAGCTATGGCCAACAAAGATGCCCAGAGGTAGGTCTGGGGCAAGATATTAAAGAATTTTATTAATGATGTGACCAAGTTCAAAGATCATTCTATAAAGCCATCACTGTAGCAAGGGAAGCTAACTAGCCCAACAGAAGAGTACAACTACTGTGGGGTTCTCTGCCCTCAGCGCATCCACCAGGCACGCACAGTGCAACAGTACACACTTAGGATCTGGGGGTAACATGGAAAATGTGGACACTGCAAGTCTATAAGATGTTTCAGGGGAAAATAACAACTACAATAACAACAACAAAATCTGTCTTTGACAGCAAAAAACCTCATTTGTTCTGGCGACCTGCAAAGTCATCAGGTCTGTATTCATGACTCAGCTGCAGGAACTCTTTCCTTTTCCCTGCTCCTCGTTCCATGTTATAATACAGCTGACCCTTGAACAACACAGAGTTGAACTGTGCGGGTCTGCTTATACACACATTTTTTTCAATAAATACATTGCAAAGTTTTTGGAAGATTTGCGACAATTTGAAAAACCTTGCAGACAATCCAGGTAGCACAGAACTATCAAGAAAATTAAGAAAAGTTAGGTATGTCATGAATGCATAAAATATATGTAGATAATAGTTTATCCTTACATAGACATAAGGTGAGATTTAATATAAAATTAATAATGTGTTAGTCTTCTTACTGTTTTATAACTTTGCTCTCAAAGAATTACATTACCATACAAGATGCCTCTCTGTACAGCATGCCTCTCTCTTGTAATTGGAGAAACTGCCCATTAGCCTATCATCACAGGTAAGTGGTTTTTAAAAAAACGTAACGATGTTTCCAATACTGTAATATGAATATGACTGTAATACTTAGGCCATAAAATTTTATGATTCATTTATAGTATATAGCTAGGCTACAGTGATACAACTCTATCCATTACACTAGTCTACCATAAAGCAATAATATTGCTGCTTCTTATCAATGCATGAATCATTATACAAGTAAATAAATATGAATTTCTTCTTCACAATATCTTTTCATTTTTGATGTCTAGTGTTAGTAATACATATACCAACTACAGTGTTTTGTATCATATAAGACAACGTTGGTGCATGTACTGACAGATGATTCATCTTATAAACAGATGACGTAAACTTATGCTATCTAAATGCAGTACGGTACCATAAATGTATTTTCTCTTCCATATGATTTTCTTAATAACATTTTTCTCTAGCTTCCTATACTGTAAGAATACAGTATATAATACATATAATATACAAAATATGTGTTAATCGACTTTGTTTTATCAATAATGCTTCCAGTCAACAGTAGGCTATTAGTAGTTAACTTTTTTAAGAGACAAAAGTTATACGAAGATTTTGACTATGTGGAGGTCAACCCTCCTGACCCCTGCCTTGTTCAAAGGCCAACTGTAGCTTTAACTTTAGAGCCACCTCAAATCCTTTTCTGAAGTAGGTGGATACAAAGCATAAACAAGACAGCAGGACTGCAGCATTTGGTTTTCAAGTATGCAGAGGTTATTCACTCTCCGTTGCAAACAAAAAAATAGGATAGAAAATGAAATGAATACTATTTATAAAAGGATAAATATACTGATAAATCCTTGATTTTTCTTCAAGTATTTGTTTGATTATTAAAATCAAGCTGAGATGGGGACATGCATTCAACTTATAATAAATTTGTAAAAGAGAACATTATTGTTAAATAGGCATTTTAAAAAACAATAGAAATCAATTAACTTTTCTTAAATGTACTATATCAGAACCTGCCAATCAATGACAGTATAGTATTTGATAAGTTCAAGAGAATCAAAATGAGTAATTCTAATTCTGGCAAGACAATTGCTAAGTAAAATGACAATCTGACAAAACTTATATTGAAGCAATCTTGAACATATGAATGGAGAAAATTCACCAAGATGGCATCATGCCACCATTTTTCCTGTCTTAAGATTCCACTGGGCTTTTTTCCACAGCCTACACCAAGCACAGATAAACTATGGCCTGGAGGCCCGACACCTAATTTCATGTGTAAAGTTTTACTGGTTTATATATTATCTATGACTACTTTTGCACTAAAACAGAGTTGAATAGTTAAGATTATATTCCTACAAAGCCAAAAATATTTACTCTAATTGCCCCTTTAAGAAAGATTTGCCAAACCATGGCCTAGACTCTAGGTCCTAGATATCCTCACTAACAAAGATAAATGATTCTTACAACTGAGTGAAAAATTCTCTACCAATGAAAGCAGATGCTTAACTGCTGGTCTGCAAATAATTCCCAGTAAGCAAAATGTAGAAACTAAAGCAGTCTACATGAATGTATTAGCCAGAAAAATGAACAAAAAATATTTACTATTATGCTAGGTACTTATATCTATGAAGCATTAATAACATTATAATGTTAGGATTATTATACCTTATATATTATATAATACACAAACACATAGATATAAATAAAACAAAGAGGACAAAAAACATAGTCAGCTTTTTAAAATCATGCTTTGCAAAAATCAGACTAAAACGTAACCAGAGCCAACTCCAAAAATTCAAGTTGTTCATAGGATATGAAATGCCTAGAAAGTAGTCATGTTGCAGGTTCTCCCCTTACTGGCATCAGGCGTAGAGATCCTACATTCATCATTTATTGGAAGATAAAGGAAGAAAGAAAAAGCATGGAAGAAACTCACTTTTGTGCTTTTCCCTTTCTCCACAGAAAAATACAGGAATCCCTGGACTCAATGCCTACTCCATGTTCTTCCCAGACATTTTATATTGCTCACCAGCTTCACATTCAGGGTCTCAAAGGGCTCTTTCCAGACCTCCCAAAGTTCCCTATCCATGCAAAGGACCCAAGGGTTTCCCAGTAAATTTACTGAAAGATCATAAAAGCTATGCTAATTTAGTACTAATCTCTCCCATATTGTATTTTCATAACACTTGCATGAATTCACAGACCAAAGTCTATAAAGCTATGATGCTAACTGCTCCCCTCTACGTGCAGCACTTGCGTCAATTTCAAAGATTAACCACTACAAGTACATACACCACATGCTCAGCAAACTAGCTAGGTTCCAAAAAATGAACACTGCCTCATCCCAGGTGTAGAGGCAATAAAGGTAACTCAGTGAATAGGCTAGTAAAAGGAATGGGCTGACTGTGGGCCCCAGAGAAGCCCCTTTGTGGTGAACCACAGGAGCCATTTCGAACAATCAAATTTTCAGGTCACTGGAGAAATGTACAGACCACATCTCACAACCTCCCAGATCCCGGCAGTACCCACTAGGAGTGTCAACAATACAGAAGCTCATCCCCTCTCACACTGCCCCTGAGCTCTGAAGTTAGGTAATAAAGATGTGTTGCCAGCAGTAACTTGGCAATTGTCTGTCTATATTCATAAAGCATGAGAAGAATGGGTAAACAAAATGGTGAAAACTGAAAAAAACCATTATGGAATAGACAAAAATGAAAGCACTTGGCAAAGCTGAAGCTGAAATACGGAAATATTGGTTTTCTCCTGCAAGATCACGCTCCTCAGGACCAGGGGCCACTGCTCTGTGGTAGGGATACAGTCCCTATGAATTTTTGCTTCTCTGGTTCACAGGAAGTATCACATCTGGGTAGGTTAATTAGCCTAGTAATCTTATATCATTTTCCACAAACTCCAAAGATACTGCTTTATACTGGGTCTCATTCTGAAGTTGTATTTTCGAGTGAGCATCCTACCTTAATTGAAGCAATATGGAGCAAAGTCTCTCCTCGATGATTTCTTTTCATAGCCATAAGACTACTGGGCGATAGCTTCATTGCTGAGGGACTACACATCATTCGTCTGTAACTTGGACTATTCAGTGTAGAAGGGGGCGTACCTGGTGAAAGGCTAATGGATTCATCTAATATATTACTGCTTTTCCTCCTCAATGTGTCACCAACTTTAAGTTTCTTTGAAGGTGGTGAAGAACATCCAGGCAATGGCATGTTTTTTGAGAGCACTGTTTGCTTAATAGAATTTCCACTGGTGCTCAGACTGCTGCTTCTACATCTCTTAGAAACAGGACTGGAAAGTCTGTTGCGACGCCCACGTTCCCCATTATGACCTGATGGCAAGGATTTCTTAGATGTAAGATCGTTTTCACAGAGAGTCTTCTCAGGAGTCCCTACTTCATTCCTGCTCTCAATTTCTGGAGACTCTATTTGCTCAGCCAATGGTAAAGAGACTTCAGTTAAGCTTCTAAAACATTCAGATTCTGTTACGGAGCCACTTGCTAGTAAGTCTATTTTACCATTTATCTGCGGACTAGCAATAACAGATGGTTGGCTACAGCAGGATACTAGCTTTTCCTTAAATTCCTCTTTGGAGTCAAGTTTACCATCCTCTTTTTCTGCCTCTAAATTCCATTTTTGGTTGATTTCAGCCCAAGTTTTCTTTTTCTGTTTTTTTCCAGATTTTGTGGAAGTCTTCTTAGCCCTCTCAGAAACATCCACTGGAGGGCTTGCAGAGACAAATTCGTACATGGAGGCCTGTGGAGCATTTTCATCGTTTACCACAGGAGGCTGAGTTTGCACTGAAACTTTACTCACAACATACCTGACCTTCTTACTTCGAGGACTAAACCACATTCTTATTGAATTCTTCTTACATTCTGCATCACTAAATAAACTTTTCCTAGATGTTTCTTCTTTCAAATCTGATAGGAAAAAGGAAAAGAAATCTGTTACACGACAATCTCTCCCATCTTGAGCTCCCAAAGAATTTTGTTGATAGTTCTCCTAAGGTGTATCACCTTTTATTTGTGTATTTCTTCCTTCCCTCCTAGATTCTGAACTCCTTGAAAGCAGATATCCCCATTCAACAAATATTTACAGAATCCTACTTTATTTCAGACAATGTTCTAGTAGCTGGAAATACAGCGGGGAACGAAACATGGGGAAGACAAAATATACAAATAAATAAGTAGAAAATACAGGCTGCTGTATGGTAGTGATAAGAGCCATGGAGAAAAGCTATACTAAATAAATAAACGGACTGATAGGCAGGTATGAGATTCAAAGTAGTCAAAAAAAATTAAGACTTATTAACTGATGCTTAATTTAAAAAAAAGACTTTTGAA
Source organism: Mesoplodon mirus (assembly GCF_964341445.2). NCBI lineage: Eukaryota > Metazoa > Chordata > Mammalia > Artiodactyla > Ziphiidae > Mesoplodon > Mesoplodon mirus. The sequence continues at coordinate 22,945,924 of NC_138984.1, read as the reverse complement.
AATCAATCAATATAATTCACTGTATCAACCAACTAAAAGAAAACCATGTGACTTTTCTCAACAGATACAGAAAAAAAAATCTGGCAAAATCCAACATCCATTCAAAAGGTTCAGCATTAGGGATAAAAGGAAACTTCTTCAACCTGATAAAGGACATCTACAAAACTACACACCGCTAGGGCTTCCCTGGTGGCGCAGTGGTTGAGAGTCCACCTGCCGATGCAGGGGATGCAGGTTCATGCCCCGGTCCGGCAGGATCCCACATGCCGCGGAGCAGCTAGGCTCGTGAGCCATGGCCGCTGAGCCTGTGCGTCTGGAGCCTGTGCTCCGCAACGGGAGAGGCCACAACAGTGAGAGGCCCACGTACCGCAAAAAAAAAAAAAATACACACCGCTAGTACCATCCTTAATGAATAAAGACTGGAACTACTGTTTTGTTCCTATTATCTTGTTCCTGTCATCAAGAACAAGGTGAAGATGTCTGCTCTCACCATCCCTATTCAACGTCATACTGAAAGTCCTGGATAGCACACCAAGGTAAGAAAAAGATAATAAAAGGCACACAGATTGTAAAGGAAGATATAAAACTGTATCTATTCACAGCTGACTTGATTGGCTATATAGAATATCCCAGAGAATCTTTTTAAAAAAATTAATAAAACAGGTGACTGTAACAAGGTCATAGAATACAAGGTCAAGGTACCAAGTTCAACTGCAACTGTATTTCTGTATTCTAACAATGAACATGTAAACTGAAATTTTTTTAAAATCTGGTACTGTTTATAATAGTACCAAAAAAAAAATACTTAAGTACAAGTCTAACAAAATATGTATAAGCTCTGCTTGCTGAAAATTAACAATATGTATGAAAGAAATCCTATACAATTGGAAAGACATACCGTGATTCATGAACTGGAATACTCATTATTATTAAGATGTCAATTCTCCCAGACAGATTTATAGACTGTAACATAATCCCAAGAAAATTCCAGTATGTTTTTTAAAAAAATAATAGACAAGCTAATCCTAAAACTTACATGGAAGAGCAAAGTAACTATAATGTGGAAAAGCAAAAGACCTGGATGGCCAACACAACACTGAAGAAGAACAAAGTTGAAAGGACTACACTACCTGATTTCTGATTTCAACTTCAGACAAAATGAATCTAGGGAATTAAAGGTAATAGTCACAACTCTTCAGGTACCATCTAATATAACCTCGAGCTATATAAACAAAAAACTAACAAGAATGAATGAACTATAACTATACACTCAAACATACCCTTTTTTTTTTTTTTCTTTTTTTGTGGTACACGGGCCTCTCACTGCCGTGGCCTCTCCCGCTGCGGAGCACAGGCTCCGGACGCGCAGGCTCAGCGGCCATGGCTCACGGGCCCAGCCGCTCCGCGGCATGTGGGATCCTCCCAGACCGGGGCACGAACCCATGTCCCCTGAACCGGCAGGCGGACTCTCAACCACCGCGCCACCAGGGAAGCCCCAAACATACTCTTGAGCAAAAGAAGCCAGATATAAGAGTACATAGAGAGGTTCCCTGGTGGCGCGGTGGTTGAGAGTCCGCCTGCCGGTTCAGGGGACATGGGTTCGTGCCCCGGTCTGGGAGGATCCCACATGCCACGGAGCGGCTGGGCCCGTGAGCCATGGCCGCTGAGCCTGCGCGTCCGGAGCCTGTGCTCCGCAGCGGGAGAGGCCACGGCAGTGAGAGGCCCGTGTACCACAAAAAAAGAAAAAAAAAAAAGAGTACATAGAAACGGCTGTAACTAATCTAGCGTGTTAAGTCAGAACAGTGATCACCCCTATGGGGAAAGGAGTCAGTGACTGGAAACAGGCAATGAGAGGGGCTTCTAGAGTACTGTTTATTCTTCTGGGTAAGTTCAGTTTGTGAAAATTCATCAAGTTATACACTTACAATGTTATGTATTATATACTATATAAGAAACTTTTTTTAAAAAAATACGTATTTATAATCAGGAATTAAAACACAAAGATTCGTTAGAATTTTAAAAAAGAAAATAATCATTGTCCCTAAGTAGACAAGGTGTGACATTTTGTGAGTGAGCACTCTTTTGCACAAACACCTGGCTGCTTCAGCTAAGGTCATGAAGAAAGGCCTCTCTGAGGAGCTCACTTTTAAGTTGAGACCTAAATGACAAGAGGAAAGCAGCCACTTATGGATTTAGGCAAGTGTTTCCCAGGCAGAAGGCAGAGTAAGTGCCAAGGTCCAAAGATGGGAACAAGTTTAGCATATTCAATGGACAGCATGCTATTGTGGCTGGAACTTGGAGAAGGAGCAGAAAATGGAGGGAAATGAAGTCAGGCAGGTAAGCAGAAGCATTCTATAAAAAGCTCAGTCTCGAGACTTCCGGGTAAGATGGCGGAAGAGTAAGACGCGGAGATCACCTTCCTCCCCACGGATACACCAGAAATACAGCTATACGTGGAACAACTCCTACAGAACACCTACTGAACGCTGGCAGAAGACCCCAGACCTCCCAAAAGGCAAGAAACTCCCCACATACCTGGGTAGGGCAAAGCGGAGAGATCCCCACACAGAGGATCAGTGCCGAGCGGCACTCACCAGCCCGAGAGGCTTGTCTGCTCGCCCGCCGGGGCGCGCAGCGCTGGAAGCTGAGGCTCGGGCTTCGGTCAGAGCGCAGGGAGAGGACTGGGGCTGGCGGCGAGAACTCAGCCTGAAGGGGGCTAATGTGCCACAGCTAGCCGGGAGGGAGTCCGGGAAAACTCTGGAGCTGCCGAAGAGGCAAGAGACTTTTTCTTCCCTCTTGGTTTCCTGGTGCGCGAGGAGAGGGGATTAAGAGCGCTGATTAAAAGGGCTCCACAGACGGGCGCGAGTCGCGACTGAAAGCGCGGAGCCCAGAGACGGGCGTGGGACGCTGGGGCTGCTGCTGCCGCCGCCAAGAAGCCTGTGTGCGAGCGCAGGTCACTGCCCACACCGCCCTTCCGGGAGCCTGTGCAGCCCACCACTGCCGGGGTCCCGGGATCCAGGGGCGGCTTCCCTGGGAGAACGCACGGCGCGCCTCGGGCTGGTGCAACGTCACGCCGACCTTTGCCGCTGCAGGCTCGCCCCGCACTCCGTGCCCCTCCCTCCCGCCCGGCCTGAGTGAGCCAGAGTCCCCGAAGAGGCTGCTCCTTTAACCCTGTCCTGCCTGAGCGAAGAACAGACGCCCTCCGGCGACCTACACGCAGAGGCGGGGCCAAATCCAAAGCTGAGACCCAGGAGCTGTGAGAACAAAGAAGAGAAAGGGAAACCTCTCCCAGCAGCCTCAGAAGCAGTGGATTAAAGCTCCACAATCAACTTGTTGTACCCTGCATCTGTGGAATACATGAATAGACAACACATCATCCCAAATTGAGGAGCCCGGAGTTAGTGCTGTGCCTCTGAGGTGGGAGAGCCAACTTCAGGACACTGGTCCACAAGAGACCTCCCAGCTCCACATAATATCAAACGGCAAAAATCTTCCAGAGATCTCCATCTCAACACCAGCACCCAGCTTCACTCAACGACCAGCAAGCTACAGTGCTGGACACCCTAAGCCAAACAACTAGCAAGACAGGAACACAACGCCACCCATTAGCAGAGAGGTGGCCTAAACTCATAAAAAGTCTGCAGACACCTCAAAACACACCACCAGACGTGGACCTGCCCACCAGAAAGACAAGATCCAGCCTCATCCACCAGAACACAGGCACTAGTCCCCTCCACCAGGAAGCCTACACAACCCACTAAACCAACCTTAGCCACGGGGGACAAACACCAAAAACAACGGGAACTACGAACCTGCAGCCTGCAAAAAGGAGACCCCAAACACAGTAACATAAGCAAAATGAGAAGACAGAAAAACACACAGCAGGAGAAGGAGCAAGATAAAAACCCACCAGATCTAACAAATGAAGAGGTAATAGGCAGTCTACCTGAAAAAGAATTCAGAATAATGATGGTAAAGATGATCCAAGATTCTATTTCCCAGATCCAAAATCTTGGAAATAGAATAGACAAAATGCAAGAAACAGTTAACAAGGACCTAGAAGAACTAAAGATGAATCAAGCATCGATTAAAAACACAATACATGAAATAAAAAATACTCTAGATGGGATCAATAGCAGAATAACTGAGGCAGAAGAACGGATAAGTGAGGTGGAAGATAAAATAGTGGAAATAACTGCTGCAGAGCAAAATAAAGAAAAAAGAATGAAACGAACAGAGGACAGTCTCAGAGACCTCTGGGACAACATTAAACGCACCAACATTCGAATTATAGGGGTTCCAGAAGAAGAAGAGAAAAAGAAAGGGACTGAGAAAATATTTGAAGAGATTATAGTTGAAAACTTCCCTAATATGGGAAAGGAAATAGTTAATCAAGTCCAGGAGGCACAGAGAGTCCCATACAGAATAAATCCAAGGAGAAATACGCCAAGACACATATTAATCAAACTGTCAAAAATTAAACACAAAGAAATCATATTAAAAGCAGCAAGGCAAAAACAACAAATAACACACAAGGGAATCCCCATCAGGATAACAGCTGATCTCTCAGCAGAAACTCTACAAGCCAGAAGGGAGTGGCAGGACATAATTAAAGTGATGAAGGAGAAAAACCTGCAACCAAGATTACTGTACCCAGCAAGGATCTCATTCAGATTTGATGGAGAAATTAAAACGTTTACAGACAAGCAAAAGCTGAGAGAGTTCAGTACCACCAAACCAGCTTTACAACAAATGCTAAAGGAACTTCTCTAGGCAAGAAACACAACAGAAGTAAAAGACCTACAATAACGAACCCAAAACAATTAAGAAAATGGGAACAGGAACATACATATCAATAATTACCTTAAATGTAAATGGACTAAATGCTCCCACCAAAAGACACAGATTGGCTGAATGGATACAAAAACAAGACCCATATATATGCTGTCTACAAGAGACCCACTTCAGAGCTAGAGACACATACAGACTGAAAGTAAGGGGATGGAAAAAGATATTCCATGCAAATGGAAATCAAAAGAAAGCTGGAGTAGCAATTCTCATATCAGACAAAATAGACTTTAAAGTAAAGACTACTAGAAGAGACAAAGAAGGACACTACATAATGATCAAGGGATCGATCCAAGAAGAAGATATAACAATTGTAAATATTTATGCACCAAACACAGGAGCACCTCAATACATAAGGCAAATACTAACAGCCATAAAAGGAGAAATCGACAGTAACACACTCATAGTAGGGGACTTTAACACCCCACTTTCACCAATGGACAGATCATCCAAAATGAAAATAAATAAGGAAACACAAGCTTTAAATGATACATTAAACAAGATGGACTTAATTGATATTTATAGGACATTCCATCCAAAAACAACAGAATACACATTTTTCTCAAGTGCTCATGGAACATTCTCCAGGATAGATCATATCTTGGGTCACAAATCAAGCCTTGGTAAATTTAAGAAAATTGAAATTGTATCAAGTATCTTTTCCGACCACAATGCTATGAGACTAGATATCAATTACAGGAAAAGAGCTGTAAAAAATACAAACACATGGAGGATAAACAATACTCTACTTAATAACGAAGTGGTCACTGAAGAAATCAAAGAGGAAATTAAAAAATACCTAGAAACAAATGACAATGGAGACACGACGACCCAAAACCTATGGGATGCAGCAAAAGCAGTTCTAAGAGGGAAGTTTATAGCAATACAATCCCACCTTAAGAAACAGGAAACATCTCGAATAAACAACCTAACCTTGCACCTAAAGCAATTAGAGAAAGAAGAACAAAAACATCCCAAAGTTAGCAGAAGGAAAGAAATCATAAAAATCAGATCAGAAATAAATGAAAAAGAAATGAAGGAAACGATAGCAAAGATCAATAAAACTAAAAGCTGGTTCTTTGAGAAGATAAACAAAATTGATAAACCATTAGCCAGACTCATCAAGAAAAAAAGGGAGAAGACTCAAATCAATAGAATTAGAAATGAAAAAGGAGAAGTAACAACTGACACTGCAGAAATACAAAAGATCATGAGAGATTACTATAAGCAACTCTATGCCAATAAAATGGACAACCTGGAAGAAATGGACAAATTCTTAGAAATGCACAACCTGCCAAGACTGAATCAGGAAGAAATAGAAAATATGAACAGACCAATCACAAGCACTGAAATTGAAACCGTGATAAAAAATCTTCCAACAAACAAAAGCCCAGGACCAGATGGCTTCACAGGCGAATTCTATCAAGCATTTAGAGAAGAGCTAACACCTATCCTTCTCAAACTCTTCCAAAATATAGCAGAGGGAGGAACACTCCCAAACTCATTCTACGAGGCCACCATCACCTTGATACCAAAACCAGACAAGGATGTCACAAAGAAAGAAAACTACAGGCCAATATCACTGATGAACATAGATGCAAAAATCCTCAACAAAATACTAGCAAACAGAATCCAACAGCACATTAAAAGGATCATACACCATGATCAAGTGGGGTTTATTCCAGGAATGCAAGGATTCTTCAATATACGCAAATCAATCAACGTGATACACCATATTAACAAATTGAAGGAGAAAAACCATATGATCATCTCAATAGATGCAGAGAAAGCTTTCGACAAAATTCAACACCCATTTATGATAAAAACCCTGCAGAAATTAGGCATAGAGGGAACTTTCCTCAACATAATAAAGGCCATATATGACAAACCCACAGCCAGCATCGTCCTCAATGGTGAAAAACTGAAACCATTTCCACTAAGATCAGGAACAAGACAAGGTTGCCCACTCTCACCACTCTTATTCAACATAGTTTTGGAAGTTTTAGCCACAGCAATCAGAGAAGAAAAGGAAATAAAAGGAATCCAAATCGGAAAAGAAGAAGTAAAGCTGTCACTGTTTGCAGATGACATGATACTATACATAGAGAATCCTAAAGATGCTACCAGAAAACTACTAGAGTTAATCAATGAATTTGGTCAAGTTGCAGGATACAAAATTAATGCACAGAAATCTCTGGCATTCCTATATACTAATGATGAAAAATCTGAAAGTGAAATCAAGGAAACACTCCCATTTACCATTGCAACAAAAAGAATAAAATATCTAGGAATAAACCTACCTAAGGAGACAAAAGACCTGTATGCAGAAAATTATAAGACACTGATGAAAGAAATTAAAGATGATACAAATAGATGGAGAGATATACCATGTTCTTGGATTGGAAGAATCAACATTGTGAAAATGACTCTACTACCCAAAGCAATCTACAGATTCAATGCAATCCCTATCAAACTACCACTGGCATTTTTCACAGAACTAGAACAAAAAATTTCACAATTTGTATGGAAACACAAAAGACCCCGAATAGCCAAAGCAATCTTGAGAACGAAAAATGGAGCTGGAGGAATCAGGCTCCCTGACTTCAGACTATACTACAAAGCTACAGTAATCAAGACAGTATGGTACTGGCACAAAAACAGAAAGATAGATCAATGGAACAGGATAGAAAGCCCAGAGTTAAACCCATGGACATATGGTCACCTTATCTTTGATAAAGGAGGCAGGAATGTACAGTGGAGAAAGGACAGTCTCTTCAATAAGTGGTGCTGGGAAAACTGGATAGGGACATGTAAAAGTATGAGATTAGATCACTCCCTAACACCATACACAAAAATAAGCTCAAAATGGATTAAAGACCTAAATGTAAGGCCAGACACTATCAAACTCTTAGAGGAAAACATAGGCAGAACACTCTATGACATAAATCACAGCAAGATCCTTTTTGACCCACCTCCTAGAGAAATGGAAATAAAGACAAAAATAAACACATGGGACCTAATGAAACTTAAAAGCTTTTGCACAGCAAAGGAAACCATAAACAAGACCAAAAGACAACCCTCAGAATGGGAGAAAATATTTGCAAATGAAGCAACTGACAAAGGATTAATCTCCAAAATTTATAAACAGCTCATGCAGCTCAATAGCAAAAAAACAAACAACCCAATCCAAAAATGGGCAGAAGACCTAAATAGACATTTCTCCACAGAAGATATACAGACTGCCAACAAACACATGAAAGGATGCTCAACATCTTTACTCATTAGAGAAATGCAAATCAAAACTACAATGAGATATCATCTCACACCAGTCAGAATGGCCATCATCAAAAAATCTAGACACAATAAATGCTGGAGAGGGTGTGGAAAAAAGGGAACACTCTTGCACTGCTGGTGGGAATGTGAATTGGTACAGCCGCTATGGAGAACGGTATGGAGGTTCCTTAAAACACTACAAATAGAACTACCATATGACCCAGCAATCCCACTACTGGGCATATACCCCGAGAAAACCATAATTCAAAAAGAGACATGTACCAAAATGTTCATAGCAGCCCTATTTACAATAGCCCGGAGATGGAAACAACCTAAGTGTCCATCATCGGATGAATGGATAAAGAAGATGTGGCACATATATACAATGGAATATTACTCAGCCATAAAAAGAAACGAAACTGAGCTATTTGTAATGAGGTGGATAGACCTAGAGTCTGTCATACAGAGTGAAGTAAGTCAGAAAGAGAAAGACAAATACTGTATGCTAACACATATATATGGAATTTAAGAAAAAAAAAATGTCATGAAGAACATAGGGGTAAGACAGGAATAAAGACACAGACCTACTAGAGAATGGACTTGAGGATATGGGGAGGGGGAAGGGCAAGCTGTGACAAAGTGAAAGAGCGGCATGGACATATATACACTACCAAACGTAAGGTAGATAGCTAGTGGGAAGCAGCCGCATAGCACAGGGAGATCAGCTTGGTGCTTTGTGACCGCCTGGAGGGGTGGGATAGGGAGGGTGGGAGGGAGACGCAAAAGGGAGGGGATATGGAAACATATGTATATGTATAACTGATTAAATTTGTTATAAGGCAAAAAATTAAAAAAAAAAAAATCAAAAAAAAAAAAAAAGAAAAAAGAAAATATTTCAATCTGAGTGTCAGAGTTTTAGGATTTCGGATTGCTGGAAAACTCCAAAGAGTCTTCAAACCTCTTTGATACTTTTACTATCAAAGTAAATATCCATATTGTTTGTAATGGCATAAATTCCAAGATGTTTAATGTCTGTTAAGCTGTGTAATAAAATGGGCACTGAATCATAAGAAAAAAAAAAAAAAAAAAAAAAAAAAGCTCAGTCTCGGGTTTTTTTGCTGGTACTCCTCATTCCGCTCACTTCTGAGGTGGGAGGGATCAGGACTTTATCTGCAGTCTCTCCCTTAATAATCACACATATATATATAACATACACGCAGTTCTTTGTGTATACACTGGCAACTCCAAATGTGTAAGTGCAGCCCAGACCCCTCCCCTGGACTCCAGGCTCCGCTACTCAACTGCCTACTTAACGACTCTACCTGCACGTCTACTCCTAGTAAGTATCTCACACCAAGCATGACCAGAACTGGGCTCCTGGTCCACATCCTCCCAAACCTGCTCCTCCTACAATTTTCCCATCTCATTAAATGGCACATCCATCAGTCCGGCTGCCTTAGGACAAAACCCTTAAGAGTCAAACTTGTCTCTGTTCTCTCTCTCACATCCCATATACAAACTGCAAGTTCTACCAGTTCTACCTGAAAAATACATCCAAACTCTGACTACTTTCTGCACCTCCACTCTTACCACCACGGTACCATACTGTCTCACTAGATTACTGCCCCACCCTCCTTTGTCCTCTCCCTGACGATGTCTTTGTCTCCTCCGCTCTAAGTCAATTCTCAACACAGCAGTCAGTGGTCCTTTTATAACTCGTCAGATCCTGTCACTAAAAGCCACCAAAGACTGTCCAGCTGACTCTTAATAAAAGCCACAATTTTAGTCTAAAAGGCCAGAAATAACCAGACCCTCCATTTCCTTCCTGATCTTACCTCCTGTTCTTTCCTTCCTCACCATTCCACCCACTGGGCCTCCCTGTTGTTCCTCAAACACAAGAGGTATGTATGCTTCTGCCTCAAAGCCTTCACATTTGCTGACCCTTTGCCTGGAGACCTCTTCCCCAAATATCTGCATGGCTCACTCTCTCACCAACTACAGGTCACTGCTCAAATGTCACATTTTTTGTGAGATCATCCCTGACACTCTATTTAAATTTACAAATTCTCACCTCCTACTTATTTTACACCTCTTTTTGCGTCTTGTGTGTCTCATCCTATCAGAATATAAGCTCTAGGAAGGCAGAAGTTTATACCTCTACCCTGCCATTCCCCAGTGCCTACTCAATGTCTAACACATAGTAGATGTTCAATTAATACCTCCTGCTAAATAAATGAAATTAATGGGATCATATAATTCAGCTAAAGCAAGCTGGATCTCATTCAGACTCAATTCAGGGAGAATAATGTTTTATGCTTTAGAATGACCACTCTGGCTGCTATTGAGAAGGAACTTTAGAAGAAAAGAATGGACACAGTGACCAATTACATAGCTATCATCCACTAGAAAGATCACAGTGGCTCTGACAAGCACTGTAGCAGTAGAAATGGTAAAATACAAAACCTAAAAGGCTACTAATTAACTAAACAAATAGGCAGGGGAGAGATGATAAAATGCTTAGAGCCCAGTAGCAAGAGGGCGTATGATATATTTCAGTAACTAAAAGACAACCAGTATACTTGCCTTGCAGAGAGACCAAGGAATAAAGTGGTTTAAAGATGAAGACTATAAAGCAATAGCCAGACCGTGCAGATTCTTGCTGGCAATGTTAAAGACTTCGATACCTATGCTAAGAGTAATACAAAGTCAATAAATTGCTTTATATGAATCAGGTGGCATGACTACACCTGTGTTTTTAAAAGATCCCTCTTGGCTTGAGTGTGGGAGAACAGGTCGGAAGAAGGCAAGAGTGGATGCAAGAATAATCATTAAGAGGCCGAAACAGGAGTCTAAGTAGAAGATGACAGCCTGGGGAGGTGATAGTAGAAAAAGAAAGAAGTAGAATTATTTGAAAAATATTTAGGAGATAAGATTTACAGGATTTGGTGATGAAATGAATAAAGGAGAAGGTGACAAAAACAATTCATGTTTCTGGCTTACACCACTGAAGGCACCTAGAGAAAAAACACTGATGCTGGAAGAGACAGGCCGCCCGGGCTCCTAAACATCCCTACACACTCTTGCAGGATGTACCAAGAAGGCAAGGCCCTGGCTGCTTTTTACCTAGGCCATTTCTCAGGGCTGTGTTTGCAGCAAGCCACCGTGAGGGATGCAGTAGTGTCTCCCCAGGGGAAAAAAAGCACGCCTATTTCTTCTGCTTACTATAAAAACAGTCAGTTCCCCAAAGCTCAGAGCTCCTCTCCTATATCACAACCCCCTGTACGTGCAGGAAGCCATGATAGGCCCTTTGCCAAGTATCATCAAAGATGCAGCACTGCACTGAGGAATTTCAGGGGCAATGTGATAAAATATTTGCAAATTTTACATGCACATGCTCTTTCACAAAGCAACGTTACCTCCAGTAACCTATCTTACAAAATATACAAAATATTCATACATGTGCCTGAAAACATAGATGTGTGTTAATTGCAGCCATATTTGTAATAGCCCAAATTAGGAAAAAAGTCAGTGTTCACTCACTGGAAATCAGTTAACTATTGTTCATCAATTGGAAATCAGTTAACTACGGAGCATTTATATTACAAAATCTTATGTAGCTGTGATACATGTCAATTAACATGCAAACATCCTCAAGACACTTTAAGTGTAGCATAACCCTATTTACATTTTAAAAATTCTATTGTGTTTATGTCCAAATATTTTCATAAATTCATAAAAGAAAGACTAGGAAGGTTAAACAATGAAAACAGTACCTCTGAAAAAGATTTTGTGTTTTTTGGTTGGGGAGACTTGCACACCTTACACACTTTTATATTGCTTAATCAGTTGCTAAGAGAATGTTCTCTTATATTTCTTAGGTAAATTAAACAAATAGAAAATAAAACTTGCATGAAGTTATATACCTAATTGGTGATAGAGTTGGCATTTGAATTCATATGTTTTCACTAAGTAAACATTCAAAAGTTTCACTAAGTACACACTGTATGTGATATTGTGATTTACAAGAAATATATATTTGGTCTTTGTCCACTGTCCCAGGCACATAATTCCTAGAACCCTTGTAATTTCCTGGATGAACCACAGGGGCATCTTTTCTTATATTTAGTTGTGTTCCCAGTTCCCAAAATAGCGCCAATGAAAAAGGTGAAATGGGTGTCTTTTATTATTCATAACAAGTCCCGTTTCAACCACACCTGAGTTTATGTTAATGAGGTGAATTTTGGAAAGCCCCTAATGATGGGGGCTTGTTGCCAAGGGAACCAACCTGGATTATAGGGTTAGAACTTTCAGTCCCACCCCCTGACCTCCAGGAAGAGAGGAGGGATTGAGGTTGAGCCAATCACCAATGGCCAATGATTTAATCAATCAAACCTCTGTAAAGAAGTCTCCATTTAAAAACCCCCAAAACAGGATTAGAGAGCTTCCAGGTTGATGAACGTGTGAAGCTGCTGGGAGAGTGGCACACCCAGAGGGGGCATGGAAGCCCCTTACCCCTTCAACATACCTAGCCCTATGCATCTCTTCTGTCTGGCTTTTCCTGAGGTATATCCTTTTATCATAAACCAGTAATCTGGTAAGTAAAATGTTTTCCTGAATTCTGTGAGTCACTCTAGCAAATTATTCAAACCTGAGGAGTTGAAGGGAGCTTCCAATCTATAGCCAGTTGCTCAGAAGCACAATCTGGACTTGAGACTGGCACCTGGGGTGGGGGGAGTGGAGGCGGTGGGGGGGAGTGGAGGCGGTAGGGGGGAGTGGAGGTGGTAGGGGGGAGTGGAGGCAGGGTGGGTGGGGGGGCTGTCCTGTGGGACTCTTAACCTGTAAGATCTGACACTATCTCCAGGTGGACAGTGTCAGAATTGAGTAAACTGTAGACACCCAGCTGATGTCACAGAATGGCATGATGTGTAGAAAACCCACACATCTGGTGTCATAAGTGAAACAGTACTGTACGTAACACAGTAGTGTGAGTAGAGGAGACACAAAGGAGAAGTGAGCCTTTCTCTACACACATATAGTGTAATCTCTGTATGTATTGTATTTTTTCAGACCTACTGATCTTGCCTGTTAACAGATGCTCCAGAAAGAGTCAGTGATGAACTGTACAGTTTTCCCTTTTCTGATTCTGGTAGTGATCCCTCTTCAGGTTCTCTTGCTTTGTTTTTGCCTTTAAGCCCATTCACTTTTCTTTAAAAAATATTCTCTTGAAATTCTCTTCTCTCACCCCATACAGGCAGGTAAAACCCAGGTCAGCCCAGCACAGAGGTGTGCACATAAATCGTGCTCAGAAAACATTGATGAATTGATGAATAACCTATCTGATATCCTCTCTTAAATCTTGACAGGTATTTATACAAGGGAGGTTAGAATTCAATTTAAGGGCTAGAAGAAATCTTGAGGATCACCTGTCCAATTCTCTCATTTTAAATATGAGGCATTAAAGTCAAAAAGCAGAGGAAGGGAGTCTCCTAACCCCCAATCCAGTGCTCTTCTCCCCACACAAACTGGGTTATCAAGAGGCCATTTCAGGGCTTCCCTGGTGGCGCAGTGGTTGAGAGTCCGCCTGCCAATGCAGGGGACACGGGTTCGTGCCCCGGTCCGGGAAGATCCCACATGCCGCTTAGCGGCTGGGCCCGTGAGCCATGGCCGCTGAGCCTGCGCGTCCGGAGCCTGTGCTCCGCAACGGGAGAGGCCACAACAGTGAGAGGCCCGCGTACCGCAAAAAAAAAAAAGAGGCCATTTCAGGTATAAAAAAGAACACCAGAAAGGCAGGGAAACTAGAAAAAACACCATCACCATGACCAGCACCACCTGACAGGACTGACAGTGACTAACAAATAATTTCATATTGCCTGATACTCATTCTCCAAATTAACACAGACTGAATCTCCTATAACCAACTAGGGCAACTGACATATGTTTTATTTGTCTTATTTTTTAAAAAAGAAGGAAAAAGGACATTATTTGAATCATGTTTTTCTCCTGAGAGGTCACTCCTCATTCAAGCTGAAGAGAACTCTGTATAACAGTTTTCTTACATTATGGAATCAAGAGAAAAACTTTAATGAACCAAGTTCTAACACTAAGTTACTTTAAGAAGAAAACCAACAGCCACCGGTGCATCTTTCGCCTAAGGACTGGTAACAGCCACTGTGTAGGGAATAAGCGTGTCTGACATTACTACAGTGTTGTATAAAATTGTCAAGTGTGCTCTTCCTACCAAGCTTTCATAGTTAAAAGAGACAACATAATTTTAATTTCATTTTTCTTATTGTTTCTGGGAATACATTTCAACATTTCTCATGTCTTAAAATATTAGCAAAAGAAAAGGAAGTTATGAAATATTTTTTGAATTCCTTTTAGATATTCATTATTCACACAGAACACTTTATTTTATCAGTTTAAAATTATTAATACACAAGAGGATTAATAAACTAAAATCTCAGATCTTCTCTAAAGTTCAAAATCTCTTTTGCCTATTCTTTCACCTCATGTTTCTTAAGTACAAAAGTCCTATCTATTTTTTTGGTGTTTTTTTTTTTTTTTTTTTTTGCTGTACGCGGGCCTCTCACTGTTGTGGCCTCTCCGGTTGCGGAGCACAGGCTCCGGACGCGCAGGCTCAGCGGCCATAGCTCACAGGCCCAGCCGCTCTGCGGCATGTGGGATCTTCCTGGAGCAGGGCACGAACCTGTGTCCCCTGCATCGGCAGGCGGACTCTCAACCACTGCGCCACCAGGGAAGCCCAAAAGTCCTATCTTTATAAATAGATCTGCCAAGTAAAAGACAGCACTTTAAACAGACAAGAAAAAATGAAACAGTGGATTCTGAAAAACAATTAGCATTTATCTCTGCAGAAATTTCAGAGATATGATCCCTGCCAAGCAAAAGAATTCAGTCAAACTCCACTCCACTCCAAAGAAACTATCCCTTCCCTCCTGGAAATGGAAAAGGAAAGCACTGCACTGAAAAGTCAGTAAATGATAAACCCAGCTGGAAGGAGGAGTGGGTATCCGAATAAGAGCAGACCCTCTGACACCCTTTTACATCCGAACTGAACATCACCTGCTCAGAAAAGTATTGTTAGGACAGGATCTTGGAAATAAAAACAATCAGAATGAGGATCCATTCACACAGACTTTATGTCTAAATTCAACAAGGTCTTTTCTCTGCAGTGACAAGTAGATTTCAAAACCAAGTCCTTTCCGACATAATCTCGAGACTAGAGAAAAGGTCAAAATGAAATGTTATCAAGATTACTTTTTAAGAAAGACTCAGGATTACAAAGACTTAAAGGTTAATCCTCTGGTAGTCTGTAAAAACTCGTACTTGATTTTTTTAAATTTATTATTAAACATAGCTGATGACATTTTCAATTAAAAACAATGTCAAATTCTGAAGTCCTCAACACTTACAAAACTTCCAAAATGTAGAATTAGGCATTTTAAAGGAAAATGAAGGCTTGTAGGTAGTAACAACACACTCAATCAACTAAAAAATCTAAATCTAAAAAGACAACAAAACTTCAAGCTCAGGAGCACACATTTCCTAACTTATAAAGGAGTAAGTGCAGAGAGCATATATTTATGGAGTTTACATTGTACACAATAAACTCACTAATCATCCTGTAATAAATTTACTTAAGAAGATTTTGATTATGCATCTTGTCCTAACTAAGCAAGAACCACTACAGCAAGCATGATTTTAAGTTCTGGATTTTACACAGTATAACTAAGTTAAGACTGTAAAAAGCAAAATCACCACCACTGCTGGAACATAAATCATACTACTAACAGCTACAACGGTTTTTACGGGTGAATGCTTCTAAGCATGATAAATTATCATACTCATTTCATGAAGAAAAATATTGGTCCTTCCTCTACATAGTAAATTTCCTAATGATGACATTTTTAACAGAATTCTATTCTCTGAATTTAAATATTTCTGAGTACACCACAAAATATCGAGGAACAGACACACACATGTTGCTAAGGAGCTGCTTAGCCAAGTGTTTTCCTTAAAATTTCGTAATAAACTATAGAAAAGGGAGGCAATTAGAAAATGTGATTTAGCTATCATTAATCTACATCAAAGGATTATAATGATGTACACTGTGTGCCTTTCCAATTATTCTCTATTATAGGTTTCACAACAGAAGTTGAGAAAACTCTTTGACAAACTAGCCCCTTATTAAAAATCAAAGGAAAGTACTTTGCTACCATCTGTGCAACATTAATGCCTTCACTAAAGAATGATTATTTTGTAAGTTAAGAAGTATTCAGTTCTATTGAAAACAAAACAACAGCGACACAGCTATTTAAATGTTCATCTTCATCTATTATAAAAAAGTCATAGCATATATGAAACACTATGTAATTTGCTACAGAAAGACCAGGATCTCTCCCAAACCAGAAAACAGAAAGTTGGGATCCTATGAAAGCATAATCAAAGCATTTTTTTTAATGTCACCAACACCAACATATGCTTGCTTCACAAAACCTAACCAGCACCTGCAAGGTCTGATTTAATATGATAGGGGGCAAGAGAAAATAAAAACTTTTAAATTTAATGCCACTGGTAGAAAGCAGACTACGTTTTAAAGAATAAGGTAAAATTATCCATAAATGGTTGTCAGAAAAATTTATGACAGACAACCTGTTCTCTTTAAAGTACACTGAACCAGGAAAAATTTCTTCAAAAATTTCTTCAAGTATTTAGAAGTTCATTTGAGGAAGTATTACTGTAAATCAAGCTTCTTTATCTCCAGTATACTATATACTATGTCCACGATTTAACAAGGTCTTCCTAATTACCCATCTTAATTATAGTAATTATATATTTTATAGTAAATGAAAGTAACAAGGTTCATTTGGAAGATGAATTGTGAACTACAGGTTTAAAAAAATAAATATAGAAAATGTGGGAGATGTCCAACCATTCCACTTAATTCATCATCTTCAGCACTTGACTATTTAACAGAACCGTATGATTTTGGAGCTAGAGCTCAGGAATCACTTAATATAATACCTTTATTTTATAATGATATTATTTTCCAATTTCCTCATTATAAAGAGGATCAACCATTATTCGTCCCCAACTATTAGTTCCCTGTACGTATTCATCTAGTTTGCCTTATACTTTAGTTTTAGAAGTACTTGCTAGATAATAAACTAACATAAAGGTATATACACATGAAATATATTGAATAGATAAACTATAAGGAACCAAGGGATATACCCAAAGAAAACACCTCAAATGCCCTTCAAGGCTAAATTTGTTTTGGGGGACCTTAGGAGGAAAAGTTGATAACAATGCAACTTACAATAAGTAGAAAACGCTTTGTACCATGGAAATTACAGATCCAGATAGAAAAGTATATGTTTATACTCTAGACTTATTTCATCTTCTCTAAATGTAGCAAAGGAGGATGTCACCATTATAAAATGGATTATTGAAACCAAAACCTAAGAGTTTGTTTTAAAATTGTTTTAACTAAGTCTAGTCTCTAGGATATGAATTAGTCTTAACACTGCCAATTTTTCTCCAACACAATTCAACAAATAAAACAAATGCCCACACTTCTAACAAAAGCACCGTGTTAAATGATAAAACAATAAGCAAGAAACTGACAGCATGACCACTCTGCTTAAACTAGGCCCTCAATTTCCTCACCTACAGAATAAAGATCCTAAAATTCTGATTATAGGTTAGGCAATCAGTGAAATTTCAATTCATCTTAAAATAAGTAAACTATTAAAGCCAGCACAGCTAAAGTCTGGTAATGACTAATGTAATTATTAGTCATTATAATAAGGAAAATGAACACAAAATGGCCTTTGGAAAGTGAATCACCATAATTCTCTCCCCAAACTCCACCTCTCCTCTGAGAAAGACAGAATTCCAAAAGGCCTCAGGTCCCACACAAAAACTTGTTCTCAACTCAGCAATTTTCCTAAATATCTTTTTTAATGATGAAATATTAAGGCATTTCATATTCCATGGTCCACAAAATATGAAAACCATACTGATAATTCAAACATCACTAACTACAGTAAAATTTCTTGAGAAGTCATCTAATTCTTTGCACCACATGGTACGCAGTACCCCAGCATGCGATAACTGACTACAATCAACCCACTGAAGGTTATTCTGCTCCCCCATTATCACCATTAAAAATGTCACATTACTTGTTTATGGGTTAAACTGTGTCCCTCCCAAAATTCATATACTGAAGTCCTAATGCCATTACCTCAGAACATAACCTTATTTGGAAACAGGGTCATTGCAGATATAATTGGTAAAGATGAGGAAAGTGGGGCTCTATGCAATATGAATGGTGTCCCTACAAAAAAGGGAAATTTGACACAAACATGCATACGTGGAGAACACCATGTGAACATGAAGACCGCCTTCTACAAGTCAAGGAGAGGCCTGGAATACACGCCCCCCCTCACAGACCTCAAAGTAACCAAACTCACCTAGTCCTTGATTTAGAACTTCTCGCCTTCAGAACTGTGAGACAATAAATTTCTGTTGATAAGCTACCCAGTCTGTGGTACTTTCTTACAGCAGCCCTAGCAAGCTAATATATTACTCTACAGCAACTGAAGAAGAATCAAACATCATGACAGCCACAGACAAAATACAGATAGCACCCAAATTTCAATGCATGGCCAACATTCCTAACAGACCACACATCTTTAAGAATCTGAGGAAAGCCACTTTCACATAGACATGAACATTTTTCATATTGTACAGTTAACTCAAGAGACTTGCTAATCCCTGCCACCCCCCCACCCCCACCCCAAGCCCCAACACTGCTAAAAATGCATGGACTCTTAATTAACAACTCCTGTTTTAATCAATGGTAAGGGGGTGGGGGGAGGGGTAACAGATCATACACAAATCTGTTTTAAACAGAAAATAAAACACTGTCAGCACTATCTTTGATAAAGAAGGAAAACAGTACAGATGAACTAATAAAACTTTTCCTCACTGTGCTCTTAAAGAGGTTTACTACATATTATTTTTTTAAGGTACTTTTCAAAACATGTGCATATATAATTACATCTGAAAATCAGTAAAACTTTATCACCATAGCACATTTTGTCATGAAAGGATGGAGTCTAATACAAAAATCAGAAAACTAGACGAAGAAAACTTTTCTTAGGTAAACTGTGATTTAAATTCTTCTCAGAAATATGGACCTGGTCAATAAGACTCAAAGTAGTTGCGTTACTTCTTTATTTTGCCCAATCAACTTCACCTTTAGTAGCTGACAATAACACATCATGTTGGAAAACTAAGATCAAAAGTTTTCAAAACAGAAATTCAACCATTTTATATGAGCTTTATCAATCATTCATGGCATCCTGCCAGTCAAGAAAAGGTTCTCCCATAAACACAAGCTAAAATGATGTTATCTGGTCAATAAAAAGACAATTTCAATCTGATTATGAAGATTCAAAAACACTTTACTTGCTTTCCACAGCTAATTAGTTCTCAGTGGAAAGCACAATGGGAAAATATATAGTTAACACACAGAGTGTATGAACAATTTGAAAAACATTAACCTCCATTTAAATAGAAAAGAAAATGGATGTTAGATTTTTGCTCTTTCAAAAATGTGCAAAATTGGGCTTCCCTGGTGGCGCAGTGGTTGAGAGTCCGCCTGCCGATGCAGGGGACATGGGTTCGTGCCCTGGTCCGGGAGGATCCCACATGCTGCGGAGTGGCTGGGCCCGTGAGCCATGGCCGCGGAGCCTGTGCGTCCGGAGCCTGCGTGTCCGGAGCCTGTGCTCTGCAACGGGAGAGGCCACAGCAGTGAAAGGCCCGCGTACCACACAAAAAAAAAAAAAATGTGCAAAATTAATCTAACTAATTTGTAGAAAAGTGATACCCAAAAGGTTGTATTCTATCTTGTGAAATAATAGTTAACTGAGTTTAAGGACAAAAATCACTATTCCATATATATTATACAGAAATCATTATAACTGTAAAAAGCAGGTAGTATAGGTGGTAAAAAAGTCTCTGGACTGACAATCAGAAGAAACGGGCTCTATTTCTCCTGCTCCTGGTACTAACTGCATGTGTGACTTCAGGCAAGATCATTTAATCTCTCTGGACCCTGGTTTCTCATCTATAAAATAAGGAAGTCAGACCTAATTACCTCTGTCACCTCTCAAAATGATTCCTAACACTATAAATCTTAACATCTGAAATATGTCATTCATATTTTACATACTTTATAAAATCAATATGAATTTATCAGTTATTTAACTAAGAGAGACAGTGAAATTTCTCACCTGAAAAATCAGTGTCATGTAGCAAATTTCGAAGCTTACTACAAAGCTGGATCATGCTGTCCAACTGTCTATTTATCTTCACATCTTGTATCCAGGCTGGGGTGTAACACACTGGACATGCGGTTCCAATGCAGTCACTTACACAATTACTTAAAAAGGATCAAAAAATATATAGATATCAATACATTCAGCAGGATCTGAATTGAAAAAAATGAACAGTTTGAACTGAAGTAAATGAAGCAGAGGCTGTTCTAATAAACAATGGTCAATTATAAAATATTAGTTAAAACAGTGTTTTTGAAAGAGTATGACACTGACACACAAACACACACATACCCTATCTAAATCTAAAGTTGCTTATGTAATTTGCTATGTAGAGACTACACTTGGCCAGACAATAGTCTGCATGATTTTTCCCTGCAAATAAATCTATAGTTTCTAAAGAGAGTAGAGAGGGAGATATTAAAAAAATATTTAGTACCTAATGCACGTAAGCCATGCATCTTAACCTTTCCTACTCTAAACCTAACACTGTGCTTCATGGAGATAACTAAAATTACTGCAAAGAAATGGGGAAAGGTGTTTTTTCTTTTATTTTTGTACAAGTGTCTAAAGGCTTTAGTTTTTGAGAAAAGATGTTTGGTTCCTTCAGGTACTTTTATAACCTGTAGACTCAATTAAATTACCTCGGGTCCAAGAGTTACAGTCTCAATAGTTAGAAAGGTTTTTCCTAACCTTGGGGGTTACAAACCCTTTGTGACTCTGATGAAGATGTGCACAAGCGTTTGTTCACAATCCCCCCTGAAGCCTATCTGTGAATCCTGAAATAAGAAAGCTCTAAATCCACACCTCCCTTAGCTTCACCAGATGGGCTCTAGCAGGACTGGGTAATATAATAGTCGTAAAAGCCACATCTCCTCCAAACACTACATCCCTTTTCATGTAACCCTCTCATTTGTAGGGCCAGAGGATTCTTACAGTGGAGCCCCCTTCAAAATATGTAACCTGTCTTCTACTCAGCAAAATAAAGAAATCTGCAAAAATGTAGAAGCAGTGCCACTCTTCTATTTTTTCTTTAGTTTGCAAAATAGTTATTTCTCCTTAAAAAGTGTTATTTATGTTATTAGGTAATGGGTTTTTTATCGTTATTTTTAAATGAATTAGTATTTTTTTAATGTCTCAGTTTTATATGGGAAATACACACAAGTAAACAAAATCTCTTTGGGGTCATCAATTTTCAAGAGTGTAAAGTGGTCTGAGACCAAAAAGTTTGGGTCCCCCTGCCACATGACTTAAAGACTTCTTTTTTTTTTTTTTTTTTTTTTTTTTAAGACTTACGTCTTAAAGAGAGTTCATGGACTACTTTTATTCGGGATTGGCATGTAAGTATTCTGAAGCTAGCAGAACATGTCAACAAGATAAAAATCTGTGTTCCCTCCAACCTCCCCTTGACTCCAATGCTTCAGTTGCACTGCGACATATCAAAATCATCTTTTAAAACTGCATGGCAGGAGTTCCCTGGTGGCCTAGTGGTTAGGATCATGGGCTTTCACTGCCATGGCCCAGGTTCAATCCCTGGTTGGGGAACTGAGATCCCGCAAGCCGCACAGCACAGCCCCCACCCCACCCCACCCCCAAAAAAGAATAAAAACAAAACTTCATGGCATTTACAGCACTGCTCAGCAGCTTCACATAACTCCAAATCTGCAGAGAATACAAACAGCTACCCTAATTCTTGGCATCATATAATGAAAATGAACCAAACTACACTGAACCAGTTCTTTCCTCTGTTCATATACAGAAGACCATTTTCTCTTTTAAGATGTTCTCATGCCTCCCTTAATCTTTCATTGGCCATTTTAAGTCACAGACCCCTTTAGAATCCAATTAAATGTACGGAACACACACAAGCTTTACATACAATTTCATTACATACAATTTCAAGTTTGTTATGCTCCAGATTTGTCACTAATCTATTATATACAGTGAGTACAACCCCTGAAACAAATCTGCTTGCTCCAGAGTGGAGACAGCGAGTGGCCAAAATTTTATACAGGAATAATGGGAGGCCTCTTGGAGGAGGTAATATCTGAGCTGAAATGGAACTGATGAAAAGCTAGCCTCACAAAAATCTGGCAGAAGTACACTCTAGATGGAAGAAATAGTAAGCGCAAAAGTCCTGGGGCAGGAGTGAGTTTGATGTGTCTAATACACTAAAAGGAGAAGGTGGCTGAACAGTGTGAGCCAGAGGGATGTGCGGTCCGAGAGGCAGGCAAGGACTGGGCCCTGCACAGGGTCTCGTGGGCCTCAGTGCAGAGTTTGGATTTCGTTCTAATTGTAATAGGAAGTCACTGAAGGACTTTAAGAGCCGTAATGATAAGAACGTGATTTACATTTTCAAAAGATCTCTTGTGAGATCACTCACAAGAACATAGAAAATGGGGAAGCAAACCAGCTATGAACTTTTGACAAAAGTCTGAGGAGAAATAATATGATGGTGGCTTGGACCAAAGTATAAACAGTAGTAAATATAGAGAAAAGTAGGAAAGTTCAAGATGTAGGGCACATTTTGAGGTGAAACTGACAAAACTTAATGACGTGGAATAAGGAAGAAAAACAGCAACCAGGTATGACTACTGGTTTTTGCTTTGAGCAACTTTGATACCATTTATTCCAGTGGCACCAGTTACTGCTATGACGATTACCGAGGCAGGAACAGGGTAAAAGGGAGGATGATCAACAGATCTGCTCAGAACATATCAAGTCTGAAATCCCATTTTGTCATCCAGATGGAGACATCAGGTAGGCAATAGATACTGTTTCCTACCCCATCCTCCTGCTGGATATGCCCTGTGTAACAGACCTATGTTTCTAGAAACAGAATTGGGACCCCAAGCATAGGTGCCCTCCACACATCCCCAGCCCACTGAAGCAGATTACTTCCACATGTGCTTAAACTTCATATTGCAGTCTGCACATGCCAGATAATCACAGTCGTAACTTGAAATAATTAAAAGATTTATTCAAAGGAGGATACACTAACCCTGTCTCAGACAATTAAACTATGACATTCACTCCTTTAATTGATTCCTCCTGAATAAGAAACAAGATGAGATGAAAACCTAATATACTAACCTCTCAGCCAGGGCTTTAATGGATATAATTTTATAATAACTGTAATGGCTTAAATTGGTCCACCAAAAGATGCTGAAGTCTTAAACCCGAGGACCTGTGAATGTGATCTTATTTGAAAATAGGGTCTTTGTAAATGATCAAGTTAAGATGAGATCATCAGGGTAAGTACCCTAATCCAATATAATTGGTATTTTATAAAAAGAGGAAATTTGGACACAAAGACAAACATGCACACAAGGGAGACTGCCATGTGAACATGAAGGCTAAGATCAGAGTGATGTATCTATATAAGCCAAGGAAAGAATGCCAGAATCCAAAGATTCTCCACCAGAAGGTAGGAGAGAGGCATGGCACAGATTTTCCCTCATTGCCCTCAGAGGGAACCAACCTACCTGACACCTCGCTGTCACACTTCTAGCCTCCAGAACTGTGGGACAATAATTTCTGTTGCTCTAAGCCACCCAGTTTTTGGTACTTTGTTATGGCAGCCCTAGGAAACTAATCCAGTAACGATAAGAACTAAAGTTTCACAATTTGCAAAGTCTGGATTCAAAACTAACTGGAAAAATAAGAGAGACATATTTGAATTATACAACAGATATTAATTTTTCCCCAAAATGTAGCAAAGCCACTTACTAAGCTTTGTAACTGTCAACAAGTCACTCTCTTTGAGCTTTTAGTTTCTGATTTGTAAATTAAGACAGTTGAAAGGACCAAAATGAGATAATGTACAGTAAGTCACTTTGCAATCTATGAGTTATACAACATAAGGTGATACTAGTATCGACATGACTGCATGACTATTGCCTAGTAAAAAACACAGTTACACTAAATTTGTGTGTATGTGTGTGTATCTGTCATAAACCATAATTACTTACCTACAGAAGATGTGCTCACATCCTCCTAAACACACAGGGTCCCTCAGAATATTAGTGCTGTTTGAAGAAAGAAAAATAATCAAGACTTAGGTCGTTGTTAGATAAACATTTTTTACTCAACATTTCACAAGTCCAAGGCCCAACACTACCATATTTCTTTCTCAAAACAGAAGATATTAAGGATTTATTCATTTGAAAGTTTGTTACTCCCTGATTAAATATTGTCTCATCACACACCTGCTGAATTCAAATAGCAACTACCAAACTCAGTACAACTTGCAACACTTTTTATAATGCATATACTGTGAAATCATAGAAAGAAGTAACTTTGTTCAATATCTCTGAACCTCTTACAGGCAAAACTAACCACTGGCTGCTTCTTTCAACTAATGATTCAAAGTGTAGGCCATAAATCTCAAAATCAGACCCACAAGTAGAATGACTATGTAGTGCATTGTCCTAATGAGAACACTTCTGAGAGTGAAGGGGAGTGATAACTAGATAGAAGAGCAGGACTGCCACAGAAAAACAGGACATCTGGTCACTTTGACCATAAGAATTTATGGTTTCCCATTAAAAAAAAAAAAATTTGGTTTCCGGTTGTTGTCAAGTACCCACCAATTTTTTACAGATGTCTTATCAAAAATGCAGCCATTCTTTCATTTCACAGGAAGTTGTTTGTTTTCTTTAAAGCAACTGCAAATGGGAATCATCAGGTTGGCTGTCTGCAGACAATTAAGTATTCCCAACGTTTCCATCAAAAAACACCTGCTAAGTTTGATAATCCTAAGAAGGTAATGCTACTTAACTAAGAAACACATATCAAGTCATTATAATCAGAGGGCGTAATGAGGCACGAGCAAACAGGAGAAGTAAAGCTTTTAAAGAACAAACATTTTTTGTGCTTGGTTTATTATACTAACCCTAGGACGTGTAGGTATTTACACCATTATTATCCAATTACCTCTGTACACGTACCATATATCAATAAAAATAGTTTTCCACACTTCTTGAAAGATCGAAAGTATCACACTGCACATTTTAATAGAAATGAACATTAAAGTGAAATTGAGCTTTCAGAAAGAGTGCTAAAAACAGAGCACACCCACAATGTTATACTCAAGATGTCGAAAATGGGGCTCCTGACATTATAAAACCCATCACTTTTTAAAAACTCAGAATATCTGATTTTTCTATCACGCTACACAGAACATGGTGATAAAAATATGACTTGTGATGTGCCAGCCAATTCTGTGATTCTGGCAGCTCAGATGACCCTTACCACAATGCTCATGCTGCTCCTATAATTTCTGTTCATTACTTGACCTACCAAACCTAACCCCTGATCTCGAATCAAGTGTGCTGAATTCTACTCCATTACGAGCTCTGCCTCTAAGATCCCAAAAGCGGTGTGATCTCACTCCCTCCTACCATAATATCCCCCTTCTCTTTTATCCCATCACCCTGACCAAACCTCCATCTTCAGGTTGCTTTCCACATGGAAAGACTTCCATTCAGTATTAGCTCCTTGGATTCCCTACCAGCCCAGGCCACAGAGCTAACTTGTTCTGGGCCATCTTCACCACCACCCTAATTCTATTAACCTCTTAGACACTCAAGGATGCCAATCTATTGATACAATGCTAAACAGGCTCCCCAGTCCTCTCCCGTGCCTGCTCTCAGGCTCTGAATAACCATTACAAAAAGACAGGAAGATATACAAACTTGTCTCTATAAACTCATTTGGTAGTTTTCTCACCTTTGTATCTCTACCAAAGTGATGTAGTAGATGTTCTGTGGGTAAACAAACAAATGAATAGCCAGCTATACAAAATAATCCCCAGGCTCTAAATCCCATTAACCTTACTGAAGCCAAGCAGTGTGAGCTTTTCACCACTAGACTCATTCCTACCTCTCCACCCATAATCTTACCCCTCCTCCCTCCAGGCTCAGAGGAAAAGAACTCCTTCAGTCATTCTTCCTTCGTAAAATGTGCTGCTCTATTGTCCTTAGATCCCTTACCTTCTCTGCTTTCTAAGAGTCTATTCTCATCATTACAGTCACCTTTCATCTTCCATCTGTACCTAAACATGCAAAGGTAATCTCTCCTGCAAACTAAAACAAACAAGAAACCCTTTAGACCAGCAGTCCCCAACCTTTTTGGCAACAGGGACTGGTTTCATGGAAGACAATTTTTCCATGGACGGGGGGGCGGGGTGGGCACGGCAGGACAGAATCAGGCAGTAATGCCAGGGATGGGGGGGTTGGTTCAGGTGGTAACGCAGGCAATGGGGAGCGAGGCAGATGAAGACTTGGTCCTGCTGTGCGGCCTGGTTCCTAACAGGCCATGGACCGGGGCTTGGGGACCCCTGCGTTATACCCTGCCCCGCACTCTAGTCTGCCCCAGCTCCTCCCTTTCTTGCAGATGTAAGTTCTGGTAAGTTCTCTGTAGGTGCTCTGTACCAGCTAACTCCATCTCCTTTCCTTCCTAGCTTTAATTCCCACCACTCTGCTCAAACTGCTCACCAAAGCATCTTTGGGTCCTCTTTCTCCCTGACCCTCTGTGAAATAACATCGACCTCACCTTCTTTCCTGAAACCTTCCCTTCTATTGAGTTTTAATTTCCTTATAGCACATTTATGTGCTGATTTCAGCTCATCCTTAGCTGCTTCTTTTCCCATCTCTCCATGTAGGTTTACCTCCCGGATGCAGTGCACAGCCTTCTGGTTTTCTCTGCCAATACCTGACTCAGTGCCTTGATTCTATTTCTAAACTTAAATTTCCATCCTAAGATGACTCTGTACTCCTTGATCTATAGTTCTTATCCTTCACCCTAGCAACAAGATGCTACAGTGCAAGTAGCAATGAATCTAGTACTACAAATAATTGATCAACTGTACTAATTATTCTAATTAGTGACCTAGAAAATACTTTTTATTGCTGTTAATAGATGAGAAAAGACACTGGGAGAATGAATGAAAAGTATGTGCATGCATGTGCTGGGGGGAGGAGCAGAGAGAGGAGTGTTATAGCCAAAGCTGGGAGACGGTAGTGCCAAGTTCAAAAGAATTTTAATGGAAGAGCCCAAAGAATAGATACACTGCACAGAGGGTGGCACGGATCACTGTCAAAGCGAGACTTTCTGAAAATGTCTAGAGCTTAGCTGAGAAGACACTCTGGAATAAAAGAATTCTTATTACAACCAGACAGTATCTATCAAAATTTTAAATGTACCAAACTTTAACTCAACTATCCTACTGCAAGGAATTTATTCTTCAGATAATCTCAGATGCTTGAAAAATTGAAATTTCAAAACACTAAAGATATCTATCTAAACAAAATACCAAAAGCTTCCAGGAACTAAGAAATAATAAAATGTCAGATACATATGTGTGTGTGTGTATAAATACATATATATATATATATATATATTATTTTTAAAGGGTTCAGAATAGCATAAGATATCTCACGGGTGACAAGGAACAAATGTTTAGCCTTCACAGTAATGAATGAAAATTATTCTGTACTTTGAATTCTATATCCAGTCATCTTCCACAGTAGAAAGTTGATCATTGGTAGTAAAAAAAAAAACTCACCTTTCAGAGTAGGAAGTTAGGAAGTTAACAAAAAATGTCTAAAATGGAAAAAAAATCTAGAACTAGCAATAGAAACACATTTCGTAATCTGGAAACTAAAGAATTAAAAGAGAA
The DNA here is from genome assembly GCF_964341445.2 of Mesoplodon mirus. Lineage (NCBI taxonomy): Eukaryota > Metazoa > Chordata > Mammalia > Artiodactyla > Ziphiidae > Mesoplodon > Mesoplodon mirus. The sequence continues at coordinate 22,917,760 of NC_138984.1, read as the reverse complement.
GAAAGAGGTTGTATCTGGAGTATGGAACTCAAGGGTGATAAGGGATCAGGCAAAATGTTTTCATTATACTCTTTGTCCTATTGACTTTGTCAACTGTGTTCACGTATAATTCTAATAAAAAAATTTTAATGTAAAGGCACATGGACAAGGATATTCACTCCAGAATAAGTCTTGTGTTTATTACAGCACAAGACTGGGAACAATCTAAATTTCTACCAAGGAAATGGTTAAATAAATCATGATACATCTACCTGATGACTGGTATCCTCTCATCTGAGGTACAAACATAGAGAACCTCTTAAAGGATACACAAGAAACTGATCAGAGTGGGTTCCTGAAGAAGATTCAGACTTACCTGTCATTCATTTAACAAATATTTAATAACCGTATACCATGTTATTTTAATTCTTTGGCATATACATGTATTACTTTCAATTTTTAAAAACTTAAAAAGTTCTTCACAGTCTGCTTACTCCAAAGCCAGGCAACCTTTGTTCTCACTGCTCCTCAACAAAAACTGCTCTTATCAGGCCAGTCAGTGTCTGTAACATTTGTCAAACACCTTATGACCAATTCCAAGCCTAGTACTGCTCAGACTGTCCCCAGCCTAGAATATACTTCCTCCTCCCACAAAACTATTCAAGCCGAACACATTTTCCAAATACCATCCAGGATGACACAATAAAAATGACACTAAACAAAGAAGCACAGAATTTCTTGGAATTTAGTTTCCATGCCATCACTTGTGCAGAATCTGTACCCTGCAGCAGACACATACAAAGGACAGAAAGTTGACTGCATTACACTCTTTCCTAAGGGGCTTACAATCTAGCTGGGTAGTTTTATAAGCCAGGTTAACATATGACTTAAGTACAAAATGCTCTAAAGTCCCAGAGATGGCATCAAGCTGGGGCTCTGGAAATCAATGTTGAAAACTAAGTATTTTGTATTTTATCTGTCTGATTCTTTCTTTTCTTTTCTTTTCTTTTTTTTTAAGTCTCCAAATAGATTGTAGCCCTACAGACAAGAGATCTTGACTTTCAATTCTTCAGAGCTCCCCAACACACCATTACCTACCTAGCATGGTGTTACGCGAACAGCAGGATTTCAATAAATCCTTAGTGAACGAACTAAGTGGAAGACTACATACAAAATGCATTTATATTAACAATTCTATTTTATCCTTACCCTATTTTTTGTTTGATATACATATATATTAGAAGGAAAAAATCCAGAAGAATAACAAAAGACATTTGCATGGTAACAGGACTTCTGTACCTTGAAAATTCAGCTACTTTGTTTTTTTCCATCTGCAGTCATACTTCTGTTACTTTATATGTAGTTGATTTGGAAAGACCGGTACAGTCAGAAGATTATAACTTAGGGAAGAACTAAGTAGGGAAAACAAACTTTTTTTTTTTCTTTTTAAAGGTCCTATTGAGAGAAAATTTTCTTTGCAAAGAAGAAAAGGAAAGTAAATTCAGTTGAGTTTACAATACAGAGGCAGACCTATTTCTTAACTGAATGACTCCATGAGATATCAACTGCTATTTAATATTAGGCAAGGTAGCTACTACAGTGCTCTTGCGTTTTAGAAAACTCCCATGCTATTTTTAGGTGTGGACCAACACATTTAACACCAAAATGCAGAGGCTCCCCAAGCCAATTAAACAACTGGCTTTATTTTTCTTGAGGAGAATAAATAAAATTGTTAACAAGTCAGGGATATGGATAATGACATGAAAGCATCTTATTTTGTATAGTTATTTTGTATGCCATATTAAAGTAAATCACGTGGGAAAAATAGTAACTCATGTCTAATTGTTCAGTGTCAATAAATACTGAATAAATCAATGAGTCAAATATCCCCCAAATCAAAGGGGTAATAGAATTCTATCTATTAACGACTATTTATAATAGAACCTACTATTAGGAGACAGATAAGCCACATAGAATATCATGTATACCCAGCTCAAACAGTTTTGGTTATTTTGTCTTCTATATTCCCTTTCCTCCAAAGCAAAACAGTATCTAAGTAATTGCTGATATTCCTGTCCTTAAAGCATCACTTCCTCCACCCGATGTTCAAATATTGAGTTTCCAGGCTCAGACATAGGCATTCACCCTTATACCCTCTTCCCAGCTCACTTCCAGAAGTATGCCTTCAATTGCCACATATACGCAGATAACTTTCAAATTTGTACTCTCAGCCTGAAAACTGTCCTCTGGGCCCCAGACCTGCATAACAGTAACTTCACTTGTAATTCCATCTCCTCTGCTATGGAGGACAGTACTAAAGGGTGCTCAATGTGTCTGGTAAGTCTCCATGGCAGTCCCAAGCCCTATATAACACCAGGCATGTGTAGCCTGTAATGGGACTGTGCATGTCGTGGTTCTAGCTCTAAATCCCAGGGAGAAAGACCTGCACCTTCTACATCTCCCCTGAAACTTTAGTCACTGTTTACTACCAGGAACCTATGGAGGATTCTTGGCAATTCAAATGAATTAACCAGGTCCTCTGGTATTCCCACCTGCAATGTGATCCTAACTTAACCTAAATTTTCATGTCTTAATTTAACAAACACTAAGAAACTATGTGTCCAGCACTGTGACTGCAAATGTGAACCTGTCCTTATGAAATGTGCAGTATAACTGAAGGAGACAGGCGTCAATCAAAGAATCAAAATACCACAAAAGTAAATAAATCCCATAATTTGGAGGGACATATGATACGTGAACACTAATGATTTGTGCCCTTTTCTATGTGTATGTCAAACTTCACTAAAAAGTTTTAAACACTATTTTGCATCCAAAAGACGCTAATAATTCCAGTCTGTGAATTGGAGAGAGCCTGAAAAATCAATTCATCCATTTTCCTCATTTTACATATGAGGACACCAGGGTCCCAGGAAAGTTACACAAATTGCTCTCCTCAGGGAGTAACTACAGTGAAACAATGTTAAGCTTCTAATCCCTAGGATCTGACCTTGTCTTTAACACTGCCCACCTGACTCACTCCCCCTCTATTCTACATACTTTTTAGCATATTTTTATTTGCTATAATCCTCTACCCGGCTCACCTATAAAAATCTCTCCAAGCCCCAATTCAAAAGTCCAGGAATCTTTCCTCCACTGGTCCCACCCAAGTCCTCTTCTCTGCATCCCCTTGGCCTTCATCCTAATTTACCCTGAACTGTGTGTACACTTCATCCCTTATAACTAAGGATAGCGCCTTAAGGGTGGAAAGCCTCACTGCATCACCACTTACACAATTTACAGTGCCTCAGGGATTGTTTCCTAACAATGAAGGGAGTAATCATCCCATCAAAGGATGAATGGCCTATAAGAATGCCTCTCAACATTCCAAACTAATGAATAAAGACAAAGGCTAATGTTGGAGTCAGGAAATCTACCCTTTATTTTACAAGCATTCATATAGCATTTAGAACATAACACACACTGCTCTGAGTACCTTACAAATTAACTCATTTAATTCCCCTAACAAACTTATAAAGTAGAAACTACTACTAACTCATCGGCAGGTCAAGAAAAGGAAGCATACAAAGATGAAATAATTTGTCCAAAATCACTGAGCCAGGATTTGAAGCCAAGGGTCCAAAATCCATTCTCTTAACCACTAAGCTATGCAGCCTCAAAATATAAGAGAAAACAATCTCAAGCACCTTTACTAAAACGACAAGAGATACTTTAGAAAAATAAAATCACCTATCTTAAAAATCACAAGACTGTTTTTTGACTTTTTACTAAAAGTTGATTAAAAAATCACCAGAACAACAAGGTCCTACAGTATAGCACAGAGAATATTCAATATCCTGTAATAAACCATAATGGAAAACAATGTAAGAAAATGTACATATATGTATAACTGAATCACTTTGCTGTACACCAGAAGCTAACAAAACATTGTAAATCAACTACAATTTTAAAAGTCACTAGAGGACTTCCCTGGTGGTGCAGTGGTTAAGAATCCGCCTGCCAATGCAGGGGACACAGGTTTGATCCCTGGTCCAGAAGATTCCACATGCCGCGAAGCAACTAAGCCCGTGTGCCACAACTGCTGAGCCTGCGCGCCTAGAGCCCGTGCTCTGGCAACAAGAGGCCACTGCAATGAGAAGCCCATGCACCACAACGAAGAGTAGCCCCCGCTCACCACAACTAGAGAAAGCCCAGGCGCAGCAAGGAGGACCCAACGCAGCCAAAAATAAATAAATAAATAAAATGAAAAAAATTAAAAATAATAATAATAAATAAATAAAAGTCACCAGAACTCCGAATTAAAATTGTGGTAGATGCTAAACCCCAGCCCCCACCAAAAAACAGATCAAGAGGTATCTAGTTATTTAAATTCCCAAAACAGTGTCATAAGACACCTGGGCTTTTTCACTACAGCTCCCATTTCCTGCTTCCTTTAGGAACCCATTATTCTCATGCTTCCCGTCTCATTTTCCCAAATCTTTAAATAGCTTCTATCTGGTTGTGAGGCTTGGACCTAACACATATGTCACATCTGGCCTCTTGAACAATTTCATCAGCTTCACCTTGGAGTCATACTTATGTTAAAGGTCAAGAAAAGATGCCCTGTAATGTAGGCAATCCACCCTCACTCACAAGTAATGCTTGCTGCAAAACAGATCCAATATGCTACACAGGACAGGTGACAGCTGGGAGCACGAGATGCATGACGGCTGCAAGCTGAATGTGAGGGTAATTGGGGTAATCACTAGCCCACTGGGTAAAACTTTGAAGCTCTGTAAAAAGGACAGACACACTGACACACAATTTCAAATAATATGACACTGTTTTGAATGACGGGGAGCAAAAGCAAGAAGCAGGCCATCCTGAGTTGCTTCTTTGGAGTGATGATGTCAGGCAGCTACTAGGCAAAGCACAGGAGGGAAGAATGGGTTGGTTTTTTCCTATGCTTTGCTCACTACAAGACAATGCCAAACGTGCAGTGACCGGGAGAGGAACGCTAATCATTTCTAAACACTAAACCCCATGTGACATTAAATTTTACACCAAAAAGGATTTTTAACCTTAAGATGTTTTACCTGTTAAAAGTTTTGCAAACTACTGTCTGTGCACCAAATCAAGCCAGTAGCCTGTTTTTGTACAGCCCTTGAGGTAAGAATTTTTTTTGTTGTTTTTAAGGGTTGTAAAAAAAAAACAAGAACAGACACTGTTTGTGACAGCAAAGCCTAAAATATATACTATATGACCCTTAACAGAGAAAGTTTGCAGAGCCCTATGCTAAAATATGCACTAAAAGAAACGGCTGAGATTTAGTTAATCCATCAGTGGTTCGTATATTAATTTTTTTTCTTTTAATCACTGGAGGGAATTCCCTGGCAGGCCAGTGGTTAGAACTCCTCGCATTCACTGCCAAGGGCCCGGATTCAATCCCTGGTTGGGAAACTAAGATCCCACAAGCCGCATGGCGAGCTGCGGACCAAAAAAAAAAAAAAAAAATGTTTTTTCATAAATAAACAAATCACTGGAGTTCAGTATCATTTATAAACCATCCACGACGGGTTGTATTATAAGTCTGGACCTAGTTACTGATGTCTACTTTCAGGCTTTTGGCTCTTACTGTCTGCTCACTTCAGTTAGAAACTGGAAAAATACTGGTAGGGGATAAAAGTGAAACTGGCTTTATTAGATTTCAGGACAACCTATAGGTTATTCCTCTTTTACTTCTCTTTTGTCTCCCCCAAACCATTCAGCAAGCAGACTGTATTTTTGTATTTTCATAAAACACGTGCTGTTAATCACTGATTCTATAACAATCACCACATTCACCACTTTACATGTATAATTTCATTTAGTTTCTTCCCTCCCACAGAATGTTAGCTTCATAAGGGTCGGGGTTTCTGTCTGCTTTGCTTACTAATGAATCTCCAATGCCTAGAGTAGTCTGGCACTTGGTAGGTGTTCAATAATATATATTTTTTATTATTAATGAATCCTCACAGGAGGATGAGCTGAGCACCATCGTCACTCAGATAAGGAAACTGAGGAACAGAGATGTTGAATGACTAGGACCATTCAGCAGTATCAAAGCTGGAACCTGACCCCAGAGGTCTGACTCTACGGTCTAAGTGAGGCATCACGCTGCCGCTCTAGTGCCTTCCATACAGAAATGTGCCGTCTGAATGTCTAACTTTCGTTGACCTATGAAGGTGTGACTACAATTGCTTCTATTATAGCAACCAACAGAGCCAGTTTTAAATTTCTTAGTCTCTGATGGATGACCCTTGTGCTATGCGAAAACACACACAACATCAGAATGTCTTCATTTACAAAAGTGCCACTTTTCTAAGGAGGGTAATGATGTCATTTGTCACAAGGTTTAAAGTGCGAAACTCTGACAGTTACGTCCTTTCCATTTTTAAAGAAAGAGTTGCTATGTTACTTATGCTTTACGTACAACAAAGTTCTGCAAGTTGGACATCGGGGGTGGGGGGGGAATCAAAACAAAGTCCCAAAAAAGAAATAGGGTAGAACAGCTACGAGCAGAGAGAAAACCTGCCAGAGTGATACTGATGCAGAAATACTGAGCTGTGCACACAGCAGGCGCTCAATAAACGCTTTTGGAAGAAATGAAAAGTGAGATAAGCCCTTCTTGGGTTTTATAAACCTTCTTTATTTCTATACTAGGAGGAGCTACAGGAAAAGAAGAAGCAAGGAGTACCAGTCAAGAAAGTGATGTCTTCAGATGGAATGAAAACTTTGAACTTAAAGGATTCCCATGGTGTAACAGCATGAAGGAAAATAAGAAGCAAAAAGTAATAATAAACAGCATCTCTTAAGAGCTGGAACCCCAAGCCGTACAGTCTTTGATCAAACCAAGGAAATGTGATATTGTAAGAGAAACTGGCGGTGTCCATCACCCCGCCATCTTCAATCTACCCCTCAAAAAAGTCCCCAAAACTCTCCTCCCTCTCCAAATAAGGTTGCGACGTATAAAAGGTCAACGGGGCCAGCTCAGCAAATGGTGACAGCTGCTTCAAATTTAGTGGGCCTCTTCAAACCTAACAGCCCTCGGCCTAAGGTTCTGGAATTACCCTGTTCACAAGAATCACGGGCCCGGTGAACAGTGCAGATGCCTCAGCGCTACAGATTCAAACTCTGGAGGCGGGAACAGGGATCCGCATCTTTAGCCACGCCTCTAGACTCTTAAGCCCGCTAAAGTTCGAAAACTACCATCTTAGTTGGGTTTGGTGCAAGAAAGGCTAGAAAGCCGCCCAGAAAGGGTTGAATGGGGCCCCGGAGTGGGGATAAATAACACCAGATCCCTGGGCAGATACTAACTCTGCTCGGCAGCCCAACTGCTGGGGGGAGGTGGGGAGACGGGAATGAACGGAGGAAACCGGAGGTTTGTAAAGACGCCTGCCCCCCGCCGAGGCCCTCCCGCCAGCCCCCTCGAGGGTCGATCTTTACCAACGCGAGCAGCGCAGCAGCTTCTCCAGCCGGTAGAGCGCGGCGCGGCTGTGCGCCCAGGCCCCGCGACCTGCCGGTTCCATGGCGGGCGCAGGATGAGGCTCGTTCCCGGAGCGGACCCTCGGCTGCCGGTTCCCCCGCATCGCCCCGCCCTCGCGGAGAAGGCTCCTGGGAGAGCGGGAGGCAGGGCGAACTCGGGCAACCACCCAGACAGCGCAGGCCTGCGACCTGACCCCCGGCCCCCCGCCCCAGCTTTTCCCACTTCTATGCCTGTGGGACGCCTAAGGGACCAGGAGCGCAGGGTGGGCGGGGCATGGCCAAAACGCGCCAAAAGTCCCGGCGCGCGGGGCGCGGGGCGGGGCCGAGGGGCGGGGCCTCGGCGCGTGGCGCGGCCGCGGTAGGACCCCGCTGTCGGCGGGAAAGGGGGCGGGGCCACAGGCTGCCCTGAGGCTTACAAGGCAAGAACGTAAGTCCTTGCTTTTCCAGAGCGAGGATTCTAGGGACCTGTAGCCGAATTTAATCAATGGAAAGTCACAAACCGAGAAACTTTTTAGTTGAGCATGGTCTATAAGGAGTGCTGTTTCGACTACTGCTGAGCTTGGAAACGCTTTGCTCGTAACATTGACACTCTTAATTCCTAAGAAGGTAACTTTCTTTTCTCTCCCCACCCCCACCCCCTGCTTTTCATTGATGGCCATATATACAGATACACCTACTACGCACCCCTTCACCCTCCCCATCCAGTCCGCTGCCAAACCCTTGCATTTTTTTCCCCCTTACTCTCAAATCTTCCCACTTCTCTCTGTCTTCACAGCAGGCCCAGTTGTATCATTTTCACCTGGAGTGTTCCCAGAGCCTTCTAGCTGATAACCCGGTGTCCACCCAAGTCCCGTTCAGTCTTTAAGCTACACGGCAGCCATCTAAAACATTTTCAAATAAACACGTGGTTAGTAGACGCAGAACGAGTAAAACTAAATAAGGTCTTATAGGGTGTTTTACCTGACCTAGGATAGCACATGAAATTAACCAAATATATATAAATATACATATTTAACCTCACAGGTAGCCAAGAAGTTAATCCTTGATTTTTTTTAAGCCATTGCTTACCCTTTGCAGAGAAATCAAACCCTAGAGAACTTAAAATGTTAAATGAACTTGGAGAGATGCTATGGTGTATAATGGAGTTAGTTGGAGACTTCAGGAGCCGGGAAGTCCTACTTCTAATCCCACTTCCTCCACTGAATAATTGTGTGATTTAAGTCAAGCCTTAAGTTCTCTGAGCATTTGTTTCCTTATCTGCAAAACGGGGATAACAGTATTTATCCTGTAGATTTGTGGGATTACAGTAAATGTAAAAGCACCTACATCATAAGTACTCAAAACTAATGTGAAGATGATCAGTACTGTGAATGCTTTACTTACCACAGAATGACACTGAATATTTTTATCAGATGCTTTTTTTTATTAGGGCATAATTTAACTGTGATCAGAGTAAATGAAAATTTCACATTTTGGTCAAATGCTTTGAGGACCAAACAGTTGTTACTGGCCTGTTCCTACAGTGCTGTTAAATGAATTATGATGCAGGTGCAATGACTTCTTTCTCCTATTAGTTTCCTCTTCCTTCTACCACTGCTCCATTACCTCTCCCCAAACTCACAAAATTCTTGGCAGCTGTTTCATGGTGGCCATAGTACACTGGTCAAGAGAATAAGCAAGGTTACTCTTCCATCTGCCACTTCCCCTTCCATTTGCTTCCTCCCAGCCCTGCAGTGCTACAGCTCAGGTGACTGATGCTTAGCTTTTAGTGGAGATGGGATATGTGTTTTTGAACCAACTCTTCCTCTCAGGCCTGGATCCTGAATTTCAAGAGCCAATTCTTTCTCCCATGTCCATTATGTGTGCAGGTGAAAGATGGGTGACCTACCCAGGATGAGGTACACCAACAGTGTGTGAAATCCTGAAATTCTGTTCCCAGAAAAACTTCCCCAGGCAAATGCAGTCCAGCTATAGGGTCCTGGTAAAGCCTTAGCTTAGGGCATTAACAATATCCCCTCTCCACTTTAAAAGGGGATAAATGGTATCTTATTTCCCTTTTCGTTTCCCTGCAAGGACCCCGAGTCCATCAAGTTTAGGTTTGTTGCTCCATTTCACTCCTAGTCTATCCTCCTCTCCTTCCAGTTAAGCAGTATTCCCCAGAACCTTAGAACCTTCAACCCTTCCAAAATTATTCATCCTACCCCAGTGTAACTCTCCGGTCCCAAGGGGGATTCTGAGGCATACAAATTGGCTTGCTTTAGCCTATTTACCCATTCTCTTTCCATGCCCTGCCCCCCATCACTTTGATTACCATCTGTAATTCTCCTGTACTCCAAAGGCATCTCCAGCCTGGATTTCTTTCCAATCTTCAGGCTCAATATAAAGTTTGTTGAAAACAGTCTAAATGCTAATTTTTTTCTTCTGTTGTGTTGTGAAGTATTTTACAAATAGTAAATCTTCCTCATATTCACTTGGATAAACATATATAACAAGTAAAATGGGACAAGCGTAACACCCAGACTCTCAGCCCCGTGGAATGTGAAGCTATCTCACAAATTTAGCACGTACACTAATTCTTCTCTGGCTTTGAATTATGGTGTCATGCAGTGAAATCGACCACCTCAATTCTTTTGAGTGCACTCTCTTTGACAGATATAAATTTTGTTTGCAAGGACCTCTATGAAACCTAGAGTTACCCCCAGAAAATGTAGTTTGACAACAATTGATAAAGAACAATTGAATGTGGTAATTGATGGAGTGGAACAAACCTCCACAACATCTAGGAGTGTGGTGTCTGCTCTCTGCATTTGACTGAGCTAGACTTCCTACGTGAAAATGCCATTAACCTAAGTTAAAGTCATAAGCTCTGTGCCATTTTTTCTGGAATCCAATGTGGCATAATGATTAAGTGCCATAGAGCTCTGGAGTCAAGCAGAACTGGGTTATAAACCGACCCCTGCCATTTCCTAGAATTGCGCCCATGGGCCCATTGTTTAACCTATCTTGGAACTTAGTTTCATCTTTTGTAAATGTCAGATTAACGTATACTGACCTCTCACAGGGTTGCTGTGAGCAAGGAATTACAAACTATGAAACTGTTCTAAACCAGGAATGCAGCACAACCAATGCAAATCCCTTCACAATGGACTGTCCTGAACTTTAATACATATATTGAAGCTTAAGTCACAGCGCACAACACATTTTCCCATCTTTAGACTGGTTTTAGCACTGTTGAGTTGCACTAAGCCAGTTATGCTTGCTTTAAAATTCTCTTATGAAAGAGTACATCTTCTGAGCTAGAGGGAGCCTCTCAATTCCGTGACTATGGAACAGAGATACTTGCTGTAGCAATTCTTTGCAAATATGGTGCAATAACTCTGAAAGGAAGCTTGAATTTTGCTTAATGACCATAATCTCTCTTAGTATCATTGCAAATGAAGTTATCTACTGAATTCCTAACACCATCCTTGGCATGGTGTTAGGACCCGTTAACAAAAAGTCTTATAGTTTTGTTCAGTTAACTTGGAGATCTTTTATTTATTTTGTTCTTCCTTTAAGAGCAAGGAAACCTCAACAATTAAAAACAGTAATTTTGCCCTATGTACTATAGACGGCTTATATGAAGCAAACAAAACAGTATGGCCAAAACTAATCAGTACCTACCACCCACAGACACCATATGATGAATGTGGACCCCTACTTGGGCAGTACAGTTGTACATACATGTATTGATCAAGTTAGTGGCTACAGTCTCTCTGAGTTGCACATATAGACACAGTCTCAATGTCATGTAGACCTTGGCATTTACTGAAAAATTACCTAAGTCACTAGAAGCATCTAGATATTTTGAAATGGTTTTTGAAAGGATGTTAACCCCATTCTTGTGGGCACCTGCCAAATTTCTGTTACAGAATCAAAAGTATGTAGTCTAAGGACATAGATATATTATTACGTCCCTTCAGCAATGGTTTTAAAGGTTTTGGTATCTTCTGTATTTCCTGATCATTTATCAAATTCAGTCTGACACAGATATTTCACTCATCATTGTTTTTGGTTCAACAGACTTCAGAATTCAGCTCATTCCACTGCCTTTGATTGCTTGCTGTTTTTAAGGAGAGATCTCAGTAGAAACCCCCTTTTTCTGTACAGTGTAATTACTGAAGCACATAAAGAGGTTATAGCAGGAATTTATCACTTTCAGGTGGAAATACTCCCAGCCAAATAAAAGATAGAGTAGGAATGCCAGAAGCAATTTATAACAGGCTCACTGACATTTTGTGTTGAGAAGCTCTACCACTGAATAAGTATTAAGTCATAAATCTCTGTAAACGTGATTAAAGCCAGCAAGTTATTCTTTGACGGGACACCATAATGAAAGAATGTTGTGATTCAAAGCAGGAAGATTCTGTTGACAAAATCACCAAAAACAGCTGTCTGTAAAATTTACAAACAGCTTGTTTTAAATTCTGTTGAATTCCAGCAGCTGTGTGTTTGCACATAAAATGTTCATTTAGGAAATGAGCATCGACCCTAGTTTGGGTTCCATTGTGTTTCAAAATTTTGTAATCAGTGCAATCAAAATTCATACAATAATTTAAATTTCTTCCCAAGGACACGTAAGAGGTAACCAGTATATTTAAGTATGCCTTGGACACAGTATATGTTCGATAAATAGGGAAATGAGTGAATGACTGTATACCATTGTCCCTGAAAGCAGTGGCCAGTTACCAAGTACATTTCAGCTTTTTTTTTTTTTTTCATTCACATATACTGTTTGGAAATTATGCCTTGTTCGTATTAGATTCATTTTGCTAGTATTGATAATAACCCTTAATAGGCCTTTAGAAATACATTTTGGAGTTTAGAACATTGAATTAAAATTTAGTTACTGTTGTAAAGTCACTCTCTGTGACAGAAAGTTTATTAAATCTCCCCTCAGTAGTTTTGCATTGCCTTCATTTAGTTGCTTTTCTTGCTATCTCAAAAGATAGCTTATATATTTTTTCATCTGTGAAGTAGGGATAATAGAAAATACCTCATTACTGTTGCATGGATAAAATAAGCTAATAACCTTAGCAAAGTCCTTGACACACAGTAAGTTCTTAATAAATTCTGTCATTTATTACTCTATAAAAACTCTAGGTTCAAGAATAATAAAATGGGGCTTCCCTGGTGGTGCAGTGGTTAAGAATCTGCTTGCCAACGCAGGGGACACGGGTTCGAGCCCTGGTCCAGGAAGATCCCACGTGCCACGGAGCAACTCAGCCCGTGCGCCACAACTACTGAGCCTGCGCTCTAGAGCCTGCGAGCCGCAACTACTGAGCCCGTGAGCCACAACTACTGAAGCCCGCGTGCCTAGAGCCCGTGCTCCACAACAAAAGAAGCCACCACAGTGAGAAGCCTGCACACTGCAACGAAGAGTAGCCCCTGCTCACCGCAGCTAGAGAAAGCCCACGTGCAGCAATGAAGACCCAACACAGCCAAAAATAAATAAATAAAATAAATTTTAAAAATAATAATAATAAAATAAGAAATTTATTCTTAGATAATAAGAACAATATCCTCTTGGATAGTCAGGTAGACTGCAATCCAGTATATTTCAACTTTTAAAAATATCTGTTCCCCCCAGCCTCAAAATAATATACATATATATAAATTGCATATATATATATGCAATTTTTAGGTGTTAATTGGGAGATTGGGAAGTTACCTCAACGAATAAACCTTATCTTAAAAATAACTATGACAACACTTTGCATTGTTAAGCCAGACATACACAATGATAGTCTTTCCTTTATATGAATTAATCAAACCATTGAGAAAAATATACAGTCGTTCCTCAGAATGGGACAGGGGTCAGGGGAGTAGGGAGGGGGTGTTGGTTCCATGACCTATCACGATACCAAAATCCAAGGTTGCTCAAGTCCCATGTAAGCCCTCTGTATCTGGGGTTCCATATCCAAGGGTTAAACCAACCTTAGATCATGTATTAAGTTTGGGATCCATGGTTGGTTGAATCCGTGGATGCTGAAACTACAGATATGGAGGGCCAACTGTGTTTATTGAAAAAAGTCCACGTATAAGTGGACCTGTGCGGTTCAAACCCCTGCTGCTCATGGGTCAACAGTATCCTTTGGTTTTAAATTTCCACAAAGTCTATATAATTTAGACTTACCATATAATCCTAACAATCACCTGAAGGTAAAGAGGTCATTACCTATCCAATTGACAGAAGGGGGAAAGGGGCTTCAGGTTGTTTAGTAATCATCCCAAGGACACACAGGTTATAAGCGGCAGAGTAGGGAAATAGATTCAGGTCTGCCTGACTTCAAAGCCCAGATTTTAAGCACCTCCATAACCTAGTTTTAATTAACTTCCAAGGACTTTAAGTCCAAGTCAGTTTAAATATGAGGGTGCGTACTGATTTTCAGCACAATTATGCATTGTACGATTACAGAAGAAGTTTAACTTATAGTCTTTCCCCTCAGAGAATTTACTGTCTACAGACACGATTAATATAAGAAACAATACAAATAATATGATATGAGACGGGTTATGATTAAGTGTTCAGTTATGTGGTGCACATGTAAGTATCACAAAAGGTCAGGGAAGAGAATGCTTAAAATTGCTTACAGGGTCCTGTTGGTCCAGTGGTTAGGACTCAGCGCTTTCACTGCTGTGGCCCAGGTTTGATCCCTGGTCGTCAGGGAACTAAGACTCTGCAAGCCTTGTGGCCCGGCCACACACACACACAAAAATTGCTTACAGAAGACTGGGGAGGACTTCCCTGGTGGCACAGGGGTTAAGAATCCACCTGCCAATGCAGGGGACACAGCTTTGAGCCCTGGTCCGGGAAGATCCCACATGCCGTGGAGCAACTAAGCCTGCGTCCCACAACTACTGAGCCTGCGTGCTGCAACTACCGAAGCCCACACGCCTAGAGCCTGTGTTCCGCAACAAGACAAGCCACCGCAATGAGAAGCCTGCGCACCGCAATGAAGAGTAGCCTGCACACCGCGATGAAGAGTAGCCCCCTCTCACCACAACTAGAGAAAGCCTGTGCGCAGCAACAAAGACCCAACAGATCCTAAAATAAATAAACTTATTTAAAAAAAAGAAAAAAAAAGACTGGGGTGATCGTGGATATCTTTGTGGAAGAAGTGAAAGCAGAAGTTAAGTCTTACAGATAGAGAGGTTTAAAGTAGTAGAACGGTGGAGGAAGATTATTTCAAATGGTCAAAATGATATAAACACAGACACAAATGATGGGGGAACATCGGCACCAGTTTGACTAGAGCAAAGACATTGGACTGAAGCATATGAAATTACTGTTTTTGTAGGTCAGAAATGGTCAGATAACAGCAATTTCATCTGGCTCAACCTAATGCATATTAGATAGTAGTGATTACATATAGTACATAGCTGAACACTATAAGGAACTTCTGAAATTTGGGGAGGAATTAGTGAAAAGTCACCTTCTTGAGAGGGAAGCTAGCAGGAATCAACAAATAATGGTTCAGATTATTATTTGCTCATTTATGCATTGTAAGAGAGATTTGGAAATAGGTTGCTTAGAGATTCAAAGAAAAGCCCCAGTCCAATCAAAGCAAATAGAGTAAAATTAAAGGACTGAATTTTTTTTTTTAACTTGCCTTTTCAGGACAACTTGAGCCTGAGAATAAAAATTGTCACATGATTAATAATAACAATCTACATTTATATAGTTTTGGCATCTACCAGTGATGTGTGCTAGCTGGTTTATACAGGCTCATAAGAGCCAACCTTATATTTGTAGGAATTTTACTAGCTATTTGTTAAACATAGCCATTATTAAAAACCATATTGTGTAAACTTAGAATTAAATAATTTCTTAAAACAAAAGTAATAAATATTTAAAACTCATCACTTCCTAAATGTTTTACTACATTTTTTTTTATTATCTAACCTCTTAATGTGAATTACATTTTAAAAACATGCCTATGATGGACATGCCATAGTATATAATGGTATGCCCTTGCACATTTCTTGCCAGCTCCACATTCAGTAACATCACCTTGGTAGCTTGAAATTTATGTTAATAATACATATTAATATGTCATGTCTATAGCTCTTGTATCGTGAATAGGTACAAAAAATTGATGATTTATTTTTCCAGTGTTCAAAACTGAATGAGCAAACAATTCACTCACATCACTGACAAGTTTCACTTTTATCTTACTCATGAATTGAACACAAATATCAGTGAACGGGTGTGGGAATTACTCTCAGAAAGCCAGTTGTTCAACATTTACCCGTACACCAGAGCATCTTCCTGTTGTGTTGGATCTGGTGTCTTCCCCGCACACCCCCACCCCCACACCCCCGCCCAGTGGAAGTCTTCAGGCTATATTTCACGTTTACTCACAAGCACAGTGCTATTGGCTACAGTATTGGCATCTAGATTTTCCCTCTTCCTAGGCTTTGATTCTGAGCCCTGCAGTGATTTCTGCTGCCTCGGCTCAGAAGCCTGATATGCTCTGAGATGGTGAGATTCTTACTCCTTTGGATTCCACAACCCCTCCAGCTCAAAATCATCTCTAGCTGCTGCCTTTAGAAGGTACTCTGCATCAACACTGCTTTATTAGAATAGGGGGATTTCCTTTTCCCCAATCTTGTACCTACTCTGTGCTAATTATGTTGCCTAGTGCTTTCAGTATCTCCCAAACAGGATGTATGAAGTTGACGCTTCTGGTTTTGCTGTGCTTTTATGTTCACATCACATGCCTGTGAGGGGCTGGACTGGAGGAACACTTCCTACCCTATTTTACCTTCTCTGTGTGTTTCTGGTGGGTATCACTAGCTAATACATTATATATTTAACTTATATTTATCTAATTTAGTATCTGTGTTTCCTCATGGAATGTAAGCTCCAGGAAAGCAGGGATTTTTGTCTACTCATTGCTATAACCCCAGCACACAGAACAGCACCAGGAGCTTAGTAGGTATTTACATGAATGAGTGAGTGAATGAATGAGGACAAAGCGACAGATATGCTGTAGTCAGAATCAGCTTGGCCCTTTGATGCTGGGGGCATTATTTCTGGACCAAACTTGCTCTACTTTCTCTTTAATTAAGATAAGTTTGTTGTTGTTGTTGTTTTCTCTAGACATTCCTAAATCATTTGTGCCCTCCAAGTTCTCTAAAGATGATTAAATTCTCCTTGGTGGGTGTTGCTTAGATTCTGCTCCCCACACCATTCCCTAGTCGTGCATGAAGTCGTAACTGGAACGTTATAGTGTAATCTAACTGAATGAAGAGAAATAAAATCTATGAGTGTGTTGAATCAGAATGTTAAAAAAAAAAAAGCATTTTCTTAATGGTTCAGATCGGAATTTCTTTTGTGAGATGGTTTGGGAAAATTCTTGATAAGGTGCTTGGCTAAGAGGGATATTAGGAAAAACCAAAGCAGCAACAGGCGGTGTTTAAACTACTTTCCATGGACAAGAGAAATTAGGTTTGGGGCTTGGGAAGGAGCAAGGGGAAGAGAGGGAGAGGGACAGAGGAGGAAGCAACAAGATTGTCACGAGGTGGGAACTGCAACAAGAAAAGGCAGCCAGTGAACAGTCCCAGGAGTTGGGTGACTGAGAACCTTAAGAACAAGTCCTAAATTATGGAACTCTTTTAGCTGGATATAGGATTACTGTGGAAACAAACCGGATATCTATGAATTTATGGGGCCCGGCTCCCTGGAAAATGCTATGGATGCTCTCTGTGTACACTGAGTATAGAGGTGATAATATTTCACGTCTGAACAGGTAGGTCTCTTGTGCAAGTGAACTGGCTGAACACATTATTGCTTACAGATCAGAGTCAGAGCACATCATCATGTGGCCCAAAAAAAAAGGTAGGAGCTGGCTGGCAATCCGGGACCTTGAAATGATGAGGAAAGTTTGAAATTGTTAGCAAAGACGGTGAGAGCTCAGATTTGCACCAGTCTGGTTTGAAATCTAATCTTTTGTTTTATCTCAGTAGGGCTGGGTAAGAAGCTTCTGGTTTGGGGGTTTTCTTTAAAATATCAGATACTTCCTGCCCCCAAGGGGAAACGGTTTGCTACCGGAACAAGATGGACAAAGGCCGTGGTGCTGGAAGATGTTTCAGGCTTTTATCGTCTCACTCTCAAAACTGTCCGAACAGCCCAGCAAATGAAGGCTTATCCTGCCAGAGGCAAGAAACGACAGTCCGTGTAGGTAAAATATATTACCTGAAATTTTTTCTGATCATATTATCTTCTCAATAGAGTTCTATTTTCACACTCAGTGACTTGATGTCAAAGATTTTTCACATCTTTCTGGCTTATTACTTTAGGTGAATGTGGATGCTGTGATAGCAGTAATTATCAAAACCCAGAAAGAACAGGAAAAGGAAAAAGACCCTTTGTTTTCCAGCTCTTTTGAATGGTTAAGAGTATTTAAAACTAAAAGGAGAAATATACTTTAAAAGTATACATATTTTTAAGAGAATTCATGAGCATCTCTTGGGGCAGGAGCAGGCAGGAAAAAGCAGGAGAGGTGGGATAACAACTAATGAATAAGCAAAACAAAAACAAAGACAGGACATTGTTCTTGAAACTATAAGATACATGGTCAAGCCCTGGCCCTGCCATTTGCTAATTTTTTTACCCAAGCCATTTAATGCATTCTTCCAATTATCTCATGCATCAGATGGTTCTTGAGTGCTTACATACCAGTCACTATCTTAGGTGTTGGAAGCCCAACCTGACACCCTCATCACAGAGTTTACAATCTCTGCTTCCCTTTTACTAACTCTACAATGGGAAAAATAATAATTGCCTTCTCATAGTGTTTCTGTGACGATCAAATGAGAATACCTTACGTAAAAGCAGTTTGTAAGCTATACACGTGAATGATTATCATTATATTTCTCTTTATCCAAACTCAAAATAAGAGGTACTCAGCCAACCCTACATTTGTTAAAATTAAAACAAATTTTTTAAACTTCAATCGTCAGTGCACAATGGCCTCTGCCGAAAAAAATACCTTCTTTTAAAAAAATCTATCAAGATTTTGTGCAACTCCCATTATGATCAATAGACAATGTGGCTTGCTTTGAAATGTCTCCATTTCATTTCTGAGTAGGAATTAAATTTCTTTTCTTGAATTATAGGGTGCCAGAATAAATGATTGAAGCATTGGAGGAGAATCACAAAATCGCACTCATTTTGTTCTGATATTTGAACCACAGCCAAAAAAACAATATCCTATAATTTGAATAGAGATATCCTCAGACTTAGGTAGTATTTAATTACACAACATTAGTACAACATAGTTTAAAAAAAAATCTAAAGATCATTTTTTAAAATACTGAATTAAAGTAACAATTTAATCTGCTTACTCAGAGAATAAATTTAATATCAAATCAAACAGAACCATAGTCCCACATCCTCTCTTATTCTCATTCATGTGCTATATCTCTTTAAATAAAATTACGGCACTAACATGGTCACAGGTCGAGCAATCTTGACAAGCTCAGCTCTGCTTAAGTGTGTTATAATTATTCAAAAATTGTTAAGTATTACTTGAAATGAGTATTTCTTGTATTTTAAGTATTACTTGCTGACAAGCATACCAGTTTTCAAATAGTGGTAATACCTATTTTAAACAGTATTTGATCCATTGATCTTCTAAATAAAGATGCCACTAACTTTTGAAAATAAAGGTTACCATAAGACAATAAAATAAATACATCACCTTCTTTCCTACAAACTGAACTACGTTTGCAGCCTTTGTCAATAAATCAGTATGTGTATTCATTTCTCTGTTGTGCTTTACTTAAATTTACAACCAAGTAAACATCGAACAAACCACTACATAATACAACTAAGATCAAATGCATATAAATGTAATAGTACATACATACAAATATATTATTGTAGTAGGATATAAGATTAAACTGACTCATTCTTAAATTCATAAGGTTAAAGAGTTGCAGACTCTAGAAATATAGGAAAGAGTTTTTTCTGCAGTAAATTATTGCAGACAGTTGGACATTCCAAAGTGCTAACAACTGGGCCCAAGCAAGCATAAAAAATAACCAGATCACTAAATTTGGTTTATGCAATGTTTAAGCACAAGCAATGCAGTTTTCGCCTTTATAAGGCAAATGTATCTTAAAATCAATTTGTAATGTGACAGAAAGACAATAAAATAGTTTCAGTAGTTGTGTGATATACTGTGATGGTTTAGTTCTGTGCAAACATGAATCAAGACATCCATATCCTGTCAAGGCAACAAAGGACCTAAACTTGCTAAGAGAGAGCAATATGAATTCCAAACAATGCGCTTCTTAAAGGAAACATTTAAGGAGAAAAATGGCACCAAGCTCTTTGGAAGAGAAGTACAACCTTATTCCAAGTTGATTGTACTGCAGCCTCTGTATTTTAAAGTAGCTTCACTTGTTATCTCTCTTTGTATACTACTTAATACATAGAGTATATTTATTAAAATGCCTAATGAAAATTTGAATACAAATACAGTACTCACTATTTTACAAGGTTTGACGTGTTTTTTAATATAGTAAAAGTTAAAAATATTCATGTTTGTGAAAATCAATATTTTAACTCACTGAAATGAAGTATAGGAAATAAAACTTTACAATTGTGAATTTGTTTTCAAAATAATAAACTTTTTCTTGTAGTTTTCCAACATGACTTCGGAGGGGATAACAGCTCCTTTCTATGATATATTATTCATATTCTGCATAAATGAAATGAAGAATATCATGAAACAATTTATAAAAGTTTATAATCAGTCAATGAACTACATTTTACTTAATAACTATTTAAGTGAAATATAATAAAATCCTGTATAAATCATGTTTTTATAAGGCATAATGATTTCACATTTTATACTGGAGCTATGTCACTGGTGAGATTTTCTTTAAAATAATCTATTAAGATCAGTTGTAAGGTATCTGAAGAAAATAAATTGCAAATATGGACAGCCTCTTAAGATTCAAACTCAACCTAAAATTTATGCTTAATATTTTTATTGGGCATCTATACTAGAACTAGGGGTGACCGAAAGACCCAATACTAATGACCTATGGTTCATTAGAAAGCACTGGGAGGGTAGGTACCCATAGTTCTTATTCCTCACCTGTATGGATGCTCTTGGCTGAATCATAATGAGCAAAGCTGTTCAGTCATATCCCCTTTTTCAATTACTCAAGCCGGGGAGAGACTGAAAATTTATTCTGGTGATGGTATTCTCTGATACTTAGAATTAACAAAAAGAATACATTGAATAGAAAGAGAGTCCTTTTCAAGCCCAAAATGAAAGGGAAGGATGTGAGAGATTTGTTTCCACACGTTGCAGAATAGTAATGCAACCAGAATGGCCTCCTCCTGAGATTGTGCATGTTATACCTGTTCGATTTGTTGAAACTTGATTTTCATCAGAAAAAAAATTTTTTTGCTCAGACAAGTATCTAGAAAGGTCTCTAAAATGTCCCTGTTTACCACATGGTAAATAAAAACTGTTTCTCGATATACAGGACATTCAAGGAGAAAGTATTGAGGAAGAGGGACAAGAACCTTAGGGAACTGACGACATTAGGAGGCAGGAGAAGCAAGATGATGCAGATTAAAAGAAAAACTTCAGGTACACAGGAAGCATCACTTAAGTTTGAAAAAACTTATTTTGAAGAAGAGTTTGGGACTGTACGTGAATAAGGTGGGTGCAGGGAGGAAGAGACTGAAAAACATCGCAATCGCATTCTTCATTTTAAAAAACTCTCCTCCAGGGCTTCTCTGGTGGCGCAGTGGTTGAGAGTCCGCCTGCCGATGCAAGGGACACGGGTTCATGCCCCGGTCTGGGAAGATCCAACATGCCGCGGAGCGGTTGGGCCCGTGAGCCATGGCCGCTGAGCCTGCGCGTCCGGAGCCTGTGCTCCGCAACGGGAGGGGCCGCAGCAGTGAGAGGCCCGTGTACCGCAAAAAAAAAAACCCCAAAAAACTCTCCTCCAGCGCTGAGAGGTCAAGGGTTGAGAACTGGGAAAAGGCCACCGATTTAGGATATTCTACCCCCAAAAGATGATGGCATTCCAGAACAAGTGTTGTTACCTATGTCCCCAGATGCCTGCTCTTTCATCTTTTTCAGTATATTGAGATCTGAAATGGCTCTGGCTCATTCCTTTTTCTGGTTTTGCCCAGTAGGTCCCTGGGATCTGACACTATTTTGTACTGGGGAAGGTCCACTTGAGGTGGGTCCTCTAAACCCCAGGGCAAAATTTCATAACAAATACTAAAGTAGGAGAATGAAAAAGAGAAAGAGAAGGAAGAGGCGATGGAGAAGAACGAAGAGGAAGATAAGAGATTTGATGGATCTTTAGCTTAAAAAATAAAATTTAAATTGTGAAAATAAATTATCTTATTTAACATTTAGGTTATAACTGCAATTATGTGTTCATTTTATTTATTTATTTATTTATTTATTTATTTATTTATTTATTTATGGCTTTGTTGGGTCTTTGTTGCCGCGAGCCGGGGCTGCTGTTCGTTGCGGTGCGCGGGCTTCTCAGCGTGGTGGTCTCTCCTGTTGCAGAGCACGGGGTCTAGGCACACGGGCTTCAGTAGCTGTGGCTCGTGGAGTCCAGAGCGCAGGCTCAGTAGCTGTGGCTCATGGGCTTAGCTACTCCGCTAATGTGGGATCCTCCCGACCACAGGTCGATCTCATGTCCCCTGCATTGGCAGGAGGACTCCCAACCACTGAGCCACCAGGGAAGCCCTTGTGTTCATTTTTAGAATGAACCAAGAATGAGCCAAAAGTTCATTGGTTTGCGGTGTAACATGGCAAAGAAATGTTTTTGATAGTTGGACATGGCATTATTAATCCACTTTTTCCCAAGGGCCTCTCTTAATCCTTTGATAGTCAAATAATTCTCTTTTGAAGCTCCTACCTTGTCATCATTGCTACTGCTTTCTTTTCTCTTCTCCAGTGGTTGAGTGGTGAAATTCTCTTTGCTCAAGATTCTAGAAACTGTCCATTGTCACTTTCAGTGATTTCAAGAAAGTCTGCATCTTATGCAATATTTGTATTTTTACTTTGAATTTGATTTGCATTGTATTTATATCATATTGTCCAGATGCTGATGCCTTAAGCAACAGGGAGTATAGAATCTAGTGTTAGGCATAGAGAATTCTGTGTTGAGTGAGTACTAATTTTATAAATGGTCAGTTTTGTATTACGTACTTACAAGTATTTTGTATTTTCTTTCCTATACAATCTTGTATAAATCCAGGAATTTGATTATGAAAACTCAGAATAAAGACCTCTCTGATCTCTAAATAATCAAGAATGGCCTGTCTTCCCAAACATCCTATAAATGACTTGATTTTTATATAAATGAAATGTAATCATTGAGAAATGATTTCTCAAATCACTGAGAAATAAATTGAGAAATATTATTTCACCCTCAGAAATCTTGTTATGCTATTCTCATGTCATAATAATATATTTTGGGAATATATGCCTAGTCTTTAACAAGTTAATCGTTCATCTCAAAATTTAACTTAAAAAAAAAGCAGAAAAATAATTGCTTACCCACTGTCTGACTGGTGAGCTGTTAACAAACAAAAGATTCTCTATTTTAATTGCTTTTCTCTGTGGCAGTTTAAACTGGTAAAAAAATGATTAGTCAGATTATTAGGTTTGCCTTTAACTTTGTTAAGTTGTTTGTATACGTAGGAAAAAGATAACTGTAAATTATGACAATTTGAAATACAATTATAATCTTATGATACAATGCATATTCACAGTCAGAAAAATACAACGTTGGAATGAGACTTGTTGCTAGGAAATGAAGCTCTCTCTACCAATTAGCATTTCTGGAAATTTTCACCTAAAGTGATGTACTGATTCATTTTGAAAGTTTCTCTGGATAAATTTGAATTTTCAAATCAGGTTTACATAAGGAACTAAGATGATCAAAAATGTAACTCAAACTTAAATCTATCCAATCTTTTTCAAAAAATAATTAAGAGTGGGCATTCTGGCAAAATCCCACATGTAATTTTAAATCTCCACATTCTATCTGACTAGTGATTTAGGAAAAATCATCATAATGCATCATAAAGTTCACTTGTTTGGCTTTACAAAAAAAAAGAAAAAAAAATATTTGTTTCTGGAAGAAGCACTTTCAGTGCCCAAATTGTTTTGCCTTTCGTTGCATTAGAAACCAAGCCATTATTGGCCAACAGATATTCAGTAAATGCAAAGATTCAGTAGAGATGCACCTCCTTTCTGCCATCTTTAATGCTTTTCTATTCTAGTAATTTGGTCCATATCTTGCCCTTTTTGAAACATCCTTTTTTTCAGTCATTTCTTTATTTAGAATACTGTGAACCTTCTCATTGCTTTAAACGATGGGGACCACTTCTGACAATACACTGTTGATTCCACTTTTCCCCCATTGTCAGCCACAAACATGCTCTAGTAATTATTAGAAATGACCAACCAATTTCCCTAGGACAATGGCCATAAGATTTGTTTTTAGAACTTGGTCCATGGCAGGAGCAAAAGAACTCTGTCTCATATACACTATTTCTCTCACTTTCAAATGAGTAACAAAGAAGTAGCATCCTGTAAGAATAGGTCAGGGAAATAATATAAACAACAACGATGTCTTAGGATGATTCTCAATTATTGTTAGTCTTGTTTTGAATTAAATTCTTCAATAAACTCAATCACACAGTAATTTTAGTTCATGCATATCAAAATTTAGTAAGTTCCTAGAAACTTAGCAGTACATAAAAGTTACCAAATGATTTAAATTTCCCAAGGAGCTCTAAAGAAGTATATATTACTGTGAGAGGTGCATGAGAAAAAATAGATTATAAAAATGCTAGACCATGGTAACTGCCGTGCCTTTCTGCCCAACAATCTCTACGGAAACTATAAACATCATCTGTCATTTTACTCTACCTCTCTGAAGCTTTCAAATTCATGACAAAATAAATGACAGACATCAAATTATGATAGAAGAACCCTAAATTGTGGGTGTCTCACTCACTAGAGAAGTCATAATACCCATAAATTTAAGCATCTATTGCATCCCCTTATCTGCTTTGCTCCAACTTAATTTGTCTGCTGAAGTCAAACAAATTGCACCTTGATCTTTCCTATGTGTTTCTCACACTTTTATTTTCTTCTGTATTTATTCCTGCACTGAAAGTATTTTTCCCTTCCTTTCTTCCAAAGAGAAGAACCTTTCTTCGTGCAAGAAAGCAATAAAGATATGACAACTCTTGGACAGTTTTCTCAAATTTAACCCACCTTCCTCTTCACCCTAAGCATTTAGCAATCCTTTTAGCCTTGTATATAGCTGCAACTGATAGTGAAAAGTGTAAGGCCAACTGGCCCGAGACAGAGGAACGAAATCAGATTCTCAGGTTGCATCAGACCTAAACTCTCCGGACCACCCATTCCGGACCACCCAGTTCCAGGAACTGACCTGGGGGCTTTCCACCCAGCCCAGCCTTCCCTCCTTTCGAGGGGCGGGACTAGCGGTCCCAAGACTGATGTAACCGGCAGCAGATATTGCCACCATACCCGAAGAGACCACCAAATAAGGAATACCTTGCGCCCTCCCAGATTCACCACACCCCTTTCCCTTCTTCCCCTATAAAATCTTGCCCAACCCTCACCCGGGCGTGACTTCTCTGGCCCCTTTCTCTCGGACCAGTGAACCTCACCCGGGAGTGCCCCCTAATAAAGCTCACTTGGAGCTTTCCTCTGTTTCGCGATGCCGTTTGTTAAGATCCGACCTTACAAAAAAGATTTCATAAGTTTGGGTATTCTTCCTTGAATTTATCATATCTCCTCAACTGTAGCAATTTAGTGACCCTCATTACTGCATAGGCTCTAGAATCACGGGATCCATTCCAATTTTACTAAAGAAATTATGCAATTAAACTTGCATTTAGATTGCCCACTTCTGAGAAACTGCTTACCTTCCCCAGAGAAAGTGCTTTATGCATAACTGGACCTGCTGATGCTTATTCCATAATTGTTAGCCCAGGCTAGACAGCCTGGCACAAAAGCTCTGTCCAAAGGAGATAACCTATTATAAATGCTGCTGGGCAAACCAATTGAATCCTCACCCTGGGGAAGTCAAAACTCAGGCTCAGAGGAGCTAAATTGCCATGATGGTAGACAAACAGACCAGAGAGATTTTATGTGCTGAAAAATGTGATAGTCTGAAAAAATAAGCCGATTCATGCATGGTTCACTGGGATGGCCACCAATTTCATGCTTGTGTCTACACTGCATTTACATTTTATGTACCAAGTAAAGGCCAACTAAAATCAGTGCGAGTTTCCCAGGAATGGAACTTGAGAAAAGTGTTGGAAATACTAAGTGATCACACAACATGCTGAGTTCAAAAAAGTCTTCACCACAGTACAACCACACTTGCAAGGAGATTGTGGCAGGCTTATAAGAGGGAGGTAGAGGGAGACTTGACTACAGAGACAGAAAAGGAGAAGGTGGTGTGATGGTGAAGCAAAGACAGATCTGAAGATGGAGGAAGGAGCCATAAGCCAAGGAACACAAGCAATGCAGCTCTAGAAGCTGGAAAAGGCAAGGAAACAAATTCTCCCCTAGAGCCTCCTGGGGGAGCTTGGCCCTGCCGACACTTTAGTCCAACCCAGTGAAACCGATTTTGGACTTTTGACTCCAAGAACAGCAAGATAATAAATACGTGTTGTTTTATGCCACCAGGTTTGTAGTAATTTGTGCATCAACCATAAGAAACTAATACAGAGATGTATGTGCATATTCCGGCTTTGTATTTGGTAAATAGAATCATAGATACACATTAGAAATTTTTTTTCTTTTCCTCATCACTAACTGGAGTTAGGTACCTATTTAATGCAACTTTCAATAAATTGACAATCAAGGGTTGCTCTGGACAAAATTTAGTTAATTACAAGATCTGATTATATTCAAATAACAAGCAAATTCTTGAAATTATTAATACTAATGTGAATTAGCATTATTCATATTAGTATTATTGAGGTTAAAAAATGTACACATATTTTAACATACTATAAGATGGGGTTGAAATAATACTGTAAGAAGTGGCAGGTAAAGATGGTAGAAAGCAGAAAAATAGAATAAAGGTCCTTGATTGTCACAGTGGTTAAAAAAAAAAAAAGTACACATAAATATAAGACCTGAGTCTGTATCTTTCAAATCTTTCTATTATTTAATTATTTTATCCAGTCTTTTATTTAGTTTTCTATTTAATTGTACTGAAATAGTAGCATGAGACTTAGTTAATGTTTTCAATTTAAATTGCATTAGACTTATGCATTAGACATATATTTAATTTATTTTTTATTTATGTATTTATTTTAGTTTATAAGAGCTATTAGCTTAAGGAGTTTAGGATTAGTCTTACCTTTGTGTGTGTGTGTATATATATATATATGTCAACCTCAGTATCAGAAACTTTTTTTTCCCTTTAAAAGCCACTGTTTTTAAAGCTATTTTAAAAGCTACTTGACTCAGAAACATTATCCAAAGTTTCTGTGAGGCTTAGCTAGGCAATGGCTTTCTGTTCCTCCATACTTGCCCAACAAACTTCCAGGAATAGAGTAAATCTCTCAAAGCCTGAGAAACCTTACAGCACCCATACACATGTGCACCTTATTGTTAAAGATATTCCCAGATATCTTTGCTCTGGGATGTAATTTGCTAAATTCAATCTTTATAATGAATTCAACAATTAGGTGAGTTAAGCATAGTTTTCAGAATAACTACATACTCTGGTTGGAACTCTTGTAGTTTGAATATGCAAAGTTTCAGTTAAGATAATATTGGTCCTTAGATGACAGTTTACATGATATAATTTCCACAAGGAACGGACAGTTAATAGACAATGGTGATAGATGTTAGAAATGTGAGCTCCTTAGATCTTACTCATCTCTGAAAACTCAGCTGCTTTGTCCTTCCCCTCCAGAAAGGCTTCCTGGGCCACCAGGCTCCAGCAATGAGCCTGCTGCTGCTCCTCTAGACTCTCAGGGTACCTGTCCTTGCTGTGCTGTTTCCCCACTAGTGGAGAAAGGAAGGGGGTAGGTGTTGGTCTATTTAATCTCTGTATTAGATAGAAGGCCTGTCTCAAGGCCTCAGATCAGCATGCCTAGTGTATAGTAGACCCTCGATTAATGTTTGTTGAATGAGTCTAATTCCTACAAATGCTATGTGTCAAGAGGAAGAACACTTTTAATAAGAGGCCCTTTCTCTGGGGCTATTCAGCAAATGTCAAGCCTTTTAAACTGTTGCCTAGGAAAATCTGACACTGGAAACTTTATCCTTTAGAAGCCATATCAGCATTTCCTTGAAAGCTATGTTTTGCAACGAATAACAGGCTACACCTAAAGTCAGCTAACTTGTACTCCGATAACACAGACTTAATAAAAATGTAAAGTGGATAGTGAAATTATCAAAAACCATAAACTCCCAGCTTATTACTCTAAAGCAAAGAACATATTCTCTAGTTAATCTTCTATTTCCCAATGATCTATGGCCACTTAATCATCCCTAGAATCCAGCCAAATCAATTATAGCATTAGTTCTTACAGCTTCCAGGAAGGAATATCCTTCATCTGGCCACATCCTCACGTTTCCTTGTGGATGCAGATTTCATCGTATCATCAGGTGAAAGCTGATTTTTAACATGACACGTTCTTTGAGTGATTCTCCCTATTTGAAAAAAATGAAAAGATAGGAGCTGTGGAATCAGCAACAGTACAATTGCACTTAATCTGTGTCCACTCGGGCTTTCTCTATGCTCACCACTTTGCTGAATGCATCTATAAATAGTTTATGATTCTTAGTCTAGTTTTTCATGAACACACGTACTCAATTATTTTATATTTTATACATATTTGCATTCATTCAACAAATATTTCTTGAGCATATACTATATACCAGGCACTTTTCTAGTTCTATATGTATATTTCTGCTAGTAAAATATTTCTAGCTTATATGATGAAATTAAATATATCAATGTTTTGTAAAACTGTGAATCTATGTGTTCTGCAGCTAAACACAATCACAGCCCTCCCAAGATAGAGCCCA
The DNA here is from genome assembly GCF_964341445.2 of Mesoplodon mirus. Taxonomy (NCBI): domain Eukaryota; kingdom Metazoa; phylum Chordata; class Mammalia; order Artiodactyla; family Ziphiidae; genus Mesoplodon; species Mesoplodon mirus. The sequence goes on along the minus strand of NC_138984.1, from coordinate 22,889,120 downwards.
TTAAATTATTTGTGCCCATTGTTTAGTCTTTGAAGCAGAAAAAAAGATAAGTCTAGAAGAACCATGTTTCATGCCTCCCTAATTGCAGTTCTGCTACCAGTGATTGGTTTATTTTTTGTCTAACCTGATAGATACAGTATTCTGGTATGTTAGCTTCTCCTGCCTGGTTTCATACTCTTCATGGAACTCTTGATTTATCAAAAACTTATCCCTCCCTTAGCCTTCCTATCTCAGTAAATGGCATGGCCATCAACACAGTGCCTCATTTCAAAAATTTAGGAGTTATCCTTGATTTCTCTCATCTCCTCCTCAGTATCTAATCTAGTATTTTGATAACTATTGGCTTTACCTTCAAAGGTACCACAAACCCATTAACTTATCTCCATCCCCTCTGCTCTCACCTGGTCCACCACCATCTCTCACCTAGTCTACTGCAATTACTTTGCTATTAGTTTTCCCATTTCTGCTCTTGCAGTTTTGCAAGTCATTCCCTGTACAGCAGCCAGAGTGATGTTGTAAATGGAAACAGACCCTGTAACTCCAGTACTTAAAGCTCTTCTGTGTCTTCTTCTTCCACATGGAGTATAACTCAAACCCCTTTCTGTGATCTTCATAAGCTTGATGATGTGGGCCCCACTTCCATCTCTAACTTCCTGTCCTGTCACTCTCCACTCTGCTCACTAAGCTGCAGCCACTCTGGCTCCTTGTAGAAATATTAAAGAGGCCAAGTCTCTTCCTTCTTCAGGGCCTTTGCATTTCTATCCCCTGGGCCAAGAACATTCTTCCCTAGTTCTTTGTGGGTTTGGCTACCTCTTGTTCTTCAGATCTTCAAACAGATTTCATGTTCTCAGAAAGGGCTTCCTGGCCACACAATCTAAATGAGTCACTTTCCCTTTGTTTGCCAATCAGTCTCCCTCATTGCAGTGCTTCATGATCTTGTTTTATGTATTTGTTTATGGTCTGCTTCTACCCACTTGATCGTAATCTCCATGAAGGCAGGGGATCCTCTCTCTCTTACTCATCTGAATGCCTGGATCAGGCACTCGTTCACCTAAATGGTTGCCGGGCACATAGTTGGCCAAAAGTACTTGTTGCATGCATAAGTAAATGAATACTTGAATGAAAAAAAATTTTTATTTTATTTATTTATTTATTTATTTATTTATGGTTGTGTTGGCTCCTCATTTCTGTGCAAGGGCTTTCTCTAGTTGCGGCAAGTGGGGGGCCACTCCTCATCACTGTGCACGGGCCTCTCACTATCACGGACTCTCTTGTTGTGGAGCACAGGATCCAGATGCGCAGGCTCAGTAATTGTGGCTCACAGGGCTAGTTGCTCCGCGGCATGTGGGATCCTCCCAGACCAGGGCTCAAACCCGTGTCCCCTGCATTAGCAGGCAGATTCTCAACCACTGCGCCACAAGGGAAGCCTGAAAAAAAATTTTTTTGAAAAGGCCAACACATTCAGAGTTTCAATGTAACTCATGACATTGCAGTTCGCTTTCCTGACACTCAGAGCTATGTATCTACATAAATGGCCCCATGACGTAGGTACTTGAGTTTGAGGATGGATAGATGGATTTATTTGTTTGTTTACTGTGCATCAGGGTCAGTAAAGCTCAGTGGCTCATTTGATTTGGGTTGAGAGGGCATTGCCTCTGACTTAGCAACATGAGCAGCCATACTCTTACCTAGTAGATACCACTTTAACAGAAAATAAACTAACAGATTCTTTTGTTTCTTTTTTCCTAGGATAACTCACTGCCTATTTTCTGAAACTATTTTCTGGCTTCAGAAAAAAACAGATTCACAAAGACCACTTTAAACAGAGACCAACCTTCACACGAACTTTCAATATGAATAGACAGTGATCATTTTTATTCATGCAAATTCAAAACATTTGATTAAAGGAAAAATTTAGTGGCTTAGTGATATACGGGAAATATGAAATACATGCTAATGTTTGAACTGCACACATTTGGTAGGCAGAAAAAAGTTTTTTAAAAGATACATTTCTATATCTCTGTGTAATTCGCTTAGAAGAAGTAATAAATATAATATCTTCTCCTAATTAACTAGGAGTTAATAGAGGATCTGATCCATTTTTATTGAAAATGAAAAAGTGAGTTATTTTAATATTAAAGTTTAGCTCTTCGATCAGACAGAAAAAAAAAATCAAGTCATAGAGGAAAATAAAATGCTCTTCTGGGATAAAAGTAAGGAAGGCTGGAAGATTCCCACTGAGACAAAAGACAGAATTCAAAAAGATTAAAAAAATCATTGCAAGACACATGTATTTCTTTATTCTTAAAGAAAAATGCTTTCTTGCTTTATGACAATATTCAGAACCTCTCCCTAAATCTACATGGAATTACAAACTCTACTGAATGCAGAAGAGAATACAGCAACTTTGTCTGAGGTCTGGGAATTATGAATAAGGAATCTCTAGACTTGCTTTGAATGCCAATGAATGTCAAATTCATAACTTACTAATAATAGCACTAACATTTGTGTAGTACGTTATAGTTTATGGACACTTTCAAATACATTATCTCATTTGGTTTTCAAAATAACCCTTGGGAAAATCAGAATATGTTTGGTGATATTTAACTGATAGGGAGAGTTTAGGGCAGGCCCAAAGTCACTTAATACCGTACTGAAATAAGCAAAATCCTCCCTGCAGCTTAACTTCATTTTACTTGGGAACAAAGCCTCTCATTCCACCAAAGTACCTAGGTTTAAACTGCGGCTGCCCTGGGAGACTTAACACAGCAATTTACATTTCCATTAAGATGCAAATGACTGATTACAGATCCTTTTCTGTGGGAAGATTTTAGGAAAAGGTGAAAGAGTCTGGGAGTGCTCAGCTACAGAAAATGTGGACGTCCTTTAGTGAGGAGGTTGCTGGAAGGAAGTAGGAGCCCTTGAAGAGAAACCTGGCCTTATTCACAGGTCATCTCAGGCCACCCTGTCCTCCCCTTAAGCTGTGCTAGTGAACATTGTGTGTGAAAGTGTATTACTGTTCTTGAAAATGTTCAGCTGTGCTGATTTTTTAAAATAATGAATCAAGGCATAGTTTAAATTGGCTAAGTGATGTTTAGACTAAGATGGGAAGAGTGAGTAGGAGTTAGTCAGGTAAGGAGGAAGGAAAAGCAGCAATATTCCAGGCAGAGAAAGTGACATGTGTGAAAGTCAGAGGCAAGAGGTGGTACAGCCCTCTTTACTACTATGTGCCAGAATCATTCACTGAGGAATTAATTTGTGTTTTGTTTGCACAGCTATAGATGGATCAGAAGCACAAGAATTTTTTCTCCTCCTCAAACCTGTTTGTCCCAGTTAGGCTTTTGGTTGAATGGAGAACTGGACCTTACCTTGCAGAGTTAAGAAAATTTTGTTTTGTGAAAGAAAATAGTCCAAGAAAGGGGATGGGCTTTGAGGCCCTAGGATCAGGAACTGGACATGACAAAACTGAAAGAGGGTCCTAGGAGGGTGGTGGTTAGGGGTCCTGGGAGTAGCAGACCTGCACTCTACCTCTTCAATGCATACCAAGGAGGTGTTAGGAGCTTGAAGAATGGCTGGATCCAATCACCAAAGCTCCCAGCCTCTGCAAGGGTCTCAGTGCTCACGTTATCAATGATACCTCTTTACAAAGAAAAGTCCAGGCCTGGACAATAAATTGTGACCTATTTGGGCCAAAGACAAGACCTACTGAATCTGAGGTGGGGGGGAGTGGGTTGGCAGAGGGATAGGTGTGTTAGTTTTCTTAGAAGTATGTAATTGCTGTAAATACTCATTTAGGATATGTTGATTGCTTATCTCAGACTCAGAGACTTTCAGACTCTGAGGTCGGATCCAGGCCTTTGGAATATGAGTGGCTCATATTTACTCCTGTCTCCAGAGTTTGTGGGGTTTCTGAAGGTCTCGGGATCATCATTTCCAGCACATTCATACATTTAGAATTAGAGATATTCATTTTCACAATGATTTAATAAACTCTATATTTTACAATTGTCACGGTCACAAAGAACAGAAACCAATGTGAACATAGGCCCTGCAAAGGTAGAACATTTACCACATAAAGGTAAAAACAAGAGGAAACACTCATACACACAGCACAAGCTCTTTTCCAAGTACTGTTTTAAGTGAATGAGCTAGACTAAGTTGCATGATACCCTTAACAACCCTATAGATAGGTATTATTTTTATCCCAAGTGTGACTATTGCCATGAGAAGGATGGTGGATGAAGAAATGCAAACACTGACTAGGTAGGATTTTCCATCAGGAGAGAAGATGATATTGAGCACCAATGAAGTAAAGCTAAAGGTAATTCCTGGATCAAAATCAAATACGATCAAAAGAGAAAAATAATCTATTGTTTTTACCAACGTTTAAACCAGACACAGAACGACTTTTGCCACATAGAGGATGGATGACGTGATTATGTGAACTTATTTTGCCCCTTCCTTTCTGGGAGTCAGTTGTTTTTTGTATATAACACTTTTGGGCATTATCCCTCTGGAGTTTTCATTGAACAATGAAGGCTTACTGTTGGGTGATTTCCAGCATTATCATTGGGAGCGGGCACCATCCTGAATCCAGCCATCATTTCCAGGCATCTAGGGGCCTCCCATTGATTGTAATAAGCCAAAATACTCTGCAATTGAAAATTTTAGGTACTATTGCTCAATAGAATCTACTATCCAATTTATTTTACAGCAAAATCTATCACAAAGCATTGAGTAAATTAATCTGGCTTGATGGCCAGGAGATTCTGATGTTCCAGTATTTTCCCCCACAGAGCACCAAGGGGAGTTTGTTCATCTGTGCTTCATATTATTCCCAGTGTTTTATTGTCAGTGACATGGCTGACCCTAGGCAAAATGGCAAAGCAGCCAAAGTACATTTTAAGAGTCCTTCCTTCTTTTCATGTGTACCCTCTTCATCTTCGTGAGAAAGCATGGATTGCATCTAGTCCCAGGAAGGCTCAGATACCCACTGAAGCTCACTGGATTTATGAAGTGTTTAGACAACCAAAATTTGTCATCAGGATTGAATTGACCTTCCCATTGCTAAATCCACTCATAAATGCTTAGTTCTTATTTGACCTAACTTAGCAGCAGCATTTGACACCTCTTCCTTGATATATCATTTTTCTTTGCCCCATTGGCCTCCCGTTTGGACATTCCATTTCCTTGGGTTTTCTTCCTATTCCACTGCTAGCTTCTTTATGATCTCCGTTGCTCCTTCTCTTCCCTCTAGCCTTTTAACACTGGAGGGATGCAGTGCTCAGGCTTTGGTTGTCTTCTCTTTCCCTCTGTATTCACTCTCTTGATGATCTCATTGCTGGAAATATCATCTATAGACCAATGACTGCCATTGTATCCCTTTGGTGGAGCTTCCTCCTGAACTCTAGACTCAAGTTTCCAACTAACTACTCGAAAACCTCTCTGGAATATTTAGTAGGCATCTCAAAGTGCAGCTGACCAAAACTGAGCTCTGTATCTACTCCAGAAAAATTGCTCTTCTTGAAGTTTTTTCCATCTTAGTTGAAAGAAACTCAATCATTCCAGTTAATCCAGGCAAAATCTTTAGAAACGTCCTGGGGCCCTTCATTACCTCATATCATACATCCAACTATACACATCTAACTTCAAAATACATCCAGAATTCAATCTTTCCTGACGACTCCAATTATCTCCAGTGCTACCACCCTGACTGAACCATCATCATCTCCTGTTGGATTATTGGCAATAACTTTGTAGCTATTTTCCCTGTCTCTACCCTTATAAACTGTCTTGGCTTGGGTGCCTCCAATAGCAGATCCTGAGCAAGAATTTGGGTGTAATGTATTTAGGAAGTGTTCCTGAGAAGCACTGTAGGATGTGGTGCTGAGAGAAGGATAAGGAGAAAAGCCAATAAAAGATTTAGTGTTAATGAGAAGGTCACCACTGTGGACAACTGGGGCTCAATCCTGCTGGGGATCTTCTGAGAGACTGAGAAAAACATATCTCTGAATTTTACCACGAAGGAGCAAGGAGTGTCAGATAGTTAACCCTACTGATAGGATATCTCCCAAATCCAAAGAGAACTAAAGTGCTGTGCCTCTTTCTTTGTGGTAAGGGTATAATAACTTGTTTTTCAGTATTGAAGGGATGTCCGGGCATTCCTCAAAACATTGGGCCATAAAAATATCACTAATGTACTATGAATTTTTTTAGGGTTTATTTATTGCGGTATGCGGGCCTCTCACTGTTGTGGCCTCTCCCGTTGCGGAGCACAGGCTCCGGACGCGCAGGCTCAGCGGCCATGGCTCACGGGCCCAGCCACTCCGCGGCATGTGGGATCTTCCCAGACCGGGGCATGAACCCGTGTCCCCTGCATCAGCAGGTGGACTCTCAACCACTTGCACCACCAGGGAAGCCCCATATTTATTTATTTTATAAATTTATTTATTTATTTATTTTTGGCTGTGTTGGGTCTTGGTTGCTGCATGTGGTTTCTCCAGTTGCGGTGAGCAGGGGCTACTCTTCACTGTGGTGCACGGACTTCTCATTGCAGTGGCTTCTCTTATTGTGGAGCACGGACTCTAGGTGCACACACTTCAGTAGCTGTGGCACGCAGGCTCAGTAGTTGTGGTGCACGGGCTTAATTGCTCTGTGGCATGTGGGATCTTCCTGGACCAGGCTCGAACCCATGTCCCCTGCGTTGGTAGGCGGATTCTTAACCACTGTGCCACCAGGGATGTCCCTAGGGTTTATTTAATTTCCAGTTCACATATGACTTACCAGAGCATTTGCCACTTCATGCTCACTAGTTTGATTAATATGATGTTATTCACCTAGTGGACCAGCATGATGTTCTGTGGAGTGCTCCTTTAGCTTCTACTGCAAGAGAAAGCAAGAAAATTTCCAAAGACCTGGGGCAGGACTATAAATGTATACTGCTCTCCATCCAGATGGATGTAAATTGCCTTTGATTCTCTTTCCTGATAATGATTTTTAAAAATTCATTTTTCAGGTCAATAGCAGCTGTGTTTTGTTCTAGTAGCAATATCGCATATGACAGCAGCTGTGAATAAGGTCAGTTTTATGGTAGTCCACTATTATGTGCAGTCATCAACCTGATTTTTATAGGGGCTACACCAATGGATTAAATGAGAATGCAATGGAGTCTATCTTTTAAGACTTTGAGGATGACAAAAATCTCTGGCATTCCAACTGAGATATAGACTGACTTTGATTTACTATTTTGCAGGGCCAGTTTCCGAGACTTGTTGTTGGTTTTTCCTATCACCATGGCACTTATTTAGCAAGTCAAGGAACCAATGGGAGGTTTCTGCTAGCTGCAAGGGATATCCAATTTTGCATTTATAATGGAGAAATGATCAATTACCTGGGGACTCATTGGACTCAGTGTGAGATAGACATGGGACAGGATCCTTATTTGTCTTCTGGCCTCCATGTATTCCCACTTGAACAGGGGCCATGATGACATTTTGTGTCCCTCAGCATCAGTGTCATCTTTGACTCTGTTTCAAGCAATCCTTTAAAGGTCTGGGTGTTACCCTTTCCCTAGTGGACAGTTAATATGATAAAAGGCCTGAGGTTCTTTTGGAGAAGATTTGGTGAAATATTTATTTTATATATTTGCTATGACATTGCAAGTCCCTTTTTGAAGGGAACTTGGCCTCCTCTTCTTAATTAATGAGTCGTGTGTCTAATAACTGACTCAGATGTGAACACAAGTTAAGTGATCATGATTTGCTATTGCAATGGCTGACATCAACCATTTGCTTTCCAGCTTTGATTGTTTTTGCTTATACAAATCAAGCAACAATTGTTATTGGTTGCCTACTTATCTAGTTCCAAGGCACACCCTGGTCAATTAACTATCATCACAGATCCTTGTGGAACAAGTTTCCTTGGTTACCACTACAGTCTGTGCCTGTTATAGAAATAGTTAAGTGATGCCACCTGGCCTCTGTTATTCCAGAATCTTTTCATCTCCCTCATCACCGGGAAGCTCAGTTTCATAGCAGTCTCCCCTATTGTCAACCCTGACCTAGAGATGACATCTATCACTTAGTTTTTCAATGATGCCGGCACCCCCTCACTAGTGTATCCTTCAAGTTTTCTTGAAGAGTGCCTGCCCAGGCCCTTCTAGGTAACAGAGTCAGCTAGTGGGTTCCCTGGACTTAAGTAATAAATCCATCCCTTTGAGCATCAGGACCCCTTTCTCAAAATTTTGCTGAGGCAGTGCTGGCATCTCCATCTCCACTGTAGACGTCCTTATCTCCAAGTTCAAGGCGTCATTCTAGCTGTGCACTGAGACCGACTCCAGACATCCCTGTCAAGGTGTTGCACTCTAAGTCACAGGAGAGCACACCATATTGATAAACTCTTTCCTAGTGTTAATATTCTGTCCCCACCTTACCCCCAGCCCCCATCCAACCCCTCAAAATTCATATCATACAAACCTCCTGGTTCTTGCTGATATATACTAGCCAGGTTCTGAAGAACTCTGGGGAAATTAGCTGTTTCCTACAAAACAGGGACAGTATTTCCCCCATTTGATCCATGCTGAGACCTGACCCCAGGCACTGGTCTAGAAGCCAAGAGGGGAGGTGAAGGCAGATCTTGAGGAGAAGAAACATCATTTTGTGAGGCATCTGCCTCAGGAGAGGTCTTTGCATGAGCCCCAGGCAATGGGAAACTAGAGGGAAGGAGGTGCTCATGCCACCCAGAGATGCTGGAGGGTTAGTGCCAGTAGTAGCGACCCAACCCTCAACAAATAGCGGAAGGGGCTTGCCTGGGACTCACAACTCAGTGGCACAATTCTGAAGTGTATTCCACACATTCTCTTAAAAAGTCTGCAGCAAGATTGAGCTCTGGTCACTGACCGTGGTAACCTGTTCATCATAATGTTAAATAACAGATGCACAGATGCATAACAGGCCAGGCATCTGTGCCAATCATTTAACAAGAAGTACTCCTATTGTTCTTGTAAGAAAGGGAGGAAAGCCTATACAAAGTGCATTACTATCAGATGTTTGCTCCTAAAAACAGAAAATTAAGATGACTAAAACATGGCTTTTTGATTTATTTGAATTTATTTTTGAAAAAAAACTCATAATCTTGTTTTTGGTTTTAATTGGAAAGTTTGAGTTAGTCTAGAGCTCCTAAAGGACTGTGTTCTATCAATCCTTGTCCTTGAAGCAGCTAGCCTTACACCTGGTTCATGGTGACATCACCACTGGCCAGAGAAATTAATCATTCTCCAAGATTTGGGAAGGTAACTATTAGAAGGACAAAACCATTTGTTTCAAATTATATGTGAAATTTTTAAATATTTTAATTGATCACATTAAAATCCTGTCAAATGAAATAAATTTTATACTTGTATGTGCTAGTATTTGAAAAATTATCAATTCAAAAATATTTATTGAGAATCTACTATTTGTCCCAAAGTGCGCTAGAGACAAGAAATTAATTCTCATAATTGCTGTCAGTGGAAGTTTCCAAGGTAGTTAATCCCATTCCTGGTTTTTCTTCTCAGCATCATTCTCGTAGGGAAACTGCCCATTCAGTGGATTACAGAAGGATCCTTCTAGAGAACTGTCACTGGGCTGTGATAGAAGTTCCAGGATGTAGAAAAGAGAATAGTCGGCTGTAAATCTTAGTTTTTCTTGCTGCATGTTTCAGAGCTGTGTTTCATCAGCTGGTTGTCCCCTGTGGCACAACACTGAGTTATACAGGAGAGCATTGATATTTCCCACCTCTGTACTCCATGAACAGCACAGAGACTGGCCCTACTCAGCCTCTGTAAAGAGAAAGATATTTTTGTAAACGACTCTACACACTAGCTCCCTTTATTGGTTTGGACTCTGAAAGTTGTACTTTAGCAAGGTAAACATGTCAGTGGCATGATTAAAATCAGTGAATCTGTCCAAAGAAAAGCAAAAAAGGTACAAGATTCCTCATCAAATGCTTTAAAAGAAGATGTAGCAATAATTTGTTTCTTGTCCTTGGATGTCCCTGGGGTTGTCCGTTGTGTCCTTACTGTAAAACACCGTGTGGTGTGCTGGAGCTGGTCTTCCCTGCTCTTGCTGATCATACCCATGTCTTCCCAGCTCTGCACTTGGTGACATCACCACTGGTAGTTTGAAACCAGCCATAAGTAAAATGTATTAACATCATGGAAATCTAGCAAATGCTACAAATCCTGGCCTTTTTTCCCCATGGAGAAATTTACCAGCATACCACTGACACCCTTTATTTAACAAGTATATGGTTCCTTGCACTCAAACTCACTGACAGGAATAAAAGTTCAAAGCCATGAAAAGACATGGAGGAACCAAAAATGCTTATTCCTAAGCAAAAGAAGCCAATCTAAAAAGGCTACATACTGTATGATTTCAATTATATGACATTCTGGAAAAGGTAAAACTATGGAAACAGTAAAAAGATCAGCAGTTATTTGGGGAGGGGGATGTATGGGAGGGCACAGAGGATTTATAGGGCAGTGAAAATGCTCTGTATGATATTGCTGACCTAAAGCAAATAGACTTCCAGATATTTCTCCAGCAAAAATGGGATTTATTCAGGACCAGCAGAGAACTGAAATTTGGGGTATACAACCATGATGAGCCATGTGCAAGTTTCCCCATGGCAAGGGAAGGAGAGCACTTTTATATAGAGAGAAGGATGGTGGGAGGGCTATAGTCAACAAAAAGTCCACAGCTTGTCACTGGCCAAGTCCTCGCCAGGAAAGAAGAGGCAAGTTCATGTGTCCAAAGCATGATGAGGCCATACAAATTGAAACGTCGGAGCTTGGAGCAGAGAAAGGTTTATTGCAGAGCCAAGCAAGGAGAACAGGTAGCTTGTGTTCAAAATCCCCTGAACTCCCTGATGATTTTCAGGGAGAAGTTTTTTTGTTTTTTTTCGGGTTTTTTTTGCAGTACGCGGGCCTCTCACTGTTGTGGCCTCTCCCGTTGCGGAGCACAGGCTCCGGACGCGCAGGCTCAGCTGCCATGGCTCACGGGCCCAGCCACTCCGCGGCATGTGGGATCTTCCCGGACCGGGGCACGAACCCGTGTCCCCTGCATCGGCAGGCAGACTGTCAACCACTGCACCACCAGGGAAGCCCTGGTTATTTTTTAAGAAACAGCAGACATGGGAAAAACTCTGAACACCAAGTAGAAGTTACCTTTTCCTTAGAAACATTTACATTTATAAGGGAAATCTCCCTTTGTAATGGTGTCTCTCTCCCTGTACCAGGAAAAGGAGGATGACCAATTCCCTAGAAACTTATCAAAGGATGGTATTTAAGGCGAGGGCTTCAGCCCTTTTGGTGAATTACTCAGTTTTCCTTGGTCTCTCCCATGTATACATGTTACTATACATTTGTTTGATTTTTTTCCTGTTAATCTGTCTCATGTCAATTTAATTCTTAGACCAGCCAAAAGAACCTAGAAGTGTAGAGGAAAAATTTTTCCTCCCCAACAGGGGTATATGGGAAATCTCTACCCTCCTCTCAGTTTTGCTGTGAACCTAAAACTGCTCTAAAAAATAAAGTCCTTAAAAAATATATCAACGGATACCTTAAACAAGAAAAAAAAAAAGGAATCAAATTTCAAGTTACTTTTCACTTGGACAAGTTACTTATTCTCTTTGAAGCCCAGTTCTTCATTCACAAAAATGGAAACTATGATACTGCCTTATTTACAGAAAATAATGATTTTATAAGAACATATTAAAACTACAAGTCATCCTATAAAAACCTGATGAAACAGGGATCAACGGCTGTATTTCAAAGCATTTTATTTCTCCTAGGGTAACTCAAGTGTCTAGCAGACAACTTGTTGCTCTGAGCTACTCCCACAAAAAGCAAACAAAAAAAACGCCCCCCATGAAGGTATCAGTAAGAAACATAGGATTTACAAATAATTTCAGAGGAGAAGCAGAGGAACTTTACTCCATATGTCACTTAGCCAATGATTTAATAATATCTTCTTAAAAATTTCTCTTTTCCTCTGAAACCTGTTAGGTTGGGCAACTGTGTCCTCCTCTGTTTTCCAGAAACTTGCCCCTCCCAGACCTTATGTCCTCCCCTCCCCCTCTCCCTTCATATTATTCAAATTACCTTCCTTTTTCAAGAAACATAGGGGCAACTGGAAGCTTCCTTAGACCCCACTACTGGCATCTCTTCAACAAATCTGTGTCTTTTCCCACAAAGGAATTCTCCTACCAGCTGCAAAGAAAAAAGCCTTTTTCCCCAGGTACTACATATTCCCCTGAGAAAATATTTCCTCCCTGACAAATCATTTATAGAGACTCTGTCCCTTTAGGCTGAATGAACAGAAGAGAAACACAAGATTTATACGTGGTTCTCAAGCCTTAGGGTTCAGCCACTCGTGCTAGGATGGGTGAGGGTACAGGATATAGGAAATGTTTTCATTTCTTCCTGTAGAGCATCTTCCCCACGCTAGCCCACCTCCCACTCTGGAGAATTCTCCTGTTCTTCATGCAGAAGTGGATTCCATTGGTTCATTACAGGAGCTTGGGGATACAAATTTGCCTGGGAAAGTAGCTGGGAAGCCCACGCTGGGTCCTCAATTACCCCAGAGCCCAGGGCTCATCTCTGGCCTTTCATCCCTGACCCCCACTCCCATTGTCTCTGAGGGCTATACCTGGCTTGTGTCAGCCTCACCTTCAGGCTCCCTGCCTCTGGTGGGAGGAAAGGGGGCTGAGAAGGTAGTAAGTCTAACAAGCTAGGATACCTTCACAAATACCTTACAAGCTGGAATACATCCCTGCCTTATTTTCTTGTCTCAGTTTCTGGAGGACCAGGGTAAAATTTGCCTCATAGATGTACTCCTTCAAGATGCCTATTCTTCTCAAAATAGAAAAAAAAAAAAAAGAAAAAGAAAAAGAAAGCTGATTGGTTCTCTCAACAGAGTTCCCAGCACTCCTTTGTCTTCCTCAGAATGAAACAGGAGGGAAGGGGTCAGAGCACTAACTTTAAAAGAATGACATAGCCATTGATGATATGACATCAACTGGTTAGAACCAATCAGGCCCAAGATGGCAGAAGATTCCACTTCCAGTAGACCTTGAGCCTCATTATGTGCTATTATAATACATTAGGATATGCTACATGACACACCCACAGGTGCTATGACAGTTCGAGGCTGACCATAAAAGGCCAAAAAGTGGGCAGTGGCCCAATTCCTGGAAATCCCCACCCCCTTCCCCAAAAGAGTTGGAATAATCCTCCCATTCACTAGCCTATAAAATTACCCAGCCCATAAAAACTAACCACCCCATATTTTAGGGCCTGCTCTCACCTTCTGAGATGGACCACATTCTGCCTATGGAATGCATATCTCTCTAAATAAACTCACTTTCACTTTACTATGGCTCGCTCTTGAATTCTTTCCCGTGCAAAGCCAACGATCCTCACTTGGCGGCCCGTCCCAGGGACTCACCTGAAACCTGGGACATGACCGTCCTCTCAGGCCCCATTTTTCCTGCAACAGGAATACCAGAGGACTGGTGCTCAGGTGGTCGTGCCTATCCTGTCAGGGAATAGATAGCCTAAACCACCTGTACATTAGTGGATGGAGCTTTTCTGTGCATCCTTCTGTGGAGGACTGCGTTTTCCTCTTTTTGAGAAGTCTTCCTGGGGGGAACTGGACTGGAGCTGGCAGACTGAATCATAACAAGTAACTCTAGTTCCCCAAGTTTGAACTGGGACTTACCTGGGCAAACTCCCTTTTTGGTTTACCTGTAACCTGACAGCAGCCAGATCTCTCCTTTTCTTTCTTCTTCTAAATTATCTTCACTAATTTTGGCAAATTTCTTTCTGACCTTGCCTCTGTCTCTTAGCTGTCTGAGCTCCTTCAGAAAAATCTTACTGTAAATTGTTCCTGTACCGACCCACAGAAATCTTTCTGACTTTGTCCCAGAGCATCTAGTTTAAATTCATATCGACACAGTCTCTCCAGTCCTGGTACAGGGGCTGAGGCCTTGTCTTCTTGTAATTGTATGGTCAGAATCGACCTATTGACGCCGGCCCTGGTAAATCCCTATATTCCTGAATATCTATTGATATATTCCCAGACACCTGTTTTAAGGTCACAAGAGACATTCAAGGGCTTAAACTCCTGAATAATTCTGAATGCCAGGCCTAGAAATTCTAATTTTCATCCCCAAATTCTCCCCTCCATTTCCTGGCACTGAGTACCTTGAAAATGCTTATAGTTTCTAGAAACATGTAGCTCTCACTTGATAGGCACTTGCTACATAGTCCGATGTCAGCTGCCGAAGGATGGAAAAGGACCTGAATTAGCCCATTTCACATAGCTTCAGATTCTGATCTTTCTCCAGGAACACTCCCACTTTCTAAAAAACTTCCATGGAGATCAGGTTAACTATTAATTTCTAGCCTGCTACTTCATGAGCTTGTTTCTTGCACTTAACCAGGACCCATTCACCTGATCCTGCATTTATCTGATTCCCAGTAGGATCCATATAATCTTGTCATCTCCCCAAAGACTAGATTGCCAATGTCATTATAGTTTCCACATTCTCTTGCAGAATTTTGAAGGGTATTCCAAGAACTGACAATCTCCTTGAACTCTGTTTTGAAGAGGTCAGGGTTCCGCTGGTGAGGGTACACTCCTGGCTCAGTTCCATGAAAATGTCAAGACCCTTGGAATAGTCAGAGTGGAAAAGAACTCTGTAGCAGACACGGGAACACTCAGTGCCAGCCTTAGCTCCACCACTAATTAAATGGTGTAACTAAAAACAAGTCACTTAACCTTTTGGTGTCTTGTTTCCCTCATATATCAAAAGGGAAATAATAACTAGATTTGTTGTGAGATAAAATTCAATAATGAGAAAGTGCTTTGAAAAATATGAAACTGGGGCTTCCCTGGTGGCGCAGTGGTTGAGAGTCCGCCTGCCGATGCGGGGGACACGGGTTCGTGCCCCGATCCTGGAAGATCCCACATGCCGCGGAGCGGCTGGGCCCGCGAGCCATGGCCGCGGAGCCTGTGTGTCCGGAGCCTGTGCTCCGCAACGGGAGAGGCCACAGCAGTGAGAGGCCCGCGTACAGCAAAAAAAAAAAAAAAAAAAAAAAAGAAAAATATGAAACTGTACCAGTGTGAGGCAACTTTGTTATTATATAGCCTAAGTTGCTTTGGTCTTCTAATTTTAGTTGAAATTAAACATTTGAACACGAAATATCAATTCTGTAAAGAGAATACAGCAGAATAAACAGTAGTAAAAAGATCAATTTAATCTAGCCTTCATGTTTTTATTATGTGAAGTCATTTAAAAAGAAATGGTATTTTTACTTATAACTTTGGTTTAAGAAAGGAAATATATATTGGAGCAATTGCAAAGAATTGGGCTGTAAATTTTATTAGATTTTGACATCCTTTAAACACGCTTCAGGTAAAGGTTATATGTTTGTTTCATGCTACCAAAATGGTAAACTCAAATGATAACACTGTATAGGGAAAATTAAAAGGGCTTTTATCTTTTGTGTTAAAAAAAGAGGGGCTCTTTCTTTAAAAATGTTAGTACTGTAAATAGATTTTAATAATTTTTGCCTGTGAATTATTACAAGCCATAAGAACAGCAAGTAATAATTCTTTCACTTATAATTCATTATGATTAAAGATTTTAAGTATAATTTTGCATTTTTATAATTAAAAATTTCGACAGAGTTTTTAAACTCTTGTCCCTTCTGGTTTGTTGCTGCTGGTTTACAAGCCTACAGTCAAGGTGATTCAGCAACTCCTCTGCTTGCTTAAAATGATTTGAATTCTATTCACAATCACCAGGGTGAACAATCACAGTGCAAAGAAATCCCTAAACAATCTTGTTTTCAGGCAGCCTCCCCATCTTAATGACTTGTATTTCTGGGATCAGAACACCTCCTTGGAGCAGACAGAGTGCACTGTGCTATGCCTGGGCTTTTCTATCAGGCAGGTCTATTTTTCCAAATGGAAATTAAAGTTGTTTCCAAATCTGGTGTCGAGAGCACTGGTCTACACCTACATGAAGGGTACATGCTGATACATTTTTTACAGATAGGACTGTTGCTCACATGTTTGGAGTATACTTGTTTAGAGCACCAGAAAACATTTATTTGATGAATGGTGAAATACCTAGAGATCTACAGTTGAGTTTTGCCTTTTAACAACTTCTAATTTATCTCCTTTTTTTCCCCTTGTCCTCCTGGTTCTCAAAATTCTGAACAATTCAGCTCTGAGTATGACATTCAGCAAAACAGAAGTCCTAGACTTAAATTATTCTACCCAAGTGAAGAATTAGTTCAGGGACTATATTCCTTCATTTTCGGAATCTCATACACACCTCCAAGTGGCAAAGCAAACAATTTAGTCCCCTCTTTAGGGGTTAGAAGGTAGATATTTGGCATCCTGTTGCTGGTAAATTTTTTTCTATATGTTTACATTTGTAGTTATCCTTGATTTGTAAATACAAGTGCTTGAATTCATACTTTTCTATCGCCAGGAAGGAAAAACTTTCCCTCTACACTCTTAGATACAGTGCTGGGGGCCTGCAAATGTAACTGACAAAAGACAGAATAATAGGAGAAAAAGAACAAATTTATTAATATTTTTATATTCACGGGAGTTCACAGAAAAGAAGTGAAACTCAAAGAAGCAGTTAGACACAGGAGCTTATGTACCCTTTTTAACAAAGGAAAGATGGTTTGAGCTTCAAGGTATGATAAATTGTGGGGAAGTGATTAGGAAATATATGGGAAAACTAATGGACAATATGGACCACTTTAGTAAGCTTTTTAAATGCAGATTCATCTTGGTGCTGGTTCTCTGGTGATAGGGGTCACTCATCCTGGTATAGGATGGGGGGAAACTTATGTCTTGTTTTTAGGCAGATAAAGGGAGGGCAAAGAACTCTTCCTTTATTTGCTGATTCTTAATTGCCTTCAGCTCAAAATAATCTTTATGCCAATGTGGCATATTTTGGGGTGTCATATCCAATCCCCTTCACTATCAACATCTATAGTGAGTCAGCATCTTCAGCCTCTGAGGCAAACACTCGGTCAGGTGAGTCATTGTTATTCCCAAACCCGTTCTCCTTTGCCTTCTTCCACATTGGGGTGGTAAAAGCTAAATATTCTTTTCCCAGGTTCCCCTCCAGCTGGGGGTGGTCAATAAGACATACTAGAAATCTCTAGTTTTCTTAATAAGAGGACAGCTATGACTTGCCATCTACTCTACTCATTGTTACTCTCAACATGGCTGTACCATTAGAAGCTGCAGCCAGCATCTTTGCCACCATGAGATACTAATCTGATGGAAAGGCTGAGAGAATTGTAGAGGCTTTAGCCTGACAGTCAAGCCACTGGACTGAGAGCCAGCAGCTTCTTTCCCCCAGACTTGTTCTGAGAAAAATATATCTCTCCGTGAGTTGGATTTCTCTATTACTTGAAGCTGAATGCATTTCTTAACTGTAATAGCCTTCCCCTGAACAAGACAACAATAGTTTGCTTTCGGTTACATCCTGCACTCCTTTCTCAGCAGTTCCCATTGTCACATTAGCTTTTCTTAAATGTTGTACATTGACAAGTCAGATATCTCTGCTTCCTTCTGCTAATTGGTTTTTTTTACTTCTTTTACTGGAGTTTATCCCTAGGAATTCTTTCAGAAAGAACTCATAGATGGTAACATTTTGAGCCTTGCATGTCTGAAAAACGTCACGCTAAATTGGCTGGATATAGAATTCTAGATTTGAGCCAATATTCCCTCAGAACTTTGAAGTGCTTGCCTCACCATTTTCTAGCTTTTCTTGCCAGCAGTGACAAGCCTGGCCAGGGTGCTGTATTACCAATTGCAGGCAGTACTGTCTGTGCCGTGGTCTTATGTGATTGGTCCCTCGGGGGCACAGTGAGAGCTGTTCCCACAGGGGATGTAAATTCCTGGGGGCCCTGAGCCTGACACTTATTCAATTTTCATTCCTTCATAGGGATATGTTTTTTTTTTTTTTTCTTTCTTTCTGAAAGTCTTGAGATTTTCTCTTTATTCTTAGGGCTCTGAAATACTTGTAGCATGTGTCTGTATGTGGGTCTTTTTACTTCAGAGCTTCAGCACGTGTTGAGCCTTTTAGCTCTGGTGAATTTCCTCCTTCACCTTCCTTTCTGTCTCCTTCCTTTCCTCTTCCTTCTCTGTTTATAATTTCCTCCCTTTCATTTCCTTTGCTCTCTCTTTCGTACTGCCTGTGGGACCATCTAAATGAATTATCCAGTCTTACCTTTTCTGTTGTACTTTCTGCCTCTTCTCCTGAGCCGCATTCTCAGAAATCTACTTAGCTCCGCTGGCCCCTCACTAAGTCAGCCTTGGTTTGTGCCCAGTCCGTCGATCTACTGACTGTTTTGGGGTAGGGGTCATATTTTTCATTTCTATAATCTCTCCTTGTTCTTTGCATAGTCACTTATTCTTGTTTTTCTATTAAATGTCTCCTTTGATGTGAATTTTCTGTTGAGTTTGGTGCCTCTATTTCACAGCTTTTCCTTCAATGTTTGGTGATTTTGTGTTTATGTCATGTAACTGTCTGAAAATTCTTCTTTCTCTCTTGGTGACTCTGGGTTCTGTTTAGAGCAGCTTGTCCCTGGCAATTACAGGAGGGGGGAGTGCGTGAAACCAGGGTACACAGGGATGGTTTGGCATCAGGGCATTTGCGTCCTCATTCCTCCCAGAGAACGTAAGTCACCAGGGCGCTGGCCGGCCTCCTCTAGCTCAAGCATCCACTCTGTGTGCCTCCCATACGAGAATTTCTACTTTAGAAAATAATACTCATGGTTCAGGTCAGTCTAGGGATGAGTCAGATTCTCTCTTGCCTTTTCTTCAGTCCTGCTATTCTTAAGGGGATCTATGGAGAACTCAGAGCCTGCTCTGCTTCTCTCCCCAGCCCTAGCACTCATGTCAGGAGAACTTCTAGGCAGACGGTTTCCTAGGTTTAGAAAGCAGTCACCAGGGACTTCCCTGGTGGCACAGTGGTTAAGAATCCGCCTGCCAATGTAGGGGACCCGGGTTCGAGCCCTGGTCGGGGAAGATCCCACATGCCGCAGAGCAACTAAGCCCATGTGCCACAACTACTGAAGCCCACGCGCCTAGAGCCCGTGCTCTGCAACAAGAGAAGCCACCGCAGTGAGAAGCCCACGCACTGCAGCGAAGAGTATCCCCCGCTCACTGCACTAGAGAAAGCCCGCATGCAGCAACAGACCCAATGCAGTCAAAAATAAATAAGTAAAATAAATAAATTTTTTAAAAAAGCAGTTATCAAAGTGTTAGCTGGAGAGCAACATCCATGCTCCAATATTCATGTTCCAAACACAATTAATTAATACCCTGATGATATTTTGATACCTCTCACTCTCGTTTCTTTGAATTTGGGATATATCTGGACTTCCTCTTATCTCTCCAGTCATTTCCTCTGTGCATTTCCCTCTTTCAGTCTGTTTTTCTGTTGATATGCTCCTGTCTGTTTTCTATCACTTGGGACTTTCTGTTCCACTGACGGCACCCTTTTCTGTGATGTAAAAGAATCCTAGACAGGAAGGTGGGTAGATGTTGTGATTGGTCTTAATTTTTATAGTGTTTTCTGGTTACTACTCATAAATTTGGAAATGCAACTTAAGCCAAAAATAAAAATCACATAACCCCACTATCTTGAGATAATCAGTATTAATATCTTGATATTTATCTTTTGGGGTATTCTACTGATATTTGTTGAAACAAAAATGGGATCATTGAAAATCTGTTTACCTTTGTGTTTAATGAGTGTCTAATAAGTAGCAAGCACAGGGATGGATGAAAAGATTTAGAGATGTGATGAGGACACAAAGGAAAAAAAAATTCTCTGCCTTTAAGTAGCTCCCAATCTAAAGGACACAAAAAAATATAACTATTACTACTTTCTCCCAGTTACTCAATCAAACATGAATCTAAGTACTGCTATGAAGGGATTTTTCAGATATAATTAAGGTGCTACTGCAGTTGACCTTAAAGCAGTGAGATTATCTATATATGTCTGACCTATTCAAGTGAATCTTTTAAAAGAAAATTTTCTCCAACATGGTTTGGGAAGAGGAAGCCAGAGATTTGAAGAAGGAGAAAGATCAGACACAGAAGGATTGCTGGCTTGCAAGATGTAGGCGTCCACATGTGTAGGAATGCAGTAGGCTTCTAATTGCTAAGGGAAAATCCTGCTGGACAACCAGTACGAAAATCAGGACCTCAATCCTACCACTGCAAGGAACTAAACCCTGCCAACAGAAAGAATGATCTTGGAGGCCTTGAGTTTCCTCAGAGCCTCCAGATGAGAACCTAGCCTGGCTGACACCCTGATTTCAGACTTGTGCTACTCGGAGCAGAAAACCCAGCCACACCACGCTGGACTTCTGATCAGCAGAACTATGAGTTAAGAAATGGGTATTGCTGGGCTTCCCTGGTGGCGCAGTGGTTGAGAGTCTGCCTGCCGATGCAGGGGACACGGGCTCGTGTCCCGGTCTGGGAGGATCCCGCATGCCGCGGAGTGGCTGGGCCCGTGAGCCATGGCCACTGAGCCTGCACGTCTGGAGCCTGTGCTCCACACAACTGGAGAGGCCACAACAGTGAGAGGCCCGCGTACCACAAAAAAAAAAAAAAAAAAAGAAAGAAAGAAAGAAATGGGTATTGCTTTAAGCCACTAAGTTAGTAATAATTTGTTTTGCAGCAAATAAAAACTAATACAACCCACACATTGCTATAGGACTTAGCCAAAATGTACTGGCAAATTTGGGGAGTACCCACAGGACTGGATTCTGAGAGTGCTGGATCAAAGGGAGCAAAACACAATGTTCTTTATTGATTTGAGAGCTCTCTTTATCACATTCAATACTTGAAAAAGACCACAGGTTATGGTGTTTTTCCTAGAAGCATGGAGAGGGTGGTAACCCACAATAAATGAGGTATTAAATATCAGAATTGCCATAGCAGACAGTGGAAGAAAGGATTAAAAAGACTCAGAAAATTGAACATGCTCTGAAACGGCTCCCCTCTCCAGGCAATACAGTAACTTAAAACCAATATTGCATCCCAAACAAATGGCAGAGATTAGTGTGACCCTCTAAGATCTAAAGGATGCAGGGGTGATGCTCCCTTTCGTATCTCCACTTAGTTCACCAGTTTGGCTCCTACAGCAACTAGACAGATTCTGGAGGTTATGGTGGTCTACCATAAACGCAACCAAATCGTATTCCCAGTTGCAGCTTCTGCATCAAAGAACTGTGGGATCTTTACTAGAGTGTATGAACATGGCCACAGGTAAATGGTAGAGAGCCAATGAGCTGCCAATTGCATTATTTTTCCATCCCTTTCAAAAACAGGATCAGAAAACTTTTCATTCACTTAGAACAGACAAATGTATACATTTACAGCTTTGCCCTAGGACTATGGCAACTCTTCTGTCTTCTGTTATAATATGGTCAGAACAGACCAGGACTAGCTGGATTTTCCACAGGACATCACACAGATTCACTCTCTGGATACCAGCTTGTCAGGTAGGGGGTCTTTGTAAGACACAAGCCATCCAGATGTGGGAAATAAATCTACAATACAAAGATTCTTGGACCAAACACATCAGTACATTTGGTAGAGGTTCAGATATCTGAGGCATCAAAGATACATGATCATATTTTGAACTTCCCATGATGAAGAAGGCAACACAATGCCTGGTTTTTAATTTTTGAGGCAGAAGGTTCCACACTTAGGAATACTATTCTACTACTCTAAGCTATATATCAGGTGACAGAAAGTGGCCCTGCTTCTTTGGCCAAACAGCCTTGGGTTTCCTATTGTATTAGAGGTATTGGTGGTAGGAAGAGATGCTCTTTGGCATTTATGTCAAGTCCCAATGGAAGAATCACAACATAGATCCCTAGGGTCCTAGAGCAAAACTATAGCATCTTCAGTGGAGAATTATATACCTTTCAAAAATAATATCTGGCATGCTATTAGGCCCCTTGTGGATACTAAATGCCTGACCATGTTATATCAATTGATCATGTAGCCAGAACTGCTCATCATGAGCTGAGAGACTCTACACGTGATAAAAATCGGGTGGTGTATGATAAGATGGAGGTGGCACATTCGATGTTAAGCATGAAAAGACCAGAAGCACATGTATGATGCAGAAGCCTAGATCTGTTTAACATCCATCACGGTTTCATCAGCACCTCTCCCTCAGTTCACACCTATGACTGCATACTGGTTCCCTGATGACCAGGTAACGGAAGAGAAAAACGTTCAATCTTGGTTCATAGATGGGCTGGGTTGTTATATAGATGCAAGCTGACACGGATGGCAGCTATACCAGGGTCCCACTCAGAGGGGGCCTTGAAAGAAAATAGTGAGGCAAATGCTTCTAATGAATGGAACTTTGGATGGTGCACTGAGTCATTACTTTATGTAAAAGGAGACATATTCTGAAGCTAGAACATATACAAGCTCATGCCTTGGCTAACTGGATAGGGACCTGGAAGATATGGAGTAGAGACGTTATGAGTGGATATATGCATGTAGGCACAGAGTGTGAAAATATCTGTATCACGTGTAATGTACTCAGCAAACATTCAGCAAGGAAGAGGCATTAAACAATCAGGCAGGAGCTTCCTTGGTGGCGCAGTGGTTGGGAGTCTGCCTGCCAGTGCAGGGGACACGGGTTCGAGCTCTGGTCTGGGAAGATCCCACATGCTGCGGAGCAACTAAGCCCGTGTGCCACAGCGACCGAGCCTGTGCTCTAGAGCCCGCGAGCCACAACTACTGAAGCCCGCGTGCCTAGAGCCTGTGCTCCGCAACAAGAGAAGCCACTGCAATGAGAAGCCTGCACACCGCAATGAAGGGTAGCCCCTGCTCGCCGCAACTAGAGAAAGCCCATGCACAGCTATGAAGACCCAATGCAGCCAAAAATAAATAAATAAAAATTAAAAAAATAATAATCAGGCAGACCAAAAACTCATCCAGCTGATATCAGCCAGCCTCTTCTTCATCTACAACAGTGCTGTCTCAATGGGCATATGAATGAACAGCTATGATGGCAAGGTTGGAGGCTATGCATGGACCCAACTGCATAGACTCTCACTTATTAAGACTGATGTAGTTACTGATGCTACCAAATGTCCAATTTTCCAGCAGCAGAAACTAATGAGTTCCTCAATATGACACCATCCCTCAAGGAGAACAATCAGTTATTTGATAGCAAGTTGATTACATTAGATCATCTTTACCATGAAAGAAGCAGCTGGGTTTTTTGACAGAAAGAGAGATATTTCAGGTATTGATTTACATTTCTTGCCCACAAGGCCTCAGGTTTATATAGTGTTTCCTCCATTCATGTGGCATCCTACATACATTGTGTTAGACTAAGGAACCCATTTGATGACAAAGTGTGGGAGTGAGTACATGACCAATGGATCCACTGGGCATGTCACACTCTACACCACCCAGAAAGCTGACAACACAGCTGAATGGCAGCCCAGAGGCAATACTTTGCAATGATGGCCACCATCCTCCAGTGTATGCCTCCAGTATGTATTTTAATCAGTGCTTCTCAACCAGGGGCAAATTTTCCCCCGAGAGACCTTTGGCAAAGTCTAGAGACATTTTTGGTTGTCACAATTGGGGGTTGCTACTGGCATCTAGTGGACGGAGGTCAAAGATACTGCTAAACATCTTATATTACACAGGATAGCTCCACAAAAAATTATCCAGCCCCAAACAACAATAGTACCAAGGTTGAGAAATCTTACTTTAAACTGATGACTTTTACAGGGTGCAGTTTCCCTGGAGTTGAATACATTGGTCTGAGACCCATGAGTAAGAAACAGAGTGGCCCATTTACCATCACTTCCACCTCTTCTCTCCAGCCCTTGCAATCTCAAGAACACTCCCCAGTAAATCGCTTGCATATAACATCTATCTCTGTCTGCTTCCTCGGGAACCCCATCTATGACAGATTATAAATTGAGCCAAGGCAGTTGCAATAGCAATAAAGCAATAAAATTGCATAGCAATTTTAGAATATTTTAAGGAAAAATAGAGTTCATTGTCAATTGGATGTAAAGGGAAGGGAAGATGGAAGACTTAATTATAATTTCTAGGTTTATTTGGACAACTGGGTAGTCAGTGAAGACTTAATTATAATTTCTAGGTTTACTTGGACAACTGGGTAGTCAGTGGTACATTCATCAAGATAAGGAATATAGAAATAGGAGAGAATTTGAGGGGGAAAATGACCAATTTTTTCTGGTACATTTTCATCATGTATATAAAGGAAAATGCAACAATATAATATGTATAAAGTTATTAGGCTGAATCATATGAAATTGCCATTTTTATAGGTCACAAACTGTCAAATACAGGCAATTCCAAATAGATCAACCTAATAATTACATATTAGCTTCTACATGGGAAAATTTACTATTTTTATTAAAACTGATATAGGCCATATAAGATTTTAGAAAGGTAATATCTGTCAGATTCAAAAGACAATCTTTGGGGTAATGATATATCATTTACATTAAAGCTTCCAAAGCAAGAATATAAGTCACATATTATTGCTTTAAGGCACATTAGGGGATCTTGATGAAATTGGAAACTGTATTTTATATCAATTTTCTTGTGAGAGTTGAGACAAAATTGCTGTAAGTAGAGCCAGGAAAGGTCACAGATAACTTAATTTCCTTGCCAAAGCGTTCAAAAACATGCTATCATCTGTCATAAAAAAGAATCTAAGACAAATGTAGTATGCTATGGCATCTGATTTCCCTATCAACAGGCTCATTTGAAGAACCCAAAATGCCTACATGCAGTTTTAGGTGAGATCAAAACTGTGAACTTATAGACAAGCTCACATCACTTTTATAGGCTGAAATACACACTCATTATACCAAGTTATACCAAGGTTGTAGCATGTAATGTTGATTGAGTATGGGCATCCAAATATTGCTGATATAACTGATTCAAAAAGGTAGGGGAGGGGGTGGAGTCAGAAGAAGGCTGTGCTGCTTCTTATTGTGCTAAGCCTGAGAATTTGGTTTTCATTCCTTCAGTAGGGAAGTAACCCACTGAATCTATACTAAACTGATCAAAGAAAGATAAATATTCATGACTAATATTTTGTTAAACCACTGACCTGGAGATATAGAAAATTAGTACATACAGAAAGAAAAATAGCAACCTTTTTTAAAATGTAAGCATCGGTCCGAGGACAGAGGAGCGACATCGCTCACAGAGGATATAAGCGAGAGATGTGGTGAAAACTACCAACAAACATATCAGTTAGAACAGACTAGGTTGTTCTGAAGTTAAAACAAACAAACAAACAATCTGGAAAGCTCAATGACTTAAAACCACTAAGTTTATTTCTGGCTCACATTATCTGTCCTCTGCAAGTTGGCTGTGGTCTCTATTCCCCATTGTCCTGACTCCAGGACCCCAGTTGAATAAGAAACCATTGCCTGAAACACTGCCAATCACCCAAAGTGAGCAGAGAGCGTGATGAAGTGCACACTGGCTTTTAAAGCTACGTCTAGGGTAATACACATCCTTTTTGCTCACACTTTATTGCCAAAGCAAGTCCAAGGCTACTAATAGCTGCAGGGGGATGAGAAAGTACAATACTACAGTATACCTGGGAGGAAAAAATAAAAAGATTTGGTGAGCAGCACTAATGACACACTAAGACTGCCACTTTATTAGTCTGTAGCTGAGACCAAAAAAATGGTGGTGTTGGGAGATGCAGTAGCAGAAGAGATAGGACCTGGCAGACCAAGGAGAGTAATGGTAAAGGCGTGAGGCCAGAACATGACTCACTACAGACAGCTTTGAAGTTTCAGGGGGCACATCAGCCTTTCCTGGAGGTGTGAGAGCAACTATTTCTCCCATACAAGTGCATAACTCCTAGATTTTGTTATCATCAGTAAGTAGAAGAGACACTAATATAGGGAAATTAGAGGCTTAAAAGGAAAGTTGTGATGTGAAAGAGTGACTTATGGAATCCTTTCTCCTCTTGGTGACGTTCAGTAGCATAAAGTGTGCCACTTTTTATTCATCTCCCAACACCCTGTATTCAACTTCAAATCATTGCTTGAGGGCAACATTATTAAGACAGAATTTTAAAATAGAATAAAATGTACATGTTTTAATTACTCCCTAAAGTACTATTTCTGTATTAATTCCACATTTCTACTGGTTTTTCTAGAGTTTATATATTTGATATGATTTATTAAAATAATTATTCATTTACCCAATTATCAGCTGCTATATTACTTTTTATGGTTTTCATTTATAAGGATAGGAATTGCAACTAAGAAAATTGCATGGAAGCATTTGCATGAGTTTAGACAGGCTGTATGTATTGTAAACAATTCTGAGCAAATGGCATCATTCTGCAGGCTATCTGCTGCTGCTCAGAAATGTTCACAAAAGAGAGGAAGAGTCCTTTCTATTTTCTTCAGTCTTATGTTTGATTTTATGAATAAGATTTATGCAAAAGCAAAATGATGTGGTTATTAAATCTTACAGTTAGGTTTAAGTATACCTGTAAGACAGATTGTTAAAAATTTGGTTACTGGCAAAAAAAATAAATAAGTAAATTGGTTACTGGCTATGATGACCAACATCTTGTCACAAAACTATGCTAAAGAAACTGCACCAGGTGGTTCTTAAATTGCTTTAATTACTATGGGCCACTTTAATGCTTCCTTCAATATTCAAACAATAACAACTCCTCCATTTGATCTCGCAGTTACAAAACCAAATAGTGTCCATGAAGTAGAACAGTAAAGCCACATTTTAAAGTCAGTGGTCACTTTCATCTTCATAGCTAGTATGGAGAACTTTTGTTAATGAAAATAAGACGGGAGGGAGAGAGAGAGAAAGAAAGGAAGAGAGAGAGAGAGAAGCTTTTTTAGAGGCTCTGAATGTTTCCAGTATCTAGCACAATGTTTTATACATATGAAAAGCTCAATGATTGTCAAAATGAACTGAGTTTAGAGTTAATTATTATATACTGAAAGTTCTTTAATTCCTTTTTGATTGAAAAAGCTGAATTAGGAGGTTTATGTTATTTTATCCTATGTTTTCGGTATCAGTATAATACTGGCTGTATAAAATGAGTTGTTTATGGATGTATATATGTCCAATCATATAGGATTAGAAGTACTCCAATCGCCTCTATTTTCTGAAAGAGCTCATGTGAGATTAGGATTATTTCTCCCTTAAATGTTAGGAGGAATTCACTAGTGAAGCCATCAGGGCCTGGAGTTTTCTTTGTGGAAAGATTTTAACTATGGAATCAATTTCTTTAATGGATTTTGGGTCAGTTCTGCTAATATGTATCTTTCCAGGATTTTTTTTTTGTTGTTGTTGTTGTTAGTTGGCTGAAACATGGACCAAAAGATGCCCTAGAATGAATGTATTAGAAATGCTTGACCTGCTTTGGTTTATTTTATTATTTTTAAGACTCTTTATTTTTTTATGCAGCAGGTTCTTGTTGGTTATCTATTTTATACATATTAGTGTATATATGTCAATCCCAATCTCCCAATTCATCCCACCCCCTGCCCTCCCCACCGCTCCCCCTCCTTGGTGTCCATAGGTTTGTTCTCTACATCTGTGTCTCTATTTCTGCCTTGCAAGTTGGTTCATCTGTGCCATTTTTCTAGATTCCACATATATGTGTTAATATACAATATTTGTTTTTCTCTTTCTGACTTACTTCATTCTGTATGACAGTCTCTAGGTCCATCCACGTCTCTAAAAAAGACCAAATTTCCTCCTTTTTATGGCTGAGTAATATTCCACTGTATATATGTACCACATCTTCTTTATCTATTCGTCTGTCAATGGGCATTTAGGTTACTTCCATGAACTGGCTATTGTAAACAGTGCTGCAATGAACATTGGGGTCCATGTGTCTTTCTGAATTATAGTTTTCTCTGGGTATATGCCCAGTAGTGGGATTACTGTGTTATATGGTAATTCTATATTTAGTGTTTTAAGGAACCTCCATACTGTTCTCCATAGTGGCTGTATTTATGTTCCCACCAACAGTGCAAGAGGGCTCCCTTTTCTCCACACCCTCTCCAGCATTTGTTGTTTGTAGATTTTCTGATGATGGCCATTCTAACTGCTGTGAGGTGATACCTCATTGTAGGTTTGATTTGCATTTCTCTAATAATTAGTGAGGTTGAGCAGCTTTTCATGTGCCTCTAGGCCACCTGTATGTCTTCTTTGGAGAAATATCTGTCTAAGTTTTCTGCCCATTTTTGATTAGGTTTTTTTTTTTTTTCTTGCAGTACACAGGCCTCTCACTGTTGTGGCCTCTCCCGTTGTGGAGCACAGGCTCCGGACGCGCAGGCTCAGTGGCCATGGCTCACGGGCCCAGCTGCTCCGTGGCATGTGGGATCTTCCCGGACCGGGGCACGAACCCGTGTCCCCTGCATCGACAGGCGGACTCTCAACCACTGCGTCACCAGGGAAGCCTAGGTTGTTTTTTTAATATAGAGCTGCATGAGCTGTTTATATATTTTGGAGATTAATCATTTGTCAGTTGCTTCACTTGCAAATATTTTCTCCCATTCTGAGGGTTGTCTTTTCGTCTTGTTTATGGTTTTCTTTGCTGTGCAAAAGCTTTGAAGTTTCATTAGGTCCCATTTGTTTATTTTTGTTTTTATTTCCATTACTCTAGGGGGTGGGTGAAAAAAAGATCTTGTTGTGATTTATGTCAAAGAATGTTCCTCCTATGTTTTCCTCTAAGAGTTTTATAGTGTCCGGTCTTACATTTAAGTCTTTAATCAATTTTGAGTTTATTTTTGTGTATGGTGTTAGGGAGTGCTCTAGTTTCATTCTTTTACATGTAGTTGTCCAATTTTCCCAGCACCACTTATTGAAGAGACTGCTTTTTCTCCATTGTATATCCTTGCCTCCTTCGTCATAGATTAGTTGACCATAGGTGCGTGGGTTTATCTCTGGGCTTTCTATCCTGTTCCATTGATCTATATTTCTGTTTTTGTGTCAGTACCATATTGTCTTGATTACTGTAGCTTTGTAGTTTAGTCTGAAGTCAGGGAGCCTGATTCCTCCAGCTCCGTTTTTTTTTTTTTTTTTAATTTATTTATTTTTGGCTGCATTGGGTCTTCGCTGATGCATACAGGCTTTCTCTAGTCTCTAGTAGCAGTGAGTGGGGGCTACTCTTCCTTGTTGTGCACGGGCTTCTCATTGAGGTGGTTTCTCTTGTTGCAGAAGAGAGGCTCTAGGCACATGGGCTCAGTAGTGTGGCACACAGGCTCAGTAGCTGTGGCTCATGGGCTCTAGAGCACAGGCTCAGTTGTTGTGACACATGGGCTTAGTTGCTCTGCGGCATGTGGGATCTTGCCGGGCCAGGGACTGAACCCGTGTCCCCTACATTGGCAGGTGGATTCTTAACCACTGCGCCACCAGGGAAGCCCTCCAGCTCCGTATTTTCTCTCAAGATTGCTTTGTCTATTGGGGTCTTTTGTGTCTCCATACAAATTTAAAGATGTTTTGTTCTAGTTCTGTAAAAAATGCCAAAGGCAATTTGATAGGGATTGCACTGAATCTGTAGATTGCTTTGGGTAGTATAGTCTTTTTCACAATATTGATTCTTCCAATCCAAGACCATGGTATATCTCTCCATCTGTTTGTGTCATATTTGATTTCTTTCATCAGTGTCTTACAGTTTTCTGAGTACAGGTATTTTACCTCCTTAGGTAGGTTTATTCCTAGGTATTTTATTCTTTTTGTTACAGTGGCGAATGGGATTGTTTCCTTAATTTCTCTTTCTGATGTTTCATTGTTAGTGTATAGGAATGCAAGAGATTTCTGTGCATTAATTTTGTAACCTACAACTTTACTAGATTCATTGATTAGCTCTAGTAGTTTTCTGGTGGCATATTTAGGTTTATCTATGTATACTATCATGTCATCTGCAAACAGTGACAGTTTTACTTCCTCTTTTCCAATTTGTATTCCTTTTCTTTTTCTTCTCTGATTGCTGTGGCTAGGACTTCCAAAACTATGCTGAAAAATAGAGGCAAGGGTGGACATCCTTGTCCTGTTCCTGATCTTAGAGGAAATGCTTTCAGTTTTTCACCATTGAGAATGGTGTTTGCTATGGGTTTGTCATATATGGCATTTATTATGTTGAGGTAGGCTCCCTCTATGCCCACTTTCTGGAGAGTTTTTGTCATAAGTGGGTGTTGAATTTTGTCAAAAACTTTTTCTGCATCTATTGAGATGATCATAAGTTTTTTATTCTTCAATTTGTTAATATGGGGTATCACATTGATTGATTTGTGTATATTAAAGAATCCTTGCATTCCCTGGGATAAATCTCACTTGATCATGGTGTATGATCCTTTTAATGTGTTATTGGATTCTGTTTGCTAGTATTTTGTTGAGGATTCTTATGTCTATATTCATCAGTGATATTGGCCTGTAATTTTCTTTTTTTGTAGTATCTTTGTCTGGTTTTGGTATCAGGGTGATGGTGGGCTCATAAAATGAGTTTGGGAGTGTTCCTCCCTCTGCTATATTTTGAAAGAGTTTGAGAAGGATGGGTGTTAGCTCTTCTCTAAATGTTTGATAGAATTCACCTGTGAAGCCATCTGGTCCTGGACTTTTGTTTGTTGGAAGATCTTTAATCACAATTTCAATTTCATTACTTGTGATTGGTCTGTTCATACTTTCTATTTCTTCCTGGTTCAGTCTTGGAAGGTTATACCTTTCTAAGAATTTGTCCATTTCTTCCAGGTTGTCCATTTTATTGGCATAGAGTTGCTTGTAGTAATGTCTCATGACCCTTTGTATTTCTGTGGTGTCCGTTGTGATTTCTCCTTTTTTATTTCTAATTATATTGATTTGAGTCCTCTCCCTCTTTTTCTTGATGAGTCTGGCTAAGGGTTTATCAATTTTGTTTATCTTCTCAGAGAACCAGCTTTTAGTTTTATTGATCTTTGCTATCGTTTTCTTTGTTTCTATTTCATTTATTTCTGGTCTGATCTTTATAATTTCTTTCCTTCTACTAACTTTGGGTTTTGTTTGTTCTTTCTCTAGTTCCTTTAGGTGTAAGGTTAAATTGTTTATTTGAAATTTTTCTTGTTTCTGAGGTAGGATTGTACTGCTATAATCTTCTCTCTTAGAATGGCTTTTGCTGCATCCCATAGGCTTTGGATCGTCGTGTTTTCATTGTCACTTGTCTCTAGGTATTTTCTGATTTCTTCAGTGATCTCTTGGTTATTTAGTAATGTATTTTTTGGCCTCCATATGTTTGTGTTTTTTATGTTTTTTTCCCTGTAATTCATTTCTAATCCCATAGTGTTGTGGTCAGAAAAGACACTTGATATGACTTAAATTTTCTTAAATTTAACGAGGCTTGATTTGTGACCGAAGATGTGATCTATCCTGTAGAATGTTCCGTGTGCACTTGAGAAGATAGTGTAATCTGCTGTTTTCAGATGGAATGTCCTATAAATATCAATTAAATCTACCTGGTCTATATTGTCATTTAAAGCTTGTGTTTCCTCATTAATTTTCTGTCTGGATGACCTGTCCATTGGTGTGAGGTGTTAAATCCCCCACTAATATTGTGTTACTTTGATTTCCTCTTTTATAGCTGTTAGCATTTGCCTTATGTATTGAGGTGCTCCTATGTTGGGTACATATATATTTATAATTGTTATATCTTCCTTTTGGATTGATCCCTTGATCATTATATAGTGTCCTTCTTTGTCTCTTGTAAAATTCTTTATTTAAAAATCTACATTATCTGATACGAATATTGCTACTCCAGCTTTCTTTTTATTTCCATTTGCATGGAATATCTTTTTCCACCTCTCACTTTCAGTCTGTATGTGTCCCTAGGTCTGAAGTGGGTCTCTTGTAGACAGCACATAGATGGGTCTTGTTTTTGTATCCATTCAGGCAGTCTATGTCTTTTGGTTGGAGCATTTAATCCGTTCACATTTAAGGTAATTATCAATATGTATGTTCCTATTACCATTTTCTTAATTGTTTTGGGTTTGTTTTTGTAGGTCCTTTTCTTCTCTTGTGTTTCCCACTTAGAGAAGTTCCTTTAGCATTTGTTGTAGAGCTGGTTGGGTGGTGCCGAATTCTCTTATCTTTTGCTTGTCTGTAAAGTTTTTGATTTCTCTGTCAAATCTGAATGAGATCCTTGCTGGGTAGAGTCATCTTGGTTGTAGGTTCTTCCCTTTCATGACTTTAAATATATCATGACACTCCCTTCTGGCTTGTAGAGTTTCTGCTGAGAAATCAGCTGTTAACCTTATGGGAGTTTCTTTGTATGTTATTTGTTGTTTTTCTTCGCTGCCTTTTTTTTTTTTTTTTTTTTTTTGCGGTATGCGGGCCTCTCACTGTTGTGGCCTCTCCCATTGCGGAACACAGGCTCCAGACGCACAGGCTCAGTGGCCATGGCTCACAGGCCCATCCGCTCCGTGGCATGTGGGATCTTCCCGGACCGGGGCACGAACCTGCGTCCCCTGTATCAGCAGGCGGACTCTCAAACACTGCGCCACCAGGGAAGCCCCCTTGCTGCTTTTAATAATTTTTCTTTGTCTTTAATTTGTGTCAATTTGATTACTGTGTGTCTCGGTGTATGTCTCCTTGGGTTTATGCTGCCTGGGACTCTCTGCACTTCCTGGACTTGGGTGGCTATTTCCTTTCCCATGTTAGGGAAGTTTTCTATTGTAATGTCTTCAAATATTTTCTCGGGTCCTTTCTCTCTTCTCCTTCTGGGACCCCTATAATGCAAATGTTGGTACATTTAATGTTGTCCCAGAGGTCTCTTAGGCTGTCTTCATTTATTTTCATTCTTTTGTCTTTATTCTGTTCCATGGCAGTGAATTCTACCAATTTGTCTTCCAGGTCACTTATCTGTTCTTCTGCCTCAGTTATTCTGCTATTGATTCCTTCTAGTGTATTTTTCATTTCAGTTACTGTTCATCTCTGTTTGTTTGTTCTTTAATTCTTCTAGGTCTTTGTTCTTTAATTCTTCTATGTCTTTGTTAAACATTTCTTGCATCTTTTCCATCTTTGCCTCCATTCTTTTTCCGAGGTCCTGGATCATCTTCACTATCATTATTCTGAATTTTTTTCTGGAAGGTTGCCTATCTCCACTTCATTTAATTGTTTTTCTGGGTTTTTATCTTGTTCCTTCATCTGGTACATAGCCTTCTGACTTTTCATTTTGTCTTTCTGTGAACGTGGTTTTGGTTCCAGAGGCTGCAGGAGTGTAGTTCTTCTTGCTTCTGCTGTCTGCCCTCTGGTGGATAAGGCTATCTAAGAGGCTTGTGCAAGCTTCCTGATGGGATGGACTGGTGGTGGGTAGAGCTGGGTGTTGCTCTGGTGGGCAGAGCTCAGTAAAACTTTAATCCACTTCTGTGCTGATGGGTGGGGCTGAGTTCCCTCCCTGTTGGTTGTCTGGCCTGAGGCGACCCAGCACTGGAGCCTACAGGCTCTTTGGTGGGGCTAATGGTCAACTCTGGGAGGGCTCACACCAAGGAGTACTTCCCAGAACTTCTGCTGCTAGTGTCCTTGTCACCGCAGTGAACCATAGCCGCCCCCCGCCTCTGCAGGAGACCCTCCAACACTAGCAGGTAAGTCTGGTTCAGACTCCTATGGGGTCACTGTTCCTTTCCCCTGAGTCCTCATGCGCACACTACTTTGTGTGTGCCCTCCAAGAGTGGAGTCTCTGTCTCCCCCAGTCCTGTTGAAGTCCTGCAATCAAATCCCACTAGCCTTCAAAGTCTGATTCTCTGGGAATTCCTCATCCTGTTGCCGGACCCCCAGGTGGGAAGCCTGACGTGGGGCTGAGAACCTTCACACCAGTGGGTGGACCTCTGTGACATAACTGTTCTCCAGTTTGTGTGTCACCCACCCAGTGGTTATGGGATTTGATTTTATTGTGATTGCACCCCTCCTAACATCTCATTGCAGCTTCTTCTTTGTCTTTGGATGTGGGGTATTTCTTTTGGTGAGTTCCAGTGTCTTCCTGTCGATGACTGTTCAGCAGTTAGCTGTGATTCTGGTGGTCTCGCAAGAGGGAGTGAGTGCACTTACTTCTACTCTGACATCTTGAACCAATCTAGCCTACTTTGGTTTAATGTAGAGGAAGAAATTCAAAGGCTTAGGGAGATTAGAATGTTAGAGTGGATTTGTCATTTAAGACCTATTCACCTACATTGGGAGGGTCCAGAATATATGCTTTCACAGTTACTGTGAGAAAAAAATTTTTGAGCTGAGCCTCGGCATCCTTGAAGGGTTCCAAGATCACTCTTCTCTGTAGACCAGACTTTGCAGTGGGAAATGCAGTTGCTGAATTGAGAAATCTAAATGAACTGGGAGCAGATTGGATCCCAGAGGTGGCAGGGGCCAAATGGCAGCACTCAGCTGCCAAAGGCAAGATAGGCATGGTTGCTATAACAGAAAGCAGAGTCAAAGCAGCAATCAGAATACTCTAACTCCCACAGACCTATGGTGTTGGCTAGTTGATCTTGGTGTTCCTAGAAGTAGATGGGAAGCCCACTGAATTCTCCCTTGACCTGTATAAGCAGAAATGTTCTAGGTCAAGTGCTATGGACTGAATTTTTGTGTTCCCTCAAAATTTGTACATTGAAGCCCTAACTCTTACTGTGGTGATATTTGGAGGTGGGGCCTTTGGGAAGTCATTAGATTTAGATGAGGTCATGAAGGTGGTGCCCCTCATGATGGGATTAATGTCTTTATAAGAAAAGGAAGAGATGTGAGGCCTCTCTCTCTCCATATATATATATATATATATATATATATATATATATATATATATATTATATATATATGATACACACACACACACACACACATATGCACATATCATGAACAGGGCATGTGGGCACATAGTGAGAAGGTCTATGAGCCAGGGAGCTCTCTATGAGCCAGGAAGTGGGCTCTCACCAGGAACCAACTCTGCCAGCATCTTGATCTTGGAACTTCTAGCCTCCAGAATTATGAGAAGTAAGTGTCTGTTATGTAAGCCACCTAGTATATTTTCTGATAGCAGCTCAAGCTGACTACATCAAGTACTGCAGTTACAGTGGCAGCTATAGCTATAGGAGAGTGTTGCCTGCTAGGAGCTGGGTTGTCAGTAGAGGAATGCAGCCTTGGCAAGGCAGGAGGTGAGAAGTAATACTCCGAAGTTACTTTCTTCCTGCCTTCCAATCTCTTGCTGGTGGCTCGTACGTGCCAAATCTAACTGGAAGCCCGAAGAGTCTGGTTTGTGTAGTCCAGGGGTCAGCAAACTGTGGCTCACAGGCCAAATCCAGCCCATGGTCTTTTTTTGTAAATAAACATTTATTGCAGTTTTATTCATTTGTTTATGTATTGTTGGTGGATGCTTTCTTGCAATAACAGCAAAGTTTATTTATTGCAACAGGGGCCACATGGTCCTTGAAGCCTAAAATATATATCCTCTGGCCCTTTACAGAAAATGTTTGCTGGCCACTGACACAGTTCACATGATTCAGTCTCTCAAGGCACAGAGCAGTGTGGAGAAAGATGGAGAATAAATCTGAAGGGGCAAACAAAGACTATTCAGCATAAAAAGTAATTTCGTATTTTGTCAGTGCATATTTGAAATAGGTTCCTAGAAGTGGGATTGCTGAG
The DNA here is from genome assembly GCF_964341445.2 of Mesoplodon mirus. NCBI lineage: Eukaryota > Metazoa > Chordata > Mammalia > Artiodactyla > Ziphiidae > Mesoplodon > Mesoplodon mirus. The sequence continues at coordinate 22,853,346 of NC_138984.1, read as the reverse complement.
TCAAAGGCTAAATGCCTGTGTAATTTTTCTAGATATCACCAAGTTCTCCTTCACCGGAGTTATAACATTTTGCATTGTCACTGGCAACATATGACAGGGCCTGTTTCCCCACAGCCTAATCAGCAGAATATATCAAACTTTTGGATTTTTGCCTATCTGATAGGTAAGAAGTGGCATCACAATGTATTACTTCAGTTTGCAACTCTGTTATTAAAATTGAGCACCTTTTTGAATGTGCGAGGGACACTTTTATTTCTTCTTCTCTAAACTACTATTTGTTTATAGGAGGAAGAAGGTTTTTTTTTTTTCCATTGAAGAATAGCATACTGTAAAGTGCACTGAATGTATAAATATATAGCTCAATGAATCTTTTAAACAAAGTAAATATTCTCACGTAACAACCAACTAGATTAAGTTATAAACATTCTCAGCATCTCTAAAGCTTTCTTCTTGTCCTCTCTCAGCCATCATCCCCACAAAGATAATCACTATTCTGTCCATCATAAATTAGTTTGATTTTTAACTTTCTATAAACAAAATTGTATAGCATATGCTCTTTGGTTTCTTTCATTCATCACTGTATCTGTGAGCTTTATCCATATTATTCGTGAAGCAGTAGTTTGTTCTTTTTTATTGCAATATGATAATCTATTGTAGAAATATATAATTCATTTATTCATTATATTGTTGATAAGTATTTAAGCATTTCCATTTTTCTGCAATTAAGAACAGTACTGTGGGCTTCCCTGGTGGCGCAGTGGTTGAGAGTCCGCCTGCTGATGCAGGGGACATGGGCTCGTGCCCCGGTCCGGGAAGATCCCACATGCCATGGTGCGGCTGGGCCCGTGAGCCATGGCTGCTGAGCCTGCGCGTCCGGAGCCTGTGCTCCGCAATGGGAGAGGCCACAACAGTGAGAGGCCCGTGTACCGCAAAAAAAAAAAAAAAAAAAAAAAAAAAAAGAATAGTATTGCCACAAACATTCATGTCCATGTATTTTGGTGCACATATGTATATATTTATGTATAATATATACATAGAAGTGAACTAGAGGGTCATAAGGTATGACTCCGTTCAACTTTAGTAGATAACTGATGAAAGCTTTTCCATAGTGGTTACATTAATTTTTACTCCCATCAGTAGTATCTTAGAGCTCTAGTTGCTGCATATTTTTTTGCCAGAACTTGGTATTGTCAGAATTTTAAATTTAGGCCTATAAATCAGATATCCATATATAAAAAATATAACTGTAACCTCTAGCTTGCACAATTCACCAAAATTTATTACAGATGGATTTTAAGCCTAAGCATGCTTCAACAACCTTCAGTGAGAAGGGATTTATGGTCCATGCCAGATTAAGTTATGTCTTTCCTTGTAATTCAGTAAATTATCTACTTATCTATCTATTTACCTATCTATCTACATTTACATCCATATCTATATAATCACTATTTACTTCTATCTATGTCTGAACATGAATTAGTGTCATTTTTATGCTTTTTATTTGCTCCAATTTCTTGTGGTTGCAAGACTGAGGCTCTCAGCTCTTAAAGGTCACCTTCAGTTCCCCACCACGTGGCCTTCTCCATAGGCAGTTCACATCACAACAGCTTACTTCTTCAAGACCAACAGAAGAATGTCTTTTTTCAGTCTACTAAGACAGGATCAGATAAGGTAACATAGTCATGGGAGTAACATCTCATTACCTTTACCATAAGACATAACTGAATCAAAAGAGTGGCATTTGTTACATTTTCCCTATTCTATGAGTCAGGAGCAAGTCACAGGTTCCACTTGCATTCAAGGGGAGGGGATTATACAAGGTAACGATTCACTGGAGTATGTCCACCACAGTGCAGTTATCACAATGTGTATACAACATGCTTGGAAGTAAGGGAGATGAGAAGCCAAGAAGGGTATTGCTCAAACTGTAAAATTAATATAAATCAAAGATGGGGACTTCCCTGGTAGCACAGTTGTTAAGAATCCGCCTGCCAATGCAGGGGATATGGGTTTGAGCCCTGGTCCAGGAAGATCCCACATGCCATGGAACAGCTAAGCCCTTGCACCACAACTACTGAGCCTGCGTGCCACAACTACTGAAGCCTGCACACCTAGAGCCCGTGCTCTACAACAAGAGAAGCCACTGTAATGAGAAGCCCGTGCACTGAAATGAGGAGTAGACCCCGCTCGCCGCAACTAGAGAAAGCCCACGCACAGCAACGAAGACACAACGCAGCCAAAAATAAATAAGTAAAATAAATTTTAAAAATATATGAATCAAGGATGAATAATCAGGAAACTGAAGACCATCAACTCAGTAACAAGTTATAAACTCACTTCTGGTTTCTGTACCTGAGTCAGTGTCTGACTCTAAACTTATCGATTGAAGAAGGGGGACTCTGTAACACAATGGCAAGTCATTTCTCAACAGGAATGACAGGCATTTACTTGTATAATCAAATTCTGAAGGAAGAGGAATACACAAATATTTTGAGGAATGTTAGATGTCAGGTCTGAGTTGACATCAATAATAGAGACATAAAGCATCATCGTTGTCCCTATGTTAAAGTGAAGGCATATGGAGACTAGATAGGTAATAGAATTCTGGCATAAGTCCAACTCACAGTAGTTGGTTCACTGACTCCCAAAGTGATTGTTTCCTTGGTCCCAGGATATGTAGTTGGAATGGAGATCCTTGGTAATTAGTGTTCATTAGATTGCAGAATATTCCAGTGGGAAGGCCGGGTGGAAATTTCTAAAACTCCTCCCACCACGCCCCCCATCCCCACACTTGTGAAATACATTGAGTAAAAAGCCCCAATATTGCATCTCATGGGGAATAACAGAAGACCTAAAAGGTGCAGAGGCCATGGGTCCATCATATGATTTAATTCACTATTTTGGCCGCCTAAAAGGTCCAGATGGATCCTGACAATGAAAATAGACTCCTGCAAACTCAGCCAAGTAGTAGCACTAAATGCAGTTGCCATTCCAAAAGAGGTATCTTTGTTACAGCGTATCAGCTTCAGGTACGTGGTATTCAGTCATTAACCTGCCTAATTCATCTTTTATGTCCTCCTCTGTAAGAAAGAAGGATCAGAAGCAGTTTTGTATTCATGTGGGACAAACGTTTATAAACTTGCCCCATTAACAGGTTAATCTTCACACCCTCTGTCATGATACTGTCTAGAGGGACCTGAGTTCAGACATCTGTATAACATCATTTTGGTCCATGATATTGATGACAGATTAATTGGACCACATGAGCAAAAAGTGGCAAGATAAGTACATTGGAAGCCTCGTTAAGACACATGCTCCAGAGAGTAAGAGATAAACATTATGAATGTCAAATACCTGCCACATCAGTTAAATTTTAGAGACTCATTGGTTTGAGGTATCCTGAGACATCCCCTCCAAAATGGTTAAATTATCGTGTCCTCACATTTTCTATCACTAGAAGAAACACAATGCTTGGTGGCTTTCGGGGATTTTAAGGCACTTTTTTTTGCACACTTGGAAATAATGCTCAGCTAGCTCTGAGTGGGACTCAGAGAGGGTAAGGTTTGTACAGTAGGTCCAGATGGAGCAGAATCCAGAGGCACCTGTGATAGGGTAGCTGTGAAGTTAATGACGATAGGATAATCACAATTCCAGTACTTGTGCTTTCATGAGTCCATAGACATAAAGGAATTGGACTCCTGGGGCTGTACTGAAGGAATTACACTCAAGGAGACTCATCCACATTTGAACATGATTTAAATGAGGTGATAGTGGACTTTGATCTGATGCTGTAATGGATTGAGTTTTACAGGGACCTGGAGGTGGCGAGTATATTTTTCATGTGAAAGGGATGAGAATCACCAGGGGCTGGGGGAATATGTGCTTATTAATGGCTCCCATGATTCCCACCTTCTGGTACTCTCCTGTGTAATCCCTTCTCCTTGAGTATGGACTGGACCTACTTATTCACTTTTAGAGAACAGGATATAGCAGAAGTAATGGGATGTCACTTCTCAGATTAGGTTATAAAGACTATAACTTCTGGCTTGGACTCTTTCTTTCCCTGGCTCTTATTGCCTGTTTGTTTTGATAAAGCAAGTTGCCGTATCATGAGATGCCTAATAAGGAAGCCTGTGTGGAAAGGAACAGATGGCAGCCTTCAACCAGTCCTTGGCCAGCAAGGACTGAGGTCCATGAAGAGCTGAATAGTGCTAGTAGCCATGAGTGAGCTTGGAGAGAAATCCAAGTTGATCCTTGGAATGACTGAAATCCAGATGACACCATGATTGTAGCCTGTGAGAAATCCTGAAGCAGAAGACAAAGATAAACAGTGCTCAGATTCCTGATGCACAGGAACCTGTGAAATAATGTGTTGTTTCAAGCCACTAAATTTTTGAGTAATTTGTTATAAAACAATAGATAATTAATATAATAGCATGTCATTGCACAGCTTGAAGGTCATCTATTCAAGACCCTCCCTCATTTTATAGCAGAGGAAAATGAGCCCCAGTATAGTTAAACATGCTCTTTTAACATAGTTTTTAAGATAAAAACGTTTTTAATCACATTGAGATGTTTTATTTTTCTTTTAAAAAAACACCAAATCTTTTAAGATGTTTAAATAGATGAATTACTGAATCATGGAATCATAAAGCTGGAAAGGAATTTAGAGTCAGCTAGTTGTATCCACTCATTTTACAAAGGAAGAAACTAAAAATCTACTTTAAAAAATTCCCTTTTATAATTGCCTTCTAAAGTGGTTTATGAGCTACATGAGAAAACTTGGCTCATTACTTTAGCTCACCATATTTTTTATTTATTTATTTTTATACATATATTTTTTCGGTATGCGGGCCTCTTACTGCCGTGGCCTCTCCCATTGCGGAGCACAGGCTCCAGACGCACAGGCTCAGCAGCCATGGCTCACGGGCCCAGCCGCTCCGCGGCATGTGGGATCTTCCTGGACCGGGGAACGAACCCGTGTCCCCTGCATCGGCAGGCAGACTCGCAACCACTGCGCCACCAGGGAAGTCCAAGCTCACCATATTTTTGAAACCTCAAACAGTATAACCCAATTTAACCAACTACTTTATTCACTAGTCCTGACTTTTGGCAAACTTTAAAAACTCAAATCCCCTGTCAAAGGATGAAGATTTGCCACTATTGAGGACAGTCAAAGAAATTAGCTTCAGGCTCTGAAAGCAATTTCAGGAGGAGTTCTAAAACTGATTTAAGCAATGGCAGTCCCGCTGGAATAAATGTATATCCTGCCAGGGCAGCTATTTGAATGAGATATAGTAATTTGGATCTGTAATTTCTGCTTTGTTTCTTGAGGAGTAGAAACATTATATACCAAGTGTGCAGAAAACAATAGTCGTCCATCTCATAACAACTACAACAAAAAGATTTAAATAAAAGATTTCAAACAGTGCTTCACTCTTCGCTCAACAATTACACCTATGATCCTGAGTATGACCTCTTTGCATTTTGTAGTTAACAGCTATTTGGGTTTACAATACTCTTTCTAGGAGGTCTGTCATTAACTACTGATTTCTCTAACATTTTCCTTCAACATAGTATCTAATAGAGAGACTAGATTTATAATTATGTGAACCATCACCCCTCAGTTCCTATCCTTTCATCTTACCATACAGCTCATACTTTCTCTATAGTTACACATCTTGATTGATACTTAAAATGCAACCATTATGGTTTTATGACATAGATACTGAATTATAAATAGGGTTTTATGTTGCTTGTTCACTTTGTTGAGTTGCTTGTGGCTGCCAGAATGCCAATATTGAGAAAGCGTCTGTGGCTTCATCTGGTCTCAGTGGGCAAGAATTCCAGGTTTTGTTAAGTCTGCCATGATCAAAGAGGAAAAGTAGCCACATGTATATTGATGACTTTCTTTGGATAACTGCTTTGATTCTTCTTGCAATGAAGATATCTCTAGGGTGGATAATGCTTTAATAATTGTCAGCCAATTAAACCTTAAAAGGAATAAATGTTTCCATTGTGTAGAAGTAGAGAGCACATACAGCTAGTATGTATTGGGAATACGGGATGTCACCATGAGGGAAAATGAAACAGAATTGTTGCAAAGATGATCTATACTTCCATACTTCACAGTTTTATCCTGGTTCGGGCTGAATTGCTTTCAAGTGTATCTTCAATTTGGTATAGTTTCCTCTTTTCACCATTAAGGAAAATGGCAGAAACCTGGAAAAATTCATACTTTCACTTATGCTTTCAGGACATCGAGTTAATCTCAGCTCCACTGTGCTAAGATAGATTGATTTCCCAAGCTATCATTTGCCTGGAGAAAGGGCAGAATTTATCATGGTTGTACCTGGAAGAACACTTGATGGCAGTATTTTATGATATTCCTGGATATTGAATCAGGAAGCAATCTTACAGTCCTCTATCCCAGTCACATCTATGGTCAATGCCCAGTGTTTGGATGTGACTCTCCTTTCACCTGTGCCTGGGGCTCAGAGACTGTGAATTTGATAAGTCAAAACTCCTTTTCTTGCCTGCAGTAATAGCTAGACACAAGAAGGTAAGCAATCAGAAGAGTTTGAGAACAACTCACACAGTCACACTTTGACCCTAAAAACCTGAATTGGTCCACGATACTCTAGATTTACCTGGTATTACTCTTACCGCTTCCCTCTGTGCCCCCCACCATGTTTGTCTTTCCTCTCTCCTCTTATTGGTCTATATCTCTCTTCAAATCTCCTACTGATGTTCTTTTCTTTTTCTTATTTTTCTACCTCACTTTGCTGTAGTCATTCCAAACTAAACAGAGCGCCAACCTCTGAACCAATCTATAGTATATTACTGTGACTTGAATCCCATCTTCTCAGTTACCAATAAATTGCAATTCATTTCTCACAGCTTCCTGACATAACCTCTGACTGGTTCACACTAGATCTTTATTGTATCCCAGAAATCTAACCTGGTCTAGACTCTAGTTCACTTTTATGGTAACTCAACGTCTTTCTAGGAGAATTATCCTAGTTAACATTATCAAATTTTTTCTTAAAGTTTGAGACAATATTTAAAATCTAGGGAGAAACTATATTAATTATGAACAAATTCTTACAATTTTTTTTTTAATTTTACTGTCATTCCAGCTGGAAGAAATATGACACTTTGTTATAGAATGGCTGAAATTTACTTTTTCTTTTATTTTATTAAGAAAAAAGTTGGAAAACACCAAAGTATTCATGTTTTCTCAAGTCAAGGCTTTGCTTTGGGGGGTTGGGAACTTTTCTGAACCCTTTCTATGAGAAATAATTGGAGGTGTGCATAAGATGAATTACAATTCAAACCAGTCACTGCAAGCATACTGACTGGCTCCCTTGAAAATATAGCAAATTCATTACTGGTGAATTCTCAAAAATCAGTTTGGCAAAGTGAGGTAGAAAAAAATAATTATAGCTTCTCATACCACTGATTATCTAATATATAAATTAGTTTGTATAACTGGGTATTTATCAGTGACACAACTCAATTATGCTTTCTTTAATAGATTGGAGATCTCATACTACTAAACGCTACTTCTCCACATGGCGACCACTGCCCTGCCACTGCCAATGAGAAACAGCACAGACTGCAACCACATTCCTTAAAAATTCTTGCCAGATAGAGAGCTTACTCTTCATTTTATATAACAATCTTGTCTCCAGTGTCTGATATGGATCCCAGATGGAAGATATGCTATGAATTATCTGAGTAGGGAATGGAAAAGAAAAAGATATTGTGAACAGCTTATTCCTATAACATTGAAAGAGAATCTTCATTCCCTTATTAGAAGGAGTGATACTGGTTATAGAGAAAAAAATTTGTACCCATGCATATCTGCTCTCCTATCAGTACAGTCTTAGTGAATTTACCTGAGGGCTACATATCACCACTGGAAACTTCCTTGTTAGCCAGCTATTTGTTTCTGGCTAGTCTCAATTAATGTGCATTTAAAAATAATCGCATGGTCAGAAAAAGCTTTCCAAAGCCTCCAAAATGGCATTTCTGTCTCTCAAAATATATAGAACATCACTGACCAAAAGGTTGCTTTAGAGTGAATGGCAAATAACATTCTGCAAGGGCAGGCAGGGTAAGGCAGATAGAAAGCAGGGTCAGTCTTTAAGTGCCTAAGTGATCACATTTCCTAAAGGGCATTTTTGGAGGAGGTCATCAAGAGGACATGACCACCAGTTGACCCAAGAACTGGACCTGAACAATTGGAGGCTCCTCCCTGCCTCCCCTGTGCTTGAAATGTACTCTCTCCCCACTGTTCCCACAGTGGGAGTCATTTTCAAGGACACAGCCTTGATAGAGCAATGTGTTGTTGAGACTATCCAGATGGTGCATGTGACAGAACCCAGTTAAGGCCTTTATATAAAACTTTAAGATTTGGTGGGTGGGTCGGGAAATCTACTCATCTTGCAACTGCCCAAGACAAGCCTGGTAAGTAAGTTCCCTTGTTTATCAATCCTGCCACCTACCAACCTGGAGTGGTCTGCCTCTTTCTTCCATCTCTCCCTGCCCTCTAAGTATGGAGGTGATTTTAGATTATACCTGGGAAGCTCCAAGAAAGTTTGTGAACCAACAGGCATATCTCTTTCCATTATATCAACCAAAGAAGAAAGCATAAAAAGGCATAGCCTGAGGGCAAATGTCAGGAACAAGAGGGAAATCCTGCAGGGAGAATCAGAAACAGCATGGAGGGTACAGATTGTAGGAAAAAATACAATAAAAACAAACTTGAGAAGTCAAAGCATTGGGCAGTTAGTCCCACAAAAATTTTTTTAAAAAAGGAAGAAAAACTGAAAAGTAAAACAAACTTTAAGGATTTGCACTAAAAGTAACAGAAGTCTAGTAAAAATGGTTTTATATCTAGACATTCAGCTAGTTGCAGAGGCATATTTCTATGTTACACACAACAGGAAAACAAATATAGATAGAAGCTCTCCTGTAGATGATGGATAGCTCAAGTGGTAGAATGAGTTAGGACTGTGAGAGAAGTAAGGAGAAAAGTTGATTTAGAAGGCAGAAGAAAAGGACTTAACAGAGATCCTTGTGAAAATCTGTGATTGAACTCTGAAAGTGTCACTAACATACAGCAAGAGTTTTCCTTCTTAAGAGAGTTGATGAAAGTAACAGATATTCAACTATTTTCACACAAGGAATCTCCTTTCTGAAATATGTGCTGAATATTTATCCCAAGGGAGCATGAGTAACATCTATAACTTTCATTTTAAAGGCCTTTGTTAGAAACTCTCTTTTTTTTACCCTTTATTTGCATGCCTCACAGATGAGGAAGAAATGTGTACCTTTTTATTCCCAAACAAGACAAAAGGAAATTGTAATTGGATTTTATGAAACCCACATATTCTTCATGGAGGAAGGCCGTAAGAAAGGGCCAGAATCCCCTCTGTGCTGGAATGATCTCAGGGAATCTTGTGTGGGAGTTTGGATGGAGCATCTCAGTAGAGGCAGATTTACTGTGAGGTCCATGATGACCAAGCTTTAGGGACCCTCACCTGTATGGGCCTCAAACAGAAGTTAATGCTTTGGGTATGATCAGATTTTTTTTTGCTGTTGTTTTAATTTTCTTTTTGATGTCAGGATAATTCCTATTAATTTTATTATTTTTCATTCCATTTTTTTTCATACTTTATTACTTACTATCTGAATTTTCTCAGGTCTTTAGTATATAAATTTATGTATGACAAAGACAGTGCTATTTATGTATTCCATGTTAGTGGTGATAATGTCTCGCTTGTTTCATCGAACATCTTTAAAATGATGACAGAATGAGCCTCTGAACAACCACAGTTAGGCCATTACTTGCTGTCTCTCACAACTGTTTCTATGTGTGGATTTTATGAAGTCCTAATGCCACCAGTCAGTACCTCTGAGGGTCCAGCCACAGCAACTCCCTGACTCATATTTCCCAGTTTTACCCCTTGAGACGGATTTAGGGATTGCCCCTCTTACATTAGTTCTAATTAAAAAAAAAAAATCTCAGGTGAGTGTAATGTCCATTTTTTAGAGCATTTTGGACATATTTGTTCTGGTAACTTTGTATTCTTTTTCTTAAGGAGGGCCCTCAAATTGTACAAGATTCAGGACCACAAAGCCTACATTAGCTTCCAGCTGGGTCATAACTCTTGAAATATAAAGCAGCCCTAGATTAGAGAATCAGAGAAGTTCAGTGATTCATGAGTCTGATGGCTGATCATTGAGGCATCATCTGGACATATAATGACATCACAATTGATAGGAAATATAGTTATGCTTTGTTGTTGACCCACCCTTTCCACATTGTTATAATCCAAAGACTCAGAGTACTGCCTAGACTTAAACAGGGAATTTTCTCAAATATTGGCAGATCTTAAAACATTATGTTATTGCCAGAAGAGTTTGGGGGTGTGGGTGGGGGAGAGGTGTTAGAAATTCAATGCAGGATTTATTAACTTGTTATAGAATAAATAATTACATTTATGCTTATTTTAATTCTCAAATCAAATATTTCCCATGAGATGCTTATCGGGTTATTTTCTGTTTAAAATCCCAATTTTAAGAGCCTTAATTGAGCATCGCATATAGTGGAAATACCTAGTATAGGGACCAATGACTACCTGGTTAATGCAATAGTGCTTATCAAAGAATGAAAGGAGACAGAGTTTCAGAATTAACATACAGTAGTGAAGGTCTCATCTCTAAATCTTTAAATTTTTTGTAAAGAGAAGAATTGGCAAACACTCCAGTCTCCACACTAGAGGGAGATGGCTAAAGTTTAGGAATTAATCATATCTCAGAGTCTCTCTTCAAGAAAAATTTGGAGTCAATATTAAAGGCTAATGTAACTAACTATTCAGGTAGACAGCCCCCCCCCAGGCACACTCTAAATGCTACTCAATACAATTATGGGATCCAGAGAAAGGTGAAGGGAGCCATGCCTTGATAAAGGCATAGAGGGAACCTACCTCAACATAATAAAAGCCATATACAACAAACCCACAGCAAACATCACTCTCAATGGTGAAAAACTGAAAGCAATTCCTCTAAGATCAGGAACAAGACAAGGATGTCCACTCTCGCCACTATTATTCAACATAAGTATTGGAAGTGGCAGCCACAGCAATCAGAGAAGAAAAAGAAATAAAATGAATACAAACTGGAAAAGAAGAAGTAAAGCTGTCACTGTTTGCAGATAACATTATACTATATACATAGATAATCCTAAAGATGCCACCAAAAAACTACTAGAACTAATCAATGAATTTGGTAAGGTTGCAGAATACAAAATTAATGCACAGAAATCTCTTGCATTCCTATACACTAACAACGAAAGATCAGAAAGAGAAATTAAGGAAACAATCCCATTGACCATCGCAACAAAAAGAATAAAATACCCAGGAGTAAATGTATCTAAGGAGGCAAAACACCTGTGTTCAGAAAACTATAAAACACTGATGAGGGTCTTCCCTGGTGGGGCAGTGATTAAGAATCTGCCTGCCAATGCAGAGGACACGGGTTCAAGCCCTGGTCCGGGAAGATCCCACATGCCGCAGAGCAGTGAAGCTCATGCACCACAACTACTGAGCCTGTGCTCTAGAGCCCACAAGCCACAACTATTGAGCCCATGTGCCACAGCTACTGAAGCCCACACATCTAGAGCCCGTGCTCCACAACAAGAGAAGCCACCTCGGGCCTCCCTGGTGGAGCAGTGGTTGAGAGTCCGCCTGCCGATGCAGGGGATACGGGTTTGTGCCCCGGTCTGGGAGGATCCCATATGCTGTGGAGCGGCTGGGCCCGTGAGCCATGGCCGCTGAGCCTGCGCATCCGAAGCTTGTGCTCCGCAACGGGAGAGGCCACAACAGTGAGAGGCCTGCATACCGCAAAAAAAAAAAAAAAAAAAAAAAAAAAAGAGAAGCCACCTCAGTGAGAAGACCATGCACCACAACCAAGAGTAGCCCCCACTCACCACAACTAGAGAAAGTCCATGCACAGTAACGAAGACCCAACACAGCCAAAAACAAATTAAAAAAAAATAAATTTATTAAAAAAAAAACACTGATGAAAGAAATCAAAGATAACATAAACAGATGGAGAGATATACCATGCTCCTGGATTGGAAGAATCAATATTGTGAAATTGACTGTACTACCCAAAGCAATCTACAGGTTCAATGCAATGCCTATCAAATTACCAAGGGCATTTTTCACAGAACAAGAACAAGAAATTTCACAATTTGTATGGAAACAAAAAAGACTCTGAATAGCCAAAGAAATCTTAAGAAAGAAAAATGGAGCTGGAGGAATCAGGCTCCCTGACTTCATTCTATACTACAAAGCTACAGTAATCAAGACAGTATGGTACCAGCACAAAAACAGACATATAGATCAGTGGAACAGGATAGAAAGCCCAGAGATAAACGCATGCACATATGGTTACCTTATCTTTGATAAAGGAGGCAACAATATACAGTGGAGAAAAGACAGCCTCTTCAATAAGTGGTGCTGGGAAAACTGGACAGCTACATGTAAAAGAATGAAATTAGAACACTCCCTAACACTGCATACAAAAATAAACTCAAATTGGATTAAAGAACTAAGTGTAAGGCCAGACACTATAACACTCTTAGAGGAAAACATAGGGAAAACACTCTATGACATAAATCACAGTAAGATTCTTTTTGACCCTTCTCCTAGAGAAATGGAAGTAAAAACAAAAATAACAAATGGGACCTAATGAAACTTAAAAGCTTTTGTGCAACGAAGAAAACCATAAACAAGATGAAAACATAACCCTCAGAATGGGAGAAAATATTTGCAAGCGAAGCAACTGACAAAGGAATAATCTCCAAAATATATAAGCAGCTCATGCAGCTCAAAATCACAAAAACAAACAACCCAATCCAAAAATGGGCAGAAGACCTAAATAGACATTTCTCTAAAGAAGACAGAGAGATGGCCAACAAATACATGAAAAGATGCTCAACGTCACTAATCATTAGAGAAATGCAAATCAAAACTGCAATGAGGTATCACCTCACACTGGTCAGAATGGCCATCATCAAAAAATCTAGAAACAATAAATGCTGGAGGGGGTGTGGAGAAAAGGGAACCCTCCTTCACTGTTTGTGGGAATGTAAATTGATAGAGCCACTATGGAGAACAGTATGGAGGTTCCTTAAAAAACTAAAAATAGAACTATCATATGACCCAGTAATCCCACTACTGGGCTTATACCCTCAGAAAACCAAAATTCAAAAATATACATGTACCAAAATATTCATTGCAGCACTATTTACAACAGCCAGGACATGGAAGCAACCTAAATGTCCATCAACAGACGAATGGATAAAGAAAATGTGGCACATATATACAATGGAATATTAGCCATAAAAAGGAATGAAATTGAGTTATTTGTAGTGAGGTGGATGGACCTAGAATCTGTCATACAGAGTGAAGTAAGTCAGAAAGAGAAAAGCATGTATGCTAACGCATATATGTGGAATTTTAAAAAGCGGTACTGATGAACCTAGTGGCAGGACAGGAATAAAGACACAGACGTAGAGAATGGACATGAGGACACGGGGAGGGGAAGCTGGGATGAAGTGAGAAAGTAGCATTGACATCTATACACTCCCAAATGTGAAATGGATGGTTAGTGGGAAGCTACTGCATAGCACAAGGAGAGCAACTCGATGCTTTGTGATGACCTAGAGGGATGGGATAGGGAGGGTGGGAGGGAGGCTCAAGAGGGAGGGGATAAGGGGATATATGTATATGTATAGCTGATTCACTTTGTTGTACAGCAGAAACTAACACAACATTGTAAAGCATTTATATGCCAATAAAGATGTGGGAAAAAAAAGAAAATTATTTTTTCAAAATATTTTCATCTGGTGTCCCAAATTCAGTGGATAGACATGTGTTTTGTTTGGCCTCTTCAGTGTTTAAAAATTGGACATTTCACATGTAAATCCACTTCTCTGAATAAAGAGGAGAGAGAGGTGACAGTTCTGTTTAATTCCTGCAAAACAGCCATTTTTAGGAGGTGCATCACAGCTGTGCCCTTTGCAAAGGCATGCAAGCTCATTCTACTTTGTCATAATTCCAATCTTTGCCCATTAATAACACCAAATCCATTTCACTCATTTATATTATCTGCTTAAAGTCCAAATGCCCCAATTTCTGATCCTTGGATTAGAATGCCCTATTCTCCCTAAATTAATGACTTTTCTTGGATTTATGTTTCACTTAAATGTTCCTTAATTATGGGGATCTCTCAATTACAGCATATACTGGTACAGTATGGAAAAAAAAAAATCCAACAAAGAGGCTCCTGCTTCACTATTACCAATGGCTCAGAACCATTTCTCCCTCACCTGTTCTGTGAGGCTGGGTTATCCACCTGCTTCACTGACCATCTTGCTAAACCCTGGGGCTGCTACTCCATTTCAAGCATTTCACGATGTGGGGTGTTTATTTTAGGAGAGGAAAGGCGGTACTGAGCAGGACTCTGTGAGGCCCTGCTGGGTACAAAAGCCCCTCCATGTTCCTCATTTCTTGTTTGTAGAAAAAGGCTTTAGTTTCCTAGGCCTTTCCTGAGTTCCAAAGTGCAGCCTCACGCACTTGCTAACTAGGGAAGTGAGAAAATACAGAAACAAAGGAAAAGCAGTCCATCAAGAAAAGTAATGATAGCTTAAACAATAGTTTAATGATTAAAACAGAGTCCTAGTTCCTCCTCAAGGGATATACATAACAATCCATGCATATCTTTGAGTTTATCTGCCGGGTCTAAGAACCCCCCACCCCTGCCACCCAGGTAAAAGATGGTGACTGCATGCCAAACACAAATACCCCAGACTGGTTGGAACCAAAAGGCTGATGATTAAAATTCATGAAACATCACCCTGTTACCACACCACCAACCAATTATAAGGAAGTCCATGAGCTGCAACTCTCACCTCAAATGTTGCCTTTAAAAGCTGTTTCCTGAAAGCCATTGCGGAGTTGGATCCCTGCAATAAACACTGTACTTTCCTTAATCATAATCTGGTGTCAGTACACTGGCTTTGCCAATTGGCTTTGCCAAGTTTAGTTCAGGAACAAGGGGATGGGTTCAGGAAGAGTTGGAGTCTTCTGTCAGGGTGGGTAGAAATTCAGGCCAATGACTAGTGGATAAAGATGTTTGAAGGAAACTTAATCAGTCAAGGAGGGGATGTTTCCTGAGGACATGGGAGCTAAAAGAGTTGTGGAAAAACCCATGAGAGGAACTCCTTTTCAGGATCCAGTTCTTAGGGGTCTTCACGCTCAGTTCTCAAGTATTACCTTTGTTGTCTATTTTACACTTCTCTTCTGAAATCGCTCTAATCTTTTAGTAAAGAAATTTGCATTTGGCTAAACATCATGTATAGTAGGCTTTAAGAGACTAGGTGATGGGTTAGTAAAAGGAAAGGAGGCTTTCTCATTCCATGAATTTCTGGCACCTGGGAAGAGTGGCAGTTCTGGTTACCTATTGCTATGTAACAAGCACGTCCAAAACTTAAGCCACCAAGTAGCAACCATATTATTATGCTCACAAATCTGCGCATTGGGCAGGTCTTCACATGGCTGAGGGCTGAAGTGGCAGCCATGTATGCCCCTCTCTTCATGCAGTCTCAGGGATGCTCCACATGGCCTTTTCATGTAGTTTCTACAGGAAGGTGGCCTCAGGGAGGTCAGAGTTTTTACAAACCAGCTGAGAACTTTAAGAGTAAGTGCAACACTTCCTATATCCTCAACATAGAAATTTTAAAATGTCACTTCTGCAACATCCCATTGCTCAAATCAATCTCTAAGACCAGCAAAGATTTGAGAGGATAGGAATTAAACTATGCCTCTCAATGGGAGAAGCAGCGAAGAATTTGTGGATATATTTAATCTACCTCTGTGGCCTTATAAGCTTACTGGGTACAGCGCGACACAGATTTCAGGTAGTCATTAGCATTACAGAAGGGAGACTCCATGGTCGGGCTGGGAACTAAGGGGCATGATCCATAACACCACAGGAGAACTCTGCAGGGGGAACCTCTCACCTGAGACAGCAAGATCAAACCTTTGGATTGCTCCTAAAAAGGGAAACAACACTGACATTGGAAAGGGGAATGGAGGGAGGCAGAATAGTTTTTTGTGAGATTGTTGAATAGAAAGCAGTGAATCCGTTGAAATAATGTCAATGTCTCACTTATTTTGGTTATCTCAAACATACAATGCAACACTGAAGAAAACTAAAAAGGCTTCAGAGCAGCCAGAATAGTGGTAGAAAGTCTAGATGTTAACGTGTATTTACTTATTCGTAAGGGGGTCACTCCAGGCTTGACTCAAGAGCTCCTTTGCTCTTACTTTACATGCAACTAGGATAAATGCAGTTTGTGGTATTTTAGCTGGTAATAAATTTTAAGTGTCTTAGTGGATTGGTGGGGACAGGGATGGGAGGTGCTGCTAGAGTAAGTTCATTGACAGTAATAAGAAATAACTCAGTTTTTAAGCCTAAATAGCTGCCAGACCCTAGCATCTTCCTTCCCTTTCCCATGCTCTAGTCTGCACCACATTAAAACTCTGGGGCCAACTGTACAGGCTCATCTTCATTCGCAGTTCCTGAGGTCAACAAAAAGTTAAACATTGGAACAACCTCTTTCTGACGCTCAGTATTGAGTTACCTTTGGTGTGGATCTGACCCTGAAGTTTTGTGTCTGTTTTAATAACTGGGAATCCTCTCATTCCTGAGCCCCACAATTCTCCTAATTCTTCTAACTGGGCTTCAGTCTAGGTCTTTGTTTTCAGGGTGTTACACTGATACCTGATGTCCAAATCTCTTCTGGATTAGGGTTCTGCCCTCCCGGGGGGTACCATAGCCCATGAATCCCTATTTAGTTAGTAGGGCTCTTTCACCCTGTGAAAGACGTTTGCAAAGCCAATTCCTATCAGCTGAACTACTAAGTGTCCCTAATCCAAGCCCCCAGAGTCAGATTCTCCTCATGTTAGGATGTCCTGATCTTTCATTGAGAAACTCTATTGCTGACTGTGCAGGCCACAGCTGAAGAATTGATGGGGTGACCAAATCTGAGCCTAAGTTTGCCAACTCTGGCTGATCCTCCATCATTGTCAGTACTGTCCCCTGTCTGAGTGGATTTATCTCCCCCTAGTGGCAGGTCCAGTACTAGATGATGTAGATGTTACTTCTCTCCAGGCCTGCCCCACCATGCTCTAAATGGTTGGCCAATGACCATGCCCTCCTGATGCCCTAGATATACTCTCAACATCCCCAAATTAAAGGAGCAGAAAGAAAACAGATATCTATGAAACAAATACAAAATCAAAAGAAAGAGTGTGGGATTATTTTGTGAACAAATAAACACCTCAAGAATAATGAGAACACTAGACTCACATGTATTGGTCACTTCCTATGTGTCAGGCACTCTTCTAAGCCCTTTACATGTATAAACTCACTTCATCCTCACAACAACTTGGTGACGTGTTCTCATTTTGTGGATGAGAACACTAAGGCACTAGTGTGTAAGTAACCAGCCCAGGTTATATGGCTGAGTAAGTGGGGGGTGGGGGGTGAGCGTGGGCAGGGGCTAAGTTTCAAACTCAGTGATCTTGCCCCAGAATTCTCTTACTCATTTTTCTAAATCCTCAAAAGATGTCAGTGTGTCCTAGCCCAGTGTGATAACTCAAGCCCATAATGATGGTCCTGAGTCCTCAAAAATATTCAGTTCTATTTTAGAGGGCAGAAAATTATGTAAGATACTTCAAATAATTATCTCAAAATTGATTAAAAGTGATGGCACTTCAAGGGGGCAGCTTCTGTTATCTGGAAAATGAACTCACGAGTTGTTACTGTCTTATGGCCATTCACTTTTTCATCAGGTCTATTTAATACTTGAGACATACCACATCATTAATTTAGACCTAAATCTTTACAGGGCATAGGTACATACACTAATATATTTCTAGAGTTACACCAGAAACAATTTTATTTATGGTGTAACATATTTTGATGCTACCTAACTTTTGGATTACTCAGCTCTTTTTAGAGCTAAGATCAACAATAATCAAAAGTGGTACATTAGAATCACATGTAAAAGACAATCACCCCAATCTGAAAACAATTGGTCATTCCCCTGTCCCTCCCCAAATCACATTTGTAGAACTTAGATAAGAGCTTTTAATTTCATCTTCCTAAAAGTTTGGCCAAGTGACTAAAAAAAAATGTTGTTCCCTACATTATATTTCTTAAAGAATGAATTCCAATTACCTCACAGTCGAGGCACAGTTACAGGTCATGATTTAATTGCATCAATCTAGAGTTTATTGCCAAATTATCTTGTTAGCATCCAGGGCCTCTAGCCCACTGAAAGTCTAACTAAATATTTATGTTGTCATAAATCTTTTCTCAGGAAGGACAGATAGGGGTATTAAAAACACATAAAAATAAAAAAGAAACTGTCCAGGACATTAAATATTTCTTCTTAAGAAGTGGCCAACATTGGTAATGGTTAAAAGGAAAAGCATCACCCGAGAATTACAGCGAGGCTTTTTAACAAATACTTGGGTTTAACCCCAGAATGATTAAATCAGGAACTGAGGGAGCAGGCCTTGCATACTGGTGTATTTAAAATGTCCCCAGTTAATTCTAACATACAGCAAGCTTGAAAACAATGATCTAGGCCAGAGGTTGGCAAACCGTGGCTGTTGGCCTGGCCATTTTGTAAATAAAGTTTTATCGGAACCATAGCAACACTCATTCATGCACATGTTTTCTATGGCTGCTTTGTGGCTGCAAGGGCAGAGCTGAGTAGTTGAGATGGAGACTCCGTGGTTCTAAAAGCCTAAAGTATTTACTATGTGGCTCTTTAAGGAATAAGTTTGCCAACCCCTGCTGCATGCTAATGCAATATCACTGTTTTTGAGTGGTGTTATTTAAATGTGTTAAATTTGCTCAAAAGAAGGGAGAATAGGGGGGCTTCCCTGGTGGCGCAGTGGTTGAGAGTCCGCCTGCCGATGCAGGGGACATGGGTCCGTGCCCCGTTCTGGGAGGATCCCACATGCCGCGGAGCGGCTGGGCCCGTGAGCCATGGCCGCTGAGCCTGCGCGTCCGGAGCCTGTGCTCCGCAACGGGAGAGGCCACAACAGTGAGAGGCCGGCGTACCGCAAAAAAAAAAAAAAAAAAAAAAAGAAGGGAGAATAGGTTTAGAAGTACAGTATGTGTCCTCCTCCCTTAATTATCCTTCCAGAAAGTTACACTCACTCTGCTTGCATCCTATTGGTTAGAACTTAGTCACATGGCACTGCCTAGCAGCAAGAGGAGCTGGGAAATGTAGTCCTTATTATCATGGCCTTGCCCAGCTAAAATTCAAGTGTTCTATGACTATAAGGGAAAAAAGGAACAAAGATATTGGGTGACTAAAAGAACTCTCTTCCACATCAGTCAGTTTTCATATTTAAATACTATACCCAAGTCCTGAAACAGAACAGAAAGAAACACTCTTTGGATCAGGAAACAACCAAAGACAGATTAAGAATCCATTTGCCATTATCTGTTATGTTAAAACATTTGAACCTTCAGCTTTTGCATATGATATGCTCACTGACTTAGTCTCTAATGGAGAACAGAAAATATTTTTATGTTAGAAATCTCTCTATAATCATAAGGTTTGTGATTGACTCAGATATCCAAAACTAACAGTACAGAGTACCTAACATTTGCTGTCATATCTGATGGCTGGGGTGAATATATAATTTATGTTCCAGCTGGATAGTTGAGAGTGAAAGGGATGTTATTAACAGCTGTTCTTGGACAACAGGTATAATCTGGAAAATGGAGACAATAGTCACCTTAATTTTGATCTGCAATTTGGGTGAGCATTTTCTAATTTAGGATAAATAAAGAGGAACAAAAGAAAAAAATCTCATTGTGGAGCCTGATCTAATCACGACCAATCACTGAGCCAGATGGTTATCATTACTGTAGGGAAAAGTAGCAAATATTATTATTCCTGGCACTGATGTAAATAAAATGTTATTTTAAATTTCAAGAGATTATATTTTATTACTTAAAATTGTGGTAAATGTTTAAGTTCACCTAAAATCTGTGGTCTTTGTGGGGGCTAAACATACATTAGACAGTCCACAGGTGACAAAAACTTGAGAAACACTCACTAAAAGAGAGAATTATTTTGAGAGCATACAGACTTTTTTTTTTTTTTTTTGCGGTACGCGGGCCTCTCACTGTTGTGGCCTCTCCCGTTGCGGAGCACAGGCTCCGGACGCGCAGGCCCAGCGGCCACGGCTCACGGGCCCAGCCGCTCCGCGGCATATGGGATCCTCCCGGACCGGGGCACGAACCCGTATCCCCTGCAACGGCAGGCGGACTCCCAACCACTGCGCCACCAGGGAGGCCCCATACAGACTTTTAATCACAGCATGAGACAAGTAACAAAAGGCATGGGGACAAGTCTTGGCAATTTTAACTTTTAATATTTTAAAATCCACTACCTTCTATTAATCCTTTTTATTCCATCTCTAGTGCCATTATTCTAATTGGGTTCCTTGTCTCCAATGTATTTGTCCCCCAAATCCATGCACCATCCTGTTCCCAGGGCAATTTTCTAATGCACAAATCTGGTCATGTCAACTTCCTTTTAAAAATCTTTCCACTATTCCCCATGCTCCTCATCGCCCTTCAGGATCAAGTCTAGACAGGGCTACATAATTTGTAAGACCCATTACAGAATGAAAATGTAGGGTTCCCTAGTTCAAAAAGCAGGGAAAATAATGCCATTAAAAGTCATGGAATATAAAGATTTTTCCTTTATTCTGTGCTGTGCCTTTCAACTTGTCACTGTGTTTTTATTTGCTATATAATGTTGTTCTAAATAAAGATAAATTAAAGTCTTAAATTATTAGAACAAATTTTACTGTTCATGTTTATATAGTGCCAGTTTTAAATGTAAAAATAAATGTTTAACTCAAATATAGAATCACCAAAATGACACAATTTCTATTTTATAGCTTGTACTTGCACATGTAGAAATGCTACACATAACCAACTCAACTCTTTGTATTTTACTTCTTGACTCCTTTACTCTCTCACCTTCAGTCTTGGCAAAACATTCCTCCAACCTGCCTCATCACACCTCCACCACAGCACTTGTTACACAAGGCTCTGCATAATAATATGGTTCATTTCTCCTCACAACTAAACTGGGAGTCCTAGGAAGTCAAAAGAATAGGTTGTTCACCTTTGTTTCTCTAGTGTCTGGCAAGTCGTAGATATTCAATACCTGTTTTTTGGTTTAATATGTAAATGACTAATAAATTAATGAATGATGAACCCCATTTCTCAATTTCCAATTCCCAAATTCCACAGACAGAATTGTCAGTTATGTTTTTCAAAGATTCCCAAGGATAGAAACGCTCTAGGTGTTTTCTGTAGATATAGAAATACTTTCTCTAGATACAGAAGTACTTTCTAATACTTTACCAACTTGATCATTTTCTCTCACTGTCAAAATGGTTAAGTTTTTCTATTTGTTTACTACTCTTTCGTAGACTACTGAGCAGGGCTTGTTTTGGCCATCCATGGTTTAGGGCAAAGATTCACACAGACTAGGGTCAAGCCTCTCTCTAAGTCGCTTGTCTAGAATCTTCAGGCGAGTTACTTATTTTTGGATTAGCTACATTCCTCGAGGAGTTACTGCAAGAATTATCTCAGAGTATGAATACATGATAACTAGTCAAGAGTAGACTTTCAAGAAATGTCCTTCTCCTTCCTTCTCCTTCCCAGCCATTTAAATACAGGTATCCCAAGCTTTTGGAAAGTTCACTTTACGCCACTTCAATTTTACCAAAGATCTACGTTTTCACTAACAAAAAGAAATTCAAAGAGGATTTTCACTTTATGAAAAAAGGCAGAAAGTGAAAATAGCATTCACTGTTTCAGAGGCAGCTCACAGCGTGAGCAGTGAGAATGGCACTGCTAAGCTCCTTCCTCGGGAACTAGACTCAGCACCTCAGCATCAAGCCACCAGGGCTTTGAACTGAATCTGTGGGCATCTGTGCTTTATCTCCTTTAACAGTAGTCCCCCCTTACCTTCGGGGTTACGCTCCAAGATCCTCAGCAGATGCCTAACAACGGATAGTACTGAATCCCCCAAATACTATGTTTTTTCCCCATACATACATACTCATGATAGAGACTAATTTATAAATTAGGCACAGTAAGAGATTAGCAACAATAACTAATAATAAATAGAACAATTATAACAATATACTATAATAAAAATGATATAAATGTGGTCTCTCTCTCAAAATATCTTATTGTACAAATGTAATGCCTTTTCCATCTTAACTAAGCACTAACACACTGTGGCCATAACTTTTGCAGTTTGAGGTGAAACAGCAAAGCTAATAAAAAATTTCTTTTTCCTTCTTTACAACCTCATGGATAGAAGATTCGTTTTTACCATAGATCTTAGCAACCTCAGCATACAATTTTTTTTCTTTCCTTATTAAGTTCAGAACTTTCACCTTTTTACCTAAGGGAAGCACTTTACAGCTTCTCTTTGGCATATCTGAATTGCCAGCATTGCTACTCTTGTGCTTTCGGATCATTATTAAGTAAATTAAGGGTTACTTGAACATGAGCACTGCAGTACCTCTACAGTCGACCTGATAAGCGGGATGCCTACTAAGTGACTAATGGATAGGATTCTCTGGACAAAGGGGTGATTCACGTTCTGGGTGGGATGGAGAGAGACAGAGTGAGATTTCCTCATGCTACTCAAAGTAGCTTGAAATTGAAAACTTACAAATTGTTTATTTCTGGAATTTTACATTTAATATTTTCCGACCAAGGTTGCCTGAGGGTAACAAACCTCAAAAAGCAAAAGCGCTGATAATGGGGAGCTTACTGTATTTTGTGTGTCCATTAGCAATATGTGTCCTGAGGTAATTGCTTCTTTGATTTACAGCTTCTGAAGGGTTTCATAGGAATGCTCTACTTTTGGATAGTGGGAGAAACCTGTATCTTTTACATAGTACAGCAATTGTTTTATCTCTGAGATAAATAGCTTTATTTTTTAAAATTAATTTTTATTGAAGTATAGTTGATTTACAATGTCATGTTAGTTTCTGCTGTACAGCAAAGTGAATCAGTTATACATATACATATATCCACTCTATTTTAGATTCTATTCCCATATAGGTCATTACATAGTATTGAGTAGAGTTTCCTGTACTATACAGTAGGTTCTTATTAGTTATCTATTTTATATATAATAGTGTGTATGTGTCAATCCCAATCTTCCAATTTATCCCTCTCCCTTTTCCCCTTTGTTAACCATAAGTTTGTTTTCTACATCTGTGACTCTACTTCTGTTTTGTACCATTTTTTAAGATTCTACATGTAAGTGATATCATATGATATTTGTCTTTCTCTGTCTTACTTCACTCAATATGACAATCTCTAGGGCTGTCCCTGTCGCTGCAATTGACATTATTTCATTCTTTCTTATGGCTGAGTAATATTCCATTGTATGTATGTATGAGACAAATAGCTTTAAATCATTGTATCTTAACTCAAGAGAAGACCATTAATGGTCCAAGGTAACTTGAACTTTGTCATTTTTTTTCATTTGTTTTTTTTGTGTGTGTGATATTGGTTAGACAATTTAATATATCCCCCCAATACATGGAAATTATACACTTAAATATATTGAATTTTATTTTATGTATATTATATCTCAGTATACCGGACAATATAAATAATAATAAAGATATGTTAAAGTCATGTCTCTTTCATTTTCTAATATCTATGTTTCTCTTGATTCAAACTCCCATATCTCTTCTCCCTCCTGGATCCTTTAACATGTGCTCCAAAATCCATACTCTCTGTATTGGTTTACAGACACTCCATAACCAAATACCACAGACTGGGTGGTTTGAACAAGAAAAGTTTATTTTCTCATAGCTCTGAGGGCTCTAAGTACAAGATCAAGGTGTTAGCAGGTTTGGTTTCTCCTAAGGCCTCTCCCCTTGGCCTGCAGATGGCTACCTTCTCACTGTACCCTCACACGGCCTTTTCCCTGTTTAGGCTTCCCTGGTATCTCCCTTGTATGAACAGCAGTCACATTGAATTAGGGCCCCACCCTACTGGCCTCAGGATCATTTAATCGCTTCTTAGAAGGTGCTATCTCCAAATAAAGGCATATGGATTGGGGTCCATCCACATGACCTCATTTAAACTTATCACTTCTTCACAGGCCCTATCTCCAAGCACTTTTACATTCTGAGATACCAGGGATTGAGACTTCAACATACACTTTTTGGTGGGGGGGACACAATATGGCCCACAACACTCTTCTATTAACAAACTCCCCTAGTTAAAACCTCCCTGCTTTAACTGGAACCTGACTCACTCCAGCAAAATACTTAGCATATCCTTTCCTCCTAACTGGGAAATACTTTTCATCTTATTTTCATTTAGCTAACTCTTATTTATCCTTTAAGTCTTAACCTAAATATCCCAAATATCACTTCCTTAGGGAGGCTACTCCTTAATCCTCAGGTTAGGTCCTCCGGTTCCTGCTCACCATTGCACCCTGTAACCCCTTTTTATTATGTGAAGGTATTTTGGTCGGCTTTACTGAAGTGCAATTTATATGCAGTAAAGCTCACCAATGTTAAGTGTACAGCTTGAGTTTTGACAAAATTATAGAGTGGTATAACCACCACCACAAACACGATATAAAACATTTTTATTACCCTAAAAAGACCCCTTGAGCTCATCTGCAATCAATTCCCTCTACCCACGGGACTTCCCTGGCAGTCCAGTGGTTAAGACTTCAGCTTCCAATGCAGGGGGTGCAGGTGTGATCCCTGGTCTGGGAATTAAGATCCCACATGCCTCGGGGCCAAAACACCAAAACATAAAACAGAAGCAATATTGTAACAATTCAATAA
The DNA here is from genome assembly GCF_964341445.2 of Mesoplodon mirus. Taxonomy (NCBI): domain Eukaryota; kingdom Metazoa; phylum Chordata; class Mammalia; order Artiodactyla; family Ziphiidae; genus Mesoplodon; species Mesoplodon mirus. The sequence goes on along the minus strand of NC_138984.1, from coordinate 22,828,315 downwards.
AGACTTTAAAAATGGTCTACATCAAAAAAAAAAAAATTCCCTCTACCCACAAGGAATTACTGGTCTGTTTTCAACTGCTATTGGTTTGCCTTTTCTAGAATTTCATATAAACGCAATCATACAGTATGTAGTCTTTTATGACAGCTTCCTTTCATTTATCATAATGCTTTTGAGCTTTGCACATAGTTTGCATGCCAGGAGTCCATTCCTTTTTATTAGTGGAATTCCATGTATGGATATACCACAATTGGTTTAATCCATTCAAGAGTTGATAAAGATTCTGTTTTGTTTTGTTTTTCCCCAGTTTTTGACATTTATAAATAGCAAAATTGGGTTGTTTCCAGTTTGGGGCTATTGTAAATAGTTACTATTAACATTCACATACAAGTCTATGTTGACAAGTTTTCATTTTCTTGGAAAATTACCTAAGAATGGAATGTCTGGGTCATATGGTAAGTGTATATTTAACCTTTTTAATAAACTCCCAAATGGTTTTTCAGAGTGTTGTACAATTTCACTTTTCCATTTGAGGTGTTTAAGAGTTAACATTTGTGTCATGTCTTCACCAAAACTTAGCATTTTCAGTTATTAATGTTAGTCATTCTAGTGGGTATTTTAAAGGTATTCATTGTGATTTTAATTTGCTTTTTCTTGATGACTAATGCTATTGAGTTAATTCTCTCTTAATACCTTTAAGTACTTGCAGAATGTCTATCTACCCTCCCTGCTAAACTATAAACCTAATGACAGAAGAAATGGTATATTTCTTTTGTCTTTTTAAATTTTGGGACCTCTATGCTCTTTATTCTTTAAAACTGTTTTAATAGAATATTTCAAAGTTACAGAAAAATTGTGAGTGACAAACCCTCGTGTATTCACAACCCATGGGTGAGCATCATCAAGCTAACCCCACTGTGTTTAATCTTTTAACACCCCCCAAACCACTCTCCCACCACAAACACAGATTAATTTTTAAACAAATCTGAGACTATATATCTCTCTTGCTCACAGATGTATCTCTAGTGTTTAGAATAATGCCCCAAATGGGAGGCACTCAATATTTATTTGAATGACTAGATGCCATTTTTTGTATTTAACTTATTTTATCTTATGGTCTTATCTCAAAGACAGACCATTACTTTGAGTTAGCTGATGAATGGAGTTGAGCTTTTTTTGGCAAATTTGAACAGGAATATCATAAGCCTCCTTCAAAAACTGCACCCATTCTCTTACTGTCAGAGGGATGGTTGAAGTTCAGAAATATCAAAATTTTCTTTAAGCTGAGCAACATCCCTTGATTACTTGCCAAGATTTTTTGGTTGTGAAGCAGTATCTCTGGGTAAATCAGCCATGGAAATGAACTGCTGCTATGGTAGGTTTTAGCTTTCAAAAGCTGTTTTTACTAAAGTCTGTGTTAGGTTGAATACTGAATAGTCCATCATACCAATAATGGGGTGAGAACAGAATAGATTGACTCTGGTTTGATGTCGCTTTAATACATAAGTTGTAAAACTGGCTATCAGGATGGAATAAACAATCAGAATAGCCTGTAGCAGAAAAACATTCATAGACTGATGATTGGGCCAGAGTAAGGAAGAGGTAAGTCAAATTTCTGGAGCCAACTTAATTCTAAGGCATAATTCACAACATAACAATGCTTCAAGAAACATGTTCTTCTATTGGTTAAGAGAAAAATAAGACTGCCCAAGAAGTAAGACAGGTAAATACATCTCCCATATTCCCCTAGTTTGGTCCTACAATTAATCCTGAACCAAAATGCTTCTGAATCTTCCAGTGAGTTTTGAAAAAACAAATGCCTAAAAGGAAGTACATTCTTTCAAAAACCTAAGTTCTGTGCGATAGTCTCAGCTCTGTTGTTCCAAAGAGCAATCGGATGACTCAAAAAGCTTAGTGATGGGCTTCCCTGGTGGCGCAGTGGTTGAGAATCTGCCTGCTAATGCAGGGGACACGGGTTCGAGCCCTGGTCTGGGAGGATCCCACATGCCGCGGAGCAACTACGCCCGTGAGCCACAACTACTGAGCCTGCGCGTCTGGAGCCTGTGCTCCGCAACAAGAGAGGCTGCAATAGTGAGAGGCCCACGCACCGCGATGAAGAGTGGCCCCTGCTTGCCACAACTAGAGAAAGCCCTCGCACAGAAACTAAGACCCCCCTTGCACAGAAACTAAGACCCAACACAGCAAAAATAAATAAATTAATTAATAAACTCCTACCCCCAACATAAAAAAATAAAAATAAAAAAAAGCTTAGTGATAGGTGACTCAGCCAAGGTAAGGTGTGTGTATGAATTGCAACAATTCTCTTAAGCAGTTGGCTTTTTATGCCATGGGCTGTGGAATACGTGCCACAAAAACATTACATTTTAAAGCGGCAGTTTGACGATTTCTGTTAATCCTTATGTTGTGGTTAGATGCCAACGGCTCCATGAAGGCTACAGTTTAAAATAGCAATTATTTTAAAGTATGTCTCTTTTGTACACCACTAGTAAATTGGATTACGTTTTCTGAGCCTCCCAAGAGCATTAGCCAAAGCATACCTAAAGCTTTTCCAGTGTTATAAATCACCTTTATAGGCTCACAGATATTTTATAATAAAGGCTGGAATTTCCCTAATCTTTTTAATATGAAATTCATGTTTCCTTCTCTCCATTAATCCTTATCCCATTTCTGCAACTCCACTCACACATTAAATTTATCTAGGCTATCAGCCAAAGTGGAGAGCTTGTTTACTTTCTTGCTAAAGCTAGTCTCTTCATCCACATTACCCACAGTAGATTAGGACTCTGTTCTGACCTTGCTGCAATAAATAGGGGAACTCAGTTATTCTGAATTGTATGTAGGTGATAGGCTCATAAATTATCCACCTGTTTTGTTGGTATTAACTTATAAGAGGAAGATTTTCTTTTCAAAAACATATATTAAAAGTTGTGAGAAAAATAAGGAAAGACCTCTTTGTGTATTTGAAACTAATTGAGCTGTAATTCTAGGGCATTATTTTAAAAACTGCTTATCATTGTTAATTTGTAGTTTGCATTGTTAGATGTCTTCCTACACAACTATACAAAATCTTAATAAAAAAAAAAACACTCCCAAATGTCAATGTATTTTAATTCTGAGCTCTATTTATTTGATTTTGTAGAAACTCTTCTCCAACCCCATCCCAAAGTAGAAACAAAAAGAAAATCAAACAAATAAGTAAAAACCACTCCACAATGAGCTCCAGCCTAATTATCAATGCCATATTTAAGGGGGAAAATGTCATTAGAATCTGAATCTATTTAAATGTGATTTTTAGGACAAAATCAGAAAAATAATTGCTATTAGAGAGATTTGCTTTAGCTTCAGTAAGAGGATATAGTAGATAAATGTAATTAGAATGTTAGGTAAATATTATTTGCTAGAGATATAGCTCTGCATTGCATAATAATCATCAACTTTCCTATCAGTTAATGTGGTGATTTTAAAAATTCTTTTGGCTACAAGTAACAGGATATCCAACTTAAATGGCTTATCAAAAGTAGTATAATTATTTCATCATAAAAAAAGCCCAAAGGCTGGGTGCTTTCAGGATTGGTTCAACAGCCTAGTAACATTATGAAAGATTCTGGTCTTTCTGTAATTCAGCTGTCCATCCTCAGAGGACTGTCTTGAAGCTCAGGTTTACTTAAACCTCTGGGATGTAAGAGTGTAGCTGTGATTTAGGGATCACATACAGAGATGACAGCATCTGCCATAAAAAATGCACAGTTGCCTTGCATATATCTTTTTGTAATAGGAGGGAAACTTTTTCCAGACATTCCCTAGCAGACTTTCCTTTGGGTCCCTTCTGCTAGGATTGGGTCACATGCCCCTGACCTAGCGGCAAGGAAATTTAAGAAAAGTACATGTGACTTTTTTGTGTGTGTGGAAAGGCGTTTTATTTTAAATATAGCAGTGTGTACATGTCAATCCCAAGCTCCCAATTTGAGACTCTGTAGTTGAATGTCATCTGGGCCAGCAGGAAGAAGTGGGAAAAGAGAGAACTATGCCAGTTAGGAAGACAATGTCTACCAACAGTTTATATCACATTTTGCCACTGTTTTTGTAAAATTAAGTTACTAACAATTACATGTAATTTAATTTAAACTTTGGGGCTTTTTTTGCAAATAAACTTGTATCAATACATTACAGATATTTTTCATAAGAGATTCACAGAATAATTCTAATTAAACCTCTTGAATTTCTTTCAAGTAAATTTTAGAAGTCCCCTTTAAACATACTTGGAAAAAAAAAAGAAACCTTATTGTGATATACTATTCCAAGAAATAAAAAATAATAGGATGTGATGACTTGAGAAACCAAATCACACTCTTTCAGTGGAATGTGGCAAAGACCAACTGACTAGTAAAATAATTAGGAAACAAGACCCTAAGCATGCACAAATGCATAATGGAAAACAATCAGATTAAACAGACATCAGCGCTGTGATTACATTCCACAGCAGATGTAGAACTGAAAACACTAGGACACCTGTTTAGTTCAAACTAAAGCTAGATTTTACAATGTTTGAGAGGCAGAGGGCAACATCAAATCATCTTTCTTCATTTGGCTTGATTCACTGGGGAGGCATCTAGATTTTCCAAGGGTGGGACAATTCCATTCAGAAAAAAAGAAACAACTAAAAAGAATCCAACAATGAAAACAAAACACCGAAACAAAAATGTTTCCTTCTTCTGAATGCTCCTATTCCAAAATATTTCAAAAGCATATTTCTCTTTTCATAGTTTTCTAGTTTTATCCCAAGTGAATACAAAACAAACAAGCTTTAATGCAAAATATTACTCAAGGACACAGTGTAAGCAAGGATTTATGAATCCTCAAAATGGCTTGCTTTATTGTTTCCCTCTCTTAAGGGAAAAAGAAAGAAAAGAACTCGGAGAGTTGCAAAGGGGGCTTAAAATGACTTGTTCGGTAAGTCCCCGACTAAAGGACCAGAGTCTAAGGTCGCCTATATTTTCACAAAAGACAAAGGAGAGCTTCAAAGTTTCCTCCAAGCGCCAAAATGAATACAATTCTGGCTGCATTTAATTTGGGATTAATAGAGAATACAGAAATTACAGCACATTATTAAGGAACCATTCCACCTCCTGAAAGATAAGGTGCTTTTCTGATGAAAACAAGCACAGTACATTGAAATTTTCTTTAAAAACAAAAACAAAAACAGAAATTCATCCTAATGAAAATAGAGAAATACCATTTTATTAATCTATTAATTTTTCAACAATAAAGGCTTTTTATATTCTTCATTATTCTAAAAGTCAAAATCTCCATTTGAATAGAGGGTTTTTAAGGGGAGATGGAGGGAAGTTCTAATGAATATTTATGTCTACTTCTATCTGGATTTGCTTGGTGACAGGACACAGAACCTTTTCATATACTTTTTTTTTTTTTTTTCTTTTTGCGGTATGCGGGCCTCTCACTGTTGTGGCCTCTCCCGTTGCGGAGCACAGGCTCCGGATGCGCAGGCCCAGCGGCCATGGCTCACGGGCCCAGCCGCTCCGCGGCATATGGGATCCTCCCAGACCGGGGCACGAACCCGTATCCCCTGCATCGGCAGGCGGACTCTCAACCACTGCGCCACCAGGGAGGCCCTTCATATACTTTTAAAAATGTGCATGGAACCTCACATGAAAAACAGGATTGGCATCACACTCATAGTGCTGGGACTAGATGTACTTCAACAGGACATTACAAAGGTCTTAAAAGAATTACGCTGGGCTTCCCTGGTGGCGCAGTGGTTGAGAGTCTGCCTGCCGATGCAGGGGACACGGGTTCGTGCCCCGGTCCGGGAAGATCCCACATGCCGCGGAGCGGCTGGGCCCGTGAGCCATGGCCGCTGAGCCTGCGCGTCCGGAGCCTGTGCTCCGCAACGGGAGAGGCCACAGCAGTGAGAGGCCCGCGTACAGCAAAAAAAAAAAAAAAAAAAAAAAGAATTATGCTTTTTCACAGTAACAGATGGCTTTCCCTCCAAGACACAATACAGCAAAACCAGCAGTCATTTCATTGCAGCCTAATTGAGCCTAAGATAATAGGTTTAAGTCTGTGGAGTATTTGAATCCGCAGCAGCAATTAAAAACCCTGCATCTGATTATCCATCCTGTCAGTCAATAAGTCAGTAAATAGTTATTGAACACTTAGTGTGCACAGTGATGGACACTGGGGACACAGCAGTGACCGAATCTTAGATTCTGCCCTCAACTTCCAGTCCTTTTTTTCCTCTTTTATCTTTTACTTTAGGATCTAGGGGAGAATTCTGAAACCTGTTTTTGCAAGATTCTCGATTGATGCTAAGGGATCCAGAAAAAGATAAACACCCATGTAAATGATATACACACCTTTCAGGTTTCAGCTCAAGCAAAGCTTTATATAGAGAACCTTTCTAGACCCTCCTTCCTTCAAACAACACACAACTTAATCAAATCAGGTCAGACTTTCATGAACTCCAATAGTATGTAAAAATATTTCCTTCCATTTAATTTAGCTTAAATCAAAGGAGAGACAATGACTGAGAAATTAATACAGTTGGAGGTATAGCTGCAGTGGTCAGTAATATAATCTCTGCATGATCTTGATTGTCGTGCTAGTTACCGTCAGTTTAGCTCCCGTTGTTTTTACAAGCAGCCAAATGACCAGAAACAAACAGACCTGAAGCTCTGCTGGAATTTTCTTTTCTTAGAATGAATATCCTTCCCTCAGGAACTTTACATAATGGCATGGGTATGGAGACATATTTCTCTGCTGTATGAGAAACAACAACGCAGGCATGACAATAAATTTGTTCACTTTTCTGACAAATACTTATTAGAGTGCCTGCAATATATCAGGTAGTGTTCTAAGTGTTGGGGTACCATGATCTCTGCTCGTTTGGAACTTTAATTCTAGAGTGGAGGTGGAGTCAGAGAATAAACAAGTAAGCAGGTGGGCGTGCAAGTTTATTTCAGAGAATCATAAGTATCATCAAGAAAAGAGAAGAAGGTGAAATGGGGTAGAGTCACCAGGTTCAGGGAATGGGGGAGTTCTTCAGCATGAATGGTCAAAAAAGGCCTCTTGAAGTATTTGACACTAGCCTCAGAGTTAGAAGAAACTCTGAGATGGAGGCAACTTAACAAACTAGAGAAATGCATGTCTCATCTGAGACCAGCAATGCCACTGAACTTGTGCAGACTATTTCCACTTGGCAATGGAGGGATATGGGGCGGGACGGGGGAGACCATGGTGCCAGATACGGCTTTCCAAGAGAAGCCAGAGATTTTGATTTCAAAAGAAAACTGCTTTTCAAAATGTTGGCAAATAATTAAAATTTAAAATATTTTGCCAACTAACTCTATATTATTGGGAACTAAGTATTGATACATGGGAGGGCTGGATCAGGGTAGAGGGCTGCCAGTACTTGGAATCTCTGCTCTATGTCTTTCTTTTGGTCTAGATTACCTAGGGCTAATCTAATAAAATAATCTGGCAAAAAATGTTAATGGCAGATAATGACATATCTTCTAGAGATGATATTTACAGTTTAACTGGGACTTTCCATGAAATGTGAATGGTAAGACATGGTTGGAAGGAGACTGATGATCCAGAGTGGTCACAGCCACATACTTCCACCCATTTTCCCCCCTTGTAATGCTCCTCCTACTTGTGGGTGCAAAAACAATGCGAACTAAACTGTCGGTAATTAGCATGATGATTAAGATCCTTCAGAGATTTATTTTTATTTTTTCTGGTACGCGGGCCTCTCACTGTTGGTGCCTCTCCCGTTGCGGAGCACAGGCTCCGGACGCACAGGCTCAGCAGCCATGGCTCACGGACCCAGCCGGTCCGCGGCATGTGGGATCTTCCCGGACTGGGGCATGAACCCGTGTCCCCTGCATCGGCAGACGGACTCTTAACCACTGCACCACCAGGGAAGCCCCATAGATTTTTTAAAATGGATCACTATAGGTATATTTCCAACTGTATTAACTTCTCAGTCATCTCCTCCCTTATGGTTTAAATTAAATCAAAGGAAAGAAAATGAAAATTGGACACAGGTTCCTTGATTTAATAAGGAAATACTATGTAGATATTGTCAGTAATGCTTTATAGAACTAAAAACATATGCTTTATAGCAAGAAGCAAATGATATTTAGCCACAGCATTTTGAGTTTTGCTCCATTTTAGGCTTACCTGGTCATTTTCCATTGTCTCTTTATCTGTCTCCTTCATCATGTCTCAGCATGTCAGAACTCGGCTATGATTCTTGGAAAAATCATGCCACACAGTGTTAATGCTTCACCATTTCTAAGTAAAGCCTGTACTCTTCCCATCTTGAAGCACAGAAGGCACTGTAAGCAATTTTCTATTATTTCTTTTTTTTTTAACTTTATCTTTTTAGAGCACTTTTAGGTTTACAACAAAATTGAGAGGACGATACAGAGATTTCTCGTATGTTCCCTGTCCCCCAGATATGCATAGTTCCCCTATCAGCAATATCTCTCACCAGAGTGGTACACTTTTTTTTTTTTTTTTTAACCAAGGAAAATCCTACATGGACACATCATAATCACCCAAAGTCCACACTTTACCTTACGGTTCACTCTTGGTGTTATACATTCTATGGATCTGAACAAAAGTATAATGATATATATTCATCATTATAATATCACACAGAGTATTTTTATTACCCTAAAAATCCTCTGTGCTCTGCCTACTCATCTCTTCTCCTCCTCTACCCGCCTGGCAACCACTGATTTTTTTTTTTACTGTCTCCATAGTTTTGCCTTTTCCAGAATGTCACAGAGTTGGAATCATATGGCATGTAGCCTTTTTAGATTAGCTTCTTTCACTTAGGAATATACATTTAAGGTTCCTCTATGTCTTTTCTTAGTTTGATAGCTCATTTCTTTTCAGTGTTGAATAATACTCCATTGTCTGGATGTACCACAGTTCATTTATCCATTCACCTGCAGAAAGACACCTTGGTTACTTACAAGTTTTGGCAATTATAAATAAAGCTTGTGTAAACACTTATGTGCAGGTTTTTTTGTGGTCAGAGTTTTCAACTCTTTTGAGTAAATACTGAAGAGCACAGTTGATAGTGTGGTAAAGTATGTTTGCTTTGGTATCTATTTGCTTTGTAAAGAAAAAAAAATCTGACAGTCTTCCATGTGCTTATATAAATAAGTGCAGATTTTCTTCCATTATGTTTGGTTTTGCAGCCAGATAATGATTTCTGAGACACCTGACCAAGTTTTATTTTTCTTTTAATTCTTAAACATTTCAGATCTACAGAAATTGATGAAAATTAATTAGATTCTAAAATATATTAAACAATGTGGTCTTTCTTTGAAAAGAACTATTGAAGTAATTGAGTAAAAACTATCCAGGATAAACTCTTTTGGAAAACAGATTATTTAAATTAGAAATATATTTAAAAATTAAAATAATTACCCCATTTAGATTTTAGTTTATGATGACAAAAAAAGACAAAAAGGAGGGGGAGGAAGAGGAGAAAAGAAGAAAGGAAAAGAGTATCACATTTTTTTTTGAGGAAACCTTTCTTTCACCAAGGACAGATGGCATTGGTTAAGGGCAATGGGATCCTCCATCACACTAATGACAGCAATAATGGTGAAGATGGGGATAAGGATAAAAATCTCCCCCATGGTTAGAAAGCTACCATGTGAACCAATTCATTTTGAATTAAAACTTGGGACCATCTACCAAGAGACTTAAACACAGGTATGAAAATCACACCCAACTCCAAGGTCTTAATTGCTTTTAGTTTCTTTATTCTAGTTGATTGTTTTTCACTTTCCTATATTTTCATTGTCATTCTTATGAACAGGAGAGGAGTTAGCATATTTATACCCTGAATGCAACCACTTCCGAATTGGTATGTTTCTTTTTTTTTCTTTTGAAAGTCTTAGTGAATGTTATGTACTTTGAAGAGGTTAAAACACACTATATTGATCCAGGGAGAAAGTATCCTCTGCATAGACTTTCCCTTTGTTTTTGAACAATGCCATTTGACCTCTCTGTTATACTGTCTATTTGGACATATAATAGGCTGCAAACTGTTCTTTCTGCAAAATGAGCTTGTTTTGAAGTTAGATCTTGGTTCAGGTAAGTATTTTGTACCGACTGTTTAGAGAAGCTGGAATCTGGATGGGGAGCTGTGGGTGTGGACTTGCTTGTGGGATGGAGTTGCCAGGCAGGTTTGGATCTCGGCTATGGAAGCAGATATTTGAGGACCTGATCTCTTTCCAGCTTGGCTGCTGCAGATGTATTTAATTATTGTTAAGTCACTTCAAGAATGTAAGCAAATAGCTGAGTGAATCCCTTATTCAGCTCCCAGACTTCCTGTGCACAGTTCCTGTAAGCTCTCAGAAACCCTCCTAAAGTCTCCGTATTCAAACTACTTACCAAAGAACTACTTATCATTCCATTTCCAGGGCACAACCTTCAGCATAAAATAAAAACTGCTCCATAACCTGAACTGATGTGCTTCATCCAATGATTAAAACACCCCTTGGGGGCTTCCCTGGTGGTGCAGTGGTTGAGAGTCCACCTGCCAATGCAGGGGACACGGGTTCGTGCCCCGGTCCGCGAAGATCCCACATGCCGCGGAGCAGCTGGGCCCATGAGCCATGGCCACTGAGCCTGCGCGTCCGGAGCCTGTGCTCCGCAATGAGAGGGGCCACAACAGTGAGAGGCCCGCGTTATCGCAATAAATAAATAAATAAATAAATAAATAAATAAATAATAAAAAAATAAAACACCCCTTGGAAGGAAATTCCATTTCCTTCTTTATCCATGCATTCGAGTGTTAATACCCTTTTTCTAAGCAACAAGTTCTTATTTCTCAAGCTCAAGCTTTCTGCTTCATCCCTATCACAGGAAATGAACAATGATGTAATGAGCACAAGACCAGCTAATCATTAGCTATCGAGAAACATATAATATCTGAAAGTATTTTGTTCATTCAAAATTAGGGTGCATTTGATTAATGGTATTTGGTATAATTAATATTTAAATTACATATTTTATTGCCCTCTAAATAAATTGTGTAACCATGTAATTTTAAAAAGGTTTGAAATAATTTATTTAATATTTTTACAGTCCTCTCAATAAATGATTGACTATGTAACTATGAACAGTTTTGAGAGTGTAAAGAAGCATTATGAGTGACTAAGTTTGGTTCACAGATGTAAACCAGGACTGTCCTGTGCAAACCAGGATGCATGTTCTCCCTGCTTCCAAAGCACATTCTCAAGCTAAAGAAGAGATAAGTTTCCTCAGCCAAGCAGGCAACTTTCTCCCATTTAAAGTTAGAGTTCATATTTGCAAGCAAATGAAATAATCAATTCCCCATTCCTGCAAATAGGGAAACCCTGTCTACTTAAATTTTCAACATCAATAACTTCTCCAATGTGCATGTAACTAAATTATACTATATCACTCCTCCACCGAAACTGAGGAATAATGTAGCGAGAACTTCTTGTTCCACTCTCTCTGCCACTCTCTTCTACTATCTGAAAATATCACTTACACTTTTGTTTTCCAGTTTGTTTTCTGTCCCCCCCACCTCTCCCCAACCACCATGTGAGCTCCATAGAGGCAAATACTTTTTCTGGTTTATTGCTGTATCCTCACTGCCCAGAACATAGTAGGTGCTCAACAAATATTTACTGAATGAATGAAAGTCCACATGCAATAAGTATTATTCAATTAAAAGCTGAAAAGGAGATAGATAGGAGGATGATACTCTTGGCAGGGTTTTGTAGGGCCACAATTTCAAATGTCTCTTAGGGCAGGTAAAGGATAAAATGAACACAGCCAGGGGAAATCCTTATGCCTACAATGCGGGGGCAGTGGGGATCGTGCTCCACTGAAACCTGCAGCTACATACCAGCTCCAGCCAGTTGCTGTTGCATAAAGGTGGAGAGTCCAGTGATGTCAAATCTTACACATTTTCAAGACCAGAAATTTGAATTTCAAGCCAATACCTAGGATGTAACATGTTGGCTCTTTAATCTTTTCTATAATATTGTGCAGATTAAGTGAAACATATCTTGTGTAGAATCTGGTTTTTCAACTGCACATTTGTGACCTCTGGTACAATTCTAATTCCATCAATTGAAAATTCATTAGGATAAATTTTTTTCCGATATAAATAATGCTTAGAGTATTAATCTTCCCTCTCATTCTCAATTTCAAAACAATGACTTTTGTTACATCAATACATCTGCAGCTATTACGTTCCAGAACTGGGAGAGTTGACTGTGGGATGAAAAGGGACTAACCTATCATATCTGACTTTGAGAGTGGATCATTTTTTTTTAATCTCTCTTCTCAATATGACAAAAGCATTTTTTTTACATCTCCCTTCTCGATATGACAAAATTATTTTTAAAATAATTATCATGAAATAAAACTAATAGTAGCCACAAAAGCAATGAAAACTGTGAAGATTTATCTTTTATTGAATTTCACATACAGTCATGCCAGTAAAAAATAGAAAATTAATAAACTTAGAGAATAAAATAAATACTATGTTAAACAAAGAAAAAAGTAACAGGTTGATACTTTTTAATAATCTTAATACATTTTTTGTGAGAAAAAGGGAAGAAACATCTTTTTAGTTATTTGTTGCTAAATGAATAATACTGTTTCTGTGTCAAGCCTTATCTTCTGCAAATTTGTCAATGCCTTCATCAAAATAGATTTTTGTGTATTTAAGCTCATTAGCAAGTATAGCCAGACTGTTTAATCTATCTTCACTCATAGCTCAAAGAACACATTAATTTCAAAATAGTTCTCTCACTCAAAGCAACAATTATATAAATAGTCAGGAAAGCCTTAAAAATAAAAGTTTGGTAGAGATTTACAAAAATTTCATTTCACAACAAATTTAGCTACCCCAATACTCATCACATCTTTATTTCTTTGGGATTGATACTAGCAGCCTTTAAATGTCTATGTAGTCAAAAAATTTTGAACAGGGATTCCCTGGTGGCGCAGTGGTTAAGAATCCACCTGCCAATGCAGGGGACGCAGGTTCGAGCCCTGGTCCGGGAAGATCCCACATGCCGTGGAGCAACTGGGCCCCGGGCCCATGTGCCACAACTACTGAGCCTGCGCTCTAGCGCCTGCGAGCCACAACTACTGAAGCCCACGTGACCTAGAGCCCATGCTCTGCAACAAGAGAAGCCACCGAAATGAGAAGCCTGTGCACCGCAACAGAGTAGCCCCCACTCACCGCAACTCGAGGAAGCCCGCACGCAGCAACGAAGACCCAACACAGCCAAAAATAAATAAAATTAATTTTAAAAAATTTTTGGAACATAAATAAAAACTTGAGGAGCCTACATAGAACGACAGAATTGAAGTAACAAGTGCCCTTTCTTCTTCTTTACAATTACAGTGTTATCATTGTTTATTTAAAACCTGTTTAAATGCTGGGATATATAATTTCAGAGGACCTGGAGGTAGAAATCCCACTAGGGCAAGTTGGAAAGATTCTGAATCGTTTTGAATGTATAACCTGGCATTCTCAAAATTTTCCTCCATGTATAATACAATATTTATCAAAGGAAAATTTTTTTTAAACTTCTAATTTGACGTTTACATATATATTATTAATACTCAGTAACAACATCAATTGTTTAAAACTTATATTGACAAAAGATGTTTTCAGAAAGGAGTATTTTATCACTGATGTTTGGAGTTGCTGGAGCTAGGGGAAAATTTTTTTTTAAAAAGTATTTTAGTTGGTTCTATTATTATTTTTAAATTCCCAATTTCATCTGCATTGAGGTGGACAGATTCCACTGCCACTTTTGAAAGGTCACAGGAAAAGAGTAATAAATTGAGGGACAAAAGAAATAGATGAGGAAGAGTATTTTATACCCACACGACCTTTCCCACACGCTCCCTTTCTACTTTTATGGGAGATACTTGCAAATTGTCTTATGTTTACCCTCTGGATCTGATTTCCTATATACGTTAAGGTAAGTCATTGTTTTTATTTAAAGGAGTCACTGAGGATGCTAAAGTAAGAGAGCTCTGGTACCCCTCAACTCATTGGAAGTCATTTTAGTCTCCTTTGCTCCCCAGGGGCTTAATTCAGGGCCACCACTGCCTGCTGTTCAACTCGTTTCAGCAACCTATTGTTGCCGGACACGCAGTGATCCAAATGCCGAAACACCAACGTCTGCAGCACAGAAGGGGTTTACGCACCAGGCAGATAAGTGAGAGGATGGGAGAACAAATCTCAAATCCGCCCCTCCAAAGGTGAGGGGCTCGGGATACTTACAGGATAAAGCTGAGGCTGGGAAGCATGCGGAAAGGTAACTGGAGAAAAGGAAAAGGTGAAGGAATCATTGCTCTGCACAGGCACAACTAAGGCACAGATTTCTTCACAGGACGCTAGTCCAGAGAATGGCGGCACGAACGTGCTCTGAGGGTGGACCTCCTGGTCGTCTGACATCAAAACGTCCGAGCAGACACTCGCGCATGCCCAGTTGGAAGACCGTGGTCCTAACCAGTCTTAACTGGCTCGGGCCCAAACTAGACACAGTTGAGTCCAAGCTCCTGCAAATCAACTCGGGCAAACATCTTGTTTGTATGTGGTGCTTGGAGGTCTTTTGTAGCAACAATTAAAGCCAGCTTGAGCAGCGAGGCAGGTTCCAGGTGTAATGGATTTAACTGATGATTACCCTCGGTTTCACTCTGGCTCTTATTTCAGCTGTTTCTGATCCCTGAGCCTGTTTATCTTGTTTTCGAAACCAGTCCTGGTTTTGTTTTATCTTTTGCATTTTATCTACTGTTATTCTATTTTTGTAGTAAAGGTGGGTGCAGCAGAGCTTGGACTCCGAGCTGGCATCTCTGTATTCCACTGGCATGTACATATGCATGCACGTTTGTAAGGTTAATTAAAACTCTTAAAAAAGTTCTGGAGTGGGGCTTCCCTGGTGGCGCAGTGGTTGAGAGTCCGCCTGCCGATGCAGGGGACACAGGTTCATGCCCCGGTCCGGGAAGATCCCACATGCCGTGGAGCGGTTGGGCCCGTGAGCCATGGCTGCTGAGCCTGCGCGTCCGGAGCCTGTGCTCCGCGACGGGAGAGGCCAAGACAGTGAGAGGCCCGTGTACCTAAAAAAAAAAAGCTCTGGAGTGAAATGCACTAAATTCATCATGGTGCTTATCTCTGGGGAGATGAGGAGGACACTGAAATTGGGAGTGGTGTCAAAATCACTTTAATCTTATCTGTAATATTTTAAGTTTTAAGGGAGACTGTAGAAATATATTAATTCAGTAATTTAAAATTCACTTAAACATTAATGAAATAAAACCTAATGAGAATGAGGAATGACGGGAAGTATTTTATAAATACATGCTGTTTTATTCTTTTTAGTTTTTAACTTAGAAGCATGATTTTACCTCTATTAAGTCTCAGTCCATCTATTTATGTGATGTTACTTTAATGGAGCTTTAAAAATATTAAAAACATATTGTTGCACTTCATGCTTTTATTAAGAGATGTTTAAATTTTAAGAACTGAAAAATTATTCACAAAGAACAATTCGCTGAAATATTGTAATGAACCATTTACTCTTCCAGCACTAAAATCTACAGAGATAAAAGTATACATCTGTGTCTCCATTGTTCTGAAAGTAATTAATTTACTAAGAAAACTCATTTCTCTGTGGTAGTTCTTACTCACTGATATGTAACATAATGCCTTAATGCCTTAACTGGATTGTTAGGTAGGATTTAAATGATTCACATGTGATTCTGCAACAAAGCCCCTTCTCTAAGAACAGCTCAACATGATTCATGCTCTGTGCTATATTTTAAGAAAACAAGAAACAATAGAGAAACAACTACAAAAGCAGATGGGACAAATACTTCAGAAGCTGTCTTGGTACCTATAAGTGTTGTAGAACCACCTGGCTAAAAAAGCAAAAGAATGTTCATTAGGAAAATTAGCAGAGTTGTTGGGAAGAGATTCTTTTGGAAAGACCCCAAACTCAGGTGTGTCTTCCTCTTGTATGTGGCAGTTGAGTGCATTTCCGTTTTTTTTTTTTTTTTTTTTTGCGGTACGTGGGTCTGTCAGCGTTGTGGCCTCTCCCGTTGCGGAGCACAGGCTCCGAACGCGCAGGCTCAGCGGCCATGGCTCTCGGGCCCAGCCTCTCCGCGGCGTGCGGGATCCTCCCAGACTGGGGCACGAACCCGTGATCCGTGCACCGGCAGGTGGACTCTCAACCACTGCACCACCAGGGAAGCCCTGCATTTCCGTTTTTAAAAATGTTCCATTAGTTTTAAAATATAATTAAAAAAAAAAACAACTAGGGCATAACTTGATTTTTACATCATTTAAAACTACTATTTGAGGCCTCAAAAGGCTCTTCTTTACAATTCTGATTTTAGTGACATGATTATAATACAAGTTTTCAAGGGGCATTAGTACCTGGGATCTATATTGCAACAATACAATTTATAATTCTATCTATGGAACCAAAGACTAATACAAATTTAATAAGACTCTGAAGAGTGATATATCACTTTTGAAGATTTTCAATGATATCAGTTATCCATAGCAGATAGAACCATGGATCTCACCCTTGGTTGCACATTAGAAACACTTGGAGACCTTTTAAGACTCCCAGTGGCTACACCATACCCTGACCAATTATATCAAAATTTCTAGGAAAGGTGAAACTCTGAAATCAGGAAAATTTCCCTGGGTAATTTCTTTTTTTTTTTCTGTAACATTTTTATTAGAGTATAATTGCTTTACAATGTGTTCATTTCTGCTGTGTAACAAAGTGAATCAGCTATATGTATACATATATCCCCATATCCCCTCCCTGTTGCATCTCCCTCCCACCCTCCCTATTCCACCCCTCTAGGTGGTCATAAAGCACTGAGCTGATCTCCCCATGCGATGCAGCTGCTTCCCACTAGCTATCTATTTTACATTTGGTAGTGTATATATGTCAATGCTACTCTCTCATTTCGTCCCAGCTTACCCTTCCCTCATGTCCTCAAGTCCATTCTCTACATCTGCATCTTTATTCCTATCCTGCCACTAGGTTCATCAGAACAATTTTTTTTTTTTAGATTCCATATATGTTAGCATATGGTATTTGTTTTTCTCTTTCTGACTTACTTCACTCTGTATGACAGATTCTAGGTCCATCCACCTCACTACAAATAACTCAATTTCGTTTCCTTTTATGGCTGAGTAATATTCCATTGTATATATGTGCCACATCTTCTTTATCCATTCATCTGTTGATGGACACTTAGGTTGCTTCCATGTCCTGCCTATTGTAAATAGAGCTACAATGAACATTGTGGTACATGACTCTTGAATTATGGTTTTCTCAGGGCATATGCCCAGTAGTCGGATCTCTAGGTCATATGGTAGTTCTATTTTTAGCTTTATAAGGAACCTCCATATTGTTCTCCATAGTGGCTGTATCAATTTACATTCCCACCAGCAGTGCAAGAGGGTTCCCTTTTTTTCCACACCCTCTCCAGCATTTATTGTTTGTAGGTTTTTTAATGATGGCCGTTCTGACCAGTGTGAAGTGATACCTCACTGCAGTTTTGATTTGCATTTCTCTAATGATTAGTGATGTTGAGCATCCTTCCATGTGTTTGTTGGAAATCTGTATATCTTCTTTGGAGAAATGTATATTTAGATCTTCTTCCCATTTTTGGATTGGGTTGTTTGTTTTTTTGATGTTGAGCTGCATGACCTGCTTGTATATTTTGGAGATTAATCCTTTGTCAGTTGCTTTGCTTGCAAATATTTTCTCTCATTTTGGGGGTTATGTTTTCATCTTGTTTATGGTTTCCTTTGCTGTGCAAAAGCTTTTAAGTTTTATTAGGTCCCATTTGTTTATTTTTATTTCCATTACTCTGGGAGGTGGGTCAAAGAGGATCTTGCTGTGATTTATGTCAAGGAGTGTTCTTCCTATGTTTTCCTTTAAGAGTTTTATAGTGTCTGGCCTTACATTTAGGTCTTTACTCCATTTTGAGTTTATTTTTGTGTATGGTGTTAGGGTGTGTTCCAATTTCATTCTTTTGCATGTAGCTGTCCAGTTTTCCTAGCACCACTTATTCAGAGGCTGTCTTTTCTCCATTGTATATTCTTGCCTCCTTTATCAAAGATAAGGTGACCATATGTGCATGGGTTTATCTCTGGGCTTTCTATCCTGTTCCATTGATCTATATTCCTGTTTTTCTGCCAGTACCATACTGTCTTGATGTCTGTAGCTTTGTAGTATAGTCTGAAGTCAGGGAGCCTGATTCCTCCAGCTCTGTTTTTCTTTCTCAGGATTGCTTTGGTTATTTGGGGTCTTTTGTGTTCCCATACAAATTGTGAAATTTTTTGTTGTAATTCTGTGAAAAATGCCATTGGTGGTTTGATAGGGACTGCATTGAATCTGTAGATTGCTTTGGGTAGTATATTCATATTCATAATGTTGATTCTTCCAGTCCAAGAACATGGTATATCTCTCCATCTGTCTGTATCATCTTTAATTTCTTTCAAAAGTGTCTTATAGTCTTCTGCATACAGTTCTTTCGGCTCCCTAGGTAGGTTTATTCCTAGGTATTTTATTCTTTTCATTGCAATGGTAAATGGAAGTGTTTCTTTAATTTCTCTTTCAGATTTTTCCTCATTAGTGTATTGGAATGCAAGAGATTTCTGTGCATTAATTTTGTACCCTGCTACTTTACCAAGTTCATTGATTAGCTCTAGTAGTTTTCTGGTAGCATCTTTAGGATTCTCTATGTATAGTATCATGTCATCTGTAAACAGTGACAGCTTTACTTCTTCTTTTCTTATTTGGATTTCTTTTACTTCTTTTTCTTCTATGATTGCTGTTGCAAAAACTTCCAAAACTATGTTGAATAATAGTGGTGCGAGTGGGCATCCTTGTCTTGTTCCTGATTTTATAGGAAATGGTTTCAGTTTTTCAATGTTGAGAACGATGTTGCCTGTGGATTTGTCATATATGGCCTTTATTATGTTGAGGTAGGTTCCCTCTATGCGTAATTTCTGGAGAGTTTTTATCATAAATGGGTGTTGAATTTTGTCAAAAGCTTTTTCTGCATCTATTGAGATTGTCTTATGGTTTTTATCCTTCAGTTTCTTAATAGGTGTATCACATTGATTGATTTGCATATTTTGAAGAATCCTTGCATTCCTGTGATAAATCCCACTTGATCATGGTGTATGATCCCTTTATTGTGCTGTTGGATTCTGTTTGTTATTATCTTGTTGAGGATTTTTGCATCTATGTTCATCAGTGATATTGGTCTGTAGTTTTCTTTTTATTGTGACATCTCTGTCTGCTTTTGGTATCAGGGTGATGGTGGCCTCATAAAATGAGTTTGGGAGTGTTCCTCCCTGTGCTATATTTTGGAAGTTTGTGAAGGATAGGCATTAGGTCTTCTCTAAATGTTTGATAGAATTTGCCTGTGAAGCCATCTGGTCCTGGGCTTTTGTTTGTTGGAAGATTTTTTTTTTTTTTTTTTTTTTTTTTTGCGGTACTTGGGCCTCTCACTGTTGTGGCCTCTCCTGTTGTGGATTACAGGCTCCAAATGCACAGGCTCAGCGGCCATGGATCATGGGCCCAGCCACTCCGCAGCATGTGGGATCTTCCCGGACTGGGGCACGAACCCGTGTCCCCTGCCTAGGCAGGTGGACTCTCAACCACTGAACCACCAGGGAAGCCCTGTTGGAAGATTTTTAATCACAGTTTCAATTTCAGTGCTTGTGATTGGTCTGTTTACGTTTTTTCTATTTCTTCCTGGTTCAGTCTCAGAAGGTTCTGCTTTTCTAAGAATTTGTCCATTCCTTCCAGGTTGTCCATTTTATTGGCACATAGTTGCTTGTGGTAATCCCTCATGATTCTTTGTATTTCTGCAGTGTCAGCTGTTACTTCTCCTTTTTCATTCTAATTCTGTTGATTTGAGTGTTCTCCCTTTTTTTCTTATGAGTGTGGCTAGTTGTTTATCAATTTTTGTTTCTCTTCAAAGAACCAGCTTTTAGTTTTATTGTTCTTTGCTATTGTTTCCTTCATTTCTTTTTCATTTATTTCTGACCTGATGTTTATGATTTCTTTCCTTCTGCTAACTTTAGGGTTTTTTTTTTTTTGTTATTCTTCTTCCTCTAATTGCTTTAGGTGTAAGGTAAGGTTGTTTATTTGACATTTTTCTTGTTTCTTGAGGTGGGATTGTACTGCTATAAACTTCCCTCTAAGAACTGCTTTTGCTGCATCCCATAGGTTTTGGCTCGTCGTGTTTTCATTGTCATTTGGTTTTAGGTATTTTTTGACTTCCTCTTTGATTTCTTCAGTGACCTCTTGATTATTTAGTAGCATATTATTTAGCCTCTATGTGTTTGTATTTTTTAGTTTTTTTTCCTGTAATTGATACCTAGTCTCATAGCCTTGTGGTCAGAAAAGATACTTGATATGATTTCAATTTTCTTAAATTTACTGAGGCTTGATTTGTGACCCAAGATGTGATCTACCCTGGAGAATGTTCTGTGTGCACTTGAGAAGAAAGTGTAATCTGCTCTTTTTGGATGGAATGTCCTATAAATATGAATTAAATCTGTCTAGTCTATTGTGTCATTTAAAGCTTGTGTTTCCTTATTTATTTTCATTTTGGATGATCTGTCCATTGGTGAAAGTGGGGTGTCAAAGTCCCCTACTATGATTGTGTTACTCTTGATTTCCCCTTTTATGGCTGTTAGCATTTACCTTATGTATTGAGGTGCTCCTATGTTGGGTCCACAGATATTTACAATTGTTATATCTTCTTCTTGGATTGATCCCTTGATCATTGTGCAGTGTCTTTGTCTCTTGTAATAGTCTTTGAAGTCTATTTTGTCTGATATGAGAATTTCTACTCCAGCATGGAGTAGAAATTTGCATGGAATATCTTTTTCCATCCCCTCACTTTCAGTCTGTATGTGTCCCTAGGTCTGAAGTGGTTGTCTTGTAGACAGTATATATACAGGTCTTGTTTCTGTATCCATTCAGCCAGTCTATGTCTTTTGGTTGGAGCATTTAATCCATTTACAATTAAGGTAATTATTGATATGTGTGTTCCTATTACCATTTTCTTAATTGTTTTGGGTTTATTATTGTAGGTCTTTTCCTTCTGTTGTGTTTCCTGCCTAGAGAAGTTCCTTTAGCATTTGTTGTAAAGCTGGTTTGGTGGTGCTGAATTCTCTTAAGTTTTGCTTGGCTGTAAAGGTTTTAATTTCTCTTTCGAACTTGAATGAGATCCTTGCTGGGTAGAGTAATCTTGGTTGTAGGTTTTTCCCTTTCATCACTTTAAATAGGTCCTGCCACTCCCTTCTGACTTGCAGAGTTTCTGCTGAAAGGTCAGCTGTTAACCTTATGGGGATTCCCTTGTGTGTTATTTGTTGCTTTTCCCTTGCTGCTTTTTTCTTTGTATTTAATTTTTTTTTTTTCAGTACACGGGCCTCTCACTGTTGTGGCCTCTCCCTTTGTGGAGCACTGGCTCCGGACGTGCAGGTCCAGTGGCCATGGCTCATGGGCCCAGCCACTCCGCGGCATGTGGGATCTTCCTGGACTGGGGTACGAACCCACGTCCCCTGCATCGGCAGGCGGACTCTTAACCGCTGCGCCACCAGGGAAGCCCTGGATTTAATTTTTGATAGCTTGATTAATATGTGTCTTGGCATGTTTCTCCTTGTATTTATCCCATATGGGGGTCTCTGTTCTTCCTGGACTTGAGTGACTATTCCCTTTCCCATGTTAGGGAAGTTTTCAACTATAATCTCTTCAAATATTTTCTCAGTCCCTTTCTTTTTCTCTTCTTCTTCTGGGACCCCTATAATTTGAATGTTGGTGCATTTAATATTGTTCCAGAGCTCTCTAAGAGTATCCTCAATTCTTTTCATTCTTTTTTCTTTATTCTGCTCTGTGGTAGTTATTTCCACTATTTTATCTTTCAGGTCACTTATCTGTTCTCTGCATCAGTTATTCTGCTATTGATTTCTTCTAGAGAAATTTTAATTTCATTTATTGTGTTGTTCATCATTGTTTGTTTGCTCTTTAGTTCTTCTAGGTCCTCGTTAAACGTTTCTTGTATTTTCTCCATTCTATTTCCAAGATTTTGGATCATCTTTACTATCATTACTCTGAATTTTTTTTCAGGCAGACTGCATATTTCCTCTTCATTTGTTTGGTCTGGTGGGTTCTTACCTTGCTCCTTCATCTGCTGTGTATTTCTGTCTTCCCATTTTGCTTAACTTACTGTGTTTGGGGTCTTCTCTTTGCAGGCTACAGGTTTGTAGTTCCCATGTTTTTGGTGTCTGCCCCCAGTGGCTAAGGTTGGTTCAATGGGTTGTGTAGCCTTCCTGGTGGAGGGGACTGGTGCCTGTGTTCTGGTGGGTGGGCCTGGATCTTATCTTTCTGGTGGGCAGGGCTGTGTCCAGTGGTGTGTTTTGGGGTGTCTGTGAACTTAGTATGATTTTAGGCAGCCTCTCTGCTAATGGGTGGGTTTGTGTTCCTCTCTTGCTAGTTGTTTGGCATGGGGCATCCAGCACTGGAGCTTGCTGGCTATTGGGTGGAGCTGGGTCTTAGCATTGATACAGAGATCTCTGGGAGAGCTCTCGCCGATTGATATTACTTGGGGCCTGGAGGTCTCTGGTGATCCAATGTCCTGAACTCAGCTCTCCTACCTCAGAGGCTCATGCCTGACACCAGGCCGGAGCACCCAGACCCTGTCTTGAGTTACATGTACTGTGTCCAGATGGTCTCAACACCACAGTGCTCTCTCAGGGCTGCCTCCTTGAAGTAGCTCCCACTGTGGAAACTGGACAAAACAGAGTACTTGGTCTTGAGTCCAAGTGTCCTCATCATCCTTCCAGCCACCTTTGATCCAAGAGTGCCCAGCAGATACTCCCCCTGGGTAATTTCTATGTGCAGCTCAAACTGACAATCCCTGAGATATGGCATACAATAATGGAAAATATATGCCTAAAATCATGTTCTTCTCTTCATGAAATATTATAAGTTTTACTCAGATTTTGTTGAAAGTTGAAACAGGATTTTTAGGAATTACGTTAATACCTTCATCTGTCCATCCATACCCCCATTTATTCAACAAGCAGTTAACCGATTTCTGATCTGTGCCCAATTGAGCTTAGTTTACAATCGTAATTTAGGGCAATTATCTTTTTAAAAATAGGACTATACTGACCCTTTCTTGGGAGAATTTAACCTGAAGAGATAAAGTGAAGGAACAGTTTTGTAACTACTGGGGCTCAGAGTAAGGTGGAAATAATTTTGTCAACTAGAGATCTTCTGCTGTGACTCTTTTCTCTTTGAACAGATGCTTTAAGGGGAATGGAATGAATGAAATCCAGTTAAGAGGATTCCTGGAATCAATAAAATGCAGAAAGTTCATTGTAAAACTGTTAAGTGAAAATAGTTATCATGTCATCCACAGGAAATTTTGATTTCAGGATTTTTCTTTTAGAAGACACACTGTAAGCAAAAATGTTTTTTAAATTTGCATTTATTACTGGTCTTGATAGCTGAAACAAAGCCACGGCACCAAGATGTCAATGAGAGCTATCATTTGTGCAAAACTTACCGTAAGTAGGGTCTTTTCTAAGCACCTTTAACATTATGCAATCCTCATAGCAATTCTGTGCAGTCGATACTAGCATTATCTCCATTTTTAAAACAAGAAAACTGAGTTGCTGAATGGATAAGTAAAATGTCCAAGATTGGTCAGATAGGGCAACTGGAAAACTGGGTGATGAATTTCAAAACTGGGAGTTGAACCAAGGCAGTTGGTTCAAAGGCCAATCTGTGACCTCAAAGTGTGTCGGAGGGGCAGCAGCAGTGGGCATCCCTGTGAGCTTGTTAGAAATGCAGAGTCCTAGGCTCTTTCCCAGACCTACTCATCAACACCTGCATTTTAGTAAGATTCCTGGGTGATTCATATGTACCCTTAAGTTTGAGAAGCAATTTTCTAAATCCCTGTTTTATACTACCTTCCAGGTTTGATGGGCTGAGTTTTATGAGCTGCTTATAAAAGTGTAGATACAATTAATGTACATGTTGTTGGTATGTGTATATATATATATATATATATATATATATATATATATATATATATATATATATATGCCATAATGAGCAGCCCAGTCAGAAGTAAGGTATATTAGATTCTTCTCTAAAAGAATGATTCTCCAAACTTCTTGAAGATAAAAATCACCTGGGTACTTGTTAATAAGAACTACTCCCTAATCACTCACCTACTAAATCATATTATCCAGGGGAAGGCCCTAGAAAGATGTATTTGTTTTTTCTTTAACGAAGAGCCCTAAGTTATTCTTATTACGAGGGAAGTTTGGAAATATTGCTCAAGTTAAGCTTTTCAATCAATAAATAATGAAGACACAAAATCACTGCATCTGAAAAACTGTATCTTGATCGAAAGTGCTATATTACCATGTCTAAAGAAATAAAGGTCCATCAAAAGGGAGTTGGTTGGCCATAGAAGCAATGAAAATAGCTTCTCAGAGACAACGCTTTGATGTCAGAGCTCAGGGCTCACTCAGGTCTGATAAGGAAAGAAAGTTTCCAGAATCAAGGATGTGTCTTTTGAAGGTGTATCCTACCATGGAGATGGATGCTTCAAGCTGGAGAAGCCTGATGACATTAAACATTGGAGTCATGTAATTAACTCAACTTGCCCTGAGTCTCTGCTCAGCAGGCAACCTTCTGATTAAAGCTTGACTTCCTATGTATTGTGCTTGCAGGGAAAGAAAATGTATTGGCTGGGGGATAGAAAAGTTCAATTAAAGTTCTCATTGTATATCAATAATCTGACACTCAGATTTTACACATCAGTGTTCTGGACTTTGATGTGAGTCCACCTATAGGAGATATGCTCCTTTATTCTGGTGAGATATGATTCTGAGCCTGCAGAGCTGAGGTGGGGTGAGAGGTAATGCCTGTCATTCCTTGTGGGAAAGACCTGCTTGGATAGACCTGCCAGAGCCCTCTTCCTTTGAAGCTTTTCTCATTTGCCTTTCTGATTACAATGCCTTTCCTCTTTAGCTTAAGGCATTTATCTGCTGGGGGGGTGAGCTGGAAGGACAGTAACTCTGGAGGACAGGGTATTAAGAAGGGATTTGCTAAATTTCTTTGATTTTCCTCCTTCCATCCCATTTAGTAGATTAACAATCTAGCCTGGAAAACTAGGGAGTGAGTTCAAAATCACAGAGTTTTCTTGTAATGTAAAGAAAATACATTTTCTGTCTTAAGATTCATTTGCAGAATGGGGATCAGATGTAGATAAAGCTTGCTTGCTTTCTATCCTGGGGAATTAAGGGCAGGGGAAGGGAAAGAGAGTAGGTAAGTGGAGAAGAGAGTGAACATAGTGCTAATTTTCTACTCTGGGTTTTGACACAGGAGTGTGTGTCTCTCTGTGTTAAATATTTATTAAATGAGCTTAATGTGGAAGGTGAGCCACTGTGTATCATTTGGAACTTGCCACTTCAAAGTAAACTAGACCACACGGGGTGGCACAATAAAGGAGACACTGGGTCTTAGTGTAGCCACCTTGAGTTGAGTGTGGTATGGTCTCGGACTTGAGAGCAGTGTTCCTTGACTAGGTGACCTCTGTGCTAAGGGTGAACTGTAGTGCCTATGGGAGAAATGAAAGATGTAACAAACACTGAAGGCTGAGGATGAGTCAGCCAGGAAGTACTACCACACTCTGATCAAGCCAAGAAGACCAGATCACAAGTTATGTCAACACAGGCTTCAGTCATTAATCCTAACAAGGAAAACAGTGCCCAGGGAACAGGACACTGCCCACTCTAGAGACTATCAGAGGCAAAGGACACTACCCGTGGCAAACTTGACCCTTTCCTGCACTCATGAGGACACATAAGATCCCTTTTCTGACATAATTGGTAATTCCCCTCCAACTACCACCTAGTTCTGTTTCCTTTCCCCTTATGCTCTTGAAAAAGTTAACTGTATATTTCATCTCCACCTTCCCTCCTATTATTTATTGAACTTATTCCTGAGGTGTTTTTTCCTCTAGCATTCCACAGAAATGTCTCGTCAAGGTCACTCAGGAGTATGTCAAATCCAATGGTCGGTTTTCAGTTCTTATTTTAATCTGCCTAGCAGCTGCCTAGACAAGGTCAGCTATTCCATCCATTTTAAAAACACTTTCTCTTCTTGGCTTGCATGTTACACATTATTTCTGGATGTTCTTTCTCTACTTTAAAAATACCACAATGACCCAGGATGGTCTCTTTAGATGGTTTCTCTGCTTTAGACACACTCATCTCCCTGAATAACCCCATTCAGACTTGTGGCTTGAATGTCCATCCCTATGCCAATGATTTTCACACTTTATTTTCCCAATATGGACCTTTTTCTGAACTCCAGATATATAGATCTATCTGCTCACTCAACATTTCCTCTAGATGTCTAATGAGCATCTCAAAATTAATGTGCCTTAAACCTAGCCCTTGAGTTTCCCTCCTAAACCTCCACTGACTCTCCAGTTTCCCCATCCTCCAATAAATGACAATTCTATTTATCCAGTTGCTCAGGTCAAAACTCTTGGATTCATTCTTGGCTCTTTTCTTTTTTTTCTTACATATTTCTCACTAATCTGGCAGCAAGTCCTGTCAGCTATGCATTCAAATTATATCCAGAATCTGAACATGTCGTACCATTTCCGCAGCTACAAACTTTATTCTGCTGTGCTAGTTTCCTAGATTGCCCTGACTTCTGCTTTGCCTCCCTGCAGTCTGTCCACCATAGCTGCCAGAGTGGTCCATCAGGCTTGCTGGATCTGTGGTTAAAAAAATGTCATCAGGGGCTTCCCTGGTGGCACAGTGGTTGAGAGTCCACCTGCCAATGCAGGGGACATGGGTTCGTGCTCTGGTCTGGGAAGATCCCACATGCCGTGGAGTGGCTGGGCCGGTGAGCCACGGCCGCTGGGCCTGCGCGTCTGGAGCCTGTGCTACGCAACGGGAGAGGCCACAACAGTGAGAGGCCCGTGTACCGCAAAAACAAAAAACAAAAAACAAAAAAATGTCATCAGGATATGGTTTATTATGTCATTTGTCAGTTCTGCTTGTCTGTGCTTGACTTAAAATTAAGTATGTGAGCTCATCCTATGTTATAAACAAGATGGCAGTACGGAACCCTAGACTCACTTCCATTCAGTTTAGCAATCTCAGGAAAAGGAAATGTCTCTCTCAGAGTTTAAAGATTAATTCAATGAGAACGAACCAAGATGCGTGGAGTAGAAGGATGTGTTCTCACTCCCTCTTGCAAGAACACCAGAATCACAACTAGCTGCTGGACAATCATCGACAGGAAGACACTGGAACTCACCAAAAATATTACCCCACATCGAAAGACAAAGGAGAAGCCACAATGAGATGGTAGGAGGGGCACAATCACAGTAAAATCAAATCCCATAACTGCTGGGTGGGTGATTCACAGACTGGAGAACAGTTATACCACAGAAGTCCACCCACTGGAGTGAAGGTTGTGAGCCCCACGTCAAGCTTCCCAACCTGGGGGTCTGGCAATGGGAGGAGGAATTCCTAGAGAATCAGACTTTGAAGCCTAGAGGGAGTTGATTGCAGGACTTCAACAGGACTGTGGGAAACAGAGACTCCACTCTTGGAGGGTACACACAAAGTAGTGTGTGCATTGTGACCCAGGGGAAGGGGCAATGACCCCGGGGGAGACTGAACCAGACCTACCTGCTGGTGTTGCAGGGTCTCCTGCAGAGGTGGGGGGTGGCTCTGTTTCACCGTGAGGACAAGGGCACTGGCAGCAGAAGTTCTGGGAAGTACTCTTGGCGTGAGCCCTCCCAGAGTCTGTCATTAGCCCTACCAAAGAGCCCAGGTAGGCTCCAGTGTTGGGTTGCCCCAGGCCAAACAACCAACAGGGAGGGAACCCAGCCCCACTCATAAGCAGTCAAGCAGATTAAAGTTTTACTGTGCTCTGCCCACCAGAGCAACAGTCACCTCTACCCACCACCAGTCCCTTCCATCAGGAAACTTGCACAAGACTCTTAGGTAGCCTCATCCACCAGAGGGCAGACAGGAGAAGCAAGAACAATTACAATCCTGTAGCCTGTGGAACAAAAACCACATTCACAGAAAGACAGACAAGATGAAAAGGTAGAGGGCTATGTACCAGATGAAGGAACAAGATAAAACCCCAGAAAAAAAACCAAATGAAGTGGAGATAGGCAACTTTCCAGAAAAAGAATTCAGAATAATGATACTGAAGATGATCCAGGACCTTGGAAAAAGAATGGAGGCAAAGATCGAGAAGATGCAAGCAATGTTTAACAAAGACCTAGAAGAATAAAAGAACAAATAAACAGAGATGAACAATACAATAACTGAAATGAAAACTGCACTAGAAGGAATCAATAGCAGAAAAACAGAGAGAAGAACGGATAAGTGACCTGGAAGACAGAATGGTGGAATTCACTGCTGTGGAACAGAATAAAGAAAAAAGAATGAAAAGAAATGAAGACAGCCTAAGAGACCTCTTGGACAACATTAAATGCAACAACATTCACATCATAGGGGTCCCAGAAGGAGAAGAGAGAGAGAAAGAACCTGAGAAAATATTTGAAGAGATTATAATCAAAAACTTCCCTAACATGGGAAAGGAAAGAGCCACCCAAGTCCAGGAAGCGCACTGAGTCCCATACAGGATAAACTGAAGGAGAAACATGCCAAGACACATAGTATTCAAACTGGCAAAAATTAAAGACAAAGAAAAATTATTGAAAACAGCAAGGGAAAAATAACAACATACAAGGGAACTCCCATAAAGTTAACACCCGATTTCTCAGCAGAAGCTCTACAAGCCAGAAGGGAGAGGCATGATATACTTAAAGTGATGAAAGGGAAGAACGTACAACCAAGATTACTCTACCAGCAAAGATCTCATTCAGATTCAATGGAGAAATCAAAAGCTTTGCAGACAAGCAAAAACTAAGAGAATTCAGCGCCACCAAACCAGCTGGACAACAAATGCTAACGGAACTTCTCTAAGTGGGAAACACAAAAAAAGAAAAGGGATCACAAGGAAAAGGAACGTTGGCTTACTTGTTTGCCCCTTTCACTGGAAGTGGCTACACGGAACCTAGGCTAAAATATTTCCAGCACTATCAAAAGCATATTACAGTGGCTTCAATCTTAGAAGATGAAAGGCTCTTGGTGCTGCAGCCAGGAGTCAGTGCTGTGCCTCTGAAGTGGGAGGGACAACTTCAGGACACGGGTCCACAAGAGACCTCCCAGCTCCACATAATATCAAGCAGCGAAAATCTCCCAGAGATCTCCATCTCAACACCAGCACCCAGCTTCAGTCAATGACCAGCAAACTACAGTGCTGATCACCCTATGCCAAGCAACTAGCAAGACAGGAACACAACCCCACCCATTAACAGAGAGGCTGCCTAAAAACATAATAAGGCCACAGGCACCCCAAAACACACCACCAGACGTGGACCTGTCCACCAGAAAGACAAGATAGAGCCTCAACCACCAGAACACAGGCTCTAGTCCCCCCACCAGGAAGCCTACACAACCTACTGAAACAACCTTGGCCACTGGGGATAGACACCAAAAACAACAGGAACTACGAATCTGCAGCCTGCAAAAAGGAGACCCCAAACACAGTAACATAAGCAAAATGAGAAGACAGAAAAACACACAGCAGGTGAAGGAGCAAGATAAAAACCTACCAGACCTAACAAATGAAGAGTTAATAGGCAGTATACCTGAAAAAGAATTCAGAATAATGATAGTAAAGATGATCCAAGATTCTATTTCCAAGATCCAAAATCTTGGAAATAGAATAGACAAAATGCAAGAAACAGTTAACAAGGACCTAGAAGAACTAAAGATGAATCAAGCATCGATTAAAAA
Organism: Mesoplodon mirus; assembly: GCF_964341445.2. Lineage (NCBI taxonomy): Eukaryota > Metazoa > Chordata > Mammalia > Artiodactyla > Ziphiidae > Mesoplodon > Mesoplodon mirus. Next base: position 22,798,272 of record NC_138984.1, on the reverse strand, counting down.
CACAATAAATGAAGTGAAAAATACTCTAGATGGGATCAATAGCAGAATAACTGAGGCAGAAGAATGGATAAGTGAGGTGGAAGATAAAATAGTGGAAATAACTGATGCAGAGCAAAATAAAGAAAAAAGAATGAAAAGAACAGAGGACAGTCTCAGAGACCTCTGGGACAACATTAAACACACCAACATTCGAATTATAGGGGTTCCAGAAGAAGAAGAGAAAAAGAAAGGGACTGAGAAAATATTTGAAGAGATTATAGTTGAAAACTTCCCTAATATGGGAAAGGAAATAGTTAATCAAGTCCAGGAGGCACAGAGAGTCCCATACAGAATAAATCCAAGGAGAAATACGCCAAGACACATATTAATCAAACTGTCAAAAATTAAACACAAAGAAATCATATTAAAAGCAGCAAGGGAAAAAAAACAAATAACACACAAGGGAATCCCCATCGGGTTAACAGCTGATCTCTCAGCAGAAACTCTACAAGCCAGAAGGGAGTGGGAGGACATAATTAAAGTGATGAAGGAGAGAAACCTGCAACCAAGATTACTCTACCCAGCAAGGATCTCATTCAGATTTGATGGAGAAATTAAAACCTTTACAGACAAGCAAAAGCTGAGAGAGTTCAGCACCACCAAACCAGCTTTACAGCTAATGCTAAAGGAACTTCTCTAGGCAAGAAACACAACAGAAGGAATATACCTACAATAACGAACCCAAAGCAATTAAGGAAATGGGAATAGGAACATACATATCAATAATTACCTTAAATGTAAATGGAGTAAATGCTCCCACCAAAAGACACAGACTGGCTGAATGGATACAAAAACAAGACCCATATATATGCTGTCTACAAGAGACCCACTTCAGACCTAGAGACACATACAGATTGAAAGTAAGGGGATGGAAAAAGATATTCCATGCAAATGGAAATCAAAAGAAAGCTGGAGTAGCAATTCTTATATCAGACAAAATAGACTTTAAAATAAAGACTACTAGAAGAGACAAAGAAGGACACTACATAATGATAAAGGGATCGATCCAAGAACAAGATATAACAATTGTAAATATTTATGCACCCAACATAGGAGCACCTCAATACATAAGGCAAATACTAACAGCCATAAAACGGGAAATCGACAGTAACACAATCATAGTAGGGGACTTTAACACCCCACTTTCACCAATGGACAGATCATCCAAAATGAAAATAAATAAGGAAACACAAGCTTTAAATGATACATTAAACAAGATGGACTTAATTGATATTTATAGGACATTCCATCCAAAAACAACAGAATACACATTTTTCTCAAGTGCTCATGGAACATTCTCCAGGATAGATCATATCTTGGGTCACAAATCAAGCCTTGGTAAATTTAAGAAAATTGAAATTGTATCAAGTATCTTTTCCGACCACAATGCTATGAGACTAGACATCAATTACAGGAAAAGATCTGTAAAAAATACAAACACATGGAGGCTAAACAATACACTACTCAATAACGAAGTGATCACTGAAGAAATCAAAGAGGAAATTAAAAAATACCTAGAAACAAATGACAATGGAGACACGACAACCCAAAACCTATGGGATGCAGCAAAAGCAGTTCTAAGGGGGAAGTTTATAGCAATACAATCCCACCTTAAGAAACAGGAAACATCTCGAGCAAACAACCTGACCCTGCACTTAAAGCAATTAGAGAAAGAAGAACAAAAAACACCCAAAGCTAGCAGAAGGAAAGAAATCATAAAGATCAGATCAGAAAAAAATGAAAAAGAAATGAAGGAAACGATAGCAAAGATCAATAAAACTAAAAGCTGGTTCTTTGAGAAGATAAACAAAATAGCCAAACCATTAGCCAGACTCATCAAGAAAAAAAGGGAGAAGACTCAAATCAATAGAATTAGAAATGAAAAAGGAGAAGTAACAACTGACACTGCAGAAATACAAAAGATCATGAGAGATTACTACAAGCAACTCTATGCCAATAAAATGGACAACCTGGAAGAAATGGACAAATTCTTAGAAATGCACAACCTGCCAAGACTGAATCAGGAAGAAATAGAAAATATGAATAGACCAATCACAAGCACTGAAATTGAAACTGTGATTAAAAATCTTCCAACAAACAAAAGCCCAGGACCAGATGGCTTCACAGGTGAATTCTATCAAACATTTAGAGAAGAGCTAACACCCATCCTTCTCAAACTCTTCCAAACAATTTCAGAGGAAGGAACACTCCCAAACTCATTCTACGAGGCCACCATCACCTTGATACCAAAACCAGGCAAGGATGTCACAAAGAAAGAAAACTACAGGCCAATATCACTGATGAACATACATGCAAAAATCCTCAACAAAATACTAGCAAACAGAATCCAACAGCACATTAAAACGATCATACACCATGATCAGGTGGGGTTTATTCCAGGAATGCAAGGATTCTTCAATATACACAAATCAATCAATGTGATACACCATATTAACAAGTTGGGGGGAGAAAAACCATATGATCATCTCAATAGATGCAGAGAAAGCTTTCGACAAAATTCAACACCCATTTATGATAAAAACCCTGCAGAAAGTAGGCATAGAGGGAACTTTCCTCAACATAATAGAGGCCATATATGACAAACCCACAGCCAACATTGTCCTCAATGGTGAAAAACTGAAACCATTTCCACTAAGATCAGGAACAAGACAAGGCTGCCCACTCTCACCACTCTTATTCAACTTAGTTTTGGAAGTTTTAGCCACAGTAATCAGAGAAGAAAAGGAAATAAAAGGAATCCAAATTGGAAAAGAAGAAATAAAGCTGTCACTGTTTGCAGATGACATGATACTATACATAGAGAATCCTAAAGATGCTACCAGAAAACTACTAGAGCTAATCAATGAATTTGGTAAAGTAGCAGGATACAAAATTAATGCACAGAAATCTCTGGCATTCCTATATACTAATGATGAAAAATCTGAAAGTGAAATCAAGGAAACACTCCCATTTACCATTGCAACAAAAAGAATAAAATATCTAGGAATAAACCTACCTAAGGAGACAAAAGACCTGTATGCAGAAAATTAGAAGACACTGATGAAAGAAATTAAAGATGATACAAATAGATGGAGAGATATACCATGCTCCTGGATCGGAAGAATCAATATTGTGAAAATGACTCTACTACCCAAAGCAATCTACAGATTCAATGCAATCCCTATCAAACTACCACTGGCATTTTTCACAGAACTAGAATAAAAAATTTAAAAATTTGTTTGGAGAAACAAAAGACCCCGAATAGCCAAAGCAATCTTGAGAACAAAAAACGGAGCTGGAGGAATCAGGCTCCCTGACTTCAGACTATACTACAAAGCTACAGTAATCAAGACAGTGTGGTACTGGCACAAAAACAGAAAGATAGATCAATGGAACAGGATAGAAAGCCCAGAGATAAACCCACGCACATATGGTCAACTTATCTTTGATAAAGGAGGCAGGAATGTACAGTGGAGAAAGGACAGCCTCTTCAATAAGTGGTGCTGGGAAAACTGGACAGGAACATGTAAAAGTATGAGATTAGATCATTCCCTAACACCATACACAAAAATAAGCTCAAAATGGATTAAAGACCTAAATGTAAGGCCAGACACTATCAAACTCTTAGAGGAAAACATAGGCAGAACGCTCTATGACATAAATCACAGCAAGATCCTTTTGGACCCACCTCCTAGAGAAATGGAAATAAAAACAAAGATAAACAAATGGGACCTAATGAAACTTCAAAGCTTTTGCACAGCAAAGGACACCATAAAGAAGACCAAAAGACAACCCTCAGAATGGGAGAAAATATTTGCAAATGAAGCAACTGACAAAGGATTAATCTCCAAAATTTATAAACAGCTCATGCAGCTCAATAGCAAAAAAACAAACAACCCAATCCAAAAATGGGCAGAAGAATTAAATAGGCATTTCTCCAAAGAAGATATACAGACTGCCAACAAACACATGAAAGAATGCTCAACATAATTAATCATTAGAGAAATGCAAATCAAAACTACAATGAGATATCATCTCACACCAGTCAGAATGGCCATCATCAAGAAATCTAGAAACAATAAATGCTGGAGAGGGTGTGGAGAAAAGGGAACACTCTTGCACTGCTGGTGGGAATGTGAATTGGTACAGCCACTATAGAGAACAGTATGGAGGTTCCTTAAAAAACTAAAAATAGAACTACCATATGATCCAGCAATCCCACTACTAGGCATATACCCTGAGAAAACCATAACTCAAAAAGAGACATGTACCAAAATGTTCATTGCAGCTCTATTCACAATAGCCCGGAGCTGGAAACAACCTAAGTGTCCATCATCGGATGAATGGATAAAGAAGATGTGGCACATATATACAATGGAATATTACTCAGCCATAAAAAGAAACGAAACTGAGCTGTTTGTAATGAGGTGGATAGACCTAGAGTCTGTCATACAGAGTGAAGTAAGTCAGAAAGAGAAAGACAAATACCGTATGCTAACACATATATATGGAATTAAAAAAAAATGTCATGAAGAACCTAGGGGTAAAACGGGAATAAAGACACAGACCTACTTGAGAATGGACTTGAGGATATGGGGAGGGGGAAGGGTAAGCTGTGACAAAGCGAAAGAGAGGCTTGGACATATATACACTACCAAACGTAAGGTGGATAGATAGTGGGAGGCAGCCGCAAAGCACGGGGAGATCAGCTCAGTGCTTTGTGACTGCCTGGAGGGGTGGGATGGGGAGGGTGGGAGGGAGGGAGATGCATGAGGGAAGGGATGTGGGAACAGATGTATATATATGACTAAAAAAAAAAAGAAAAAGAAAAGAAAGAAAAAAATAAAAAATAAAAAAAAAATAATAAATAAAAATAAAAAAAGGACCTACAAAAATAAACCAAAAACAATTAAGAAAATGGTCATAGGAACATACATATTGATAATTACCTTAAACATGAATGGATTAAATGCTCCAACCAAAAGACACAGGCTTGCTGAATGGATACAAAAACAAGACCCATATATATGCTGTCTACAAGAGAGCCACTTCAGACCTAGGGACACATACACACTGAAAGTGAGGGGGTGGAAAAAGATATTCCATGCAAAAGGAAATCAAAAGAAAGCTGGAGTAGCAATACTCGTATCAGATAAAATAGACTTTAAAATAAAAAATGTTACAAGAGACAAGGAAGGACACTACATAATCACCAAGGGATCAATCCAAGGAGAATATATAACAATTATAAATATATATGCAGCCAACATAGGAGCATCTCAATACGTAAGGCAACTGCCAATAGCTATAAAAGAGGAAATCAACCGTAACACAATAATAGTGGGGTCTTTAACACCTCACTTACACCAATGGACAGATCATCCAAACAGAAAATTAATAAGGAAACAAAAGCTTTAAATGACACAATAGACTAGATAGATTTAATTCATATTTATAGGATATTCCATCCAAAAAGAGAAGATTACACTTTCTTCTCAAGTGCACACAGAACATTCTCCAGGATAGATCACATCTTGGGTCACAAATCAAGCCTCAGTAAATTTTAGAAAATTGAAATCATATCAAGCATCTTTTCTTTTTTTTTTTTTTTTTTTTTTTTTTTTGCGGTATGCGGGCCTCTCACTGTTGTGGCCTCTCCCGTTGCGGAGCACAGGCTCCGGATGCGCAGGCCCAGCGGCCATGGCTCACGGGCCCAGCCGCTCCGCGGTATATGGGATCCTCCCAGACCGGGGCACGAACCCGTATCCCCTGCATCGGCAGGCGGACTCTCAACCACTGCGCCACCAGGGAGGCCCTCAAGCATCTTTTCTGACCACAACGTTATGAGATTAAAAATGAATTACAGGGAAAAAAGTGTAAAAAAACACAAACACATGGAGGCTAAACTATACGTTACTAAATAACCAAGAGATCACTGAACAAATCAAAGAGGGAATGAAAAAATACCTAGAGACAAATGACAATGAAAACACGATGATCCAAAACCTATGGGATGCAGCAAAAGCAGTTAGTTATAAGAGGGAAGTTTATAGCTATACAAACCTACCTCAAGAAAAAAGAAAAATCTCAAATAAACAATCTAACCTTACACCTAAAGGAACTAGAGAAAGAAGAACAAACAAAACCCAAAGTTAGCAGAAGGAAAGTAATCATAAAGATCAGAGCAGAAATAAATGAAATAGAAACAAAGAAAACAATAGCAAAAGACCAATAAAACTAAAAGCTGGTTCTTTGAGAAGATAAACAAAATTGATAAACCATTAGCCAGACTCATCAACAAAAAGAGGGAGAATACTCAAATCAATAAAATTAGAAATGAAAAAGGAGAAGTTACAACAGACACCACAGAAATACAAAGCATCCTAAGAGACTACTACAAGCAACTCTATGCTAATAAAATGGACAACCTGGAAGAAATGGACAAATTCTTAGAAAGGTATAACCTTCCAAGACGGAACCAGGAAGAAATAGAAAATATGAACACACCAATCACAAGTAATGAAATTGAAACTGTGATTAAAAATCTTCCAACAAAAAAAAGTCCAGGACCAGATGGCTTCACAGGTGAATTCTATCAAACATTTAGAGAAAAGCTAACACCCATCCTTCTCAAACTCTTCCAAAAAATTGCAGAGGAAGGAACACTCCCAAACTCATTCTACGAGGCCAGCATCACCCTGATACCAAAACCAGACAAAGATACTACAAAAAAAGAAAATTACAGACCAATATCACTGATGAATATAGATGTAAAAAACCTCAACAAAATACTAGCAAACAGAATCCAACAATACATTAAAAGGATCATACACCATGATCAAGTGGGATTTATCCCAGGGATGCAAGGATTCTTCAATATACACAAATCAATGAATGTAATACAGCATATTAACAAATTGAAGAATACAAACCATATGATCTTCTCAGTAGATGCAGAAAAAGGTTTTGACAAAATTCAACACTGATTTATGATTAAAAACTCTCCAGAAAGTGGGCATAGAGGGAACCTACCTGAACATAATAAAGGTCATATACGAGAAACCCACAGCAAACATCATTCTCAATGGTGAAAAACTGAAAGCATTTCCTCTAAGATCAGGAACAAGACAAGGATGTCCACTCTCACCACTATTATTCAACATAGTTTTGGGAGTCCTAACCACAGCAATCAGAGAAGAAAAAGAAACAAAAGGAATAGAAATTGGAAAAGAAGAATTAAAATTGTCACCGTTTGCAGATGATGTGATACTATACATAGGTAATCCTAAAGATACCACCAGAAAACTACTAGAGCCAATCAATGAATTTGGTAAAGTTACAGGATACAAAATTAATGCAGAGAAATCTCTTGCATTCCTGTACACTAATGATGAAAAATCTGAAAGAGAAATTAAGGAAACACTTCCATGTACCATTGCAACAAGAAGAATAAAATATCTAGGAATAAACCTACCTAGGGAGCCGAAAGACCTGTATGCAGAAAAGTATAAGACACTGATGAAAGAAAGTAAAGATGATACCAACAGATGGAGAGATATACTATGTTTTTGGATTGGAAGAATCAATATTTTGAAAATGACTATATTACCCAAAGCATTCTACAGGTTCAATGCAATTCCTATCAAATTACAAATGGCGTTTTTTACAGAACTAGAAAAAAAAATCTTAAAATTTGTATGGAGACACAAAAGACCCCAAATAGCCAAAGCAGTCTTGAGGGAAAAAAACGGAGCTGGAGGAAATCAGACTCCCTGACTGCAGACTATACTACAAAGCTACAGTAATCAAGACAATATGGCACTGGCACAAAAACAGAAACATAGATCAATGGAACAAGATAGAAAGCCCAGAGATAAACCCACGCACCTATGGTCAACTAATCTATGACAAAGGAGGCAAGGATATACAATGGAGAAAAGACAGTCTCTTCAATAAGTGGTGCTGGGAAAACTGGACAGCTACATGTATAAGAATGAAATTAGAACACTCCCTAACACCATACACAAAAATAAACACAAAATGGATTCGAGACCTAAATGTAAGAGTGGACACTATAAAACTCTTAGAGGAAAACATAGGAAGAACACTCTTTGACATAAATCACAGCAAGATCTTTTTTGATCCACCTCCTAGAGTAATGGAAATAAAAACAAAAATAAACAAATGGGACCTAATGTAACTTCAAAGCTTTTGCACAGTAAAGGAAACCATAAACAAGACCAAAAGACAACCCTCAGAATGGGAGAAAATATTTGCAAATGCATCAACAGACAAAGGATTAATCTCTAAAATATATAAACAGCTCATGCAGCTCAATATTAAAAATATAAACAACCGAATCCAAAAATGGGTAGAAGACCTAAATAGACATTTCTCCAAAGAAGATATACAGATGGCCAAGAAGCACATGAAAAGCTGCTCAACGTCACTAATTATTAGCGAAATGCAAATCAAAACTACAGTGAGCTATCACCTCTCACCAGTTAGAACGGGCATCATCAGAAAATCTACAAATAAAAAATGCTGGAGAGGGTGTGGAGAAAAGGAAACCCTCTTGCACTGTTGGTGGGAATGTAAATTGATACAGCCACTATGGAGGACAGTATGGAGGTTCCTTAAAAAACTAAAAGTAGAATTACCATATGATCCAGAAATCCTACTACTGGGCATATACCCAGAAAAAACCATAATTCAAAAAGACACATGCACTCCAATGTTCATTGCAGCACTATTTACAATAGCCAGGTCATGGAAGCAACCTAAATGCCCATCGACAGACGAATGCATAAAGAAGATGTGGTACATATATACAATGGAATATTACTCAGCCATAAAATGGAAAGGAATTGGGTCATTTGTTGAGACGTGGATGGACCTAGAGATTGTCATACAGAGTGAAATAAGTCAGAAAGAGAAAAAAAAATATCGTATATTAACGCATGTATGTGGAACCTAGAAAAATGGTACAGATGAACTGGTTTGTGGGGCAGAAATTTAGACACAGATGTAGAGAACAAACGTATGGACACCAAGGGGGGAAAGCCGGAGGGCGTGGTGGTGGTGGTGTGATGAAGATTAATTCAATTAAAATTGACTAAGTTTACTGGAGTCATGTATCAATCTCTAAAGTAATCAAAGTGGTCGTGAGAAATTAGGTACTCTGGTCATCCAGGGTCATCTGCCCACCCTAACTGCTTAGCATCTGTGCTTTATGCAGAAACAACATTTAAATGTAAAATGTTTGGTCATCTGAACATTTTTCCCTAGCAGTTAACATTAAATTATAATAGCTAGTCTTCTAAAGCTAAAACCAACATAATTGCAAAAAATTCAGAGCAAAATTATGAAAATATTTCTACATTGAAACAGACTTTTTGGTCCCTCAATGATTTATTGAGCAAGAATAGTTGGTACTCTGCTGGGTATGGCAGATACAATGATGAAGGAATAATAGGTCACTACTCTTGATCAACTGAGAGTGTAATGGGAAGAGAAAGACGGAATAGAGATGATTATAATGCAGCAGGGAAACACTGCTGCAGAGGCCTGCACAGAATGCTTTTGTAATGAGGATAGAACAACGAACTCTGCCTGAGGCTTTCTGGGAAGACTTCCTTAAGGAAAAGGTGAAGAAGAAGAGGAGTTTCTACATAAAAGATGAGTGGGAACAGGGAAAAGGTCTTTCAAGAGAAAGGAGTATTGTCAGCAAAGTGGCACAAGAGTGCGAAAAGATCTGTTATAATAGGAAATAGCAAGCAATTCACTGAAGTTGGGCGTAGACTACAGGAGGAAGAGAGGTGGACGTGGTGGGGTGCATTATGAAATATTGATTCTTTTGAGGGTCAGTTAAGGAGTCTGCATTTAGTTCTACAGATTACAGAAAACCAGTCTGGGTTGATAAATAAGGGAGGAATAAGATTAAGTGTCACACATGATGCTAAAGGAAATAATATCATTCCCTTTTAGCTTGCTGTTATTATACTTAAAAACTTATGTTGATAAGCGTACTTTAATGAAGCAAGCAGGCTCCCAGGCTCCTGTCGAGGTAAGAGGATGCAAGCCTGCTGCATCACCCTCACCCTCACCCAGGAGGGCATTTGCTGTTGTCTAGGGAATTATCATCCCTGGGGAGAGGAATGAATCATTTGGGCAGAGAGCATATTTGGAGAAGGTAGTTGTATATATCATTTTTCCAAATGTTTTAATATTATGAAAATCAGGTTTTATAGGTGAGGTGAAGATTGCCACAATCCTCAGAGGTAATTTAGGTAACTCATATGAAAAAGCAGAATCTGTATGGGTTATCCAGAGTGGAGGCAGTCCTCCAAGAACTGGGAATTCTCAAAACATTTTCTCTACTGCAGAGAAGCCCCAAGGGATGTGGGTTCAAATAGTTTTTTTATGTACATTCCTTACTTATATGTAAAAATGCACTGTGAAACTCATACAGTACATCCTCACAGACAAAAAGACAAAGAAGAAATAAATGTGCAGGAATGTACGGAAGCAAAGCATTAGAATTCCATTCCCAAAGAAGGTACCCACGTCCTCCTATTCCAGTGGATACACTGGAATATCTGTATTATGGAGCAAGGCGTCATCTTTCCTTTTCCTTCTCCATGAATAAACTACCTCATGGGAAACTTCACTGCATTTCATAGATATAAACAGAATAAAGATGCTTGGTTTCCATACCAACCATGCCTGCTTCTCTTTTGTTTCTCATTCATTTATTTTTTCATCTATTTAACCAACAAATCTTTATTGAGTACCACAAATATTTATCGTGTGTGTAGGTACTGATGGGAAAACTAGGAAGATCAAAGTAGGTCTCCTGTCCTCATAGAGCTTCATGTCTAGTGAGGGAGAGAAATACTAAATAAACACTCAAAAGTGCCAGCCATGTCATCCAGAGGCCAGCTTGGACTTCCCTGCCTACTGAGAGGTAGATGAGATTGGCTGGAACCTCCCAGATCCACATCCTGGGGGGTCAGAAGCTCCACTCAGCACATATCCGACCCCTCCGACTCATGGTCTTGCCTCCCGCCAGGCTTCTCCTGCTCTGTGGTGAAGCAGGCATTGTTCTGTGCCTCTTTCAAAGAAGACAACTCATCCTTTCCTCAATTTCCACTAGACACTCATTCACATAAAGCATTTGTAAGTATGACTGACTTTAATCAAGATTTAGGGGTAGGAGGACAGTCCACAGCATGGCTGCACAGCAAACGAATGTGAAAACATTTGGATATTCATGGTTTTAAAAGTCCATTCGATCACTCAGTTTCTTAATACTCAGTTTCTCTTCAATACTCAGCCTTCTACCATCTCACTGGTTCCTCCTTTCTCCATTTCCTTTCTCTCCTCCCCCTGTGTTTCTCTTCCTACAACGGCTCAGAAGCAAGCAACCAACCACCACAATAACAAGCACAATGAACAATAAACAAATCCCTTTATCCTCTCATGGAGCCTGACCATTGTTTTGCTTGTTTGGACTCCTGAAGACACTCATCCTCTCAGAATTGCACTGTCTACTCCAAAAAGCTTATCTAAGTATTATATTCAACAAGGATATTTTCTATCTTAAGAGAAATTTTGTTGCCATCTGTTAAGATATATATCATTAATCAGATAGATTACAAATTAGGATGCATGCTCTAAGAGAAAATTAGGAAGTACAATAGAGTACAGTTTTAGGACTGGGGGATTAGATTTAAACTGAAGAATTAGGGAAGGAAAGCTCCTCTGAGAAAGAGCAACATTTCTGAAGACTTAGCTAGGCACATACTGGGGGAAGGGCATTTCACACAGGGAGACGTTTGGAAATACATGCAGAGGTGTGGAGGGAGGAAGGAGTTTGGTGCACTGGCAAAACCCAAAACAGGCCAGCCTGGCTACACCCTAAAGAGGAAGAGGAGAAGGAAAGCGGTGAAGGTGCAGAAGTAAGCAGGGGCCAGGTCCCACGGGAGCTTGTCAGCCACGTGACTCCAAGGTTTAAATTCCTGGCTCTTCCCTAACAAATGAAATGACTTCATGAACTGTTTTGACTAAATGTTGATTTTATTGATTTTCAAAACAGATGTTCCAAAGCAAACTTATATAGACACATAGACACACACACACACACACACACACACGCACGCACGCACGCGCGCGCGCGCACGCGCATTACGTAAAGCACCTTCCCCCAGGGCCATATAATTTGGCATTATTATGAAGTCTATTCTATAGCCATATATATGATTCTGGGTCAGCCGGGTAATTAGCTGAAAATTATCTTCATATTCATTTTCCCTCCACAGGAATGTTTCCTTCAGAGAGACCCAGAATATGAACCTTTCTGTAACGGCTTTAAAAAACGTTGTCTGCCTGCAGCACGTGAATTCTCTATCATCTTTCAGGATTTGTACCTGCCCAGCTGACACACCTATTTCCGCCCAAAAGCAAGTAGCTTCTTGCTCTGCTCTGTGCCTCACTATTGGCAAGGCATTGCAGGAAGAGATTTAAGCTCTATTTACCACCAGGGTAAACTGTCCTTCTATAGCATTCTTGTAGAAAGGCATTTCGGGGGGGTCAGTACGTCCCCATGTATTTACAGGTACTGAAAATGACAAACACACACACTCTAGACATTGTGCCCACTCTTTACTGCCGATGTTAATCTGGCCCTTGGCACTTTACACATCACAATAGATTCATGTATTCATGATGATGTTCATTCTATCATTTTCTGAAAATAAATTATTTTGTCTGCTCTCCCAATTCTACCTACCCCCAAACTACCTTACTTTTCTTCTCCACTCTTTCTTTTCAACTGCTAATAGCCATGCTTTTAAGCTGTCTTTTTATTGAAAGTAATAAATTAAGGCATTCATCTTCAGTGGTTTCACCTTTGCATAAGAGTCAGCAGCTTACACACTAGCATGCTCAGTGTTGAGTAGACAGAAATTCATTTCAGTAGTAAAAACATTCACTGACCTTAGAAAGAAAACTTTCCATTTATGGTTACTGGCTAGTCTTGCACAATTGTAACTTTCCAATACAGAATAATACTTTAAAATTAAGATATTTTGAGGAATTTGTATCTTCTGTGGCTCTTCCTCAGAATGAAGCCATTGGCATTTGTTGAGACTGAGTTTGCTGGAGGTACTAAGACTACAGCTGGTCATCTTGTGAGTCAGTGCTTACGGTGGAACCTTGGCTACTGGTATCAGCAGTTTCATAGCACTTTTGGTCTTTGGCAAAGTTGATGAAAACCTGATTTTTCAAGGGAAATAAAGCCATTAGTACTTGGTAAACCAAAGGAAGAAATAAGGTGTGTGTGTATGCACAATGGGAGAGCTAATAAGAAGAAAACTAGATTTCATAGGGGCACGCCCACACACATAAACAAACTCTCACTAGGAGTCCTTCCTTTAGGTATTGAAATTTATCTGGGGTTTGAAAATAATATCTATATCTACAACTATAAATACATTTATAATCATAATATAAATCTAAAGCTATAATTAAATATCTATAGCCACATATTTGTATCTATTTGATCTGTATCAGTATCTTTCAAGTATCTTTTAACAAGGAGCCCAACCCAAGCCCTTATCAAATGTTTGTATGATGATGTTGAGAGAAATTTCACTAGTTTCAAGAGTTTCACTAGTTTCAACAGTTAATGCACTAAAATAAAATTTGTATACGAAGCTCACATTAACATTATGTTCAGTAAGCTTATTATTTAACAGGCAGACCTTTATGACTTTGTTTAAAATTCTATTAGTCATAGATTCATCCAGAAAATATTGAGAGTCTACTTTGTGCCAGACATGATACTGGTAATTGGTTACAAGTCAAAGGATAAATCTTCTATGTTGGCAAAGCCATAATTGCCTTAATTCCCCATAAAAAATTGTCCATGAGATGCAGCATGATTCAGAGGCCTCTGTAGCCTCACTTTCAGACCCATTCCAGTGATAGGTCCAATCAAATGTTCTATATATCAGGTTGGCTGAACTGTATAAAACTAAAACAGTGCAAAGGTGATGAAGGATGTTCCATGATGCCTCGAGTTATTGAATATAAATGTAATTAAGACAGATGATGTGAATGAAACAAAAGAATCCTGCATTTACCACTTTGGTTACCTGAATCTAGCAGATCTAAAGCATTGGCACCAAATTCTCACTAGATAACCCCATCCTCCCCTAATCTAGGAAGCCAATCAATAGAAATGTTATTTAAGAAACCTACCAAGGAGAAAGTAAAGAAAGTGTTAACAGCTATTTGTTTTATAGATGAAAATAACTGTTGCTTTACATATACAGAAAACTGATGGGTATAGATGTCTTATAGAAGGAAAAAATCTTCTTTTCTCCATTAAAAATAGTTAACTCTTTTCATATTTTTTCCTAACATCCCAAAATGCACTTAGAAATAAATTAAGCTAAGTTTTTCAGGTGCAAGTTTAGATATTGCTTCAATTAAAAGCAAATTCAATGTCATTAAAAAGAAATAATCAGAATGTGTAATAATTTATGTGACATTGTGCACATGGATCATGGTATCCAGCTTACCTCTTCCAGAGTAGTCTGACTCACTAAGAAATTTGTGATATTTAAAGCAGTCTTGTTGGTTTCCAGCAGATCAAAAATGTTTGCTACTCCTCCTGCGGTGACCGGCACATGATACTCTAGCATGCTGAGGTGCTGATCCTGTGGGAACCAAAGGGAAAAAATGTATTTCTCAATGTCAGGTAATATTGACTTGACTAGACATAACTTGACCAAGAGCTAAGAAACATACTGAAATTCATTCCTTTGAAAATGATGTTACATTGTAAATAATGGGTATGTTTTGAGAGTAACAGCTTTCAAAGATGAGATTAAAAGTTTTATGAATGTCCAAGAGAAAACAAATTAAAAAGCTAATGAAAATTCCAAAATATTCTACATTCATGTGCACTTATAAAGACATTATAGTCTTGCCTAGGAAAAAATATTGTGGAATGGTATTGCCAATGTCAGATTATGCTTAGCTCACATAAGTGTTTTCAGAGATAACTTTTAGAAATTTCATTTTTTTAATGTTAGAATTGTTCTAAAAGGCTAAGGATTAGCTATTCAATTTATATTGGCTAAAGTTGCCAGATTTCAAAAGCATTGTCTATGAGAAACCTCATTCAAATAATGCTACATTCTTTCTTAACTCACTCTAAAATTCTTTTCAGTTTATTTAGTCTGTAGTATCACCATCAATTTAGTAATCTATTCTTATTTCCTTGGCGTATCTTTAACATCTTGCTTTTCTGCATATTTCATCAATTACCATATCTTATTTATTTTTCCTCTAAAATGTAACCTTTCCTCTCTATCTGCACCATCAATTTTATTAACTTGATGCTCATCACTCCACATCTGGGTTATTGCAACAGACTCTTCAGAAGCTTAGAAACCATATACACTCATATGTTCTGGCACAAAGTAGCTAGGATAACCTTTCCTAAACACTAGTTTGGTCAGGATGGTTTCTTTACTCCATAAACAATCCCTGTAACCTATATTGATCAGATCAAGATTGTATATTGCAGCTTGGTATTCCAGACCTGCGTTACTGGAAACCCCTCTTCTCACTCCTTTGCTCGCTGTCTAGCCCCTCTCACTGATTTGTGTTTATATCACACCTGTCAGTGCAATCAGGCTATCTTATTGATACTTATTTTTACTCCTAAATTGTTGTTTGGTTATTTCCCTTTTAGAGATCTAGAAACCATCACATACTTGTAGGGAATGGTCTGCTTAGGAAGTAATCAAACTTTTATCATCACTGCACTTGTCTTGTATAGCACTAGTCCCCTGAAGAACAGACCAGGGCAAATGTAATCTCATCACTCAGTGAATAAACACAGATTTCAACCGAGAAGTTCACTGAAAGAAGAAGTACTATGACCAACGTGGTTTGTGCAAAAAAAAACAAAAACAAAAGTGTCCTTTAATTTTTAAATTTGATTTTAATTTAGATGATAGAAAATGGACTTTGATAAGAATCAGAGGTTGAGGCAAAGGTATTTTGTAGAGATAAAAGAATTGTTTTTAAAAATGAACTCTATTTTGCTCTCCAAAATCACTTCACGTTAATATGGTGCCTGACAGTTTAGGAAGCATCTTTGTGGACATTTTATCATTTAGTTCTCACACCAGTCTTGTGAAGTAGATATCAACAGTATTTGTAAAATAGGAATACGAGGCTCAGAGACTTTAAATGTTTTGCTGGAAATCACATAGGCAGAGCTGGACCTCAGCCCAAGTCTTCCAATTTCTTTTCATCATTCCACACCTGACTTCTGTTTAAAAACAATCAGTTGCTATAATCATCGTATATCAATTACCTGCACATCAAAGATGTTACAATGATAATTTTTTTGTCAAGTGCATTTAAATATGCACTATGTGAGATTTATATGTATATATCTGTGTGTGCCCATGCTGTTGATATGCATATGTAAGATGAAATTAATTGAGCAATGTTTCAGGTAGTGTGCGATTTAAGAACTTGATTTCCAAGCAATTCTGCTCAAAACTTTGTGGGCTTATCTTTCAAGTGAGGAAAGCAAAGGAGATGATCTCTTCTAGCTGTGACATTTTGGAACTTTGTAATTTTTTTTTTCTTAGAAGAAATGCCCTTGGTCATACGTATCTGTCATTCCTCAATTCCCTAACATATGTAACTAATAATCTAGTTAAGCATACAACCTGAAAAGTAATATGATATGGTCATAAAGCCTTTGTGAGGAAGAAATAAAGGTATGTAAAAGGACTATGTTACTCTTAAGTAGCTACAAAAATATATAACTAATTTGAAGATTTTATCTGTTAATACTAAGTGTGCTTCAGAGTATCTTAAGAATCTTAAACTAATAAATATATATTGATGAATAACAAAGCTATGGTCAGCTTGAAAATGACAAACATCCACTACGATATTAGATTATGACTATCAAAACCAGTCAATCTCTTACTTTTAAGTATGTTTTTGGAAAGTGAAGTTGCATGAACCTTGTGAGGGGCTCCATGCTCACTTTGGCATTCTTCACGTGAACCTTGACGGTAAATCCTCGTCCAAATCTAGAAAGAAGTGCAAAATACAGTATGAATTATGTTTTGCTGAAATAGCTCCTTTGGAATTCTAGATAATGAAACAGGACCCAAGCTGACCATGATAGCCCCTTTTCCTACATAAAGACTATCATCTTGCTATAAAAGTTCAGGGCATGTTGCAAACTGGAAATAGTGTACTGCCATGACTTTTTATTTATTTCTACCACTATACAAAGTCAGATCCTTTGGACAAAAGTTGCATTAGAAAGAAAATACAAAATCCTGGCTTTCTTTGGCATCCATGAATTGGTAATTGATGTAAATTCCTGGAGATACATACTTTCTAATTTAAAGCAAAGAGAATCTTTAGAGGCAAGTTATTGGAGATTTCATGTCAATCGTAAAGATTAAAATCACTGGGTTTTTAAAAATAAATAATAAATCAGTATACTAGCTAACAGTTTGCACCAAAAGTAGAGTTTGTAAACAAGTCACAACAGACTCTCTGGGAACAACATATAAGGCCTTTTTCATCCTTTTTTCTTATCTTGGTTAATATTGTCTTATAAGAAAGCCAAGCTGTTGTACAGACAAAGGTATAAAGTAATGTCATGATGTTGGAAGATTAACATGGATCTGTATAAATGCATATGCACTCTGACAAACATAAAAATATTAATTTAATTTGATAGTATGATATTTATGCACATCTCCCCAATGTATTTTTGATGGAAAGGTTTTGAATGCAGTAAAAATGTTAAATAGCTTGCAGAAAGCCTGTTCAAATGGCAAATGAACGTGCTAGATAAAAATCGATGCCTTCACGTACTTGTCAAGGTCTAATTTGTTACCAAGATAACTTTTTTTTTTTTTTTTTTTTTGTGTGGGCTTCTCATTGCGGTGGCTTCCCTTGTTGCAGAGCTCGGGCTCTAGGAGTGCAGGCTTCAGTATTTGTGGCTTGCGGGCTCCAGAGCACAGGCTCAGTAGTTGTGGCGCACGGGCTTAGTTGCTCTGCAGCATGTGGGATCTTCCCGGACTAGGGCTTGAACCCGTGTCCCCTGCATTGGCAGGCAAATTCTTAACCACTGCACCACGAGGGAAGTCCTGTCATTTACTTTTTTTTTTTCTTTGAATTTTTGAATTATATTTTATTTATTTTTGTATACAACAGGTTCTTATTAGTCATCAATTTTATACATATCAGTGTATACATGTCAATCCCAATGGCCCAATTCAGCACACCCCCACCCCCACCCCCACCCCATGTGGTTTTCCCCCCTTGGTGTCCATACATTTGTTCTCTACATCTGTGTCTCAACTTCTGCCCTGCAAACTGGTTCATCTGTACCATTTTTCTAGGTTCCACATACATGCGTTAATATATGATATTTGTTCTTCTCTTTCTGACTTATTTCACTCTGTATGACAGTCTCTAGATCCATCCACGTCTAAACAAATCACTCAATTTTGTTCCGTTTTATGGCTGAGTAATATTCCATTGTATATATGTACCACATCTTCTTTATGCATTCGTCTGTCGTTGGGCATCTAGGTTGCTTCCATGACCTGGCTATTGTAAATAGTGCTGCAATGAACACTGGGGTGCATGTGTCTTTTTGAATTATGGTTTTCCCTGGGTATATGCCCAGTAGTAGGATTTCTGGATCATATGGTAATTCTATTTTTAGTTTTTTAAGGAACCTCCATACTGTTCTCCATAGTGGCTGTACCAATTTACATTCCCACCAATAGTGCAAGAGAGTTCCTTCTTCTCCACACCTTCTCCAGCATTTTTTATTTGTAGATTTTCTGATGATGCCCATTCTAACTGGTGTGAGGTGATACCTCACTGTAGTTTTGATTTGCATTGCTCTAATAATTAGTGATGTTGAGCAGCTTTTCATGTGCTTCTTGGCCATCTGTATATCTTCTTTGGAGAAATGTCTATTTAGGTCCTCTGCCCATTTTTGGATTGGGGGGTTGTTTCTTTAATATTGAGCTGTTTATATATTTTGGAGATTAATCCTTTGTCCATTGATTCATTTGAAAATATTTTCTCCCATTCTGAGGGTTGTCTTTTCGTTTTGTTTATGGTTTCCTTTGCTGTGAAAAGGCTTTGAAATTTCATTAGGCCCCATTTGTTTACTTTTGTTTTTATTTCCATTACTCTAGGAGGTGGATCAAAAAAGATCTTGCTGTGATTTATGTCAAAGAGTGTTCTTCCTATGTTTTCCTCTAAGAGTTTTATAGTGTCCACTCTTACATTTAGGTCTCGAATCCATTTTGTGTTTATTTTTGTGTATGGTGTTAGGGAGTGTTCTAATTTCATTCTTATACATGTAGCTGCCCAGTTCTCCCAGCACCACTGATTGAAGAGACTGTCTTTTTTCCGTTGTATATCCTTGCCTCCTTTGTCATAGATTAGTTGACCATAGGTGCGTGGGTTTATCTCTGGGCTTTCTATCTTGTTCCATTGATCTATGTTTCTGTTTTTGTGCCAGTGCCATATTGTCTTGATTACTGTAGCTTTGTAATATAGTCTGAAGTCAGGGAGTCTGATTCCTCCAGCTCTGTCTTTTTCCCTCAAGACTGCTTTGGCTATTTGGGGTCTTTTGTGTCTCCATACAAATTTCAAGATTTTTTGTTCTAGTTCTGTAAAAAATGCCATTGGGAATTTGATAGGGATTGCATTGAATCTGCAGATTGCTTTGGGTAGTATAGTTATTTTCACAATATTGATTCTTCCAATCCACGA
This sequence comes from Mesoplodon mirus, assembly GCF_964341445.2. Classification (NCBI taxonomy): domain Eukaryota; kingdom Metazoa; phylum Chordata; class Mammalia; order Artiodactyla; family Ziphiidae; genus Mesoplodon; species Mesoplodon mirus. The sequence continues at coordinate 22,778,373 of NC_138984.1, read as the reverse complement.
ACATGGTATATCTCTCCATCTGTTGGTATCATCTTTAATTTATTTCATCAGTGCCTTATAGTTTTCTGCATACAGGTCTTTTGCCTCCCTAGGTAGGTTTATTCCTAGGTATTTTATTCTTTTTGTTGCAATGGTAAATGGGAGTGTTTCCTTAATTTTTCTTTCAGATTTTTCATCATTAGTGTACTGGAATGCAAGAGATTTCTGTGCATTAATTTTGTATCCTGCAACTTTACCAAATTCATTGATTGGCTCTAGTAGTTTTCTGGTGGCATCTTTAGGATTCTCTATGTATAGTATCATGTCATCTGTAAACAGTGACAGTTTTACTTTTTCTTTTCCAATTTCTATTCCTTTTATTTCTTTTTCTCCTCTGATTGCCATGGCTAGGACTTCCAAAATTATGTTGAATAACAGTGGTGAGAGTGGACATCCTTGTCTTGAGAGGGGACATCCTTGTCTTGTTCCTGATCTTAGAGGAAATGCTTTCGGTTTTTCACCATTGAGAATGTTTGCTGTGGGTTTGCCATATATGGACTTTATTATGTTGAGGTAGGTTCCCTCTAAGCCCACTTTCTGGAGAGTTTTTATCATAAATGGGTGTTGAATTTTGTCAAAAGCTTTTTCTGCATCTATTGAGATGATCATATGATTTGTATCCTTCAATTTGTTAATATGGTGTATCACATTGATTGATTTGTGTATACTGAAGAATCATTGCATCCCTGCGATAAATCCCACTTGATCATGGTGTATGATCCTTTTAATGTGTTGTTGGATTCTGTTTGCTAGTATTTTGTTGAGGATTTTTGCATCTATATTCATCATTGATATTGGTCTGTAATTTTCTTTTTTTGTAGTATCTTTGTCTGGTTTTGGTATCAGGGTGATGCTGGCCTTGTAGAATGAGTTTGGGAGTGTTCCTTCCTCTGCAATTTTTTGGAAGAGTTTGAGAAGGATGGGTGTTAGCTCTTTAAACGTTTGATAGAATTCACCTGTGAAGCCATCTGGTCCTGGACTTTCGATTGTTGGAAGAGTTTTAATCACAGTTTCAATTTCATTACTTGTGGCTGGTCTGTTCATATTTTCTATTTCTTCCTGGTTCAGTCTTGGAAGGTTATGCCTTTCTAAAAATTTGTCCATTTCTTCCCGTTTGTCCATTTTATTGGATAGAGTTGCTTGTAGTAGTCTCTTAGGATGCTTTGTATTTCTGAAGTGTCTGCTGTAACTTCTCCTTTTTCATTTCTAACTTTATTGATTTGAGTCCACTACCTCTTTTTGTTGATGAGTCTGGCTAATGGTTTATCGATTTTGTTTATCTTCTGAAAGAACCAGCATTTAGTTTTATTGATCTTTTCTATTGCTTTTCTTTGTTTCTATTTAATTTATTTCTGCTCTGGTCTTTCTTTCTTTCCTTCTGCTAACTTTGGGTTTTGTTTGTTCTTCTTTCTCTAGTTCCTTTAGGTGTCAGGTTAGATTGTTTATTTGAGATTTTTCTTGTTTCTTGAGGTAGGCTTGTATAGCTATAAACTTCCCCCTTAGAACTGCTTTTGCTGCATCCCATAGGTTTTGGATCGTCGTGTTTTCATTGTCATTTGTCACTGAGATAACTCTTGAAACTGCTTTCTGAGAGTATTTTGGTTGGGGAATAATAATAATAATAATGACATTATTATTATTATTATTATTATTATTATTATTATTATTATTATTAGCTTTTAGGCCTTCCAGGTTTTGGGGTTATTAATTTAAAAAAATTCAATCCTCAGTACTATAATTTAACTTCAAGGTGAATCAATGATTAAGTTCTCCATTCCAGTTTTACTATTCATTGTAGGATGGGCTGCTGAGATTATCCTTGAAGGTGAGTATAGCACTGGTAGATTTGATTACCCTATACCACGTGTTAAACAATACATTTGTTCCTCACCTGCTCTTAATATGCTGCAATGATCCAATACATTGGAACCTTCCATTCACCATAATGGCCAACCTGGTACAGAGAGCTTCACATTCTTCCATGCTGTAAGACAGAATCATGTCAGCATTCCGGGCACAGAAAATTGGTTTAAGTTCATGAGCATAAGCTTAACTTTTTTCATTATGGCACCTTAGAAATACTGCTTGAGTATTTGAGTTCCTTAAAATGTTCTTTCCCTTGAAGAACAAAAATATCTTTTAACATATAAATTAAATGTCTTCACATAGGGTTTATTACTGTTTCTTCTCAAACTTGAGGCCATCTCTCTCACCTGGATTGCCCACTCTATCAAACACAGTATTTCTTTTAAGCTCTTACAAACTTTGACTCAAGACCTACATTTTGTAAGAAATGCTTCCAAAATAATACTAAGCTGTTTTCATTTTGCCTTATACTCCGTATTCAGTTGGCTTTTATACTTCTGTGTTTATAACTAGTTAACCTGTACTTGATTATATAATTCTAATTTCATGGGTGATGATAACTGGAGGAGATCTTAGGTATCACCCTGTCCACTTAATACGAAAGTTAATGGAGGGCTTCCCTGGTGGCGCAGTGGTTGAGAGTCCACCTGCTGATGCAGGGGACACGGTTTCATGCCCCGGTCCGGGAAGATCCCACATGCCACGGAGCAGCTGGGCCCGTGGGCCATGGCCACTGAGCCTGTGCGTCCGGAGCCTGTGCTCCACAACGGGAGAGGCCACAACAGTGAGAGGCCCGCATACCGCAAAAAAAAAAAAAAAGTTAATGGAAATTAGGGGAGTTTGGGGGAGAATGGATACATGTATATGTATGGTTGAGTCCCTTTGCTGTGCACCTGAATCTATCACAATGTTGTTAATCGGCTATACTCCAATATAAAATAAAAAGTTAAAAAAAAAGTTAATGGAAATTAAATGATTGGCTTCAGAACATATACTGTGCTAAGGGAAGGCTAGTATATAGGATATAAACAAGTCTCTTGATTCTAAACATACCTAGCTCTTTTTCTACTATATGATCATTATAATGAAAGGATGAACTTAGTATAAGGCTAACCTTATAAGAAAGGCACAGAGAAAATTCTTTAGTAGCTTTTTTACCTAATTGATTGGAAGGGTCTACTTCATGGAGAAGGCTTGTGAACTAGTTCTTAAAGGACTAGTAAGATTAGAATCTGGAGAGATTTTGTGAAAAGATCAACTCCAGTAGAAGACACAGCCAAAAGCGCATGTGATAGGAAAGGGCAGTGAGTGTACGCGGTACCACGAGTCATTCAGATTGACAGATAGGAGAGGGTGTCATAGGAAAAAATGACTAGAAGTTTAGACGAGGCCAGATAATAAAAGGCCTTGCATACTAAGCTGAAAAATGCTGAATTTTATGTGATAGGCAATAGGTAGGCATAGTTGAATTAAGAGGGCTGCAAGTTATGGGAAATTTGTTTTTTAAAAGATTTCTTAGGCCCTGTCCCACCACAGGAGCTGGAGTCTCACCATGAAACCTTCCGGACTTGCTCCTTTGACTATGAACATAAAATACTTTAATCCAATTGCAGAATTCACTATCAGTATATATTACACGGGATTACCTTTCCCCTCTCTCATTCTAACATCGTGTCATCTGACTCTCAGTTTACCTGTGAGAAGTGAGGATGACGGCACATTTATTCTGTACTTCTTCTGAAATGATCTTCCAGAGGTGCCGTTTTGATTTAGGATCCATCCCAGAGCTTGGCTCATCCTTAACAGAAAGTTACAAGAAGAATTTATCAAATTAATTAAATTTTGATGAGGTTCTTTACATGAATCATTGCATCTCACTTGCCTAGGACAGAAATCACTTTTCCAGGTCATGTGACTAACTTGTTTTATACTTAATAGGCTTCTTTCTGCTGCTGTCAAAAAGCTCAAAATTAATCATTTAAAATTGTCAATCTATTTAAAAAAGTGTCTCAGTGAAGTTGTACTCTTACTTTACACTTGTCTCTCATATTTCTTTGGAAAATATTCTTCTTCAATTACTGGCAAAGCAAGAATTTTTACATTTAATACTATATTGTCACATATATATTTGAAGCTACATCAGCAAGACTGCTACCTTGCTCCTGATGGCAGAATTGTGGCTGTGAGTGATAGATAATATGTTATGTGTAGCACAGAGAATTCAATTTGATTTGTTTTTGTTAATATGATTGAGGTGTACTTTCAGTTTTATGTTATTAATTGAAATATAATACTCCTTGGGGAAATAAAAGTAAGATTTGCAGAAATTGCCAAATAGAAAGATATAAATTACATTTTAAAGTAAATGATGTTTAGAAAAATTATTCAGACATAAAATTAGAAATGCAGCAATGGAAAACCTAAATAAGCAATAATAAATCCTGACAGATGATTAAAAAACCAAATTATAGGTCAAGATTAGGTAAAAATTAAAAACATATGTCTGAAATGGAAAGTATATACATAGGATCATCAGAGGTTTATTTTTATAGTAAGGGGTTAAATTTAAATTTAAAGAAAGAAATGAGTGTTAATTTGGGGAAACGGTAAAGGTTATATTGTCACTGTTCCTATTTTTTAAGACAATGGCATTACAGTAAATATATATAAGAGAAAATACAGTATCTTTCTCTCATAGCCTGACTTTAGTTCAGCTCATTAATACATAATATTTGCATAGAGCTTTTAACAAGATTTTAAGGTACTTTACATCTATTATCTCACAGGGGTGCCTAAGGATTGTTCTCTTCAATTTAAGGGACACTTATACAATAGAACTCCATTATGAGCATCGATTGGCAGGGATGTAATGCATTATAAGCTTCCGGTATTATAGAGAGATGGGTTGTGCATTACACTATCTGGGCAGTTTAAATGATTTGATCCTCTATATTACTTAATCTCTGGAATAAGGTGATGATTTATAACTGGTGATTTTATTGCGTATAGTTAAGCCTCTTTTGGAGTTTGGAAGTCCCTGAATGAAGGGGATCTTCCAAAATAAGGGCAAGCTTATTTCTCTGAAATAAACACTTTTCACAGTGTTTGGCCTGGGGAGCAGAATGCTATGTCACTCCTAGTGTAATTTATATTTCCAGGTGATCAATTTAATTTTTCAGCTCTTAATCAAAATATAAACGTGACATATATTTCTTGCCTCCAAAAAATTCAGATAAAGTAGAATGGCATATTGTCAAGATTGCATCTCAAGCTAGGTAACTCATATTTTTAAGCAACAAGGAAATAACATTCTAGCACAGCATGTTGTCCTCAAATGTGTATTTCCTTTTTGGTAGAAGTTGGAAAATGTGTTAGTTCACCTGATCAGTTACTAATAGAACTGATTTCTTCAATAACTGGGAATCAAATTCTGTCATAATTTTACTTACTCATTTAGATATCCTGACTTTATTTCAGCTACTTCCTATTCTCATGTTTCCTCTGAAACCGACTGAGCCATAGCTTCAGACAAAAACATTTTTGAGGGCATATTTTTGTGGCAACAAATTATCTGATATGAATTCCCTTAGTGAGACAATATATGTAAAGTGTTTTACAAAATAACTAGCATATAGTGAGACCTCAGTAAATGTTTATTGCAATAATGATAATGAACTGTTACACACACTATTGGATATGTGGTTCTAATTAGGTAGCAGCCTTTTTCACAATGATTCTCTTACCAGCAACAGTATGGAAGGTTTCCCTATCAAGGCCAGTGCAGTGGATAATTTTCTTTTTGTGCCGTAACTACACATAGAGGTAGTTTTGTCCTTGTAGGGCAGCAGGTGAAGCCTCCTAAGGAGTTTATGAACAGTCTGTGGGTGGAAAAGAGGACTTAAGTTGATTTTCTCTTGCCAAAACCCTTAAAGCATTAAACGGGAAAAGAGCTACTTGTGAAAAGAAAGTTTTATAATGAAGAAATACATTCCCGAAAAAATTAAAACATTTAAATTCAACATAAATTTTAGTTTATTTTCAAAGGTCCACTTAAACATTAATAGTTCAGGAACTTCCCTGGTGGCACAGTGGTTAAGAATCCTCCTGCCAATGTAGGGGACACGGGTTCGAGCCCTGGTCTGGGAAGATCCCACATAACACGGAGCAACTAAGCCTGTGCGCCACAACTACTGAGCCTGCACTCTAGGGCCCACGCACCACAACTACTGATCCCAGGTGCTGCAACTACTGAAGCCCGCGCGCCTAGAGCCCATGCTCCACAACAAGAGAAGCCACCGCAATGAGAAGCCTGTGCACCGCAACGAAGAATAGCCCCTGCTCACCACAACTAGAGAAAGCCTGCACCCAGCAAAGAAGACTCAATGCAGCCAAAAAAATAAAAAATAAAAAAAAATATAAAAAATCAAATTGGAAGCTATTCTATTTTACTTGGGCATTTTGTAGGTAATTCCATATTTCAGTACTTATCTGAACACTAAACGATATACAGGCATCACCAAACATGGCTCAACCCAGAGTCTAAGGCAAATGTCATTCTTTATTTGATAGTTTTTAAAAGACAACTGAACAAACATGGGCCAAGATGTTTCTAAAGTCGAGTTCATAGGTTCATTTATGATATACACAATCACGCTAATACTGCCTCAATTATCACTGTCAGGAGAGAAATGTCATAATTTTCCAGATGTCAACTTGGTCTCGAGGGTGGGTGTGTGGGAAGCAGAAATAATAATGGTTTTCAAATGAACTAGTTTTTCACACTTATACTCACTTCTTTAATATCTTTTTCTGGAATTCCATGTATTCTAGCATAGAAATACAAATGTTCTTCCACGGTTACCAGGTCATCCAAAGCATCTTCCTGAGGACAGTAGCCAATTAATGAGCTGTCAGAGTCAACGTGAGCCAGAGACCTGAATTGAAAGAATCAAAAACACAAATGACTTTCAGAAGATGTTCCCCTTTTAGTCCTCAGATGTTGGGAAGGTAGCTCTATTGGGTCATGGTGATTGGTGAGTCGGGAAAAAAGAGGTAAAAACAATCCCACCATCATAGTCATACTTAAAGGTTTAAAAATTTCCACTCGAGTAGCTGTTTTTCCTCTAAGGATTTAATAATATAACCACAAAATAACATAAGGAGTTCATTTTAATTATTTTTCTCATTTAATTATGTTGTGTTCAGTAATTTGAAGCATTTGTTTTCATACCCAATCTTATTTCTGATCAGAATGTTTCCACCTGTAGGAATTATGTCTCCAGTCAGCATCTTGAAGATGGTGGTCTTTCCTGCTCCATTCACCCCAAGAAGGCCAAAGCACTGGTTTGAGGGAGAAAAAAAAAAGATGTAAACTTTAATTCAAAACAAAGACATGGTACTATTATATCTCTTTTCTCCTTCTCCTTGGGTGAAATAAATTACCAAGAAAAATAAATCACTCGAATTACTCATGGATATTGCAGTGCTTTGTTGGCACTGGATAAAACTTTCTCTTTTAAAACAATTAGGTACTTAAGTATCTTTTTTCCTTTAATCATCTGAACATTTTACATATACATAGGACTTATTTTACATATTATATTATAGCACACCACTGTGTGACATGATAGGATACCCAAGTCAGATATGCTAACCTGACAAAGTAATTATATTTATAGATTTCAAATTATTCACACAGAATCACAACTTTACTGAATAAGCTACTGAAGCGATAATCTCTTTATGTGGTAGAATAAACCTGATGCATTTAGTTTGCAGTCAGGCTCGGCAAAAAGGGAAATGTCCACATTCTTCTCCTCCTTTCAAAGCTGTCTTACTGTTGCTTCTGTGAAACAGCAAGAATATGAATATGAATGCAGTTCTAGTACCTCACTTCTGACAACTGATTTCTTTATGCTGTTTTTTTTTTTTTTTTTTTTTTTTGCGGTACACGGGCTCTCACTGCTGTGGCCTCTCCCGTTGCAGAGCACAGGCTCCGGACGCACAGGCTCAGCGGCCATGGCTCATGGGCCCAGCCACTCCGCGGCATGTGGGATCCTCCCGGACCAGGGCACGAACCCGTGTCCCCTGCATCGGCAGGCGCACTCTCAACCACTGCACCACCAGGGAAGCCCTATGCTGTTTTTTTTTTTTTTTTTTCCTTTTGCGGTATGCGGGCCTCTCACTGTTGTGGCCTCTCCCGTTGCGGAGCACAGGCTCCGGATGCGCAGGCCCAGCGGCCGTGGCTCACGGGCCCAGCCGCTACGCAGCATATGGGATCCTCCCAGACCGGGGCACGAACCCGTATCCCCTGCATCGGCAGGCGGACTCTCAACCACTGCGCCACCAGGGAGGCCCCCCTATGCTGTTTTTTGAAGAGGCCTGGAAACTAAGAGTTGAAAAGAGCACCCAGCATAGACTTCTTGACTGAAAGTCCACTCAGGGAGGGTAGTAACTTGGGAGGGGGCTCAGGACTTGGTGTGTAGTGAGTCCTCCCTGCCAAAACGAAGACTTACAGGGTAAGTAACACATAGACACATGTAAATTACATATATAGAATCTGTCAAAATATTCAGAGGTTGACTTTCATATTTCTAGACAAAAATTAAGGAAAGTTAAAGATTTTTGTCACTTACCATGTCAATACAAAGGATAGCTAGAAACAAAACACTGTTCCTTACCTCCCCAGCAGGTATCCCAATGCTGATGTTGTTTACAGCTATAATCTTTTTGTGGATAAGGTGGTAGGTCTTTGTAAGACGATGGAGTTGGACCAGGTCATATTCATTTGCACCATTCTCAACTCTAAACCTCTCAGCCCACACATCTTCATCTTCAACTATTGTCTCAATAACAGGTGAAGAATGAAATTTTTTGAAGAAGACTCTAAAAAATGGGCCCAATGATTCTACATCAATGACTCTGAAATGGTACCACTCAGTTTTGACATATTTTAATAAGTTTTCACTTCATTAAAAGTGTGCTATCACATACTAGGTTTCTTTTAAATTTTTTTATGCATTATGGTACTCAAATAACTTAAAAATTAGTATGGATGCTCTTTACAATATTTGTTATAATATTTGGGAAACAGCTTTTGCTTTCCATGACTTAAATGCTTACAGATCCACTATTAAAAGTGAGAATCTTAATTTCAGTAACAAGGAAATTAGTTTGGGTTTGAAAGTTACTGCCTAACAGAGAGACTAGAGTCATTAGTAAGACAACACTTTACAAGCCCATGATCAATGATCACCTTTTTAAAATCCTCTCTATTTCTTCTTTTGTCATCACAATATGAATGTTAGTCTACAGTCTTTTTACTGTGAATGTCTTACCTAGGATCTAGTCAATATATTAAGGTTATCAGTCCTGAAAACTCACGAAATATCAAACCCACTTCAGTATCTTGCCTAATGAATACCAAAGCAAACCAAACCAACAAATCAATTCAGGTCTTCCTCCCAATGTCCCCTGTTTCTTTTAATGATATCCCCAGAGATTCCAATTGTGATGCTTTCTTTGAAAACATCCCCATTCCAAAATCCACTCACGCAGTCAGACTCTTAGCACTGGAAATGCCTTATAACAGACAGTCATCTATCATTTTCTGTCTTTTTCTATTACCATCACAGGGTTTCATTTTTTTTTTCACACAGATTTATCCAAGAACCTCAAACTGGTCCAGCATCTCTGACTCTTCCCTTACAGTATGCATTGTCTCCACAAAAATCACAGCTCCTAAAGCACCATTTGATCCTGTTGGTGTCTGTTCAAAAACCTTTAATGTGCTACTATTTGTTTCTTGAATAAAGTCCAAGCTATAGCTTTTTAACCAATCAGTAGACTCCATAATTTTCCAACCCCATGCTTTAGCTCCTACTCTTTCATTACATTTAGTCTATGCTCTAGTCAAATTGTATTATTCATTTCTCAAATATGCCTCAAGATTTTTCTATCTTTGCTCTTGTCTTTCCTTTCACTATTATTAACTTAAATCTTATTTTTCAATAGGTGATACATGCACTTCATGTATTAAAATTAAAATGGTACTGAAGAATATTTAGTGAAAAGTAAGTCTCCTTTAACCATATACAGTTTTTTTTAACAGAGGCACTCATAATTAGAAATAATCTATGCATATGTATGCATAAGTAATATATATTCCTTTTTTAAAACTCAAATTGTAGTATACTTCATTTATAGTTCTGAACTTGCATTTCTCACTTAATAAATATTAGAAGTAATCCCAAACATTACATAGGGAACTGCATCATTCTTTCTAATGGCTGCATAGTGTTTCATTGATAAATTATACATATAATTCATTTAACCAGCTCCCAAATGAAGGACATTTAGGTTGTTTTCATTCTTTTGCTATTAGGAATTCTTTTGCTATGATGAATAACTTTATACATACATAATTCTGCATATGTGTTAGCACATCTATTGGAAAAATTCCTAGAAGTAGAATTGTTGGGTCAATGGTATGTGTATTTTTATTTATGATTTTCTTCTCACTTTACTCAGTCTTCTTTTCCCAAATCCATTGCTAATATTCTACATACTCAATTCTCTTTCCCCACTTCTACTTTCTATCTTTCCAAACACAACTCAAAGACTACATCTTTTGTTTATGTACATATTTTCTCTCTACCACTGAATCTTGATCTCTTGGAGGCTAACAATTGTGCTTATTTAATTTTACTCCCTCACTTTACAATACTTGCACAGCCACAGTAAGGTTTGCTAACTATTTACTGAATTAAATAGATTGTGAATTATGCTACAATTTTTAAAAGTTTTTTGAGCAAAACATTTCCATATTACTAATTGAAAAGCTTAGACTACTGACCCCTCTCTGAATATTTTGAATTGAGTTTTGTCATGGATGTCAAACACTGTTTTCATTGTATTTACCTGAGTTTATTTATTAGCCACTCATTGATTAAAAGTCGCAAGAAAAAGAACATGGTTCCTTGAGAAACCAAAGCCACAAACATTGCACCTAGTTTATCCATCTCAAAGGTTTCATTTGGATACTCCACTCCATATGCTTTTAAGAAGTCTAGGACCGACTGTTGTTGAGAAAGTTCAATCAAACCATAGCCAAAACAGAACTGCGGGAAAATCAGGAAAATGCGCTTGAGGGTTTCAGAAATAAGTTCTAAAGTCTGAAATAAAACAAATAAAAATAAAGCTCAGTGTTAGCCTTCCAACAAATTGACAAAAAATTGAAACTAGATGTAGATAAATATTGAAACCTGAGAAGCTTATCTAGATTGGCAATTATTTCACATGCATACTGAATTTACATATAAACATTTACTATAACCAAATGGTGGAGATTTATTACTAAAATACAAGCCCAAAAGGATTATATATATATATATATATATATATATATATATATATATATATATATATATATATATATATACATATATATATATATTTGAGATGGTCTAAGGTGTCAGGCCAAACCCTGGGGGCAGAATCACTTCTATACCTGCTTTAGGTCCTAGGAATGCAGTAACAGCCAGGGTGCTAGGGTCTGATAGAGTATCTATGGGTAGGTGCCTGAGTAAAGGAGGGATTTAGTACAGTAAAGTTTCAGAACCTAAGGTAATTCCTACTAGAAGAGGGAGTAAAATGGTAAAATATATGGAAGGAGAGACAACCTATCTCAACGAGGAGCAAATGGCTCATTTTCATGTTATTCACACTTGGGACCAACCACTTGCACCTCATGAATTTTCTTCTTCCTCCTGGAGTGTGCTTCTCTATTCTTCACTTCATTTTCTTTCTATTCTTTTCCATTCAGTTGTCCAGCACTGAGTGTGCTTGTCTATTCCTCACTTCATTTTCTTTCTATTCTTTTCCATTCAATTGCCCAGCACTGGTAGGGCTTCCCTTGTCACCAGTCATGACTGTTAGCTCTGAATGGAAAGTGATGCTTGCAATGAAGTAGACTCCAATACATGACTGAAAGGGAATGAATCAGGTTTTTTCCTCTATGGATGTTCAAATGAATCTTAACCCATAGTCATATAACTAAGCCATTGTCCTTGTCCCTACCATACCATAACAATTTGTTAAATGAGTAAAAAGTTTAGCTGACCGATTGGTTGCATGACTTTTGTAGTGCCATACAAGGTATCTGACTGAATGTATCTCCCTTTACCTACTCAAGCCCCATCAAATGTCAATAGTTTTGACACTGCATAAATATAATCATAGACATTAACCTAGATGGAACATAAAAAGAATTTTAAAACATCATAGTTTTCCCTCTACTATATTGAATAGAATCAAATGAAATTCCCCTATTCTATTTGGAGAATGCAAAATACAGAAAATCTTTCCACCTTGGAACATGTTGAAGCATTTGATCCAATAACTGAAGTTTAGCAGACTAATAAAGGACCTTACCGTATCATTAGGCTTTTCCTTGGAAAGGAAGTACACCACCGACAGGGAAACGATGGAATTGATGCCAAGAAAAAGGTTGATGCAGACATAAGTGATGAAAGCCACTCCTGTTTCATGGAAGAGCCCAGCCAGCAAGTACATCCAAGAAAATGTGGCATACCTTTATGTTAATAACACTAAGAATTAAAGTCATGCTGTAATTATTCTTTTACTAAATAAATAACTTCGATAGTGTTCCAAAGTGAAAATAAACATTAGAGATCAGTTGTCAAGCCTTGTAGTTAGATCTCTCTTTTATCCCTCTTTTTAACAACAGCCAAAAAAAAAAAAAGTGAAGCACACTTTTTAAATGACAGTAAAGGTCTTTTAAGGAATCTTGAGTAGTCATTACAATTACAAATTCATTTTTCCTAGAGATGGTGTTACCCCACCCAGGCAAGACATTTTTTTTGGCTCAGAAATGTGAGTTTAATAGATATATCTTATAATTTAAAGTTGAGAAAAAAACAACATTGTCGGCTAGCTAAGCAGAGAGAGTATGCTTAGAAGCTGCATGTCCTGTTTTGAGCAAATACTTGAGCAACCTTTGGGGTAATGAAGTAGAACTAGAGACAGAGAGATCCTTCATCAGCTTCAATTGCTAACTAAATGGTTACTACCCATTCATTCAGGGCAGAAAGAACTGCTACGATAAGTATTAGTTATATCAAACTGTATTACCTGTATTAATTACCCTAATTCAGAAACAATATTATGTGTGTTCTTAGGCATCGATAAAAATAAAAATAAATATACATGAATATATTTACTTTTTAATGCCTTATATATTTATATATACTCACAACTTGTTAATACATAAATTCATACACGTATACACATTTTTCTGATGATTCTAAGGCCTCCATTTTTACGTAAATTAAATTACATATGTAAATTGTTAAGTGTGACAGCACCCAGTAAGTGCTCATTAATGATAGGTATTCTATTAACAACAACAACATTAATTTTCACAAGTATTACACTTTACAAACTATGGATTAGCAGGTGTAATGTATTGTTAATCATTACTCATGGCTAATGAAACCCCAAGACAATTGTAAATTAGCTAATGAGATTTAGGTCCTGTTTGTATCTAGGATCATTTAATTCTGTTAATTCTTTCACTGCTTACCCAAACAACAGAAGTAGGAGAGATACAGCGCTTAGGTTGTTTCCACTGTAGAAGGCAGGTAACTTGAAAATTGCAATGACACCAATTGAAAATGCTACAGGCACCAAATAGAAGGCCTATGGGAATATGTAAAACTATGTTTAATACATGGCAAATATTTTTAAAAAAATCAATAGCCCATCTAGTTTAAAACTGTAACAAACTGAACTAGAAACACTTGAAGAAATGAAGTTTTATCTATGTTCTTGTTGCTTGTAACATTCAGTTCATTTTACATTGATTTCACTCTAGAATTTGTCTCCTGCAATATGAGGTCAAGCCAGTCTCCATCTTTATAGAGATACTCAGAGTCCCTGGTGCTCCTCCCTCCAGGCTTTGAGACTTGGGATTATTTAGTGAGAAAGATAAGACAGCCAGGTATCTTTGTATTTGATTCAGCCCTCAAAGTATTGATTTCATTTTGAATGCTGGAACTCTCTCAGATGGTTGATTTCTAAGGCTTGGTTATCAGTGTGAGCCACTCTGTGCAAAACAGCAGGGCAGTGGGTACCACACATTCTTGGAATCACAAGGATATGAACAAAGAATTCAGTGTTTCATCGGCAAGCAGAAATAGTAAATGCTGAGGGTTTGCAGCAAGATGTACACAATGAAAGAGATGGGAATTTAATTAGGGAGAAAAATCTCCTAAAATTGGAATGAGAACCAGAATCTAAGTCGTAAGTAGCCCTTCACAGAAGTGTGTAGTTTAAGCTTCTTGACATATTAAAGCTCCTATTAAGTCCAGAGGAATCATTACCATTTTTTTTTACATTTGACTTCTACAACAATCGCATTTCAGACCTCACTGGATACAGCATTAACCAAACGGATAGGCAGTTAATTACTCTCCAACCCTGCAAGCCGATGACAATTTCACCATAATCACCCGGCAAACACATGCCCATCCTGAGCTTTTGGCCATACTGACACGTTTGGCGTCAAGAAAAACCATCTGAATTTGGGACCATTTTAGGCAAATAAGAGAGCTATCAATTAAATTCACCCTTTATTTTCCCTACTAATCTCTAATGTGTTATTCAGCAGAGGCTACTACTTCGAATTTTTCACTATTAGTTGATTAAATTTTTATAAGCTTGCTTATGTGGTACCACTGGGCAAGGCTATTCCACTCCTAAGCTTCCATTTCTCCACAGTAGTGGTTCTCAAACTTCGATGTGCTTTAAATAACTTGGGGGAGTGGTTGTTAAAAATGCATATTCTCCATGCTCCACTCCCAAGATATGGACCTCTTAAGTCTGGAGTGAGGACCAGCAATCTGGATTCTAACAAATGTCCTGGGGAATCTGATATAGAAGGTCCTCAGACCACAGAGGTAAGGGCAAGGCAGGTGGATTTCTCTTTCTTCCAACCACTGGATGAATATAAGCCTGATGCAATTTTTTTCTTAATTTATTGTCTTTGTGGTAACAATATGAACAAACCAGGGCAAATAAATCTCAAATATAAAACTGTCTTCTACCCAAATTGGTCCTGTCTTTCTTGCAAAGACACAAGTTACTCACCATGTCATAAATGAAGTTTGTTACCCAGTAGCATGTGACACCAATGCCTGAAATGTGCTGCAGCTGCTTGGCTTTGGTCTGATGCTCCCGTACAACATAGGTGACAAAGCTGGCAGTGGTGACAGAGTAGCCCAGCAGGATGGAGAGTGCCACTAAAATATCGATTAAGCTGCTCATTCTACATTGAGCAATAGGGAGAGGAGAGCACACATAAGTTTTGGGAATTCTTTTCATTTCAGAAAGATTCATGGCTAAAGCCATCAACAAAACAGTGCAAGAGTTGGCTGTGACACAAATAAGTCTTCTTGCAAGGCAGCCAGATAATATCTTCTACATGACTTGGCTGTGACCCTGGGATAAATGTAGCTTGAGTGCATCTGAATTGACTAGGGATATTTGATGGAAAAACCTCAATCAACAAGGGTTACAGGGTGTATGCAAGAGATATAGTTCTTGAGCATAGAAATCGTACTTAAATGCTATGCAGGGAAGTTGAAATGATGAAACACTTATGCACTTGACTTACAAAAGCAGGAGATTCTGTGAATCTACAGTCAACAAGCTCTACTTGGCAACCTCACTCTACACACTTTCAGAAACCTCCTTTTATCCCAGTGAGTGACTTATAGTACCAGCTCTTCTAGATTGACATTCATTCAGAAACAACTGTGATTTCCAATTATAGCACTTTATACAAAGGCTCAATAAGCCAAGGAGAAAAGAGTCATGCCATATATGTCTGCTTACGTGGCTTGTTCTTGGTCTGGCACTCCTGGATAAGGATGGCTATACAGGATGATACCTTAAAGAAGAGATGGTTCTTTTCATTAGTAGGTATTCAGTTAATTGGGAATACCACTTTTTATGCACACTACTATATATAAAATAGACAACTAATAAGAACCTGCTGTACAGCACAGGGAACTCTACTCAATACTCTGTAATGGCCTATATGGGAAAAGAATCTAAAAAAAAAATGAGAGAGCGGTTATATGTATAACTGATTCACTGTGCTGTACCACTGAAACTAACACAACAAAATCAACTATACTCCAATAAAAATTTTAGGGGGCTGGTATGGGAAGATCCCACATGCCACAGAGCAACTACGCCTGTGAGCCACAACTACTGAGCCTGCACGTCTGTAGCCTGTCCTCCGCAACAAGACAGGCCGCGGCAGTGAGAGGCCCGCACACCACGATGAAGAGTGGCCCCTGCTCGCCGCAACTAGAGAAAGCCCTCGCACAGAAACAAAGACCCAACACAGCCAAAAATAAATAAATAAATTTATTTAAAAAAAAAATTTTTAAAAAGAAGTAACAATTTTTATTTATTTATTTATTTTTTACCATCTTTATTGGAGTATAATTGCTTTACAATGGTGTGTTAGTTTCTGCTGTATAACAAAGTGAGTCAGCTATACATATACATACATCTCCATATCTCCTCTCTCTTGCGTCTGCCTCCCACCCTCCCTATCCTACTCCTCTAGGTGGTCACAAAGCACCGAGCTGATCTCCTTGTGCTGTGTGGCTGCTTCCCACTTAAAGAATTTTACTTTGGGGATATTCTTTTAAAGGAAAATGATGCCCCCACCCCCTGCCAATCTCATCAATGCCATACAATTGATGGTACTTACACACACACACACAAAGCCCGAAACAGTTTTTCACACTGTGCATGGAATTTTGTGGGAAGGGGCAAGAATTTACACTTCTTATATAGCATGTTTCCCCTCTACTACATTTAAGTCATTGTTTTCCAGTTTCTTCTCTCCATCTGGTAATATGGATGTTTGTATTCAGTAGCACTTTAGAAATGCATGACATTTAAAGAAGCACCTCAAAGGGAGACCAATCATATGAGGATCTCCTAAAGAACAGACATTTCCCACCCCCATCCCTCTTCCGTGTGCTATTGGCTGTCGTAGGGAAATACTGTAGCCTGAGAGGATCCCTTCTCCTCCTTTACTGCTTCTGAGGTGCCTATTGTTCTAGAACTCTACCAAGAGTGGAGCTTGGGAGCTTCAGCCACTCTGGAGGGATTTTCACTGAGACATAAAGATCCAAAACGATTCAGAGAAACTAGTTGGCTCCAGAAAAGTAGTCACTTAATTCCAATGCAGTCTTAAATTATTTGTATCTCCAAGGGTTGGTTATACTTTCTGAGTATAAGTGTAAGCAAGGTTCTTTCCTCCCTTTCCTTACAGGACGCTGGTTAGCCAGAGTCAAAATGGGCTGACAAGTTTCGCAAAGGGCCACGGTGTGAAGGCAAAGCCTATACTGTCTGAGTAACTTTGGAAAAGAACAGTAAGGGTAGGAATGAGGATATCCCTTAAGTACTTTTTCCTATAAAGTCATAAGCTGAACAAGAACTTTCTCACTACAGCTCACATAGTATACGTTCATTATATTAGGATATTAAGGCCCTTTGATAGCACCCAAATATTATAGATTATTCTAAAGTTATATTATTTCCATTAACTTAAATTTATAATTTTTATTAAGTAGAGTGTGACGTATTTTGAGGTTGAAATCTGCAATTGGTATATATTGAAGAAAAAATATAATATATAGTTAAGTCAAAACAAAGAAACTACCAGCAACAATAATCAATTTGACCTATAATTTTAATCACATCATTGAGGGAATGCGCTTCTCTTATCTTTTGTGTAAATTAACGGGCTCTCTTTTTACTGAGATTCAATTTTCTTTGGGCCCTACTTAAACCTTGTTGCTGGATTATAACATAGGCAAGGGGAAAACATTTCTCTTAGTCCTGATCTGTATTTCAGAATCAAGAAATACTCTATTTCACCAGAGGAATCTTTACAAATACATTTACTCCAATATGAAAAATGCTGCTAAACCAATTTTTTTTTTACAGATCTTTAGCGGAAACATCAAGTACATATATTAGGGTTTGGAATCTATATCACAATCTTTTCTGTGGGTTCTACAGCATCCAGCATAATGTCTTAAGTACAGTGATTAGTCAATGAATGCTTATTGACTCGAATAAAATCTTAAAATTTCAATTATTTCCCCCATATAATACACATTAAAAAGAACACATTTTCTGTTATTTCTACATTTGTAAACCTAAAATGAGTAACTTCCCATTGACCAATGCTAGTAATGTAATAAGAATAAACATTAGGGTGGAGGGAACAATGTGTCAATATTTTTGGAAAAGAGCCTGGTTGTGTAGCATTTGTTAGTGAACACAAGTAAATCTGTATTCTAGGGGAAGAAAGAACAGAACTTTCATGTTAAATTAACCACTAGAGGGAACCACATGAATATAACAGATAATGACATTGCAAAGGAAAGCTAATTAAAAGATTTTTATTAGCATGTTAAAATTCAAAGAGAATCAATTTTACAGTTAAAACAAAATCTCAATTCATGTAGAATCCAACAAAGGTGCCTTAAAACAGCTAGTGTAGTAGGGGGAGGTGGCAGGAGAATATTTGAGCTGATTTTTAAAGACATTATCATGGCAGATCCCATACATGCATTACAAAACAATAAAAGCATTTTAAGGTGACATGGATTTCTTTTCTGAAAGAAAACAAACTCCTTCCAGAGAAGGTGGAAAGCTACCACTTTCATAAGCCTATATGAGAAAAGTTAATAAAAAATAGAAGACACACTACTACTAATCTCTATATAACTCAAGCTAAGCCTTATTTTTAAATTAAAAACATTTCCTTTTTGGGTCAATATGAAGCTTATGTTCCAGAATTCTTAATTCTTTAGACTATATAACTTAAAAATACAGTTGTAGGGGCCACAACAAGCCTGCTGGGATCCAGAGTGATTCAGACTGCTTTCATCTTGGTAAAGAACACTAATGATAAATGAAACCTGAATATAGGTTTCAAAAGCTGATCCTTCAAAAGTGTCATTGTCTCTTTTTCTTACCTACATACCTTTGCAACATTTCCCCCTAGTCATTTCTATGGTTCTTATACTTTCATTATCCGTCATGGCAACAAATGTCCTTTGCTCTCAATAAGACATCCTACTGAAAGTCAAGTGTTCAGTAGTGTTTCAAACCAGGTTACACCAGACCCACCTGGCTTTAGTCATCATTTAACTTAATTTACCACTTTTGACTCCACACTTTATTGATGCTCTAGGTCTAAGGACTATCTATCAATCTTGTTATTTTCTTCAGGGTTCCTGCTGCTACGAAAATGCGAAAGCAGTTGGGGAAAAATATTGTTTTCTCTTAAACGAAGACTCTGAAAGATTCTGTTCCTAGAATAAGTATGTGACTCTACAGTTTACTTCTACAATCACCAGAACATTTAGCACATGCTATTATGGCCAACAGTAGGGAAATGAAAGAAAAGTAGACAATGGCATTTCTTTTTTTTTTTAATAGTCTGTTAGCCTATTTATTAGGGTAGAAACTGTTGGCCAGCAAATATTTTACTCTATTTTCTCCATCTTTATTATTATTATTTTGGGGGATCAATATGGGAAAATAATTTAAGCAAGGCTTAAGAAGATGGAATGGTCTGATGAAGAGTAATTGAATTAGAAAACAAGTAAGTCTCTTTCAAATTCCAAACCCTTTTTAAAAACTACGTGGAAGCTTCTTGGGAAACACTAAAGTAGACCTTGCTGAGTATAGAGGAGTATTAGGAAAATGAAGAGGCAGAAGCCAGGCACTTCTGATTCCCAGAGAAATAGCAGTAGGAAACAATAATACTCATCCTGAGAGGAAGCTAAGGATTAGCAATATTTTATACAAAGCATGTGTCATTACGGTAAGTACTCAGTTAATGGTAGCACTTCTTTTCTGCTAGAACTTCTTAGCTTAAAAGTTTTGTTTTCACATTTAGATTTGTGTACAATATTTACTGACATTATTATTTTATTTTTTAGCCTATGTACAAGTAAATAGTTATAAAATATTTTCCTATGAGATATAACTACTAGGTGTGAGAGCAGAAATAAGTGTGAAGTCAGCATTATTATCCTGACTTGATAAATGAGGAAACTAAGTTAACCTGAAGTTAAGGGGATTATCCAGAATGTTCCATCTGGTGGTAGTTACTACTTCCAAACTCCTTTTAAAGATCTGTGATTTAAATACCATAAAATAGCTGCCACTCGGAGGAAATGGCATCTAGTGCACATTTTCGTATGGACAGTAGCAAAAGTTGCAATACAAGAAACTTCTAAGTAAGTAACTTTACCATGTCGGGCAGCATCGTCTTTTGACATGTTAGCTCGCAGGAGGAAATTATTCAAGCTGTTGAGGTAAGCTGGAAGGGAGTGATAGCCTTCTGGATCATACCACACCTGTTAAAATTCCGAAAGAAGGCAAGATCAGTATGGTGTTCAAATAAATCAGGCAGTCTTTACATCTTACAGCCTATATAATTTATATTTAAAGTAAGGGCACCAATTTCCCAGTAACTTATTTCATCTTGGCAGATTATGAACCATCCACCAGTGTTGACCACAGAACTCTAAGTTTCCAACCTAGAGATGGGCAGAGATTGGGAAAACAATTTTTTTTTCCCCTGCGTGAGAGCACCAAGTTACTAGTTATTCTAGCTAGACCTTCTCTAAAGGTAAAGCTTGAAATAAACAGAAGACATCATTATTATCTTCATTTCTGTGACTGGACTGTAGTGATTCTGGAACTAGAACTAGGGCATTCTGTCTCTCAGTAATAATGATAATAATAATAATAATTAAAAAGTAACTGGCATATAGGCCAGGCTGTAGAAAGAAATTAAATACAAATACAAGCATTGTGCCCTTAGCAACAAGATTGATAACCTTGAAATACCCCCACTAACTTTCTATTCCTAGTTGTAACACACAAGAAAGTGAGTTAGTTCATCTGCTATGTCAAAAGCAGGGGGATTTAAAATACTGGTATACCTCAATTCAAGAAAGCCAGTTGGTAATTCAAAATTACAAATCTGATTTAGAGAGAAATTATTTAATATTAGAACTCCCTTACTCTATGTGTGGAGAGAGGGAGAAAAGGAACAAAGCGGGGCTGGGGGTGGGGGTGGACATTCAAGTTCCTAGTACTACTATTTACTTTCTATATGACCTTATAAAACCCAGCTAAAATAGACTCAATAATATCTATCTCTTAGGGATGTTGTGAGGATGTGTAGGTAGTTTGTATAAAAGGTGATACTAGTTCTTGGTTTACAACAGTCACTAAATGAATATTATTTTCTTCACTTCCCCCAAGGTTGTATATATCTCTTACTACCAAATGAGAAATATGTGAAGAACAATTTAAAATTTAAAGACTACTTGTGATCATATGTGTAATCATATGTGTCTGATTCTGTGACTCTAGCTTGTTTCAAATTCAAAGCATAGGTACAATCTAGAAGAAAAAAAGTCAACAGGATTATTTATATCCACCAAATTCTAAGTTTCCATGTTCTTTAAAAAGCAAAGCTAAACACATATGACACATATACAAGGAAAAGTGCATAAAACATTAATGTATAGTTTAACAAAAAATTATAAAGGGAGTATACCCATCACTCAGGTTGAGAAACAAAAACTGCCAGCATCCAGAACATCTCCCTGACACTCTGTGTCCTTCCAAATCACAATGTGCTCTCTCTCTCCCCTAGACAATATGGTTGTTTTGCCTACTCTCTAAGTTTATGATAAATGCAATTATAGTTGTGTATTCCTTTTTGTTTTTTCTTTTGCTTACTAATAATGTTTGGAAGAGTTAGCCTGCTTGTTGTATGGAAATGAGTTCATTCATTTCCATGGCTGAAAGTTCTGTTAAATGAGTATATAACAATTTATTTATTTATTCTACTGTGTATGGACATTTGGGGTTGTTTTTTCGGCTAATATGAGAAATACTGCCACGCACATTTTTGTATATGTATCCAGGTACTTGTGTGTACACGTTTCCCTAGGATAAATACACAGGACTGGAACCACTGTATTATGGTGTATGCATTATTCCAAAGTGCTTTTCAAATCCACTGACCCATGTTTTGTTTTTACCTCATGAAAATGCTTGAACATTTCAAGTTCACATTCTCATTTGTATGACATCCCAAAAGAAAGATCACAATTTACCTTGGCAAGTGTTCTATTAGCAGGAACTGTTGTTATATCAAAACGAAGGTCTTTAGTCAAAGGCAGCCCAAAACTCCAACCTCCATATCTATACAGGAAAATTATTTTAATGGAGAAAATATTCATAAATAGATCTAAAATGTTTAACTAAGAGCTCATTTTTTTTCCTTCCATCAGGAACACATTTACAGTATGAAATAAATACTGTCTGAAAAATGTTTTACAGTTTTATCGATTTCTTTTATCATATTTTAGTCTAAAGCATACATTATAGCTAGAAGTTCATGGACTCTTAAAAATAAAAAGTGGATTAAAAAAATTCAAATAGTAATTTTAAGGATAGATTAGTTTAAATATCCACCAAATTAAGACTGGGTTAAATAAATAATGGTGTAGTTACACTAAAATAATTTTCTTGCAACTGTTATCCTAAATGTGATGCTATACAGCTATATTTTTGACATGGAAAGAACACTATAGCACATTCTTCACTTCTTTTAAGAAGTAGGTTTTGGAATGGTTTATTTATAATAAACCTCTTTTTGTTGAAAATATTTACATGCATATTCATGTGTACTTACAAACTTTCCCCCGCAGCTTTATTAAGACATAACTGACAAATAAAAAGTGTATATACTTAAGGCATACAAATGCTTTGATATATGTACACCTTGTGAAATCATCCCCACAATCAAGCTAATTAACACATCCATATCTCACATAGTTACCATTTTCTTATATGTATGTGTTGAGAATTCTTCAGGTCTACCCTCTTAACAAATTTCAAGTAACAATACAGTATTCTTAACTATAGTCACATTGCTGGACTTAGACCTCCAGAACGTATTCACCTTGTATTACTGAAACTTTGTACCCCTTGACCAACATCTCCCCGTTTTGCCCTTCCCCCCAGACCCTAGAACCCACAACTCTACTCTCTGCTTCTATGAATCTGACTATTTTGGATTTCATATATAAGTGAAACCATGCTATGTTTGTCTAGTATTTCACTTGGCATAGTGTCTTCCAGGTCCATCCATGTCACTTCAAATGTAAGCCTGCCACGCTTATATCTATGGCAAATGTTCAGGTGGCTTAGGAACATGCCTGTGGCTTTGCTATACAAAAAGACATTTTATTCACATGCAGATATCATACTCCAAGTTTTGAGATATTCATATTGGAACTAAGGACAACTGTCACCAAAAGCCACACCTTAAAATTCTGCAAGTTGGCACAATCTAGTCAACAACTTCACTTTCACTTCGAGAAAAAAATATGTACACATTTAACAATACATTTTTGAGGCCTAAAACAATGCTTTTCAATGTGCTCAAATAAATCTTAATTTAGAGTCATTAAATTAATTTACTTAAATTTTAATATGTAAGGCTGTTTAGATAAAACAGAATTTACCCATATAAATAATCAATAGAAACTTGCATTTATTGTTCACAAATTCAAAAGACAGTTACTATTAAAATTAGAAAGCATGATATTCTAAATTAAACATGTTATAAACAGAGTATTTTTACCTTTTTTGTATAAACTTATTGGCAGTTGATATAAGATAGTTTTCCAAGTGGTGGTCAGTGAGGTTATAAATTACTTGGGAAGAATAAGTTCTTCTATGAGGTGGAGAATAGTTAAATTTAGGACATTCCTGAAAAACAAGGTTAAAAAAAGTTCTCTTTGGACAATGCTGTACAAATTAAATAGACAATGTCAAGGAGCTTCAGTCTTATGATTTGTCTATTAGTGCAACTGGTAGAGTGTGATAAGAGTGTCCTCTGCCTCTAAAGAGCTTTGAAAAGGAAGACATCTTGCCTATGCCAAAAAATCAGAACAAACATTTATTATTTATACAGAGAATATACATGTGTTTAGGACTTGCTTAAAGCCAAAAAAGAACACAAGTTAACTAATGTTCAATATTTCTTGCACTGTACTGACAAGCTTGATATGTTTGGAGAATAACATTCAACGTTAAGATGACTCAAAATTCCCTCAATAATTCACAGGGAAGAGAAAAATGTTTGCCCCAAATTGAAAAGATAACATTAACAGACATAAGTTCTCAGGGATGAACAGCAGTGGATAAAAAGCTTGTGTTATATTAGTTTTAAGGTACCAACCTAGGTGTCAGAACCCAATTTTTCTCATATCCAAATCCAATCTTTATATATATATGTCTTATATATATGTATATAGGTGTCACTTATACATATACAAGTTGCAAAGACAGTACAGAGAGTCCCTGCATGCCTTTCACCCAGTTTCCCCCACTGTTAGCATCTTACATTACCATCATACATTTGTCAAAATTAAGTGTCTTGGTACATTACTATTAACTAATCTCAGAGCTTAGTTTAAACCACTTATTTATGTGTTCATAGCTTTCTGCACTTCCTGACTATTAACTTTTCATTGAAGTGTCCCATGCCTCACTGCCATGAACTTTAGTTTGGGAAAAGCCTAGCACTCTGCCAGTTTTTCCTTCCATCTTTCACATGGTGTTCCAGAGCCTGAGGCTAGCACCACATGCATATCAAGAGCATAATGTTGTAGGTTGCTCTAAAAAATGAAGGCTGAATTTCACCTTGCATCAAGTTGTATCAACTTGAAGATCACATTCTATAATGCCACTGGTTTCATAAACAGAGATATCCTTATGTATGCAACTTAACTTTTAGCTGTAACTTTTTATTGACTTATACATACAGAAAAGCACACATATTATAAAGATACTGCTTGATGAATTTTGACAAACTGAACACACCCTTGAACCAGCAACTGGATCAGAAAACAGAACAATGCTATTACCCCAGAAGCCCCCTCATCACGCTTCCTTCCAATCCTACCACTCCCAAAGTAACCAGCACAGAAGAGTTTTTCCCGTTTCTGTATTTTATATAAATGGAATTGTATCATATGTACTCTCTCATATTTGGCTTTTTTCACTCATCATTTGTTTCTGAGAATATTATGTGTGTAGTGTAGATCATTCTCATCTTGCTGTATATAGAATTTCATTGTGGAAATCGATTACATTTGATTTATCTACTCTACGGTTGCTGGGAATTTGGGTGGCTATTACAAATGGTATTGCTATGAATATTCCAGTATATATCTCTTGATGAATTTATTCACATTTCTGATGGGTATATAACAGGAGTGGAATTGCTGAGTCCATAGGGTATGTATAACTTCAGCATTAGTAGACACTGTCAATTCTTTTAAAAGCTGTTTATACAAATCTGGATTCCCATCAATGGAATATAAGGTTGAAAAAATTTTAATCTACTGGGTTTTTTTAATTAATAAAATTTATCTAGATTCCAATTTTAAATACTAAGTTAGTAGACTTTTACTGTGAACTAAAGAAAATACATGAAGGATTTCAGAAATTAGCTAGGTTAGGTGAGGGATTAGAAAATGCTTTGAGTACTGGGTAAGAATAATATTTATATATGCAAGGATTTCAAAAAAAGCTTGCTTGGTCCCAGCTTTTATTGTTAGTAACCGTCTTACGTGAGACCAGAAAAATAGGCTGCATTTACTGAAAACATCTTTATTTTAAAATAGTGTACCAAGACAGTTTAGGACGTAATCATATGTCACTTCGAAGAAAATATTGCTAGATTCCTCCCCTATTGGGAGGTAAGTTGACAACATAGTGACTCTCAGAAACTAATAGTTACCTCTTTTTATCAACAATCTTTAATTTCCCCAGTGAATTTGTTTTCCTTAAAGTTTATTGAATTGATAGGCCTAGAAAACTAAGTTGTGTATTTATAGAATATAGACAGGGTGTTGGTTGGAGAATCTTTAATGTTTCTTTCAGGACATGGATTTTTCTTGCATCCTGGAGGTGCTGCTTGGAGAGATACAGAGTTCTGTTCTGGACTCACACATTACTAACTTCCCAGATGACCACTATAGTAGCAGTCTCACTGTGTTTTCAAATATGACAGTTATGTGAAACACAGAGCTTTCTGGTTACGACTGAACTAAGACCAAAAACTCATTTTCTGTCAGTTTCCACAAAGACTGTCATAGAATTACCTACCTCAGGAAGTTTGTCCTGAGATGGATTTTAAAAGTGACCTGAAGTTCAGTGTTTTTCAGCTGCCCAGGTTGACATCGCTGAGCTACTAGCCTCCATACAATGAAATTATACCAACTCTTTGGTAATCTAGATAGATCTTTCAAGCTTTGATATTTATTCCTTTCTTTTTTCTACTTCACTGAAAGTGAATTCCATCTTACCTGGATATTTTCTGAGCAGGAGCAAACACCAAAATTAGTGATAGGTTCTCCACTGCTGTTCCATTTTCCCAGACTGTCTTTCTTTAAACACCATCTGCAAGTAAAAATGATATTGATGTGAGGTATGTGTACATTCACATGTTTATGTATGAGCACATAAGTGAGTATTTGGTATTAAATTCAGGTGTATAGGCCTAAGTTCAGTTTACTGATTTTTCATAACTTGAATATACATGGCACTACCATTTCCAAGTGATTTGACATTTTATGG
Source organism: Mesoplodon mirus (assembly GCF_964341445.2). Lineage (NCBI taxonomy): Eukaryota > Metazoa > Chordata > Mammalia > Artiodactyla > Ziphiidae > Mesoplodon > Mesoplodon mirus. The sequence goes on along the minus strand of NC_138984.1, from coordinate 22,751,664 downwards.
GAGATTGAGGGAGAGCACTTAAAGATTAAACAGTGAAGAGACCAAAGCTCATTGAATTGTCTTAATGTGGCAGGATGGAACTTTTTGGACCCCTTTATTTTCTTTATTATTTTTTTGTGTATGTGGTACACGGGCCTCTCACTGCTGTGGCCTCTCTTGTTGCAGAGCACAGGCTCCGGACACACAGGCTCAGCGGCCATGGCCTCACGGGCCCAGCCGCTCCGCGGCACATGGGATCTTCCCGGACCGGGGCACAAACCCACGTCCCCTGCATTGGCAGGCGGACTCTCAACCACTGCGCCACCAGGGAAGCCCTGGACCCCTTTATTTTCTTTGCTCTTTTCATCCTCTCTTCTGAAGGGAAGGGGATACTTTAGCAAAATAATGCACGGATGTCAGGTTTCCATGTGTCATGTACTATCCTGGAAGTTTCAATAAGCAACACTATGTAGTGCAAAAGCACGGGGATTGAGCTCGGAAGATGTGGGTCTCAGCTTTAGCTACACAACCTACTTTCTAGATTTCTTTAGACAAGTACCTTAGTCCACACGAGCCTCAGTTTCTTCATCTTAAAAATGAGATTAATAATTCACAGGGTGGTTGTGACTGTTTAATGAAAACATGTACACAAACGAACCTTACAAGTTATAAAGCACCTCTTTATTATTACAGTACAGCATAACCATGGAATGAACTAAAGGAGATAGATAAAATCTGTTAAAGATAGAGTTCAATGAGGGTGCTGACCTCCTCCAGCCAAATCACACACACTCACTTAACCACACTCCCCCACATACATACACACACGCATACACATGCACACACACAACTGGAATGTTGGGAAAAAAAAAACAAAACGAGAACCACTTACGGATCACTGATATTCAAACACATGTTGTCAATTCCAGGGAAGCTCCACATTGCTGAGACCAGTTCTTCTGTGCTTGGGTGAGAATTTCTGTAATATTAAAGGATAGAAACAAATTCATGATTCTTCCACTAGTCTCCCATATGAAACTCATGCTCATAAATAATTTGAAGAAATGAAATATGCTGTCTATAGGACTGCTCTCTTAAAAATCTAAGAAAGACTCAGACTCAGAAAAAAAAATGGTCACCAAAAAAATAAGCACATGTCTCTATTTGGCTGCCTTATTATTTGTCACATGCATTTAGTGATCACCTACTGTATATATAACATTATATTATACAGGATTCTGATGCTGCTATTCAATATTCAAAAAGCTATTGGCTATATATTACAACAGATTGGGAAGCCATACCTAACCTGGCTTTCCTGATTAAAGTCTCATAATTAAAAATAAAGATGTACTATAACTTTATTTTTAGACAAACACAAAAATTCTTAAAACGTTGTTTGTTGGTGACAGAAGTATCACGCTGCAATAAATCAAACTGTGTATTCCTTTGGCAGGATCAGGTACTGTGGCTACTAAGTTCTTTATTCTTTAGCACTACATGGCATTCACAGGCACAATGTACCTCTGGAGGTATTTGGAGATGTTGTTTTAGTTAAAGGGAAGAAACTTACACATAGAAGGCTGTCTGTTCAGAGGTACCGTAAAGAGATGGGGAGATCTGGATCTCCGGATAGCTGTTGCTGGAACTTCTTAGCGTGCCAAGGCCCATGGCAGTGGTTACAAAGATGATGGGGAGAATAACCTGAGCTATGAAACCTTTCCAGTTCCTGCGGGTGTGGTGGAACCTCTGAATGAGTATAGCCATTACTTTCTTCAGTAACAGTCCAAAACCATCCAATCTCTCTCCTCTGGTCAGCATTTTGTCTGATTAAAAAATAAAAATAAAAAGATTTAATATGGTTCTGGGAAATCCTGCTAAATCCAGAACTAAAGTAACTTCAGAACCTATAGATGAATGGTATAATGTGGCACGGTAGGAAAAGCTTATATTTTAAAGATTTGCATTTGAAGTTCAGCTCTTCATTGATCAGCTTTGGGCCCGAGCCTCTCCATCTCATACAGCTTCTGTAAAAGTGCTTTGAAAATTATAAATTACTATACACAAAATATTCTTTGTCATATACATAGTACTTTTACATGTCAGAGTGAGATATCTAGAATTTTATAAATGAATATTGTTCCCAATCTCTTAAAGTCTCAATGCAGAATCAGTATTATTACTAATTACTAATATTCAAGAGGTAGCTTCTGTCAAGAGACTGAATTCAAATAAAATAAACAGAAACCAAAACAACAGCCTAGTCTAACTCATTCCTATTGTGGGTAACTTAGGGATGGTAAGTGTAATTGGCTCTCATTGTAATGTGAGGTCCAATGAAGTCACCTTAAACATAGGAAAAGGAAAATGCTCTCCTCCAAAGTATAATTCTCGTTCAAATACTTATTCATTACTTTCCTTTTAGAAATCTAGACTTATTATATGGCGTTTCAAAACTCTATTTTTACCACATGAGTCACAAAAAAGGACTCATTGGAAAAAAATGTCTACCCTCTTTCCCCCCAAACCCACCCCACACTGCCCTGAAATGCTCTTCAGGTGCTGAGAAGATATCCCATGGCTTCTGAGAGTGAGAGCAGCTGTGGAGGCCATAAACTGTTGCTTCCTCAACAGTGCTCATACAACTAATAATTTCAGCAGCCCCTCTAAAAATAGTTTCAAATATAACATTCCCTCCGAAGGCCTGCCACCAAGCGCTCCTTTACATGTGATGAGATGACAGTATTTGTCAACTCTGTGGATATTTTTAATTCTCCATCACAAATTATGCAGCACAAAAATCATGATCTTCATTTAGCTGATAAGGAAAAATACAAAGCTGCTTAATTTAAAATGAATTCCAATTAAATAGAGTGAACAAGTTTAAATGCAAATTCATATCTCTGCAAAGGGGAATTGTAGAAGGAGCTGAATATTTTAAATTAATTAGTATGCTTTTCTGTTTCTTGAGAAATTACATGTCGATGACTTACAGGTATATCAAATGGAGCAAATGTGCTTTCTAAAAGATAATGTCAATGAGGGGAACATTCTGACTGAAGAATAGTTTCAAATTATGAGACAAATGCAGAGGCAAATACATAACATTTACTTCCTGAAGCAGATGACCACTCTCTAATCAAAGTCTTCCATTCCATAGTCTCGACAATTATATTCCCAAAAGATGATACCTGAGGAATCTAGCAGAGGACAAATGAGACTCCCAAGTTCCAGAATTACACAAACATTAGAGATTATCTTTTCTGAGTTTTAGAGCCAAGCAAATGTTTAATCAAAAGTTGTATTCCTAGAGATTTTTCCCAATTTAAGCAAACTGTTGAAATGACTACTCCATCGTTTATACTTGATTTTACTATATGCTTCCTTAAGTAAATAGTGTTTCCAAAGGCATAAATAAACTGTCAGAAAGATAATAAGACAGGATAAAAGTTATTTTCAAAAGAGCCCAAACCCTCAAAGTCATGTCAAGAAACATGATTTTCCAAACATATCTTGTGTGAAGAATTGGGGGGAAACCTATTATTATAGATTCTTAACCATCAAGTTCAACTTCACCAATTCAGAGACCCTCTCCCAAAAGCATCTTCTCAGAGCCTGAATTTTCTCAGCATATGAAACACTCAGAGGTGGGGGAAGGTTAGACATGTTTTCCAATGAGGTCCCATAAAGAGGGATGACTCTTTTTTACAAAACCCTTTTTTTAATGACTATGACCACCACTTGAACATGTGTAATAGCAGTGAGTGAGCTACCTTACAAGGTAACTTGGCTCAATGTTGGACACCACCAATTACAAGAAGGATTTTAACTTGTTGAACACAACTCTGGAGTTGTAGTAAGTCACATCCTGAAAACGACTTCTGGTGGCTAGAAGGAATACTAATCACCACCCGAACAAGGAAGTTCTTTCACATTCTTCAAAATGTTTTTGAAACAGAGAATTCAATTTGGTTTAATAAATATTTTGTATATAAAAAAGAAAGCTTATATTTCTTTAGTCTTTTTAAATTTAGAAAGAAAATTTAAAGTTGAGTTTAAAAAAATAAAAATCCGTCCTGTGATTTTTCTCCCTTAGGTCATTTATTGGAATTAAGCAAAATGTGCACATTAGATTTACTATACCATCTCTGTCTGTGAAATTGCTGCTGCTCATAGATAAATCATCAGGAGTTGAGATGCCACTGGTACTGGAATTTCCAATATTCTTTTGTGTTAAGTGCTCAAGACTCATATCATTATTTTTCTGTGACCCTTTAGTCAAGTTCAGAAAGACCTAGAAAGAGAAGCCAGAACACTTCATTAGTGTAAAACACGCATGTGTTTTCTAGTTTCTTTTTTTTTTAACATCTTTATTGGAGTATAATTCCTTTACAATGGTGTGTTAGTTTCTGCTTTATAACAAAGTGAATCAGTTATACATATACATATGTTCCCATATCTCTTCCCTCTTGCATCTCCCTCCCACCATCCCTATCCCACCCCTCTATGTGGTCACAAAGCACTGAGCTGATCTCCCTGTGCTATGTGGCTGCTTCCCACTAGCTATCTATTTTACATTTGGTAGTGTATATATGTCCATGCCACTCTCTCACTTTGTCCCAGCTTCCCCTTCCCCTTCCCCGTGTCCTCAAGTCCATTCTCTACATCTGCGTCTTTATTCCTGTCCTGCCCCTAGGTTCTTCATGACCATTTTTTTTTTTTCTTTTAAGATTCCAGGGCTTCCCTGGTGGCGCAGTGGTTGAGAGTCTGCCTGCCGATGCAGGGGACACGAGTTCGTGCCCCGGTCCGGGAAGATACCACGTGCTGCGGAGCGGCTGGGCCCGTGAGCCATGGCCACTGAGCCTGCGCGTCCAGAGCCTGTGCTCCGCAACGGGAGAGGCCACAACAGTGAGAGGCCCACGTACCACAAAAAAAAAAAAAAAAAAAAAAAGATTCCATATATATGTGTTAGCCTACAGTATTTGTTTTTCTCTTTCTGACTTACTTCACTCTGTATAACAGACTCTAGGTCCACCCACCTCACTACAAATAACTCAATTTTGTTTCTTATGGCTGAGTAATATCCCATTGTATGTATGCGCCACATCTTTATCCATTCATCTGTCGATGGACATTTAGGTTGCTTCCATGTCCTGCCTATTGTAAATAGAGCTGCAGTGAACATTGTGGTACATGACTCTTTTTAAATTATGGTTTTCTCAGCGTATATGCCCAGTAGTGGGTTGGCTGGGTCATATGGTAGTTCTATTTTTAGGTTTTTTTTAATATAAATTTATTGATTTATTTATTGGCTGTGTTTGGTCTTCCTTGCTGTGCACGGGCTTTCTCTAGTTGCAGCGAGCAGGGGCTATTCTTCGTTGTGGTGCGTGGGCTTCTCATTGCGGTGACCTCCCCTGTTGCAGAGCACGGGCTCTAGGCATGCAGGCTTCAGTAACTGCGGCATGTGGGCTCAGTAGTTGTGGCTCACGGGCTTTAAAGCGCAGGTTCTGTAGTTGTGGCGCACAGGCCCCGTTGCTCCGCGCATGTGGGGATCTTCCCGGACCAGGGCTCGAACCCGTGTCCCCTGCATCGGCAGGCGAGTTCTTAACCACTGCGCCACCAGGGAAGCCTTATTTTTAGTTTTTTAAGAAACCTCCATACTGTTCTCCATAGTGGCTATATCAATTTACATTCCCACCAACAGTGCAAAAGGCTTCCCTTTTCTCCACACCATCTCCAGCATTTACTGTTTGTAGATTGTTTGATGGTGGCCTGTTTTCTAGTTTCTAAGCCCAATTTTGATTTTAAATTTTTACCATATTTATTGAGACAAATAAGTATGACTTTAAGTGAACTTTTTTTCACGGGCCTCTCACTGTTGTGGCCTCTCCCGTTGCGGAGCACAGGCTCCAGACGCGCAGGCCCAGCGGCCATGGCTCATGGGCCCAGCCACTCCATGGCATGTGGGATCTTCCCGGACCGGGGCACGAACCTGCATCCCCTGCATCGGCAGGCAGACTCTCAACCACTGCGCCACCAGGGAAGCCCCTAAGTGAACATTTTTGAGAGTGACTTTAAGTGAACATATTTGTATGTAAAAGATATGTGTTCTCTAAGTGAAGCAACATGTTTGTTCTCAGAAGTCAGTCGTACATAACAATGGTATTGAGATAATTTTAAGATTTTCTGATTTTGTAAAATGTTTTTTTTTTAATTTTAAAATTTTTTTGTAATCAAAAGCATCTTTATTTTTGGTTCCCTTCTTGAAATGTTTATTTATTTATTTATGTTAAAAAATTATTTATTTATTTTTGGCTGCATTGGGTCTTCGTTGCTGCATGTGGCTTTCTCTAGTTGTGGGGAGTGGGGGCTACTCTTGGTTGCGGTGCGGGGGCTTCTCATCGCGGTGGCTTCTCTTGTTGTGGAGCACGGGCTCTAGGCGCGCGGGCTTCAGTAGTTGTGGCCTGTGGGCTCTAGAGCGCAGGCTCAGTAGTTGTGGTGCATGGGCTTAGTTGCTCTGTGGCATGTGGGATCTTCCCGGACCAGGGCTCAAACCTGTGTCCCCTGCATTGGCAGGCGGATTCTTAACCACTGCACCACCAGGCAAGCCCTGAAATGTTTACTTTTAAATATTTCTTTTCTTTCTTAAAAGAACTGTTCACATTTATTCTAAAGGAACAGCAAGTTAACCAGTTTTAAGCAAAAAGGAAATGTCCAGGTGTACCTCTTCCATGGTGGTATCTGAAATGCCATAGCACCCGATGTTGACGTCACTCAGACCATTGTCCAGTGCTCTCAGGAGTGAAAGATAGGCCCCTGACACTTTGGTGCTAAACGGAGGAAGCACATAGACAAGCTCTCCCCCGATGTCCTCCTTGAGGTAGGCTTCAGGGAGATGTGACTGGATCACTGCTGTCACGGGTGTCGTGTCACATACTGTACTTGCATTTACATTTGGACTCTAGAGACGAAAAGAGAAGTTAAAAACTCCCTTGTCTTTACACTGCAGTGCCCAAGGGCCCCAATCAGAGGGTGGCAAGTTCTTTTAGGCCAGTTCAGACCTATACCAGATAACACATCACTCCTCTTGTGGCTTCCTGTCCCACTTGGGATCCCTACACTTGCCTATAAGTCACTTTCTGTTGGCTTCCCTCTCCCACCTCACCCTGTCCCTTCTCCAACCTCCTTGCCCACCATCCTCTTTTCCCTCTTATGTATGTGCTCCACCCTAATGACAACAGACTCTTTTTGTTGTCCGATGCTTCAGGCTCAGACATGCTTCTTCCTCAGGGCCTTTGCAATTGTTCCTTTGCCCCAGATAGTGACATGGCTCACTCTCTGCCTGGCCTCAGCTCTTGGCTCAACTGTCACCTTCTCAGAGACCCCTTCTCTTACTACCCTACTTAAAATGGCACCACCCAGCATTCCCCATGCCCCTTCCTCTGCTTTCTTCTACCCATAGCATTTATCACCTGCTAATATTCTAAATAATATATTTATCAATTTTACCACCTGAATTCCCCACACTCCATCAGAATATAAACTCCATGAGGGCAGAGATCTTAATATCATCAGTTCACTGCTGTATCCCCAGCACCTAGAACAGTGTCTTGGGCACATATTAAGACATCGTATGCCCCTAATACATAAGTTTTTGAATGAATTAATGAATATAACAATGAACTACATTTTTATATTTTGGAAGTCACATCCGGATGATCAGATATAAAATAAAAGATAGTAGTCAAAGCCTTTCTAATAGCATATACATCTGGCACAGTATTGATACCTATGCTATTTCAGGTGGTACAGGGAGCCTTAGTAAGCATTTTTGTTCTTCAAAGATGTGAAAGCACCACTGGCCTGTCTGAATTAATCTCCACATTGCCATTCAAGGAATACTGATCAGAAAGTGAATACATGACTGCATATTCTCTTCATTTGTTTTGTATAGGGCGGAAAATCTAATTTTTAGCCTTATAGGCTGAAATGCTAGGGAAACTAACAGGCTGATCCTCCATCAGTAACCTCAGTACAGACCTTTCTTTCATCTAGCACATTGGTTCTCAGTGTGCAATCCCAGACCAGTAGCAGCAGCATCACATGGGCTGATGTGGACCTTGGCAGAAATGCAGTAAATTCTGGAGCCTCATACCAGATCTACTGAATCAGAGACTCTTGGGGGTGGAGCCAGAAATTTGGGTTTAACAAAAGACCTTCAGTGGTTCTGATACTCGCTCAGTTTGAGAAACATGAACCTAACATTAATTTTAGCAATGAATAAAGTTGGACAGATTCTGCTTCTGTTTCATACAAAACTTAATTTATGGTCTCATAATGAGGTATGTTTTCTCTCCTACAAACCTTTTTCTTGGTGAGTGTGAGGTGATACCCGTCCCCAAAGGCTTCCTTGAGATAAAATGGTGACCCGCAGCAGCGCAGCCCACCCTCCTCCAGGAAGGCGATGCGGTCACTCAGCACTTCAGCCTCGTCCAAGTGGTGTGTCGACAGAATGATTGTTCTGTCTTGAAAGTACAGAGGAGAACAACCAAGAATGAAAAGTGAAGCTGCAGTCCCCAGGATGTACTGAGCTAGCACAAGTAAATCCTGTGATTTATGAGGAGGAGAGTCACGTTTTATGGGCTAACTGAAAAACTGATCCGAATGAGCTTTCAAAATGAGAAATGCGGACGGGGTATTCCTAAATGTTTTTCTTATAAATTGGCAGCAAATACACATCGGTTATGCTGTAAGGCTGAGTGTCCACACTCTGCAGTGGGGGCAACTCTTCCTAATCCCTTAGTCTGTCCCCTTGGCTTCACTTCCATTCTCTTTCTTTCTGTCACTTCCATTCTCTCTCTCTCTCTCCCTCCCTCCCTCCCTTCACTATGAAAAAGCAGTAATTTTAAAGACTTTTTGAATATTCTTCTCTGATTAATCCACTCCACTCTGATTGCTCCTTTGCTTCACATCCTGTTAGCACTTATTTAGTCTGTTTTCAGTTTATTTTCATTTGTGTATGTTTGGTATCTCTAATTAGATTCTAAGCTCCTCTAGGCAGAATTTGGAACTTCTATTGGATTTGCATGCTCTCAAAAGGGCCAGTTAAGTGCTCAATTCACAGCGGACACTACATAGATATTAACTAATTGATCCAGAAATTTAGCTGGGAGAAGAGAAGAGCACACCTTAGATCTTTAATGGAGATTATAAACAGAAAAGGCTTTAACTCCTTTGCGTGCATCCCAGAGGGCAAAATTATGACTGTTGCTTGGCGAAGTTATAAGAAGATACTTATACCAGTTTTGTTCTTGGATATAACATCCCATATACTTCGGCGAGAGCATGGGTCAACTCCAGTGGATGGTTCATCTAAAATTACCACCCTTGATCCTCCAATAAGAGCTATGGATATGGATAACTTCCTCTTCATTCCTCCTGACAATGTTCCAACTCTCTTATGACGATGGCTATATAGCCCAGTATCTTTTAAAGTCCTTAAAAAAAATGACGTATAGTGGTTATTTTTTTACAGACAGAAAATGTGAACAATGGAAAAATACGAAAAGCACCCTAAATGAGAGGTATTCACTAAGCAACTATTATGTGCTCAGCAAGGTAAACTACTGAAGTTTTCTGTTACTTATCATCTAGCTGGTATAAAACTAATACTCAGAAAAACAACATAAGGAATATATGGCTCATTATTTTACTCATTCGTTTGACAAATATTTATAGAGTACCTGCCTGTTTTCTGCCAGACTGTGTTTTAGGTGCTGTGGAAAAGCACTGAGCCAATAATGTTCCTAACCCATAAGGAGATTATGTTCTGTATGTGTGTGTATCAGGAGAAATGCTGGGGAAATTCAGTAGATAAACATATTCCCAAGTAAGTTTATAATATGCTATTTCGTGATAAGTGTGATTAAAAAAAATACAGGGTATATGAGATGAGTGCCTGGGATATGCTGTTTTAGGCATCTATTTTACACATGGTGGTCCCCTCAGAGAAACTGACATTTGAGCAGAGACCAGTAAGGTGGAGGAGTAAGTCAAAGGGCTGCCTGGGGAAGGCTGCTCTAAGTAGAGGGAACATGGGAAGCCCTGAGGCTGGAGCAGGCCTAGCATAACTAAGTGTGCACCTGGGTGAGCGTGCCTAGAGCAGAGTGAATGGGGAAAAAGCAGAAGGAAATAAAATCAAAAGGATTGGAGGCAGGTCAGGAAGTGCCTCATAGGCCTTGATAAGAACATTCCTGAGTTTCACACTGAGTGTGGTAAGAAGCCATTAGAGGGTTTTGACAGAGGAGTGACCTGGTCTGATCTTCAGTTTAAAAAGGTCACCTTGTCTGCTCTTTGAATAGACTGTACAAGGGAAAGTAGAAGCTGGGAGTCCAGTTAAGACCAGTATGGTAGGGACTTCCCTAGTGGTCCAGTGGTAAAGAATCCGCCTTCCAATGCAGGGGATGCAGGTTCGATCCTGGGTCGGGCAACTAAGAGCTCACATACCGCAGGGCAACTAAGCCCATGTGCCACAACTACTGAGCTTGCGTGCCTCAACGAGAGAGCCTGCATGCCACAAACTACAGAGCCCACATGCCCTGGAGCCCACGTGCCACAACTAGAGAGAGAAAACCTACACACCACAACTAGAGAGAAGCCCGTGTGCCACAACTAAGACCCGAGGCAGCCAAGAAAAAAAAAAAGACCAGTATGGTAGCCACGGAGATTAGAAACAGAGGATTGGGGGTAATATGGGAGTCAGAGATGAAGACAGTTAAACAATTCCAGTATAATAACTGGCCAGTGAGGATAATGCCCTTAAATGTATACAATACTAGAAAAGTAGAAAAACTAAAAACAATTGTTTCCTGAGAAACTGTCTCCTACTGGTATTATTACTATAGCTTGACCTCTTTTTGAGAGGCTTTACCCACGCATGTTCTCATTGCTGTCATATCTGACCTTTTTACTTCCTCGTGCAGCTGCTTTTTAGTCCAGTGAGGAGCTTTGATGGAGCCGTATAAGAGGAGGTGCTCCTTGGTAGTGAGGTAACTGAACAGGACATCATGTTGCATGCAGACCCCCAGGTTCTTCCTCACAGTGTCAAGATCTGTTTTGATATCTTTTCCATAAACCAAGATGGTACCTGCTGAGGCCTCAAACAGCCCAGTCAACAGGGAGCTGGGAATGAAGAAACCATAAATTAGGTGTGAACCAAAACTCTGAGTTAGATTTTAGGACTAAATGTATCTCAGTTGTTAGCAAAAAATGTTACAGTGTATCTTCCCAGGTCAGGTCAAGCTATGAAGTAAAATGGGATTAATTGGGAATAAAAATTAAAATTACTTTTACGCCTCTAATAATTTAGAGTGTGATAGAAACACTATGTGATGATGGTGATGATGATAGTGGTGGGGTGATGGTGGTAGTAATGACAGAAATGGTTGCACTTTTTAACTGCAAATGCACTTCCTCCTTGAGCAAACTCCTGCACTTCCCTGGCATCAGGTAGTACCCATATGCAATTAAGCCTCAAATTTCTGTTTTCCACATGAACTTTGGTCATCTTCAGTCCCTTACTCTACCCTGTGACAAGAATATTCTCACCTACAAACTTCTCACCATATTTCAGATGGTCAGTAAACTGGGGAGTTATTTAATATCCATCTTCTCCACTAAAATGTAAGCTCCATGAGGTCAGGGAAAGGACTTGTTATCTCACCACCCTCCGTACCTAACTAGTGTCTTGCACATAATAGATCTTAAATGACTATTGCGGATTAAATAGGGAATCAATATAATATGTAATTCTTCCTATAAATACACATTAAAATCAAATAACATATTTCTTTATATATTCCTTATATTCAGAAAACGGAAATGGGGACTTGCTCAGCTAAAATTATAGCCTCTTCAAAATCCTTCTCCATCACTTTTCTTCATTGTCCTCTTATTACCTGTTAGAAATCTTACATTTTAAGCATTGTATTCTTACTAGAAAGCCAACTCTGAATGGGAACAGGTCATATAAATGAGAGTAGCTGTATGTTCACTCATTTCATAACTTTCCTTTGTCCCCTTTTATTTACTAAAGATTAATTTGTATATGTTCTGGCAGTCACTGAGCTTACTCATGATGATAGCAAATAGCATATCCAACAACAGATACTTGTTCTCAAATAAGGCCTAGAGCACCAACAGCATCTTAGAGTTGACTCCAAGCTAAGCCTAGTAGAGCACTGGAGGTGAGTCACAGAAAAATATTCAAAAGAATGTCACTTTAAAAACATTTGAATATTCTCCATTAGGATACAGAAAAATGCTAGTTAAGTGAAGAGAGAGAAAGAACAGCCCATGTACCACTTGTGGACTTTCTGATCTATATCTGATAGCTGGTGATTCTTTTCTTTCTTCATGAATCAAGGTAAGGGTTCTCTGTAATAGAGTGGCTGGGGCTGAGTGTGTTTATACCAAGGTTTGTGAACCCAAACTGGTACATGGGCCAGGATAAAAACGCAAAGAAATGAAACAGACTGAATGTATGAGGCAGTAAAGATTGGTGGGGACCAGGAATGAACCAGAAAGTAGATGGCCCCTTTGAGAACAGTCACTAACAAGCCCCAAACAATTGTCTCTACCTAAGCCTGTAGATCCAATGTTGCCAGAACTTCCTATTATCTAAGAGACAGCAGGAATATTTATTTTTATTGGAGAACTCTCCCATTTTTAAATGCTGGCACTGAAATTAAAAATTTTAAGAAGTACCAGTGTGCCAATATTAGGTAGAGCAAATAAACCTATCTGGTGGGTCTGATCTGGACTTTGAGCTCACAATTTGGACCTTTGACTTGGACTCCATTTTACAGGAAACAACTTGAGCTACCTTAATCCATCTGGGAGCTGTAACAACTTTATATTTATGAAAGAAGTGAGGAAATATTAAGTAATATGCTTCCATGACACCTAAGTGTTGAAAAGTAACATACATGGTAGTAGTTTTCCCAGCGCCATTGGGCCCCAGCAATGAAGTAATATGCCCTTCGTAAAAGTTCAGACTGAGGTTAGCAACAGCAATTTTTGAGCCATAGTTCTTTGTGACCCCATGCAGGGCAACCCCAACTGTGAGATCTTTAGGTTCAGACTCAGTGTTGGAGGGAAGCATGTATTCAGGACCTGGAAAGAAATTAAGAAAAGAGTTGTAAGCTCACAAGGAAGAAAAATGAAGCTAGAGTTAGACTTTTCATTAATTAAAAATTGAAGACTATAAAAGCACAAGCCTCAAAGTAAAAAATAATTCCAGGAATAAATGATCTATTATAGTCTTCAGCCTTCTCACTTGTTTCAAAAATGAATGAGAGTGTTGGAACCACACTCTAAGGTTTATATTGCCTTTCTCTGTCAGAAAAAATAGTCTCAGAATACAGTATCATAATAATGAATTCTCCTTTATTCCACAGATCTCAAATACTCAAAACACAATTTTAAGGCTTGGTCTTCCAATTGGACAGGATGATATCTACTTACAGAATAAATGTCTACAGTGACAAGGCTCACTCAGATCTGTGGTTTATAGAATCGGTTCATTAATTACTCTCTACGTTTCCTTCAGGCATCACAAAAGGACCACTTATATGGGTCATCCTTACTTTATAAAGCTGACACTGCTCACCCAGTGTCAGTAAAACATGAGCCTTAAACTGTCTGTTCAGTGCTGGTGACGGGTTATGCTAAATTATCCATACTTGTTACTTGGTTACTCATGACTAGTGACAGATGGCTGAGGTGAGGGGTGCAGACTGGGGCCAAGGAACAAAGTTTTTCTCTGTGTGAATCTAACTGGAACACAAAGGGATCTGCAATCTTGGCCTAATTAGCACCATATGCTAACCAACTGAGCTAATGAGCTCAGAAAAAGCCACAATTTAATCTAAGAGTCCAAACACATATGTGTAGACATATTCATCCATGACTAAAAGGATAATTTTGCCATTTAGAAAAAGATAATTAAAATCACTAGTCATGTAAATTTTATATCACTTCTCTCATAATAATGCATGTTGTTGACCTACTTGTCTTACTGGCAGATGGGTTGGTGTTCTGCATCACGATATTAGTAAACTTAAGGCCATTGCTTTTCTCCTGCTTCACTTCTGCGCATCCCAATCGCTCCTTCCAATAGGAAGGAAGGAATGGAAAATACCATGGAGCTGCCATACCGTATGTACCTGTAACAAAAATGTATTAGGAAAAGTAATTATTAATTGATTGTTAACATTAAGCATCAGAAGCTAAATAACAGAGTACTTACTATACAGCGTTCAGGAAGTATTTTCATTTTTTTGACACTATATAAAACTAAAGTGGTCTCAGTTTCCAAAGTAAAGTAAAAAAGATAGCCTTTTAAAAAATTCTTTCTTTTTTAAACAGCTTCATTGGGTATAGTTACATACCATAAAATTTAATCATTGTAAGTGTAGAGTGAGATGATTTTTAGTAAATAAAGTTGTGCAACCATAACCACAATCCAAAAATTCCAATAACTCCAAAAATTTCTCCCATGCCCTTTGCAGATAATCCCTACTTTCAACCCAAGTTACAGGCAATCACTGATCTGCTTTCTGTCTCTATATACCTCTCTTTTACAGAAATTTTATATAACTGGAATAGAATAATAGTCTTTTATTCATTTATAGCATCAAAAATGTACAAATACAAATAAGGCTTAGTGGAAAAACTCCTGATCATGTTGAAGTTTTAACCACTTGAGACCTAGGAGGGGAATCCCACTAGTCTTGTTCCATTAGAACTGGATAAATTCTCCTTAGAATTAGGAGACTTGATTTTTGCCTTATAATATCTTGTTCTCCCATTTGGAAAGACTGGATTCCATGCTCCTTAATTCACTCTATCCTTTAAAGGAACATCAGAGAAAAAAACTCAACAGTGCATTATCTCATCCTGGAAAATTCTGTTTAGTTTGGGGATTTAAGTATTTCTTTTTGGTGATGATATGTGGCAAATAAAAATATTAGAAAATATATATTAGCAGATTTATAATAAATATAATTTATTACCATAAAAAAGCATGTATCTATAGGAAGCATGCTCGTACCTGGGAAAACGTTCCTGATATACCAAGCAATAAGGAAATAAATGAAAGAGTCGGCTAGGATTAGACCGCATAGCCAGCCAAACGAAGTGGTGTCATCCTGAACTGGGGAACTGTACATATTTTCCCACTGAAGACCTAAGAAGTGAACACATAGATTTATTCTTCTGTGAGACATATTGCAGGTGTGAAAGATAAAATCCAGTTGTAAAGGAAGTGAACCTACCAATGCCCTGCTCCTCATATCGTGCAATGTACTGACTTGCATAGCTGAAAGCTGTTGGGGACAGCAGGCTCTGTGAAGAAAATCAATGGCAATGATAGTTCTTATAGATTTCACACATTTCGCCCAGAGGAATCTTAACATACTTAAAACTTTGGGCACTTATATAGATAAAACTGATGTTAACTCTCTAAGCATATTTAAAAACACAGAGGTCCCTTACCAAGCATGCTACAACTCTGGAAGAAGAGGAGAGGAAATAGCAGAAAACAAAAGCAGTAAAATTATAACTTGAAAAATATTTATCAAAAATCCAAAATATATATATCTAAACTTATTAAATGTTGTTTAGCAATTTATAAAACCAGTAATAATAGGGTAATGCAATGTTAAGGCTAATATCAAATGAAATGTTAGGGTCCAGAAGATGTTTTTACTTCAGAGACTGACTTCAAGTGATAGAAGTTTTATGCATGAAAATATACAAAAATGTCAATTGAGTACTAATAATGCAACAAATTAAAAATTTAGATGTTGTTTAAACTCAAGGTGGTCAATGTCAAATGAAAGTTATTTATCACTTTCTATTTCCATAAACAGCAAAGTTTTAACATGACTCGCAGTCAATGATGAGCTTTACTTCTGCTTTCCAAATTTCAAAGTCAGTAAACTTAATGCTTTCGTTAAAATTCTTAAATTAATTCTTAAATTAATTTAGTACTTTAATTGAAAAAGCAGAAAATAATTCAAAATTGATTATATGCTCTCAGCATATTTGTCTTTATGCCTGTATGTTATATTATATGTCATAAAAAACATGAGAATTATTCATTTATGAGAATAATGCCAGTTATAGAGGCTCTAAGATATTTAAGGAATTGGGCCAAAGAGAAGTCAGAATCCTTGATGATCTTCAAAACTTGATGTATTACATTTTAACTGTTCTTTCTTCAGGTACTATCTCTTAATCACATATTATAGTTTTAGAAACCATGGAGGAAAAGTTTTCTTTTCATAGTCTTACGCTTGTATGGTAGACAATTATGTAACTGACTCTCATTAGGACAGTTACTCATATTTTGCAAACACTGAACTTTTACATTTAGATAAGTGTATTCTCAGTTGGAGAGCCAAAACCACCAAAAAAGGTCCATTATTTTCACACCCTGGCCATTCAGTTTTGACAGTTGACTCACCATGAATACTTTTATTATACAGCTCAACTCATTCTCAACTGTAACCAGAACAATAAATGGAAAAAAGGCAATGATGTAGATGAGGCTTCCAATCAGAGCTGCAATGTTGGTGTTGTTGAAGAAGACACTGATAAGGTAGCTCATGGCAAGAACTGAGAAGCTATAGTCCGAAAAATACAGGAACAAAATGAACCCATTTGTTTTAGGAAGAATATTGCCAAACTTGAGTATAATGATGAGGATGATGATGGTAACCAGTAAAAATCCAACACTCTCTATAAGCCAGGCAAAAAAGTGGCTGCAGGAATTTACACCCATCATCTTCATGTACTGTAAAAAGGAAAAAGTGTTAGCTCCTTCTTAAACTAATATACACTTAAATAACAATTATTCCTGTATCATTCCAAAATGTCCATGAGACTCTTCATACACATGGAACTAGGCATTTTAATGATTTATCTAAGTCTTTGTCCATGCTTGCTATGTAAAATTAATATGACCATTTATTCCAGCCTATCTTAGATTGTATGTTCCCAGAGTGCCCCAATATAATGAATGATTTGGATGGTGAGGTTTGTTTTGTTTATTGACAATTTCATTTTATAACTGGTATCTAAGTGATGTCTCCAGATTAAACTAGTTTAGAATAGATCATCAAAATTTACGGTATCCTCTGCAGAATTTTACAACATGAATTTGACATTTGTGCAGGCATGAATATTTCAAGTTGGTGAAAATCCATGGTTTACTTCAAATTCAATGTAGGGACTGAGGTAATACAACTCTATAATATTTTTACTAAACATGAATGAACAATACAATCAGTATTCATATTCCCGAGGGAAATAGAATAGACCAGATTCCTAAGAATTTAAAACAAGCAAACTTTGAAGGGGGACTTTCTGCCTTTTGACATAACATTCCCATCCTTAAAATCCCCAACAGTCTAGGTCAGGTTTGTCATCTTTGTTTTCCAAAAAGATGTCCATGAACCCAAAATGAACTCATGTATCTCAGGTAATCTATACCTCTCTCTCTCTCAGTTGATATTCTTTAATAACCCAGTGATATCCCTAGAGACCAAGGCATTCCACCAAGGTAGAAAAACAGACCAGCATGTTTGTGCATTAACTCAAAAGGATTCTGAAAGATCTGAAGTCCCTAGGACCTTGGGTGTCTTGAATTTGGTGACTTGAATTTGTACCTGGTTTCTAGTTTTAACAACTCTTGATTAACGTTAAGCTTATGAATGTAAATTCCATTTAAAAAAAGAACAAAAGAAATGTTCCACTAACAGCTTTATAATCCAGTATTTTTTCTGTAAAATGAAGGACTTTCAATGCCCTCCCCCTTTAAACCTAACTTGTCCAGGAAAAAAAAAATAAAGGGAACGTGCCAAATCTTTTGCTCTACAAGCAAAATTGTGAATTTTACTTTTTGCCTTTGCAACTTATTACATTTTGATAATTCTGCTGCTCCAGTTGTTACCATGGAAACAGCTACCTGACTAGCAAGAGTCTAAGCTGTGGGCCTTAAGCTAATCACCACTGTGGAAGACCTGTGACTTTTCCTCTTAACTTTGCCTTTTTCCTTACCCTCTTCTCTCCTACTACTTCTCTCCTCCCAGACCCTGCCACACTTTGCAGTAAAGACTCAATCTATGTTTCCACAGGAATAAATGCGTGGGTCAAAGTAAAAAAATCAGCATGGAGTGAAGATTCACTATGGAAGGTTTTCTCCAATTGCTATGTAGCTATCATTGAAAAGAAAACTATATTTTGGTGTGAAAAAGACCTCACAGATCTTATTTTAGCAATTCTTTCCCTGCACCCTACCCCATTTGAGAAATAACTGTGTCATGTTTGATGACTTCATTTCAGAGATATTTACCAATTTTTTGGTGACTTTCCAGTTATTTGTATTTTGACGTTTTTACTGAGTGTAATGCCTATTTGAATATAAATAAATGGGGAGTTACAGAACCCATATAACTACCCCAAAGCTGATATTCACCACCTAATTTCATGTGACCTATACAAAAAATATTCCCCCCCCCCCACAGCAATGTATGTCAGTAGGAGGCAAGTCACTATATTTTACAAGGTGGATATACAATATCAAGGACTCTATCAAGGACATGAAATACAGCTGACTTAATGTATAAATATGTTTTCCTTCCCTGACAATGGATAACTTCAGTATAAAGCATTTAAATATCTAGAAAATTCTCCATTCATAGCCTTGTTAAAAAATAATTTAGCAAACCCAAAGACCAGGACTGAAGGTGTTGATCACCGTAATTTTGAAATTTTCAAGGCTCAAGATCAGATTTCTATTCCCAAGAGTTGGTAAAAGTTGGAGACTGATCATTGCTTTTTTTTTTTTTTTGTGGTACGTGGGCCTCTCACTATTGTGGCCTCTCCCGTTGCAGAGCACAGGTTCCAGACGCGCAGGCTCAGTGGCCATGGCTCACGGGCCCAGCCGCTCCGCGGCATGTGGGATCTTCCTGGACCGGGGCACAAACCTGCGTCCCCTGCATCAGCAGGCAGACTCTCAACCACTGCACCACCAGGAAAGCCCCGGATCATTGCTTTTTATCAAAACAGATCAGGTTAGGTGCTTCCAAAAGTGTTTGCTACTTAACATTCTAGATCAAACTTCAATGTTAACCTTCAGGATTTTATGCCATGAGAACAGCTGTTATTCATAAAGAGAAAAGGCAATGAGACCATGTAACTCATCCATACATTATTCAGATTCACTGCCAACTTCGAGATAATCAACAAGACCAAACTTGCTAATGGAAGGTCACCCACAGAGAACGGCTGGCGTTAGTGTCTCCTCAAGGTGACAGACTCAGGTGTTGGCTTTGTAATCAGAGTCACTTTTCTCAAGCCCCCCAAACCTGCTGGAGCAATTCATCAATATCTGATAACGTGTTACTCAGGAAAACCCCTCTGCACAGTGGTCAAAGTCTGTTCCAGTTCTTGGCAGAAAATAATGACAAGAAAGAGATTCTGTCAGATTGTGGATAAATGTGTCACATTCAAGAGAAGCTTATGCACAGGGATTGACATTAATGTTGTCAGGAAAAGAAATCATAAATATACATATATTTACTTGACAGCAATGTCTTCATTCAATTCAACAAGAATGTCAAGCACTGGTTGATAAGAAATAATAACATTTTCTACCTCAAATTTTATATCCTATTATAGATATTTATGTTATTGTTTTTAGTTAAGATATAAAGGATATTGTGATCATTACTTGGATTATTCCAAATTCTCACTAGTAGGATGGATAGTGTGTACTAAGAAGACATAAAAAAGAATAAACTAGGCAGAAGGGGAGAGGCAGCATGACCAAAGGAGGGCCTCTGGGGTGTGGAGTTCTGGAGTTTGGAGGAAAACATATCCCCTTTCTCACAGAGCTGAGGTTGAGGAACAGTTGCCTGGCTGCATAGAGTGTAAAAGAGAACCTGGGTGGGAAGGTCTCCATGCCACTTACTGTGAAAAAAGTAGAGGCATAAAGAGGCTAAATAATTAGTCAAAAATGAAACAGCCAGGAGACCTTCATGATGGCAGAAGAGTAAGACGTGGAGATCACCTTCCTCCTGACAAATACATCAGAAATACATCTACAGGTGGAACAACTCCTACAGAACACCTGCTGAACGCTGGCAGAAGACCTCAGACCTCCCAAAAGGCAAGAAACTCCCCACATACCAGAGTAGGGCAAAAGAAAAAAGAAAAAACAGAGACAAAAGAATAGGGACGGGACCTGCACCAGTGGGAGGCAACTGTGAAGGAGGAAAGGTTTACACACACTAGGAAACCCCTTCGCGGGCGGAGACTGCGGGTGGTGGAGGGGAAAAGCTTCGGAGCCGCGGAGGAGAGCGCAGCCACAGGGGTGCGGAGGGCAAAGCGGCGAGATTCCCGCACAAAGGATCGGTGCCGACTGGCACTCACCAGCCAGAGAGGCCTGTCTGCTCACCCGCCAAGGCAGACGGGGGCTGGGAGCTGAGGCTTCGGCTTCAGAGGTCAGATCCCAGGGAGAGGACTGGTGTTGGCTGCATGAACACAGCCTGAAGGGGGCTACTGCGCCACAGCTAGCTGGGAAGGAGTCCAGGAAAAAGTATGGAACTGCCTAAGAGGCAAGAGACCATTGTTTCAGGGTGCACAAGGGAAGGGGATTCAGAGCACTGCCTAAACAAGCTCCAGAGACAGGCACAGGCCGTGGCTACCAGCATGACACCAGAGACGGGCATGAGACGCTAAGGCTGCTGCTGCAGCCACCAAGAAGCCTGTGTGCGAGCACAGGTCACTATCCACACCTCCCTCCCAGGAGCCTGTGCAGCCCGCCACTGACATGGTCCCGTGATCCAGGGACAACTTCCCCAGGAAAACACACGGTGCACCTCAGGCTGTCACAACATCATGCCGGCCTCGGCCACCACAGACTTGTCCCATGTTCCGTACCCCTCCCTCCCCCCGGCCTGAGTGAGCCAGAACACCCTAATCAGCTGCTCCTTTAACAACGTCCTGTCTGGGCGGAAAAAGACGCCCTCAGGCGACCTACATGCAGATACGGGGCCAAATCCAACGCTGAAGCCAAGGAGCCTTGTGAACAAAGAAGAGAAAGGGAAATCTCTCCCAGCAGCCTCAGGAGCAGCGGATTAAATCTCCACAATCAACTTGATGTACCTGTATCTGTGGAATACCTGAATAGACAACGAATCAGCCCAAAATTGAGGTGGTGGACTTCGGAGCAATGATATATATATTTATTTCCTTTTTCTCTTTTTGTGAGTGTGTATGTGTATGCTTCTGTGTGTGATGTTGTCTGTATAGTTTTCTTTTACCATTTGTCCTAGGGTTCCATTTGTCTGTTTTTTTTTGTTTGTTTGTTTGCTTATTTTGTTTTTGTTTTTAGTATAGTTTTTAGCACTTGTTATCATTGGTGGATTTGTTTTTTGGTTTGGGTGCTCTCTTCTTTCTTTTTTTAAATTACTTTTTAATTTCTTTCATTTTTAATAATTACTTTTGATTTTAATAACTTTATTTCTCTCTCTCTCTCTCTCCCTCCCTCCCTCTCTCTCTCTCTTTCTTTCTTTCTTTTTTTCTCTCTTTTCTTCTGAGCCATGTGGCTGACACCGCCTCAGTGCTCCAGCTGAGTGTCAGGCCTGAGCCTCTGAGGTGAGAGAGCCGAGTTCAGGACATTCGTCCACCAGAGACCTCAAGCTCCATGTAATATCAAACGGTGAAAGCTCTCCCAGAGATCTCCATCTCAACGCTAAGATCTAGTTCCGGTCAACAACCAGCAAACTACAGTGCTGGACACCTATGACAAACAACTAGCAAGACAGGAACACAGCCCCACCCATTAGCAGGGAGGCTGCCTAAAATCATGAAAAGGTCACAGACACACCAAAACACACTAACAGACGCAGACCTGCCCACCAGAAAGACAAGATCTAGCCTCATCCACAGTCACTAGTCCCCTCCACCAGGAAGCCTACACAACCCACTGAACCAACCTTAACCACTGGGGGCAGACACCAAAAACAACGGGAACTACGAACCTGCAACCTGAGAAAAGGAGACTGCAAACACAGTAGGTTAAGCAAAATGAGAAGACAGAGAAACACACAGCAGATGAAGGAGCAAGGTAAAAACCCACCAGACCAAACAAATGAAGAGGAAATAGGCAGTCTACATGAAAAAGAATTCAGAATAATGAGAGTAAAGATGACCCAAAATCTTGGAAATAGAATGGAGAAAATACAAGAAATGTTTAACGAGGATTTAGAAGAACTAAAGAGCAAACAAACAATGATGAACAACAAAATAAATGATATTGAAAATTCTCTAGAAGGAATCAATGCAGAATAACTGAGGCAGAAGAAAAGATAAGTGACCTGGAAGATAAAATAGTGGAAATAACTGCTGCAGAGCAGAATAAAGAAAAAAGAATGAAAAGAACAGAGGACAGTCTCAGAGACCTCTGGGACAACATTAAATGCACCAACATTTGAATTATAGGGGTCCCAGAAGAAGAGGAAAAGAAAGGGACTGAGAAAATAATTGAAGAGATTATAGTTGAAAACTTAATCTAATATGGGAAAGGAAATAGTCAATCAAGTCCAGGAAGTGCAGAGAGTCCCACACAGGATAAATCCAAGGAGAAACAGGCCAAGATACATATTAATCAAACTATCAAAAGTTAAATACAGGGCTTCCCTGGTGGCACAGTGGTAGAGAGCCCGCCTGCTGATGCAGGGGACGCGGGTTTGTGCCCCGGTCCGGGAGGATCCCACATGCCGTGGAGCAGCTGGGCCTGTGAGCCATGGCCGCTGAGCCTGCGTGTCCGGAGCCTGTGCTCCGCAATGGGAGAGGTCACAACAGTGAGAGGCCTGCGCAACGCAAAAAAAAAAAAAAAAAAAAAAAAAAAAAAAGTTAAATGCAAAGAAAAAATATTAAAAGCAGCAAGGGAAAAGTGACAAATAACATACAAGGGAATCCCCATAAGGTTAACAGCTGATCTTTCAGCAGAAACTCTGCAAGCCAGAAGGGAGCGGCAGGACATATTTAAAGTGATGAAAGGGAAAAACGTACAACCAAGATTACAGTACCCAGCAGGGATATCATTCAGATTCAATGGAGAAACTAAAACCTTTACAGACAACCAAAAGCTAAGAGAATTCAGCACCACCAAACCACCTTTACAACAAATGCTAAAGGAACTTCTCTAGGCAAGATACACAAGAGAAGAAAAGGACCTACAACAACAAACCGAAAACAATTAAGAAAATGGTAATAGGAACATACATATCGATAATTACATTAAATGTAAATGCATTAAAGGCTCCAACCAAAAGACATAGACTGGATGAATGGATACAAAAACAAGACCCATATATATGCTGCCTACGACAGACCCACTTCAGACCTAGGGACACATACAGACTGAAAGTGAGGGGATGGAAAAAGGTATTCCATGCAAATGGAAATCAAAAGAAAGATGGAGTAGCAATTCTCATATCAGACAAAAAAGACTTTAAAACAAAGACTATTACAAGAGACAAAGAAGCACACTACATAATGATCAAGGGATCAATCCAAGAAGAAGATATAACAATTGTAAATATTTATGCACCCAACATAGGAGCACCTCAATACGTAAGGCAAATGCTAACAGCCATAAGAGGGGAAATCGGCAGTAACACAATAATAGTGGGGGATTTTAACACCCCACTTTCACCAATGGTCAGATCATCCAAAATGAAAATAAATAAGGAAACACAAGCTTTAAATGATACATTAAAAATGATTGAATTAATTGATATTTATAGGACATTCCAGCCAAAAACAACAGAATACACTTTCTTTTCAAGTGCTCATGGAACATTCTCCAGTATAGATCATATCTTGGGTCACAAATCAAGCCTTGGTAAATTGAAGAAAACTGAAATCATATCAAGTATCTTTTCCGACCACAAAAGTATGAGACTAGATATCAATTACAAAAAATAACCTGTAAAAAGTACAAACACATGGAGGCTAAACAATACACTACTTAATAACCAAAAGATGACTGAAGAAATCCAAGTGGAAATCAAAAAATTCATAGAAACAAATGACAATGAATACACGACAGCCCAAAAGCTATGGGATGCAGCAAAAGCAGTTCTAAGAGGGAAGTTTATAGCAGTACAATCCTACCTCAAGAAACAAGAAACATCTCAAATAAACAACCTAACCTTACACTTAAAGCAATTAGAGAAAGAAGAACAAAAATCCTCCAAAGTTAGCAGAAGGAAAGAAATCATAAAGATAAGATCAGAAATAAATGAAAAATAAATGAAGGGAACAATAGCAAAGATCAATAAAACTAAAAGCTGGTTCTTTGAGAAGATAAACAAAATTGATAAACCTTTAGCCAGACTCATTAAGAAGGGAGAACACTCAAATCAACAGAATTAGAAATGAAATAGGAGAAGTAACAACTGACACTGCAGAAATACAAAGGATCATGAGGGATTACTACAAGCAACTCTATGCCAATAAAATGGACAACCTGGAAGAAATGAAGAAATTCTTAGAAAAGCAGAACCTTCTAAGACTGAACCAGGAAGAAATAGAAAATATAAACATACCAATCACAAGCACTGAAATTGAGACTGTGATTAATAACCTTCCAACAACCAAAGCCCAGGACCAAATGGCTTCACAGGAGAATTCTATCAAACATTTAGAGAAGAGCGAACACCTATACTTCTCAAACTCTTCCAAAATATAGCAGAGGGAGGAACACTCCCAAACTCATTCTACGAGGCCACCATCACCCTGATACCAAAACCAGACAAAGATGTCACAAAGAAAGAAAACTACAGGCCAATATCACTGATGAACATAGATGCAAAAATCCTCAACAAAATACTAGCAAACAGAATCCAACAGCACATTAAAAGGACCATACAACATGATCAAGTGGGGTTTATCCCAGGAATGCAAGGATTCTTCAATATACACAAATCAATCAATGTGACACACCATATTTACAAACTGAAGAATAAAAACCATATGATCATCTCAATAGATGCAGAAAAAGCTTTTGACAAAATTCAACACCCATTTATGATAAAAACCCTCCAGAAAGTAGGCATAGAGAGAACTTACCTAAACATAATAAAGGCCATATATGACAAACCCACAGCCAACATCATCCTCAATGGTGAAAAACTGAAACCATTTCAAGTAAGATCAGGAACAAGACAAGGTTGCCCACTCTCACCACTAGTATTGACCATAGTTTTGGAAGTTTTAGCCACAGCAATCAGAGAAGAAACAGAAATAAAAGGAATCCAAATCAGAAAATAAGTAAAGCTGTCACTGTTTGAAGATGATATGATACCAAACATAGAGAATCCTAAAGACGCCACCAGAAAACTACTTGAGCTAATCAATGAATTTGGTAAAGTTGCAGGATACAAAATTAATGCACAGAAATCTCTTGCATACCTATACACTAATGATGAAAAATCTGAAAGAGAAATTAAGGAAACACTCGAAATTACCACTGCAACAGAAAGAATAAAATACCTAGGAATAAACCTACCTAAGGAAACAAAAGACCTGTATGCAGAAAACTATAATACAGTGATGAAAGAAATTAAAAATGATACAAACAGATGGAGAGATATACCATGTGCCTGGACTGGAAGAATCAACATTGTGAAAATGACTATACTACGCAAAGCAACCTACAGATTCAATGCAATCCCTGTCTAACTACAGTGGCATTTTTCACAGAACTAGAACAAAAAATTTCACAATTTGTATGGAAATACAAAAGACCCTGTATTGCTCAAGCAATCTTGAAAAGGAAAAACGGAGCTGGAGGAATCAGGCTTCCTGACTTCAGACTATACTACAAAGCTACAGTCATCAGACAGTATGGTACTGGCACAAAAACAGAATTATAGATCAATGGAACAAGATAGAAAGCCCAGAGATAAACTTATGCATATAGGTCACCTTATCTTTGGGGCATAATGAATCTTAAAAGATTTTGCACAGCAAAGGAAACCATAAACAAGATGAAAAGACAGTGCCCAGAATGGGAGAAAATATTTGCAAATGAAGCAACTGACAAAGGATTAATCTCCAAAATTTACAAGCAGCTCATGCAGCTCAATATCAAAAAAACAAACAACCCGATCCAAAAATGGGCAGAAGACCTAAATAGACATTTCTCCAAAGAAGATATACAGATTGCCAACAAATACATGAAAGGATGCTCAACATCATTAATTATTAGAGAAATGCAAATCAAAACTACAATGAGGTATCACCTCACACCTGTCAGAATGGCCATGATCAAAAAATCTACAAAAAATAAATGCTGGAGAGGGTGTGGAGAAAAGGGAACCTTCTTGCACTGTTGGTGTGAATGTAAATTGGTACAGCCACGGTGGAGAACAGTATGGAGGTTCCTTAAAAAACTAAAAATAGAACTACCATATGATCCAGGAATCCCACAAATGGGCATATACACTGAGAAAACCATAATTCAAAAAGAGTCATGTACCACAATGTTCACTGCAGCTCTATTTAAAATAGTCAGGATATGGAAGCAACCTAAGTGTCCATCGACACATGAATGGATAAAGAAGATGTGGCATATATATACAATGGAATATCACTCAGCCATGAAAAGAAATGAAATTGAGTTATTTGTAGTGAGTTGGATGGACCCAGAGTCTGTCATACAGAGTGAAGTAAGTCAGAAAGAGAAAAAGAAATACCGTATGCTAACACGTATATATGGAATCTTAAAAAAATAAAAATGGTTATGAAGAATGTAGGGGCAGGACAAGAATAAAGATGCAGACGTAGAGAATGGACTTGAGGACATGGTGGGGGGAAGGTTAAGCTGGGACGAAGTGAGAGAGTGGCATGGACTTATATATATTATCAAATGTAAAATAGATAGCTAGTGGGAAGCAGCTGCATCGCACGGGGAGATCAGCTCAGTGCCTTGTGACCACCTAGAGGGGTGGATAGGGATGGTGGGAGGGAGACACAAGAGGTAGGGGATATGGGGATATATGTATACATACAGCTGATTCACTTTGTTATACAGCAGAAACTAACACAACATTGTAAAGCAATTATACTCCAATAAAGATGTTAAAAAAAAGAATAAATTAGCATTCAAAAAAAAAAGAAGACATAAAAAATTGCCTCAAGTGAAGCACCACAGGACTACAGACTCTTGCATAAGTTTTGGTAATCTGTCTGCTGACCACAGATATTTTAGGTTACCTGTCTGAACTGAGAGAGAGGACAACTCCAAAATTTTGTCTCCAAAGCAATATAAACCATCAAGTCCCCATAAATGACTTATATTAGAGCAAAGAGATGAAACTAACCACGAAACTGAGAACATAATGTGAAAAACAACTCTTTGGTGTGATATAAAACCAGCTTTTGTACAGATTTAATATTTTAATTTTAAAAAGCAAGGAATGCAGAATAAAACTCAATTGCAAGACATTTTGAAATAGCTTTTTTTTTTTAACTACAGGCTTAATTTTATCAATAAACTTATTGGGCATTAGTATTTTGCTAAATTTCTTTAACAAGTTAAAGGAGTTTACTAGAATCATACCATAACAAGTTCAAAGGTGAATGGCTTCACTGAATTAGCAACTGACCTGGTTTCTCTGCCTAGCTGTGACAACAATTACAGAAGGAAAAATGTTTTATTTGTTTGTTTACTTTTTTATTCAATTGGGAAAAGGAAGAAGAGAATGGGCAGCTTTAGATCTTAGTAAATATTAAAATGATAATATTAAAAAGTGCTCTTGAGTCGCTGGTAACCTAAGAGTTTATCCACCATCATCTTCAAGAGTCGTTAGGAGTCTAGGCTACTAAAATAAAATTGTGAGAGAGAAGGTAGCTATGACATGGAAAAGAATTGGTCAGAAGTCCAGACACTTGAGTTTTAGACCCAGATCTACCATTATCTAGCCCATAGTTTTCATCAAGTCACCTCTCACTTTCTGGGCTCAGCTTTTTCATCTTTAAAAAGGAGGAGGTTAGTTTAGAACTGTTGGCAGAGGAGGGAGGCTGAGCAGGGGCATTAGCAATATTCTACTCATTCCACACCAGCTTCCATCAACTCATCTCACGAATAGACCATATTCCTTTAAATTTAGGGCACTGCTAATTTTAAGATGTGTCATTATTTTACATGCCACCAAGAAAGAAAAATCACTGCCAAATAAATTATGACACCCTATCAAATACATCTCAATTTCAGAGGCTTTAAAATGTGAAAAAAAAAATCATTCTTAGAATTGATAAAAAAATGAATAATCGAATACCTCTTCTGTTCTGGCAGTGAGAAAGTACATTCTGGAAATATGATGCTGAATGAAGTCTAGATGACAAGACTCAGAGAGTTTAAGGGACTGGGACCAAGTGAATATGAACTGGAAGACCCAAAGCCTTATTTTCTGCTTCCAAGTTCAGTGATCTTCCACTATGTAACTTTGACCCCCAAGACCAGCTAGTTAAATTTTGAAAGTAGATGCCTGCAAAATGAAGACACAAAGCTACCAAACAGAAACTGGTTCATTGCTAAAAATGTCTTTCATGTCTTCTATTGAGAAAAACTCTTTATTGTGCTTTGATGTTTTTTGATGACATCCATAGATGCATTCAGAGAGTACTATTTATTTATTTATTTTTTGGCCATGCCATGCAGCATGTAGAATCTTAGTTCCCCGACCAGGGATTGAACCCACTGCCCCCTGCATTGGAAGTGCAGAGCCCTAACCACTGGACCACCAGGGAATCCCCCAGAGAGTACTATTTTCAAACCAAAATAATACAGAATGCATGTATTTTACATATACGTATATAATATATACATAATAGACATATCACAACACATATACACACACGCACATGCTTATATTTACTTATATTTTTAAGGTAGATTACTTATTGTGCTGTAGAAAAGAACTCAGTTTCTATCACAGTTTTCTATTTCAAAGTTTTCCTTTAATTTGTAAAGATTCACTTCTGAGTACCAGGAACCTGACAGAGAAATATAAGGTAGAAGCTTGCAACCAAAGTTATGGTCCAGGGCATGGATTCGAGTTTCTAAATTGGGGTTAAGAAAACATTGTACACAGTCCTGGAAACAATGGGGCTCAAACCAGTTGATGAGACTTCTACCAAATTATAACTGAAATATAAAAATTCAGCTGAAGATCACCCAGAATTCAAATAGGAAAGGTAAAAAGTGTGGGTTCAAACTCTAGGACAGCCCTGGAAGTCTGATGTTGAGCTGACAAAAACATAAAGCAGTAATTTGTACTTTGTAAGGAGAAATAATCAATTGCTTAAAAGCACTGGCAAAGTAAGTCTGAAAAGTACAATTGGGCTAACAGGTTACTCTAACCTCATTGTTTCAGATTGTCAGTCAGGCCTGCAATAATTATTGCCCCTCAGTTTTGAAATGTTTCCGCTATCTTGTCACTTCACGAGTGAATGTAAAGAATGGGCTCATTAAAGGATTAGCTGATAAAATTATTTCTACTCTAATACAATAAAAAATCACACAATGCTTTTTCATAAATTCTAAAAAGAAGTGAGATATTTTGGATCTGGGGATAATGATGAAGAATATGCTCAAGAAGAGATCATGCTTTACATCCCAGGTCCTGTCTTTCATCGTCATATTATTAACCTAATCAGTAGCATAACATGAAATTCTTAGTCTCTATAAATCACAAGTCAGTGAAAGAGAACTGAAGGAGACAAGGTATACTGGAAAGAGAATTTGCTTCTTGAGAGCTGAAACAAGCCATATGTCTCTGTCCATGTCCAAATCTGTATCTATCTATATCTACATCTATGTCTATATCTATATAACTATATCTTCATTTGGACTCATTCAGTTACTATGCCAACAATTTTCCTGCCTTAATAGTTATTATTGTTATTTAAAATTCTTTTGTTAAATCCTAAGTCTTACAGGTAACTTCTTGGGCAAAAATTACTGTTAGGATCATAAATCGTACTCAGATTTTATTCAGAATTATTCAGATTTCGTTTTTCAGAAGTAGTTATAAAATAACTTCTACGCAACTTTTGAGAAGACAAAATATTGCCGTACCAGCTGCCTTAATGTTTCATAATATATTTTTCCATCTAATTCACCAGGTATAGGTCAGGCTTTCTGAGTTTGCATAGGTATGACGAAAATCATGGTAATTAATTATATCCATGTACAACTTATTTAATAAGAGATTCTCAACATACCTCATGAAGTCGGAGGTCTTTCTCATAAACAAGTTTTTTTACAAATGCAGCTATAAATATAACCCAGGCAACCATGAGCACGATTGGAAGGGAATAAGAGACACTGGTTAGGAAGCTGTAAGGAAAAACAAAAACAAAAAAACAAAAATCCAGTGACCAAAATGAATGTCACACTTGCAGATTTTAATATATAAAGAACACACTCCCTCCTACATTGAAATTATACTCCTGTTCTGAAATTGAGACTAATTATTATTATGACTCTTTCATTTATGAAGTGTGAAGCTGACTTAGCAGTAAGTGCATGATTTTCTTGCCATACTGCTGCAAGAGTAAAACAGTTCTGGATTGTTAGATAAAATTGCTAAATTGTTTAAAGTATGTATGTCCTGTTCAGGAAAATAATTATTATACAGATATAATTACAAGGCTCTAAGCCCTTCTGTCTAAACTAAATTCTTATCTAAAAGGCAGATTTAAAATTAGATGATGATTGGTTTACCTAGCTAAAAGATATATCTTCTCAAATTACCGTATTTATCTACTCTTTGGAAGCTCATAGTTATTATTAAACCAAATTTCCCAAAATGAAATAGAATGAAACTCAAAATCATTTGATTTAAAATGCAAAGAACTTGGATTCCTCAAAATAATGCTCTAGGGGATGTTTCATAAATAGTATAGAAATGTTTTTTCTGGTAACTAGAGGGTTGCTGGAAGACTTCATTGGGCCCTAAATATACTCCTGAATGGCTGGCCCATAGTACCTGAATGTTCAAATGCAGTGTTTATGAAAGTTGAGCATGCATCGAAATCACCTGAAGGGCTTTTTAAAACAGATTCTGGGCGCCACCCATGAGCTTCTGATTTATTATATCTGAGATGGGGTTTGGAATTTGCATTTTAAACAATTTCCCAGGTGATGCTGATGCCGCTGGTCTGGAGACCACACTCTAAGGACCATGATTCTGACATTAGCTGTCAACTATGGGCTAAGGCAAAGGAGTAGTTTTCAATGAGAGAATCTCTAAATTGATCTGTTTTACATATTAGGCTCCACTGAAACTTTCACTTGCAGAAATGTCCCAAGGCCATTTTCTTTTTAATCTATAAGGCCAAGGAATTACCTTCAAGTTCCCCATGAAAGATGCAAATATTCATGGAACATGACATCACCAGCATTCATTTTCACTTTAGAAAAGTGAAGTGTATCACCAACAGAGATATGAAGGATTTTTTAGTGGGGGAGAAGTGAGGGTTGGGGCCGCATCCAATTTTTTTGGTTCCTGGGAAACTGGCAAGGGGGAAGCACTTAAAGAATATTTGTTGAATGAATTTTCTCTTGGCTCGGGTCCAGCCTTGATGCTGTTTCTGGCCCTGGAATTAGGCAAAGGCCTTCATTCATTAATAACAAATCCCCGCTAATGTTTCTTCCAAGTGACTGTGTATTTTAGATTTGGTATAGTATGAAAGAGAAAATTCTGGTATTGTAATTAATGGACCAATGCAGTACCAGCTATTCAACTTCAGGAGATTTACTTGGATTTCAATTTTTTCATCTGGAAAGCGTGGCTGATAATATCTGCTCTCACTTTATGAGGTTGTTTGGTGCAACAAATGAAATAATATATGTGAAAGCACTTTGTATGCAACAAAGAGTTTATATGGGTACATTAAGGCATTATGTTCATACTCCCATGAAGAATGCAGAGTACAGTTACTTTACTCTTAAAAGAAACATCCAGGTAACTACCATCCTAGGTACTAAAATTTACAAGGGGAAGAAAGTCAGAAGGAAAATAGATGAGAATTTTCATTTAATTGAAACCACAGGTCTTTACTATTCATGCAAGCCATTTCAGTTCACACATGGTTTAGGCAACAAGGTCCTGACTGGCTTCTACAATAAGTAGGTAACCTTGACAACCTGCTGACAGAATCATCACCTGTCTTCTCGTATCACTGCTGCACAAACAGCTACATAACCTCATCTCTATAGCTCTTGAAGCAGTCAAAGAAGACAGAAGCATTGAAAGAAACAGAAAAAAAAAAAATCCAGACCCATCTCAATTGTATATAAACTGCAATAACTGGGCTGAATAATAAGCACAATTCATTCAAAGTAATATTCAGCCTCAAGCTTTTGTGTAGAATGAGCTTGAAAAACTTAGCCAACCACCCTTATTTTCTTACTGTGGTCGGAGTGGAAGAACCATTCAGTGTTACCTTACTGGCAAATTTCTTGAATATTCAAATTCAATTGTCTAAAAGCATGATCTTTACATTTTTTGTTCATTTAGCAAAACCATTTTAGATAAAGATTCCTACCAAGTGGACTGAGAATACATAAAATAGTTTCAGATAGCACAATATTTATCTTAGAGAGTTGATCAATAATGTTCTATTAATTTTTTTCTGTAAAACTGACCTTACATTCACATATTTCTAATTAAATTTGAGAGTTGGAAGGGATTTTAAGATTGTTTTGTTTAACATCCTTATTTGATTAGAGAAAAGTAAAACCAGTTGAGAGTGGGTAACATCAAAATCATGCAGCGATGCACTCAAGTCTGAGTCCAACTCTCTTAATTTGGGGGCCAAAGTACTTGGAAGGCTAAGGATTATATTAAAGAAAACATGGATCATTTAGTAAGAACTTTAGCATCATTTGGGTAGCGATGGGCAGTTATAGTGAGCTGTGCCCTATACTGTGGATCTTTTCCTTGAAACAAGCATTTGACAAAGGTTTGGTGAATGTTATTCCTTTCAATGTGACACATGTCAATGAATGAAAAGAAATGAATTCTAAAAAAAGGGGTTGATTATTTAAAATGCCTGGAAGTGCATGGACTTACTTGTCTTTCATGTAGCAGGGATAAGGAATTGCTTGGACCTGGACTGCTATTTCCTGGGAGTTTCTTCCAGTCTGCAATTCAATGACTGCTCTTTCAATACTATCCTGTAAGTAAACAAAAGCCCTGCCATAGATCTGGTTGTTTGACTGAGAATTGTGTGGCCCTGGGGCCCATATCTTGTTTCTTATGCTTCTTGTGGTCTGTGAGGTCTTGAGACTCATGCGGATGGTATATTTTACAACAGGAGGAAGAGAGACGTTTTCAGAGTCATAGGTTCTGTGCTGGCTGCTATTAGAAGGAAGCTTAAAAATAACACCTAAAAATAAAATGGCAACAACATCAGAAGGTTATTTTATGGTTGACATTATTCATTGTTTGGAGGGTACACATAGGGGGCAGCCAAACAGGCAACTGACTTAGTAATGTGACAGTAAGGTCAGACTTCTAATTTACAGAAAAGATGGCTAACTGAAAGTGACAACCTCAGAGGCTCAAAGCAGGAATTTGAGAAGATAATCACAAACTAAGTGGCCAGATTAAATATATCACTCTAAGCCACTTACTGAAATTAAACACACACACACACACACAAATGAATAATCTTGACTGATTATGAGGATGGACTCAACTTCATCCTGTAACTATGTAATCCTTTACAGTTTTAATTTTAACCATACCAACAAAATTACACATATTGAAGGCTCCTCAACCAATACGGTTGGTTGCCTACATGAAAGGTTCTCATTTCTAAGGACATCAGAGGGGACAGTGTCCTCCCTCCACCCCCAACTACTTTTCTGAGTTCTGGATGAAAGAAGTGAGGGAAGAATTTGGCCAATTTTAGTACAGAGAGAAGCTCAAATTCTAGTAGAATAACACTTACTTCCAAAGAGTTCATTGCTTTTGTAGAGTCTTTTAGCCTCTCTTTCCATTTCATCTATGCTTTTTGCTGCCTGAATACGGTCATATAATACACAGGAGGAAATATTTACTGTCAGGGAAGACAGTGTGTTAAGATGATCAATGAGGTCAATGCCTTTCTCTAATTTTAGCCTTAGAATATCTAAAGAAGAAAAAAAAACGGACACAAAGCATATTATAATGTTGTGTTATAATGTTGTTTCTAGTAGTAACAGGACAAAATACTAATTTTTTGGTAAGTAGTAAACCTTAAACTAGATTATAAATAATAAGAACTTGTAGAATTTACTCTAAAAATATCTAGTACTCTATATCTGGGAAAACGTAGCTAGCTGTGCAAATGTTCACTGAGGAGAATGTTGAACTAGTTACAGACACAGTAAACCCAAGTACAAAGAATGGAACAAACTAATTCAGAAGTATATTCTGCTACAATTTAATTAACCAAAGACTAAAGGTGAATAATTTTAAAAAATCTATCTTCAATAGTTAGGAAGAAAACTATAAACTTGAGGTGAAGCATTTGAATAAACAGAAATGCTTGCTTTGTTCAGGGAATGTAGATTTAAGAATTTAGGCAAGGAAAGTCTATGCAGCGTGTGTAGAACAAATAAATGACATCATTCAGTCATTTGTGATACAGAATCATTTCTCAGGTGACAATCTATGCCACATAGTTACAACTTTCTAATACTGTTTGACTTAAAACTTTATGTGAGCTATCTCTATTCATATCTGTATTAATCTAGATAAAATGATCAAGATTTTTTTTTCAGGTAATTACTCTGGAAGAAAGAGGATTTAATTGCTCTTCAATTTCATGATTCCTTATGAGGAAATCAACTGAGACAAAGGGTAAATATAAAATTTCAAGTTAATAAATCACTTGGCCAATTAAATTTTCACTGACTTGATCATCATGAATACTGAGAAGGCTGTGATATCATAAATCCCTCTTCACAGAACCCAAATATGTCTCTACAATCGTCCAACAGAAGACTAAATTTTCTCACAGAGGGCAACTTCTTAAATGCACCTCTCATTAGAACTTAAAATGACATGTTTTGCTTCATAGACATTGGTGGGGGAGGGGTAAAATTGTGGTTGAACAGTGGCCTCCAGCGGCCATTGGAAATCAATACAACAGCAAAGGATTCTTCAGAAATGCTGGTAGATAGAGCTATGAAGAGTCAGTGCTCCCCAAATCCAAACTATAAAACCTCTTTGATACTAAGTTAAATATACAATTACACAGACAGTAAGTCTCACTGCTGTAGTCATTTTAACCTTCTTTTAAATTCTAAAACTCATCTCCTATATCTAAAGTTAGAAATAAAAAAAAAACTACATAGGAAATTTATAGTTTATCCCTGATATTTTGATCAAATGTTTCCTTACCAAATGATAATTTTAGAGAATAAATCACTAACATCTTTCCTTAATCAAACAGGGTTGACTATCATAAAGTACATAAAATTATACAGAATATAAATGTAGGCATAATTCCTCCCCACTGGTTTACAACCTAAATCACATAAGTCCCAGTAGCACTAGGGAGGAGGAGGGGCATTTGCTCTACTGTGGTCAAATTCTGATGCTTTCATTCCCTTCCTCTTACCCATGGTTGCATAGCAACAGGGAATCAGACACAGACTGAATTAGACATCTTGCATCCCTTATGTTGAAGGTGGGGTGGCAGAGGGAATGCATAAGTTCAGACAGCTTTCTTTGATCCTCTTCTGCCTGTTTCTTTTAAATGATCATGAGAGGAGGAGCCAACCTTGAATAGTGATTTATTTTCGTTTGAGTCTCTGCATTGCTTTTGTTTTGTTTTTGCTAACTCTATAACTTCTTCTGGTTACATTCTGAGTTAGTCAAAGTGATACTAAGGCCAGTGGAGATAAAATTATAAATGTAGCCAGAAATAAACCATTTCATCTTCTTTTGTCCTTAAAGACTTGCTTTTCATCAAGTTACCCCCAAAAAGTGTCCTCCTGTAGCAACCTACCTGTGATTGAAGGACAAGCTGCATTTACATGGAATATATTGCATTATAATTATTGAAACTAACTACAGGCACTAGGTACCAAAATAATCATTACTACTTGTAACTGTACAACTAACTAGGAAGAAGATGGATAGATATATCCAGGATTTTACTTTTCTTAGGATAACTAGATAGGAACCAAATACAGAAGAAAAGGAAAAGAAGATCTTATATGGCACAATGCTTTTCACATTTCTGACATGACAAGTAAATAAAAGTTTTGTATCTGGACTCACCAAGTTCATCCATCTGTTTCAAGAGTTCAATAGCATCTAGTCCCACGGAGAATTTTACAAAAACTTGCACAAAGGGGTTTCTTAGAGTATTCTAACAATATAGGGAATAAGTTTCAATACAAAAAGAAAACATGTTTAATCATTGTCTCTCTAATAACACCACAGTGAAATGAGGTACCACTACTGGGCATTTTCAGTGCACCATTTTGCAAAGGCTCCCAACTGATTTGTATTCTAGTCCTACTACTTCTTAGCTCAGAGGCTTTCAGCAAGCACTCAGCCTTTTCCAGCTTCAGGTTACTTTTCTGTAAAGTGGTATCTAATCAGATTAGTCAAATGTAAATTATTATGGTATTGTTTTATACTGTAATAAGTGCAGCTTTGTGAACATGGAAAAATAAACTGATGATAAAACTTTACATGGAGTAACTCATGGAAAGACTGAAAATTTAGAAAAAATAGTGCTTTAAAAATATAAAGGCTTTTGTAGCTATCTTGCAAATTAGGAGACATAAATTCTACCACTGTAGTTGTCTACTAGGTAATACTTATTGAAATTTTACTAAGTGCTGGGCACTGTCTAATAGAGTTTACCTTACCTTGATTTTCTCACTTAGTTTTCAATAATACCTAGAGGTAAGTACTATTATTATCCCCAGTTAATAGAGGACAAGGCTAGGGCCCAAGAAGCTATGTAAATTTCCCTAAGGATGTACAATTAATAAGGGTCGAAAGGAAAGTTGAAGAGAGAGACTTCAGCTTGATTAAAGAAATGTTTATTCATCTTGTGTGTAAATTTATGGCCTAATTTTTATGTGACCTAGGCTTAAGTTGTTTTCCCTTTAGAGGACAGTTCAAAACTACTTATTATTCTGTCCTTCTACCAATATCTTGTTTTGTTATCATGGAGATAAATGATTAAGAATAATATGTATTAATAGAGCATATATATAATAGAATTAATTTGCTAAATCTATAGTTGCTGAGGAGTCTAAGAGTAGTTGGTAGCATGAAGACAGATGGCTATCATGCAGCTATACACTATGATAACCCAAGTTCTTTAAAATCTAACTATTTACCAGGATTAATTTGCACATTGTAGAAAATCTGAATCAGAACGTTACTAATAAGGAAAGCACTGTGTTAGTTGCAATTCAGAGACGATCCATCAAACTCTATTTCCATTCTCTTATCACTCCTGTTACAATCAATCCTGTCTATCTATAATATATAATATTATTTTCAAATGCTTCCACAATATGATCTTCACAAGTCTGTGAAGTGGTTATCAATGGACCCATTTTAGAGTTTCATAAACTGTAGCAAGAATTTTAAGTCATTTGCCTAAGAGTTCACAATGGCAAAGCCAGGTCATGTGCTAAAAGCTTGAAGTTTCAAATTCTGTACACGTTTTCAGAAATAAGTTTTCCTCAATAATTGAGAACAAGAACTTATTTTGGTCTAGAACAAAATAAAGATACTCCCATTAGATGATGATCCCTTTATGGACATGGTCATAGGATTTCTTCTTAGCAAATTACTGTACTTTGGAACTGTTATGCACAGATAATGTCCTTTCTTAATTCACTGCTTTAGCCAACAAAACTTTCCTTAATGAAATAATATGTGTAGAATTTTTATCTGTTCACAGAAAAAAAGTTTTAGGAGAAAAGAGCAATTTTCCACTGAGGAAAACACATGTGTCAAAAGTACCATCCATGTAGCCTTTGTTATCTGAGATTCACTAAAAAAGGCCACTTAAAATAGCCATTTGTGATTACCAGAGGTAGGGGGTGGAGAGATGGGGAATTGGATAAAGGTGGTCAAAAGGTAGAAACTTCCAGTTATAAGATAAATATGCCCTAGGGATGTAATCTACAACATGATAACTATAGTTAACACTGCTGTATGACATATAGGAAAGCTGTTAAGAGAGTACAGCCTGAGAGTTTTCATCACAAGGAGAAAATTTTTTTTTCCTTTTTTAAAAAAAATTGTATCTATATGAGATGATGGATGTTAACTAAACCTACTATGGTCATCATTTCATAATATGTATATATAAAACCATCATGCTATATACCTTAAACTTATGCAGTGATGTATGTTAATTATTTCTCAGTAAAACTGGGGTGGTGGGGACTGAGATTTAATCAAGAGAGTAATGTGCTCAAGATCAGAGAAGAGTAGAATATTAAAATAAATGGACATGCTTAATATTAGAACTAAATTTAATAGTTAATTGTGGGGAAGATGTTTGATGAAAAGTTTATTTTGTATTAATTGTGTTAAATATCTATTTTAGAAATTAATTTGATCATTTATAACAAAATTCAGGTTGTAATTGTAACTATGCACTAATTGATAGTCAAAACAAAGACTGAGTAAAGCATCTTTTGTGTATAACTTTTCTAACAGAGTTGTATGACACAAATTCTTTGTTCTATGTTTAACTTCTTGAGCATGATTATAAAGAAGGGCACTTTTGTTGCTGCAAACATCTTCTAGGGCTCCATCAATTTTCCAAGGGCCTCTCTCAAGTCTTTGAATACACAAGCCATACTCTCTTGAAGTTCCTAAGTTGTCATCATTCCTGAAAATTTTCTCTTCTCCTATTGATAATGGGTCTAACTCTACTGCTTGATGTTTAGCTGCCAATAGCTCTCTTTGTGATTGGAACATTTCCCCACACTACTTGCATCCTTTTCAGAAAACCCTGCATCTTTTATGGGAATTGAAGATTATACTTTTCAACTAGTGTGTATTGGATTTGAGTTGCACTGTCAAATCTTTAACCTAAAATACAGTGTCAAATGTTTTGACCAAAGAACTCCCTAGATTTAACATTCTTCTTCAGAATATTAGTATTTTAGGAATTTTGGTTCAGTTAAAATAGCAAAACATAATCTAGAGAAATAAAATAAGCATATTTTAAGTAGTTTTTATTGCATTTAATTTTGGAAAATAGATTTACATCACTAGTTATGCCTCAGGATCAACTTGTAAAATGATTTATCTCTGAATTACATACAGAGAAACTGTGGTATAAGAGGTGAGGATGGTTACAAACATGAGTGACAGATCTGTTATCCTGTCTCAGATCTGCTCTCTGGAGCAGAGGCAATTTTAATCTGTTGAATATGGATTCTAAGTTACTATCTGCCCATTCACATAACGATGGTGATTAAAATCTCAAAGAATTACAATTTGTACAAAAGTGAATAACAGAACCATCTCCTACCTGGAGAAATGGAATCGTCTGGTTTAACAGGTGGAAGGAATTCATGAAAAATGGTGACTTATCCATCCACTCTTCAGATTTTTCTTTTAATTCTGCCAGCTGCCTCAGAGTTACATTAGACTTGAAGAAACAGAAACAAATCTGGTCCATTAGTATTTTTCCTATATTTCAAAAAGGTATCTTAAGGTTGTTTTGTTACATAATTTCAAGAAACTGTTCTAAAAAGTAGAGTTAGTAGAACATTGTCAGAAATTTCCTATATGGTCAAAAGTTTTTAAGTGGCAGCTTTTATAGGATCGAGATCACTTATAAAAATTCTGGAAAATCTAGGGTTTACTTCATGTCCACAGAAAATTTACAGCCAAAAGCATGTCTTCTGGAATTCTCACAAGTTATCCATTTTTGCCAATGGTATACTTTACTACTAAAGAAACATTCTAGTTCAAGGATATAAAAAGAAGAATACTTTCATGTATTGCTGGTGGATGTATATAGTTTTTTTTGGAAAGCGATCTGACAATAGTCATTAAAACAGAATATAATATTCTTCAATCCCTCAATCTTGAACATTCACCTCTGTGAAATAAAAATACTACTGTGTAAAGTCATGGGCACAAAAGTAGTTGTTGCCACCTTGCTTACATGAGCAAAAAAACAAAAGCAAACACTAGAAACA
Organism: Mesoplodon mirus; assembly: GCF_964341445.2. Taxonomy (NCBI): domain Eukaryota; kingdom Metazoa; phylum Chordata; class Mammalia; order Artiodactyla; family Ziphiidae; genus Mesoplodon; species Mesoplodon mirus. The sequence continues at coordinate 22,711,340 of NC_138984.1, read as the reverse complement.
AAAAGAATGTTCAACAATTGAGGATTGGCTGAGTAAGTTCCATAGTATGAAAAAATTTACAGTCTTCAAAAAGAATGAATAAACTAAATCTATTGAATTGGAAGAATTTCCACAAGGTATTGCTATGTGACTAAAGTAATATGCAGAAAAGTATTATAATGAAACCTCATTTTAATAATGCAAACAATGACCATTCTGCATATGAATGTGCATACAGTATAATAATATATAAAGGATTAGAGGAATGCACATAAATTATAGAAAGCCACATCCTTGAATGCTAACATTCATTACTTTACATGAAAGGAAGAGTAGGATCAAGTAGGGAGAAAAAGAGGTGAGAGTCAAGCAAAAAGAAAAGAAAAGAAAAAAAAGACTGCACTTAGAAAATAAGCATTTAATGACTTCATTTATGCAAAATTATGTAAAAGTGTGTAGTCAATAAAGCAAATAAGGTATTAAAACACAAACAGTGAAAACAAAGATCATTCTAGAAATCAGTGATGACTTCATGTTTATTTTTATATAAACCTAAAACTAATTTATATTTATATAAACTATAGTTTAATGACCAAGTAATGGTAAAGAAGTGTTTTTTCTTTTTTACTTTCACTCTATCATTTTAAAAGCATCAAGTTTATAATTCAAATCACTAAAGCCAACTTTAAAAGTGAGAGAGAAATGCTATTATGGTTATATTAGGTAGGTGATAAGTATAGTTACTATTAATAATGTCTTTCTCAACACCTATCCTCTATATAAGATATTAAGTTGTACAACCAAATATGAAGCCAATAATCTATAATTTAGCAATTGTTTTTGTTCAAACTAGTTATATAATGCCCAATATTGTTTTTTCTAGTGCCATTATTTTTACATACTTTGAAACTTAGATGCTAGTTGTAGAAAAATTTTCTGCTTTTGGAGATAAATTGAAAAATCTGAGGTCTTGCTCCAACTAACCTCATTCTCAAGTGCTAACAAGGTTCATTTCTCTTCAAGGAGCCACCACCCAATCTACATTGTTCACACATATACATTACACATATACAGGGCAGAAGCTGAGAATTGTTAAGAGTTTCAGAAAGCCAAAGGGAATAGTATGTAGGCTATAAAGAAATCTGAGCCAGCTAGACTAAATTTGGAAGCTGACTACTTTAAAAATCATCTTAATACTCAAGATAGAAACTTTGATAATGGTCAAACCTTTTCCATTATTGCCTTTGTGATGGGGGTATATGGTGCGTACAAAATCCTTCCCAACAACATGGGTTTCAAGAAAGCCCAAATCACAGGTCCGGCAGGCATATTAATGATGTCTTTATAAAGAGAAAAGCAAAATGGCGCTGGAAAGAAAAAGTGTAATAAAACCATTTAATACATGCATGTAAAATCTATTCATGGTAAACTGACAAATATTATTGTTATAGCACCCCAAAATACATGCCTTATACTTCCTTTGTTACTAACAAATGTGACACACCTGGTATCAAAGTAAGAAAGCATAGTAACAAATCTTTTTTAGGTGTGAAAGTTTAATCCAATAAGCAAGTGCATAGTAAGTGATGGCATTTTGCCAAGAGGAGTTAGAAAGGTTGAAAAGCACATTTCAGAATGTCCTCCAACAGATATTCCTCACCAGCCCTTAATTTTTAAAAATATGCAAAAGTTATGGGCCTCCCTGGTGGCGCAGTGGTTGAGAGTCCGCCTGCCGATGCAGGGGATACGGGTTCGTGCCCCGGTCTGGGAGGATCCCATATGCCGCGGAGCGGCTGGGCCCGTGAGCCATGGCCGCTGGGCCTGCGCATCCGGAGCCTGTGCTCCGCAACGGGAGAGGCCACAACAGTGAGAGGCCCGCATACCGCAAAAAAAAAAAAAAAAAAAAAAAAAAAAAAAAAAAAAATATGCAAAAGTTTGCTATTGTACTAGATACATAAGAGCTGTCCAATAAATGTTTGTTGAATGAATAAAAAGATGCATAAATGCATCAATCCAATTGTTATATTAAACATCCCTATACTGTTTGGAAAAGCTCAGCCAATCATATTTTACATCTCAAAGCTTATAGATCAAGTAAACAGCTTTAATGTGCCACTGAATGTTTATAATTCTGCTACATTCATGAAGCTCTTCTGTGTGTGATACAAATTTCTAATTCTAAAAAGTTAAGAAAAAATATTGACCTGAGCAGATTTAAGGCACATCATTTTATCATTTACTGGCAAGGTGTAGTGGTTAAGAGGCTAGACTTTGCAGCAGACTGCCTGGGTTCAAATCATAGCTTTGATACTTTCATGTTGGACAGTGGTGTCCAGGTTACTCGATCACTTTGTGCCTCATTTCCCTTACTAAGATGCAGCTATAGTAGCACCTACCTCATAGGTAAGTGAAGAGTGAATGAGTTGATATGCAGAACATTCTTGATGTGTGGTTAAGTGCTGTATGAGTGCTTCCTTGGGGAAAATTAATGCTTCATTTATTACAAAAGGCTAAGATTACAGCTCAGCATTAAAAAAAACACCTGATTAAAAAATGGGGAGAAGACCTGAATAGTCATTTTTCCAAAGAGGAAATGCAGATGGCCAACAGGCACATGAAAAGATGCTCAACATGCTAATCATCAGGCAAACGCAAATCAAAACCCAATGAGATATTACCTCACATCTGTCAGAATGGCTATCATCAAAAAGAACAAAAATAACAAATATTGGTGAGGATGTGGAGAAAAGGGAACCCTCGTACACTGCTGGTAGGAATGTAAATTGGTGCAGCCACTGTGGAAAACAGTACAGAGTTTTTCTCAAAAAAACTAAAAATAAAACTACCATATGACTCAGCACTTCCACTCGGGTATATACCCAAAAAAACCAAAAATGCTAATTAGAAAAGATTCATGCACCTCAATATTCATAGCAGCATTATTTACATTTGCCAAGACATGGAAGCAGCCTAAGTGTCTATCAACAGATGAATGGATAAATAAGATGTGGTATATATATATATATATATATATATATAATGGAATATTACTCAGTCATAAAAAAGAATGAAATTTTGCCATTTGCAACAACGTGGATGGACTTGGAGGGCATTGATGCTAAGTGACATAAGTCAGACAAAGACAAATACTGTATTTTACTTTTATGTGGAATCTAAAAAATACAACAAACTAGTGAATATAACAAAAAAGAAACAGACTCACAGATATAGAAAACAAACTAGTGGTTACCAGTGGGGAAAGGGAAGGAGGGAGGGGCAAGATGGGGTAGGGGACTAAGAGGCACAAACTATTATGTATAAAATAAGCTATAAGGATATATTGTACAATACAGGGAATACAGCCAATTAAAAAAAAAAAAAGGCCAAGATTTAGCAGACCATGTTGTTAGGAGGCGACATTACCATGCTGATTTTGAAGTATACTCACTGGCATGTAAGGGAATTCCATATTTTGCAGCAATTTGCTCTTTACTTAATTTATAAGTCAAAAAATCCTTGGTGTGGTTGCCTCTCTGCCTCTGAGAAGAGGGCAGCATGGCAATTAAATATTCAGTGGTAATTCCTTGGGAGCATAGTGCTTGGGAAATGGTACTAAATGATCCTTGTGAAGTATTTAGCCGGTTGTTTTTGTACATTGCCTGTGAGATAAAAATACATGATTTATTAACATTATATGAGCTATAAATGCTATTGAAAACAATATAGAAGAAAACCTGATAATGCTTAGACGATCCTTATAATTCCACAATTCCTTTAAAACATGTATCCCAAGTGTAAATGTACGACGTTAAACTTCTCCAATTTAAGTGGCAAAAACTTTTGCCAGGGTAGAAGAGTTTTTCTGTAAGTGATTTTTGTCAATGTACTATATTTGTAGCTGAATGTATTATAACTAATCTCAAATAAAAGTTAAGATGACAAAAGGAATTTTCCAGTAAGAATATTACTGGGTGACTTTTCTACCTGTGTTAATGGAAAACTTCTGGGCAGGTGCATTTGTTTCAGGGATCTCATTTTGTCTAGCAGCGGTCGTGTGACAGAAGCCATCTGATTGAGAATCTCCTTTAGCCTTATGAAGAGTTCTATCATCTTTTCTACTGGCTTTTGATTTTCCCTAGGGAAAAGCACCTGACAGGAACAGCAACAACAAAAAAAGAAATTATTTTTTTGGAGAAACTGGAACCCTCACACACTGTTGGTGAAAATATTAAAAGGTACAGTCACTTTGGAAACCATTTTGGAAGTTTATTAAATAGTTAAACATAAATTTACCATACAACCAGAAATTGGATTCCTAGGCATTTACCCAAGAGAAATGAAAAAATATGTCTACACAAAGATTTGTATGGGAATGTCTATAGCAGCATTACTCACAATAGCCAACAAGTGGAAACAATCCAAATGAATGGATAAACAAAATTTATATCCTTAAATTGGAATACTATTTGGTAAAAGAAAGAAATTACTTACCGACACATTACAACATGTATGAAACTCAAAACGTTATACTAAGTGAAAAAAGCTACACACAAAGACCACATATTGTATGATTCAATTTAAATAAAATGTCTAAAAAGGCAAATCCATAGAGACAGAAAATAGATTAGAGGGTGCCTGTGCTAGAGGTCAGAATGAGAATTGACTGTAAATGGACACAAGGGTTTTTTGGGGGTTGATAGAAATGTTACAAAATCAGATTGTGGTAACGGTTGCACAATTCTATAACTTACTAAAAAACCCATTAAATTGTACACTTAAAATGAGTGAATTTTATAACATAAAAATGATACCTCAATAACTCTGCCAAAAATAAATGATTTTAAAAGTCAGAAAGGTAAATGTCAATTACATAATTCTCCATGTACACCGTTATTCAAAAATCATATAATGTGCTCCTTAAAATCAGAAAAGCTCTGTCAAAAAGCTCATGTGGTCTATCAGGTTTAATCATAATCCCCTAATGTATTTCTGTTGCAGGAAGAAACACTGAAAATATTTTTTAAATTAAAATTTTAATTTTATTCTCTCATTCACTCAATTATTCAACAAACGTTAACTGAGTGCCTGTTATGTTCCCAGCACTGGGTGAGGTGATGGGTACGAGGTGATGGGTACAGTGGTACTCAAACTGGCATCATCCTTCCACTCAGGGAGTTTTGTAATAATAGGAGAAACAGATATGAAACAAATCAATGAACAAAAAGCTGGGGAATATGAGGAGGTAGGGAGTTTAGCTAAGAAATCAAAAGAAGTCTTTCCAAGATGACACCCCAAAGGGGAGAAAGAACAAACCATAGGAGGAATAAGGAGAGGAAGGTAATAGACAGAGGGGAAAAGATTTGTGAGGTTCATGAAGAGGGAAAGCTCTTGGTGTGTCCAAGGGGGTCAAAGACCACTATATGAGGACAAGATTCATTTGGAGAAATATCACAAAGACAGAGCTGTCTCAATAACATAGCTATTAATTGCAATCAGATTTTTCTAAATCAGATTCAACATTTTAATTTTTCTTCCAGTTCTGCCAAAATTCTAGGAATTCCAACACTGATTTGAAATAAACTGACTAATGATGAGAAATTTTTATTATTTTTACTTGCAATACCTGAAAGAATTAGGAATGGTCTTCTGTTTCTAAAATGCACATATTTATTTACTATACTCAACAAGAAATAGTTGGTTTGACATGTGCTCTGCAAAGACATTGTAAGATAAGTATTAAAATTTGAGATTAAAAAATTAATAATATCAATTTATATGCATTTTAAGTTATGTAAAATAAATATTCATTTAGTTAATGGTTATTTGCTAAGTTCTTCTATGGGCCAGGCACTGTTCTTGGCATTTGAAATGTTTCAGTGAACAAAGAGGCCCTTGTGGAGCTTACACCAAATAGAGGTAGACAGAAAATAAACAACAACAGTGGATACTAAATAAAATACACAGTATGCTGGAAGTGTAACAGAAAACAAACAGAGCATCGAAAGGAGGTTTGAGAGGGCTATAGATGAAAGTTGGTTGCATTTTAAATAGGATTGTCAGGGTATCTTATTAAGAAGGTCAATATTGAGTAAAAACACATAGTGCAGCAAATTAGGTGAAGGGCATGGCCTGGAGTGGTCCCATGCAGCAGCCCTGGGCCCAAGGAGTAGCCACGTAGGAAATGGGATTTTAGAAATAAGGAGAGGTTGTGCAGGTCCTGGGGCCCCGGCAGGATTTGAGGGTTTACAGGAATAAAATGAGGAGCCAATGGGGAAGGTGTTGAGCAGAGGAGTGACATAATACGATTTAAGTTTTAAAGGGATCACTCTTGCTGCTCAGGGAGGGGTGGGGACAAGTGTGGAGGAAAGGGAGGCCAGTTAGGAGGCCACTGCAGAATATAAGGGTCGGATAATGATGACTCTGAACAGGATTATTTGTAACTAGTCCTAAAATGCCTTCATCCCCTTTGCTGAAATGCATCAACAACATAAGTCAGCTGTGCTGCTTCTGGTTTTTCTTAAAGAGAAAAAAATTTTTTTTCAGTGTTTTCAATAACATGTAAATAATTTTGACCTAGTATAGATTTGGGTGGATATAGGTGTTTAATTTTCCTATGTTTATATTTTTCTTTCAGTTTTTTATTCACTAAGTACTTATAAAGCATCTAGTTATTGCAAGATGGAGTTACTGCTGACTTTACAGCTCTAATAATGACCACTATTTTGTTGTACTGGATAAATAATGGTAGCCTCTATCAAAACTTGATGAAGGAAACACAAAAAGTACTTTTTTAAATACCAAAAAAACCTGGATTCTTCTACTTGAAAACAAAAAACTTTGTTTTAATCTTTATTTTTATCCCACCAAATTAATGTGCATTCACTTTTTAAATAAGTTATTATAACATTTGTATTTCATACTCTTGTATAGTATACATTAAATTTAATTCCTGGTCTTGGATATACAAATTGAGAGTTAATAAGGCCATAATATTAATTTCCTCATCTATTAAATATGCAAATTTACAATATATGATCGCTAAGGCTCCACTTAGCTCTAAAACAAAGCTATAATTCCAAAAGCTCTATAAATGGATCACATTCTTTATAGTATCAGGGAGCATACAGGTATAATCAATTTTTTATATTATACTATAAACATTAAAATATTTCGTCAACAGCAACTTGCCTTGTATGTGAAGTTGTAAATGTCTAAGTAGTGCAGAAGAGTGAGTCCAATGAGGTAAGACAGACGGGATCTCTCTGGAAGAGGTATGCTGCAGAATTCCTTCATTGCATCTTCCAATTTGGGACTGGTCATATTAGCATCACAAGAATGCAACCAGAACACACTAGAAATAATCTACAAGTTGGAGGAAGAAAAATATTTTAGCTGTGAATCCTCTGAATCCACCTGTCCATTTTGAGAGATTTTCTTATACTTTTAGACTTCATTTAAAAATAAGACAAATTATACTCAAAATCATATAATTTTTTTGTTTAAAGCACTAATTACTATCAATAAACCTAGAAAGAGTCCATAGTTCACTGGAAAGCTTAAGAAATAAGATGGGAAAGAGACAGAAAAAAATCCATAATGATTCCCATATTTCTTGCTTGAACGACTGGGTGAATGATGACACCAAGAAAGAAAATTGGTTTGGATTGTTTAGGAAAATTACTGGTTTAAGACTTTTGCTCTCTCGGGAATTCCCTGGTGGCACAGTGGTTAAGAATCCACCTGCTAACGCAGGGGACACAGGTTTGAGCCCTGGTCTGGGAAAGATCCCACATGCCACGGAGCAATGAAGCCCGTGTGCCACAACTACTGAGCCTGTGGTCTAGAGCCTGCGAGCCACAACTACTGAAGCCCGCACGCCTAGAGCCCATGCTTTGCAACAAGAGAAGTCACCACAATGAGAAGCCCACGCACTGCAACGAAGAGTAGCCCCCGCTCACCACAACGAGAAAAAGCCTGCACATAGCAACAAAGACCCAACACAGCCAAAAATAAATAAATAAAATAAATATGTTAAAAAATTGATAAACTTAAAAAAAAAGACTTTTGCTCTCTTTAAAATTTTACTCTTACTCTATTTAAATTGCATTTCATTTATATAATCATTTGAAGTTATAATCTTGTACAATAAACTCTGGGGTCCAGAGATGAAAGGTGAAGAAAAAAAGGCCAGAATCACACAATAATATGAATCAACCATCCTGGAGAGTAATGCTTGTGTGAAAAGTGATGTGTGACTATGGGAAGTAAGATGGCAACTCTATTGCCACTGAGTTGAAATAAAGAAAAAGTTTATGAAATTCAAGACTATAGAAACTTTTCTCTCTTTCCTTTTTAAAGTAATAAGAATGTATGCTCTCTATTTACCTGCTTTTACTTACTAAAATGAACCTGCTCTTCAGAGGCCAAAAATGTGATAGCTGAAATTAGATCTTAGGATCATATAAGTGAAAGGTGAAACCAAAGGGGAAAGAATTAATAAAGAAATATTAATTGCTGGGCTTCCCTGGTGGCACAGTTAAGAACTGCGCCTGCCAATGCAGGCGACAAGGGTCCGAGCCCTGGTCTGGGAAGATCCCACATGCCATGGAGCAACTAAGCCCATGTGCCACAACTACTGAGCCTGCGCTCCAGAGCCCATGAGCCACAACTACTGAGCCCGCGTGCTACAACTACTGAAGCCCGCACACCTAGAGCCCGGGCTCTGCAACAAGAGAAACCACCACAATGAGAACCCCGTTCACCACAACGAAGAGTAGCCCCCACTCACCACAACTACAGAAAGCCCGTGAGCAGCAACGAAGACCCAACGCAGCCAAAAATAAACTAAAAAAAATTTTTTTTTAAAAAGAAAAAGAAAGAAATATTAATTGCTATAACAAGAGGAAGAAAAATGAAGGTAAAGCAGTTTTAATTTTTGTTTGGGAGAACCAATTAAAATGACACAAACATAAATATTCCAAAGTCAGCCTTAAAGGCTTTTAAAAAACTTTATCCCATATTGGAGAATAACTGGGTTGTGTTTAGAAATGACACACTCTGTCACAACGTAAGTTTTGAATGGATGAGGTCTTAAGCGCTGATATTCTTTTAGAAAATTTCTAAGACACTTCCAGACAATGAACTTGGAAAAGGGGTAAAAGATAAAACATTTCAAGTGGAAAACCCTATTATCAGTCCATGAGGAAATAACATTACTCATTTTCACAGCAAAAAATGTTTACTATACCTCCAAACTTACCCAGAGTTCCCTTGACCATATCTATTTTATATAGTCTGTCTTGTCTTGGGGCTTTTAAAAAATAAAAAGAAGTATTCCTTTTAATTTTAGTTTCAACAAATTGTAAATGGTCTTTTTTCCCCCAATTAGATTACTGAAACTCGACTTTGATATCATCATAATAGAATGTGAAAATTTACCTCAGATAATGTGAATGTGATAATGAATATAAAGAATTACTGATGGCACCACTTATTTAAGAAAAGCATCTGGGGTAAAGAAAAGGAGAGGACAAAGGAGGCAAAGGAAGGGATAGGAAAAGTAGAAGGAAAGGAACAGATAGTGATAATGTTCTTGCTTCAGGATTTTTCTTCTATTTTCACTTAAGAATTAGGACTCTAATTTTATCATTTGCATGGAAAATTCACCATATTTGCATGCAGCTTCTCAGTGTTTTACTATTAAGTGCTCAACAAATACTAAATGCTATTTAAACTTTTAAAAAACTAGATGTAAATACAAACATGTTCCACCCCACCTCAGCTCTGTTGTCAGGGATGGGAATGGCCAGCAGATTGTCGATATTCCTATTGGACATTCCTGTTGTTCTCCTCAGTTCTTCTTTCAGCTCTTTAACATTTTTAAACATTTCTATTAACTGACCTGAAACAAAACAAAACAAAACTCACATGTGGGTTGCAATGTAATTCTTTTTAGTCATTCTAACACAGAGAAACCTTCTAGATAAAACATATAGTCAACATATATGCCTTGTGTCAGGAACAGATGTCTCTCAGTTTTGGCAAACTTTGCATCTTTAGGATCTATTTCTATCTGATTTAGACTTATTCCTATTATGATATTATTAACTTAAGGTAACAGATTGCTCTGGATTATAAATTTTCCTTAAATGTCTACAACGAAAGGTTGATTCAAAGAAAATATGGTTTCCTTGCAGACTTTGATCACACAATGTGCTAAATATATATTTCTATATTTGATTTAAAACATCATACAAATTCAAAGTGCTTTTTAACCTTGGATCATATAATACTGTCAGCTTAGGACAAGGTTTGCTAAATCGGAAACATAATGCCACAGAGCACTTTTTCCTTAACTTTGCCCAGCACCTTACGGCTTATAAAGGGTTTTCACGATCATTACTTCAATTTTTAAATAGAATGTGTTTAACTCCAAACTCTTTTAGGACAGTTATTATAATTATTTCATATCTGGGTCATTCAATGAACAGCAAAAAATATTTTGACTTTATTTTAGCAGATTGTGATCTCTATTTTGCAAATGCCTTTCAGCTTCTTTATGAAGTATCTCTCATGCAAATACACCTTCTTTATTTTTGGACTTAGTGCCCTTCCAATGTTGTGGCTGCCTGTTGTCCAAAATTCTGAATGTCTTTCTTTTCAGTATTGAGGTATTATGCAAAGAATAAATGTATTGCATGACGCATCATGCTCAGAATACTAATACGAGGTTCTGAATCGATATTTCTGTAGACAGCAGCGTATCTTTATTTTTAAAATCAGATTATTCTCACGGAAGTAAATAAATTTCATCCTTGCTCTTGCAAAAGGCTATCTAATGCACTTTAATATATCAGAGAAATAAAAGGTGAATAGTCTAACTAGTTAAATTTTTGAAGACATTTTTCTGTGAAACCAAATTTCGCTGTTTCATTCTCTGCTGGCTTGCTGTGTTGTTTATTTTAGACAAGTAACCGTATTTGAAAGCTTCAGGTGTCTCATGTATAAGGGCAGATACAAAGTAGGTTTGGTTAGGAACTTCAAAAAAGCCTTTTCTAAACTGCAGCATGAGAATCACATGCATTTTTAATAAGACAGCATTTAAAATATGGATGGGGAAACACCTGGTTTATCCAAGGTGTCTGCACTGTTATTGACATGCAGCACGGCTTCTATCGTCGGCATTAACCGTGTGATATTTTCCAAGTAATTCATTTGCAATGCCTGTTCTAGAAACCTGGAACAAAGCAGAAGAGAAGAAATTGAACTAGGCATATCAATAATTATTTGAGAAGGGATTTCACCAAGGAAGAAGACAATGGAAAAACTTACCAATCCATATCTAAATTAATTTTGCTTGGATCCCCAGAAAGCAAATCCCTCAGTTTTTCAGATAGAATATTGTCATGATACAGTAAGCTGGTGGCTATTTCAGTGCTGAATTCTGCTGCTTTGAGGAGTTGCACATGAAACGCACTCTCTTCACACAGGTTCCCAAAGTCTGTACTAGACAGCTGGCACATTTTCTCTAGTGAACTGAAAGTTTCAGGTTCACAAAGAAGTTTGGTCAAGTTTCGAAGTTGAGACAGCTTTTGAGAGGGGGAAAGATGGGAAACATTAGTTATATTATTCTAAATATTTATTAGTTGATAATAAGCAACCAAAATTGATTTACTTCCTAAAAACATTTTGCTTATGTGTTTAGTGAGTTGGCATTTGGCAACAGTTTTACCACAAAGCACTATTTTCTATCATTTGAGTTTACTGTTCTCTTAAGAATTTTATAAAACTTTTGGACCTGTTAGACCTCTTTCTCAAATGTAGTCATATCTTGTAGATTCACAGGTTGAAAAGATGTAGTTTAGTTTTATCTCATTTAAATGACAAATACTTAAACTAATTTTATATTTTAGTTTATTTTTTAAATCATGTGTAAGGGCAGATAGCAAAGCAGATTTGGTTTGGAACTTCAAAAAAGGTTTTCTTCACACCCACCAGGATGCCTACTCTCAAAACAAACAAACATACAAACAAACGAACAAATAAATAAATAAAACCAGAAAATAACAAGTGTTGCCAAGGATATGGAGAAATCAGAACCCTTGTGCACTGTTGGTGGGAGTATAAAATGATGTAGCTACTGTAAAAAATAGTACGGTGAGTCTTCAAGAAAATTTGAAATAGAATTAACATATGATCAGCAATTCCACTTCTAGGTATATACTCAAAAGTATTTATTGAAAGCTGGGTTTTGAACAGATATTTGTAGACCCATGTTCACAGCAGCATTATTCACGAAAGCCAAGAGGTAGAAGCACCCCATGTCCATTGACAGATGAATGGATAAACACAATGTGGTAAACACATAAAATGGAATATTATTTAGCCTTAAATAGTAAGGAGATTCTCTCACATATTATAACGTGGATGAGCCTAGAGGGCATTATGCTAAGTGATATAAGCCAGTCATAAAAAGACAAATACTGTATGATTCCACTTATATGAAGTACCAAGCATAGTCAAATTAATAGCAACAGAAAGTAGAAATGCAGGTGCCAGGGGCTAGGGGGAGAGGGGAATGAGAAATAGGTGTTTCACAGGTAGAGGATTTTAGCTTTGCAAGATTAAGAGTTCTACAATTTGTGTGTATTTAACACAATTGAACTGCACAGTTAAAAATAGTTAAGGTGGTAAATTTTATGTTATGTGTATTTTATCACAAGTTTAAAAAAAGTAATTAACCAAAAAAAGACTTTTTAAAACTGCGCGTGAGAATCACATATATTTTAAAATATGGATTGGTATATATCTTGTTTTTCAAAAGTGTCTGCACTGTTATTGACATTATCTTCTATCCTCTTACTTACTGAGGGAAACTTTTGTTCTATGGAGTGCTTAAAAGGGCCTAAAATCCCATACTTAGAGAAAAAGGAGAAAAATGAAAATCAATTACTTTCCTACGCAAGTATATTCCTCCTTGCGGTTCACTATGCTCTGTGTGTTCTGAGGATATATCCCCAAGTCATACTTCCTGGGGTAAAAAATTATGCCTCTGGGGAAGCCAGTTCTGTTGTGCTTGGAAGCAACCCTAGAGCTACTCTTTTTAAGAAGTGAAATAATTTGGAGAAACATCTAAAGAAGCAAATATGTGTCATTCATTGAAGCTGAGTTTCTAATCAGAAGTTGCATTTTGACAGAAATGAATTATAATACAGGAAAATGTTCAGGAATATTTCTTTGCCTATGTCAAATGGGAAAGGTACAATGATGTGTCTTGGATGAGAGATTTATAGTAACTACACGTAGGCAGTAGCAATTAAACACCAATCATCTTAGATGGTAAAAATCATTGGTCTACTTTCCACTGTATTTAATATTCTAATTGACTTCTGGTTTTGAACTATCTAAAATGGTTTCATATGTATTAAAATTCTACTTACTAGTCATTACTATGAGAAATTTTCCATTCTGTAATAAACCCAATCATTTTACCAGAGGTAACTGTATGTTTGTCACTTTTTCCTTCCTTTGATTTTCCAAATACTAGATATGATTAAACTTCTAATAAATAGAGCCCAACCTCTCTGCCAGTGACTTTTATTTTGGTGACTTCTTAAATAAAAAGATAAATACTGGGAGCCCAATTAATTTTTTAATTGATCTTTTAAGGGTGTAGTAAGTTTGAATGACTTTACTTGGTAGAGACTGAAACATATTTTTTAATTGCAAGTTTGACATACATGTAACAAGAAACCAATAAAAGTCCATAGAGTATAATCTTGGCTTGATAAAAGATATAGAAGGAGAAATTGGAAATCTAGCCATGTTACTGAAGTAGAACTGGTCCTTTGAAATAAGAATTTAATTCAGAGTTAATAATGTGGCCTGCACTGTGAGGCACATCGCCAAGGAGCAACATCATGGTCATTTACTATTTGTCATTATTTACCACTTTCTTCTAAAAGCAATACATGCATTAAACTTTTAGAAGCTTCATAGATCATTAGTAATCAACATACATTCAGAGAATTATAATTATCTCTTCAAAAGTACGTGTCAAGCCCAGATTACAGGTTTGTCACAGTCTCATTTATCACGACACTGGTCTACATAGTAAGGGCTCAGGCCTAAACTTGAACAATGACCCATAACTAACTCCACGTCCAGCTGTGACTGAATTCCCTAGTGTCCATGGTTCCTAATGCATCTGAATCAGAATTGTAAGTAACATGATGGCATAAATTTCAAAATACTGTATGTGTAAAAATGTTGAAACTGCAACACTCCTGGGCTCTTAGAAGGTAAATGAAACGAAACGAGACCTACTTAAAAATGTAAAGGTATTACAATATAAATAGTGTCCTATCTGTATTTCTGCTTAATATAGAGAATATCCATTTTATGAGTATTTCCCCAATCAGGAAGTTATCCTTCCCGCCAGAGAGACTGAAAATAAAAGAGGAGAAAACAGACGATGAAGGAAGGAGAAAACTCTAAAGTTCAAGAAGAGTAGAATGTTTGGGGCTAGAAAAGAAAAAAAGTCACGAATGAATGACAGGCATTTGACATTTTGGAGGGTCTAAACTTTCTCAGAAATATTATGAATAAAAATGTTAGGGTGGGCCCTAACTCACTGTCACAATCAAGATACCAATTACCAAGGAGGACAAAGCAGGGAAGTAAAAGCATCTCTTCTTACAAAACTCTAGGAGTCTGTCTTCATTCTTTCAATTACATGTACCAAATATTTTCCATGTGTCAGACTGTGCCAGGTGCTGAGAGTACAGAGTAAAGTGACAGACTTAACCATGTTCCTATGGAGCCTGTAGTCCTGGAATGAATGGGTCTGTCAATTGCAATTAGCAGCCATGCTTGTTATAAATGACAATAGATTTCCCACCTAAGGGACAGGACTGTAGTTTATTTCCACTACTGTGGCTTCTTGAACCTTTTTTCATAATGTAACCCACAAGGGGAGAAGTATACTCAAAATGTGGATGCTGTTTTAAGTTAACCTTAGCTCCATTCCCATACCATTATTGTAAATGACTGAGAATGTCTTGTTTCCATTTCCCAATGTATATTGTGTGCTGCTCAGTTACTTTGCAAGTTGAGAACTACAATCAGTAACTTCCCAGGTAATACGATTACATCACCAGGGCTCTACTTTATTTAACACTATCATTTGTTCACAAATTCATGAGTCAAGTCTTAAGGTACTACTATGTGCTAGATGTGAGACTTTAGAGATGCAGAAGGCATAATTTCATCAGATTTTACACTCTAGTGAGGGAAATAGACCCTACATATACAATGAGCTACAATGCTAAGTAGTAAATTCCAAAAGCCAGAAACCTCACTGTAATTGGAGATTCCTCTTCCTTACGCCTCACACCTCACTGGCTGCCGAGTTGTGCCAACCCACCTCCTACAATGCTCTTGAAATTCTTTTCCTTCTATTCTCTGCCACTGACATAGTGCAGGGCCTCACTTTTTGCTTAGGTTACTACAAAAAATCATCCACTTGGCTTTCTTCCAATCTGTCCTCCATAATTCTCCTAGAGAGATCTTTTCCTAAAATGCAGAATTCACCTTCAAATTCACAATTTTTACGATCAGATTCAAACTCCTTGACTAAACATAAAGAGGCCTTGGGGATCTGGGTCCCCTTTGCTGCCTCTCTCATAGGCATCTTGTGGTCCAGCTGAACACATAACTCCAGGTAACCTATATCTGTCCTTCAGGTTTACACCTCTGCCTTCTTACCAACGCATGTCTCTATGTCTGGAATGTAGGACTATAACCTAATCCTACACAGCCTACAAGACTCAGAGTAAGGAGTATCTCCTCCATGAAATTTCTTCTCTCCACCTCCATGCTCTGCAATCTGAGTCAGATATGCCACCTCCATATACAGAATCCTGTCCATCCACATACCACAACACTTATCTCACTGTGTTATAATCATTGGTCTGCTTTTCCATCTCCTCCACTGGATTGATTATAAGGATTTTGGGGTTAGAGATTATATCTTTTAAATAAACAGATTAGCATTATGGGAGCATAGATGATGGATGGAGTGAATGAAAGGGTAAATATTACATGCATACAAAGTCATTATCCTGACTTGGAAACAGTGAGAAAGGAGATACTCTAATATTATAAGAGTGACATTTAAACTTATCCTTGAAGGATGAGTAGGACTTTTCCAGATGAATGCATAACTTCCTTCTCATTTGCACAAACTAAGATAGTGCTAAATTAAGTACACTAGAAATTTTGATTCATGTAGATGACTAAGACAACAATGTAGGTAATCTAACTAGCATATTTATTTGTAATATACATGGACACATGTTTTGTATGCCTGCTTAATTAGACCAGGTTGACTATACAGCAAGTCATCCTGCTTGCTCTGAATAAACCAGTTCTAATTTTATTTTATCCCTGGCTACATGAATCCAATTAAACTGCTGTTCTTACTAGGAGAGCTGCTTTCAAAATCTAAAGGGTTATTTAAGAAAGAGAGTGAATTTCATGATAACCTGCGTACTGTATGTATGAGCTAAACAAAGAATAAGAGACAAACACCAACCAATTCAAACTTCAGAGTTAACATTTTTCCCATTGCTTTCCCTCCCTTTCTTCAATATCATACATTTTAATATGATTTACGGTATTAGTTTCTGCTTCTGATGACAATAATACAAATAAGGTGAGTCAACTTCTGAGATTTTTGTACACTGTGAAGTCTAAAACATCAGCTTTTGAAATCAACTTTTATAGTTTTAAAAACTAGGGGGCTTCCCTGGTGGCGCAGTGGTTAAGAACCCGCCTGCCAATGCAGGGGACATTGAGTCCTGGTCCAGGAAGATCCCACATGCCGTGGAGCAACTAAGCCCGTGCACCACAACTACTGAGCCTGCACTCTAGAACCCGCGAGCCACAACTACTAAGCCCACGTGCCACAACTACTGAAGCCCACACACCTACAGCCCATGCTCCGCAACAAGAGAAGCCACCGCAATGAGAAGCCCACGCACCGCAAAGTAGAGTAGCCCCCACTCGCCACAACTAGAGAAAGACCACGTGCAGCAACGAAGACCCAATGCAGCCAAAAATAAATAAATAAATAAATTTATTAAAAAAAAAAAACTAGGGACATTTCAAATTAGGAATCCAATTTTTAATGCTTTTTCAAATCGTGTAGCTTAATGAGACAACTACATCAGGAACTATTCCTTTACGTATTGCATTCTGTAATTAGTCTCTTATGGGTCATTTCAGACAGAGATATCCACTGATTAAAAACAAAATACAATTATGTAGCACCAGAACTCCTGTCACCCTTTTTCTAGCATTAATCTAGACTCAAAATAGAACCAGTATTTAAAAAAACACAGATTTAAAACTTAAATTACAAATATATCTTGCCAGAGAATTACAAGAAGTTTTTGAGGTTTTTTTTTCTTTCATGGCTTACTTTTGATTTCAAGACTTCAGGAACTGGAGGGAAGTAATCCTCATAGGAACCATTTTGAAGAAAATATTTTTTAAATCGAATTGTAGAGTGCAGCAGTCTTAAATTTTCTGTAAAGGAGGAGAAAAGAATTACCTTATGTGAACTGCAAGGTCATCTAGGAAACCTATTTGAAAGACACCTTTATCCTAATTTATTACTAAGTTTTTTTCTAAGATAATAGCCTATTTCAATCTAAATATAAAATGAGTGAAAATTTAATCTCTCCTTGAACCGTGGAGACTATAGAGTTCATTATTTTTAAAATATTCATAGATATTCTGCTTAGAGACAAAAATATTTCCAGCAAAGGTGCTATACAGTTTTGGTTCTTGGTGAACTGAACATGCTTTTATTTTGGATGTACTATTAACTTGAAGTGTCTGAGAGAGAACAGGTTGTATAATCACTGTGACACAAATATGCCCTTCCAACCTTGATTAATTCATGTCCGGTAAACAGAGACCACACTTAAATATCTGTTGTGCTATTTGCTTGCCATTAAGTCTCAAAAAGCTATTTTGGTGTAGGAACAGTGAATGTATATCTCCTACAAAGTATAAGAAAATAGATGTTTTACCTTTAAAAAAAGGAAAAGAAGTATTTGATTAAATGCAATCTTCATGGTTAAAGTGTGTAAGGATCAGAAGCAAAAATAGTCTGCTACAAAAATGCCTTTCTTTATGTAATTTACATCTGCTTTTGGAAGTCTACATTATCCTTCTTCATTATTTTTTGACAACTAAGATTATTAAGGGCATAGAAAATGTCATGGAGGGTTATGTGAACTCCTAATTCTGGAGACTTGGAAAGTTTATCTAGGTGGCCATTAACACATCTGTTATCTGACCATTATATATTAAAGTTTGTCCAGGTGGCCAGGTGGTACTAGCAGCAGGGACAGGAGTAATAATATAATAATATGATTAGACAATCCCTTTATATATCAAACCACTGAAACAGATGCATATGGAAACTAAGATTTTTAAATTTTCTTTCTTTTTTAAGCCAACATCTTATAAAATTTACTATTTTAGAACAAAATTACAAACCATGAGTAGCATTGTGACTCTTAAGAAGAGTATTACCTTTTGATCCCCTGGCCAAATTGTCAGTGACATTTCTCACACATGCCAAATAAGGAATATAAGGACTATCTACTGATATATATAAGAGAGCATCTTCAAAGTTTTCCAGTATTAGGAGCCTATAGAATTAGAAAAGAATATATAAATTAAGTCATATAAAAATAAAGCAAAGCCATTTTGTTGAGATCATGTGAGCCCCTAGTTGTTTGGCATTGATTGATTTGAGCATTGAAGCACTGTGAAGTAGGACATCTTCCCCCATCCAGTCCAGCTGCACAATGGCAGCACTACTCTGGATTCTCTAAGTATTTACCTTTTCCATGGGCATTATCTCTATATTTAATTATTTTAATATCCAATCATAAGTGATCTTAAGATCATTTCCAGGCACATTTACATGAAAGAAAAATCACTGGGCTAGGGTTGCCAGATAAAATACAGGAGTCCCAGTTAAATTTGAATTTCAGGTAAATAATGAACAATTTTTCAGTATTAGTATGTCCCATGAGTCTTGTATGTCTGCTTCCCCTCCCCTCCCCTCCCCTCCCCTCCCCTCCCCTCCCCTTCCCTCCCCTCTCCTCCTTCCCTTCCCTTCTCTTCTCTTCTCTTTTTTCTTTTCTCTTTCCTCTAAATCTGGCAACCCTCTCTCTGGGCTTCAGTTTCCTCTCTTGTCAAATGATCTGCTAGATCCCTTCCACCTATAATATTCTCTAAATAATTTAAATTCATTTAACTGTGATTAAAAAGAAATGGTAGAATCCAAATGAACAATACAAGTTCCTTTTTTTTTCTTTAAACAACCAATTCAGAGTTCCCAAATTAACCACTTTCTGGTTTCCTTTCAAATTGATTGGCATGTGAGGACATAGTCTAAGATTTTTGAGGCATACATATGTGAGTGAGTACACATGTGTATGTTACGCATGCCCTGTCACTTCAACTGTGAGGCTGCGTCTCTACTTATTTTGTAATTTCTTTCCTTAGTGTCTACTATTGAATGTTATGTACAGCAGAGATAGAACAAGTATCAATGGTTTATTTGGGAACCATCTATTTTGAATCAATCTGCACAACACACAAATTAACTAGTTCTATTGGATATTTAATTTAGATTTAATTCAAATACTAATGGAAGAGACTTATCCTGGCATAGCTAGTAAACATGTAGGACAATGTTTGCATTAACATTAAAGAAGTCTCAGGGTGTTTACATGTGGGTTAATGACACTGGATTTTCTTTTTTTATTTTTTACATCTTTATTGGAGTATAATTGCTTCACAATGGTGTGTCAGTTTCTGCCCTACAACAAGGTGAATCAGTTATACATATACATATGTTCCCATATCTCTTCCCTCTTGTGTCTCCCTCCCTCCCACCCTCCCTATCCCACCCCTCCAGGGGGTCACAAAACACCGAGCTGATCTCCCTGATGACACTGGATATTTGAGGAAGTTTGACAAGAAAAAAAATCTATGGCAAGAAAAGTCCCTAACTTGGCAGTCAGAGCACAGTTAATTGATCAGATGGCCGACTCTCATTTAAATACAATCCACAGCCTCCATGTTTAAAAAAATTGCACCCATTCCTGAGGCTTCTTGCTTTTGTTTAGGCACTTCCTTGACCAGAGACTCTCCTTTCAGTATTATCTCTCTTTCTTTTGTGTTTGTCTTCCTCTTTGTCTTAATCATTATAGCACTGAGCCATTTCCATTCTGGTGCTGTGCTCAGGAGCAAAACACTGGTCTACCTTTCCAGATGAAACGGCACAAGAATGGTGAATGGTGAATTTTCAAGCTTTAAATAGAAGAATGTTGGGCTAAAAGTGACCTTGAAATATCATCTAAGCATTATCTTAGTTCCATAAAGAACAGTTGATTGCCAAGATTTTTGAGATTAGATTTAAGATACACCAAAAATTAAGATACACATGTGCCACTGTTTTGGCATAAACATCCAAGTATTCCTTTAAACGATTTAATTTATGTATTCTTTATATAAAAATCTCACCTACTTCTCAAGAATGGTTACAACTAAAGATGAGCTTATGGATGTATGCGTGCATGTGTGTGCATGCACACACACACAACACAAAAAAAATAATTAACTTTAGTGCAAAAATAATGAGGGAGAAGAGCTTTGAGGAAAAGAATTTTTTTTGAGCAGCTTTCTTTAGAAAATTCTGGATCATAAACATTTTTATCTCATGCCAAGTACTGCCACTCTATGATTATTTTAAAGTGGGGAGGGAAAGGAAGTCCAAAGATAAGAAATCCCTTAATTGCATCAATCTCAACAAGAGCCGTCTTAAAAGTACTGAATTCTTTCTAATAAACTGTCAGCTAGCTGTCAGTAACCAACTATATTTGCTGTGGAATTTTCAGGTCTGAAGCGCTAACATTATCAATGCTATGGATGCCCCAAGTCTCCGATAAAGATACCTGGCTTCAGCAATAAGCATCCAGTTGTCTCAATTCAGAAGTTGTTTTTTTTTTTTATATATATATCTTTATTGGAGTATAATTGCTTTACAATGTTGTGTTAGTTTCTGTTGTACAACAAAGTGAATCAGCTATAAGTATACATATCCCCTCTCTCTTGAACCTCCCTCCCACCCTCCCTATCCCATCCCTCTAGGTCGTCACAAAGCACCGAGCTCATCTCCCTGTGCTACAGAGAAGCTTCCCACTAGCTATCTATTTTACATTTGGTAGTGTATATATGTCAGTGCTACTCTCTCACTTCGTCTCAGCTTCCCCTTCCCCACCGTGTCCTCAAGTCCGTTCTCTCCATCTGCGTCTTAATTCCTGTCCTTTCACTAGGTTCATTGGTACTGTTTTCTTAGATTCCATATATGTGCATTAGCATACGGTATTTATTTTTCTCTTTCTGACTGACTTCATTCAATTCAGAGGTTTTTTTAAAAAAATTATTTTTCTGGCTATACAGAGAATGTGTTTAAAAGACTTGATTATTTGGAACATGGACTCCTGTATGGGGTAAAATTGCCCAGAGCGGTGAGATTGCTCTTGGGAGAAGCATCTGGTTCAGCCACCTCAGAGGAGGAGAGATGTGGGAGCAGAAAGAGGAGGTGGTTATTGATGGAAGGATTTTGCCTAGAATTACCCAGAGTTGGGAAACTTCTCATTGAATAATAGGAAGTTTATAAACAATTGCATAGATTTTATTTTAGAAAAAGAAATGAATGGTTAAAAGTAAGTCCTATTATTTGTTTTTATTTGTACACATTTCCATTAGCATAAAAATATATCCTTTGGGACTAAAGTTAAAGAATTTCAATAGTGTAATTTATCAGGCCAAAACAACCTTTTACATAACAGGCCACCTAGTCTCTAAATTTGCCTTGAACTATGTGCATTTACTTCAGTCAGCTTCTACCATAACTATTACAGTTACTTCAGAGAACTGCTTATATTAATGGTCATTAGAAGCTAAGGTAACTGCTGTTATTTCCACTGCCTATTCCTGAGACAATGTATTTACATGCCCCACAAAGAGTCCAAAATCAAATTACCTATAAACAGTTTTGGCTACCTGAATACTACTGAAGCAAACAAAGTTTGCATTACCTTGAGTGAGCATACAAAATATTTTGGTTTTTTAAAACCGAAATAAATAGTAATGTAAAAAATTGGAGACTTCTACATCTTTCATGATGAAAGACCTGAAAAGAGTTGGAAATTGGGCCTCCAGCTAGATTTTCCTCATAGACATAAGGTAACCAATCCAGACAGAACATGTGGGATCTAGTTATACAATCTTAGAACTGAAAAACAGATCCTCATTTTGCATTATCCCAAAGTATTATTGAATAATACCAAAAAACAAGTTTCAACTTTACTGCACTTCAACTGTATCTTTTTCTTTGGTCAGTCAACAATTGATTTTTCTATTCCATAGCCTTAAATACTGATAAAAGAATTATGTTTATGAATTGTTTTGATTGCTTATTCAGCCAAGTTACTTACCAGTTTAGAAACAAACCAACAAACCAACAAAGACTTACTGTGCAGCCAGGCTGCTTGGGGATAGAGACTGTTCATCTTCTTCACTCCACACATGTGCTGTATTATCAGAGCCACCTAAAGTGATAATATTTAATAATATATAGGAGAATATTTAACATTTCCGTAAAGGATTTATTTTTCTAAGCAAAAATCATCCCAGGTCAAATTAATGGGAAAAAAATGCAGGAAGTCTGCAGAATTTTTCTCCAAAGGATTTTATAAGAGATATCTAAGCTCTTTCAGTTGGAAACATTTAAGATACTTATAGGAAATAGATGCCTACTAATTGAAATAATTCCAATGATCAAGCATATGCATTTCGAACAAATTATTTCTCTGTGCATCAAACCATTGCATTATTTTATCCTAAGACCTGTATGCATAGATGACTCTTAAATATCATAATGCAAATTGAATACCCCATGACTTCTTAATCAAATGAAGCCAATTTCAGTCTTATGGGTCACTGGATTTTTCTGTTTGTCTTCAGTTGTCTAGAATGTAGCCGTAGGAAACATCTACCATCACTAATCTATATTTTCTATCTTTCAAAAAGCAGCCAGTGATTTCAACCGAATGCAGCTGTGAATGCAAATTGGCTAATGTTAACAGAACCATTCTGAGTGGTCTCAAATAATACGAAAGCTTGGAGTGTGGAAGGCAATCACTAAGTTGGGTCTAATGGAAACCATATGTGAAGATCTAATTCAACATAGAGAATTGTCCCTAGAAGTTAAACAGGTTCCTTATTCCGCTTGCTGCATAACATTGTATTGTTAAAGAGTAAGTGTGCAACAACATTCACATGCAAAATTGAAAATGAAATACTTTAAACAGCTACTACATAAATAAAAACATCAGAAATCCAGTGCTTTCATCCGGCCCCTTTAAGGAAATGGTATTACTTATTTCAGTCTTCCCTGTAGACACTACTAATTCCTTATAAATAATCCAGTAGTTTTAGTGCTGTCATTTTTTAACATTGGCCTAACCATTTTCAATAGGATATTTTATTGCCAGCTTTAACACTTCTCCCATTGTCTCTAGTTGGCGTGTTCTAAAGCTTTCTGAGAAGATCCTAGCACAAAACTAGGAAACCATCTGTACTTTTCTCACGCTGGTCATTTTGTTTAAGCATGTGTGTAAAAGACTCACAGAATTAAAGACCTCCTTGTCTACGTCTGTATCAGTCATGCCTGAGTAATGTCTGCTCTGTCCCTAGTATCTGGCAGAGTGGCTTTTTCAGTTTTCCTCTCTGGCAGAAGGGAGTTCTCTGCTCTGCTCAAGATGCAGCTAAGTATTATTGCTCTAATGATAGCAATGCAGTAGTAAGTGAAAGGACCAAGAAGAAGATACCCAGAATAAGTAAACCTAATTAATAATGGTAATACCTATTATTTATTGGCATCCATATATAAAATAATCCAGGATAGGACTCTGGAGACTTATGCTTTTGCAGTGTAACAGTATATAAAACCATTTTCCCAAGATCATATCTTGCTCACTTTGAATTCCTATGTGATGCTGAGCAAGTTCATTAGCATTTGTATTCTATATGGTTATGTGTCTCTTCCTCATCACGCTATTCAAATGAATAACTAATAGAAATTAACTTTATACATATCAATTATAGGCTTGACCTTGCTGTTAAGTATGGACTTCTCCCTCTGGCCACTTTTCATTCTGGACTCTAAGGTGTCTGAGAAGAAATGCTGTATTAAATAGGCTTTAATGTAGTGGAAATTGTTACAGACCTTTAAAATGTCAGATTTTACTTTATTTGTAGAATTAGGCATATATAAAAAGGGTGCCCAAAGACATAGAAAGAAATCCACTGCACAGATAACCTCTTTCACCAGTAAAGATTGCCTTCTATTTTTAAAGATGTAATTTCATGTAATTTACTGTACTTTGCAAAACAGCAAACTTCAATGAGCCAAAAAGGTAATCTTTGCTCTCAAAACTCAGTTTTATAAATGAAAATACTGAACTGTGAAGTAGGGATCCTCAGTGGGGTGGAGCTGAGAATTCGACTCCTTAAAACAGGAAGTTAGGAGACAAGCTTCTTCGCAAGTGTTTATTAGCATCTCCATAGTATCATGGTTGCTGAGGAGGCTTCTGAAAAAACCTTGAACTATGTTCATAACCAGGGTTGAATCAGAAGTAGACATGGGGTGGGGAGGTCTGAATTAGAAATAGACATGTGGTGTGGAGAGGAATGGGGCAATGGCTATCAAAAAAATGTATCATGTGAGAAGGAATCTGACACAAATAGTCAAACTCCATCAGTGGCTGAAAGTGGAGCCAATTCTGAGGTTTGGTGGTGGCAGGTACTTGTGTGAGCTATCATAGTGTGTATACATCCCAGATGGTAAATATGAGTGAGGTCATCTAACAAAGAGCTTGGGGACCTGGCTTTGGGCTTAGACAGATCTAGGCTCTAAATCTCAGTTCAGTCACTTGCTGGATGTATAACACAGGCAAAGTGCCCAGCCTCCCTTTGCCTCAGTTTCTTTGTCTGCAAAATGGGATAATAACTATCTCTTATAGAGTTGTTTTGATGATAGAAGGGACTTAAGATAATAAAACATTTATCACTGACACAAAAAATACTACCCTTTTATTTTTTCTTTGAAAGAGAGGAGTGAGACCCTCAAAGCTATCTGAGCCCTGTCATGCATTAGAGAGGACCCAAACAACTCTGCTATAAGAAACCATTCCACTCCAGTTTACTGATTGTAAAGCCAAGGGAAAAAGTATGTTCACAAATACCGCTAAACACCATGGAGACTAAGCACGGGTGGCTTGGGCAACGTGGCAGGTATCTGTACTTCAAAACAAGTTTGAGTTTCCTGAAGGATTCCCAGAAATACCTGGAAGGATTTTTCAAAGCCCATGAAATTTCTGCTCAGGCAGGTAGGTAGGGGCTTAGGGTTAATGACTTAGGAATTGACATTAATGTCACTGCGTTCGTATCCTCAGACTGATAAAGTCACAGGTGTAGGAAATTAAAAAAACAAACAAATATAAGCACATCTAATTTTAAAAATAAAAGCACATTTCCTTGATGTATTTCCTTGTCATCCTGACTATCCAATGGCATGGCTTAACACATGCCAAAATCATTAGCATATTCATAGACATGAGACATGGCCGCTGTTAAGTATTGAAAATTGAGTTAGTTATACTGTTCAACAGAAAAAAGTGTTCTGCTGCCTCAGTTAATGACAGGTTCTTTTGCTTCTGAGGCACTGAGGAGCTTCTGTCCTTTGTAAAAAAATTTTCAACTTCATCCCTCTACTTTACAATTACAAGGTGTGAGTCTGAAGATGAAAAGGAAAAGAATGGTAAGGAGAACTTGAAGTTCTCAAGTCTTTAAAATGAAAATATAAAAATATACAGAGGAAATAATTAGTGTTTTTTACTGTACTGTCTGGTTTTCTGGTCTGGACTTTTTTAAAAGTGCACTTTTTTTTTTAACCTTAATGTTCGTCAAGACCGTTGAATTTAACAACAATCAATCTTGCAAGCTAGTCATTAATTCTGTAATTGATGATATAAAAAATGTTCTAGACTAACAGAAATTGGTATCCAAGTATATGTTAGACCCTCCTTCGAGAAGTCTTCAAAGCCTTTCCAAACTTGCTATTCATATGAAAACTAATAAAGACCTTGTAATAAACAATCGGGTTGTGACCTGATGCTCTCAGGACACTTATCAGTAATCCAAAGGTAAAGTCTACATATTTAAAAGCTGACAAACTCAGTTGAGAAAGCCTATTTCTAAATTCATTCAGGGGAGGTAAATGCTAACGAAACATTTTACTTGGGAAGTATGGATTTATTTCTTATAGCCCTAAATGTTTTCTGTATATGGCTGTGTGTGTGTCTGGGCATTTCCATGTGTGTGGTATATAATGCTATCCTCTATATGCAAAGGTGATTTTTTTCTGATTCACTAGCAACATGCTATAGTTTGTCTTATACCTATAAGTGACAGTAGAGCTATACTGATCTATTCACGCTCTGATGTCCATCATGCATTTTCAAGATGGCTGGTTGAGGGGTATATTTTTACCAAAAACTCATCCTGATTAAAAAGACAAAGTTTGAAAATGAGGGCAAAGATACTGCGATTCAGTGTAGGCTTTTGTTCAAAAAGTATTGGTAGAAATCTACTTGCTGAGGCTTACTCCCTTACTCTGATATTTATTTTTCATACCAACTATAAACATAGCTTTATAATATAGCTAAGAGAGATGAGTTTTACCAAAATAAAAATCCTAGAAAGTCACAGCCCCTTTTCTGGCCATTTCTCCTTGTCTCCACACTTCGATTATCTAAAGACACAGATTTAGTTGTAGCTTATGTCCCTACCTAAGAATAATACCATCCATAACTGATTACTTCACTTGTACTTTGTTTTTTATTTTTAATGGAACTGAATACAGAATTGCAACACAGAATTGAATACAGGAAGATGGAAATATAATACCTCGCGATGGGGAGTCCAGAGTGTAAAGCAGATGTTTAACAGATTTACTGAGAGTTCTGAAACCTTCGTTAGTTGTAACACGTGGATAAACCTTCTGCATGGCCAGCAGCACACTAACAAGTTGAAAAACAATTAAACCAGATTGCATTTCAAGGTTTGCAGACAGAAACAAAAGGTTATTCAAGGAGAAAATAGCTACAGCATAGAAAACTATTCTTATAACATACGAAACAAGATGCTGCTTTTGTCATCTAATTACTTGTCTGTTTATGCACAAAATCCCAACTATCTTGAACCACACAGAGCACTTCACTGGTTCCAGGATTCTAAAACCTAAAAGGCCTTAAAGTCAGAAGTGAATTTCATGTCAGTTTTTTTTTTCTTTGTTAAGACCTAAAAATAAGTGGTTAGAAATAGAAGCTTCCAGTGAAAGGATACTTTTTTTATTGTTTTTAATTCAAGGAAAAAATTAAATATTGGAAACTATTTTAATTAAAAATCTAGCCCAGATAAAAGATCCAGTTTCAAGAATAATTATTAATTAGCATTTGATAAATATTTACCTTTACAAAGGTAAACAAATGGTAATGTTTTTGGAAAAAAATGGAGCTTGCCCTAATTAAAGACTGCATTCTACCCCCTAAATGGCCCATAGGCACTGCTCCAGGGGTAGCTCAAAATTAATATCCGGACTAACTGGCACTGTCTTCCTATGATTTTTATGTTACTAATAAGATGGGCAGGGCTTCCCTGGTGGTGCAGTGGTTGAGAGTCCGCCTGCCGATGCAGGGGACACGGGTTTGTGCCCTGGTCTGGGAAGATCCCACATGCCGCGGAGCGGCTGGGCCCATGAGCCATGGCCGCTGAGCCTGCGTGTCCGCAGCCTGTGCTCCACAACGGGAGAGGCCACAACAGTGAGAGGCCCGCGTACCGCAAAAACAAAACAAAACAAAACAAAACACAAAAACACAAGATAATGAGCAAATTCACTTATGCTGGAGTTCATTCCATATTTCCAAAAAACCAACTAGGGATTTAAGAAATGCCTTTTTTATCCCCTTATTGTCATTAGCACATTTTAAAAATGTTAGCTTTGTACAAGTATGTCTGAATTTCACAAATACTGTGAGGCAATGCTTTAATGTACATGAGTAGTAACTTAAAAGGCTTTGTAAGGATTTGCCACTGTGAAGTGAAATGTAATACATACTAGGTGATAGTTTTTCCATATGTATCCTAATCAACTGAAGGCTCACTCCAGCAACAGCATGTGCATATACTTTCTACCATATTTTTGGAATTTTTAATATTTAAATTAAGGTCCTTTTAATTTTAGCTCCCTAGCTATGAATGAAAATATTTAGAGAGCTAAGAGTATCCTCTAGTTTCTAGTAGATATGTGTCTATATATAAACATATATATATTTATCATTTTATTTACTTCTCTAATAGTTCCATAAAGTCATTTTCATTTGTTTTGTTTTATAGACAGGAAAACTAAAGTTCAAAAAGTTAAATAACTTACACGAGGTTATCCAAATAAATAGAACTGGTTCTGTCTAATTTCAAAGTTTATGTTCTTTCCACTTTATGTCTTGCCTCTGGCACTTTGCCCCAACATGGCAGGGAGGACAGAACATTTCTGCACTGAGCCCACAGCATTGTTAGCTTGTTTTTACAGCTGTGTGTTTGGCCATAGGGGCATGGCTGTATTTTTTTCATTTCTGCTCTATATACATAACAGTCAATACCTCAGGTAGTTTTATATTTGCCCCCAAGAATCTCCTGGTTCTCAGACTTTGAGTTACTTCTGAACCCTGGTCACCATGGAGACCAGTTAAATGTTCTGAGGTTGTAGATCTCTGCCAGCCTTCTCCCAGCTTGGCCTTCTGCTTGACTCAGCTAATCTGTTGTCTCAAAGTAACACCTTCAAAGACTGAACACTTGACAATCTCATTGTAACTGTCAGCATTATTGTTATTAATATAATTAATAAAAATGTCAGAAGACTTAATTCATCTTTTTCTAACAAAACGTGACTTAAAAATGACACCTGACCATTGTCCTCTCTGAAATCCTTTAAACTATTGATCAAAATACTTTTATTTCACTTCACTGATTTTGTTTTTCTGTCCTTTTCATCATATACAAATGGAAGTTATCCAAAACAAGTCTCCTTATATGTAAAGGTAATTTAAAAAGGAGTTTTTGTGGGCTTCCCTGGTGGCGCAATGGTTGAGAGTCCGCCTGCCGATGTAGGGGACACGGGTTCGTGCCCTGGTCTGGGAAGATCCCACATGCTGCAGAGCAGCTGGGCCCGTGAGCCATGGCCGCTGAGCCTGCGCGTCCGGAGCCTGTGCTTTGCAACGGGAGAGGCCACAACAGTGAGAGGCCCGTGTACCACACACACACACACAAAAGGAGTTTTTGTGATTCATATCTCAGCATAACTTCTTCCTCATAAATGGTGAATATCATGTATGTTTTTTCATATACAATTCTTGACTTTTGAGATTACTCATTTTTGCTAACCTCTGTCATAATCTTAACATTATATAATTTCGTTTTGGTGACTGAACTATATAACAACTTACAACTTTGCAAAATTGCTGGTGTAAATAACCTCAAAACCTTTTAATGGGGTTTATTTGTCCATATTACTTGATCAACAAAGAGTAAGATAAACCAATGATTTGATGATAAAATACAGTCATCTGTGAAGAATTTACAGATTTTAGTGATACTGTTAGTTTAATAATAATAGTAAAGGAGATTTAACTTTAAAAAACTAGTGTGTGTTTCCTCTTTCATAAAATGGGGATATCTGTAGTCTCAATCTCAAAGCACGGTTGTGAGAATCAAATGAAATTAATGCAACAACATGAGGGCTTATTATAAGGTCTTTGAACAAATATAAACTCTTGGAAGCTTATCAGAGAAGATGAGAAAACTCTTGTGGTGCTTCAGACATTAGCGATGGAATCCACTGTACTCTTAGTGACATATTAGAGAGGCAGTCTGGGTTCTGGAGTTAAAAAACCCAGGTTCAAACCCTCCTAGCGGCATGATCATCAGATATTTAATTTTTATAACCTTCTGTTATCTCACTTATAAAATAAATAATAGTTTAGTTGTAAGTTTCAATGTGATATATATAAAGGATCCAGTAAAGTGTCTGGCATATAACAGGCAGTCGGTAATTGCTAGTTGTTAATATAGTTGTTGTTGTTTTGTTTAATGCACATTTCCAAATTAGCTAGACAGCCAAAACCTAAGTATGTGTCCATCAAACTCTGAATGCTGGCCATGCTCAGATCTCTTTTATGAGGAATGCAGGCTTTAAAAGGGTTTCTTCTGCAAAATTTTTCAAATCTTTGTGTCATATGTGTCAAATAAAGCCAACCCAATATGCAGGCTTAAGCTGCCTGCACCTGAGGGAGGCCAAACCCCTTGAGGTGGCTTGGTGTAAACTCTAGCCAATGGGGTTGTTTTTTACTGTGTAGTGCAACCAAAACCCAATGAAATATTTTCTTCTTGCACAGTTAAAATACTAGATGCACAGAGCCCTGGTTGTCCCTGAGTGAGCCTGAGCCAAGGTTCCAATCTACCATTGGTCCTGCTCTACCATCTTTCTCAGAAGTCTGGGATACCAACTGACACTATAGATGTTATGATTAGTGTTCCTCCTTGTTTCTCCATAAACCTGTCAATAATGCTGATGACCACAATGTGTGTTTCTCCTTTGCCTAACTAATACACTTACTTTCGTTGCCAAAACCTGCAATAAGGTGCTGAAGGATTATTTGCTGTGTTTAAATTACCTACCTACCAGTGATCCTAAAGGTAGTATTAAAAAAAAAGAAAGACTTCTTTATGAACAGTAATATTCCCCTTAATTCTTACTTTTTCTTACCTGTTTGCACTTCGAAGAACATCAAATAGATTGCTTAGTGTCGTGTCATTCCGGAACACATTTGGAAAACTGGAGAGAAGCTGCCACACAGCTGTCTGCTTTTGCACTTGTGAGAAAAAGAACAGCACTTTGACCATTTCCTGAAACACTATCTTCTGGTTATTGGGATCACTTGATAGCTTAAAAAATAAAACCACAAACAGGGTGAAATGATACTTCAACATCTGTAACCACATGGCTAACTGCCTTTGAAAACATTAAAAGTTTAGATTTTCACATAAGTAATTCTTTCAGATTTTCATTCAGTTTGAAGTCATCTTTTACTTGGAAAAACTATAACCATTTCAAATGTTCTTACACATAATTAGATTCTTTCCTATAGTTCCAGAAATTGGCATATTTAATGTTTGCTTAACAAAACTGTTTATACAAAATATTTAAATTGTGTTTGGGAAACTAAAATTAATTTCTTAAAATAAAATTAGCTTCAGAGTAGTATTTTTGTTTTTCTTTAGGATCTGGTGCAGGATCTGCAGACATATCTTCTCTATATCCATTAGTAGACCTTATATTATTTATTATTTGCATAGAAAACCCTTAAAATTTATATATTTTATATTATATGTGTGAATATGTATACATACAAACATGAAAATGTCTACTATTACAATTATACATACTTAACAAAATAAAGTATTTCCAAAGTTCTGCTGGATTACAAGGAACTTCAGTTATAATAAAGATTTAGAGTGAATATCCTATGTAATAATCATATCTTGCACTAGAAGCAAACAAATAAATGAAAACCATGACCTGCATTTTTGCTCTGAATCACAGGACCCAGCTAATACCTTCATTATATTTCCACCCAAAACAATCTTCTTAATAAGCTCATTCATACTAGTAAAGTCAGGGTTTTGTTCTGTCTTAATTCAAGGTCTTTCACGCTGAAAATGTGATTTTGAACAACATATTCTTAACCACACATTCTACGTGACTGCTGAGTTTGTTGAGATAGAATTTTAAGTGCTCTACATTGGATTGGGATTATTATAACAGTGTCTCTAATCTAGTTCATTTGGAAAACTCAGACTACTGAAGAGTAATTTAAGCATTCTGCACTTACTTACTATAAAATTCAGAGAATCAAGGGGGAAAATGTTAGATGTGGACATGTTTCATTTATTCCTGTTTAGAAAACTTTGAGAGAATTCTGAATATTTGTGTGAACTTTCATTGTATGTGGAGTTTCATTAAAAGAAGATTATCAGTGTCTTATTTTCACATCTTAATTTAAGACTAGCATATGAAAATGGTCATTAGCACTCCATATTATAAAGTTCTTGGTTTTAATATATAATATTTGGGAAAGAGGGATTATATTATTTCATAAAAAGTCAAATTTGTAAATTGGGTTTGACCTTAGAAGAAACATTTTAAAGATTATCCATTATTCTAACTTCCGAGAGTTATAAGGCTCTGATAGTTTAACTATTAAACTTACATTGTATCCTGAGTAATCTCACTTAAATAAAATATCTCAGAGAAAACAGTCAATCTTCATTCACCATAGAGCAAAGTCAAATTTCATCTACAAAGATGTCTCCACATTAACCATAATGCAATATTTTTGGTTCAACATTAACATAATTTCAATCCTGCACATTTAAATAGCAAACAGACATATTACTTAGAATTAGACATTGCATGTGAATCTCTGTGCAAGGAATTCATGCCAAAGGTGAGCCAACATTTCAGTCAGCATTTCCTAGTCCATGTGGGCTATGCATTTGCTCTTTAATTCATTTTGAGTCACTTTGTGTATACAACAATGGAAACAATACACTTCTTTCTATCGTTTATGAGATCTTGATCATGTTAAAATATTTACACTCACCTGAGAGAACTGGTTTGTTAGTTCTTGGAGAGAAGACTCTAAAAGGGTCATGTTGGACAGGCAAAATATGTTAAAAACATTTTTCCCTAGAGTGGTCCAAGAGAAGGCATAATCAGCAGTATATCTTGGATAGTTCTCACACAGTTCTCTTCGCATATCTTCTGAAGTCGAATTTTGCTGTAAAAGCAATGTGTGTGAGAAGAGTGGTATAATAATGTTAGTAAATATAGATATTAACGTGTCCTAGTCATCAAGGAAACTGACCTGTCTACATAATAGCCATTTTAAGGTCCTGCACTATAGCAACTATTAAATTAACACTAAAATACATTCGGTTTACCCATGAAAAGTCACTGAGAGAATGTGTGAATGTGGTAACTCTTGTCATCTTTATGATTTAAAAGATTTGCATATGATTTTTTTAACTGAACACATTTCCTGTCTCTGACTAGACAACCTAAATTTACTAGATCTTGTTTCACAAAAATCTTCAGGCTTAAAAATCTTAAGCTTTTCCTGGACATTTAACAGCAGAGACTTAGGGGTCCTAATAATTTGTGACACTTCATGGGAAAGTGGCCAGGATCTTTGGAAGAATTCCAAAAAGGAAGAGCTTCAGAGTCTAGTCTCAAGACCAACAGTGTTTGTTTAGAGAAGTGGAAAAACATGGATCATGTTTCATTTGCAAAGCAATTATTTCATTTAAGAATTATGCATATAAAGAAAAAAGAAAACATATATGAAAATACATACAAGCATATAATTATCAAAGGCAATAATTGGAAAGCATTTTCATAATGGAAGTCCCCCATATATTTCACAGTACAGACCAGTTAACAGATGCAGCACTATTTTCATCTATAATTTTGATCCCATTCACCATTAAGTTCTTTAGATATTTACAGAGCCAATTATAGTTAGTTGCAATATTTAATGCATCCTTCCTAGTAATTAATTATTATAACCTGTGAGGTGAGGGCTAGCTAACTTCATCCTCCCTTTATATCACAAAATCTACACTCTACCTTCCAGTGATTCAACTTCTAAATGTAATGAAACAAGACAGGCTCCACTTATTCCAGGAGATACTGTAAGTGCCAGGTCTTCTAGTCATTCATCCACATCTCTTCCTTAATATTACATATAAACTCACCCCAGAATGATTTCTCTACTTATTCTTGCAAGGGTTGCAGAAAGCAGTAAACAGAAAGAAAAAGGAATCAGAGAGATTGCTGACAGAGGCATCAATATGTGATCCTAATTTTTACATCCCTCTTCTGCTCCAACTACTCTGAAATATGTATCTATACATAGAAAATTCATTTTTGACTTATCTCCATCGGATACATGACTCTGTGCTGCCTCACAAAATTCTGAAATTTTATTCCATATGAGAAAGAGAACCTGGGAGTTTCAATACAATAAAGTGGTATTTTTGAGAATAGCACTGCTATTCTAGCTATTAAAGAATTTTTAACTTATACAATGCAAGGCTGTTTGCTTCTGGGAACCAATATAGAAGAAATAGAATGGAATAAAATAACTTTCCCTAGTTTGCACCCTAGCATGATTTGTGGAGGCTTTATACCAGAAATACGTGGGCACATGGTGGGGCTTCCTCAGCTACACAGGGTGCTTTAGGTACCTCAACTATTATATAAACTAGACTTTCAAAATCTAGACTGGACTGACCCTGGAAGTCTTATATTTCAACCAGCACTGGCAGAATTGCCTTGATAGGTATGGTGCCTTTTCCTGACATACATTTTTGTGTTGTTCTTTGGCTTATCGACATAAACAAGTTTATCAAGATACCTCAGTTATACAGAATGTTAATTCAAGGGGAACTAATAGACACAATTAAGCAGCAGTGGTTATGGTCACAGGAATATAAAGACCAGAGTTATGTCCCTATGTTTCAGATGGAAGAAAGGTCTACTACATAAGACATGGATATATTATTAAAAATTCTTATGTGTGTGTGTGATAGATAGTTAGAGAAAGAGAGAGAGAGTAGTAGTCTCTCCATGGCAAAATATTAAAAATGATCTCCTCTTAATTTCTGAAGAGCACATAAAGCAGGACTCAAATGCCCATCGGCCAGCCAAATAACTTATGAATCTGGTTGGATAAAAGACAATAAGGAAAAGTGAGGATTGTAGCTGACAGAAGAGTACCTCTTCTGCCTAAAGGCATTCAAATTCAATTTCTCAAAATCCTCGTATATGTGCACATATACACATATAGCTCATAGGTTGCCAGTTTACACCTCCAATAGAAATGATGTTTATCATCTTGCAATCTGGAATCTTAAAGTGGAAGACTGGTAAACAGACGGAAATCCATAGGTAAGTGCTTTAAATCCCGCTAAGGAAAGGGATTTTATTACTTTGGGGAGATATTTTTTATAGCTCTAATTTTTCCAAAAGCATTATTAGTATAGATGAGGCAGCATGTCTGATGGGTGTTAAAGCTTCATCTGCTTTCACACAGCATTTTTTCTTTCCTGCTTCAGGAAATTAAAAGATCACATCTAATGCCACCTTATTTTTTACTAAATGAAAATCTTAAGTTCAATTAAGGGACTTAACAGGGAAGTAAATAAATATCCAAGAACTTAAGGAATTTAGAATGCCTCAAAATTAAGCTTTTTATGAAAGAGCTCCCAAGAAAAGAATCTCCCAGAGATATTACTCCAAATGGGAATATGCTTCCTATTTGGAAGATTCCTCTATTAATCTAAGAGGCATTTGTTTACCTGCTTTTTATTATGAGTCCATACAAAACTGAGTGAAATTACCTTTTCCAAACTAAGGATCCAGGCAAGCACTTGACTACCATTGAAAGTATCTGTTCCATTACTTTCCAAATCACAACTTGGACTAGGAAATACTGTGGCTGTTGTAAAAGAAAGAAGAGATTAGCATACTACACACACACACACACACACACACAGGCAGGTTCACATAAGAATCCATAAATATCACTTATGCTCTCATATACTCCACAGCAAGAATACGCTCAAATATGCATCTTCCATGAAAGTTTCATATTGGCAAAATGGCAAAGTCCATCAGTTTTTCCTTTCACATAAAACTGTGATGGTTTTGGTCTGCTTTTGGGTTTTTTCCAATCATTTTTGGATGTCATTGGCTTTCATTCCAGTTTATATCGTTAAACTTTATCACCAATATTATTGCCTAATAAACTGAATCATTTCTGTTCAGGCCTAGAGGATTTGAGGTGCCTCCACTAGCTCCACAGATCCACCATACTCAACATCTGTTCAAAGGATCTGCCAGTGCACATCTGGTGATAATGTTTTTTTTTTTTTAATTATTCAATTGGGAGGCTAAAATCTGCTTAGGATCATAAATTCTCTCCTCCCCAAAGTGGTTTTTGAATGGTGTTTCAGATCAAATAAATGGGAGGAAGCAATTAGTCCAGACTACAGTATATGCTAATTAAGTAATTCCCAAAGTGGCCTCATCCAGTACTATTTATAATGTGGCAGAGTGTTCCTGGTTAGGAGCATTAGCTGGAAGAGTATGTTCAGATCTATAGCATGGATGTTCATTAAGCCAGTGTGTTCACTTTTATAAACTGTGTACAGAAATACTTTATTATCCTCACAACCAAGAATCTTAATATTCAAAGATACAGTGACCTAACATCAGTGGGGCCTAGGCTTTGTTAAAATGCTCACTGGGCTGAAGAATTTACCAACTGATTCCTCTAGACCAAAGCAATACATTTGTGAGGTGACTGGCCAGGCTAAGAAATATAATCTGTGGCTACTGAGCAAAGCAAAGCTTACTGGACCACAACAGTATGATCTTATTTCTACTGTGCTTTAACCTACTCAGCCAAACACCCAGAGATCATTCACAACAGCATGTTAACTCCTCAAAACCATTCACTGCCATATTCCTACTACAATAACAAAGGACTTTTTTCATTTGGTCCACCAACTTGTATTGGAATGTTAATATCATAGAATCTTAAATATCGCATGGCATTTTTAAAGGTACTCCTTTTTTTCCCCAGATCACCAATCATATTCTGACATACAGGAATCTTTGTTTTGTTCACTAATGTATCTTCAGTACCTGAGACAGTGCCTACATGATAGCAGGCACCCAATAATTATTTGCTAATGAATATAAAACAGTCCTGCTGTTTTGAGAGTTTACCCTCAATTTGTGGCTTCTAACGAGTGTCTCTCAAGACCATCTGCAGCAAAAGCACCTGGACATAAGGTTCAGGAAGCTCAGCCTGTGGGTATTCTGCACATTACTGTCTCAGGGCCACTGGCCTAGCTGTGAATGAAAGAAGTACACAAGCACGATGAATGACTCTGATGCTGAGTGGTAGAGTGGGAGGAAGAAGACTACAGCTAGAAGAGTCCCATCTTGGCAGTTGCTCTAGTACCAGGTCAGCTGGATGACTGGGACAGGGAGGGTGCTTAACCTTGTTGGGCCTCATATTCCTCATCTGTAAAATATAAAGTTTGGACAAATCTCTGAGATTCTATCCAACATTTTTTATTGATGGGCATTCTAACCATCCCAGTGTTATCTAATTGCAGGCCACTGAAGAGTCCCTAGTCAATTCTGGGAAAGTGTGTAATTCTCAACATTACACTAGTGCCATTTAGGGTTTTGTTCCCAGACAGTATTTCAGTAAGAACTTAATTTCCAATTATTCCCAAGACCTTTGCATAACTGTACCACCACACTCAGGCAACCATAAGGAATATTTAGATCTCTTAGGGATATTCTAGGCATTCCATCTTTGTTTGAAAAGTTGAAAGTGTAACTTTTAAAGATTAGACCTTTACTGGTTGTTCCAAAAGGCCTGTTCCAAACTGGGCAGAAGAGGATAGCTTACCCAGTGATGCGCGCCTTTTTCCTGGAACTTCAGTGCTCTGGAGTGATAAATTGCTGTCCTCCTCCAGGTTGGATGACTTTCTCAGAATTTCACTAGAGAAGAAAAAGCAAGAACTCTATAACTTCACTCACATTAATTTCAGTTAGTTACAGCAATGCATTATGTGGTAGATTCCAGGGCTCTCCTAAGACTTTCAAATTTTTAATCTACTTTCTAGGATTTTAATGACAAAACTCACCTAACCATATACCAATGAATATATAAGGGCTCCTACAAGGTAAATTTTTACTCAGAGAAAATGGCCTAGATAAGGTTTAAAATACTTAATTTTTACTTCACTCTTATAGAAAGAAAAAAGGACTTTAGAGCTAAATACTGAAAATATTTATGATATATATTTTTTCTTTTAAAAAGATGGTGGATCCCAAATAGATGGTAGTCAAAGGGTGCTTCAGAGACTGAAATCAAGGTCTGCTTATTTGTCAACCACGAAAGAAAAAGAAGTTTTCTATGTTAAACTATAGATGGCATTTTGAAGACTATCAAAGATGAATACTTGCAAGACCGATTCAAAGAAGAAGAAGAACACCCATTTATTGAATATCTAGCCTGTGCTAAGCACTGTGGTTGGTGTCATTGCAGGTGGCACCAGGTGTTAAAGAAATAATGATGTACTCAGGGTTTTAATTGTACTGAATGTA
Source organism: Mesoplodon mirus (assembly GCF_964341445.2). Lineage (NCBI taxonomy): Eukaryota > Metazoa > Chordata > Mammalia > Artiodactyla > Ziphiidae > Mesoplodon > Mesoplodon mirus. The sequence continues at coordinate 22,672,834 of NC_138984.1, read as the reverse complement.
TCAAGGCTGTAATGATAGCATGTGGTGCCAGCAATCCCTGCACAACATGATCACACTAGCTTTTGGAAGAAAATATTATTGGACCACTCCACAATTCAGTAACCCTCTTTTTAAAAAATCACTTCCTGTTTAGTTTATTATTATTAAAATGGAAATAATCATATTTTCTTGAAAACTTGATATACCTAAAGTAAGTGTCTAAAATAAATATATCTATTTCAAGAGTGAAATAAGTCCAGATGTCTGGAATGAATAATCTGAATTTTGTCTGATTGTTTATAAAAAGCTTACTTACGGTACATAAGAATGGATATAAAAAGATAACAGTGGAAAAGTAAGAAGTTCTGCTTGCTACTGTGGTTCGATTTGACTTCCCTTTTAAGAAACAAGATCTGAGTCCTGGTTCCAGGATACTTTATGATTTATAAATTGGGGGAAAAAAATCTGTTTTTCTTCCCAGCGTGTCCTTTTAATAAAAATGATAAGAAGGGGTGATATTTGTTTTCATTCCCTAGTGTTCTTCCAATATTCTCTATCAAATGTACTGGTTGCTCCAAAAGTTCTGCATTCTTAATGTATATTTGAATTATTCATGACCATGACTGTATTCCCCTAAATCTTCTTACATTCCTTATGCTGACTATTTGGATGGGAAAACTGTTCAGATAAAAATAAGAAATGACCTGAACCTTTTCCCTGCTCTCAAATAGAAGTTTTAGAAAGTTTGAGAAAGTCAGGTTCACTTTTCTTTTTCTCGACATTTTTTTAGTTCAGCTTGAAGTACTGTAAGAAACACTACTGAATATCAACACATTTTGAAAATAAAGGGAAAAACTGCCTTCATAAAATTTTTAAGGAATAGGGACAGCAACAAAAACCAAAGGGAGAGTGACAAACATCAAAAAGAAGAAAGAAGGAGCAAGAGAAAACAGAGACTGAAAAATAAATGGGAGTGGGGAAGAAACAAAAAAGAGGCGATGGGAAATTAAGAAAGTGTGAGCTTGGAGAAGCAAAAGCTGCATCAAATCTACAGGGGACACCTTGCCCATTTTCCCACGTTCAGATAAGAGCCCTAAAACTATTCCTTCAAATATTCTTTCAATGCCAAAGACAAGTTCATCCCCTTCCCAGCAAGCTGCTGGCTCAACAGGTTTGAACTTGCTCAACAGAAAATGGCTCTTCCAGACAAGGAACTCTGGAGGCCTCTTTTCTAACTGGACCCGCCCTTGACCAGGAAGTGCCCACAATTACACGGTCACCTACAAGTCCCACGTTACAGGAGTGGGGAGGCGGTTCATCTCCATTTAGGTGGTCCTGGTACGGCCTTTTGTCATGGAGAGAGCATGGGATCTCACACGTACTTTGCTGGTCATCTCCCTGCAAATTTTCCCCAGTTTTGCTTTGCATTTACAATGTGTAGTGTGATGGCGTGTGTCCTCTGCCACTGCTCAACATAACTATTGTCTGTCAACTCTTAAAATGGAAACCACAAAATAAATGTGCAACAGCAAGCATTGTGGGTAAAAAGATGAATTAAGGCTCTAAGCTGAAATACAGCTTACCTCCCCCAAGCAAAGGTAATTAGTTCTTTTTGACTCCCTATTAAATTACTAAAGGAGGACAGGAAGGTATCCAGTCTTACTGAGTTAAGTGTAATCTCTGAGCTTTCTAATTAGCTTGACCATACTTACAGACAGAGAACTCTATGCTTCTTAGAGTGATGAATGAGAACCAGTATCTTTTCCATCATTTTACACAATTTAAGCATTTTGTACATACTTACTTTATATATATTTTAAGTGTATTATGTTTGTCTGTGTACCTGTTCCTACCACTTTTCCATTTTAGGCTGTGACATCTTTGGAAGCAGGCACCATGATGATGCTCTTTTTATTCAAAACACCTAGCACAGGACTGAACCATAAGATAGGATGGCTGATTAAATAAAAAGAGACAGTGTTGCTGGGATGTAGAAGAAAGAACTTTGGAGTTGTTAGGTATCTTTTGAATCCCAGCTCTGCCTCTTCCTAAAAAATTTCAGCCTCATCTGAAAATTAGGAATGATACACCTATCTTGCAAGGCTGTTGTGAGTACTATGTGAGATGTCTTTAACAAGTGCCTCTCTGGGCCCTGTCATCATAGGCACTCACCAATATTAACTGTCAAAGTGCCCACAAAGAAGATGGTACAAAGACACAGCTTTCACCATCAGTGTGGAGCTGAAGGCCCATACTTATGTATCTATACTCCCCACATAATCTTACAATACTAGAACCTTCAAGATCTCTGGACACCAAATGGATGCACCCTTACCATTCATAATCTGGAACCAGTGAGCACTGGCTGGTGAGGTGGGAAGAGGGAAAGTACCTTACCCAGAATTTTGTAACCCTTTCTTCATTTTATTATTTAATTTCTTTATCAGTTTACTCATAAGAGGAATTTTCCATTTTAAGTAATGATCAATTTTCTCCTCAGACTGTAAAATGCTTGAGAAAAGTCTATTTACAGTGCACTGTGTTGGCAGATGGTAGGATGTTTAGCACATGGCAAGCACTGAATAATAGATAATAAAGAACATCGCTTGGAAGAACTGACAGCTAAGGAACCATCTTTTTTTTTTTTTTTTTTAAATAGCCTGCCCTGTCTCCACTGTTGCACACCTGGTTCTGCAAAGGTCCTTGGAAGAGGAAACACCAGAGATGGCACCACAGACACAAACATATAATCAATTTTATACTGTACCCACCATATTCATCCATAAACTCACTAACGTTTATTAAATTCCCACGATATGTAATATAATGGGCAAGTCAAATAAAAAAACAGGGATTATAATACGTTAATGGTAATAGCTAAGTAAGGACATGCCTAGGGAATGATGACAACACATGACTGGGGGTGCTCAATTAGAGTGGTCATTTGTGTTTCTTATAGAGCGAGATCCTAGAATCATAACCTAATTCATGCCTCTTGCTACCTTAAAATCTTTTTCTTCATACTTTCACTAGACTAGTGGTTTTCAACTGGGGGCAATTTTGTGCTCCCTCCCCTGCTCCCAGGGGTATTTGACAATATCTGGAGAAATATGTAGTTGTCACAACTGGACGGGAGTGTTGCTACTGGTATCTAGTGGGTAGAGGCCAGGGATGCTACTAAACAGTCTACAGTGCACAGCACAACAAAGAATTATCTGATCCCAAGTAGCAATAATGCTGAGATTGAGAAACCCTGCACTAGGCTGTGACAGAGAAGTGGATTTATTCAATGATGACTCCTCCCTAATCCCACTCTCTAGGACCAACTCAGGAGATTAAAAAATCCTATTCGGGAACTCTAAATAGCTCTAAGAAAGTCTCAGACAATCTCTCTCATACTAGATATCTCTGGGAGGTATATTAAGGCATTATACAAAACTTGGATGCCCCTGAATCCAGCATGTAGGCTCACATGAGTCCAGAGAATTCAACCTTCTGGGTGAGGCAAGAAAGCCTGAGTCAAATCTCCAAGTGGCCCATGGCATCACTTTACTGCCTTTTACTGGACCCAGCCACATGTACAGTACCACGGAGATGGCTAAGGGCCTGCCTCTAAGATGTTGAAGAGGTAGAGTCTGCTTCTATGGTATTTATAGTGCTCCACTTTGAACAGGAATTTAATAAGGGAAACATCTTGGATTCAAAATGTTCAATTTAAGATACCAGGAGGGAAACTAGGCTCAGGGTAGTTTTACTTCTTCTCAGACATGTCTACCAACAGTTACATTGGGGAAATGTCACATTTATAGATATCATTGCAATGGGAGGATTTATGCACTTATATTGAATGTCTCTGTATTTCCTGTGAGTGGGAAAGACTACCTGTGTGGGCAGCATCCATGTGTGCTATGGTAATTCTGTCTTTGAAAGGAATTGCTTCCAGGAAAGACACATATGGCAAATCCTAAAAAGAAAATTCTGACATTCTTTTTTTGTCTTTAAGGATTAGTTAAACTTTTTATATTTTTTCCCTTCTTCCCCAGAATTACAATTATACGGGTATGTAGTGACACCTGGAAAGAAGGCATGAAATCTGCTGCAGGCCCAGTTCTGGTTCCAGCTTCAGATGACATTCATTACCAACTTTTAAGTACAAATAAGAATGTTGTAATGGCATTGAGGCCTCCTCAGTGACTTGATACGGTTGTCCTTCCTTGACTCCCCCAAGGAGAAGTCATTTTAATTTTTTTCATATTTTCTTCAATTTCATTCTGATGTTCATTCCTTCAGGGTCATCTATGCTTCAGATACAACCCCTGCCTGCCCATGTTCAACATATATCTCTCTTCTAGGTAGCTCACTTACCAATCAACAATCTATACCATTAAGGTGTTAAGATTCAGAAATGCCTTCATATGTTGCTCTGTCCTAGGATTTTTTATATTCTTTGGAGGGACTTTGGAGATATAATGTATATCGGAGCTAATACATTTCTAAAGGCACCATGATGGGCAGATGAGGAAATGCCTCGGGGGTAGATGTGTATCAAAAGCACGTAGAATATAGAGGAGGAGGTAACATCACAGTAGCTTTCAGATGACCCTGTACATATTATGTTCTACCTAGCCCTGACACAGGCAGATTAATATGGCTACACGACAAGGGAATTTGTCATTTTGCCATCACAGTCAGCAGCAAAGCTACCTGCCCATTCCTCTAAACTGACTCTACAAGGGCCGCCATTGATTTCTTTCCTTTATTAAGTTCTGAGATTCTTTTTTTATGGCCTATCTCAAATACACCTTCCTCTAGTCTGGTAACCACCACCCTATCTGTCCTTAATGATCTTACTCACACAGGTCTCTGGAGAACTCTTCTGACGTCTCCCCACCCAAACCTCTCTCCATTCCAATAATATATCCAACAGTCAGATGCATATTCCTCAGGCAGAAACAATGTCTCAGGGTGTCTGTGTAACTATTCACCATTTGTTGTCTGACATTCTGGACACAGTGAGAACTAAACAAATATTAATCACATTGACCATGTCATAGATTAATTTCCCTGTTTAGTAGTCTCTATCTCTCTCTCCCAGTAGATTTTAAGTTTGTACAGGGATATGCCTTAGTCATCTATGTATCCATAGTGACTTGCATTGTCTCCAGCATGTGGTACACATTCAATACATTCTAACTCAATGAATTAACAATTTTGCCTGTGTGGCAGTTAAGACTTCCTTCCACTTTGTTTTTGATAAATGAAATTTTAACCTGTATTTTTATATGAATACTCACTAAAATGATTACTAGATGGTTAACAATTACTCTGAAATTAATACAGTGTGAGACTTATACATCTCACCTCATCTTTATAGTCAAACGAGGACATATAACTGTTTTACTTCCACTTCCCTTATATTCCCAATAATACCTTCAGGTCAGTTTCTAAACACATCCATATTTTTCAGTATTAAACAAAAGTCTTGGCACTTTAAAAATTTCCCTGAATAGAATCTGATTAGCTATGTTTCAAGTTCTGTAGGAGCCATTCAATAGGAGCAGAGGTATGAATTTGGAAAACACAGGTCATGGATGAGTGTCAACATGACAGAGATAGGGAGTAAATCCATAGAGGCAATACCCCACAGGAGCTGCAGGAATGTTGAATTGCTTCTCCAAATAATGACCCTGTGAGCTCTGCAAGATGATCTTTGCCATTTGCCAGCTGTGTGAGCAATGGCACAGCCAGGGGTTCCCACTGTTCTGATGTATTCTTAGAGGCAGGGCAGGGAGGAAGGACCACAAGGGTTAAGTCCCATGATGTTGGATCATCCCTTGTGCATTAAGGGGCAAAAAATCATAAATGTAATCATTTCTTCTTTCAGACAGCTAGTTACAGTTGATGCTGAGTATAGTGTTGAATTTTTTTTAAAGCACCTCATCCTGAAGCTAATGCTTAAGAGAAATATGAATTTAATAACAGAAGGTTGGTGCCAATGCAAAAACTCATGAAAAAACTTGGCGACTGGCCAGCAAGTAGTGACTAAGTGTGATCATGTCTTTCAAAATAAACATGGTGGGCCTCTTTTGATGAAGCCAAAGATTTTTTTTCCCCTGACTGTTTTGTTCCTTAATGAGGCTATGCTGGTGAATCTTTCTTCATCAAAGGGAAGTAATTTAGTGCAATGGCTTACTTAGTATGGAACGGCTTACCTAGTAACCATGCCCCAGTTTCACTGCATGGCTATATAAAGCATAAAAGTTAATAGCATGGTGGGAAATATCATTAATGCAATTTTATTATTGTACATAATTTTCCAAATTAAGTTCCAATTACTTAGTAGTTTAGAGAAAATACTGAATATACGGCAATATAGAGCTTGAGCTCAATAAAATACCTGGAGATTGGAATAAAACTGAAAAAAAAGAGACATGATCAGCTATCTGGAGAATAACCAACAGAGGGTAAAATAAAACTGGACTTTAATCCTAGTTCCAAAACCAACTCAATGGCTCATCTCAGGAGACTCCATGAATTTGGTTCTCTATTATATTACATAGAAAAATACTTCTTTGGGTGGAGATTTATTTATGGACTTCTTAGATTTTGTTAACTATTTCCCTCATTGTTACTTAGTTCTTCATGGAAAAAAAAAATACAAAGATGAGAGCCCCAGCTGGAGCTGTAATCCAATTTGTAAATAATGGACATTAATTTTCCCCATATCTTCTCTATCACTTGGCTCACGAAATGTCCATCTCAAGTACAACTTTTCCATGAAGATTTACCTGATTATGTCAGCTGAAAGCTCTCTTTCTACTTTAAGTATGGAGGTGTCTTGCTTCAGCATCCTTCTGGCGCTCTTCATTGCACTATCTCCTACTATCGTTGATTTAATATTTACCTTACCCTGCTAGAACACAGGCATAAATCTTGCCTAATTCATCACTCACATAGGGACACAGAGACCATCTATGAAGTGGCTGAATGAATAAAATATTAATTCACTTTATCGCTACACTGATTATACAAGGGGGCACAGGCTCTAGTCAGCTTTGGGTCTCCTTGCAGAGATACACAACTCAGCTAGTTGCTAGCTGAGGTAATGCTTGTATATGCCTAGAATATATTAGTCTCATAGAAAATATGTCATGTCATTTCCCTGCTTAAAAATTTCCAGTGGCTTCTCATTATACTAAAAACAAAAGACAAATCCTTTCCCTTTCCTTACCTGTTTGATTCTTCAGGCTCTTTCTCTCATGGTTTTTATTGTTTCACCATATCCCCTACTGCTTTCATCATCCCTCACGATGTTCTAGTCATATTAGCCAACTTTCTGTTCCTCTAAATAATCAGGTTTGTCCCCACTTCAGGATCACTGACTATTTCTCTGCCTGGAACTTTATCTTCTAGATGTTCACATGCTGGTGCTGGTTTTTCCCTGTCCTTGTTGGTCTCTACCCAAATGTCACCTTCTAGCAGAGGCCCTTCTTTTGCTACCCTATTAAATTCCCACCTTGCAGTTTCTATCTCTTAACCTGCTCTATTTTCTTGCTAGTACATTTATTATTATCAGTAATTATGCTATTTATTTATTTTATTGCTTTTTTGCTTAGTTTTCCATTAGAATGCAAGTAACAAAATGGTAGAGAATTTGTTTGGTTCACAAAACCAATGTGAATTAGCAACCCAATAATTAGGTGTCTCAAGTCATTTCCCAGAACAATTCTTGACATGTTGATATTTTATGCTAAGCAGCTTGTAATTAGTTACTGTCTTAAAGTATCTCCCATATTATCTGATGATCAAAATCACGACGATAATATTAAAGGAGAAATGGTGCTACGTGTCAAGGAATTTAAATTAAAAGTTTGGAACCAAATATCTCTGATTATAGATAAATATAATCTTTTCTTGAGAGACACTTAAAAAAACCTCTACCAGGATAATCTCATGGTCAATTCAGATTACAATGTTTTTCTCAGTTCTACAGACAGTTGGGCTCTTGGGTGTCTCTTTAGGTTTAAAATCTCAGGATGGAAAACTGAGGTTGTAAATGGTCTAGATTCCCTATCTTTATTCTTCAGTTTCTTCTCACACCATACACATTAACTTCATTTAAAGATTACTATTGAATTAAGAATACTTTCAACTTTATTACTTTGATTTCTAGACCCTTAATTTCTTTATTTGCATTTCCTGGTTTCTGTTATATCTAGAAGTTCCACATAGAGCTAGATAAATATGTTATTCTTCCAGGAGATAATATCCCTGACATTGCCCTATATCTTATGCTTGTGATCGAGTCCTGGGGCAATGTCACTGACAGTTTGAGGAAGGATAGAGAAGCTCTGACGGAAGTTAAGAAGGACTGCCTTGCCTACCCAGTTTTTTTTTTTTTTTTGATTTTTATTGGAGTATAGTTGATTTACAATGTTGTGTTAGTTTCAGGTGTACAGCAAAGTGAATCAGTTATACACACACGTATATCCACCCTTTTTTTTTCTTTTAAGATTGTTTTCCCCTATAGGCCATCACAGAGTATTGAGTAGGGTTCTCTGTGATATACAGTAGATCCTTAATAGTTATCTATTTTATGTGTATAGCAGTGTGTATATGTGAGTCTCAATTTCCCAATTAATCCCCACTCCCATCCTCCGGTAACCGTAAGTAGTTTTAAAAGGCAAAATTTGAGTAATTCATCAAAGTAGATTATGCTTAATCCTACATAAAAATGGTAATTCCAGTTTGTACCCACCTCGTTCATTCATATTTAGATCATCACATTCGTAGATATAGAAAATAAAGTTGTATACCTAACCTAGGATGGCTTCCTGGATATCTCCAGGAAACAAGAATCTGATCTCTCAAAGCAACTGAACACACTTGGAAGTGTCCCTACCTGTCTTTAAATTGTGCATCGTCAATTCCATTCCTACGAAGCAGATCTTGTGGCCCATAGGGTGTGTCTTTGCATTTAGAGTCTGTGTCACAGAGTAGGGTTTGCAGCAGCGGGAAGAAGCCAGTACTAGGAAGGTTTCGAGGTGCAAGGTAACCTAAAAGTTAAAAACAAACAAACAAACAATAATTAGATCACTATGATGTTTGCCTGGGAAGGGAAAGGAGTGCAGTAACTGTTTTGTGAAATTATCTTCTGGATTATGACTGTTTGGGTCCCCCATGTATCAAAAGACTTTAAAATGCTTTTTGCCCCACAAATTTCTCGTCCTAGGATTTATTCTAAGGAAATAGCGGCAAGAATGTTTGCCAGAGTGTTTTAAAAATAAATCACAGTGTACCCATATAATAAAACACAAGGCAGCCAATAAAAATGTTGTCAAATAATATGGAAAATATTTGTAATATATTGCTTATTAAAAAAAGTAGATCAGAAAACAGTATGACCAGAATAGCCATAATTATAAAAAATATATATAAATATATGTAGTATATTAAAAAATCTGGAGTGGGACTTCCCTGGCAGTCCAGTGGTTAAGACTCCACACTTCCACTGCAGGGGTCTTGGGTTCGATACCTTGTTAGGGAACTAAGATCTCACATGCCGCATGGCATGGTCAAGTAAACAATAAATAAATTAAAAAAATAAAAATAAAAAATCTGGAGGAATTTTTTTCCTTGGTGGTTATTTCAAATGACTTTGTTTACTTTCATTTGACTGTATATTAACTATTTTCTCCCACAATGCACATGTCTTCTTTTGTAATCAAAGTCATTATAAATGCAACCAATCTTCCAAATACAGGAAATATTTTTGGTGTCCTCAAAATTTAACATAATAGCTAAATTATTTATCCTGTACACACATTTTCTTCCTATTTAAAAACCAATAATAATGGTGTGAATTAATATGCAGATTTTCCCCAATATTAAAGCCACAAGTATTGTAACAGTTAATGGTTTTGTAACCTTTACTTTAACATTTGCTTTGAAAATATGATGATGGGGCTTCCCTGGTGGTGTAGTGGTTGAGAATCTGCCTGCTAGTGCAGGGGACACGGGTTCGAGCCCTGGTCTGGGAGGATCCCACATGCCGCAGAGCAACTGGGCCCGTGAGCCACAACTACTGAGCCTGCACGTCTGGAGCCTGTGCTCCGCCACAAGAGAGGCCGCATTAGTGAGAGGCCCGTGCACTGCGATGAAGAGTGGCCCCCGCTTGCCACAACTAGAGAAAGCCCTCGCACAAGAAAACGAAGACGCAACACAGCAAAAATAAATAAATTAATTAATAAACTCCTACCCCCAACATCAAAAAAAAAAAAGAAAGAAAGAAAGAAAGATCAGGCAGTAGGCACTACCCTCAGATTCCCTCATTCTAAAAAATATATATATATATATATATGATGATGGCACACACATGAGTCAAGATAAAAGGCAAGCTGTGAATTACAAATCTTTTCACAATTAGGTTTGATACTAAAACACTAGCTTCCTCCCTTTGGGGAATACAGAGACAATGAACTTTCAAAAAAGGCAGGTTTACCTCCCGGGAGCCTGTGCAGCCTGCAACTGCCAGGGTCCCGTGATCCAGGGACGACTTCCCCCGGAGAACACACGCGGGCCACACGCGGGCCTCAGGCTGTTGCAAAGTCACGCTGGCCTCTGCCACCGCAGGCTCGCCCTGCAGTCCGTGCCCCTCCCTCCCCGTGGCCTGAGTGAGCCAGAGCCCCCGAATCAGCTGCTCCTTTAACCCCGTCCTGTCTGAGTGAAGAACAGACGCCCTCAGGTGACCTACACGCAGAGGTGGGGCCTAATCCAAAGCTGAACCCCAGGAGCTGTGCGAACAAAGAAAAGAAACGGAAATCTCTCCCAGCAGCCTCAGGAGCAGCGGATTAAATCTCCACAATCAACATGATGTACCCTGCATCTGTGGAATACCTGAATAGACAATGAATCAGCCCAAACTGAGGAGATGGACTTTGAGAGCAACGATATATATATATATTTCTCTTTTTCTCTTTTTGTGAGTGTGTATGTGTATGTTTCTGGGTGTGATTTTGTCTGTATAGCTTTGCTTTTACCATTTGTCCTAGGGTAATGTCTGTCTGCTTTTTGTTTTTCTGTGTTTTTTAGTACAGTTTTTAGCGCTTGTTATCATTGGTGGATTTGTTTTTTGATTTGGGTGCTCTCTTCTTTCTTTCCTTCTTCCTTTTTTTTCTCCCTTTTATTATGAGCTGTGTGGATGAAAGGCTCTTGGCACTCCAGCCAGGAGTCAGTGCTGTGCCTCTGAGATGGGAGAGCCAAGTTCAGGACACTGATCCACAAGAGACCTCCCAGATCCATGTAATATCAAACGGTGAAAATCTCCAAGAGATCTCCATCTCAAAGCCAAGAACCAGCTCCACTCAATGACCAGCAAGCTACAGTGCAGGACACCCTTTGCCAAACAACTAGCAAGACAGGAGCACAAAACCACCCATTAGCAGACAGGCTGCCTAAAATCATAATAAGGCCACAGACACCCCAAAACACACAACCAGACATGGACCTGTCCACCAGAAAGACAAGAACCAGCCTCATCCACCAGAACACAGGCACTACTCCCCTCTACCAGGAAGCCTACACAACTCACTGAACCAACCTTAGCCACTGGGGGCAGACACCAAAAACAACAGGAACTACGAACCTGCACCCTGCAAAAAGGAGACTCCAAACACAGTAACTTAAGCAAAATGAGAAGACAGAGAAACACACAGCAGATTTAGGAGTAAGATAAAAACCCACCAGACCTCACAAATGAAGAGGAAATAGGCAGTCTATCTGAAAAAGAATTCAGAACAATGATAGTAAAGTTGATCCAAAATCTTGGAAATAGAATGGACAAAACACAAGAAATGATTAACAAGGACCTAGAGGAACTAAAGAGAAACCAAACAGTGATGAACAACAAAATAAATGCAATTACAAATTCTCTAGAAGGGATCAATAGCAGAATAACTGAGGCAGAAGAACAGACAAGTGACCTGGAAGATAAAATAGTGGAAATAACTAATGCAGAGCAGAATAAAGAAAAAAGAATGAAAAGAATTGAGGACAGTCTCAGAGACCTCTGGGACAACATTAAACACACCAACATTCAAATTATAGGGGTCCCAGAAGAAGAAGAGAAAAAGAAAGGGAATGAGAAAATATTTGAAGAGATTATAATTGAAAATTTCCCTAATATGGGAAAGGAAATGGTTAAGTTCAGGAAGCACACAGAGTCCCATACAGGATAAACCCAAGGAGAAACACACCAAGAGAAATATTAATCAAACTGTCAAAAATTAAATACAAAGAAAAAATATTAAAAGCAGCAAGGGAAAAACAACAAATAACATACAAGGGAATCCCCATAAGGCTAACAGCTTATCTTTCAGCAGAAACTCAGCAAGCCAGAAGGGAGTGGCAGGACACCTTTAAAGTGATGAAGGGGAAAAACCTACAACCAAGATTACTCTACCCAGCAAGGATCTCATTCGGATTTGACAGAGAAATTAAAACCTTTACAGACAAGCAAAAGCTAAGACAATTCAGCACCACCAAACCACCTTTACAACAAATGCTAAAGGAATTTCTCTAGGCAGGAAACACAAGAGGAGGAAAAGACCTACAATAACAAACCCCAAACAATTAAGAAAAGGGTAATAGGAACATACATATCAATAATTACCTTAAATGTACATGGATTAAATGCTCCAACCAAAAGACATAGACTGCCTGAATGGATACAAAAACAAGACCCATATATATTCTGTCTACAACAGACCCACTTCAGACCTAGGGACACATACAGACTGAAAGTGAGGGGATGGAAAAAGATATTCCATGCAAATGGAAATCAAAAGAAAGCTGGAGTAGCAATTCTCATATCAGACAAAATAGACTTTAAAATAAAGACTATTACAAGAGACAAAGAAGGACACTACATAATGATCACGGGATCAATCCAAGAAGAAGATATAACAATTGTAAATATTTACGCACCCAACATAGGAGCACCTCAATACATAAGGCAAATGCTAACAGTCATAAAATGGGGAAATCGACAGTAACACAATCATAGTAGGGGACTTTTACACCCCACTTTCACCAAGGGACAGATCATCCAAAATGAAAATAAATAAGGAAACACAAGCTTCAAATGATATATTAAACAAGATGGAATTAATTGATATTTATAGGACATTCCAGCCAAAAACAACAGAATACACTTTCTTCTCAAGTGCTCATGGAACATTCTCCAGGATAGATCATACCTTGAGTCACAAATCAAGCCTTGGTAAATTTAAGAAAATTGAAATCATATCAAGTATCTTTTCTGAAAACAACGCTATGAGACTAGATATCAATTACAGGAAAAAGTCTATAAAAAATACAAACACTAAACAATACACTACTTAATAACCAAGAGATCACTGAAGAAATCAAAGAGGAAATCAAAAAATACCTAGAAATAAATGACAATGAAAACACGACGATCCAAAACCTATGGGATGCAGCAAAAGCAGTTCTAAGAGGGAAGTTTATAGGAATACAATCCTACCTTGAGAAATAAGAAACATCTCAAATAAACAACCTAACCTTACACCTAAAGCAATTAGAGAAAGAAGAACAAAAAACCCCCAAAGTTAACAGAAGGAAAGAAATCATAAAGATCAGATCAGAAATAAATGAAAAAGAAATGAAGGAAACAATAGCAAAGATCAATAAAATTAAAAGCTGGTTCTTTGAGAGGATAAACAAAATTTATAAACCAACAGCAAGATTCATCAAGAAAAAAAGGGAGAAGACTCAAATCAATAGAATTAGAAATGAAAAAGGAGAAGTAACAACTGACACGGCAGAAATACAAAGGATCATGAGGGATTACTACAAGCAACTCTATGCCAATAAAATGGACAACCTGGAAAAAATGGACAAATTCTTAGAAAAGCACAACTTTCCAACACTGAACCAGGATAAAATAGAAAATATGAATAGACCAATCACAAGCACTGAAATTGAAACTGTGATAAAAAATCTTCCAACAAACAAAAGCCCAGGACCAGATGGCTTCACAGGCGAATCCTATCAAACATTAAGAGAAGAGCTAACACCTATCTTTCTCAAACTCTTCCAAAATATAGCAGAGGGAGGAACACTCCCAAACTCGTTCTGCGAGGCCACCATCACCCTGATACCAAAACTAGACAAAGATGTCACAAAAAAAGAAAACTACAGGCCAATATCACTGATGAACATCGATACAAAAGTCCTCAACAAAATACCAGCAAACAGAATCCAACAGCACATTACAAGGATCATACACCATGATCAAGTGGGGTTTATCCCAGGAATGCAAGCATTCTTCAATATATGCAAATCAATCAAAGTGATACACCATATTAACAAATTGAAGGAGAAAAACCATATGATCATCTCAATAGATGCAGAGAAAGCTTTTGACAAAATTCAACATCCATTTATGATAAAAACCCTCAAGGGAACTTACCTAAACAGGATAAATGCCATATATGACAAACCCACAGCCAACATTGTCCTCAGTGGTAAAAAAATGAAAGCATTTCCACTAAGATCAGGAACAAGACAAGGTTGCCCACTCTCACGACTATTATTCAACATAGTTTTGGAAGTTTTAGCCACAGCAATCGGAGATGAAACAGAAATAAAAGGAATCCAAATCGGAAAAGAAGGAGTAAAGCTGTCACTGTTTGCAGATGACATGATACTATACATAGAGAATCCTAAAGATGCTAGCAGAAAACTACTAGAGCTAATCAATAAATCTGGTAAAGAAGCAGGATATAAAGTTAATGCACAGAAATCTCTTGCATTCCTATATCCTAATGATGAAAAACCTGAAAGTGAAATTAAGAAAACACTTCCATTTACCACTGCAACAAAAAGAATAAAATAACTAGGAATGAACCTACCTAAGGAGACCAAAGAGCTGTATGAAGAAAACTATAAGACACTGATGAAAGAAATTAAAGATGATACAAACAGATGGAGAGATATACCATGTTCGTGCATTGGAAGAATCAACATTGTGAAAATGACTATACTAGACAAAGCAATCTACAGATTCAATGCAATCCCTATCAAACTACCACTGGCATTTTTCACAGAATGAGAACAAAAGAATTCACAATTTGTATGGAAGCACAAAAGACCCCGAATTGCCAAAGCAGTCTTGAGAAAGAAAAACGGAGCTGGAGGAATCAGGCTCCCTGACTTCAGACTATACTACAAAGCTACAGTCATCAAGACAGTATGGTACTGGCACAAAGAAAGAAATACAGATCAATGGAACAGGATAGAAAGCCCAGAGACAAATCCACACACATATGGTCACCTTATCTTTGATAAAGGAGGCATGAATATACAGTGGAGAAAAGACAGTCTCTTCAATAAGTGGTGCTGGGAAAACTGGACAGCTACATGTAAAAGAATGAAATTAGAACACTCCCTAACACCATACACAAATATAAACTCAAAATGGATTAGAGACCTAAATGTAAGACCAGACACTATTAAACTCTTAGAGGAAAACATAGGCAGAACACTCTATGACATAAATCACAGCAAGATCCTTTTGGACCCACCTCCTAGAGAAATGGAAATAAAAACAAAAATAAACAAATGGGACCTAATGAAACTTCAAAGCTTTTGCACAGCAAAGGAAACCATAAACAAGACCAAAAGACAACCCTCAGAATGGGCAAAAATATTTGCAAATGAAGCAACTGACAAAGGATTAATCTCCAAAATTTACAAGTAGCTCACGCAGCTCAGTATCAAAAAACAAACAACCCAACCCCAAAATGGGCAGAAGTGCTAAACAGACATTTCTCCAAAGAAGATACACAGATTGTCAACACACACATGAAAGAATGCTTAACATCATTAATCATTAGAGAAATGCAAATCAAAACTACAATGAGATATCATCTCACACTGGTCAGAACGGCCATCATCAAAAAATCTCCAAACAATAAATGCTGGAGAGGGTGTGGAGAAAAGGGAACCCTCTTCCACTGTTGGTGGGAATATAACTGATACAGCCACTATGGAGAACAGTATGGAGGTCCCTTAAAAAACTAAAAATAGAACTACCATACGACCCAGCAATCCCACTACTGGGCATATACCCTGAGAAAACCATAACTCAAAAAGAGTCATGCAACACAATGTTCACTGCAGCTCTATTTACAATAGCCACGACATGGAAGCAACCGAAGTGTCCATCAACAGATGAATGGATAAAGAAGATGTGGCACATATACACAATGGAATATTACTCAGCCATACAAAGAAACGAAACTCATTTATTTGTAGTGAGGTGGATGGACCTAGCGTCTGTCATATAGAGTGAAGTATGTCAGAAAGAGAAAAACGAATACCGTACGCTAACACATATATATGGAATCTAAAAAACAAACAAAAAAAATGGTCATGAAGAACCTAGGGGCAAGACGGGAATAAACACGCAGACCTACTAGAGAATGGACTTGAGGATATGGGGAGGGGGAAGGGTGAGCTGGGACAAAGTGAGACAGTGGCATGGACTTATATACACTACCAAACGTAAAATAGGTAGCTAGTGGGAAGCAGCTGCATAGCACTGGGAGATCAGCTCGGTGCTTTGTGACCACCTAGAGGGGTGGGATAGGGAGGGTGGGATGGAGGGAGACGCCAGAGGTAAGAGATATGGGGATATATGTATATTTATAACTGATTCACTTTGTTATAAAGCAGAAACTAACACACCATTGTAAAGCAATTATACTCCAGTAAAGATGTTAAAAACATAAAATAAAATAATAAATAAATAAATAAATAAAAATAAAAATAAAATAAAATTTAAAAGGCAGGTTTAGATAAAATGAGGGTAATTCCAAACCAAAGACTGCAGAGCAAAACCTTAACTTCCTCATGAATCTGTTAAAACGACTGTCGGTACAGATATGCTTTTATTATAAAAAGAAAGAAGAAAAAAATAGTAAGAGCAACATGGCTAAGTATGCACTATCAGTAGAAAGAATAATAAATAGAAATTCAATCTAAGTAATTGAAATGCAGATCTACATAAAAAAGTAAAATTGAAAATAAAAAGGGGTAATAGGAAAGTTGGCCAGAAAAAAAGTAAAGAGAAAAAAAATTTTGAAATGGAGAGAAAGATTGGAAGATGCTATACTGTTGACTTTGAAGATTGAGGAAAGAGCCAAAAGCCAAGGAAAGTGGGCAACCTCTAGAAGCCAGAAAACAGATCCTCCTAGAGCCTCCGGAAGAAATGCAGCCCTGCCAACACCTTAATTTTTAACTCACTAAGACTAAA
This sequence comes from Mesoplodon mirus, assembly GCF_964341445.2. NCBI lineage: Eukaryota > Metazoa > Chordata > Mammalia > Artiodactyla > Ziphiidae > Mesoplodon > Mesoplodon mirus. The sequence goes on along the minus strand of NC_138984.1, from coordinate 22,655,517 downwards.
TTTTGGGCTTCTGAACTCCAGAACCATAAATTAATAAGTTGGTGTTGTTTTTAAGTCACAAAGTTGGTGGTAATCTGTTACAGCAGCTGTAGGAAAAACTAACATATATGATAATACCAGTATGAAGTAAAGTTTCAAAAATTCAAAAGAAATTGGAAAGACCTTAAATCCATCAGACTATTCACTACTACCTTCTAAGAAGCTTCTTTTTCTGACACCAGAAAGACCCGTGTCTCTCCTAATATTAAACAAGTGAAAATTGCAGTGAACCTTCAATGTTTTCACTGTGGCGCAATTCCTTGAATAAGCACAGAGCAGCAAATTACCTGTTAGCATTTCACATCACCCCTCTATAACAAAATTCTGCCACAGTGAACTGCATACAGTAAGACCTTTATAGTTCTGCAGTGGAATTTCACCATTAATGGTAAGTCACCCTTTTACACAGATTCCACCTGGAGCCACTAACTCAGGGTGTGGGTCTGCAAGTGGGCTTCTTCCTAGTCCATCTCAAACACATGCAGGGGGTCGTTTGAATGGAAGGCAGATAGAAACAGATGACCCCTTTGCTCTATACCACTCATCAAGCTGATGGCGTGACTAAGCCAGTATTGAAAACAATGGCAGCTCAGGAGAAGCCATATCGCAACAGGAAGAAAGGAAAAGAAGGGAAAAGATGTCACGGGAAGAAGGTCTAGGAAGAGGTGGCACATTACATCCAGTTTTACTTACTCTGGCACTAATTACAATTTGAAAATTATTAAAGAAAAATTTGAAAGAATTTAAACCCACAACATTCTTTGCTATGGTTAACAACAGATACGCTTATTTTACAGGAAAATTCATCAAGGAATTTCTTTAGAAATAAGATCCCATGGTGTTTAAAAAGTATAGACGGTCCACGTTTTGCAGTTTTTTTTGATAACTGATATTTAATTTGTTACAATGGGTTCATGAAAAAGAGGAACTGGTTGCGGTATGCACAAGTTTAAGTTAACACAGCATCATGCAGAATCTGAACTGTCTGCATTATTTATTTTACCGTCACTTTTTAACCAGGAACCATACACTCATTAAAACAAGAGAGCAACAATAGCACTGACTTATCAAGCATCTACTGTGTCCCATGTATGTCGTTCATCCTTCTTTGATGTCCACAGTATACTTTCTCATGTCCATCAAGTTGTCACAAAATCTGGAAATCCTCTAGAACTAGCAAGTCAGAATGAAGTAGATTTAAACTGTATTGTAGCTTTCTTGTGAAAAAAATGAAATTTTCAATCTTCTGCCCATCTTAGTATGTGTACAAGGAAGTAACTACTCAGAGCAATGGTGGAATCCAACCATCCATCACATGTTTTGAAGAGCTGCTACTTCTAAACTGAACTCATTCTACTCTGAAGGTGTCTCTGACACCTTCAGGCTCCAAAATTATGTTTGTCTTTATATTCCTCAATGCTAGGATGCTGGAAAAAGAGTCACATTTCTCTGTCCTTCATAGAACTGTGCAGCGAGCATGGAGCATGCAAAGTTAAAGCTAATCATTGGTGGCCCATGTTCATAGCCAGAGCACAGATTTAAGGATACATGTAGAGGAAGATGATAAATGTGCAAACTATGGCACCACTTGTAGGTGAAAAACCAGATCTCAGGGTCTTGGGATGGAGTGTGAGGCAGAATAAAGTCCTTGGTAAAACAAATCCCCAAAATCTCTCACTCAGGACAACCTTCATACCCATCTCCAGGAGGAAAGTGACTGAAGAACTTGCAATTTCGCAGGGAAATTGTAGCCCGAAGACTCCAGCAGAGTCTGGGAGTGAGGTGGGGTGGGTAATTAGCAAAATTTCAAGCCACTTATGCCAGGCATCGGCAGTGAGGTGGGACGAGCAGCCACCCATGGGTGGGAAGTGGGTAGTCCCATAAGATGGATGCAGTCAACATTATTGACACAGTCCAGTAACACTGACAAGAGTCCAACGGTATTCCGGGGAGTGGATTCAAACCAAACTACAAAACATTTTTAGTAGTAAACCGCCAGTTAACTAAGCTTTTAACTAAATCAAATTTAGTTTTCATCGTTTTAAGAATGAAACTGGCATTATAAAAAGATCCAGTTTAAGAATTTTCAATAAGATACTTTGTAAAGAATTATGATATCAACCTATACCTCTGTGTTTACCTAGAAGGAGGATCAAGTTTGATTTTCCTTTCCCTTTCTGCCCAAATGTCCTTATTCAGTACAACATTAGGGTGACATGACATAAAAATTACAGCAGTAGCTCTCAAAGTGCAGTGCCTGGCTCAACAGCATCAGCGTCACCTGGAAACTTATTAGAAATGAAAACGTGAGATCTACTTCGTAAGAAACTTTGGGGATGGGTTTCAGTAATCTTTATTTTAACAAGTCCTCTAGGTAATTCTGATGCACACTAAAGTTTCAGAACAACAGGATTAGACTGCAAACTTTTCCATAAGAGTTAGATAGTAAATATTTTATGGTGTGGGTCATACTGTCTCCAGCACAATTACCCAACCCTGCCATTGTAGCATGAAAGCAACCATAGACAATGTGCTAATCAATGGGCCTGCTTGGATTCCAATAAAACTTAATTTGTGAAAAAGGCAATGGACTGGCTTTGGTCCACAGGCTGTAATCTGCTGACCCCCAGAAGGATAACCTCTTACACATGTCCCTCTCCCTCTCCTGCCTCATTCATTTCTTGTTTTCACCTGACCTCCATCCTTCTTCTTCTTTTCCCTTATCTCATCTAATCTACCTACTATTCTCTTTTCTCTATTTCTTAATCTTTTGATCTTTCCTTTCCACTTGCCACCTTCTTCTTTCCATTTCTTCTTTTCTCTCCTCCTCCTGAGGCTCCCCTTTCTCTCACCTACCTCTCCATCTCATTACTTACTGATATAGCCAAGAATGCACATTTCTCCCAACATCGTCTCTTATTCTTTTTCACCACTACAGAAGGACTTTTGCCCACTTCCATAATAACTTCAGGAGCTTTTTGCTCATTGGCACTATCTACAGAAGTACTATTTTCTACTTACTGTATTTTTAAAGAAAGAACTGTCACAGTCTTTTAGGTAATGAAGCCACTTCCATTTGACATCATTAGGCTCAGAAAACATTCTGTAGGCTGCCTTGGTGACATCTGTAAGTATTATAATAACGGTAGAATTGGAGAACTTCACTGTTTCTTTGTGTTTTTCTCGAAGCAGGTCAGAACCCAACCTAGGTGGTACTTTTGTGTTTCCAGGTGAAAGGAATTTGTTCTTTACCCTAGTGAAGAGGTGAATGATAAATCTTGGAAGAAAATTCTGACTTTTTAAAATATGGAGTTTCATTTGAGGAGTTATATTTTTCTTAACTTTTTGGATATAGGGGTCACATTTGCAGAAAAAGTATCAGGACTTCTAATCAGGCAAATGATAAGTCGCCTTGTGAAACACCATGGCAAGAATCTGTCACCATGACAAGCACGCAAAATGAGACAAGTATATCTGGAATATTACCTGCAAACAGATAACCAGATATGAATAAAGAAAATATGGGAAAGGAAATGAATCTCAAAGTATATCTGTAATAATTTATTAAAGTAAGTCCTTTTATTCTTCTAATTTTTGAGCAAATTTCCTTCTCAATTACATTTTTAAAGACATAATTAAAATTATGAATGACATAAACCTGACCTTTCAAATTATCATGAACCACAGGACTGTCCTTGTTCTCGTACAAATGCACTTTCCATTTGGAAGATCAGGCTGTTCCCTGAGGAGAGCTGTCTTGTTCCCCTGCCCATCACGAGGTAAAATCAAATACACTAGCTCTTCCTGACTTCACTCCCTCTGACAAACGGCTATTTTTTTAACCTTTGCAGCCCAGAGAGACCTTAGCTTAGGATTAAATACTGATATGACTGTGAATCTTCAGACAGAGACATTAGCTCAATAAAACTGCACTTTTTGAGAGACTAAAGAATAAGCTTTTTGAAAGAAAGAAAAATTCTTACATATTTTTTAGCACAATGCTTGACACATTGTAAGCAATAATAAATTATATTAATAAATGAATCAATGAATAGATGAAACCCTGAGGGTCACAATGAGACAGCATGATTTAGGATTTTAACATAATATACATCTTTATCTTTAATATTTGTAAGACAAAGTTTCAAATTTTATCCCTAAATTATAGTAAGTTCAATGGATAACAATGGATATAGTAAGTTCAATGGATAATAAGTACAAAGGATAACATTGCATTATATTCATGTTCCTTATAAAAGTGGAGAGATTGATATTGATTAATGAAAGCAATAACATTTATCATTACAGGCTCTTTAGTTCTTGGTTTCTCTGAAAACCTAGCTAGTACACACTGACATGTAACACATCAACCACTGAGTTTATTATCCACAAAGTGAATCCATCCATCATCTATCCAATAAATATTTACTGAACAGATATTGTGTGTCTGTGGTGCTAAGTAAGGTTCATTCTTCTATTAAATCTTCTTTCATTTAAACATTTTTAAAATGTAACTCTGGGTCATTAGAGTGTGTGTGTGTGTGTGTGTGTGTGTGTGTGTGTGTCTGTGTGTGACTGTGTTTGAGAGAGAGAGATAAAGCAAGTGAGTGCCTGCTTTCAAACCTCATCATACTTTTATTAAACAAAATGCATATAGAAGGCATTTGTTTTCATGAATTGTCAGAAATTTTATGTATAAAATATAATTTAAAATAAATAGTAAAACACTGGCTTAAAAAACTTCATATTTTGAGAGAATTAAACAATTATCATTTCATGTGAACCCCACGACAGTCCTATAGGATAGGCAGGGCAAGTGTACACCTATTTTGCAGATAACTGCAAAAAGATCAAACAATTTGCTCAAGGTTACATGAAAACCAGAATGCCAGGGATGGATCTAGAACAACCATGATATATGACAATAATGAAAACAACAGTTTTTTCAGCTAAGTTTCAGTATATCTTGGAGTGAACATACTGAGAATTTGAAAAACAGATACCACTTCTGGTTTTGCTGTTGATTCATTGAAGCACCAGGGGTAAATTAACCTCTTTATATCTCTATTTCCACATCTACCTAATTGAGGATAATGGGCCTTGCCACCTCACAGGGCACCAAGAAAGATTAATTAAAGTTTGTGTAAGGTGCTTTAGCCCTTGTGTGAGGGCTAAAGTGAAACTGGGTATACATGGTATGACTGTGCTGATTGGTCATACCAAAATTGAAGCATTGAAGAGGAAAGACCACACAGAATCAGGAGTTACCATTGCTCGCCAGACTGCTGTTGCAACATCTGTTGCATCTAATTGACATCTAATTGACACGCAGTGGCTGGGGCTCTGCTGCTCTATGTGGTCTCCCATCTCTGTGCCTTAAACCAATGAATGGCTAGGATGATTGCATGACGTGTTTCTCTCCCTAGTAATTCATAACGTGTACCTGTATCAACTGGTGTAGTGCTTCAATTACTGCGTGCTCAGTGGGTGTGGTGCCATGACACATTCTTCCTCATTCTCCCCAGGCAAGTCTTGCTTCATAGCATAGGTGCTTTTCCAAGTTCAAACCCATTGGCAAAATGTAGACAGTTTCTGGCAGTGAGGTCTGAGGCACCATGACCACTCCTTAAAGCGGTGGGTAAGGAGGTCCTGTACACTCAAAAGGTGGGCGTCTGTATACGTTTAATGGCTAGAGCCACAGAGAACAAGAACAAACTTTGGGTCATTGAGATGGTGTTCTTCATGCTGGGATCCTTCCCACATCTCCCACATCCCTTGGAGTTGCTTCCAAGTATCACAGTCAACAGATTTTGAAAGGTGCAAAAAGCGTCCCTGTGGGGGTAATTTTGGGCTCTGGCTATGACACTGCAGGTGTGAGAGGAAGTGGGGAAAGATTCCTGCCTGCTTTATGTCTTTGGCTTATTACTATTACTATTTTTTAAAATTTTATTTAGTTTTGGCTGAGTTGGGTCTTTGTTGCTGCACACGGGCTTCCTCTAGTTGCGGCGAGCAGGGGCTACTCTTTGTTGTGGTGCACAGGCTTCTCATTGTGGTGGCTTCTCTTGTTGCGGAGCACGGGCTCTAGGCGCTCGGGTTTCAGTAGTTGCAGCACGCTGGCTCAGTAGTTGTAGCTCGTGGGCTTTAGAGAGCTGTCTCAGTAGTTGTGGTGCACAGGCTTAGTTGCTCTGCGGCACGTGGGATCTTCCCAGACCAAGGATCGGACCTGTGTCCCCTGCACTGGCAGGCTGCACCACCAGGGAAGTCCCCTATTATTATTATTATTATTATTATTATTATTATTATTTTAACATCTTTGTTGGAGTATAATTCCTTTGCAATGGTGTGTTAGTTTGTGCTTTATAACAAAGTGAATCAGCTGTACGTATACATATATCCCCATATCTCCTCCCTCTTGCGTCTCCCTCCTACCCTATTTTTTAAGATAGGAGGGTGAAGCAGTTTGGACTTGGGACATTGCTATCTCTTTGATCCTAAAGTACACACTTGAATCGATGGTCACCCCAAACAGCTCCATAATCCACCTTACTAAGTTTCCAGAACAGACTGTGCTGCTCTCCTTTCTGAATATTAAGGAGATCCTGCTGGGTGATGAGTTCCAAAGGGCATGGTCCAATCTATTCAAATTGTAAACAAAATGGTCTGATTCAAGGCTAGGAGACCTAACAGGAACACATACATGCTAGATAATAAACTGCCACATGGACTGAATCTGGAGAAATTCAAAAGCAGGAATCTCCACTAATACTATTCAAAATATTCTCACTTGGCAAAGAATGTTGAGTTCTACAGCTCATCTTGGGGTCTGTTCATCCTGTTAGACAGGGCCTAACGGTAACCAATATTTTGCTTTTCTGAAGCTTGTTTTTTAGGAAGAGAGATTCACAATTGCATTTTAAAAATCTCCCTGCCATGGCCATTCAGAAACAGAATCTTGGCAACTGTTTTATTTCCTTCTAAATTAGAGTTAAAAGAAAAATGAATCCTACATCCTCATTTCATTGCAGGACATTCTTCCTATAAAACTTAATTTCCTAATTCTCCCTGGATGTGGCTGACCAGGAGAGGGTCCTCTGGCCTCTGGGGCAGGGCTAAAGTGAAACTGGGTATACATGGTATGACTGTGCTGATTGGTCATATCAAAAAGACCTGGTACTGGTGGGCTGAGAGCCACTGTGCTGAGCCCCATCCATTGCAGCCCCTCCTCTGAGACAATTCCCCCTCCCACAGATCCAGCAATGTCAGTTAACATGTAGCAAAAAGAGGGAGTACTCTGGAGGAGTGATACTTCCTCCAGTGCCACCACGTCTGTTCTGATTTGTGCAAGAAGTGTTATGCTAATTGTTAACTACATTGCATATCAACCGGGTATTTAAGTAGTTAACTCACAAAGCCTGCACTGGGAGAATGAACTGAGGAATTAATTCCTCTCCCATTACAGAGGGTCTCCAATGTGATGTTGCGGATTGGGGGAGTAGGTAGTGGGGGGAATATCAGGATTTCCATAAACCAGACTCTGGGGCCAAATGAGTTTAGGAAACTAAATTCTATCTCCTGTTCTGGGAAAGCCAGAATATATTTGCATATTAAAGACTCTGAGAAGTTTTTTTAGTAAAAAACCTGAATAACTTTGGTTAATTCCACATTTCCACATATGTGAACACAGAATTTTTTCCTTTCTTCTTCTTCTTCCCGTTTCTTAAGGTAGCATTGGATCATATCCTGAAAATCAATATCCCATGGGTCAAACTTTGGGAAACAGGGCCTTAACCCATTGTCTCATGTATTCCCAAATGAAAAGGGACCTGGAACTGGAAAGATTCCACCCCGCAACCCCTTCCAGGAGGGAACTTTTTAATAAGAAAATATCTTGGCTTTGAGTCTTATTGTACTAAAACTTACTTGTAAGCATTCTCTTCACTAAGTTGGCTTAGATACAGTAATTCAGCAAGCACCTTAGCGTTTATTTATGGGAGTCCATTACAACTGTGGGAGTCCTTCAGCAAAACCTAAGCCATTGCTTGGAGAAGGGAATTTCATTCCAGAAGGATTTGGGGAGGTTTTTAAAAGTACACACTCTGGGACTTCCTTGGTGGTGCAATGGTTAAGAATCCGCCTGCCAATGCAGGGGACACGGGTTCAACCCCTGGCCCGGGAAGATCCCACATGCCGCGGAGCAACTAAGCCTGTGCACCACAGCTACTGAGCTTGCGTTCTAGAGTCCACGAGCCACAACTACTGAAGCCCACGCACCCAGAGCCCGTGCTCTGCAACAAGAAGCACCACCGCAATAAGAAGGCCACGCACCGCAATGAAGAGTAGCCCTCGCTCCCCGCAATGAGAGAAAGCCCACGCACAGCAACAAAGACCCAATGCAGCCATAAATTAAAAAAAAAAAAGTATCCTTTCTAATCCTGCTTTGCAAATGATTTATTACATAACCATGACCTCTACAATGAGCCATTTCCTCACTTATGCAGGAAAAATAAATCCGGACTACCCATCCATCATAACTATTACAAGTAGAAGAATCTCCTATAAAAGGAGATTAGCCCTGTTGAAGTATTAAGCACTTAATATAAGATTTAAATTATGTTTGAAAATTAAAATGTGATCTCAGTAACCCATTAAGAGTTATGATATGGAGAAAAGAATTTCAGTAGTCATCCCTATAGAGGTATGTTACTATTTTTTCTCATTCAGAAATCTGATTCAGTTATGATCACAGAGAATTTTGTGCATTACAGTATAAGAATAAAAGTCAGTGAAATACATTGCTAGGATCATTGTATAGAAAATAATAGGTCCTATAAAGGCAGAAGCTTAGTAACTTCTCTGATTCAACAAATGCTCTATTCGCTTGGGAAGAACAGGGTCTGGTTCCGGATCTGATCACTCCTCAACAGCTTGTGAAATATTTAGATCTCGGGTATTCATATTACATCGATTTACAAATGATTGGTGTGACAACCTGCCAGTGGAAAATGTATGTCACAACCTTTTCTTTTAAGCAGGGCTGCTGACAAGTAGCAGCCTCATCTTCTTGTCAAACTTGACTTTCTCCTTAAGCCAGCGATTCTCTTACCAAGACTTCTGCCAATCAGAAAGAGACAATTTAAGTGACCTGTGGCTCGTTTTGTAACCCACAACATATTTACTGGCCTTCCTCCTCCCTCTCTGTAGACTTTTCATCAAAGCCACTGTCTCATTAGGAAAAAATAATGAGAGAAAAATTCCCCAGTGGCATTTTCTTAAGTTGTAGAGTCAAAAAATATTAAAATAGCAATTAGTATTTCCTATTTTTTCTAAGAAAAAAGTTTTTTTCTGAAAAGAACATACCTCAGAAAAATACAATTGAAATCATGAAATTCCATTTTACACCTATCAGATAGGCCAAAGTTTAAAAAGTCTGACGATACCAAGTACTGGAGAGGATATGCAGCAGTGGGAACTCTTATCCCACGGTGGGGAAAAATAAATTAGTAAAGCTACACTGTGGAAAGCACTTGGCCACATTCAACAAAGTTTAAAATATACATAGTTCTAGGTATATATGCTAGACCACATGTGTACATGTGCACACAGAGACATATAAAAGAATATCCGTCACAATACCATTGGAAATAAATTAAATAAAAGAATTGAGATCATCAAAGACCACGGATAAATAGACTATGATATATCTACGCATGGAGTACATGATCAAAATGAGAGCACCAAAGTTGCATAAATCAACAGAAGTAAACATATAAAATATAATGCTGAGCAAAACATAATGTCCAGCTTGAAAAATATGTTAAAGGATGCTAGAGTGGGGTACCATTTATGTAATGTTTAAAAATCCTGTGGTCAAAAGGTACAGACTTCCAGTTATAAGATAAACAAGTCCTAGGAATGTAATATATAGCATGGAGAGTATAGTTAACAATATTCTATTGTACATCTGAAAGTTTCTAAGTGAGTAGATCTTAAAAGTCCTCATCAAAAGAAGAACAATTTGTAACCATGTGAGGCAATGGATGTTAACTAAACTTCTTGTGGTGATCACTTTACAATATATACATATTGTATCACTATGTTGTATACCTGAAACTAATATATTATTATATGTCAATTATAGCTCATTAAAACTGGGAAAAAACACTTACAGTTATGCCAGGAGACATATAAAATAAAGGTTCAGGCTGCACTGTTCATAATACAAGAAGAAAAAGAAGAAGAAGAAAAAGAACCGCTTAATATACTAGCAAGGAAACTAGCAGAGACACACTTCTGCAAAGAATCATAGAACTGTCCCTGATTCCTGACAATGCCCAATTCAGAGCAAAGCTCTGCTTCCTAGGACCTGCCTCAATTATCACCCAAAGTCTAAATCCTACAATAACACCCTCTCACTGAGACGTACCACAGTGTGTGCACTCCTCATGTTGTGCACTCTTCCTATTTCCAAGGAGTAATAAACTCAACCTTTCCAACAACAACAAAATTAAATGAAGTCCAGAAATCATGAAATTTTTTTTAAAAAGCAGCAAAGTAATATTATGTAATGTAGTCAGGTATATAAATATGTAGTAAAAAATATAATACAAGCATGGGAATGTTAAACCCTGAATTAATGACAATGGTTTCCTTTAGGAAGGGAAGGAGGGAGGCAGGAAGGAAGGGAGAGAAACCGATCTGGGAGGTTTACACAGGGGCCTCAGTGGTACATTAATGTTTGATTTCTTTTAAACAACAACCAAAAAATTCTGAAAAATATGACATAAAAATGTTAGGGTTTGATAAAGTTAGCAAGTGGATATGTGAATGTCTGTGGCACTTTTATGCTTGCCAGTGTGTTTGAAATGCTTCACACTTTTCTTTTTAATGATAATATGCTGGAATTACATTAGAGTTAAACTAGGAGGTTTTAGTTGCTGAAGTACCAGAGAAAACTCATTATAATGCAATCTTACCCACAAGCCAGTTTCAGAATAGCTTTATAGCAATGCTCTTTTGAGTTGATAAATGCCATCCACCTTTTGCAAATGTTATGCGTAACTCATTGACCCAGGTTTTTTTGCCCACTGTCCTCCTTGCCCTGTTTATTATGATACTAGTTGGAAATCTCTCTTCCTGAGAGGCATGGCTAATTCAGAACTCATTAAATGCATGACTCTAAACTGTTCATTATATATTACCTCCATCTTCTCTCCATTGTGTTTACTCCATTACCGAGCTTAATTAAGTCCTTCAAGAGTTTCTTATAATCCTCCAAACATAAGTTTGGCAAATATGTACCATTTGTTTGCATTGCTTCTGAGTTATTAACAAATATGTTTTAAAATTGTTTCTACGTTTCTGAAAGTCATCTCACTCTTCAAACTGATTGCCATGCTCTCTCTTCACAATTCTGCTTACCTCAACTGCTTTTGGGAACTGTCCTGGGATCTAACCTTTTATCTACTATTAAGCTATACCTCAACTTATTTAAAGGAACCTACACTCTGAGCCTTGTGGGAAGATCACAACAGAGTGCCAACCACTGGCTTTCCTAACTGCAAATATTCAGTTAATTTTCAAGGAACTGTAGCAGGTCAGAAAGACATAATTTATTAAAACCACACCAAGTGAGCTGCTTGGGAAGTCATTTCTTTTTCTTGCTAAAGGAAAAATGTGCTCACACCTAATGTGAATTCCTCCCAGGATCTCTCTCCTCACATTTTAGAAACAGGTTAGCCATTAGCCAGCTGGCGGCTCTTTAAAGATATTCTCACAATTAATGGTAAATGATACAACGTTATTAGTGGGTCAATTTCATTCTGCAGTCTCTTCAGATTTTTTTAAATGGTAACCAAGTTAAGCAATGCCATTTCAATTCCCCAGACGCCTACAGCTTTCACTACCACTCAGGACGGTGGTCTCCACCATCATGCAGACAAGAGTAATGCAAGATCATGAAGCATGGTGTTTAGCCTGGACTGTCCAAAAGAGAATTGATCTAATAGACTCCTTTGACTTTACCACATGGATGCTATCATGGAATTCCTGTTACTCTTTTAAATTGTGGGAAATTTTGTCTTTAAATCCCTTCTTAAGTTTATGCAGCCCCAGATGATAAGTTTCTTCTTTGTTGTCCATTCTTGGGTAATATTGTTCCAATATGTGTTTCTACATCAGCAATGTAACATCGTTATTCATTCAATCAATCTGCAAACGGCCATCAAACACCTTGTATGTACATAATGTGGAAATGTTATTGGTGGACAAGAGAACTATAACTGTCTCTACGCTTAGAGACACTAATGAGAGACAGGAAGAAACAGAGAGTTCATCACGATAGCGAAACAAACTCTGGTCACTCCCATCTTTATTTTTGACCTTTTTTTTTTTTTTTTTTTTTTCGGTACGCGGGCCTCTCACCCTTGGAGCCTCTCCCGTGGCGAAGCACAGGCTCCAGACGCGCAGGCTCAGCGGCCATGGCTCACGGGCCCAGCTGCTCCGTGGCATGTGGGATCTTCCCGGACCGGGGCACGAACCCGTGTCCCCTGCATCGGCAGGCGGACTCTCAGCCACTGCGCCACCAGGGAAGCCCCTATTTTTGACCTTTAATACCTGAGAATTATATCCAATTAACTCAATAACCTCCAGGCAATTACCCCTCTTTTTCTTGGAATTGCCCTTCCAGGATTAGATTTCTCTGAGGCAACAATGAAATTAAATCCTTCCCATAAATCCAATAATTAAAATAAGTTGGGATGCGAATCAGTACATGAACTAGGTGAGTAGCATAATGCATTTTGTTCTTCCTCCTTGCCCTTTTTTTTTTTTTTTTTTTCTGGTACGCGGGCGGGCCTCTCACTGTTGTGACCTCTCCCGATGCGGAGCACAGGCTCCGGACGCGCAGGCTCAGCGGCCAGGGCTCAAGGGCCCAGCCGCTCCGCGGCATGTGGGATCTTCCCGGACTGGGGCACGAACCCGTGTCCCCTGCATCGGCAGGCGGACTCCCAACCACTGTGCCACCAGGGAAGCCTCTCCTTGCCCCTTTTTATGTATATTTAGTGAACTCTGTAGCAGCCCTTTTTGTGTCTGAGGCAAGCAGATGCTTTCACAGTCTTAGCCTAATGATGTGGAGAAAAACAGAAGCATGTGAAAAGTCTTCAAGTGCTTCGTCTTCAGAGATAATAAATAACGAAAATTGCATTCCTCACACCATCCTCTCTTCCCAATTCAATTTCTGGAAAAGGTGAAAGAAGCATAATGCAGTGCTGTAACACACAAGAAAATCCTTCTGTAGACAGTGGTGGGTTTCTTTCCAGAAAAAGGTGACCAACTATATGCAACTGAAGGAATAGAACTTCAGAACCACAGCACTTCCTTTCTGGCTCTGAGACAATAAAGTGTAAATGAGGGGGTCTTACTAAATATTCAATATCAATTCCTCAGTGTCGGCCCTGGAGAATATTGATAATAGAAATGAAACATGGAAGATATCTGCAAGCTCAAAATGATCTCCAATTTTTAAATATCAAAATTGATGTGGGGCTTCCCTGGTGGCGCAGTGGTTGAGAGTCCGCCTGCCGATGCAGGGGACACGGGTTCGTGCCCCAGTCCGGGAAGATCCCACATGCCGCGGAGCGGCTGGGCCCGTGAGCCATGGCCGCTGAGCCTGCGCGTCCGGAGCCTGTGCTCTGCAACAGGAGAGGCCACAACAGTGAGAGGTCCGCGTACCGCAAAAAAAAAAAAAAAAAAATTGATGTGATTTCACTATTTACTATGCTTAAAGGAACAGTTAATTTCTTCCAATTCATCTTTAGCTTTTCCTGATCATTGCCCCTCTTGTTTGTATCATTCAAGTCAACAAAATGAGTTTCCAGTTTTTGCTTATTGCTACTAGGCATGCACCAATTTCCCCATATGTACTAGACTCTTTTTAATTACTCCTTTCGGTAACATTGCACAGATCTTATTTTGTGTTACTTAATAAAATGTTTGGGAAAAAACTGATAGAAACTTTAAATTCCAAGCAAGTGACTGCCAACATTTTAAGGAGTTATGAAATCAGGTGCAATAAAGAAAACTGTGAAGAAATAAAAGTTAGATATACCAATAGGATTAATATCAAAATACTGATTGGGGCAGGATTCCCCAATGGATAAATGGATAAATGGATGACTACCATTTATTGTACTCCTAATATGTATTCCTTTATGTGACATATATTGTTTCTAATTCTTATAACAGCCCTGCTAGGTGGAGACTTCCTTCCCCATTACATATAGTAACTGGGACGGACTGTCTTGCATGTATCTGGAAGGTCTGTTTTGCATGTTCAGTCCCACATCATTTTTCCTGATTGTTTATGGTAAAATGAGGTCTATTATTAGTAACTTCTAGTGTGGGTTTTAAAAATTCATTAAAAAAAGTGGAAACTCCTCCTTAAGATGTAACTAAAAGAGTCAGAAATTTAAAAGGATTTATTATAGAACTAAGACATATTCCTAATTAAGTATCAATATGCTTTAAAAACATGTATTTATAAATCTAAGAAACAACTGCCCTAGGCTATTTAAAAGAGAAAAATTAAGAAAAGAAAGACACTGCTGGAGTAAATGACACACCAGAGGCAGCCCAGTTAGTGGCTGCATTCCTTCCCATGTCCAGTGGGATGCTCCACTGGGAAGTCAGGATTGTATCTTAAGTGCCATATTCCACTCAATGCTCCATTTTCCTGCTTGCTACAATAACTGGGGTTTCATATAGACAATACTAGAAGTACCTGGTAACCATTCAATGGAGTTTTAAGTCAAGCTTTTCTTTCCTTCCCCCTCAGAGCTATATTATTTTTAGTCTTTTCTGGACCAGTTCTGGTCTAGAACTATTAGTTAACTGAAGAATGAGAATTAGCTTATTGACCTTGAGAATCATTTGGCTTAGCATTAATTTTTGCTTCCTACACCAAGTTTGGTTTTATGGTGGCAATTTCTGGCCAGGAAAAGGAAGATATCAATTACCCCGCCTAAATTTTTTGTTGTGCATATTTGTATTCAAAAGCTCCAGTTAGGGCTTCCCTGGTGGTGCAGTGGTTGAGAATCCACCTGCCGATGCAGGGGACACGGGTTCGTGCCCCGGTCCGGGAAGATCCCACATGCCGCGGAGCGGCTGGGCCCGTGAGCCATGGCCGCTGAGCCTGTGCGTCCGGAGCCTGTGCTCCGCAACGGGAGAGGCCACCACAGTGAGAGGCCCGCATACCGCAAACAACAACAACAACAAAAAGCTCCAGTTAAAAATTGTTAATTGGTTCTCTTTAGTCTACCTCCCTTCACTTCTTGACAAAACAAACAAAAATTTGGGAGGGAAGGATTTAGGTTTAGTTTCACCCTAAATAAAGGTGAACTTTAAACACTGGGCTGCTTTGACACACACTGCTTGCTTTATAATTCATCAGAGAGCTAATGTTTAAAAGTATACATTTAAGTGTATGTGTATATTTTATTATATATTATATAGTATTTTGAAAATATGTTTGTTTACATGTACATATACACACACAATACACATGTCTTTAGGAAAGCCCAAGAGAATGCAAGAGGGGACACTGAGACAGGGGACAGAGGGGTGTTTAGGAAGAAGAGATTCAGAATGGAGTTTTGATCCTCTATGAAATCAGTAGAGGATCCTGAAGTTTCTAACACTTCAATGTTAGAAGTTTAAAAAGCCAATGTTAAAAAGCCCGTGGATAATTTTTTGTCCTTATTGGAATTGTCCTTATTATGAGTATTATACAAGCTGTGTAGACCTCAGATAAAGGTGAGAACCCCTCTTCACCGCAATATGTTTAAGTAACATTTTAATGCCTTGTTTGCTGAGCAGCCTTCCTGCCTTCAGGATAAAGTCCAAACTTCAGCATTGAGTAAAACTCCTACCGACCTCCACCCTCTACTAACTTCCAACCACAGGATGTCTCTCCCACCAACTACGATGAATCATTTTGTCTATATTTTTCAATAAGACTTTATAGTTGTGCCATAGAGTTCACAGGAATATAGGCCCAGGGAAGTAAATATTCCTTGTTCAAGCACTTGCCTTCTTTCTCCTCACTGCACCCATCTTGACAGTCTTAAGGCTGAGCTGAGCTGAGGTAAAAGAAGGATCAGTGGCCGTGAAGAGTCAGGAAGAGGCTGGTGCATAAACACCAAGCCTGTGTGTTCCACACACAGGCCCCTTACTAACCCCCAGTCTTCCTGCAGTTCTTAGGATACATATAACCCGTTATGTCTCCTTGAAGAGTTGGCTCAACAGGGTGTCTTTTTCAGTTACTATTATAATAATATATGTAACTATCTGTAACTCTAACTTGTTTTTTTATTATTAATTTTTATTGGAGTATGGTTGCTTTACAATGTTGTGTTAGCCTCCACTGTACAACAAAATGAATCAGCCATACACATACAGATATCCCCTCCCTTTTGGACTTCCCTCCCATTTTGGTTACACTAGGTAGAGTTCCCTGTGCTATACAGTATGTTCCCATGCTCTTTAGCTTTAAAAGTACATTCACAAATAACATCACATTAGAGCCTCATAACCATGGACGCTAAACATCATTTCCCCTTTTAAGGATTGGGTAATGAAAGCTCAGTGACATTTGTAAGTAAACAAGTTTGGAACTTTAAACTAACAGCTGTGCTTTCAAATCCCATACGCTTTCCTCCATATGATTTACATTGTGTGATCTGAAAGTTGATGGAAGTATAGAGGTCTCCCTCCCACCCCGCCCCTAATTGAATCTTCTTCCCTAACTTGGCATTGAGAGAGGCATTTCCATATAGTAATGGCTCTCAAGAGATGTGTACTTTTAAACCAGATTAATGGATTATGTTACTGAGGTGTCTGAGACACTGGGTATCTGACATATCCACAGGGATTACTGCCTGTTAGTCATTATCATGTAGAGTCACCTAGCAGAGAACAGGTGTCTGTGGCAATGAATAGTGGAAAGTGAAAGTCTGATGGAGGATGGAGGCTGGGAACTTTCCTGAGCAGGAGGCTGTCCCTAAATAGGACACCAGAATGAGAGGTCTGTGTTCAATACAAAAGTGTCAGAGAGGGCTGGGATGATTCATGGGAGCCAAAGAGAAAGGCTGGGAGGGTCCTATGGTCTGAAAATACTAATTGCCTTTGGGCACCATAAGAGGTTATATGTCAAAGTCCCTTTACCTTGGACAGCCAGAAAGAATTTGCAAGAAGAGAGGAAAAAACTAGTCACACTCAGTTGTCCTTTGGGTAAGTGTTATACTGTCTTTCATTATTTCTCTAGAGTATGCTAAGTAGAAGTCCTATATACTTTACCATCATGGTGCTCTCTTGGGGACAATGAAGTTGAAACCCACAGGTCATAGGGGTATACTGAGGCACAGTAGTTCACATGACATGTCAAGTGGCTTATAATATGTATTCAATCCAGTGACTAAGGTATATGGTATTCTGTACTGCATTCCTTAGCTTTAACTGCAATGTATATTTTCCCCTTAAACCATCATTTCAAAATGGAAATATTTTTGGTATGGCTTGGTCTTTTATGATTTTCATGTTTATCATTATGGGGTTTCTCTTTCTACCTTCTACCTTTCTTATAAAGAATATTTTCAATCTGTACTGAAAACATCAATATGTAACTTACATGTGAATCACAACTTATGCTTATAGACAGCATTATTTCAGACACCATAAAATGCAATGACTCTTTATTTATCAAATGTCAATCTGAGTCACAACAGTAGTTTATTGTCTTATTACTGAAACAAAATTTGTTGCATTTGTCTTCCTGTAATTCTTTAAAATCAAATGCTAAGGTCAAAAACAGTCTTCTATTGACCTGAAATGGCTATAAGATTAAAGATTTTCAACTACCAAGGCTGAACTAAAATCTTTAACCCTCAAAAGAGGGAGCTTGGCAAGAAGCTTTTCTTAACTATTATTCCAACTGCATAAAGAGCAATGCACTAATTTGATCCCAGGAACCCAATGACAGTTACAATTCTCCATGAAGGTCAATTTGCCTTACTGGCAAGGTTTTATGTCTATATCATGCCATATATAGATAGGATGGTTGGAGTAGGAGCTCAAAAAATATAGTTGAATGGACAAATAAACAACAGAGTGTTTGGTGCCTAAAGAAGAAGCTAACGCTCTAACATCCAAATTTCAATTACAATGAGTTCCCCATACTTCAGATGTGCTAGACTTTCACTGTTGTAAATATTAATTGAAATTAAGTGAACCAGATCAAGATTTCTAAATATGTTTGGCAACAGGTTATAATAAGGATTTGTATGATGTTAGCTCCAGCTTCACCACTGCATGACTTTGGCCAATTGATTTCACCTCCTCTTTTCTTTAGGGACAAAAAGGAGACAACAGCATCTACCTCGAGTGATATTGTAAACATTAAATGAGATGTTGTATGTAAAAGATTTACCACAGTCCTGGGCACAATAAACGTTAATTCCTCATACATAAATATTTTTATAATGGGATTTACTTCAATAAGACCTGGCCTAAATTAATTTGTTTTCATATGTAGCAATTCTGTCTTCTTCATTTTAACATTATATACACAAGGATAAGTTTATCCCTTCTGTAAGTTTCTCCCTTCTTTGGCTATTCATCCTATAGACATTTTAGCACTTTATATGTGTACGTAACTGTGCTGGGCACAGTTACTAGGGAGGGGAAAGTCGAAGGGAGGAGGAAGGGCCGAAATGTTTAACAAAGCATCATTCTGCTTCCACAAGGAAATTAAGCACATAGGCACTTGGAGAATTAAGAAATATGTAACTGACAGACCCCAAGTGTAGTGAAAAGACCATTATATAATTTCAACAGAAAACATAAAAGGTAGTAATGGTGGCAGAAGAACCAGAACACGAGGATTGAAGACAGGACAACTGACAGCAAAGGAGGGAGAGAGTAAGGGAAGGGAAATATTTAAGTTATGAAAGGAGTGTGTTTGTTCAGCTCACCAACCCTTCTGCCTAGACTCCACTGCTCAGCAGCACTTATGGTGCACCATTGTTAGGAGGGGGCGGGCAGAAACCACTGTGTCGGATCAAAGGAGCCAAGAGTTAATTGGTATTATATAGCTTATACTTTTACACACATGAGGATACAGTAGGTTAAGTGTGTTCATTAAATTTAACCTAGCAGGACTTCCCTAGTGGCGCGGTGATTAAGAATCCACCTGTCAATGCACGGGACAGGGGTTCGAGCCCTGGTCCGGGAAGATCCCACATGCCTTGGAGCACCTAAGCCCATGCGCCACAACTACTGAGCCCGTGTGCCACAACTACGGAAGCCCACACGCCTAGAGCCCGTGCTCCGCAACAAGAGAAGCCACCACAATGAGAAGCCCGTGCACCGCAACGAACAGTAGCCCCGGCTTGCCACAACTAGAGAAAGCCCACGTGCAGCAACACAGTCAAAAATAAAATAAATTAATAAAAAAAAATTAACCTAGCAACTATCTAACTTTTGAAGTTAATTCAAATCTAAAATCCAGAGGCTATTAGTTAACTTTTGAAGTTCCCAACTCAGGAGTACACAGTCCTGGGATAGTTAAATCTAAATGAGAAACTCTAGGAGGACCCGAGCCAGGGTGGCATTTTGCAAAGGCAATGCTTCTCCTGTTTTTACTTCAGTCAGCCTTGGAATGTGTTAGGTAGCATAAGGCGTGTTAGAAGTACGTTTTCATTAATGAAATGAATGCTGTTCAAGTTAATGTGGCTTGGCTAGAAATATTGAAAATGCACTTCCACCTTTACGTGAACACGGTGTAAGAATCAGCAGACCTGTAGACTAGCATTTCCTTTCAGCCCTGTGCTCCGACACCGACTAGATGATTCGGGGGCTAATGCCCACTGCTACTAAATGGAGTGCTGCACATGCCTCCAAGGTCCTTGTTAGGGTGCCTGCAAGGACAAAGAGCTGCGATGTCGTTGAGCTTCACGAACAGTTTCATGTGACCTCTTTCGTGCATGCTTCCTAATAAATGTTTTTATGGATGGCAAACCACAAGACTTGTTTTCATTACAAATACACCAACTGCCAGCAACGTGGTGGCGGAGGAACCCCACGGTGCTCATTTATCTCAAGCTATCAGACAATTATTAATGCCTACCAAGAAGATCCTAACAACCATGAATGGCCAAACTGCCTTAGAATATTCTTAACAGACTGGAAAACACAAAGTAGCAAATATTTATTCAAATGGTTTACTACAAACTACAAAAATGGTTTACTACAGATCTTCAGGTTCCATTTAGATCACAAATGTATTCTTTGTGCTTGGCACTGGGCTGGGTATTAGAAGCAAATATAGATATGGAAAATAAAATTCTTACCCGAAATGGGCATACAAACTTTATCTGTGTGTGCTCACACAAGTGCACATGTGTGTGTGTTGTGTGTTGGGGGTTCAGGAAGATAAAAGGAAAGAGACAAGCATGTGTCTGAACAATTACAACTGGCATAATGTTTGCTATGATGATGGGGTCATGCCCTGCACATGCTATTGAAGTATGAAATTTGGACTCCTAATACCATTTGTAGGCAGAAGGTAATGTGGACAGGAGGGGGTTAGTTAGGGAAGTGGTACCTGCCAAGAGTTTTGAAGGACAAGTTGGAGCTAGCCAAGAGAATGACAGGGAAGGCAGAGGATAATATATGCAAAGGCATAAAGGTAAGAAAGCCCTTGAGGAGTCTGAGTACAATAAAATCCCATGATAATGCAATAACTTGAATTCAGTTGTAAAGCATAGGCTCACCAGGTCATTTCATTATCCCTGCAAAACAGGCTCCTGCATTTTACATGATTGAATGTTCTGGACCCCTTATATGATGCTATGGCAGCATTTATTTTAGTTCATTGAAAGTGGCTAGAGTGTGAAGTACGTGGCTGTGAGTGATGGGGAGAGGCCCATGGCCAGAGATGGCACTGAAGAGTCAGGTCAGGGCGTGATCATAAAAGGACTTAGGTGGCATGCGATAGTCTGGATATTAACTTGAAAGTAATGTTGAGTCAGAAGGATATAAAGCAAGGAAGCAGCGTGTATAGATACGTGTTTAGAAAAATAATTGGCGTCAGTATAAGTGATAGACTGACCGAAGGGGCTAGGTCAGGGAGATGGGAACTAGATAAAACACTATTGCAGGGCCTCCCTGGTGGCGCAGTGGTTGCGAGTCTGCCTGCTGATGCCGGGGACATGGGTTCATGCCCCGGTCCGGGAAGATCCCACATGCCGTGGAGTGGCTGGGCCCGTGAGCCATGGCCACTGAGCCTGCGTGTCCAGAGCCTGTGCTCCGCAACGGGTGAGGCCACAGCAGTGAGAGGCCCGCGTACGGCAAAAAAAAAAAAAAAAAAAAAAAAAAAAAATCTATTGCAGTTAGAGCAAAGGAATAGGATAAAGATCTAAACTAAGGCAGTGACGGTGGAAATGGAGACAGAAGACATTTGTTAAAAGACATCTGGAAGGAAAAATTGAGAGGACTTGGTGACTAAAAGCATGTGTAGATCCATTCCCCACATTATGAAATGGTCAGTCCGAAAGAAGAGGAAGGTAAGGAGTGTAGTAACAGATCTGTTGAACAATTATAAGAAACCCACATTTCTTAATTATCTTTCTTTAGGTATTGCAATTGGGTTAGTCTAACATGATGAGAACCATTACATTTCAATAGCTAGAATGGAATGGGATTAGATTCATTTATCATGAGTTGACTAAAAGATTTGGAAACGAAACTGTCAGAGGCTTAGTCTGGGGTTATTTACCATCAGACCAAACTAGAATTTTAATAAATGGGAGGAGGCAAATTGTATTTCATTAGGGAAAAGGCAATGAGAATGAAGACAGGTGTTCTTGGAAAAAAGCCTGTTAACTCCTAGTCATGATCATGCATTTGTCATCAGTCGTGCTAAATGACGCTGGTGATGTGACACAGTGGCTCTCAAATGAGGGAACAGGGATTTGATGCTTTGGCGGAAACTTCAATGATGCACTGATCTAGTCATTCCATAAAGCATTCATATATCCATCAATCCAATAAATATTTATTGAACATCTGCTAAGAGCCATGCACACTGAAAGAGTTGAGAGAGTTTAGATAAATTTTAAAAGAAAAGGATCAAATCTTGGTCAGAACACTCAAAGAAGGTTTTGGTACTTCAGACCTCCATTGTATAATTAAGGAATCCAGAGATATGATAGGAATAATTATAGTGAATTAACATCTACTCTGGATTGACTGTATTGTTTTTAGCTATGGCTCAAGTTTTTTTGTTTTTTTCAAGACTTACTTATGCTCAAATAGGTGCCTTATAAACTATATAATCTTTTCTTGCTTATTGTTTCATGATATTCATGTTCCTTCTTCTGAGAATGGGAAAAGAGCATGTCAAAAGGAAAAGAGTGACTGTTACTCTAAAACTATTAGGAACCCCTATGTTCAAGAAAACCAAGACAAATACTAGCAAGGATATGACAGTAAAACAAAGACTCCCTTTTACAAACTAGCGTGCAGGCCATAAAGCCTCTGAGTATTTCTGCTCTCAGAAAACAGTTTTCTCATCAATTTACCTCTCCTGCGTGATTGCTATCTAGGGTCTACTGGAGGGAGTAGAATTCTTTCAAATGTTGGTTCTATTAAAATGTACTTGGCTTCACAACTATAAATAGTTTATGTAGCAATCTTTATTGCCTTCAGTTCTCAAGTGCAGACTCACAAAGAGAAACAAGTTCCATTCATAGCGGTTGCCGCTGAAGATGACAGGGCTAATTGGCATGAAGCGGATTTTTATCCAGTGCATTGCTCTTGGCATAATTTCACATATAGGATCCAGCACATAAGTCTAGAAACCAAAGCACAATTTATTTCCTTTCTCAAATCTCAGGACAATTTAGAACAGCAGAACTAAGATAAGAACCACTGATTTCTTTTTTGTCTCAAACACCGGATCGGTGATTCTTAAAGCATGGACTGTAATAAATAAGTAAGTTCTTGTGGGTAGTAAATGACTGATATTTTCGTAGCTCTATCCCTGTGCCTTATTTTTTTTTTCCTAGTAGCAACATGATATGCATAACAAATGCATCACAAGAAGACCTGGGTTCAAGTTTGAAGCTCTTCCACTTAATAGCTGTTTAATGGGCAAGTCATCTAATCATAATAATGTTTTTTAGAGCACTTACCATATACTTCTACAGACTACAGACATCTTTATATTATCACAAACTATCTTATTACATGCTATCATATTAGATGTGTTACTTTAACTCCCCCCAAAATGCTAGGGGGTAGATACTTTGATTATCCACATTTTACAGATGAAGAAACAGGCTCAGAGAAGTTAACTGACTTCTCAAGGTCAAACTGGGACTTGAACTGAGCACCCTGAATGAAGGTCCATGGGTTTGGTCATCAGGCTCTATTTGCCTCTCTAAGAGTTTTGATTTTCTCATCTGCAAACTAGAAATCACAGTCATGAATCTCTCAGGATTTTTACAAGAATTTAAAAGCAATATTACCCAAACGAATCGTTATAGTTGTTGTTGTTCTATTCTCCCAATCTCTACTGTATCCTACTGACTCTCTCTTCCCAACATTTTTAAGACTTATTCATTCTTCTCCATTTCTGTTTCTCCAATTGTTAGACACTTTTTATAATTTTGGTAACTGTGCAGTTCTTTTTCTTGTTCCAGCCTTCCTCACTCTGATCTGGTCTTCTCACACTATCTGATTAAAATACACAAAGCACCATATTCCTATTACCATGTGTCACTCTTTATTGCATATCAGTTAAAGACATCCCAATATCGTCACTCTGGTATTTGAAACTCTGGGTCCCTTGGTCTTTTATTACACATTCAAAATCCTTTCTCGGTAGAATCTAATGGAATTGGGAGGGGACATTTATTTATCTATTGAGTGTCTGTTATGTGTGAGGCATTGCTGCTGTTTGGTGGAAAAGACAGGCTTAGGCATAGACCACAGGAAAGGGAGACCAGGATCCAAACACCAAATAAAAACATACATAGTAAATTACAATGATAAAGGAAGGGTGGTATGGGGGTGAAAACTAACCTAGTGTAGAGGTTCAGGGATGTTTCCCTGAGGCAAAATAAGACCATTCATCTTATATTTCCCACCACCATGAACTTAGTTCTTGTCTTCCTTCCCTTGAAAAACTTCCCATTCTTTCCATGCAAATCCAACTATCCTATTTGTCTTCCTCAGGATGCAATTTAAGTCCTAATTACAATATTAAGCTTTGCTAAGTTCTCCACCCTGCAAAGATTGTAATTTTTAACAAATCTTAATGCATTGTGCTTTTTCATTCCTGCCATCAAAGTTGATAATGCAACAGATTATGGGTTTTAGGGTTAGGTATGGTCCCCACAACTTGATTATTGATGTTTTTATCTAAAAATCCCATGTTCGGGCTTCCCTGGTGGCGCAGTGGTTGAGAGTCCACCTGCTGATGCAGGGGACACAGGTTCGTGCCCTGGTCCGGGAGGATCCCACATGCCGCGGAGCAGCTGGGCCCGTGAGCCATGGCCACTGAGCCTGCATGTCCGGGGCCTGTGCTCCGCGACGGGAGAGGCCACAGCAGTGAGAGGCCCATGTACCACAAAAAAAAAAAAAAAAAAAAAAAAATCCCATGTTCTCCTTTAGATTCCACATAGTATTATAATAAATGAGGCTTTGTTTAATAAATAGCTGAGTGTTCAAGGGTTGTGCACAGCTAGATGTCTAGAAACCTATGTAACAAAAGTAGGCACCAGAACCATGGCTCTAATACCTTAAGTAACCTCCTAATGTTTGAGATTAACCTAAATCCACCCTTGTTCATTTGCTTTAGGTTTAATTTGAGCTTAAAGTTGATACTCTTTGCATTAACACTGCAGAAAAACTGACTGCTTATTGTTCTGAAGGTTTGGTTACATTACCTAATGCTAACACAGAATTCAAAATAACCCCAAAACTAAGCCTGCCTATGAAATTCACTGGTCCCTATATTTACCCTCCAGGTTATATATTTAATGCTAAATTCCTGCATAAAACTAAAGATGATTCAACAAAATAAAGACCTTAAATTTCAGCCCTTGGCATGCTGCTGAAAGGAACATAATCTATGTAACAAAGTTCTGTGTGTTTGTTTTTTGTTTATGTTTGTTTGTTTTTGTTTTTTCTGGTTTCCAGAGCTCTGCTTAGCATGCAATCTTATAAACAGCTAATTAAAGCTAACGGGATTCAGTGGAGGTGGATGAAGTTTTTCAGTGCAGATTAGGTTCAATTTTGGTACAAAATTTTGCCAGAGTAAACAGTGTTAGAGTTGTGTGGAGAGGTGTGTGACAGCTTAGGTATGCCATGCTGTTCTCGAATTCATTTGTTTCCCTTTGTCTGTGGGTTAAATATCAAAGCATAATGCTATTCATATGAGAGGAATTCCAGTTGAACCACACTTAGTTCTCCCCTCTAATCCACTCCCACTCTTAAAAAGACTGTATCCAAAACAATGGCACACAGAACACCAAGTTGAGCTCCCTGTGCTATACAGCAGGTGGAATGGGGGGTGGGGGGTGGGAGGGAGGTCTAAGAGGGAGGGGATATGTATACATATAGTTGATTCGCTTCGTTGTACAGCAGAAACTAACACAACATTGTAAAGCAATTATTAATTAATTAATTTAAAAAAACAATGGCACAATGATACAAAGTTCATTCCACATAGAATCCTATGTAGAGTCATCATATCATAAACTTCTCAAATCACAGGAGCTCCACATCTCCTATATTTTTTGTATCTAACTTCTATACATTAAACACGATGTCCTTTCAATGAATATGATAAAATAATAACCTGTGAAAGAAGCAAGCATTCTGGTCTGTATTCCCCAGTTTTCCATTGACTTGTCAGTAAATCTGAACAGATTTCTTCATATCTCAAGTCTTCATGTATTGTTGCACTAAATTTGTTCATTTGTTTAACAAATATTTCTTGAGTGACTACTAAATGCCAGGCAATATTCCAGAGAGTGGTTCTGTTAGCTATGCCAATAGCAAGTGAGCATTTCTAATAGAGATGAGTGATTCTGTTTGACAGCATGGTGAGTAGAAAGAGAATTTGGGTAGTAAGACCAAATTAAATCTTGGCTTCAACACTTACTTAGTGAGATCTGTCACTAAAATCTCTGAAAATAAATATCTTCATCTACAAAATAGCAATACTTCAAAAAATATTTAATGATGCTTCCATGTGCAAGCACCTGTGCAATGCAAGGAATGCAGTATGGCCTCAAGCAGATAAGGACTCTGTTGTGATGGGGCTGGATATTTCAAGCATGTTCCATGTACACTATTATTGCATCACTGGCTCTTCTTAGTCCATGTGATGGTTTTAAAATGTGTCCACAAAATCTTTGACACTTTTTCCTTTGAGAGGCAGAGCTTAATTCCCTTGCCCTTTAATATGTGTCAGGCTTAGTGATTTATTTCTAATGAATAGAACATGGTAGAAATGATGCTCCGAGGCTTCCGAGGGTAGGTGATAAAAAGAATAACTTCCATCTGACTGTCTCTTGTATTGCTTGGTCTGGCGAAGCAGCTGCCAGGTCATGAGGACACTGAAGCAACCTACAGAAAGAAGCTGAGGGTCCTCACCAATAGTTGGTACCAACTCATTCGTCATATAAGCAATCCACCTTGAAAACAGATATTCCGGCCCTAGTCAAGGTGTCATATGAAGGCAACCCTGGCCAAAATCCTTGATTGCAATCTCATAACAGACTCGAAGCTAAAACTCACATTTAATCCACTATCAAATTTCTGACCCATAGGAACTGGAAGATAATAAATGTTTATGTTGTTGCCACTAAGTTTTGGCAACTTGTTATAAAGCCATAGATAACTAATATAGCCTATGATAGAGACACCTGGATGAAGATAAACAATTATGGAAGAAAATCTTTCAAACTTCCTTTAGTTTACTTTCCATATCAGAAAAAGAAAAATTAAAATACCTCCTTACAATGCTTCTATTACTACAGGAGAAAATCCAAACATCTAGGTCTAGTATTAAAAACCCTACATGATCAAACCCCACCTAACTTGATCTCCTCTTCTCTTTAGCACACTCGACTTTGGCCAAACCAATCTACCTATCCTCACCCAGTTTTTAATCCTGACCTTTCTAACTCTTGAAGGGCACATATCTTCTTGTTGCATAGGCATCATATTAATCTTTTTTCCTTCCAAGCTCAAGTACTGGGGTAATTCTTGACTATGCTAATTCATAGCAATCTCTTCCTTTTTTTTTTTTTTTTTTTTTTTTTTGCGGTATGCAGGCTTCTCACTGTAGTGGCCTCTCCCATTGTGGAGCACAGGCTCCGGACGCGCAGGCTCAGTGGCCATGGCTCATGGGCCCAGCCGCTCTGCGGCATGTGGGATCTTCCCGGACCGGGGCACGAACCCATGTCCCCTGCATCGGCAGGCGGACTCCCAACCACTGCGCCACCAGGGAAGCCCTCTTCCTTTTTAAAAATTCCAGTAGTTCTTGTCACCAATGCTGCTTATTTAATACTACTTATTTTCCTAAGTACTTATATTATTACATGTCGCTATTAAATAAGCAATAAATGTCTGAGCTTCTGATATGTGCAAAGCACTGTGCCAAGAGCTATATCTAACACTTTTACTTTAGTTATATTTTTTCATCTATTATGGCATGTAAATTTTTATGTGTGTGTTTCTTCCCCCCACAATTAGATTGTAAGCATCTTAAGGGCAGAGAGCAGGCCTATTTGTTACAGCTCTAGGCATGTCTTGTAGAATATGAATCTCCAGAAGCATCTTTGTATCATCTCCACAGAGGGCAGCAATTTCAAAACAATGAAGCGATTTTTTGGACATTTTCTCATTCTCCTAATATTTACGAAACTAGCAGCACAGTGATGCAATGTTAGAGTGTGAAACACTTGTTTCAGTGGAACTGGGTCCCCCAGGCCATGTAACTTAACCATGAAATCATCTTGGAGAAACATCTGTGCAGAAAAATTCAGGGAATTATGAACACTTCTTTCCTTAGTCACCAATCTGATGGTACTCTATGAGAGAAGGCATTCTCCTCAACTGTCCTGAAAATGTTGTCTTCAACATAAGACATGAAAAATGGTGAACCTTCGGACATCCTTAGGATTACAGCAAAAGATTCAGTGCTAAAATGAGGCAGAGAATGCTGGCAATGGCTTCAAGGTAACAGGGTGAAAGCAAATTCTTCCATGAAATTACTCAAAGAATTAAATTCATTCTTCAATAGTAGAGAGCTAGTAGAAAATGCAACAGACTTAAAATAAGAAAATAATTAAAAAGAAAGAAAAAGATAGCTCTCAAACATTAGGTTGCGTTAAGAATCATCTAAGGAGTTCTTTAAACTCCACCCCACTCACTACCCTTAGCACCTCATCACCTCAGCATCTCATCACCACCCTCTCCATCACCATCACCAGGTGACAATTCAGAAAGCCTACAGTACTAGTGGGAAGCAGCCGCATAGCACAGGGACATCAGCTCGGTGCTTTGTGGCCACCTAGAGGGGTGGGATAGGGAGGGTGGGATAGGGAGGGTGGGAGGGAGACGCAAGAGGGAGGAGATATG
Source organism: Mesoplodon mirus (assembly GCF_964341445.2). Lineage (NCBI taxonomy): Eukaryota > Metazoa > Chordata > Mammalia > Artiodactyla > Ziphiidae > Mesoplodon > Mesoplodon mirus. Next base: position 22,626,771 of record NC_138984.1, on the reverse strand, counting down.
GGGATATATGTATATGTATAGCTGATTCACTCTGTTATAAAGCAGAAACTAACACACTATTGTAAAGCAATTATACTTCAATAAAGATGTTAAAAAAAAAGGATAGCCTACAGTAAAACCCTGGAATCTATGTATTTCAACAGGTGTATTTAGATGATTTTGATGAAGGTAGAGTGGTTAAGTGTATCTGTTTGTAAAACATGAAGATAGAGAAAAGATAAGGAGGAAAAACACTGTTAATATTGTGATTCCTGTATTACTTTCTCTTTAGTTAGCTGCAATTCCACTCCCAGATTTGTCCTAAACTGTGTTAATCTCATTTGGACAGTATGAAATTAGAGGGTTATAGCTAGTTGTGCATGGAAGACCTCCATATTATAAAGAGTAATTATTCTTTAAAGAAATCTGGATTTGAAAATCTGGAAAGAAAATGAAGAATTGAAGGAGGCAATGTTAAAAAAATTCTGGGGAAATCACCATCTGTGATAGAAAAGTCTACAGACATTTTAGCCCCCTAGCATTTCCAGGGTAATCAAGAGATCGTGAAAATGAAAACTGAAGTGCGAGTCTTAAAACCAGAACTCTGTGCCCAACCCAGTCACCAGTTCCTACTAAACCCTCTTTCATTCTGTTGTAGGAACTCTTTATAAAATGTTATCTGATCCCGATGTTCGAATTTTAGTTGTGTGTAAGTGTGTGTGTAAGTGTGTGTGTGTGTGTTATATGCAGAGAAAAAAGTCTGAGAAAATGTACACTGAAATGTTAATGATGGTTATCTTTAGAAGGCAAGATTATGTTACTTATTTTACTTTAGAAGGCAAGGAGACTTCTCCTTTTTGCAACATGAATACTTGTATTAAATTACTTAATTTTAAAAAAATGAGCATGTGTTTCTATGGTCAGAAAAAGAGATAAATATTTTAAAACAAAATTAATTTACTCAAAAGTTCCAATGTCTTCTCATCCTCTTCAAAATAAAGTCCAATACTTTTGCTACTGACCAAATAGCCTCATCTCCCAACACTCACAATAAACATTCTCCTTTTTCAGACAAAGCAAACTCCAAATTCCTGGCACATCTAACTCTTTCATGTCCTATGTCCTCACTCATGTTGATTGCTCTCTGTTAGGAATGCAAAGACACTAGTTGTCTAGCTGATAAACTCCTACTCATTCTTTAAGAATCATGTTAAGACACATAACTTCCTTGTGAAACCTTTCCTGATATCCCAGGTAGTGCTATATGAGCCACACTGGAGCCCAAGGCAAAAGAAAAGGCAGTAATACTGATCTTGACTTTATTTAAAATTTTGGTATTTTGTATATAGAATTTTTAAATTAATTTTTATATTTTAGAATATTGTACTGAAATATGATTGATCTTGATTACTGAGTTTTTGTTAACCCCTCAAATTTTGCCTTGTATCTGCCTCCCCGTGGACCTAGCCCTGATTCCAGGTAAAACTGTTTGGATTCCATCTTTTCTGCTGCTTCTGCTCTTGGTCCTACCTCCGCTGGGGAATTTATTGCACTGCGTACTTATTTTAGTTCCTGATGTATAGTCTGTTATAGACTTGATTGCTCTGAGTCTTCATGACGTTCTTGATCAGCACAAACATGAGATACCTTTTAAATATGTGACAATGGCAAGAATAAATGTGAAACCTTAATCAAGTGTCTTAAATTTTCTGAGCCTGTTTTCTTATCAGTCAAATAATGAGAGCCTAGATGATTTCAATGATACTCAATTATTGATATTATACTCTATATGTATTATTATATCATATATAATATAAAAAATAATATCCAACACTAAAGTAGCTCTTATTATGTGCCAGCTACTTTTCTAAGTATTTAACAGGTATTAATTCATTTAATTCTCACAACTCTATGGGGTAGGTGCTATTATTAACTTCAATATACAGATATGGAAAATGAGGCTCCAAGAATCCAAGAGTTTTATCCTAGGCTTATGTTTGAATACAGGCAGTTTACATCTCTAGTCTGTGCTCTAAGCCCCTACATTGCCTCTCATGATAGTAATGATTTTATATATATGCATAAATACATAAATATATAACCAAAACAAAGATTTTATTTTTTAATGTGAAAATACTATAGGTCATTCTAATTCTAACCCACAATGAAATTCTAACTGACCTGAGACAAGCCATTATTGTATGCTGTGGCATTTCTTCCATGAGAGCTACTTTCACTCTAAAAATACACTGGTTCATTTATCTAAGCAAAGGACATGATATGACCTAATCAAAGAGAATGAGAAAACTTGAATAGCGAGAGTAGCATAAAATGACTAAGGTCTGGTAGGCCAGCTTTCCTGGGTGATGCTTAGAGGAAGGTTTAATAAAACAGTCACTCAGGAAAACACACAGCCAACCATGAAGCCAGACCCTCACCTGTGAGCCCTCTATGTTCTCTGACAAGTGAAAAGGAATTGGCTGAAATTACTTTGTGAAATCAGCCTCTTAGCTCCAAGGGTATATTGGAAACATCAACTGATAGTGGCACCTCAGCAAGTGACATTACTATACTTGTGAGAATTTTATAAGCAATCATTTATTTATCTGTATTTATCAGACAAGCTTGGATATTAGAGGTTCCTATCTGACAGTAACAGGAATTCCTCTGCTTTTTATAAAGGGAAGAAAAGGGAAAAGGAGTAAAAAAAGAGAAGGCATGTGACTCCCAGAGCCACTTTCAGTGAGGCAGTCACCTCTGGGAAGCTTGTAAGGTAGATCATCAAAAGTAGGGATGAAGTAAAATGAGCAGAACAAAATCCTCCACTGTGCAATCAACAGCTATTCTTTACGCGTTATCTTTCTGCTTGTAAAATTAAGTGTTATTGTACTTCAAGGTATTTCCCATTCTCTGATGCAACTCTGTGCACTAAGCCTAAGAGGGAATTAGTTGAGAAATCCTTTTGTCATGTTATGTGGCATTAGGGTGTGCCCATCTGCACTGCGTGAGAGAATGGCAGAATTCCAAGTCAGGGAGATGGACAACTACCAGCAGGAACTGTGGCCGTCCCTGTGCACAAGTGTAGCGGGGCCGTATTCACGTCCCCTTTCCTCCTGCTCCATTCAAGTCTGCCCGGAGTGCTAGAGCAGGCAATCACAATCTAATCCCAGTCCTCAGCTTCTATGAGTTTTACAGAATTTACCTCTGTGTTATCATCTAAAGGGTCAGTAATGTTCACCAAAACAGTTAACTACTGATTTACTGATGGAAGAAGTAAATGATGGGACTCTGGCTTTGAAATTCAAAAGCTGTTCCATGAAATGCAACTGATTCCCACTAGCTATCTATTTTATATTTGGTAGTGCATCGCACGGGAAGATCAGCTCAGTGCTTTGTGACCACCTAGAGGGGTGGGATACGGAGGGTGGGAGGGAGACACAAGCAAGAGGGGATATGGGGATATATGAATACATATGGTTGATTCACTTTGTTATACAGCAGAAGCTAACACAACATTGTAGAGCAATTATACTCCAATAAAGATGTTAAAAAAAAAAAGCTGTTCCAACATTTTCTGGAACTTAAACAAGAAGCAGACTGTAAATCTCTCCCAAACAAAAATCTTTCATATGTGTTCACAAGAATTATTAATTTGTGAGGGAAATTTCCAGGTAAATCTACCTGGGGAGGAGTGAGGGAGATTTATATCCATTTTCTTTTCCTAATATTACCATTATAGACATTTTTGATAGCACAGTCATGTTTACCTGGGTCAGAGAAGTAAAAATCAAACCCTAAACAAGCTAACTTGTTGTCCTTCACCCACCTGACTTACACCTGATCTTTTTATTATCCATCTCTGGATGAATTTTGTAATCCAATCATCCATATCAATTTTTCAAACTGTATCAAATTCTGACCAACACATAGCACTACTATTTTGTTCCCTATGTTAGGAATTACACTGTATCTGACAAAAGTGTGATAAGAGTGTGATGTTATGATGTGATTTCTGCTATTAATGTGCTATCTGTCCAATGACTGAGTCCAGATTAAAGCATAAAGCGGTCAAAGACCACTCATTATTAGCCAATATATCCACAAGAAAGATATAAAGGAGAAATAATTGGAGTTTGAATGACCAGGGAAGGCGAAAGGGTAAGCTTGTCTTTTAATAGACAATGGTGGGGGGGAGCCATGAGCATGGGATGTGTGGAAGACTTTCAGAAACAGTTTCTTTAAGGCACAGGCATCATACTTCAGAACAGAAAGTTGGATGAATCCTAATTACAAAGGTCCTGAAAGTGAGGCAAAGAGGAGTTGAAATCTGATTGACCCAAAGAGTGTTTTAGGGGATTATTTCATGATAAAATGTGGGAAGAGTTAGAGGCAGGGCTTCCAGAAACCAAAAAAAAAAAGACAAATAAAAAACAAATAGACAAACAAACAAACAAAACACCTTTTGAAGAAATCCAGGCATGAAACTGAGATCTTGAACCAAAGGGTGGCAGGAAGTATGGAAGGGAAGGGATAACTCCAGGATGCATTTCACAAGATGGATTCTGCTTTGAAGGATAGAGGTGAAGCAAAGGGAGGAGTCAAGATGACTCAGATGTCTCTAACCTGAGAGATTACCTAGTGTTGCTGGTACACCTGAGAATGGAGAAATCGGATGGGGCAATGATGGGGCAATCCCGAGCAGAAGATGAGTGATGAGTTCTGATCTTCCCAGAACAAAGCCTACATTAATTTTAGCCAATCAACATACAAAAGCATATTATTTACCATGGGTCCCTCAACTAATACTATTAAATCATGAGTGTTCTGGAGAGCATGGTACACCCCGGAATTCTATCCTTGTGCACTTGCCTTCACTTTCATAAAAACACACCACACAAAAAGTCAGAGCAAGAGCAGGGCCAGAAAAAAACCTCACTCCTCTGGCTTTCAAAGCCTTCACCAGTGAGAGGCCTCATAGGCTCTTTCCCACTAACAATTCAGATACCGTAGGTGTAACAACACCCATGGATCCCACAAGCCACCAATTAATCAATAATTTCAATCCTTCTTCTCACATTTTTTCCTAGAGCTGCTGACAAATAGAAAAACCAACTGAGTTCACTTTTACAACCATCTTCGACCTCTGACAGTACTAACGGGTGGTATGAGGAAGAAAATGGAGAGGTTGTAAACTCAAATGAGCCTTAGGATTGCCATTGTTGGCATTTGTGACCTGGAAAAACTCACTGTATGGGTTGGGGGAGGGGAGGGAACTGTGGTTAAAATCCAGGCTCAAGGACATAGTAATTATGTGAACGTTAGTAAATTACTTAACATTTCTATTCCTCAGTTTTGTTACCTTTAAAATATGAATAATCATATTACATAGTTCAAAGAGATGATGTAAGTCTTAACCCAGGAAATATATGCAAAGTACTTAGCACAGTGCCTGCCGATGGTCAAGTTGTCAATAAATGTTTACTACTATTATTATGTTTATTGCATCCATGAAGACAAAATGTATGCTTTGGAAGCCAAAAGGTGTCTTAGGAATGATGACCTTGGATTTACCAAAGCTGCTGAGTCACATGTGGATGGGTGGAATTCAGTTTAACCCTGTGATAACACAAATTTGGATATCATTCAGTTAGCAGTTTCCCTTGCCTTCCAACAGTCCCTGTTTTCAGCTGTGGGATTGGCTGAATTTCTTATTTTCTGAGGGGGCAGGGGTATTAGAAAGTGACAGCCTCAAGACAGTTGGAGTTTAATTCAGCACATGATCATATTTGTACAGCTGGAGTTTAATTCAGCACATGATCATATATGTACAGTATAATCTTCATTGTTTTTAGTGATATTTTCAACCACTTAAAAAACACTGTTTTTCATTAACTTCATAAAAATGTGACTTCTTGTTGGCAATACTACATTTTTGGGAGTCCACTTATTTCATTATGGGCGGGTCTTGTAAAGTAATCATCACTGAGGAACTGTTTGCCTGCACTTTCATGGGTATGTATGTGTTAAAAGGAGACAGAAGCAACTCACTGCACATTATAGCTTGGCTTAGCCTCAGTGTGATTTGGGAGTTTGGTTTGGTTTTGTTTGCTTTTGCTCCTAAGCATAATATTTTGGCTTTTAAAGCTTGCCTCTTGACAAGCCACTGCCTGTAGAGATTACAAGCGGTTGGAACTATTTCAGACTTGGCGCGTAGGCCCATTTCTTCTCCGTGTGAACAAGAAGTATCTGGGCCCGTCTGCCAGCCTTTGGAAAGCTTTCTTTACCTAGGACTTATTATTTGCAGGGGCAAGTTAACCTAAGCTGTTGGTGGCAACACAAAAGGGAGTAAATGAAGGCAGATGATGCCAAAAGTAAGCATTTTGCTTCAGACTGGTGCTCACCATGGCAGGGACTGCAGCAGCTTCCTTACTCACCAAAAATCCAGTCTTCTCCAGGGCCCAACAGAAGGACTATGGAGGGAGTCCTTTGAGTTGCTGACAATATTTGTTTGGAATGATTTACCAGTCCTACATACCTGCCTGGCTAATCTGGGAGCAGAATGTGCCCACGGGATGACAACTCCCATTCTCACCATAGCTGAGTTTCAGCTGGGGTGTAGTCTGGAGTTTCATCTTCATTTCTCTATTGCCCAACTAGTACTGAAGAAGTCACTGAAGCCCAAAAAGGATTTTTACTCTGTTAAGCAGAATCTGATTTCTGTGATACTAGAACTACAATGATGCATGTAGTATTTGTCAAACAGGGGCAGCATTCCGCATTAAAAACTAATATTTAGGATAAGTCTGATACATACATCAGAATCCACTTCTTCCCCATATTTTTTTATTTCATGATAGAGACAGGGAAGGAGATTATATTCCTAATTTCTAATTTTTAGTCTACTTTTGCAAAACCTAAAAAATGAAACATGAAAAATTAGTACTGACTACTGGATGTAAGAAATGTGAGCCTATAAGCTTAAAACCAGATTCTGGAGCCAGACTGTCCGGGTTCAAATACTGACACCACCACTTATTAACTGTGCAATCTTGAGTGAGTTACTTAACCTCTCTGTGCCTTGGTTTTCTTGACTGTGAAATGAGGAACACAGCCATTACATAGTATGAGATCAAGAAATATTTATCATGATTATTATCAGCTCATTTTAATCTTCGAGTATAACAGATGTGAGAAACAAAGAAAAACAACAATCTAAAAAAACAGAATTAAAAAACCTAAATCCAAACTATCATTTTGAAGTTATTCTCTCTCTACCACAAGAAAGAAAAAAAAGGTAACTGCATCTATACTAGTTTTAGATTCTCTACATTACTCTACAGAATAGTACCTCCAATTATAAAATTACATTTTATACTCTACTGATTACAGGATGAGTTAAAATCTTGGACATACTTTGTATTTGGCTCTATGTGTAAGAGGGTAAGAAATGACACAAATCTCATGGACAAAGAATAAGTAAAGGTGGTTTCCAATACCTTTCTCTCTTATCCCACATGATTGAATTTTGGCAAATTAAAATCTCCTTCGGTCCCAGTGTTCTCATCTGTAAAGTGAGAGGGTCCCTTTCAGTTCTAATAACAAACCAATAAACTATTTTCTAGACTGAGTCTTATATGGTCTGAGAGACTAGCAAAAATACTTTTAATATTTGAACTTTTCTATAATTTTGTTCCCTCCTACCCACAAACATAATTGCTTCTAAGCTAATTATTACTAGAGTATGATAATAGGTTCACAGTAAAAAATGGTTATTCATTTCCTTTTGGATAGTGTGTTTTGCAGAGCCTTTTACTGGTCTGTGAAGCACTTGTCACATGGTTTTTCCAAGTTTTTCTTTATAATTTAGTGGGAATATAAGAGCTTTCCATGATTTTCCCCATGAATCTCTAAATCCTATAGGGTAATATCAATTGGTTTAAGACTACTCACTCACACACCTTATATTTTTCTCTTAAAAGTTTTAGAAAAGGAACTTTATATAATTGAAAAATCCTTAAGAACAAGAAATTGGTGAAAATAAGTTGTTGAAAGGAGCTAACAAACTCTTATTACTATCGCTAGCAAATTGATAATTAGCATCTTTTTTTTTTTTTTTTTAAAGAAGATGTTGGGGGTAGGAGTTTATTAATTTATTTTTGCTGTGTTGGGTCTTCATTTCTGTGCCAGGGCTTTCTCTAGTTGTGGCAAGCGGGGGCCACTCTCCATCGTGGTGCGCGGGCCTCTCACTATCGCGGCCTCTCGCTGCGGAGCACAGGCTCCAGACGCGCAGGCTCAGTAGTCGTGGCTCACGGGCCTAGTCGCTCCGCGGCCTGTGAGATCCTCCCAGACCAGGGCTCGAACCCGTGTCCCCTGCACTAGCAGGCAGATTCTCAACCACTGCGCCACCAGGGAAGCCCGATAATTAGCATCTTTAACTAGAGTAGTTCAAAGAGTATTTGTCCTTATGTGCTGAATGCATTATTTCTGAAGCCCATGTTACTTAAGATATACAAAAATACATAAATTCTAACAGTATACAATGGAATTAATCTGTTATAAAGAACTAATATACACACAATATGAAGAGAACAAAATTATGCTGTTTTTATAAACAACCTAATAAAATCTCATCAATAACTCCACATAATCACTTGTGCAAAAGTCCTTTAGAAATGATAAGGTGCAATTCAAATGTAAGGAATTATTTGTTCTAGCACCAAGAGTTTAAATGCTTCACACTAACTGAGTTGATACTTTCTTTTGAATTATCATATTGTGTATAATTCAAGTAGATTCCACCATGGCTCTCATCTTACTTCTTAGGACTGGGTGATTGAAAAGCACTGTGCTTACTTTAAAAAGTCACTAGCTCATTATTCTCTTTACAAATAATTCGGCATAGTGTTCTTTTATTTGGTGGATTACCATAATTTATCTGAAATACAATTTGCTTTTTCAGAAATCTGATTTACAGGAAGCTTTTTAGGAGATGGCTGCTTTGTGAAACATGAAACACCTGACCTGACTTTACTCCTCTTCTAAGAAAACTGACTCCGAAGTTTAAAAACAAAAGCAAAAACAACACTGGTCAAATCATTGGGGTTAAAAGGCTCATCCTGCTCAGTTTTGAAGACTTTTCTGAGTCTCTTCTGCATTTCCATCCTGGATCCAAAAGAAATCATGAACTGAGTTGGGCATTGTGCCCATTTTATAACTTGGTAATGACTAAATGTAACTGAAACAACACTAATTGGAAAATAATCTTCTTTTAAACTAAATGTTTTGATACATTGCACCATTCAAATATTAGCCCTGAAGAAAGATGAGATTTTCATAGTACTCTGGATTTCATTTGTTCAGTTGATCAAATTCCACTCTATGGTTTCTGCTATGATACAAAAGAAAAGGATGATCTAAGTTTGAGATGGCTGTTTGCTTGTGGTGTACACACTATGGTGGGATTTATGAGATGAACAATAAATGAGTTAAAATTTTATAGTTAAAGATTAAAATATATTCTTGCTCCTACATACTTTATATTTTTCTAGATTATTACAGGCTCAACTTCTTACTGATTCAAAAGACTGGGGAAAAGACATACTAAGCATTTATACAAACACTTCCAAGTGGGTACACTACTCAGAAAAATAAATTTTACAATAAAACACTAAAGTGGTAGCAAAATAAACTTTAACTAGAATCCAAAAGTTAGGGAAATAAACAAATCTCATTTACTTACAAGTTGGCTTCGGTTTTGGAGGAAATTTGGTCCGGGTAATAGCCAAAATTAAGAAAATAGTAACTGGCCATAAAATCAAGACAAGTGTCCAAAGCTGCAAAGTAATGATAGAAAAAAAATGTTAATTATATTGCTAAACCAAAACACCTGACAAGAAGTACATTATACTATAAAATTCCAACACAAGCCAGATATTTGCCTGAACATATTATTAATAAGAAAGGAATGAGAGAGTTTTAAAAATGCAAGAAACCCTGAAATAAACACAAGAAGGATTTTTCCAGGTTTAAAATCTTAAAATAACCTTCTGAAGCCCCCTGTCCAGTCACCTTTCATGACTGTCCCAAGAATGATGCTCTTCAAATTCAAGTATGATCAGGAACTTCCTAACTTGAAAATCTTTTAGAGCTTCCCAGTTGTTTGTTGGATAAGGCTCAACATACTAATAAACAGGGCATATAAAACCCAACCTAATTTCGACCAAGGTGTATCTTACCACTTCCAATATTAGCATTCTACGCTCAGGCATAAAGATTAGTGTGTGACATTGGCTGATGGCTCAATAAACATTGTTGAACAAATGAATGAATGAATGGTTGAGTCAACAAGTAAAAGAGTAAACAGAAACTTAAAGTTCTATGCAACCCCCTCCAAACCACTATAAATACTATCTTGTGTCTGCTTCTATTATAGAACTTATACTCTTTTTATCAATATATCTTTTCTTTGGCTTGGCTCATGAAATGAACTGGTAATTCTTTTATGGCAAGAACAGTGTCTAATTCATCCCTGAATTTCCACTGGTATAGAATAGAGGTTCAATAAATGAATATTACATTGAAATTTCTATTAGAAAATTTCACTGTAAGACACTCAGGAGTGGCTTTCCTCCCCATGTAAACATGATGCAGTTCATAAGACACTATCTGCTTCATATTTTACATACCAATAAAATTGGTTCCATAGCAGTGAAAAACATGTATTCACAAGAACATTAACTGTGCCTATAGTTAAACTATGTTTCTATCTGATTATGCAGTCAGACTTGTTCTCATTCTTTCCCCATTTTTCAGAGATTTGCTTCTGCTAAATCTCAAACTACTGCCTGGGGCTCTTCAATTCTCCAAAACAATCTAGACCCATTCAACTATTGATCCTTAAGTAACTCCCAACCTTAATTTTCCATGAAAATCTCCATGTGTCTCTATCAGCACTGATCTCCTTGCTGGCAGATCTGTCACCAAATTCTTAGAACTTTGGGTTTAAGGGCAAGTTTTAGAAAATGGAGGAAGTTGACTGTCGATCTGGGGAATCCTAAGGTACTCAGTTTAACCAGAGCTTAAAAGCTCCCAGACAGGCTCAACAGCCTAATCTATAGAAGCACTTCTCAAGCATTAATGTGCATACCAAATCACCTAAGGATCCTGTAAACACATAGATTCAGATTCAGTAGATCTGTGGCTGGCCGGAGGTACTGTATCTCTTTCTAACAAGCTCCAGGTAGGTGATGCTGATGCTTCTGTCCATGGTCCACACATGGAATAGAGGAATTCTAAATGCACACCACCCTACCTAACTAGCAGGACTGTTTACAGTCTTGGAATATTTTTGTTGGAAATTTCCTTTGAGATCATCTAATGCACAGAATTCTGGGCATTTCTAAACTTGGACAGGAAAAAAAGATCACATTTTTATTTTCTCCAGCTTATGACTCTTTAGTATTTCCATTAATGATGAATATAGGCTAGGAACCACAATGTTATTAGAAGTACCTGTGACTTTGTCACCAATAGAAACCACAGATATTTTCAAATCATATTAGTGTTGTTGCAGATACTTCAAAGTGCTGTTTATACTCATCACAGCATTAAAATTATAGCAGTCATGGATTCACCTTTATTTATTTATTTAATGATAGAATGAACATGCACTACCGTATCATAAACTTGCTTTTCAATACCTTAATAACTGAATTTCAATATAATTGGTTTTATTTGCAATTGTATTTTTTTCACTGATTTAAGAACATTATTCTTAGAAGGGCCATAGGCTTCACCAGGCTGTCAAAGACATCCATAGCACAAAAGAGGCTAAGAAGCCTTGATCTGATCCAACTCCCTTTTTTATTCTCTGGGTTGCAGAGGGTTAGCATAACTTATCCAAAGTTACATACCCAGTTGGAAAGCAGAGCAGGGGACAAGGATGTTAACACCAAGATACTTAAGATAGCATTAAAAAAAAATCATGCTGCTCCGAGGAATATGAAATACGAAAGTACTACAGGAAGTGTATTGGAAAAACATGCGTGTTATGAAAATATAAGATGTGTTATTAATCTAGCCTATCTCTGATATATTTGAAAATTAGAGTCTATTCTTTGAAGATCCTACATACAATGTACAATTTTTATTCTATGTGACTCATTTGAAATGTAGACTATAAGGAATTAAGGTTAAAAATATTTAATGTTTGTGGATTTATTGGTTTTATATTTGAAGCCATAGTTATCCTTTTAAAAATGTACTCATCTGAGTAGGTTCAGTGCCCCACAGCTACTTTTAGGAACATCTATTCATTTTCCATAGCAACCTCATGAGAATTCAGTGAGCAACCGAGATCAGTTACACCAACCCAAATGTACATTTGCATTCAAATAAAGAACATATGTCATGGGATATCTTTGTTATCTTTTGGTTGATATAATTTTATGGTTTCATGCAGATGTTTTGGTAATTTTGAAATTAATTTTAGACATGATTTAGATCCAAACAAAAATGCAGTATCAGAGTAGTTTAAGGCACCCTGTTTTAGGTAAAATCCACCGCAAGCCCATAAACAATCTATTATCACAAGATTTCCCCCAGGATTTTAGGTCAGAGAGGTTTGGAGAACATTTCTGCATACAGCACTTTAGAAGGATAATAAATCCAAAGCCCTCCACACTGTGATCTCAGGAACGTTAAGGTTGACAAGTTAATCACAAAAGCAAGAAATAAAATTTAAATTTTCATAGCAGCAGGATTGCTCTCAACACCATTCTAAATATTATCATAAACAACCTAGAAGCAAATGCAATGTCAAGGATCCAAATATTAAACCGATGAGCCATGACTTTTTTTGTTTGTTTGGAGAAAAGGCTAAAATGTTGATTTTACATATACAGACATTGGGGCTACCTGAAAACTTTGGGAAAAATAGTTTTTAAGAGTTTCATATTTTTGCTAATATTTTAATCATCTCACACATGCCTCTATACCTCACTTGCATTCCATACTCCCTGCATTCTTGACATCTAAGGGCATATGCACACTGAGTAATTTACAATTCCTTAGTGGGCCGTGGCATTTGTCTCTTTTTATTTCTCCAGAGTTTATTTGCTATTGAGATGTTCCCTTCTGTTTGCTTTCTCTTCACTTTCCCCTTTCTGAAAAATTCAGTGCCCAAAATCCCTTAGGTGGGGCAGCAAGGTAAGTTCACATTAGGACTCGGGGCACCACAGTGACACAGTAAGGGAGGTGGGTCCTTAGCAAGGTGAAGAGGATATCCACAGTGCGGCAGCCAGACATGGGGTGTCAGGACCCAAGTCGGGTAAGGAGGCTGTCTGTGCAGGGCAAGGAGCAGGTGATTGGTTTCATATAGGAAGGTTGATTAAAAGTAAACATATCCCACATTAGAGGAGCCTGGCTTTTCACTATCCATCAGAAAAATTATAAACATGATAAAGGGTGAAACTAGAATGAACCCGGTAGTGTTGGGGTACAATTAAAGATATGGCTATGAACTGCTGGTTCATGAAATATAGCGATAAATGTGTGTGTATAACTTCTTTCTTTCTTTCCAGTCCCACAAGTTGTTTCTGCCTCATTGTGTACTTTCTCTGTCCCAGACCTGAAAATACCCATTTTTTTCAAGAAACACTAGCTTCTTTTAGTGGATGAGAGCTAAGTGTGCTTGTTGCTATTAGGGTATTGCCATGTCCAAGCTTGAGCAGAGCTATAGAATATATGTAGAATGTATGCAGACACAGAGATAGTTAGATACATACATACATACATAGAAAGAAATAGGTAGGTAGGTAGACCAATAGACAGAAGAGGACTAAATATACTGCTCAGAGAATCTCAGAGAATGATGGGGACACATCAATAAAACACAGATACGGGGCTTCCCTGGTGGTGCAGTGGTTGAGAATCCACCTGCCAATGCAGGGGACACGGGTTCGAGCCCTGGTCTGGGAGGATCCCATATGCCGCAGAGCAACTAGGTCTGTGAGCCACAACTACTGAGCCTGCGCATCTGGAGCCTGTGCTCTGCAACAAGGGAGGCCGTGACAGTGAGAGGCCCACGCACTGCAATGAAGAGTAGCCCCTGCTTGCCACAACTAGAGATAGCCCTCGCACAGAAACGAAGACCCAACACAGCAAAAATAAATAAATTAATTAATAAACTCCTACCCCCAACATCTTCTTTAAAAAAACAAAAACAAAAACAGAGCATTTGCATGGACCCTTCCTTCTGTTTAAAAAAAACCAACACAGATACCTGCAAATGACCATAATTGAGCATCAAATCTGACCCACTGGCCAAAATTAAACATTAAAGATATTATGTTAATAAAAGAGTATATCTAACTGAATAAATTAGGAATCCATGAGTCTACGTAAATATAAATAAATGTATAAGGAAACAGATAAATTGAAAGTTTAATGAGGAATGGAATATGTAGCTGGTCTCAAAATATTTCCCCATAAAATGAGACAAATTGACATCATGCTCCACCTGATGTGATGCAATATGAAGAACAGAGAATCACTTCTGTGGTATTCCTTCCAGAGGTAAAAAACCTGAGTCTCTACTAAATGAATATGCTACAAAACAACAGATACCTTACAAAACAACTGGTCTTGAATGTTCAAAATGTGTCAGGGTCATTAAAGTCAAGGAAAGACTACCAAACTGTTACAGACTGAAGGAAACTAAAGACATGAAAACTAGATACAGAACATGACTGGACTATTTTTCTATAAGGACATGATTGGGAGAATTGGTGAATCTTGAATTGGATCTAAGGATTTGATGGTGGTATTGGGTTATATTGGAGGATTTCCTTGTTTGTGAAATATGCACACTAAAGTATCTGAGGTAATGGGGCACCAATCTCAACTAGCTCTAGAAAAAATATATTTGTACTGTTCGTGCAACTTTTCCTTAAATTATTTTAAAATTAAAAAATTTTAAATTATTTTAAAAGTAATTCTTTTTGAAAATCCAGAACCAATTTTTAAAAGACAGCAAAAGAGGGGCTTCCCTGGTGGCGCAGTGGTTAAGAATCCACCTGCCAATGCAGGGGACACAGGTTCGAGTCCCAGTTTGGGAAGATCCCACATGCCATGGAGCAACTAAGCCTGTGCACCACAACTACTGAGCCTGACCTCTAGAGCCCGCAAGTCACAACTACTGAGCCCACATGCCACAACTACTGAAGCCTGCGTGCCTAGAGCCCGTGCTCCGCAACAAGAGAAGCCACGACAATGAGAAGCCCGCGCACCACAACGAAGAGTAGCCCCAGCTCACCGCAACTAGAGAAAGCCAGTGCACAGCAACAAAGACCCAACACAGCCAAAAATTAATTAATTAATTAAATCTATTAAAAAAATTAAAAATAAAAATAAATAAAAGACAGCAAAAGAGAAGAGGACCAAGAAAAGAGATTTAAAGAGAAAAAAACATGCTTTCTATCTAGGAACTCTATCCTGTTGCACAACGCAGGTGGTAAGTTTTGGAGAATTAATGATGATGACAGGACACACTTCAGTGGCCTTGAAGTCAGTGAGGTCATCCACTCAAAATTCTAGGTTTAAATCTTAAGAAATTCCTTGAACGAACCAAATGTAAATTCACTCCAAAATTTCCATTCACTACAAGATCTGTAGTACTTTTTAACTCAATTGAATTACCTAGTAACATTTGCCTCTGCATTTGCTGAGAACTTTTGTTTCGAATCTCTGAAAACCTTTCAAATCTAATTTTCTGAAAAATCTTGGCAGAGCACATAATTTCAACTTTAAGTCATTCACACTTCATTACTTTGTTAGAACCCTTTATTCTAATTATTGTTAGTACACCTGATTCCATTTGTGGCCATCATTTTTATTATGTTCTTATTTTCATTGAAAGTAAATAAGAAAATAAGATACAGGTGAACTTTAAATCAATGTATTACTATATATTTAAAAATTTGAGAAACTACTACTATTTGAATGCCTGTAAGTAGGATATTCACTCTCTAGTCTTAATCATAAATGTCCTCATTTCCTACCATCTATGCTTGTCCCACTTCACACAGTTACATTACCTGTCTTGCCCTTACAGATATTTGAGTTTGTATCCCTTGCACTAGAGTGGTTAGAAGTTAGTTATGTCTGAAATGAATAATACTGAATATCAGTACAATTTCCAGATTTCAATGGGGATTCTTCTCCTTAACTCTGAAAATAAATAAAAGTAAAATGTTTAGGATGAAGATTCTCCATTTCCCTCCATGAAACCACAGTCTTGGAGAGTCTTAAGGAAACTTACAGTTTAACATACACTATAGTAATCATTCATATAAGGCTTATACATTCATTAACACAATAAAAAATTATTGAGCACCTACTGTATACCAGGCACTGAGGATAGAGCAATTAAAATTTTCAGTCTTTTGAGGAAGGGAAACATGAAATAAATTATCACCAAATGTAATAGATAATGCTAAGATATAGGAAGTCAAGAGTGTGAAAGGAAGATAAAGCAAGGGGAGTTGAATCTAAAGCTAAAAGATGAAAAACGGCCAGGCAGAAGAAAGGATATGTGTGTTGGATAGAATATAAGAAAGAAGTGGGAGTCTTTCAAGCAGGGGAAACATATGGGTGAAGACCCACAAACGGGAAAGAGGGTGGAATATTCCAGGAAAAGAAATAAGTCCAGAATGACTGGTACATGAAAAGTTAGGGAAAACATTTCTGCAATATGGTTATGCAGCCTGTACTTGAATGTTTCTGGTGACTAGAAGTTCAATATTTCACGAGACTTCTTCATTATTTGACAACTCACATTGTCCGATTTTTTTGCTCATATCAAGGTGATATCTTCCTTCCCATGACTAACACTTATTTGTCTTAGTTTGGCTTCCCCTCCGGCAGGAGAATTCTACAAATATTTGAATAGAGACAAAATCCTCTCTCCTCTTGGGTACCAATGCCAGTTCCTTCAGCAATTCCCTGTTAAATATGATTTCAAAATATCTTCCCCTGGGTGAATTCTTGTTGTCAAGTGGTCTTCTTAAAATTAATATCAAAATTCAATAAAGTACTCCAAATGATAATAGCTAATATTTGACTGCTGACAATGTGCAAGGTGCTACATTAAACACTTAACGTGCACTATCTCATTTAATATAATCACCTCATTTCCTCTTGCAGATGGGAAATTAGAATCTTAAAGAGACTAAATAAGCCTTCATTCCATAAGCCACTAAATGCTAGAGCTGACATTTGGACCCAGGGAGCCTGACTTCAGCACCTGCACAGTTAACCACTAAGTTTTGCAGCCAAACCACTACAGAATAGATTACTAGCTGCTCTCTTTGATTGCAATACCACACTTTTATTAGTTCAGCCTATGACAGCATTGAAAGTCATTTAAAGGTCGAGCTGTAACCTAGAATCATAACTTTTTATTACAAACCTGAAAATAAAAATCGCCCAAACTTTCCTATATAAAGTATACAGTCTTTTTCTTCCTCTTCTATTCCTTCCTTTTTGCATTGTCTATTAAGTCAAAGGTGACTGTTACTTGGTGTTAACAAGGGGATTCCAAGGTTCATATTCAGAAGTTAAGAGTGTGATACTTTAGATGTGAAATAAACCTTAGTTTCACCCCAAAACAAGGAAACAAACGTGGCACAAGAGTTCTGTTAATTGGGCTTCCTGCTAGTGAACACTGCCATCTACATAAATAACCCGTCTAAAAACCGGGATCAAGCCAATGTTCTGAAATCCATATTTATAGATTATAATACAATTTGAAGATTGGTAAACCTTCTTTGATGTTTATGAAAATAACACATTTTTATTGGGCTTTAAGCTAATTTATTTCTCTATTGCTTCCACTTCTAAAACATCTTTATCTCATTTACTTTTTGCTTGACTAAACTAATAAAATGTGCATGTCTGCTATGTTCCAGGCACCGTAATGAACAAGTAGATACAAATTTTTTGAACAATTAAAAGGGCTTAAGGGAGTAAATGGAACAGATCCAGAAGAGGTAAAAGGGCCTGGAACATTTGACCGTGTAGTTGAGTGACTTGTGCAAGACTGAATTCATTTTAATCTGATTTAGAATTAAACTTGAAATTCGAGTTTAATTCTAAATTGTTTTAATCAAAAAATTATTTTAATGCATGGACCAACCTGTTTCAAAATTTTCAAGTTAAGTCCTCCTTTTTCTTTAGCCATTGTGAGGGAAAATTACATGAGCAAGGTGAGGATTGGGGAGGAAGTGTCAAATTTGATCCAGTTTTAGAAGTTTATCAAGTTGTAGGAATATCTATGATAGAAAAACTATGTCTATCATCAACTGAGCTAAAGTGTGATCCACCAGCTAAATAGTTACAACGGAAAATAAATAGTTGAAGTTAATTTTCCTTCTTTAGGTCATAAGTCTGGAATTAGACTTCTATAGAGACTTGTAGTCACTTCTTGATATGCCTATTTAGAATCCATCTTCTTAATGAAAGATAAATTCTTATCTTGCACTATCTAGTCTTTGAACCTTCAGTGCCTTTGCTGTCACAGGACTCTGTTTCCTGTCATTAACTAGCATCTCATTAGGTGAGCCTCTCTGTTGCTAACCATCTCCGGTGGAATGTATGCTCATTTTTCCATTATTTTTTATAGTTAAATTACAAGACCAGCAGGGTAGCAACTGAATCTGATTGACTTTCTCTATTGCCTAACATTTCTGTTGGTGCCGAATGTATTTTTTCACACTCCTCTAGTATTCATTTTTTGCAATATAATTGAGAATTGGTATTACCACTAACATTGAAAAACAGCAATATCTAAGGCCTCCTTAGCGAATATGATCTCTTTGTTGATGGGCTGGACTCTGAGCAGGGACTAGAGAATATTGGGAAAGGAAACTCAACTTAGGAGCAATAGAGAAGCAGCAGGAGGTAATGGAAAGAAGAGATCCATTTTTGGTAAAATATAACTTTCTGTTTTTAAACTCACTATGTGACTCTGGACAAGTACTTTGAGCTCTCAGGGGCCCTGTAAAATCAAGGTAGTTAGATAATCTCAAAGAGTTCAGAATTCTGACATTTGATTTTACAAAAAAGAGAGAAACATTAACTCTAAGAACAATTTTGAGGAAAGTCACCTGAAAAATTAAAAATCCTGGGCTTCCCTGGTGGCGCAGTGGTTGGGGGTCCGCCTGCCGATGCAGGGGACGCGGGTTCGTGCCCTGGTCCGGGAGGACCCCACATGCCGCAGAGTGGCTGGGCCCATGGGCCGTGGCCGCTGAGCCTGCGTGTCAGGAGCCTGTGCTCGCGGCGGGAGGGGCCGCAGCAGTGGGAGGCCCGCGTACCGAAAAAAAAAAAAATTAAAAATCCTGCCTTCCCTTTTTTGCAGCCAGGTCAACATGTAGCTTATTCCATTGTTATTTTACTTCTTAGACTGCATAGTTGTTTAAAATTGTTTTTTCACTTTCTAGTCTAGTATATACTATTATAATAAACTTTCTCAGTCATCCCCACTCAACTTTAATTAATTTTACTATATATTTTTTTCTTGTTTTGCATCTCCATTTATAGATTCCTAACTTCTTCCTCTATACACTATCCTTCCTACTGCCTTGCTCTGTGATTGACTCTCTTGAAAACAAAATGGAAGAGGATGGCATGGAGGTGATACTAGCATTTTTCCTTAACGTTCACTAATGACTATACATTTCCAGTGTCACACAACTTAATTTCTATTCTTCTGGGTATAAAAGTATATTTTTAAAGTGCCATATTCAGAACAATTACAAAGACAGAGATAAAAATACTTGCATTTTAAATAACTGATTGATGGATGACAAAGTCCATTTCCTATACAAAGTAGACTTTGTCTTCTCCTCCAATTTATATACCCCTTCTTTTCATGTTCTGTCTTCTAATTTGTCTATATTTTCTCTTTTCACATTTTAAAAACATTTATCTTCTTTTAGATTTTTTAATCCTAACTTTCCAACCTCTTGATTTTCTTGTTCTTCCCTCTTAAGTAACACTGGCACACATATATCCCTTCCACCTGTGTCCTCAAGTCCTCTCTTCCAGTGCCAAGACACAGGATTGGCTCTAGGCAAAACTATGAGGAAATACACCTTTCTTTGTCCTCTACCTCTCCACTTAAAATTGTCTTTCCTTCTCCTTTTGGCATCACCATTTTCTAAAGGTCTCTTCTGTCCCTCTGGTTACTCATAATGGATTCTGGTGGGCCTTCTGTAGTGCCCCAAATTCTGGACTTTTAATGATCTCACTTCCTGCAACCAAGACTGTGCTAGGTCCCATTCTCTCAAGGTGCTCTTAAGATCTGAATCATTTGAGGTCCCAAAATGAACTAATAGTTCATGTATTCTCTTTCCCTAGGCAAAAGTATTATTATCAGGGGCTTTCAGGGATTTTGGTTACTTAGGAATAATATAAGTTATCATAGTGAAAACATTTTAGCATGCCTGACTTTCACCTTCTGTAAATATGCCATGTCCAGCAGAAATTGACTAAAATGGAGAAAAACTCTAAAGTAGAAAATTGATATGCCAGTTACTTTACAGATGAGGAAGGAACTTATTAAAGTTTCTAAAGATAAAATTTCTTAATGAAAAAATCTATTCACCTGAGGGTTTATTTTTAATTTTTAAGTAAAATGGAATTGTAAGAAAAATATACCACCTTAGCATTCAGCTTATCAGCAACAGATATACGTTTTCAGTTCCTTTATTCTTTTATTTTTAACTATTGAGTTTTCATCACTTAGGGACTTTACTGTATATAAATTTCTTTCTTTCTCCCTTCCCCTGGATTTCCTTTCACCATTACTTTGAATAAAATATGACACAGACATTGCCCCAAATCCCTCTATAATCTATTTGCCAAGTGTTTCACCATTTATAAAGCACTTTGAAATACATTAGCACATTTGGTTCTTACCACCCTATGAGACAGATATGGTAGACCAGATGCCCATTTTACAAATGGGAAAACCAGTGCTCAGAGAAATTGTGATATGCTCTTTAAGTCATGTATCTAGTGAGGAATAGAACCAAGAAGCCAATTCTTGTCTTCTAACCACCTCCACCTACCCAGACTCTTTCCCCGCTGAATTCCACACAGAACCTACTGTGGGAAAATTATGGAAAGTTTCACTTTTGTGTTGTTTCCGATTTAAGAACAATGAAGTAAAAATATTAATGATTTAAAATTTTATATCCACACCCACACCCGTGTAATCACATAATGCCTTGTGATTTTAAATCCTATCCACCAAATTCACAAAGGCAAATCAACTTCTCCCTTGTACTATATACATCAGAACACTTGTAAGGTGTAAGTAAGTAAGTAAGGTGTCAGGCACTGCAAGCAAACCTAGAGTGAGATAAGGTGTATAGATAAACTTTGGTTTCTATGATGCATATTATTTGCAAATATTTATATTATTAATTTTAGGCTGGGAATTACCTTCTAAAATGAAGTATATCGAATGTCTTTTTGGATTTCTCCAGTTTTCAAACATTCTTCTGAATATGCAACAACTCACAGAAGCCAGTTCCTTTCTCAATCTCCCTGCACTCTATCTGGTGAGGATGTAATAGCTGGCTATGTAATTTAAAAAGCAAACATGAGTGTAAGAGCACACACACAAAAAAAGATGCTGCAATAAGCAGAGTAGACAGATTGTAGCAGTAAAGTGATTCAATAATACTCTTGAAGCATCACATATATATTAACCTTTGTTTGGCATTTCTAGTAAATAATTTTTCTTATCAACCAACCTTTCTATTGGTTTTGGTTTTTAAGTACATTTCTCCCCCATTTATTGTACCTTTCATCTGAAACTTTTCCTCATCTCATTTTTAACAGAATTCATTAGAAAAATTTCTGAAAGCATTTTGGCCCAAAATCTAGAATTCAACACAAGTCCCAATTCAACCAGTAACAAGATGTATCCTTTTCTTGCCTGGGACATGTCCAGGTTTATCCTTTTAATTTACTGAAATCAAAAGGCAGCTCTGGGGGCATGTTTAGACTCACCCCATTAGCTGTAAGACAGATGCAGGGATGATTTCAAAATATCTCATTCCTGCTTTAGAAAATGATTTAAAACTCTTCTCCTTCTCTTTTTACCTGTCATGAACACTACATTTTAAAATTGTCTGGAGCCTTTCCCCCAGGACCCCTTCCCTTGTTTTACTCACCGGCTGCCTTTTGATGCCTAGCCAATTTTTCCAGACCAGGACGTGAAGCTGATGAAATGGAGAAGCCATCCTTCAAACACCGCGAACAAGAGAATTCCTCTCTTTTCCTCCAAACCTCAAAAGAAGAATTGGTTCCCCGCCCAACTTGCTGCGTGTCAATGGATCAGAACCTTTTCATGGCATAGCCTTCCTGCAGGCTGGGGTAAGAAACCCACAGATCTTCTCTCCCTCTTGGATTTTTCCCTTGGGTTAATCCTGACCAAGGAACACTTCTCAACCAACTCTTTCTCTCAAACAAGGACCCAGACCAAGATCTTTTGGTGGCTTTTGCTTATTTTAAAATAGCATCCAGTTGCTGCTTGTTGCATGAAGTTTAGACTCAAGAGAGAATGAATATCCTTCAGATACTGCCTCCCGGAAAGGAAAAAAAAAAAAAAAAAAAAAGCTGAGCCCACACCTCCTACTCTCCATAAAATGAACTGCCTATCCACACCTTCGAGCAGGTGTCACCTGGCCTGGACACGTCATGAGGAGTTAGGTGGGACCCCTGCCAGGCCAGTAGGACTTGTCCTACATTCTCTCGCTTTCTTCACTACATAGTGCCTGCTCTAGCAGAGGCAGGGCACAGAGAGCATGTTACAGACTCTGGGCCTAATGACTCTCATAACAAAGTGTCATTAAGATGTTTTAAGTCAATGAGGCCAGAGCTCAGCTGAAACACTTTGAACCTCAGCCCACCACTAGGTATACTAGAGAAGGTCTCAATATTTAGCTTAAAGTGAGGCTGAATGCTTTGATTTAGCAGGAAGTGACTATGCTGGCTTCTATCACAATTTAGATTACAAAAAATGCAGAAAATAAAAGGTAGGCTGTAGGTGACAGAAATAATATACAATGGATACCCTCATTTGGGGGCCAGGGATTCATGTGTCTATTACAGCTATGTTGTTTCAGGCTTTTATGGTTAAAGGAGATATAGGTTGACCCAGGATATTTCTGAGTATATGATATAACAGAGTTCTACTGCACTTGAAATCTCTAAATCAGCAGGAAAAAATCTATTGTAGATTAAGGGAAAAGAAAAAGGCTTATGCTTGAATTATTCAAGGTACTTTATAATTAAGTAATTTTAATTGTGATTTAAGGGTATATACGATCCAGGAAGTCTGGAAGAAAGGCTTTTGGGAATAACCTTGCTTAAACACCTTAATGACAACCCACTCCCTCTGATTTTCAATGCCTACACAGTCTAGCTCCAGCCAATTTTCCAATCTCACCTTCCAACAGTCTATCATAAATGCGTGGCCACCTGCCAAACTGGTATATATTACGAAATGCAATGTAACCTCTGCTTTCTGGTCCCTGGCTTGCTTATGCTAACTCCTCTACCTTGAATACATGCCTCCCTCTCAAAGCACCTACCTCTCAAAACTGTCCCCAAATTGACATCTTCCATGAAGCCTTTTTAGATATACCCCTGTATATATATATATATATATATATATATATATATATATATATATATATATATCCCATCTCCTCTCTTTGAATCCAGTATAGTTTTTTGTTTATATTTCTTTCAAGGAACTTGCATTTTTGCCTTATTGTGCCCCACTCCTGACTGTAGATTGGGATGTTATTGACAGATACCTTAGGATTTCCCCTTGAGGGAAGAAAGAAAAATTTGGCAACCAGAAATGTGCTGCACCCAGAACACAAAGTTGATGAAAAATAAAGTTTTTAAGCAAAAACTAAACTGAGCAGCAAATAAAGACAAAGTTAGAACAATACAATCCATGAAAGAACACATTTACCCATAAGCTGTTTACAGATGTTATTCTTACAGTTGTACCGAGAAGTTAAATTACTCCCTTTGGCACGACTACAGTGATCTGCCATGGGACGCGGCTGTGCCACTGCTTCTGCCTGAGGCCAGCTCACCCAGCTTGTCTTTAGGAATGATTTTCAATTCTCAGTCCACAATATCTGCCTCTGACCCCTTACTCTGCTGTTGGTGACTCTACATCTTTGAGACTGACAGGTGCATCCCTTTATCAAGTAAGGAGTCATCACATCTACCAGAACATAGGCAGTGCTTACTTTTCTACATTCACTTCACCAGCAGTAAAAATAAAAATATAGCTTTATCATGGAATAGCTTGCACAAAATTAGTTATTACAAGGATTCTAGACTTCTGCTTTCCAGAGCACTAGTAATCGCAAGTTTTGGAGAACAGTTCAAACAGCACAAATGTGACTAAGCCATACTAAGAATTAGATTTGAGCATGCATAGTTATCCTCCTGAGGTTGGTCTCACCTACTAAACCTAGTTAGGATAAGAGCTCTGATAAAGCTACACAACTGTGTTACTGGTGGGCTCCATAAATGTTGGATGTGGCAATTCTTGTCAGTCAACCAGTCAAGTAACACACTCCAGGAGCAGGGCAAGAGGGCACTGGTCCAACCACAGATAAGATACTGATGTGGCTGAAACACATTAATTTGTTTTAATAGTATTTATTAAAGATCTACATTAATAATAACAATAATAATAATAATAAATACTAGATCACAAAGCCCATGTCTATTTAACTCATCACTGTATAATCCAAATCTAGCACAGGTCTCATCCTGTGGTAGGTGGTCAATTAATGCTTATTGAATAACTGAGTAGGAAACATTGGTTAAGAATTTATTGAATCATTATAAAAGGCCTATCCTATAGAAACTGGCATTATCCCCATTTTCAGAGGAAGAAAGTGACATTCATAGAGATGCCATAACTTTCCTAAGTTCACCCAGTCAGAAGTGGGGATGGTGGAAACAGCAGAGAGGGAACTCAAACCCTAAGTACATACTTTACACCTCTGTGTCGTGATACCTTCAATCCTATGTGATGCACTGCATGGGAAGAGCTGAGAAGAAAAGGAAAGAACTTCATGGTTTTTCCTGGTTCTCTAGGGGCCTATAAATCACTTGTATTAAAACAATGTTTTAATGTCAAAAATAAGTGCACAAAGAATAATTGCACCAGGAATTCAGGAAAAGGAATGCTGCTCTTTTTAGGTTTCTTGGTAGAGCAGCAAAGAACTTCCCGGCCTGGCCCTTGCCAGCCTCACCAGCTGTGTCTCTCCAGTCTCAGCCATCCCTCCTGCCATCTGCTGTAGTGCCTTGGATGAGGACCATCTACTTTCAGGCTTTGGTCATGCGGCTCCCTCTGCCCCAAATAAAATCATGCTCATTCCTAAAGGACTGACAAAAGTGCTACTTCCTCTCTGAAGTGTTTCCTAGCCCTTCCACCCACCACAGCCCCACTCCCGGATGAATTTAATCACCCCTTCACCTGTTTTACCACAGACCTCCATTCATAAAGAGAGTCAACTCCTTATTGGCCTTTGCCACAGACAGTTGGTCTCTTAATCTATACTCCAAGCCCCTTGAAGACAGGGACTGTGCCTTATCAAACACGGAGGGTTGGAGATTAATTCTTTATCCCTGGAGAATGGTGAGAACTCTGGCCTGATTAGATCTAAGAGCTGGTTTGAAGTGGTAGATGATAAAGTCTGGAGAGTGAGGGACCTTAATGCTAAAGATCAGAGGATGCCATGTTGAGGATTTAGAATGGGAAGTTCCTGGCAACTCTTCTAAAGAGACAGAGCATGATAAAATTGATGCTGTGGGAAGATGAAAATGTTAGTAGGATAAGAGATTCAGGTTAAGACCTGAAACCTCTATTTTGAATGAGTTAATGATGAAGTGAAATAATTTAAGAATTTTGATGGGAACCATATGCATAATTTTAGTCCTTGACTTCCAAATCTGTTTTTGCTCATAGCATCAGTGACAACTTACTTTTTTTCACACCATTTAATTGACTTTTACATTAAGATGCTACGGGATGCTCATCACACCAGGATCTAATCTTTATAATAAACCTGTGATGTCAGTTTATAACATCTGCTCTATAGATAAGGAAGCATAGGTCAAGTAGCTTTTCTGTGTTACACAGCTAATGAGTGTAAGGACAGTGATTTGAACCCATGTCTCTGTGTCTTCAAAGCCTGTTCTCCAATAGGCCTTCATAAAGCAAGCATGGATCAGAACACATGGCAAGCGTGTGCATTTAACCCAGGTGGAAATGTGAAATAAGTTGGAAAATTGAAGCGAACTCATGGCAAAAATAGCAGCATCCTCCTTTTATGAGAAGGGTGGGGTTCCACCAGTGGCTTAAGATAATGGGGCACTAACTGCTAATACCTCATTACCTTAGATCCACTGTGATATAAGGTAGTGATAGCCAATGCTATAAAACAGGTAGATGTGAGGAAGTTCTCAGATTCAGGATTTTCAGGTGCTTTATCAGTAATGAGACACTCCAATGATGATGTGGTTAGAAGAACTGTTTCCAGAAGCAACTGGTAAAAATCTGATCCACAAAACCAGGAAGATAAACATATTTTAAATGGACTTAAACAAGACTCACTCCAAGCTAAATTATAAGGCAGCTTCTCCTTCAAGGTGATACAATGGTACAAAATGACCCATCACAAATAACATGGTCTTGTAAGGAGAGCCATTTTGATAAACTAAGGATTATCTTACCACTGAGGCTGGGAATTTCCACCTGTGACTCTGGGAATTTCAAGGATGATTTAAAATCTTGCAAAGAATTACTCACCCACTCACCCAGGATGAGTAATAATTTCCTTGTTTAAACTGGTGAAGTATGTTGAATTAATTTTACTACGCATGTTGCTATAATCTTGTGGGGATAAGAAGTAAGAACTAATTGGTCCCTTTTTAGCCAACCTATTAAAACTTAAGGAAAGATTTGATGTAGGAGATCAGTCCTCCCTTTTTGCAGTATAAGTTTTCGTCAATTCACTTTAGAGGAAAAGATGAAAATGAAAAATACTATTATTGTTTTCTCCTTCTCAACTTTATGTCTTTCCCCACAAAAAATCCTAACACAGCTTAAGGGACAAATCTGTGTTTTTATCTAGTATTACTTCTTTCTTTATTTTCAAAAAAATACAACAAACCAACTTCTGCATGCGTTTTAGTCTTTGGTAACTAGCCTGTTCATGGAAAAAATTTTAAAAGAATATCACAAATATTAAAGGTTCCTGTATTTATGTGGCAGCATGTGTTCTCTTGAATACAACAGAAACTTAGAAAAATTTATTTTTTCTTGAACAAGCTAGAAAGTTATAATGTCTTGCATTTTAAAATTCCAAACCTACAGTATAGAAAAAAAGAAGTCACCGAGTTATCTGTGCCCTCAATCTTGGGCAACACTCAATTTTTCCACCTATTTTCTATGTGTATTACTACTAGATTACTTTGAAAAATCAGGACTGGGGTAGAAGGGGCTTGGTCAATGATTTCAATTTAAATCAATAATAAAATATTTTTGTTTAAAAGTCTCTGATTCAAGCACTATTTGGCTAGTCCGCAGAGAACTAAGGTCTTTGTTTTCATGCCCCTTCATGTGGCTCCTTTAATAGCACTTCCCTTTCATCAGGTGCCCTGCAAGCAATATATTGAAACAAAGGAGAAGAAAAGAAACCAGGAGAAATGGATGGGAGTAATTAGTTGTCATGTGTATTGGTATCTAATAGTTTGACTTCTGAACAAGAGAATATATTTTTTAAATAGGGTAGAATAAATTCACAGGTCCAGACTCAAAAAAATCCATTTCTGTATGTGTGTATATAGATATAAAAACATGCCCATATAGATTTTACAGACATAGAGACAGAAACACAAAACATATGCATAAGTATATAAAGAAATATTCACAAAATTTTAGCCATTATATAAGCATACATGAATTGTAAATGTGAAGAAAATGGTGTATAATAAAAATGAAACATCTGGCCCTTCAGATACACATTTTAATGAGTGCCTTAATGATAGCATGTGACAAATGGAGCATATGGTATGATATCAGTAAACTTTTGCTACAAAGAACTGGACAGATCTTTTGAACCAAATTTTGTAGCATCTAGATTTATCCACAGTATTTTTCTAAACATACAAATTCAAAACTATTTTAAATTAAATAACTGCACATTCATTAACTTCTTATTAAGTTTATACATTAACTTTCTTCTTAGGGGGAAGCATTTACATGTAACACAAAATGAATATATCTCAATCTAAAATGACAATTTCAATGACTGCAATGAAGCAAATCTTGCCCATTCTGCTATCACTCAGGCTTTCTCTCTGGACCATGGAACTGTCCTGAAAGCTGGTTATGATCTGTATAAAGGCCATAATAAAGACAAAACTTGTTCAAAACACTTCAAAAGGGCTTGCACAAACTTTCCTACCACTACGGGAAACGTAATCCCATTGTCACCTAGAGCTTGACCCTCATATCTTCAGCCTTCCTTCAATAATGAAAGTTCATTGTTTAGAGCAAACAGCAAGCATTTTGTGTAGCACCAGGAGCCCCTGAAATGAACTTCTGTTGACACTGTGGTTCTGCAGCCTCAGGAGGTCACTGGCAAGATGCCACTCTGATATAGCAACTTCATTCCCTAAACTAGGGGCCACGTGAGAAATGTCAAATCATGTTGCAAGAGAAGGCACTGACTTGCTGTAAAGGGAGAGAACACTACAGAAGCTTATTTTAAAAGAAATTTGTCTTGACTAACAAGGAAGTAGGGCTTTTGGGGGGAAAGAGCAGAGGGAACCTAGTGAGGAGACATATATTGGGGCCACTTTTCCTCTTCCCAGCTAGGTTGATCCTGGAGGCTCCAATGCTCTATCTAGAAAGTGGGGTAATAGTTACATTTAGTCCACAGATTTGTCGGGGAATTAATTAAAGGATCAAACAAATGTAAACAACTAGATATTACCTAAGTCCTCGCTGCCCCCCAGTTCCTACATCTGCGTATGTGGCTTGAAATAACACTCTATATAACCCAGATAGAAACTCAACCTATTGGTGGTGTGTATAGGAAAATCAAACAAACAAACAAACAAAAAACCTTCACACAAATTGTTTGGTGAGTTTGGTCCCCTTATTGGAGATGAGTGGCTCACAAACTGTTAGTGTGTGTGACCTCTCAACTTCACCAGTGCACGTCCTCTCCTCTCTCCCTCCCATCTCCTTGTTTTCTTCACTCCTTTCTTCCTCCTCCTGTTCTGGGACTATTAAATTCCTCTCCTTTTCTCTTGTTGAGTAGTTTTGCTTCCTTCTCTGAAGCTTGGATGCCTCCTTCTCACCAGACTCTAGAGGGATGCATTTACACCCCAGCTTACCAGTCACTAGAATAAGGGCTCTTTTCTCACCATAAGAAACTCTGGTAGCAGCTTCTGAAGAAGTAAAAACTTCACAAACTCCTTGCAGTTAATTCCTATTATTACTGGCTAAAATAATGCTTGATCACTTGGAACCCCCAGAACAATGACAATCAAGGAATATAATGAGATTAATTCCATAGCAATTACTTCAAACTCAAAGCAATATTCAATTACATATCAGGACATATGAAATGCTGTCATTTTCTATTTTTCCTATACCCAAGGCAGTTTGAGTAGAAGTGTAGACCCCTCTGGGATCTGTGACATATTCTCAGGGGCCCATGAATTCTTTTGAAGATTAATATTTTGGGTCTTTTATGTTTATGATACTCTGAAAAATTCAAGTCTATTCTACTTCATCTGGATGACCACATTATGAACAATTAAGTGGCAAGTGATCACTTATAACAGAAATGTTCAACCTTTCAGTGAACTGATAAACTTATCTAGATCCTCTATTCTAATGTGAAAACGACAATCATTACTTCTCTGTTATTGTAACTCAAACTCAAAAGAATCTTTAAATTCCTGTACAAATTATAAAAGTAATACTTCTCTGTGGCAATGATATTTCATAACTGAATTTTTTCTTATTTTTAATATATATTAAGGCTTTGATTTGCCATCATTAAAATGATGTAGTGAAGCAAAGAAAAGACTAATTGCAGTGAGTCAGTGAGAAAAGGTGGAAGTAGATTTAATGCTGAAATTATACTTTCATGATAATATTGAACAAATACATACAAATGTTTTTTTCAAAGTGTTCAGCACAGAGGAAAAAATTAGCAGGAAATGACTTGTTCATGACATTTTATAAACCAAGATTTCTTGGTTATACTTTAAGTTCAGAGAAGATTGCTCTTTGGAAGGCTTTGATTAAATATAAAGTCTGAGCTAGTGAACAAAGCTTTAAAATAATTGATCCCACCATGATTTGTATGTACATGCATTTCCTACATTTAGAATATACTGATTATACTGCCTCTTATTTGTTGGTTAGAATCAATCCACTTAAATATCAAAAAATAGCAGGTAAACATTGGACATAACCCCTATTATTAAAGGTATGAAGGACAGAAAATTAGATCATAAGCAACACTGAGAAACCGCAGGAACAAACATTTTGGGACCTGAGATGATCTATAGATGTGTCACTTGGCTAGGCTTGGTTTCCAGTTATTCATTCAAAGGCTAATCTAGGTGTTGCTGTGAAGGTATTTTGTAGAGATGATTAAAGCCCATAAACAGTTAACTTTAAGTATGACAGATAATCTGGGTGGGTCTGCTTCAATGGCTGAGAGGCTTTAAGAGTGAAACTGAGGCTTCCCTGATAAAGAAGAGACTTAGCCTGTGGATGGAAGCTTCAGCCAGAGTTTCAGCCCGTCCTTCCTGGCATCCTGCACTACAGACTTCAGACTTGCCTGGCCAACCCCCCTCAACTGCATAGCCAATTTTATGCAATAAATCTGTTAATAAAGATCTCCTGCTGGTTCTGCTTTTCTGGTGTAACCCTGAGGGATACAGGGCCCCAGCAATCTGATGACATGCAGATGTTCAGCAATCATAGGAATCAATATCAAATAAGAACTTAAGTCCAAAAGAACTTGGTAGTTATTTAAAAACTAACCTCTCAAATGTTCTCTTTTTTAAACTCTTGATTTTTAAAAAGTTTCTGAAACAGTTATGCCTATATCCAAATACTTGAAGGGAGAAAAAAAAAAGAACTTGCTTTCAATAATCTTTTTAAATGGTATCTATTACATATTTAATTCCAAAGCCAGCAGGTAGAAGTCTGGGAAATAGGGCAAGTTTGTCCTCAATCTCTCCTTACTTGTTTCACATTCAAGGAGAATCTTTTCAATCCACTTTGGTTTTACATTTGAGTCTGTCCTCATAAAACTTCCCAATCCTGGCTTTCTCTGCTCCCATCACCACGCACCCCATTTCCTCCAAATCAAAATTCCTTTTCCTGGTTTTGGATTTCTCAAGATTTTCTGATAAGTTAAATAAATGCGTGACACAAAAACAACAACAAAAAAATGGTATCTACTTCTTATGAAGAAACATTATTGATCATAAAACTGGGAAAGTTTCAAACAATTGCTGTAAACTACATTGGATGAACAACAAAGAGACTGCAGTGCAGGGATACTTCAACACTAGACAGATAGTTTTAGCAAATGGCCATTAGTGGTAGGTACCAGCATGATGTCCCAAACCCTCGGAGAGATCTGTCTCAGGGGTTACAAGTGGAGGGAACAGACAAGATCTATCACTCTAGTAGAAACCAATAAGGATCCAGAACAAATGTGGATCTGTGAGCCTCCCATTTCCCAAACCTCACCATCACCTTAGCTCCTGATACTTTAAGACAATAAAACCAGCCCTCAGTAAAACCCCTCATCATCTTGAAGAGGATCGCAAAGAATGACAAGAAATATAAAAGACTGAGAATTTATCTCAAACACATCAAGCCATCATAAAGAGGTTATGTAAACTGGAAAGGACTGTTAAACTGTATATTAGCAAGTTTGTAGAATTTTTTTCCCTCCATGTTATCCAGTGGACTAAAATATTATACAGATGATCTAATCTATTAGAGAAAATAGAGAAGCTGCAATTTAGTTACACATTTAATAGCAGCATGAGTAAATTGTCAACCTCTTTTATTGAAATAACTGGGATTGCAGTACTAACCAGTGTCAAATGATTTTCCAAAGCCTGCTCCCTGAATGGTGTTCAGGAATATACTTAAAGGGTTTTTTGTTTGTTTCAAAGCTGTGAGAAGAGGGATTATTTTATTTAAGGATGAGTTAGAATAGAAAGGCAATGGAATGAAATGTGTAACATCTATTTCTTTTCAGATAATTTGGACTAAATTTGAATCACTGAGGTTATAGGGTTAAGAACCAAAAACTGATGGAAAAGTTCACAAAAGATTTTGTGAAATTCTGAGTACAAGTAGAATTCCTTTGCTGCCCAGGTGATAAAATGTAGCATAAAATTAAAAGAATGAGACTGGTTTTCCTGTCAAACAAATGTTAAGAGCCATTTATAATCAGGAATTAAGACCCTGAATCCCTTTCAGACATCAAACCTTCTGGCACAGAGCAAGCTTGGAGGGAGAAGGCAAAGGGGACCCCAACCAATTCAGATTGACCCCCTAAGACAGCTAGAGTCTTTTAAGAGTTAGCACTAGTTCCTTAATAAGGAGGAAATGGAGCTTCATGTCAGAATTCACTAAGGCCTTTTGTGGTGGCACTGTCCTGAGGTGTGGCTTTAGTCTCATTATTTGACCAAAATAATGAGAGAGTCTCCGCACAGTCTCAGCCACTGTAAGGTGAAGCACTGAAGGCCATTTCAGACATCCCTGAACCTGTGTGATTAATGGTTGTATCATCACATATGTTACCATTGTACCTAACCAGAATTTCATGGTCAGTAATAAATAAATGTCATTTGGGTGTATTATTATTATCTTAATTGTTCTTTTTAAATATTGGTAAAACTTCTAGATATAATTTCAAATAAAAATTTGTTTATGTGCTGGTTATATGGACATTCTGTGCCAATTAACACATATATTTATTAAAGTAAGAGTAAAATGTTGCTACACGGGGGCTTCCCTGGTGGCACAGTGGTTGAGAGTCCGCCTGCCGATGCAGGGGACACGGGTTCGTGCCCCGGTCTGGGAAGAACCCACATGCTGTGGAGCAACTAAGCCTGTGAGCCATGGCCGCTGAGCCTGCGCGTCCAGAGCCTGTGCTCTGCAATGGGAGAGGCCACAACACTGAGAGGCCCGTGTACCGCAAAAAAAAAAAAAAAAAAAAAAAAATGTTGCTACAATGGCATGCTTTGAAAGCTATTAACTCAATGTACAAAAACAATAATTAAGAACCTTGAAGTCTTTAAGTAACTAGGAAAATAGATTGACAGTTAATATGAACGTTAAGAGAGAATGCACAAGCTTGTACTTTTACATAGACGGTTGTAATAACAAGCCTCCAAGATGACATCCAGTGGGCCTCATATCCTGGTATTCATGCCCTTGCATAGTACCTTCCCATACTGAACAGAACTGACCTTTGCAGGAGGTCGATCAAGATGGCAGAGTGGGAAGATGTGGAACTCACTTTCTACCACAAACACATCAAAAATACATCTATATGTGGAACAATTCTCACTGAAGACTAATTGGAAACTGGCAGAGAGACTCTTGTACAAACAAGGCTATAAGAAAGATCCACATGGAACTGGGTGGGAAGGTAAGAGAAGCAATCAGGGTTGAACCTGTGCCCCTGAGAGGGGACTCAGAGGCAAAGGGAGAACACACGAGCAGAGATCCACTCTGAGGAGAGTGGTCTGAACCACACATTAGGCGCTCCAGTCCTGGGGTCCTACACAGGGAAGAGAGCACCCTTAATTGGTTGGAGGGCTGCAGGGGCTAAGAGGAGGGCTGGGTGAAGCCTGGGCTCCACTTGTGAGGGATGCATGAGTGCTGGCTTGCTCCTGACGCAGGGTGGAGAGGGCAGACTGAAGACTGCTCCAGTGGCTGCCTGGTTTCCTGAAACCACCCTAGCATGCACCCCACCCTGAGACGAACAAACATTCCAGCCCCGCCTACTTCACCCTGCAGCTCCACACTAGAGCGAGGCTGCTACGACGGACTGGGGAGAGAGCTCAGACATGGGACACAGAGGTGACTTGGACCTCGGGCTGTGTCTGCAAGTGGCAGGGGCAGCCAAAGCTGGCGTTTACACAGGCAGTGCATTAGGGATGGTCCCGATCTCTGACGGCAGCCAGACTGCCACAGCCGACACCCAATAAACACCAAAAGCCTACCTGGGCCGCACCTGCCCTGCAGCATGGCTCACAACAGCCCGGTGGAGGCAGAGGCTGGTGGGAGTGATCAGCTATAATGAACAAAGAAGACTCAGATACAGCAGGGGCTGCCATTGCTAATGCTGGTACAGGCAGCACACTGTAAGCTACCTCAACCTGTATGGCTGGCCTGCCATAGCCCATGACTGGTCATAAGCCTAGAGTCTGCATGAGCCCCCCCTTGCTCTAGCACTCCCCTCTGGGGTAAGGGTGTCAGTGCTGGGAAAGGGGAGAGCACATATTTAAAGGCAACAGAGCCAGCTTGAACCCAACCCTCAGAGCTTCTGCTCCATCAACCTGGGATCTGACCCTGCCCCTGATAAGGCAGTGACAGCCACTGAGCAGAGGGAAAGCCCCACCTCACATGGCTCCAGCTCTAGCCCCTTCATCTCCAGCCTCACTCCCTACCAAGGTGATAGCTGCCAGCACACCATGAGGAAAGATGTGACTTCTCTTCATGTCAAATCCAAATCTCCCACCAAAGGTACACAGACTATACAGGGATGCTCCCACATAAGGACACCCTTTCAAGAGTGCAATAGGTAACTTTTAACCTAAATTCATAAAGGCAGAGAAAGTTAAGCAAAATGTAAAGACAGAGGAACAGTTCTCAATTGAAGGAGCAAGAGGAAACCCCTGAAAAATAAATAATGAAACAGAAATAAACAATTTACCAGATAAAGAATTCAAAGCATTAGGAATAAGAATGTTAAATGAATTAGGGGCTTCCCTGGTGGCGCAGTGGTTGAGAGTCCGCCTGCTGATGCAGGGGACGTGGGTTCATGCCCCAGTCCGGGAAGATTCCACATGCCACAGAGAGGCTGGGCCCGTGAGCCATGGCGGCTGAGCCTGCGCGTCCAAAGCCTGTGCTCTGCAGCAAGAGAGGCCACAACAGTGAGAGGCCTGCGTACCTCAAAAAAAAAAAAAAAAAAAAGAATTAGGAAAAAGAATAGATGAACACAGTGAGAATTTTAACAAGGAACTAGAAAATATAAAAAAGGCCCAATCAGAAATGAAAAATTCAATAGCTAAAATTTAAAAATGCACTGGAAGGGATGAGTAGAAGACTACTGAAGAATGCATAAGTGATTTGGAAGATAGAATAATGAAAATCACCCAATCAGAACAGCAAAAAGAGAAACAAATGAAAAAATTTAAAAAAAAAAACAGTCTAAGACATCTCTGCGATAACATTAAGCATATCAACATTTGCATTATAGGGATCCCAAAGAAGAGAGAGAGAAGGGGATTGAAAATGTATTTGAGGAAATTATGGCTGAAAACTTCCCAAACCTGAAGAAGGAAACAGATATCCAGGTACAGGAAGTAGAGAGGGTCCCAAACAATATGAACCCAAACAGACCTACACCAAGACATATAATTAAAATGGCAAAAGTTAAAGGTAAGGAGAGAATCCTAAAGGCAGCAAAAGAAAAAGCAAAGAGTCATATACAACAGTATCCCCATAAGGCTGATTTTTCTGCAGAAACTTTGCAGGCCAGAGGGCGTGGCATGATACATTCAAAGTGCTGAAAGGGAAAAACCTGCAACCTAGGATACTCTAACCCAGCTATACTACAAAGCTAAAGTATTCAAAACACATGATACTGGCACAAAAACAGATATATAGATCAATGGAACAGAATAGAGAGCCCAGAAATAAATCGGTGTATCTACAGTCAATTAATCTATGACAAAGGAGGCAAGAGTATACCGTGGAGAAAAAAAGTCTCTTCAATAAGTGGTACTGGGAAAATTACACAGCCACATGTAAAACAATGAGATTAGAACATTCTCTCACACCATATACAAAAATAAACTCAAAATGGTTTAAAGATCTAAATATAAGACCTGAAACCATAAAACTCCTAGAAGAGAACACAGGCAGAACACTCTTTGACATAAATTGTAGCAATATTTTTTTTCAATCTGTCTCCTAAGGCAAAAGAAATAAAAACAAAAATAAATAAATGGGACCTAATTAAACTTAAAACCTTTTGCACAGCAAAGGAAACCACTAACAAAATGCAAAGACAACCTACTGAATGGGAGAAAATATTTGCAAATGATATGACCCATAAGGGATTAAACTCCGAAGTATATAAACAGCTTACACAACTCAATGTCAAAAACACAAAAACTTACTCAAAAAATGGGCAGAAGACCTGAATACATATTTTCCAAAGAAGACACATACATGGCTAACAGGCACATGGAAAGATGCTCAATATCCCTAATTACTAGAGTGATGCAAATAAAAACCACAATGAGATATCACCACACACCTGTCAGAATGGCTAACATCAGAAAGTCTATAAATAAAAAATGCTGGTGAAGAGGTGGAGAAAAGGAAACCCTTGTGTACTGTTGGTGAGAATGTAAATTAGTGCAGCCACTATGGAAAACAGAATGGAGGTTCCTCATGAAACTAAAAGTAGAACTACCATATGATCCAGCAATTTCACTCCTGAGTATATATTCAAAAAAAATGAGAACACTAACTTGGAAAGACCTATGCATCCCAATGTTCATAGCAGCATTATTTACAATAGTCAAGATATGGAAGCAACTCAAGTGTCCACCAACAGATGAATCGATGAAGAAGATGCGGTGTGTGTGTGTGTGTGTGTGTGTGTGTGTGTGTGTACACACACACACATATACATACACAATGGAATATTACTCAGTCATAAAAAGGAATGAAATTTGCAACAACATGGATGGACCTAGAAGGTATTATGCTAAGTAAAGTAAGTCAGACAGAGAAAGACAAATATTCTGTTGTCACTTATATGTGGAATCTAAAAAAATAACACAAATGAATGTATATAATGAAACAGAAATAGACCCACAAAATATAGAGAACAAACTAGTGGTTACCAGTGGGAGGAGGGAAGGTGGGAGGGGCAAGATAGAGGCATGGGATTAAGAGATACAAACTACTATGTATAAAATAAATAAGCAACAAAGATACCTTGTACAGAACAGGAAAATACAGCTATTATTTTGAAATAACTTTAAATGGAGCATAATCTATAAAAATATTGAATCACTATGCTATACATCCGAAACTAATAAAATATTGTAAATCAACTCTACTTCAATTTAAAAAAAGGAGTGAATCAAAACAAATCAGAAAAAAAAACTAGCCTTTGTAAATAATAATCACATATTATGCTTTCTAGGGATATGTCAAAACAGACATTGAGGCTTCTGTCTTGCTTTCTCTTGAATTACCTGTCTTGGAGAATCCAACCATTACATGGTGAGGACACTCAAGCAGCCTATGAAGAAGCACATGTACGTAGGAAATGAGGCCTCTAGCTAACAACCAGAACAGCTTGCCAGTCATGTGTGTGAGCCATCTTGGAAGTAGATCCTCCAGCCTCATCAAGGTTTCAGATGACTACAGCCCCAACTAACATCTGGACTGCCATCTCAAAAGAGACCCTAAGCCAGAACTGTCAAGTTTCTAATCCACAGAAAATGAGGATAATAAATGTTTATTGTTGTTTTAAAACACTAAGTTTTGGGGCAACTTCTGATGCAGCAATACATAACTATTACAAATATAATACTTCTTAACCCAACAATTTTTAAAATTTAGTAACAGTGCAAACAGAATAATAGAGATTATACCATAATTCAAATCTTTGTAGAATTGCTTAATGTACTAGTATTTATAGCACTAAATAAAATAACTTTTAAGAATGACAATTATTAGTTATTTAATTACACTTAGGCCTTAAGTATTTTAAGAAAAGGCTTAGTTTTGGAGTCTTCACATTCTGAGAGGAGGAATTACAAGCAAAATGTTAACTTTACTTCTTCAGTATTTCAGCAGAAGAATAACCTCCAAAATCGTGTATAAAAATATCCATGATAAATTATGTTTGATCTAGTCATAATGAAAACTATGAATAAAAGAAAATATTAAAGAAAAATTAGGTACCCCAAACACATTTTGTTTTCATTAATCACACTGCAAAACAGAAGGCTTTATTAAGACTTTTTTGTTTTCAAAATCAAATTTTCTTATAGTCAGAGTCTTAAAACGTTAAAAATGCAAACAAAAAGCAATAGACTGTCAAACATTTTCCGTCACTGAAGATGAATTTTTGAGATTTGACAAGACATGAATCCTAGAAAACATTGCTGAATATTTTTTTCCTGAATTATATCATATCAGTATCATATACGAGTTATACTATGCTAAATTATGTTAATATTATGAATATTGTATGAATTAAACTGCTAGTGATATTGAATATGCTATGTGTATGTGTATATTCAGAAACATACATAGAACAGATATGTAATCGTGGAATAGCATAATATAGCAAAATTACTCGCCATAAAGAGAAAGGTAACAGTCCCTCTCATCATTGTTCTACCACAAATAAACCATATGACATAATCAGAGATTTGAGAACTGCTTTGATATGTACATATATAAGATATTCTAGCAAAAGGAATGGTGCCATTAGGTGTTGCATATTTTATTTGTTCAACAATGACTACTGTGCTCATTTCATAGTGTCTGTTTCCATTTTCATTGTTTAAAAAAAAACTTTTAGTTTGAAATAATTTTAAGCTTACAGAAGAGTTGCAAAAATAGCAGAGTATTCCTGTATACACTTCACTCAGCTTTCCCAATGTTGCATGACCATAGTATAATTATCAAAACCAGAAAATTAACACTGGCACAACAGTGTTAGCTGAACTACAGACTTTATTCAGATTTCCCCCATTTTCCCATGAAAGTCCTTTTTCTGTGCCAGGATTCAGTCAATCCAGGATCCCATGGTGCCTTAGTTGCTATGCCTCTGTAGACTCCTCTAATCTACCACGGTTCCTTTCTTTGTCGTTCATGACTTTGAGACTTTTGTAAAGAACTAGTTAGGTATTTTGTATAATATACCTCAGTTTTGGCTTGTCTCATGCTTGTTCATAATTAAAGTGAGGTTTGAGTTATTGGGAACAACAGCACGAAGGTGATGAACCCTTCTCAGGGCAGCTGATCAGAGGGCATATGATGTCAATATATCTTATTGCTGGTGATGTTAACCTTGAGTTCATGGTCAAGGTGATGTCTGCCAGGTTTCTCTACTGCAAAGTTACTATTTTAGAAGAGATACTTTGAAACTACACACATATCCTAATCCTCCTTAAATTTCACCCACTACTATTAGCATCCACTGGCGGATCTTCCCTGTAGCAATTATTACTGCGGTGTTAAAATGCTGATTTTTCTATTTCCTATCTTTCTTCGGCACTTATTAAAATGGGACTCCTCTGTAAAGAAGTGTGTCTCTTTTCTATCATTTATATATTTATTTGATTATTTATTTATATCAATATGGACCCATGGGTATTTATTTTATTCTTTGGATTAACTTCTATTATGTTTAACTAATTTTCGTTGATTTTATTCAGTCCAGTGTTAAAGATGTCTGGATCGGGAAGAGCCAACGTCAGTGCTTAAGACAAAATACTGAAATTCAGTGTAGCCCTGATAACGTAACAGAATTCTATACAGAATTTTGTCTTAACATGTTTGTTTCTGTGTGTATGTGTTCTACACTAAACTTCCTTGTAGATGTCAATAAATGTCAAATAAATTAGTAATTACTTAGAATTGAACATTTACTAAGCCCTCAAGGTATAATTATAACTATGTTGAACAGTGCCCCTGCCTTGTCAACATTATGGGGCTTACATTATTAGCAGGCTTTTATTCCACCATGAGTACACATGATCAAAGAGCATTAAGTTTCTCTCCAGAAATGGAGAGCAGAACATTGAATCATATGTCCAGATATTAATCGTGAGCCCTTGGTTAAGGCCAGTGGGCTAGATTTCTACACAGTAAAGCTACTATTTGGGGAGAGATACTTTGAGACTATGTTACTATATTGTTCCTCCTTCCACTTTTGTCTACCAATTTTACCCACTAAATTTACTCTTCCAGACTGCTCTATAGTCAATCACAAAATGCAAAAATTAAAAATACTTTGACTAAATAATGGTAAAATTAGAAATCTTTTCAGGAAAGTGTACTAGCCTGATGTGGTATAGAGGTTTAGGTAAAAATATATATAATTTAGATAAAGCCAAAGCTTTTCTCTGTTACTCAAGTGTTTTAGTTAAAAATAAATAAATGGCTTTTGCCTAAATTATCCAGGTAATTACAGGTAAATGACCCACATGTAGCATTATATGTTTTGCCAGCATTTCAAAGATGCATTTCAGTATCTATTATAATGTCTTTTTATGATATGAATTATTTTATTCTCTGATAATGCCCTACCACAGTGAATAATCAAACTATTCAAACTACTTTTTCTAATGCAATTTAAAAAGAGCTAATAAAAAATCCTGAGTTCAGATTCTAGGCCAGAAATACGCCTGCACTGGGAGGGAAGAGAAATTAGGAACATGCTCCCATTGACATTCTCCAGGAATTATTTTAGAACGTAATACACATATAAAGCAGCTTAGAAACTCTAGAAAATGGGGAGTCAATATCACAAATTAGGTCAAATAAGAGACGTTAATTAAAAACAACCTATAGGGGGGCCTCCCTGGTGGCGCAGTGGTTGAGAGTCCGCCTGCCGATGCAGGGGATACGGGTTCGTGCCCCGGTCTGGGAGGATCCCATATGCCGCGGAGCGGCTGGGCCCGTGAGCCATGGCCTCTGGGCCTGCGCATCCGGAGCCTGTGCTCCGCAACGGGAGAGGCCACAACAGTGAGAGGCCCGCATACCGCAAAAAGAAAAACAAACAAACAAACAAACAAACAAACAAACAAAAAACCTATAGGGAAGAATATTACTGTTACTATTTAATTTAATTAAAAAAACAATTTATAGGGCTTCCCTGGCGGCGCAGTGGTTGAGAGTCCGCCTGCCGACGCGGGGGACGCGGGTTCATGCCCCGGTCCGGGAGGATCCCACATGCCTCGGAGAGGCTGAGCCCGTGAGCCATGGCCGCTGAGCCTGCGCGTCCGGAGCCTGTGCTCCGCAGCGGGAGAGGCCACAACAGTGAGAGGCCCATGTACCGCAAAAAAACAAAACAAAACAAAACAACAAAACAATTTATAGACTTTATGTATTATTACCCAAAGGAAAAAAATGGAGAAAGTTTGCATAGAATGCCGAAGTCTATGTACGTGACTTTCCATGAGATTAACACGCCATCAACCCTCTGAAAACCCTACCACCTGCACTGCATCGAACACACAGCTTTTGTGAGTCCATATGGAATAGGGCTGAGAACTTAGCAAAACACTTATAAGTTCATAAAACTATTGTATATAAACCTGTCTTTAAAAGTTAATAAGCAGCATATTGGGATTGGTGAAATTAAGTGGCAAAATACATATGTGTACATAAAAAGTAAAAATTGAGGTCAAAGGTGTAGCTTCATACTTAGAATAACTTCAGGGAAACGCCCTGAAGTAAGTCTAAAACATTATACTTGACTTCTGTCCAACTTTATGTGCTCCAGGACATTTCTGGTGAATGCAAAGTCATCTGGACAACTCAGAGAACTGGAAGGTTAGGAGGAAAGTCACCAATTAGCACAGGTACTAAATTTTTTTCATAACCTAGGATATGTCGGTACTCTCTGCATCTGAGTTCTTAAACTCCATGTCCGTAAAATCGAAATTATGATACCAACTTGCTTCTCAGTGTTGTTGTGAAAGTTATCCAGTAAGAGGCAGAGCATTTTAAAACACTGAAATGGGTTCCTCTATAATAAAGTCAAATGTCAGTATCTGTTCCCCAGAGGTATGGCAGGTTTTTCTCTTCTGGGAGACTTATGAAGTCATTTGTCCTGAAAGTTTGTAACATCCACTGGTCTGAAAGGAGAATGTTGGATTAAATTTCTTGACATCCTTTACAGCTTTATTCTCTTATAAATTAAATGCTTTCATAAAACAGTTCTCAGTAAGGTCTGATCAGTGATAAGTACTCTATCATCCACTCTTACCCTCCCAAATCATTCTCCAGATTGCATCCACAATGATCTTTTCAAAACACATGAAAACATGTCACACACACCCCTTTTAAAGCCCTTGAATGCCTTTCCTTTGTGTTTAGGACAAAGATCAAACTCCTTAATGGTCCACAAAACCTACTATGGTCAAAACCTAGTATGGTCTGATGCCTACCTTCATACCACCCTCCCAAATTCTCTCTACCAGTCTTTCTTCAGTGCCTCGTCACCATGCTCCCTCCCACCCCAGGGCCAGGGCCTTGCACGCACTTCCTATCCTCTCCCAGTTAGTACCCACTCACTCCCTCCTTTTTTTTTTCTGGTCTCTTCCTTAAAAATATCTATTCTAATAGCACTGTGCTTATCTCCTTGATAGAACTTACTGTTGCAATTTATTTACATTTTTGTGTGTGATTATTTGATCCCTGTCTGTCTCCCTCACTGGATTGTAAACAGATCAGAATACTTGATGTGCTGGATTACATTGTGTCCCAGGGCCTACACAGCATCTTACCCCAAAAACGCTGTCAGTAAATTTCTGTTGAATGAATAATATTTACTTAAATCATTACTACTGTAATTGAAGGCAGTCAAGTGAATCTCCCTTTTTGCATGACCTCTGTACACATTACAAATAAGCATAGCAGTATATTGGTAATGATGCTGATATCTATGCAAGAGCTTTATTTCAATAAGATTAAAAAAAAAAAAAGCTTCTTTTTGAATCTGGCATCTTTACTGAGAACACAAGCTGCGCTCGATCTCAGTAAGAAATAGAAACACAATGATGATCGGCAGCCATCATGGAAACACATTAGTAGGTCTCAGAGTTGTCCCTGAAGGATAACAGTCTGGCCTGCTGAAAGGTCTAACCTAGTTTTCTGTCATTTTATATTATGTGCTAACGCTTTCCTTTATCCTTTTTAATCCTCTTGTGGGATAGTGCTAATCATTTCGGCTTCCTATTGCTAAAGTCCCCTGGGCACCTTGTTTTTTTAAGGGCAACAGAAAACAGCTAAAATTCTTATCAAAAGTATCCTGGGTGGTATATGCTTCCTGTTTCTATGAAAATAAAACCTGTCCTTAAATGTTAGCACATCTTTAAAAATGTAAATCTATCAAGGAGGAAACAAACATCTGAGTGAGCCCACCTCTCAGGGGAAATATTTGAGTTGCACATATTAATGGACCTCAGAGCAGCTCTCTGAAGTAGAATAAAAACAAAAGCAGAAGTGTATTGGTTAAAGCCCCTGACACCTGGAAAGAAGGGGTCCTGGACTCTCTTTAAGTGCAGAAAGGATCTGTTCTACCCTTGAGCAAGGTGATTTCTTTGGGTCTCTGTTATTCTCTTTAATAACAGAGATATTCATTCTTGCATTCTCTGTTTCATCCTGTGAGTTTTTTTCTAATTATTTATTTAGATTTTCCCCAGCTTTATTGAGATATTATTAGCATATAACATATGCAAGTTTAAGGTGACACGTATATACTGTGAAATGATAACCACAGTAAGGTTAGTAAATGCTGTTAACCACCAAGGGCTCACTGCCCGGCATGCACAGAAGCCAATAATATTGCACTGGCTTTTGAGGAAACAAAGAGCTTTATTGTGAGGTCAGGAGGCAAGGCCCTCAAACTGGTCTCCTCGATCCGAGCTCCTGGGCAAAATTTAAGGAGTTAGGGGAATTTCAAGCTTGGAAGCTGATTGGCTAGTCTCAAATCAGTTCATATAAGCTACTCATGCTTCTGGAAGCCAAATTTTCCTTAATGACGGACTTCTCACTTCGTAAAGTGCTCTGGTGGCAACACCTCTGATCTTTTGAGTGTTGCGGACTGAAGATTCTCGGTTCCAGGGTCATCCTGAAGACATAGGTTCTGGCCTTGAACATGTGCAGTGCTGTCTCTGTAAAATAACTCATTTGTTTGATCAATCAACCTATTGGAAGGGGCAAAACCAGTTGAAGCCAGTCAATGTTTTACATTCTGTTTCAATTCCCCCCTTTATCTTTGTACATTCTTCAATTTTGAGGTATATAGCTGACAATAAGTAGTAAAAGGATTAATCCTAAGATATGACTCCTAATTTTTATAGCTCTTCAAAAAAAAGACCTTATTTCTTTGAGGATCCATGAAAATGTGTTATTTTTAAACATTGTTAGTGGTTGAATTTGAAT
Organism: Mesoplodon mirus; assembly: GCF_964341445.2. Classification (NCBI taxonomy): domain Eukaryota; kingdom Metazoa; phylum Chordata; class Mammalia; order Artiodactyla; family Ziphiidae; genus Mesoplodon; species Mesoplodon mirus. The sequence continues at coordinate 22,582,178 of NC_138984.1, read as the reverse complement.
TCTATAGGCCTGATCCAGACTCTTGGGTGAAAGCCATCTACTTTAGAGATGTCCATGTCTTCTCATCCTGGCCAGGTGGAGTCTTGGCTGTCCTGTTTATTTTTGAAAAGTAATTTAGGGTCAGTGAAGCGTTTACAACTGTAATCAGGGGCTGAGAAATTGGTAATCGGTTTCCCTCTTGTGTTATTAAGATGGTGGTCCTCCTACTACCTTCTGTCCATGGAGAGTGTGCCTGTTTGGGAATTGTCCATCCATTTAGCTTGCAGTTGATCCTCAGGGAGTTGATTCTTTCCAAGTTTTGAGGAGGGCCCAATCCTCTGGGCTTATGCAGTGCAGGGGAATGTCTGTGGGAAACATTCATCTACTAGAAGCATATTTATGCACAGCAGATAAAGTAACACCTGGAGACCATCTGTACTTTATAGTATCTAATTCTTTTACAATATGATCAGTTTCAAGACTGCAATAGTACTTAGTCTTAAAGAGGGGTCTTCCATATAACATTTCATAAGGGCTCAACTGGGGCTTGCTTCTAGGGGCTATTCTTACCCTAAGCAGGGCAACTGATAAGACCTTATCCCAAGTTTAGTTGGTTTCTTTTTTAAGGTATGACTCATCTTTTCAGTCTTCCCCATAGACTGGGGTCTCCATGAAGCACATAACTTCCATTGCATTCCAAGGCTCCAGATACCCCTTGAGTTGCCTTGGTTATGAAAGCTTCTCTGTTGTCACTTTGAATTGAAAGAGACAACCCAAAATGAGAGACAATTTCTTTTAGTAAAGCTTTTGTTACCTTGGAGGCCTTCTCTGTCTGGCATGGAAAAGCTTCAACACATCCTGTGAAGGTGTCCACAAATACCAGGAAATAGCTATAATTTCCCATGGCTCTTGGCTTAACAGTAAAGTCTATCTGTCAACCATCTCCTGGTTCTGTCCCTCAGGTTTACACCCTTTTTATTTTTGGGGTTGTCCAGTTCTAGGATTGTTTCTGGCACAGACCAGGCAATGCTCAGGTATAAGCATTAGTCCCTGCTCATTGTAAATCCAGCCTTCTTTTGTTGTTTGGTATTGATCACCAACTAACTCTCAACAATCAGCCTGAAATCCCCATCTGTCTGATCTCTCTAGATCTATTTGCAAATACTGAGGCATCAACAAGGATAGGTCCACCTCAGAATGAGTGCTAGGGCCTTAGGATCCGGGTTTTTGGTTCTGGCTGCCTGAACAGCCAGATTTTTTCCCTTAGCTATATAACTATCAGTCTTTTGGTGGTCCAGACAATGTACTATGGCTTCCTTTTCTGGCATTATAACAGCGTCTAATAAAGCCAGTTTCTCCTCTGTATGTTTAATTTCTTTTCTTCCTGGTGTTAGTAGACCTCTTTCTTTCCATATGGCCCCATGTGCATGTACGATAGAGAAGCCATTCTTAGAGAATCAGTATAAGTGCTTGCCTTTTTCTTAGCTCTAATGTGCAGGGCTCTCACAAGGGCTATGAGCTCTGCCTTCTAGGCAGACGTACCTGGAGAAAGGGCTTCTGCTTCCAGACTTCCTGATGAGTTACTATTACATACCCAGCCTTTTCAAGTCACTGATCAATGAAACTGCACCCGTCCATAAACATTTCCATATTTGTATTTTCTAAAGGCTGATCAGTCAGGTTGCTAGAATAGACTTCTTCAATTATTTGTATGGTACAGAATGCATTATGGTACTCCACAGTCCAGCTTAATGGCTCACTGTCATTTCCCTTAAGAGCTTCATATAGGGGTTTGGCCATGAGTCTAAAGTAAGGAATCCAAATACAACAAAACTCAGCCATTCCTAAGAATCCTCACAATTGCCTTCTGGTAGTTGGGTACAGTCACCCTAGCTAATGCTTCCCTTTGATCCAGCAATAAGTTTCTTTGTCCTTTTGATAATTCAAATCCTAGATATTTTACAGTTTATTGAGAAATATATGCTTGGAGACTTTATTGCCCTGGTCTGCCAGAAAGTTTAAAGTGAAGACTGTATTTTGGTCTGAAGCTTCCTTAGTTTTCCTAGCAATTAGTATATGTTCTACATATTGGAGTAAAGCTCCTCATTTAATTAGAGACACCTTACTTAGGTTCTTGGCTAAGGCTTACCTGAAGATGGTGGGGGCATTCTTAAATCCTTATGGGAGAACAACATCTAGCAATACTGTTGTTTTATATTAGTCAAACTAGCAAAAGTCTCCAGATAAAGTTGTAAGCAAAGTGTAAGGATATGGCAGCAATGGATGTATATCCTCTACAATTTGGTTAATGGCTCTCAAATCCTGTACAAAAGTATAATCTCCAGTCCCAGGTTTTTGTATTGGCAGGATTGGAGTGTTATATGGGTACTGACAAAGTCGGATTAATTGGCATTTAAGAAAGGTGGTTATCAGAGGCTTTGTATCTTCCTTAGCATGCCTCTCTAAAGGATATTGCTTTAAATTTGGAGCCTTAGCACCTGGACAGAGTTTGGCTACTATTGGTTCAGACATCTTGGTTCTTCTTGGCCTTCCATCAGCACGAACATTCACTCTTACCTTCTGTAGAACTTCTTCAGGAACTTCTCATTGAGGCTTGTCTTCCAATTGTAATAGTGCAGCTTGGAGTGCATAGGCTTGGTCTGGGAGTTATTTAATGTCGACTATTTTTGGTGAGAAAGTTGTTTAATTTTGCAGGTAGATCTTCCCCCAACAAGGGAATAGGGTATTCAGGCATACACAGAAAGCTGTGCTTTATAGATCAGAGGCAGAAAAGGGGGAGTACATAAACAAATCCCCTGGGTTGAGGCATAAGAGAGAAAGCAAGAACTTTAGGATTTAGGAAGCAATTCCATCTCCTAGTTTGGTCTCTGGAGAGAAGCAAGAAAATACAGTAGTGACTATATCCACAACTTGGCTGTAAGAATTCCCTGGAGAAGACACTAAGGAGAATGGACAGTCTCAAAGATAACCAGCTTGGATTTGAAGGTTTACTTAGGGAACACTGAAAAGCTTTCCATTAGAGATGATTGTCAAGAACTATAGCCTAAAAGTCACGCATGCCAAGCAATCTGTCCCAGCAGTTCCAAGACTGAAGCCAATTCGGTCAGAGGCTCCTAGCAGTTTTCCCCCATGGGCTTAAGGCAGCTTGCCTATTGCAGAGGGGCCTATGAACGTCCATGCTCTCACTCACCACCTGGGAAACATACCCAATGAGGAGGAGGGTGGATGAGGTGACTGTATGACCTTGAAGGAAGTAAGTGAGGATGCTGTCTGAGACTCAGTCAGAGCTGAATCTGAAAGAGGAATTCAGGAGTATACAGGTTGAAATACCTAAGCCCTCACTTCCCTTCTGAGCATGTTGGTATTTAATCTTCCTGGTAGCTGACCAAAACATTTTACCTCCCCAGCAGAGGTCACAAACAAGCTAATCTAGATGTCTGAGCAATTTCCAGGTAGAATACATTCAGCCCAAGGCCTCATATAGGCCATGGCCTTTAGCACCACCACCAATGTTTGGTCCTCTGGGCAAACTTTCCTTTTTAACACTCTCTCTCTCTCTCTCTCTTTCTCTCTTTCTCTCTCTCTCTCTCTCTCTCTATATATATATATATATATATATATATATATATACACATACAGACATATATATATGTATATTTAAAAGCATTTCAGTGCTAACTCCATGCTAGTTTGTCTCATATAAAAGACGGTTAAATTTCTCAGTAAAGAAAACCCAAAATGTGTTCAATTGTATAAAATTCCTTTAACCCAGGCATGGGGTATGTTCCTCAGGGATGGAGAATTTTCCTGCTTTACACACCCTCATTTTTCCTTTGCCTTCTCACCCCAACAAGGTAATCAGGGCTGGTTCATTAAGAATACACACCTGTATCAATACCTCCAAGCAATCATCTTAGGCACGAATAAAAAAACCCATCACCTCCATAAGGCAAAGTTTCTAGTCAGGGAGCAATGTCTTTTACCTCCTGGGTCAGAGGACTCTCATTCATATCAGGTTTATTTTATTCATTTTTTATTTATTTATTTATTTTATAAAGAATTAGGAACAGGAAAGCCATGGTACATACTGACTAGTGGTAAGCATTTAATGTATTTATAAATTTATTTAATTATTTATTTTTGGCTGCATTGGGTCTTCGTTGCTGCGCATGGGCTTTGTCTAGTTGTGACGAGTGGGGGCTACTCTTCACTGCGGTGCATGGGCTTCTCATTGCAGTGGCTTCTCTCGTTGCGGAGCACAGTCTCTAGGTGCGCGGGCTTCAGTAGTTGTGGCATGTGGACTCAGTAGTTGTGGCTCCCGAGCTCTAGAGCACAGGCTCAGTGGTTGTGGCGCACAGGCTTAGTTGCTCCACGGCATGGGGGATCTTCCCCAGGGCTCGAACCCATGTCCCCTGCCATGGAAGTGCAGAGTCTTAACCACTGGACGGCCAGGAAAGTCCCTCATATCCGGTTTAATAAAATTTTGCTATAATCATCCAAGAGCCAACTCCTATTAGCCAATCTTAACAAAACAGTCAAAGACAAACATGGACAAAGAAATCCAAAGGCCTGGGACTTTAACCCAGGGTTCAGGGCTCTAACCCAAAACTTTTGAGTATATCAGGGGTATAACCTTTTATGTTTTCTCCCTTAGGGTGGGTCTCTAACCCACAATCCTAGCCTTGGGACTCTAACCCAAGGTTTGGGACTCTAACCAAACAAATAATCTCCCCAGGATGGGACTCTAACCCATAAACCTGATGAGGTTATTAGACAATTTAGGCACAGGTGTATTTTAACAAGGTTACTCATGCAAAAGATATCTGATCCAGGAGCCGTTCTTCTCTCAAAAGTGAAAGTAGCACGAAGGAGCCTGGAGCTGCCCAGCAGGAAAACAGGAACCTGACAGCTGAACTTCTAGACAAATTCGGTCTAGGTGGCCACTCAGGGTCAGTGGGAAATCACACACCTCGCTGGAAGCTACAGTGCCTCAGGCAAGTGGTCACAAGACCTAGGTTCCTTGGTGGTCGCCAAAACTGTTACCAAGCAAGGTCTCACTGCCCAATGCACACAGAAGCCAGTACTATGTCAGCAGCTTTTGAGAAAAGAAAGAGCTTTATTTTGAGGTTGACCAGCAAGGACACAGGAGGCATGGCTCAAATCTCTCTCCTTGTTGGTTGACCTTGCAATAAAGCTCTTTCTTTTCTCAGAAGCTGGTGCCACAGTGTTGGCTTCTATGTTCACTGAGCAGTAAGCCCTTGCTCAGTAACATACTTCTACCTCCTCACCTAACTACCACTGTGTGTGTGCGTGTGTGAGTATTTTAAGATCTACTCTCTTAACAACTCTCAAGTATATAGTACAGTATTCTTAATTATAGTCACCATACTGTATATTAAGTTCAAACACATTCTAAAAGATCTACATTTTACTCCCCTGCCCCACAATTTGTGGTTTTGCAGTCATATTTTACATCTTCATATATTTATACCTCAATTGTTTATTGTAGTTATAGTTTTACAATTTTTTGTCTTTTAATCTTTGTACTGGCTTATTTAAGTGATTGATCCTCAGTCCTTACTATATGTTTTCCTCTTCTGGTGGAATTTTCCCTTTTCTATAGATTCTTACATTTTTTCCACTTAAAGAAGACCCTTTAACATTTCTTTTAGGATATGTCTAGCATTGATGAACTCTTTTAGTTTTTGCTTGTCTGAGAAGTTCTTTATCTCTCCTTCTATTCTAAATGATAATCTTGCTGGGTAGAGTATCCTAGGTTGCAGGTTTTTCCCTTTCATCACTTTGAATATCTCCCTTCTGGCCTGCAAAGTGTCTGCAGAGAAATCAGCTGACAGCCCTATGGGGATTCCCTTGTATATGACTCTTTTGCTGCCTTTAGAATTCTCTTTAACTTTAAACTTCTAATTATATGATATATCTTAGTGTGGGCCTGTTTGGGTTCATATTGTTTGGGATGCTCTGTGCTGTCTGTACCTGGATAACTGTTCCTTCTTCAGGTTTGGGAAGTTTTCAGCCATAATTTCCTCAAATACATTTTCGATCCCCTTCTCTCTCTCTCTTCTCCTTCTGGGACCCCTATAATGTAAATGTTGATATGCTTACTGTTATCCCAGAGATCTCTTAGACTTTTTTTTTAATTTGTTTCTCTTTTTGCTGTTCTGATTGGGTGATTTCCGTTATTCTATCTTCCAGATCACTTATGAATTCTTCTGTATCACTCAGTCTGCTATTCATTCCTTCTAGCGTGTTTTTTATTTCAGCCATTGAATTCTTCATTTCTGATTAGGCCTTTTTAATATTTTCTAGTTCCTTGTTAAGATTCTTACTGTGTTCATCTATTCTTTTCCCTAATTCAGTTAGCATTCTTATTACTAATGCTTTGAATTCTTTATCTGATAAATTGTTTATTTCTATTTTTCAATGTTTTTCTCTTGCTCTTTCAGTTGAGAGCAGTTCCTCTGCTTTTTCATTTTGCTTAACTTTCTTTGCCTCTATGAAGTTAGGTGAAACAGTTACTTATTATGGTCCTGAAGGGGTGTTCTTATACGGGAGCATCCCCACACCGACTACATGTGCCCAGTGCCTTTGATGGGAGAGCTAGATTTGATGTGGATGCAAATCACATCTTTCCTCAGAGCGTGCTGGCAGCTATCACCTTGGTAGAGAGTGGGGCTGGAGATGGAGGGGCTAGAACTGGAGCCGGGTGTGAGGTGGGACATCCCTTCTGCTCAGTGGCTGTCACTGACCTACCAGGGGTGGGGTCTGATCCTAAGTTGCTGGAACAGAAACACTGAGGGTTGGATCCAAACCGGTTCTGTTTCCTTTAAGTGTGTGCTTTCCCTTTTACCAGCACCGGGACTCTTGCTCCACAGCGGGCAAGTGCTGAAGCAAAGGGAGTCCGCGTGGGTTCTCGGCTCCTGTTCAAACTGTCTCCAATGTGCTGCCTGTGCAGGTGTCAGTCGTTGTTTCCCTTGCTCTGCTCAGATGTAGCCTCAGCTGCAAGTCCCCTTTGTCCCTCGCAGCCAATCACTGACCCTAGCCTCTGCCACCCGTGCTCTACTGCTTGTTGTGGAGCTGCAACAAAGGGCAAGTGGGTATATATGGACTCTCGGTGTGTATCAGGTCATGAGCTGTGGTGGAGCAGCTGCCATCAGAGTTCTGGGCTGCTTCTGAGAAACTGCTTGAGTAAGTGCCGACAACGGCCATCACCACCCCAAGCAGGCTCTGTCCTGAAATCAGGCTGCCTCTGCATCCCAGTTTTCTTCCCAGTCTTGACAGCCCTAGATCCAGTGCCATGCTGTGACATGCAGTGAGTGGTGCTAGAGTGCTCACTCAGCTTGGGCTGGGGTACTCACTCAGGCGATCCTGAGAAACTTCTAGTCACCCCCTCTGCCCCACCAGCGGTCAAGCCAGTGCGAGTGTGCTCCTCACACCATGGAGTCCAGGCTTCCCGCAGCCATCCTCTCAGTCCCTGCAGTCCTCCAACCAGCCAAGGGGGCTCATCTTCCCTGTGTAGGACCCCAAGACTCAAGGAACCAATCTTTGGCTTTCACCACTCATTCCCCAGGGCGGGTCTGTGCCTGTATATTCTCCCTCTTCCTCTGAGTCCCCTCCCAAGGGCACAGGTCCTGATCTGATTGCTTTCATGTGGCTCTTTCTCACAGCCTTGGCTGTACAAAAGTCTTTCTGTCAGTTTCCAGGTAGTCTTCAGTGAGAACTGTTCCATACATGGATGTATTTTTTAAGTGTTTGTTGGGGAAGGTGAGTTCCATGCCCTCCTACTCCACCATCTTGATGAATCCCCTCATCATGCTGTACATTAAATCCCCAGAACTTATTTATCTTATACCTGGAAGTTTGTACCCTTTGACAAACATCCCATTTCTCCCATCTCCAAGCCTCTGGCAACCACCATTCTACTCCCTGTTTCTTTGAGTTTAGATTTTTTAGATTCCACATGTGAGAACATACAGTATTTGTCTTTCTCTGTCTGAATTATGTCACTTAGCATAATGCCCTCAAGGTCCATCCCTATTACTGCATATGTCAGGATTTCCTTCTTTTTTATTGGCTGAATAATATTCCATTGTGTGTGTGTATGTATACATATCACATTTTCTTTATCTGTTCATCTGTTGATAGACATTTAGGTTGTTCCCATGTCATCATGGCTATTGAGAATAATGCTGCAATGAACTGGGGGTGCAGATATCTCTTTGAGATAGTGATTTCATTTCCTTCAGATATACACCCAGAAGTGGGATTGCTGGGTCATAGAGTAGTTCTATTTTTAACTTTTTGGGAAACTTCCATACTGTTTTCCAATGTACCAGCATGGCCACCAACGATGCACAAGGGTTTTCCTTTTCTCCAGTCTCACTAACACTTGTTATCTCTTATCTTTATGATAACAGCCATACTAACAGGTGTGAGATGATGTCTCATTGTGGCTTTAATTTGCATATCCTTGATGATTAGTGAAATTGAGCATCTTTTCATGTATCTGTAGGTCGTTGGTATATCTCCTTTGGAAAAATGTCTATTCAGTTCCTCTTAAATCGGTTCCTCCATTCTTAAATTGGATTGGTTTTTTGCCATTGAGTTGTATGAGCTTCTTATATATTTTGGACATTAACCCCTCAGTTAAATGGTTTGCAAATATTTTCTTCCATTCTGTAGGCTGCCTTTTTATTTTGCTGATTGTTTCTTTTGCTGTACTGAAGTTTTTTTAGTTTGCTGTAATCCCACTTGTTTATTTTTGCTTTTGTTACTTATGCTTTCGGTGTCACAACCAAAAAATTGTTGCCAAGACCAAAATCGAGGAGATTTTTAGCTATGTTTTCCTCTATAGTTTTATACTTTCTGGCCTTACATTTAAGTCATTTATCCATTTCAAGTTAATTTTTGTGAATGATGCAATATATGGGTCCAATTTCATTTTCTGCATGTGGTTATCCAGTTTTCCCAGCACCATTTATTAAAGAGACTAGCCTTTCCCCCCACTGAGTCTTCTTAGCTCCATTGTCAAATATTAGTTAACTGTATATGTGTATGTTTATTTCTGGGCTCTTGATTCTGTTCCATTGATCTGTGTCTATTTTCATGCCAGCATCATACTGTTTCGATTACTACAGCTTTGTAATAAAGTTTGAAATCAAAAGTGTGATGCCTCCAGCTTTGTTCTTCTTTTTCAAGATGGTTTTGGCTATTTGGGGTCTTCTGTGGTTGCATATGAATTTTTTCCCTATTTCTGTTAAAAATGTCATTGGAATTTTGATAGGGATTGCACTGAATCTATAAATGGCTTTGGGCAGTATGGACATTTTAACAATATTAATTCCTCTGATCCACGAATATAGGACATTTTTCCATTTACTTGTGTCTTTAATTTCTTTTATCAGTGACTTGTAGTTTTCAGTGTACAAATCTTTCCCCTGTTTGGTTAAATTTATTCCTATGTATTTTATTAGTTCTTATGCTACTGTGAATCTAATTATTTAACTTATCAATCTTTCATGTGTCTCTCCTAGAATGTATGCTTCTTGAGGGTAGGGTATTACTCAAAGTAAGGACCACTTCAGCAAAACTGTAGGCTCAAAAGACATTTGTTTGATTAACAAATTGGTTTAAATCATTGATAACTATGAATATAATAATAGTTTCTGTACGAGTAACTATTTTAAGCACTTTATACATATGTTGACTACTTTATCTTCTATCTTATGGCTGGAGGCTCAGCAATGTAGTCACTGTGATCAAAGAGCAGTCTTTGATCCGCTGGTGAAGGCCATCCATCCTCTTTCAGTTTTCAAAGGGATATACATGGAACATCAAGCAAATACTCAAATCAACCCTAACAAATAATAGTGTGACAAATATCCCAGCCAAACTTCCCACACATTTCTGTGTCACAATATGTAAGACATCTAGCTGTGCCAGATGATTCATTCAGGGATGCTAGAATGAATAATTCTGGCTCATTCTCCAAACAGCTCTTAACTTTTAGGGCCTGGTAAAATCTGTTGCCCATCCCCTCCACTCCCTTTACTAACACCTTTCCCCTGCTGGACTCCCAAAATGTGCTCAGCCAATTTTACATCATTAGGTAGGAAACTGGAGACTTTCTTTCTGAAGAAACCAACCCACCCAAAAGAAAAGACTTCAGAAATGATTTTGAGAGTATCCTGGTGAGACAGCTAGGCCCCATATCCTATCACCCTGTGGCAAGGTCTACAAATTGGCCAACCGTGTCTAGAAACAGAGCTGCCAACAATGTATTCTTTAAAAATGAACTACCAGAAACTGCCAGGCAATGAAGGGAAGGTGTAACATAAAAGGCAGAGATTGAACAAACAGGAAAAGGAAATACAGAGGAAGCAAAAATAAGGAAGGGGCTTCCCTGGTGGCGCAGTGGTTGAGAGTCCGCCTGCCGATGCAGGGGACATGGGTTTGTGCCCCAGTCCAAGAAGATCCCACATACCACGGAGCGGCTAGGCCTGTGAGCCATGGCCGCTGAGCCTGCACGTCCAGAGCCTGTGCTCCGCAACAGGAGAGGCCACAACAGTGAGAGGCCCGCGTACCGCCAAAAAAAAAAAATTAATTAAAAAAATAAATAAATAAGGAAGGAAACAAAAGGAAACTCTAAAACATTTAAATTAATTTTGTTAGGTAAGAACAGGTGCTGCAACATCTAAAAGAAGGTAACAACATTCATAAAACAAGCAAAGGATGTTTTACTGCAAAAAAAAAAAGAATATTAAAAATACAATGCAGTGATGAAGAAAAAAAATACAGTGCAGAAGTAAACCTTTCAACATGTAGGGGAAGCAAAGTTTTTCCTCCCTTCTCTTAGTGCTGGGCCTGAGAACTAAGTTGACATAGACAGGTTAATAGGAGAAAAGCATACAAATTTTATTTTTACATGTACATGGAAGCCTTCACAGGAAAATAAAGACCCAAGAGTGGTTAGGTCTAAGTGCTTACATACTAGGTTGAACAAAGGTAGTTATTATGAAAAAAAGTAACTAAAATATATAAAGAGGCTAAAGGAAGATAAGGGTTATTTTAACAAGGTTTATTTGTATAGATTCTTCTCGGCCTCTACTCTCAGTCTCTGGTTATAATAATGTTCTTTTCCTCCAGATTCAGGGAGCATATCATTCACATGGGAGTTTTATCCCCTGTTTTTAAGAAGAAAAGGGGAGGTAGAGAGCCTTTCTTGCACCTGTTGTTTTTCAAGTGCCTTCAACTCAAAAAAGTCAATATGCCAAATGGGCATATTTTGGAGTGGCATATTCTGAGCCCTTTCAAGTGGAAGTATTAAAAAATAAAGTAGGAAGTAAAAATAAAATACATAGATATTAGAATTGGGGAAATTTTTTTATTTATTGAATCAACCCAGGAACTCCAGCATCTAAATAGTAATAGTTCCAGAAATAAAGAGTAGAGAAAAGAGATGACAGGAAATTACCATAGGATAAAATGAGAATATTTTCCAGAATTGAAAGGCATATATTTCTAAATTTAAGGGACCCATTGATAAATCCCACATTGAAGCACATGATATAAAATTTATGAATGACAAGGATTCAAAATATAAATTAAAAAATTATAAAACAATTTTGTAACTATGTATGATAATGGATATTAACTAGATTTATTGTGGTGATCATTTCACAATATATATAAATCATTATGCTGTATACCTGAAACTAATATATTATATGTCAATTATACCTCAGTGAAACTAAGCAAAAAATAAATAAAAAATAAAGGTACCTGCGATGAACCCTTTCTCAGGAAACTACTGAAGGATGTGCTTCTTCAAAATAGAGGAGTACATCAGGAAAAAGATGTGCACTGAAGGAAACAGAAAGCACCAGGCAGGAGAGAGGCACACAGCCTCTAACAGAGTTTGAGGAAAGCAAGTCCTAGGAAGGCATTTGTGCTGCCAGCTTTGGAGCAGCCAGTCCCAGTTAGAGCAGGAATACCAGAAGAAACAGCTTAGAGTTGAAAGTGGTTGCCTCTGAGTAGCAGGAATTGGGAGTTTTTCATTATAAGTACTATTTTTATTTTTAAATTATGTCCAGTCATTACTTTAATAATGATTAAATTTAAAATTTTTTTTTTTTTTTTTGTGGTACCCAGGTCTCTCACTGTTGTGGCCTCTCCCATTGCGGAGCACAGGCTCCAGACACGCAGGCTCAGCGGCCATGGCTCACGGGCCCAGCCACTCCCTGGCATGCAGGATCCTCCTGGATCGGGGCACGAACCCACGTCCCCTGCATGCAGGCGGACTCTCAACCACTGCACCACCAGGGAAGCCCTAAATTTAAATTTTAATGGGTACACAGAAGCAGAGTAGTCTGGAAAGAGGTTTGCCAATTCTCTCCAGGTCTCCCTGGGTAACATTCCTCATCATGTGAAATGTATAACCTTCAGCTTCCAGTGTCTGACTTTACAGGCTCAAAATTTCATTTCACCTGCACATAAAAGGCAGGTTCATCTTTGAGAGAAGTGAAACTCAATCACACTCATGAGATGAGGTATAATAATTTAGGATGAGACTCACTGCACTGGTGGCCAGGATGCCTACGTCTGCAAAAATGGTGTATTCTTTTTCTATGGTAAAGCAACATGGTTAGGTAAATGAGAATCACTGGTTTACACTGAGAAATGACAGAGAAGTTCCAGAGCCCATGTGCTCGCCACAAGATCTCCCTCTAGAAAGACCTACCTATGAAATTACACATTTAGAAGGCTGTTTGGAATCAAAGCTAAACAAATTCAATGACCTCATCCTAAACTGTTATGATGATTTTGCAACACAATATTATTATCCACTGCCTTGAATATTCAGAATATTCTCTTATTCTAAGAGAGAGAAACTGACGTTCAGAAAATTAAATAGTTTGCCTAAGACCACACAGCTAGCTAGGATTTCAATATAGGTTTGTCTGATTCATAATATTTCTGTTGTGCCTCACTACCTTCCCAAAATAAATAAGGAAATGGGTGATACATTTTCCCCTTTTTGCCATGAACAGGCCTTTAACAAAACTCATCTTCTAAATATGGAGGGTTAAACATGAAAGAAAACAAAAGGGAATAATATTTAATGAATGCCTACTATGTAAGGTTCTGTGCTAACAATTTTTAAATTTTTATTTACCTATTTTATTTTTTTATTATTTTTAACATCTTTTACCTATTAAAAATAGCTTATTTAATGCATTTATGAGTCTCACCTCCTTTTACATGCTGTTGTTTATTACACATAAACAGCAGTTATTTTGTATTATTAAACCAGACTTGGAAATTTGCATTGCCATATTTTGGAAATTTGTTGGCATTTTTACTTCTGTGAAGTTAATTGCATTAAAAACATGTCCAAAAGATCCAATGCATCTCCAATGAGAAATGGCCACAGTCATTTCAGAAAATGAAAATGGAAGTAATAACATATCATATTCTGTTACCACCACTGCTCTAAAACCAGATGTTAATGAGCCCAACTCTACAATCTGCCTGAACATTTATAGACCACAGGAGGGGAACTCTATAGCTTTAGGCTAGAAGCAGCAGCAGAGAATGTCTCTCACTAGTGCAAGACCAGTGCTGGGTATGGCTGCTCTGTGGGCGGGCTCTTCAACTGTGGCACTTGCAGGGGGCACCGCCGGGACAGGAATAGGGCTGGCCAAATTTGCCACTAGATATTAAGAGGTATGTGAAAGCCATCAACTTTTCCCCATTTCATTGTGAAGAAATGGAAAAAGTACAGTAGCCAGCTACCACACTGTCAGTACAGAAAAGTAGCATTACCAACATTTATAATTTTTCTTGTGGAAATTCAACTGTATACCTTGGGAAGATGGGCAAAAGGTAGCAGGAAAGACAGAAAAATAACAATTAAGATGGAGCCAGAAATCCCACCTGCCATCTCTCTCAAAATGCTGAGTGTATACCAAGATGAGTAAAAGTAGGAGACGTGAATCTGTTCTCTCAGTTTATCTCAGCTCCTCTGAGCTTTGCATAGTGTGAGAATCAGATGCACTAAATAGAATTCTTCTACACACACACCAAAGATAGTTTTCTTATAACATGGCCCCTAAGCAGAAGCAAACTCCTTCATCTGGTGCCCAAGGGAAGATAAAGCAATGTGTTCCAAAGCTGGAGGAAAAACTGGCTGAGCCAAGCTCAGCTGCAAGATGGTTTGGTGGCCTCCAGCTGGCATCATCCTAAAGGAGTTTTGGTAGAAACTCTGACTAATCGGTAGTTTTTCCTTTCTTGCCAACTTGAGAACCCAACCTCGACCTAAGATGTAACCTAGCTATACCAGGTTCTAAGCAGCCTCAAGATAGGGCAATCTAAGAGTGCCAGGCTAGTCTAGTAATGGAGAAAGTCAGTAAGATTTTGAGATGCTATGAGGACAAAAGCCATGGTGAGGATATTAGCTATTCCAATGTGCACCTAGGACACCATAAATCTGAGGCTCACTCACTTCAAAGACCAGGAGTTCCGTGTAGTCAACAGATAGCAGGCAAGAGGATAATTCCAAGAAAGGATTCAGATGTAATTCTTATTAAAAATAGGACTAAAGGTGTCATGTGTCTGATGCTAAACTTGGCAGTCCTATATATATATATATATATATATATATTTTTTTTTTTTTTTTTTGGCAGTACGCGGGCCTCTCACTGCCGTGGCCTCTCCCGTTGTGGAGCACAGGCTCCGGATGCGCAGGCTCAGCAGCCATGGCTCACAGGCCTAGCCGCTCCGTGGCATGTGGGATCTTCCCGGACCGGGGCAGGAACCCGTGTCCCCTGCATCGGCAGGCGGACTCTCAACCACTGCGCCACCAGGGAAGCCTGGCAGTCCTATATTTTAACTTGTGCTATAAATAAATGTGTCTTTCTTATTATCTTAAATATTCCCTATTGCGTAGTAGTGTGATCTGAGGAGTTTTCAGTTATTTCTGAACCCTTGGTAGTGGGCTACAGTGGCAAGAGAGCTAGTCTAAAACCATACATTTGCTTTCTATAGCTCAAGATGTGTAGTTTATCATTGTTGGAGCCTGTCTTTGTTGTGGGATGCATCTGTTTTACACATCATCTTGGCTGACCAGAAGTAAGTCAAATACTACTCAGGGTCCTTGGGACTGCTCCAGATACTGGTGATTTAATACAAGTGCAAATACATCAAGCTGGAATGATAAGTATTTTGTTTCATAATATAAAAGACATCCTTATGGTAAAAAAAAAAAAAGTACACCTCACTAAACACCTATTAGGATGCCTAAAAAAACCCAACCCTGGCTCATACTAAGTATCATCAGAAGAGTTTCTGCAAC
Source organism: Mesoplodon mirus (assembly GCF_964341445.2). Classification (NCBI taxonomy): domain Eukaryota; kingdom Metazoa; phylum Chordata; class Mammalia; order Artiodactyla; family Ziphiidae; genus Mesoplodon; species Mesoplodon mirus. Next base: position 22,566,808 of record NC_138984.1, on the reverse strand, counting down.
TCTTATAACATCGCTCATGGGCATGCAAAATGGTACAGCCAACTCTGTAAAACAGTTTGACAGTTTCTAATAAAATTAAACATATACTACTTACCACACAACCCAGCAATTCCACTCATAGCTATCAGCATTTACTCAAGAGAAATGAAAGCTTATATTCACACAAAAACCTGTACATGAATTTTGTAGCACATTATTTGTAATTTCCAAAAATTAGAAGCAACCCAAATGCCCTTTTAGCAAGTGAATAGACAAACAAACCATGGTACATCCATGTGGTGGAATACTACTCAGCCTACTCAGAAGGGGTGAAATATTGGTACATGAACCAAAAGAAATGAATCTCAAACACATTATGAGTTTAATACTATATTATTCCAATTATATGACATTCTGGAAAATGCAAGACTTTATGGTGCAGAGTCAGTATTGTCAAGGGTTAGGGCTGAAGGAAGGGTCTGACAACAAAGGGATAGCTCAAGGAAATTTTTGGTGTAAGGGCACTGTTCCTGATTGTAGTGTTGGTTATATATGACTATGTATCTATTAGAACTTACTGTACATAAAAAAAAAAGTGAATTAAAAATAAAAAAACTTTTAAATATATGTACAGCTTTGCAACAAGATTTGTTTTAAATGAAGAGACTGGTAGATTCACCAAGAGGTCAGCAGTCTGAATTTAGGCAAAAAGGTAGGAGAAGTGGTTACGAGCCGAGGACAAGCAGACCTGAGAAACATGGTAGCAGGCAGGGCACGGGAAAAGATCATTAGATGGGAATTCTCCATGATAGAGTCTAGGCATGAGTGCAGTCATGAAAAATGGAAGCATTTCTTTACTCGAGAATCAGCTCCAATTTATTTTAAAAAATCATTTCAGAATTGTTCATTGACATCTGTCTCTGGAATGCAGTCATGGAAAGAATTTTCCATGCAACAAATATGTGGAGACAGTGAGAAAAACAAAATGTACTTGGAATTGGTTTTAAATGAACTTTGCACTTTCTCCAGCATTCCCATACAGTTGTTCCATATGAAAATAATTTTCAACAAAAATACTATATAAACACAATATATTCACAGAAATAGGCCAAATAATTAGTAAAAATATGTTTTTCTCCCCTCTCATAGTATGGGTAGTTCTATAATTCACTGGAGGACAACTGTCATACCTAATAAGAGAGGACAAGGAGGAAGTGGATTTCAGATGGAGACAGAATCTGGGAGGCCAGCATAGCTCGGCTCAAGAAGATTGAAAGGCAGCTTAGAGATCATCTAAGGATCCCTATCATTTTACAGATGAGAAAAACTACAGCCCAGAGATATGAAGTGACTTGCCAGAAGCCACAGAATTATTAAATTGTATAACCTAATCTTCAGCCTCCAAGTCCAGTGTTTTTGTTTTGGGTTTTCTTTTTTCTACAAAAGTACAATTTGCTATTCTTTCCAAAGAGGGGGAATATAGAACAAAATGTACAATTTAAACACTTTATGATATAGTGGGGGGGCGGGAAATGTATATTTGAAAATTTTATTAAAATGTAATTCTTTCTAAATAGTGTTGTTACTAATAACTATAATTCTGTAATTTTCAGAACTCAGCCAAATGAAAAAAAAGTCCATTATTAGTTCTCAGACAGGTTGAGTCTCTCTCTCCCAACTCTAGCAGCTGGAAAGTTGCATCAGCACAAAGACCAAATCAGAGGCATGGGCTTGGTGTGACATTTACATTCAGGAATATACAGCAGGCTCTTCATTTAAATGGATTGCTGTTTGGTTTACTCTAAGAAGGTTTGCCCTCTGACCTCAATCTGTTCAATCACTTGTGCAGCCAAATCTCAGTTCTTGGTATGCATTTATTCATTCTTTTACCAAAAAAAAAAAAGTATATTATCCCTGGAAAGGGGTTAGACAGAGTCCCAACAAATGGAGTAAGGGATTCAGGCCAGAGATGGCCCTGCCCTGTGGATGCTGACCTCCTGCCTTCATCTTGTGGTTCTTAAGAGACTGTTGAGCAACAAAGGTGAGAGACAGAGAAAGACAGAGAGAGATAGAGACTCAGTCTAAATAAGAACTGATCATGGGTTTTTTTCACTTGGTTGAGTACTGAAAAGTACAGTCATTAGTTTCAGGACATTGTTTAGAAAGGTTTGCAATATATAATTTTGGTTCACTGACCAAATGAATGCATTGCAGATCAATACAGATTTTTTGTTGTTGTTTATGGACTTTTATACACGGTCCTTCGTCTCTGGAAATCTGCAAGAACAAAGCATCATAAAAGGGCTGCTTACGTAATAGTAAAATAACAGCATTATCTTTCCAGAATTATCCATTAACCATCCTTGAGCGAGCAAAGGAAAGTCCAACTTATTAGATGCTTATCAGAAAAAATTCCTCTACATTCTTTCTAACTCCACACATGTGTGTTACAGAATTACTACTGAAACTCCATCAAATAAACAGCAATAATTTAACATGATGAATGGTGTTGTTTTGTGAAATTAATCTTCAATGGTAGATTTAATGGTAAAGGGGGGAGCTAAAGCTCAAGTTATGAGACGTCCTTACACATTTGTTTAATTCATATTGTCTGTCTCCCCACAGTGGAATTTAAACTCCACAGAAATAGCATCCTGTCTTGACTGTCTTGTTCACTGCCATATTTCTAGGGTCTGACAATAACTGACCTTTATTTATATAATGAGTGAATCAACCAATTAATAAGGCAGAAATCTTTGATCAAGGGAAACTTCAGGTGTGTTTTAGGTCTCCATAAAAAAGACAATAAGAGTAAAAACTTTTTGAAAAGTTTAACTAAGTACAAATGAAAAATATTTTTGTTACTGTCATTTTAAGTTAAGGATATTCACTTTGGAGTATCTGCACCCATCTGCTTTGAGATACTAGTGACAGCTGTCTTGGCCAATAATTTTAATACTCATTACATCACTTCAAGTATTAGTAATTCTATATATGAGATCTCATGACATTTTGACAGAAGGCCACCTACAAAATGTGTCTGAATTATACATGCAAACAACCTGAATTAACATCAAAGGCAAGGAAGATCTTTTTCTCAGAGGGCAAGAAGAGAATTCATACCAGTTTATCAGTTAATACTTTGGCAAAGGCTTTTGCTGGAAGATTTTTAATGTTCTTTTCAGTATTCAATCAAACAACTGTCTGAAGAGGATGTTGTGATTTGGGTAATAATTTCTCAAACACATTTACATCCCTAATTTCGTTCTGAACCGAGTCAATCAACACGCCATTTGGGATGCACCTGGAGGCAACTTGTTTGAGATTTTTTTTCTAGAAAGTGAGAACTACTCAACATCCATTTGCACTTGAACTGCCTGTACATACTTCCCAAAGTCCCTTAGCTGTACGAGGGAGAACAAAGGAAACAGCCATTTTCAGTCAGTGCTTTGTGATTTCTGTATTTCACGAGCTGGAGAATAGAATAAAGGATACACTCAACTCTCTTAGGGGTCACTCTCTGAAACGGAGAGCAAAAGGCTGTTTTTAAATTTTCAAATGCTTTTCCCTTCAGTCCGCTGCAACTTCCCCTGACAGCCATGTTTGCACATGGTGTTGCCTTATAAGAGTTTTTCCTGGTTTTTCACTCAAATGGCAAGTGAAAAGTGAGGTAAATATCTTCAGTAATTTATTAAATGGCTAGCTCCCAAATCCTCCTTTTCAATTTTATTACCTTTCTCTTCCTTTGCATCTAGTGTTCCTAGACCCTCAGCCTGCACTCATAGCAGAAGCCTGCATTCAAAGGCTTTAGCTGAGGCTCAGGCTGGACATGAAGGGAATTCTTTAAGCAGGGAGGTGGGGGCTGATCCGTAGTAGGAGTAGGGAAAAATGAAAACAAAACACAGTGCCTGAGCTGCTGTGTTCATACAGTTAGCTCCTCATCACTCATCATTCCATTCAAGAATCCCTGCAATATGGACCATGCCTACCTTTCCATTTCCCACTACTCACATACATGAATTTTAATGTCTAGCCAGATTTCTCTTCCATGATTATGCTCTGCACTTATCTCACCCCTGTACTTTTATTCACACTTGTCCCTCCACCTGGATCATACCCAGTCTATCTCAGCCTCCTCCAGTCCTATACATTCTTTAAGAGCCATCTCAAATCTACCATTAACCCTTTATTTCTGGTCCCCCATCTAGATAGAACGACATAAAAACTGAATAATTTTTTACAGCTGTGTGAGAAAATAATTGGCAAAACTCCTTGAGATGAAAGGTGATGCCCTGGGGCATAAACCCAAGAAACAAAATGATAGTCATCCTGTTCTTCCAAAGAAAGGAAAAAGAAAGGTCTCTAGGAGGAGGTAGGATAAGAGACCTTACAGGGAAACAGCCAGTGAAAATATCTGGTGACTGAGTAGCCAAAAAATTTTTTAAGAAAGGAGAAACCAACTTCAGATTAAAGTTGTTTGCAGGGTGTGAAGGTTAGTTTTTGTGTCAACTTGACTAAGTTACAGTACCCCAGTTATATAATCAAACAAACACTAAGCAAGGTATTGCTGTAAAGGTATTTTGCAAATGTGGGTAACGTCTATAGCCAGTTGACTTTATAGAAAGGAGATTACCTTCAGTAATGCAGGTGGACTTCACCCTCAGGTGAAGAATTTAAGAGCAAAAACTGAGGTTTCCTGAGGAAGAAATTCTGCCTCAAGACTGCAACATTAACTCCTGCCTGAGTTTCCAGCCTATATATGTATGTATGTATATGTAGCTATTACATATATATTTATATATTGTATATATATTATGTTGTACATATAAACATACATATATAACAAATACATATCATATATATGTATATGTGTGTGTATATATATATATATATACAGTTGACCCTCATTATTCATAGATTCTGTAGTTGATAATTTGCCTACCCACTAAAATTTATTAGTAATCTCAAAACCAATACTTGTGGTGCTTTTGCACTTATTCATGGACATGCACAGAGTAGCAAAAATTTGAGTTGCCCAGTGTGCACATTCCCACCTGAGGCCAAACAGTCAAATCTCTCTGTCTTCTTGTTTCAGCTCTCATACTGTAAACAAGTTTCCTTTTTTTATATTTAGGGCTACTTTTTTTGTATTTTTATGTTTCTTTGTTGATTTTGCTGTTTAAAATGTCCCCCAGCATAGTGCTAAAGTGCTATCTACTATTTCTAAGTACAAGAAGTTTGTGAAGTTCCTTAGAGAGAAATATGTGTATTAGATAAGCTTCATTCAGGCACGAGTTACAGTTCTGTTGGCCATGAGTTCGGTGTTAATGAATTATATATATATATATATATATATATATATATATATATATATATATATATATATATATGGTGTCCTCAAACAGAAACACACATAAAGTTATGTACTGATCAGTTGATGAAAATGTTGGGACCAGTGACCCCAGGAACTCCCTGTATTTCCTCTAGGACCAATGAGAAGTATCTGCTAATTCAGTGTTTACAACAACTTAACAGAATATAACTACTGTGGATTGTGAATAGAAAGAATTGAATATATATAATATGCATACATACGTATATCTATATCTATCTATCTCCCACTGGTTCTGTTTCTCTGGAGAACTCTGACTGACGCACATGGCTATTGTCTCAGGTTATAAACTGCCTCTGGTGCTCCCAGGAGAAACTGGTAGCGAGTCGAGGAAGCAAGAGAGAGAATGGGCAGCCAGGCAAGAAGCAATTTCAGATGAAGTCTCCTTCCTCTGTTATTGGCTACAGCCTCTCTGGAAGGACATAAAGGCCCATGTACTTTCTGTTCGGGTTGGTCCTGGCAATGGATTTCAGTGGCTCAAACATTGTCTTCTGAGGAAGAATAGAGGGCTAAGTCCACAGGAATGAAACAGCCTCAAGCTGGGAGGACAGAGGAAGAAGTGACTAATAGATATCAAGATGGCACCAGAAAGGAGGGAATCACCTTTATCTTTGTAAACCTCATCCTTAGCACCTAACCGAATGCCTGGTATATACTAAATGCCAAAAAATATTGAACAAATAAATGATCTATCCTGCTGCATTTCACAAGGATGCACATGAACAAACAAACAAGGCAGAAAATCAACCATTCTTGGGAGTTCTTTTTTGAGGCTTCTCTAGAGTACAGCTGTTGAAAAATATTTGTGAAAGGGAAGAGTTTTAAAAATAGCTTCATGGTTATTTGACAGATAATTCCTTTTATAGAACTAGATGATAAAATTAAAGTTATTAGTGTCTTGCCACAAAATTTTGAGAGCTTATCCTAGCAGTAAGTCAGGGAAGAAGTCTTAAAACAAGAATCACAAAACATACATTGATAAACCAGGAAACTCTCTTTCCTCCCCCCTCTTTCTCCAACATACACACATGAAAGGTTACTATTTCCATAAAAAATATTCTATACTCACCATAAAATTCAAATTTAAATAAATAAATCAATATCAGGATATCAGGACAATCTGATATTAAGTGATATTAAGAATAGTTTTCTACAGTGTCCACAAAGTGAGGAATAATATTTGTATGTAAAATGTGAGTAAAGATTTGTAGGGATAAAGTTTACAATGGTATCTGCCTTTTGCAAGAATCATAACAACATTATATAACTTCCAGAGCAGATTCTTTAAAATGCTGTGAATACATTTTTTACCAGGCAAGGACTGGATTACCCCATCAGGAAGCTGAGATATTGCTCAACTGTCAGGGATAGGTCCCTATCACCAGCACAATCAAGTCCCAACTCCTTAGCATAGCATGTAAGATCTTTTTACCAGTGGTCCCCAACCTGTCTCTCCAGCCATATTTCATGCCCCTCCCCCTTCAACGGAGCTTACAATGGGTCCACCCGAATTATTCATACTTCCTCCAGTGGAACGGGCCATGCTCTGGTCCTGTTTCTTCTGCCAAGCATAGCCTTGTTCTCTATGGTAAACTCTTACTCATCCCTACCTTAAGGAACCAGCTCACATAAGCTATGAAGCAACCCCTGATCCTCTTACGCCAAGGCAGGTTAAGTCAAGCTTACCTCTGTGCTCCCAGAGTTTTTCACATACCCCACCTGATGGAACTTTTATCATACTGTATTTTAATTGTGCAGTGTGTAAGCTCCTTAAGGAGAATAACTACATTTTATTTATTATCTTTGTGCCCACATGCTCTGGCACATAGCAAGTTTTCAGTAAATCATGGACAACCTTTCTATTTTAGGAAAAGTGATGATATGAAATCTTTGGACAAATGTAAATAGCAGGTGAATTATTTGTTATTTTAAGGATATTTAAGAGCATTGTAGAACAAACAAAACATCAAAAAAGTCTTTCCCAAAAGGGAATATGCATTAATGGGTAAACCCAAAAAAGAGTGGATAATGATATAATAAAATGTTTATGTAGGTATTTAAATGTGTTAAAGGTTTTCTCAAAATGGGAATTTGGAATGAAGGCTTAACCTGAGACTTGGATAAGAAATTACTTCCTAGAATTGAGCAGATGCTACAGCATAGAATCAGTGTCCAGGAATGGAAAGAAGCATAACCTGACCTACATTCTATCTGAAGAAAATTGTGGGGGGATGGGGGTATTCTAGTAAAGTGGTCAATTCCATGGGAGTCTCAACATGAGATACAGGATGGGTGTTGCAGTAGACAGGAGGAGCCTAGACATGGGTAGTCTGGAGCAGGTAATATTCAGAGATCTAGTCAGGCAGGTAGCTGATGGGCATCAGGAAGTTCTGGAAACAGGAAACAGAGTCCCAGACCTGAGGCTTCAATTCAACGGTAGAATTCCACGCCCTCACAAAGACTGACAATGAAGTCATAGTGAAACAGGAGTAACAAACAGGCTATCAAAACAGAAATTCAGGCAAAAGTGAGAAGACAGGAATACAGACTCTGGAATTAGGGTACAAGATGGAGGGTTGATCAAAGCACAAGCCTAGGACTTCCCTGGTGGCGCAGTGGTTAAGAATCCGCCTGCCAATTCAGGGGACACAGGTTCAATCCCTGGTCTGGGATGATTCCACATGCCGCGGAGCAACTAAGCTCATGCACCACAACTACTGAGCCTGAGCTCTAGAGCCCGCAAGCCACAACTACTAAGCCCACATGCCACAACTACACAATTATTGAAGGCTGTGCACTCTAGGGCCTGTGTGCCGCAACTACTGAGCCCGCGTGCTGCAACTACTGAAGCCTGCGCACCAGGAGCCCATACTCTGCAACAAGAGAAGCCACCGCAATGAGAAGCCCGTGCACTGCAATGAAGAGTAGCCCCTGCTCGCTGCAACTAGATAAAGCCCACACACAGCAACAAAGACACAACACAGCCAAAAAAAAAAAAGCACAAAGCACAAGCCTAAATATGATCACCAAGTTAGGGCACAGTGTCAATTTGGAAATGGCAGCAGAATTAGGGAGATACTTAATCACTGGAATGCCTCACCAAGGGCTTCTGGAGTTCCCCCAGTCAAGAATAAGACTGGACCCAGCCAGACTAAACATGCCTTGAGGAATCAAGAATTTAGGTTAGGGAAGAGAGAGGAGACAGAGAGACAGAAATGTCAGGGTAAGTTTTAAAGGAAGGTAGTAAGGACACTTTCAGTGAAGGCTGGTTGCTCTCTTCAATATGTTAACAGATATTTGAAGTATGCAAATGTCAGCAAAAATGATTTGTGACTCCTGATGAGGACAGCAGGAAAGGAGGGTCCAACCTACTTGATGACACCAAGGGCTTGAAGAGCAAAGAGGCTTTGAGTTGTTAGGAAGTGGAAGGGAGAAAGACGTGCCTCACAGAAAAGACTAATTGATCCATAGTTAAGCAGCTCTGAAATGAAACATCAAAGACTCTCAAAGACAGAAAAGGGAAGAGGAGATGAAGAGAAATCAAGGGCAGAACTTATAGGAAAAAAGCCCAGGACATGTTAGTATGGTATGTTTTGATACCACTTTATGCCCCAGTATGTAGTTCGATCCTAGGTAGTAGGTAAAGTATTTTAAGCAGAATTATACAAACATCACTGATTTTCATTAAGAATATTTTCTAGAGCTTATTCCATTAAGCCAACTGGATTCTTTGATCAATTTTATATACAAGGCAGTTCATTTGTTTTCATTTTGATTTTTAATATAACTAAAATTACTGTTATTGCGATTGACTCTTTCCAACTTATATATTACTCTGAAGCTATAATTGTTCTATTGAATTTCTTGAGAACATTGTATTTTCCCAATTATAGATTCCTCCATTGTGATTTTTCTCCAGCAGCTCTTCTAACAAACCCAATTTCCCCTCGCTGAATTTGACATATTTAAATTTTGTCAAAAAGATTTGATTCTGGTATCAGATTTTAGTGATTAATAAAACATCATGTAAAATTTTATCTCTTTTATTTAATGATGAGTATTTCTACTAACTCTAATTTTATCTAATCTTTCCCAACATCCTTCTTCCACAGATTTTTAATCTTTATCAAATTTTATAATGTTTAAGTTTTCATCATTGTAAGTTTTATTTTGGGATAATTTTATCAAAAATATTTACTATAATATTTACATAATGGAGAACTATGCAGAAACTAACAAAAAACAAGAAAGATCTCAATGAACTGCTATTATTGTTAAAGAGCAAAAGAATGTATACACTAAAAAAAAAGAATGCATGCATACACCATGCCACCTTTTGTATAAAAAAGGAAAAATTATATATATAATATATAATATACATAAACATATATATTTTTGCTAATTTTTGCAAAAAGAAACACAGTAAAAATTAACCAGAAGCTAATGGCAAAGATTACCTATGTGTATGGATGGAAATGGGTAAATGGGAATGAGACTTCTCTGAATATGTGTTTTTAATATAATTTTCTGTTTTGAATCATATGCACATATTGCCTATTCAAAATTAAATGAAAAGAGAATTTTTTAAATTTTTGGCCATGCCGCAAGGCTTGCGGGATCTTATTTCCCTGACCAGGAATCGAACCTGCGTCCTTGCAGTGAAAGCAGAGTCTTAACCACTGGACCACCAGGGAATTCCCCAAAGAGAATTTTTTTAAAAAATCAAAATGAATTCAAACAGAAACAAATTGAAGCTAACAAATAATCACTCAGAAAAATATTCATTAGTTTGTATTTAATTCTAAGCTTATTTATTAGAAAATTAGAAGTAACTCTTCTCAGATGGTTTACTAATATCTGATGAGTTCAATTCTTCTATATATGCTTACTTTGTGGGCTATGTGCTAAATGTTCATGCTACTGGTGGAAAAGCAGAAAGGAGAGTCTAAAAGTCCTTCAGGGATGGACAGACAGCTCAGCTCAGTAAATTTGTCAAAAAGAAAAAAAAAATCTATGTTCTGATAATAGGGAGCTTTCTCAGACCAAGATTTCCCAAAAAGAGAATAAAATGGCAGAGTAGATGGATCAGTGGAGTTTTTGCCTGGTACCTAAAAAAAAAAGAATCCCAGAAGATTGAAGGATGTATCAGCTTTGATCTTTGGCATAGCCAACCAAAACTATAGCAACAAAAAGGAGGAATGTTATGAAGCTTCATAATAAAGACAAAAAATAAAGTTATTTTTATTTTAATAAAGGGGGAAAAAAGGACAACACAACTGATCTCAGTAGCAAATATCTTATCAAGGGGCCTCCTGAGAATTCAGGGAAAGCAGAGTCCCAGTGGCTGGAAGGGACTTTCTGAAGCTTTATATCTAGTCCAGGCTGTATAACCTTCATATGATAAAAAGTAAGTGCACTTGATTTAATAAAAAAAAAATTGGTGGGGAGGGAAATCACAGGAAGGAACAAAGCAGTACTGTTTCTCTCTGAATGGTCTTTCAGAGAAAAATCCTCCACTTCTCACCAAAAGATTCTGTGAAATATTAACCATGAGGAACAGCAAAGAGGAACTTGGCTTTTGGGTTAAACGGGTTACAGGGTAAGGGTTAGTTAGGTAAGAGGAAAGGTAGATTTTTTTGTAAGAATATCCCAAAATTTTGTTCAGGAGTTAGGTTTCAAGAATTCTTTACACAGAACCATTTTTACATTTTAGCCTGTATCTTAGCTACATCTCTAAATGCAAAGTTTAGTGTAAACCTTAGTGTTTTAGGCAGTTATTGAAGGACTTTTTACTACTACCAACATTTTCATGCAATGACCCTCTCTTGAACTTCGCGTTATTGATTTTTAATTTATTCCATAATAAAGTTCCTAAATGCAAAGGATCAATTACAATATTATTTCAATTTTAATAGGACAATTTTGTAAATAGTACTTAGCTTATATTGAAATGTGGATTGCTCCCTTCTTCTAAAGTTTTAAACTACAAAATATCTACACTCTCTCGATTCTTCCTAATGATCTCATCTATTTTGGCCATTTCTCCCTATAGCCTTTCACACTCACAAGCTGTTTTTTGTTTTTGTTTTTTAATGCAATACTGGTGATTGGCTGCCTGCAAGCAGTTATGTTCATGCTCTAAAAGTTAATTTGGAAGTTCAGATAAGGCCTGTATATACCAAATTGCCAGAATGAAAAAAATTACTGGATAGTCTAAAATGTCTCAGTACCTTTAATTAGCCTGTAGACATATTCCACTGCACAAGTTTTTATATAAAACTGGATGCTCAATTCTTGTTAAAATAATTGTCTTTAATTCCAGATATTTCAGGAATGGTTATCAAATTACATATCAAAAAAAGTGACCTCATGTGCAAATCATTTCACCTTTTATTTCTTTAAGTAAAGAATTAAAACAATCATATTAAATTAACCCTTGGGCAAACAATAAGGTGCCTTAGAGATTGTTGGAACAATATGTGCTATCAAGCTCAACTATTTTATATATATATATATACACATACTTTTTTTTTTTTTTTTTTTTTTTTGCGGTACACAGGCCTCTCACTGTTGTGGCCTCTCCTGTTGCAGAGCACGGGCTCCGGACGCGCAGGCTCAGCGGCCATGGCTCAGGGGCCCAGCCGTTCCGCGGCATGTGGGATCTTCCCAGATCGGGGCACGAACCCATGTTCCCTGCCTGCATCGGCAGGCGGACTCTCAACCACTGAGCCACCAGGGAAGCCCAACTATTATATTTTATATATAGTTAGTACATCACTTCAAACACACCATGAGCAAAAATGTAACAAAAAAATCCGAAAGAGAGAGATTAAATTTGATTCTGGAAGATTTCACAGTCAGTTTGGTTGACCCAAAATGAAATATTCTTTATTTTCTAACTTCTAAAATTCTACTCCTACCACCTTTAAAAAAAGAAGTGGTTAACAACAGTATGGATTAACAACAATTTATGGCTTATCCAGACCTCTTTGGCTTTTCTTCTTTTTTCAGCCTACTTATTGCCTGGTTTTTATTGATATGTGTCTTCCACTGAAAGTCATTTAAAATCTGTATCACAGAGAAGAGCCAGAAAGAAGAGCATGATGATGTGAGCTGGGCCCTTTCCCACACAGATGCCCTCTGCCTCCATCGAAGTCAAGAGGTCTGGAGATGTGTGGGTGACCTGCAGCCAGCAAGGAGGTACAAGAAAGCACAGGAGCAGAGAAAAGCACAGTTGGCCACTCAGAAATGAGCGAGAGATGGTGCATGATGGGCACAAGCGTGAGTAAAGTCCCTTCACGTGCAAACAATAAAGGCCATTCATACACTATTTGAAGGAAGAGGACTCAGAAGTCATTACTGTGAAAAATTACATAGCGATGTTAACCCACAGGTTTGGTTAGTATATTATAAGTCACACCAAAAAAATTATTTTAAGAGATATTTCATATTCTCTTTAACTTTCTAAACATTGGAATTTTATTTTTGATGGCAAGTATAAACTAACCTGAATAGGTGGTCTGGACAAATCTCTGATGCTTTACCTCTACAGCAGTTCCCAAAGCATTAGGACATTATTGCCCTTCTGCCTCCAATTTTTAAAAAATACAAACATTTCACCACACGGTCTATGACAAAGTCTTCTAATTGGGTAGACAAATGTGCATGTGAGAAAACTTTGAAATGAGACTAAAAACTAGCATGAGAATAAGGGATCTGGCAGTGTTTTGTGGGTGTGTGTTTCTTTTTACTTTGAGAATACACTTTTAAGAAAGCTAACCAGCAACTAAAACTTTGAGTGTAAATGGCCAGTCTGGTCTACGCTGTTTTACATTTCTGAACCTCTTCCTACCACATGGACTTTACTCCACATATACGGAATGTGTCTGTGCTCCTGACAGAGGGGACAGCCAGCCTGTCAACAAGCCTGTCAACATCACATCAGAATAAGGTGGCACTTCCAGCATGAAGGCTGATAAACCCAACAGGAATCCTAGCTTTTGTTTTACCATGAGTTATATTGATGTCTTACATAATCAAAACAAGAATCTGCCCTGTATAAAGGTCTAGAATTCCAGGACGTGCATGTGACTTTAACTAACTTCACCCACAGTTTTTCTTTGACCAGTTTATTTAAGAAAAACCATTCATAAGTGGTTATAGTGTTAATAGTGTAATCTCTTCATAAGTGTAATAGTGTCATAAGTGTAATAGTGTAATCTCTTAATCGATGTTTCAGATGACTTGCTTCCTTTACCTCATTTTTCGTTCTTTTGTTCTCTCCTCATTTTGACCAAATATTGGCCTGAGCAGAGGCTGGCAGATGGAAGCTCTCAGACAAATCAATAGACAGGTCAAAGGCCATCTCCAGCTTTGAAGTTTACCTAATAAATGAATGACATGAGATAATAATTGCCTCCCCTATTTCTCCTGCTTACCTGAAAACCAAAATACTTGATGAAGAGGAAAAACAATGAAAGGAAAGCAAAGGGGCAGAGTGTACACAGTAACTACTGGAATTCAGGAGTCTTTAATTCAATTCCTAGCTTAGCCATTAATTAGTCCTATAATCTTTCGCTAAATCTGTAAGCATAATGAGTTTTTTACATCACTAAGTTTTGGGGTGCTTTATTATGCAATAAGGGTAACCATAACACCTTCCAACTCACTGGGGACTATTCTTCAAGATATTTTCAAGTTCATGGAAAAGTCAGAATAGCATCAACTGAGGACTAGCATCAGAATAGTCAGAATAGCATCAACCTGTAGGACTGTGTGGCCACATACTGGCTGATAAATAGCCCAGCCAATCACACCTTCTTTCTAACTCTCATTATCCTGTTTTGATAACCATTTCCTTGCTTTTTTAAAAAAAGTCTTACCAATCATGAAAGCATCCTTTAACAACACAGTTTACTTTTGTCTGTTTAGCTTTATATAAATGGAATCATATTGTAGGCATTCTCTTGTGTCTTCCTCCTCTTGTTCTATATTAGGTTTATGAGATTCTTCCACGTTTAAGCAACTCACTTCCTAAAACATCAGGCAAGCTTCCCAAAGCAGAATAGCACAGAGAAACAGAATGCAACTCAGTCCCTTTCAGTACACACAATGGGGAAAGACTGTTCATAGTCTGTCCCTTCTGAGGTTCTTGCATGCCTTCCTTCCATCCTTCCTTCTTTCCTTCAACACATAGTTATTGAGCAACTAACTTGTGCCAGGCTCTGTTCTAGACTTTAGGGAGTGAGCAGTGAATAATAGAAAGTTCCTTGTCCTCATGGGGCTTACATTTTAGTAGATGGAGATAGACAATAATAAGACAAACTGACTTATATCATGAGATGGTAGGTACTAAAAAGTAAGAGAAGAAGGGGGAGGAAAAAGAAAGGAAGGGAAGGGAAGGGCGGAAAAAAGAAATCAGAATAAGAGTTTAAACTTACAGAGAATGATAGAGAGGGAGCTCACCCCCCTCATTCCCAGCCATGGTTTATCTTTTAAATCCCTCTGACAATCATCTCATAATCTCTTTTCAATCTCAGTTCTCTACACATGGAATCCTAATCCTTTTCATTTCAAAGCTTCGCCTCTTTTCCAGTAAGAAAAGAAAGCTATTTGCCTTTTTGTATTTTGCCAGCATTGGATCCTTGACCTTCAACCAAATACTAAAGCAGCCTTTCCTTTGCTTAGGATTTTCAGGCTCTGAAGAAGGGTAAGTGGCTCTGCTGCCCCAAGGTGCGGGAAGAAGCTCTACCATCAAAGGAAAACACATCTCACTATAACAAACATTAATTTTCTTCTACAAACAACACAGTCTAGTCTCCTATAAGGATATCATATTTCTTTTTGTAACAGGGCCTTGATCGCCCACCCTGCTTGTGAAATAACAACTCAGGACTTATTATGATAAGAAGCATGTGACTACTTCCTGTGGCTGCTGTTTGAACTGGAGGGCCACAACCTTACTTGAAAATGGCTGGGAAAATCCCCAGGTCTTTTCTGATAGTAGCTGGGAAGGGGGGCGGTTCTCAATTCATTTCCCCACAGCCTTAGGTGAGAAATTTGGACGTAATTCTATATGCAAAAGAGATGAAAGAATTGTTTTTAAAAATCAGGGGACAAGAATCATCACAGGTTAGCTTTAGGATAAATCTTAGAATAATAATAGGATGTGCTGATAATCATAATAATAATAACAACACGGAGGTGGGAGAAGTAGTCAGAAAATGACTACAAGTGCTTAGATGAGAAGCAATGAGCTCGGAACTGAAGTAGTGGAAATTAAGTGGGAAAAGTCAGAAATAGATTCACGGCACATTGCAAAAAGAAATCACAGAGCTTGGTAACAAATTAAATATTAGGCAATTGAGAGATGCCAATGTTTCAAGTCTGGGAACTATGTGAAAAGAAATAAAGGGTAAAGGAAGAAGAGGAGAGACAATTAGGGCCAGGATGGTGCAGTGGAGAGGAACTAGTGTTGAACATGTTAAATTTTAGATGTTCACAGACATGCTATACTGGGTCAAAGTTTCTTAATCCCTGAGTCAAGGAAGACTTCTCAAAAGCAGTTTCAAAAGAAGTTAAGAACGTGGACCCTGGAGTTAGATGCTGGTTTGAGTCCTGCCTTCACTCCTTGCTACTTATGTGACTCTTGGCAAGTTGTGCTTTCTGCTCAGTGTCTTCATCTGTAAAATGGAGTTAATAGTGCTTTCCTCACAGAGAGCTTAAGTGAGAGGGTTAAAAGAGAAAATTCAAGTAGACCACTGTGAGTATTTCTTGGCATACAGTAAAGGTATGTAGAAGTTACAAATCTTACTCTTTGTTCACTGCTTTATTCAACCTTACTTAAGATAAAGGCTCATATAAAAATTCTAGATTATCGTCATGTACCACAGAATCACTTCCTCTTTGTTGGCTCTCAAGATGTGATTCAAGCTTGGAAGTCAATGACTGAGTTTGAAAATTGTTCCAGGTACTCTTTCCAACGGTGATGAGACACTTATAGAGTGTTTGGCAAAATTCTTTGCCTAGAGAGATCAGGAGGACTCTGTACACTTTGCACTTTGTAATCATGATGAGAATTACAGGTCAATTCATCACACTTTTATATCCCTAATCTTACTCAAGATGATTTCAGTTGAACATGTGTTTATCAAAGTGGTGATATAAAAAGAAGGTATCTTGTGTGAGTAAGATAGGTATCTTGTGTGGGTGTATGATAGCAAATCAATGCATTGTGTGGGGAAGTGAACAAACAAGGTGTATCAGAATCTTTGGAACATGCCCAAAGCTTATGAATGAATGTGATGTCTGGGTGTTTGCTATTGTGCTATTAGAAACAAAATGTCTATTTTAGAACATGTCAATAATTCCTTAAAGTTTTAATGTCCCATTAGTCGCTTAAAATTAAATGCATACCAGGCAACTGTCACATAGTTTATAAAGATTTTAAAGAAGACCATTCATTCGTTCAACATTTATTGAGTACAGACCCCATGCAAGAAAGGAAACAGACCGAGTAGAATCCGACAAATCTCACCCTGAAATTTGGCTCTGCCACTTTCTAGTAAGATTCCTATACCTACTGAGTCTAGTTCTCCCCCTTTAAAATGGAGATAATAAATCTACCTTGCAAAGTTAGTATAAGCATTAAACACTGTAATGTGTTTAAAGTGCCTAGAGGCATGCCTAAAATAAATAGAATTTAATTTATTAACATTTTGATATTAAATTAATATAATTACTGACCATTAAATGAATGTTCAATAAATAGAAATTACTGCTACAGTATTATACATGCCAAGTCCTATAGTGCATAAGAGACAAGTATACTGTCTCTGCTCACAGCCTTATGGAGAAATGTGTAACCCTCTTCATGGTGATGTAAGGTTGGTCCCAAATATTGCAAATTAAAAAATTCAGGTAGAACACATTTCACAGATTTTGCTCTAAGACATACAAACTTCCTGAGACTGAGCTTGTCCTAGAATGCAAACTCTTTTTAAGAAATGCAGCTCTACCAAAGAATAATTGGTTTATAGGTACCAAATTGAAAATATGTTCAACCTTCAACAAATAACCACCCACGCAAGTCTTGCTAGCTAACATCTTGCTGAGTAATGACATCTGCCTGTGGTTTGGACAAGTGGAGGGTCTGCTTGTATTATAGTGCCTACTGGAGGGGTCACGAGAACCCGACCTCTCCTGCGTGTTTTAACCATTCCGCTTGTTCTTTCCTGCATTTTTGACCCTGTAGTAAACAGAACTTTGTAAGTCCTATATACATGTAATGAAGCTATGAAGTTCAAAGCACTGCTTATAATTGCTTTGTTATATATAAGTCCAGTGTTTAATTAGATGTGCCATATAGTACTGAGTAGATATTAAATACTAATACTTCATATCTTTATCATTAAGCCCTTTTTTAGTAGAAAAAAGGGGCAAATATTTACAAAAACCTACAATATATCTCATGTCCCATTCAAGTAGTAACTTGTTACTTTTAATGTCATATTATTTTCATGCCTCACTATTCCTCTTTGTAAACATTTGACAATAGCTCCAGTATTATGTTTAACCTGTTTCTGAAAGTATATCTTACAAACAACTAATAAGTGATGGCTATTTGCTCCACCTCAAAAGAACTAGGAAGTGTTTTGCCATCACCAACCGCCTTCAAGGCAAGTAGAAGACCTCAATTCTAGGAGTGCACTTAATTCATCTCATATGTTAATTCCTAGATATGTACCAAGGGCTGTCCTAGGCACTAGAAGTTAAAAAAGATTAATGATACTTGATTATCAAAGGGCTCCTGTATGGGCATGTAAGAAGACAGACAAGCTCATTGGTAAGTTTAATACAAGGCTGACCGTGTCTTCTATGTCCACTGGGTGAGTATCTACCTGAAATGAATTCTGGTTTCTGGATGACACCTTTTGGAGCTGTTATTGGCCTGTATGCTTATGAAACAAAGATTTTTACCCATTCTTACACAGACTGAGACATTTTAGAAATGAACATTCATTTAGATTTTTAGTGATTCAAACAAATATCTCTTCTCTCTTCAGATTTCCTTGTACTTATCCACAGCATTGTATTATCAAGTATTCCACCATTCACCCCACTACCGTAAGAAAAGAAGTCAAAATAATGAAATTATAAATACCTTGACTTAACATTAACTTTCCTGAAAAAGTCTGAAGATGGTTTGCAGCATTGTTGGATTTAATGTGAAGCCTTTTGTCATACTTTGAATAGCTAAGGAAAATGTCTAGACCAAAAAAGGGGGAGTGGAAAACATCAGGAGAGATTAGACTCGACAGGGATTAGGAAACCTCGTTGTGTTCCTGTTCCAGACACTGACTTGCTGTGTGATGTTACAACCCTTAGGCTTTAGTGCCTCTGTTGTAAAATGAGGAGAAAGGGTAGCTCTTCACCTTCTGAAATTCTATGGTTCTAGGGTTCTTAACAGGAGAAAAGCAAAGCCACTCCCCTAACTCCAAGGGTCTCTTCAGTTACTGTGAAGAAAGCTGTGCCCCTCAGTGGATGATGGAAAATGACAAAGCCTTGTGCCAAGAACAACTGACTTCCTGATGATTTTCTTAAAGTGCTTCTCAAGTGGGAAAAACAGGTTCCGGACATTGGGAGCTGGCTATTGTTGACAAACAGCTACTTAATTTATTCTCTCAGAGTCGAAAACAAATGATGCCAGCAAATTAGTAATAGCAGTGTCAGGATGAAAGTTTCCCTCATAAGCCTTTATTAAAAAGCCTAGCCAAGGGGCTTCCCTGGTGGTCCAGTGGCTAAAACTCCATGCTCCCAATGCAGGGGGTCCGGGTTCAATCCCTGGTCAGGGAACTAGATCCCACATGCCACAACTAAGAGTTTGCATGCTGCAACTAAAAGATGCCGCGTGCCACAATGAAGATCCTGTGTGCTGCAGCTTAGACCCAGCACAGCCAAATAAATAAATAAATAAATAAAATTTAAAAAAACCCTAGCCATCAGGAAATGTAATCCAGAATTGAAAGCTCTTGTGATGGTTAGTTTTATGTGTCAAGTTTGCTAGGCTATAATAACCCCTTAATCAATCAAACACTAATCTAGATGCTGCTGTAAAGGTATTTTGCAGATGCTAATATCTACCATTGGTTGACTTTATGTAAAGAAGATTCTCCTCTGTAATATGGTTGGGCCTTGCCTAATCAGTTGAATACCTTGATAGAAAAACTGAGGTTTCCCTGAGGAAGAAGAAATTCTTCCTGTGGACTGTAGTGTTAGCTGCTGCCCAAGAGGTTCCAGCTTACTGGCCTGCCCCCCTGCATATCAAACTTGCCAAGCTAGACACCACAATTACATAAGCCAGTTCTTTGAAATCTATCTCCCTTGCTCTCTCACTCTTGCTCTCTCTCTCTCTCTATGTATATTTATATATACATATATATGTGATGCATGTTACATACATTTTCTCTCTTTACATATAATACATATATACATGTGTAATGTGTGTGTGTATTCTACTGTTTCTATTTTTCTAGTAGATTTCTGATTTCTACACCTCTGTAAATATATATGATATCTGTCTGTATTTAAACATATTTAAAAGTCTATTACTCATGGAAACATTTCATTAACCTTGATCTTGTAAGCTAAAACTGTCAATTTAGAATAAAAGCCTATATATATATATATATATATATATATATATATATATATATATATAGTACTTAATATGTGTCAGGCTTATTTTATACAAATTGATTTATTTAATGCTCACTTCAACTCTATGAGAACGGTATACCTATCATCCTGTTTTACAATTAGGGGACCTGAGGGGCAAGGAGAAGTTAAGTGACTCCCCCAGGGTTATATGACTGGTAAAAGGTAGAATCATGATTCAAACTCAGGGAGTATGGCCATAGAACCAGAACTCTTTACCACTTCACTATGCTGCCTCTTGGAACCAGTCCTGAATGTCTCCCAAAGACTGCAGAATGATACTATGGCATGAATAATTCTAGAATAGGCAACTTCAGATTTTGATTTTGTTGTTGAAACCAAATTCAGCTAGATCTCTGAACTCTCTAGCTAACTCCAAACTCATCAAACAGTGGCGAAGAATCCTCAACCACTGTGAGTGGGTGTACTTCAAAAGTCACTGCTGACAAAAGCACACCTCTGTTCGTCTTCTCATTGCTTTCCTTAACATTAGTTGCTAAGCCAGGAGCAACTGCAGTCTTCAGGGATACTGAAGTGCTATATTAGCTGGCAGAGAAGCAACGAGATTCAGTGCTGTGTTTGAAGATGTTACCATTACTGAATAGGTTTGAAATTTTTATACTCCAAAACTTCCCCATGGAAGTTGAAGGAAGTAGAACTTTTAACTCTCACAAGTGAATATAATTTTATGAAAAGTGCAGACAAGATGTCAGCCGTGCTTGTGGTTACCTTGTCAATTAAAATCCAGATGAGACGGATTGAGCCCAGTCTACATTTCATGAGGAGTCTAGTGTCCTTCCCCTAGATTTCCCAGTCATTTCTGTTCTTATGATTACCTAAGTGTTGAACTCCAGTCACACCATTCTGACCATGCTATTTTCTGCCTCCATCACATCAGCTCAAACAGGCATTTCAACCCTCTTCCATAATTTTTATACAATCTTGTGTGTGTCTACTTGTCTCTCCTGCCAAGAAGAATTGTCTATGACTTGGAAATGAGCAAAAGAGATTACCAAGATTACTATGTGTCCTTTCAGTGAAGGCCTAGGTATGGTCTGCTGGATGCTGTGGAGATTGTCTGATTTTACACAGGTATGCATCTCTAATTATCTTTCTATTAATCAGGCTTTTTACAACTCTCTCAGGGTTGTGAAAAACTGATAGCAATGCAAATGATTCTTGTCCAAAGCAATGGGAATGAATTTTGCCCAGTTAAGATACAATTTATTTCTGCCTTATAGAAACTGACCCCAAACATAAAATGTTACAGCTCTATAAGAAATTAACCAGCTTTGCATCTATTAGCAAATTCATTTAAGCATTCCTGATTTCATATTTATTGCTTTTCTTCAAATTCTCATTTCAAGTAGTCCTAATATCATAGCTTCCTGCATTATTAATGAGTTGAATAAAATCTTTGGCATATGTTCATTTTATATTTGCATGAGAGCCATATTATTAACTTTAAAAAATTGCAATATAACATTCTGACCATTTGGGAAATGGACGGTATTTATATTGAAGAAACACAAAGGATTTTAAATTTCATATTAAGCATCCTCCTTAGAATCACTTTTGGCCGTTTCACCAACTCAGTCTCCAAACTGAACCATGCTGTCTGGCTCCAAGTTCTTTTGTTTTTTTCTGCTCTCTCCTACCCTTATGCAAATAACTCTCCTGTATGTACCCTGCCTCCCCAAGCTCCTAACAAGGAGACTTGAAGAATTAGTCTCCAAAACAAAGATCTTTCCTCTTTAAGAACTGTAGTGCCAACTGTACCTTGGATGATATCTTGGTAAGCGAGACTGGAGAAGATTGAAAAGGAAAGTAAACCAGCAAACCAATTTGTACTTTATAGATGAAAACTCGGACGCCCAGAAATAATTTGCTCACATATATCCAACTACTTAGTTAATTCATTATTAGACAAAATATGCCTTTTTCTACAATATATAAAATTATTTTAGACTGAACTAGAAAATTTAAATTAAGCATTAAAATGGAGTTATTTCAGTCTCATTAAAACCTCTATAATAGGATCACGGGAAAAGTTTTAATCAAATAAAACACAAAGTAAATACAGAGTGTGTAGTAATATTTGATCCAATTGTAAACTGGTTCTTCAGAACTGCGAAGATATCTTCCTATGGAGGAAAATGTCATTAATGTTCACATTAGTGGATTAGATGTATCATTTAAAAACTTCAAATTTACTACAAACAATTGTGTAAAACATCATTGTTGCAACATTATTTAGGGAAAGAAACAAAGATATCAAAACTGGGAGAAATGTCCAAAATTTATCTCGAATGTAGTTTCTTTAAAAAAAGAATAGGCTTAAGGCTTCCCTGGTGGCGCAGTGGTTGAGAGTCCGACGGCCGATGCAGGGGAGACAGGTTCATGCCCCGGTCCAGGAGGGTCCCACATGCCGCAGAGCGGCTGTGCCCACGGGCCATGGCTGCTGAGCCTGCACGTCCGGAGCCTGTGCTCCGCAACGGGAGAGGCCACAGCAGTGAGCGGCCCGCGTACCGAAAAAGAAAAAAAGAAAAAAAAATGTTGTGTTAGTTTCAGATGTACAGCAAAGTGATTCAGCTATACATATACACTAACACAACACTGTAAATCAACTATACCCCCATATAAAATAAATTTTTTTTTAAAAAAAGGAAATGGGAGACTTCCGGGTAAGATGGCGGAAGAGTAAGACGCGGAGATCACCTTCCTCCCCACGGATACACCAGAAATACAGCTACACGTGGAACAACTCCTACAGAACACCTACTGAACGCTGACAGAAGACCCCAGACCTCCCAAAAGGCAAGAAACTCCCCACATACCTGGGTAGGGCAAAGCGGAGAGATTCCCGCACAGAGGATGGGTGCCGAGCGGCACTCACCAGCCCGAGAGGCTTGTCTGCTCGCCCACCAGGACGGGCGGCGCTGGAAGCTGAGACTCGGGCTTCGGTCAGAGCGCAGGGAGAGGACTGGGGCTGGCGGCGAGAACTCAGCCTGAAGGGGGCTAATGTGCCACAGCTAGCCGGGAGGGAGTCCGGGAAAACTCTGGAGCTGCCGAAGAGGCAAGAGTCTTTTTCTTCCCTCTTGGTTTCCTGGTGCGCGAGGAGAGGGGATTAAGAGCGCTGCTTAAAGGGGCTCCACAGACGGGCGCGAGTCGCGACTGAAAGCGCGGAGCCCAGTGACGGGCGTGGGACGCTGGGGCTGCTGCTGCCGCCGCCAAGAAGCCTGTGTGCGAGCGCAGGTCACTGTCCACACCGCCCTTCCGGGAGCCTGTGCAGCCCGCCACTGCCGGGGTCCCGGGATCCAGGGGCGGCTTCCCTGGGAGAACACACGGCGCGCCTCGGGCTGGTGCAACGTCACGCCGAACTCTGCCGCTGCAGGCTCGCCCCGCACTCCGTGCCCCTCCCTCCCACCCGGCCTGAGTGAGCCAGAGTCCCCGAAGAGGCTGCTCCTTTAACCCTGTCCTGTCTGAGCGAAGAACAGACGCCCTCCGGCGACCTACACGCAGAGGCGGGGCCAAATCCAAAGCTGAGACCCAGGAGCTGTGAGAACAAAGAAGAGAAAGGGAAACCTCTCCCAGCAGCCTCAGAAGCAGCGGATTAAAGCTCCACAATCAACTTGATGTACCCTGTGGAATACATGAATAGACAACAAATCATCCCAAATTGAGGAGCCAGGAGTCAGTGCTGTGCCTCTGAGGTGGGAGAGCCAACTTCAGGACACTGGTCCACAAGAGACCTCCCAGCTCCACATAATATCAAACGGCGAAAATCTTCCAGAGATCTCCATCTCAACACCAGCACCCAGCTTCACTCAACGACCAGCAAGCTACAGTGCTGGACACCCTATGCCAAACAACTAGCAAGACAGGAACACAACGCCACCCATTAGCAGAGAGGCGGCCTAAAATCATAAAAAGTCCGCAGACACCCCAAAACACACCACCAGACGTGGACCTGCCCACCAGAAAGACAAGATCCAGCCTCATCCACCAGAACACAGGCACTAGTCCCCTCCACCAGGAAGCCTACACAACCCACTAAACCAACCTTAGCCACTGGGGACAGACACCAAAAACAACGGGAACTACGAACCTGCAGCCTGCAAAAAGGAGACCCCAAACACAGTAACATAAGCAAAATGAGAAGACAGAAAAACACACAGCAGGAGAAGGAGCAAGATAAAAACCCACCAGACCTAACAAATGAAGAGGAAATAGGCAGTCTACCTGAAAAAGAATTCAGAATAATGATGGTAAAGATGATCCAAGATTCTATTTCCCAGATCCAAAATCTTGGAAATAGAATAGACAAAATGCAAGAAACAGTTAACAAGGAACTAGAAGAACTAAAGATGAATCAAGTATCGATTAAAAACACAATAAGTGAAATGGAAAATACTCTAGATGGGATCAATAGCAGAATAACTGAGGCAGAAGAACGGATAAGTGAGGTGGAAGATAAAATAGTGGAAATAACTGCTGCAGAGCAAAATAAAGAAAAAAGAATGAAAAGAACAGAGGACAGTCTCAGAGACCTCTGGGACAACATTAAACGCACCAACATTCGAATTATAGGGGTTCCAGAAGAAGAAGAGAAAAAGAAAGGGACTGAGAAAATATTTGAAGAGATTATAGTTGAAAACTTCCCCAATATGGGAAAGGAAATAGTTAATCAAGTCCAGGAGGCACAGAGAGTCCCATACAGAATAAATCCAAGGAGAAATACGCCAAGACACATATTAATCAAACTGTCAAAAATTAAACACAAAGAAATCATATTAAAAGCAGCAAGGCAAAAACAACAAATAACACACAAGGGAATCCCCATCAGGATAACAGCTGATCTCTCAGCAGAAACTCTACAAGCCAGAAGGGAGTGGCAGGACATAATTAAAGTGATGAAGGAGAAAAACCTGCAACCAAGATTACTCTACCCAGCAAGGATCTCATTCAGATTTGATGGAGAAATTAAAACGTTTACAGACAAGCAAAAGCTGAGAGAGTTCAGCACCACCAAACCAGCTTTACAACAAATGCTAAAGGAACTTCTCTAGGCAAGAAACACAACAGAAGGAAAAGACCTACAATAACAAACCCAAAACAATTAAGAAAATGGGAATAGGAACATACATATCGATAATTACCTTAAATGTAAATGGACTAAATGCTCCCACCAAAAGACACAGATTGGCTGAATGGATACAAAAACAAGACCCATATATATGCTGTCTACAAGAGACCCACTTCAGACCTAGAGACACATACAGACTGAAAGTAAGGGGATGGAAAAAGATATTCCATGCAAATGGAAACCAAAAGAAAGCTGGAGTAGCAATTCTCATATCAGACAAAATAGACTTTAAAATAAAGACTACTAGAAGAGACAAAGAAGGACACTACATAATGATCAAGGGATCGATCCAAGAAGAAGATATAACAATTGTAAATATTTATGCACCCAACATAGGAGCACCGCAATACATAAGGCTAATACTAACAGCCATAAAAGGAGAAATCGACAGTAACACACTCATAGTAGGGGACTTTAACACCCCACTTTCACCAATGGACAGATCTTCCAAAATGAAAATAAATAAGGAAACACAAGCTTTAAATGATACATTAAACAAGATGGACTTAATTGATATTTATAGGACATTCCATCCAAAAACAACAGAATACACATTTTTCTCAAGTGCTCATGGAACATTCTCCAGGATAGATCATATCTTGGGTCACAAATCAAGCCTTGGTAAATTTAAGAAAATTGAAATTGTATCAAGTATCTTTTCTGACCACAATGCTATGAGACTAGATATCAATTACAGGAAAAGAGCTGTAAAAAATACAAACAAATGGAGGCTAAACAATACACTACTTAATAACGAAGTGATAACTGAAGAAATCAAAGAGGAAATTAAAAAATACCTAGAAACAAATGACAATGGAGACACGACAACCCAAAACCTATGGGATGCAGCAAAAGCAGTTCTAAGAGGGAAGTTTATAGCAATACAATCCCACCTTAAGAAACAGGAAACATCTCGAATAAACAACCTAACCTTGCACCTAAAGCAATTAGAGAAAGAAGAACAAAAACATCCCAAAGTTAGCAGAAGGAAAGAAATCATAAAAATCAGATCAGAAATAAATGAAAAAGAAATGAAGGAAACGATAGCAAAGATCAATAAAACTAAAAGCTGGTTCTTTGAGAAGATAAACAAAATTGATAAACCATTAGCCAGACTCATCAAGAAAAGAAGGGAGAAGACTCAAATCAATAGAATTAGAAATGAAAAAGGAGAAGTAACAACTGACACTGCAGAAATACAAAAGATCATGAGAGATTACTACAAGCAACTCTATGCCCATAAAATGGACAACCTGGAAGAGATGGACAAATTCTTAGAAATGCACAACCTGCCAAGACTGACTCAGGAAGAAATAGAAAATATGAATAGACCAATCACAAGCACTGAAATTGAAACTGTGATTAAAAATCTTCCATCAAACAAAAGCCCAGGACCAGATGGCTTCACAGGCGAATTCTATCAAACATTTAGAGAAGAGCTAACACCCATCCTTCTCAAACTCTTCCAAACAATATCAGAGGAAGGAACACTCCCAAACTCATTCTACGAGGCCACCATCACCTTGATACCAAAACCAGGCAAGGATGTCACAAAGACAGACAACTACAGGCCAATATCACTGATGAACATAGATGCAAAAATCCTCAACAAAATACTAGCAAACAGAATCCAACAGCACATTAAAAGGATCATACACCATGATCAAGTGGGGTTTATTCCAGGAATGCAAGGATTCTTCAATATACGCAAATCAATCAATGTGATACACCATATTAACAAGTTGAAGGAGAAAAACCATATGATCATCTCAATAGATGCAGAGAAAGCTTTCGACAAAATTCAACACCCATTTATGATAAAAACCCTGCAGAAAGTAGGCATAGAGGGAACTTTCCTCAACATAATAAAGGCCATATATGACAAATCCACAGCCAACATCGTCCTCAATGGTGCAAAACTGAAACCATTTCCACTAAGATCAGGAACAAGACAAGGCTGCCCACTCTCACCACTCTTATTCAACATAGTTTTGGAAGTTTTAGCCACAACAATCAGAGAAGAAAAGGAAATAAAAGGAATCCAAATTGGAAAAGAAGAAGTAAAGCTGTCACTGTTTGCAGATGACATGATACTATACATAGAGAATCCTAAAGATGCTACCGAAAAACTACTAGAGCTAATCAATGAATTTGGTAAAGTAGCAGGATACAAAATTAATGTACAGAAATCTCTGGCATTCCTGTACACTAATGATGAAAAATCTGAAAATGAAATCAAGAAAACACTCCCATTTACCACTGCAACAAAAAGAATAAAATATCTAGGAATAAACCTACCTAAGGAGACAAAAGACCTGTATGCAGAAAATTATAAGACACTGATGAAAGAAATTAAAGATGATACAAATAGATGGAGAGATATACCATGCTCCTGGATTGGAAGAATCAATATTGTGAAAATGACTCTACTACCCAAAGCAATCTACAGATTCAATGCAATCCCTATCAAACTACCACTGGCATTTTTCACAGAACTAGAACAAAAAATTTCAAAATTTGTTTGGAAAAACAAAACACCCCGAATAGCCAAAGCAATCTTGAGAACGAAAAACGGAGCTGGAGGAATCAGGCTCCCTGACTTCAGACTATACTACAAAGCTACAGTAATCAAGACAGTGTGGTACTGGCATAAAAACAGATAGATAGATCAGTGGATCAGGATAGAAAGCCCAGAGATAAACCCACGCACATATGGCCAACTTATCTTTGATAAAGGAGGCAGGAATGTACAGTGGAGAAAGGACAGCCTCTTCAATAAGTGGTGCTGGGAAAACTGGACAGGGACATGTAAAAGTTTGAGATTAGATCATTCCCTAACACCATACACAAAAATAAGCTCAAAATGGATTAAAGACTTAAATGTAAGGCCAGACACTATCAAACTCTTAGAGGAAAACATAGGTAGAACACTCTATGACATAAATCACAGCAAGATCCTTTTGGACCCACCTCCTAGAGAAATGGAAATAAAAACAAAGATAAACAAATGGGACCTAATGAAACTTCAAAGCTTTTGCACAGCAAAGGAAACCATAAACAAGACCAAAAGACAACCCTCAGAATGGGAGAAAATATTTGCAAATGAAGCAACTGACAAAGGATTAATCTCCAAAATTTATAAACAGCTCATGCAGCTCAACAGCAAAAAAACAAACAACCCAATCCAAAAATGGGCAGAAGACTTAAATAGGCATTTCTCCAAAGAAGATATACAGACTGCCAACAAACACATGAAAGAATGCTCAACATCATTAATCATTCGAGAAATGCAAATCAAAACTACAATGAGATATCATCTCACACCAGTCAGAATGGCCATCATCAAGAAATCTAGAAACAATAAATGCTGGAGAGGGTGTGGAGAAAAGGGAACACTCTTGCACTGCTGGTGGGAATGTGAATTGGTACAGCCACTATGGAGAACAGTATGGAGGTTCCTTAAAAAACTACAAATAGAACTACCATATGACCCAGCAATCCCACTACTAGGCATATACCCTGAGAAAACCATAATTCCAAAAGAGACATGTACCAAAATGTTCATTGCAGCTCTATTCACAATAGCCCGGAGCTGGAAACAACCTAAGTGTCCATCATCGGATGAATGGATAAAGAAGATGTGGCACATATATACAATGGAATATTACTCAGCCATAAAAAGAAACGAAACTGACCTATTTGTAATGAGGTGGATAGACCTAGAGTCTGTCATACAGAGTGAAGTAAGTCAGAAAGAGAAAGACAAATACCGTATGCTAACACATATATACGGAATTTAAAAAAAAAATGTCATGAAGAACCTAGGGGTAAAACGGGAATAAAGACACAGACCTACTTGAGAATGGACTTGTGGATATGGGGAGGGGGAAGGGTAAGCTGTGACAAAGCGAAAGAGAGGCATGGACATATATACACTACCAAACGTAATGTAGATGGATAGTGGGAAGCAGCCGCAGAGCACAGGGAGATCAGCTCAGTGCTTTGTGACCGCCTGGAGGGGTGGGATGGGGAGGGTGGGAGGGAGGGAGATGCATGAGGGAAGGGATGTGGGAACAGATGTATATGTATGACTGATTCACTTTGTTATAAAGCAGAAACTAATAAAAAAAATAGAAAAATAATAAAAAAGCAGAAACTAAAAAAAAAAAAAAAAAAAGGAAATGGAACAAAGGAGGAAAGAAAAGCTGTGATGGAGCCCCACCCACTGCCACCACTTCGCTTTCTGTTTGAGACAAAAGGTGAACGTCTTGCACTCACCCCATCCTGGCACCCCAACCCTATCTTGCCATCCCATTGTTTGACTTCTACTCACACCCCACCTGTGTGAGCCACAAGACTTGTGCTTCTTTGGGACTAATAGTACACATATTGTAGCAAACACTCATCAACCTGTTTGGAATGGGAAAAAAAGGAACCCCCTACTACATACAACATGAACTGAGCCTCCTTTTCTGGCTACATTCAAATTCTGTAGGCCCTGCGTATCTTACGTACATATTACATTTACTGAGCACACTTTGTTTAAACACTTTAAGCATGATCACACTTTCATATGCAGCATCTCAAAGCCTCCCCAAATACTAGGTGGTTATATCCTGTATATTTAAGAAAATCAAGGCTCAGTGAAGTTAAGAAACTTTTCACATGACATGTTAATAGTAGAATAAGGAGACTCAATTCCCAGTTTTCAAAGTTTCTCCTTTGTATGTATCATTATGATGTTTCTTGCTAGAATGATTCTTGTCCAGTGAAGATGGGCTTGCAAGTTTCAGAGGTTTATATTAGCTTTACATTAAAAGTTTATACTGTTAAAAAAAAGCACGGTATTTGTACAAAAACAGACACATAGACCAATGGGCCAGAGTAGAGAGCCCAGAAATAAACCATGCACCGACAGTTGATTAATCTATGACAAAGGAGGCAAGAATATACAATGGAGAAAAGACAGTCCCTTCAACAAGTGGTGCTGGGAAAATTAGACAGCCACACGTAAAACAATGAGATTAGAACACTCTCACACAAACTCAAAATGGTTGAAAGACCTAAATATAAGACCTGAAACTATAAAACTACTAGAAAATAACATAGGTGAAACACTCTTTGACATAAATTTTAGCAGTATTTTCTTTGATCAGTTTCTTAAGGCAAAAGAAATAAAAGCAAAAATAAACAAATGGGACCTAATCAAACTTAAAAGCTTTTGCGCAGCAAAGGAAACCATCAACAGAATGAAAAGACAGCCTACAAAATGGGAAAAAAAAATTGCAAATGATGCAACCAACAAGGGATTAATATCCAGAATATACAAACAGCTCATACAACTCAATATCAAAAAAACCAAACCACCCAATCAAAAATTGGGCAGAAGACCTAAATAGACATTTCTCCAAAGGTATACAGATGGCTAACAGGCACATGAAAAGATACTCAACGTGGCTAATTATTAGAGAAATGCAAATCAAAACTACAATGAACTATCACCTCACACCTGTCAGAATAGCCATCATCAAAGAGTCTACAAATAAGAAATGTTGATGAGGATATGGAGAAAGGGAACCCTTGTATACTGTTGGTGGGAATATAAATTGGTACAGCTACTATGGAAAACAGTATGGAGGTTCCTTAAAAAACTAAAACTAGAGCTACCACATGATCCAGCAATTCCACTCCTGGGCACATACCAGAAAAAAACTAAAAAACTAATTCAAAAGATACATGTACCCCAATGTTCTTAGCTGCATTATTTACAACTGCGAAGATAATAGAAGCAATCTAAGTGTCCATCAACAGAATAATGGATAAATAAGATGTGATTTATATATATACATATACAATAGAATATTCAGCTGGGAAAAAAGAATGAAATTCTGCCATTTGTAGCAATATGGATGGACCTAGAGAATATTATGCTTACTAAAATAAGTCAGAGGGCTTCCCTGGTGGCGCAGTGGTTGAGGGTCTGCCTGCCGATGCAGGGGACACGGGTTCGTGCCGCGGTCCGGGAGGATCCCACATGCCGCAGAGCGGCTGGGCCCGTGAGCTATGGCCGCTGAGCCTGCCCGTCCGGAGCCTGTGCTCCGCAACGGGAGAGGCCACAGCGGTGAGAGGCCCGCGTACCGCAAAAAAAAAAAAAAAAAAAAGTCAGAGAGAGAAAGACAAACACTGTATGATGTCACTTATATGTGAAATCTAAAAAAATAAAACAAATGAATGTATATAGCAAACAAAAACAGACTCACCAATACAGAAAACAAAATAGTGGTTACCAGTGGGGAGAGGGAAGGGGGGAGGGACAAGATAAGGAATATGGGATTAAGAGATACAAACTACTATGTATAAAATAGATAAGCAACAAGGATATACTGTACAGCACAGGGAATTATAGCCATTGTTGTGTAATAACTTTTAATGGAGTACAATCTATAGAAATACTGAATCACTAAGGTGTACACCTGAAACTAATATTGTAAAGGAAATACGCTTCAATAAAAAATTTTAATTAAAAAAAACAGGAAAAAAAATGGAGGTGGAGGACAACCTCAGTATAAGATTGCCTATATAATTATACCCAGAATATGGGAAAGGTATCCCTGATATTTTGTTAAAGTGAATAAGTTGCAGAGTTTATATGTTATAAGACCATTTGTGTGTGTGTGTGTGTGTGTGTGTGTGTGTAGTAATACCAACTGCTAAATAAGGACAATAAAAATTTGGAGTAATCCATTTCCAAATATGAAAATCAAACAGTGACAGAAGACTTCAGTTTAGCACTAATCATGATCAACTAGCAATGTATTTTCTGATCATTAAAGAGCTGGTTCTAGTCTGTGAAGAAATAGTTGTTTGTTTTGCCAGGCTTGTAAATGCTGACCCAAATATTTTTCAAAAATAGCAACAGGGACACTATTTACCATCTTGGCATTCCTTGTTGGTGGATAATGCACTGTCCCTCCCTCTACCGCACACACAGTATGGATGGTCCTTCTACATTATTATGTTGACACTTAAATGAACTCTGACTTGATTCGTTTGCCCAACAGTACCCCTGGGTGAGTTTATAGTCCTGAGGATATCAATGAAAAAAGTTTTAACTTCACCCCCCGAACCATCATTTGCACTTTCAAATTTAGCTCATGTCTGTTATAATTTATTTAAATATAAAATGTAACAAGAGGGCTTCCCTGGTGGCGCAGTGGTTGGGAGTCCGCCTGGCGATGCAGGGGACGTGGGTTTGTGCCCTGGTCCGGGGGGATCCCACATGCCGTGGAGCAGCTGGGGCCATGTGCCATGGCCGCTGAGCCTGCGCGTCCAGAGTCTGTGCTCTGCAGCGGGAGAGGCCACAACGGTGAGAGGCCCGCGTACCGCAAAAAAAAAAAATAATAATAAGTAACAAGATAAAATTATTAAGACTTTTTCTCTCCTTCCTTTATGCATTCAGCTTTAGAGATGACAAAAGATGACATTTCAGATAGAATCAATTCTATGGATATGCAACAAACATGCAAGCATTTTTCTTAAAAAAATTAGAAAATAAAATTCCTGTAAGTAAAATATTTGATGACTGGTCCCAATAAGCCCTAAAAACCAAGATTACATTTGAGATTAGAAGGTTGTCTATCTCTAAAGCCCAGATCGCTCCCCAAATGTACAAGTCTATGCTTTTTACACTGAGAGTATCATCACACCCCTCCTATGCACCCTTGAAACTGAGGACAGAAAGATTAAATATTAACTCTAAACCCTAGTGGCTTGCTTGTAATCTAACAAAGGTCACAGTTCAAGGACTCTGAAGAAAGTCACGCTGAAAAGCCATTCTGCTCTTACTTCAGGGCAGGCATATTTCAGGAAAATAGGAAAGATTGGCATGATTTGCAGTTACCATAAATAGCACTGTTGAGCCATCTCCTACTAGTTTTCCTTGCTTCACTCCCCCTTATCCATTAGTGTTTCTTCTCAGCTATTTCCTCTTTAAGGTGGGTAGATAAGCAAAACTCAGAAAATACCTGATTAATGGATCGAATCAATTCAAATCGATTTCTTGTGCTGTTGGTCTTCCCATCACAGCTTTGAGTACAATCTTTAAGGGCACTCTCCCAGGGCCAGCGTAGCTCAAATTTTCCTGCATTCTATTCACAATTTGCAATCCACATGAGTTAGTTTCCTAGGCCAGGCATTTCATTAGAGAAGGCACGACTTTCATGTGCAGAATGTCCATGGAGCTATTAGCTCATACCCTGTGGGTGTGGGGGGAAGGGGAGGGTTAATGGGGGGGAATGAGGCAGAGTACTGATGATTTATCAAGGTTGTAAGATAAGAGAACAACGTGGAGGCATCACCCTTTCATAGTCCCTTTTCCTCTGCCAGGAGTTGTAGCACAGAGAACACCCAGATCTTGGTAGCAATGGCTGGAAACTGTAGTAATAGATTCATTAAAGACAGAGGGGATAAGTTCAGCAAAAAAGGCTCTTACTCAGTCCCAGAAGTTGGACTAGACAACTGATGCAAAGTCAAAATGTTTGAGAATATTAAGCAACATTTATTTCTGTCTACAAAGCCAATAATAAGATATATTTCTGATTCTAATGACATCATGATAGAACTGCATTTCAATGATATGTAATAAAGATATAGTAAGGGAGATCTCAAATTTTTCCAGTTTTGTATTCTCATTTTGTCAGTCGCTTTCATCTTTATCTGCATTTTTCTGAAAATAAAAAGGGCAGGAGGGCTGGTTTGATTGACAGCCATCCTTGGTACAGGAAAGGATTTCCTCTTGACTGTTAAATATGCACCTCACACTTTATGATGAATCTCCAGGATACAGCAGGCAGAAAGCCAGAAAACAACTTTCATCACTAGTGAACTTGCTGGACGTTTTAGCAGGATGTTACAGAATGAAGGAATCATTATTATTATTATTATTTTAAATTTATTTATTTATTTATTTTTGGATGTGTTGGGTCTTCTTTTCTGTGTGAGGGCTTTCTCTAGTTGCGGCGAGCGGGGGCCACTCTTCATCGCGGTGCGCAGGCCTCTCACTGTCGCGGCCTCTCTTGTTGTGGAGCACAGGCTTCAGATGCGCAGGCTCAGTAGTTGTGGCTCACGGGCCTAGTTGCTCCGCGGCATGTGGGATCTTCCCAGACCAGGGCTCGAACCCGTGTCCCCTGCATTGGCAGGCAGATCCTCAACCACTGCGCCACCAGGGAAGCCCAGAATCATTATTATTGAACCTAACTTATAACTGGGAAAGTTTGAAATGTAATGTAGTTTACTATACAGCTTATATTAGGGCAGCAGTCCCCAAGCTTTTTGGCACCAGGGACCAGTTTCGTGGAAGACAATTTTTCCACAAACCAGGTGGGGGAGGGAAGGTTTCAGGATAATTCAAGTGCATTACATTTATTGTGCACTTTATTTCTATTATTATTACACTGTAATATATAATGAAATAATTATACATCTCACCATAATGCAGAATCAGTGGGAGCCCTGAGCTTGTTTTCGCTTGCCACTCACTGACAGGGTTTTTATATGAGTCTGCAAGCAATTGATTGATTATGGTCTCTGTGCAGTCAAACCTCTCTGCTAATGATAATCTGTATTTGCAGCCGCTCCCCAGCGCTAGCATCACTGTCTCAGCTCCACCTCAGATCATCAGGCATTAGATTCTCGTAAAGAGCACACAGCCGAGACCCTTCGCATGTGCAATTCACAGTAGGATTCGCGCTTCTGTGAGAATCTAATGCCGCTGCTGATCTGATAGCAGGCGGAGCTCGGCGATTATGCGAGCGATGGGGAGCAGCTGTAAATACAGATGAAGCTTCACTCATTCGCCTGCTACTCACCTCCTGCTGTGTGGCCCAGTTCCTAACAGGCCACAGACCAGTATCAGTCCGTGGCCTGTGGGTTGGGGACCCCTGTATTAGGGTACTTGGCAGAAAGTAATTTAAGGACAATGCAAAACAGATACACATTCAGTGTCTGCAAGTTCCTTTTAACCATGGGTAAATTAGTTACTTTCAAATATGTTATTAATGGAACAAGACACAGAAAAAGCCCCTTTTTTCCTGTTTTTCAACAAACTTGCTTTACTATCAAGCAAGTGCTTCCTTTCTAATTAAATGGTGAGTTCACTGAATTGTCCAAAACAAAGAGTTTCACTGTTATATTGAGTTGAAAAGCTTTATTTCAAATATACCCACTGGAAACAGCTCAAAATACTGTTTTTAGTATTCATACAAACATTGATGATGTGCCTTCTAATCTTTGCTTCTTATATTGAACAGGTATTATCTTTATTTTTTTTAGTCAAAACTAGGGATATCTGAAGAGATTAAGTCAACACTGGTATCCATAATGTAACTCAGTTTTTCTCTCAATCAATTATAAGTATTATTTTAAACTTTGGGGAGTATATATGTGTTTGTACCTATGTACATGGGTAATGTGTATGTGTGTGTAGACACACACATTTATACTTTTTTTCTTCTTAAATAAGCAACTTTCCTCACATTTTCTCAAATGCTTTTGAAGTTAGATTTAAGCTTTAAGATTTCAAGATACAGGGACCTCCCTGGTGGTGCAGTGGTTAAGAATCCACCTACCAATGCAGGGGACACAGGTTCGATCCCTGGTCTGGGAAGATCCCACATGCTGCAGAGCAACTAAGCCCATGTGCCACAACTACTGAGCCTGCATGCCACAATTACTGAGCCCACGCTCCACAAGTACTGAAGCCCGCACTCTAGGGACCGCATGCCACAAATACTGAGCCTGCATGCCACAACTACTGAGGCTGCATGTCACAGCTACTGAGCCTGCATGCCTCAACTACTGAGCCCACATGCTGCAACTACAATTCAAAAAACAAATTTCAAGATACTAATTACTGGAGGCCCTGAACCAAGATGGCAGAGCAGAAGGACGTGCTCTCACTCCCTCTTGTAAGAACACCATAATCACAACTAGCTGCTGGACAATCATCGACAGGAAGACACTGGAACTCACCAAAAAAGATACCCCATATCCAAAGACAAAGGAGAAGCCACAATGAGATGATAGGATGGGCGCAATCACAGTAAAATCAAATCCCATAACTTCTGGGTGGGTGACTCACAGACGGGATAACACTAATACCACAGAAGTCCACCCACTGGAGTGAAGGTTCTGAGCCCCACATCAGGCTTCCCAACCTGGGGGTCTGACAACGGGAGGTGGAATTCCTAGAGAATCAGACTTTGAAGGCTAGTGGGATTTGATTGCAGGACTTCGACAGACTGGGGGAAACAGAGACTCCACTCTTGGAGGGCATACACAAAGTAGTGTGCACATCGGGACCCAGGGGAAGGAGCAGTGACCCCAGGGAAGACTGAACCAGACCTACCTGATAGTGTTGGAAGGTCTCCTGCAGAGGCGGGAGGTGGCTGTGGCTCACCGTGGGGAGAAGGACACTGGCAGCAGAAGTTCTGGGAAGTAGTCATCGGCGTGAGCCCCCCCAGAGTCTGCCATTAGCCCCACCAAAGAGCCCAAGTAGGCTCCAGTGTTGGGTCACTTCAGGCCAAACAACCAGCAGGGAGGGAACCCAGCCCCACCCATCAGCAGTCAAGTGGATTAAAGTTTTGCTGAGCTCTGCCAACCAGAAAAACAGCCACCTCTACCCACCACCAGTCCCTTCCATAAGGAAACTTGCACAAGCCTCTTAGATAGCCTCATCCACCAGAGGGCAGACAGCAGAAGCAAGAAGAATTACAATCCTGCAGCCTATGGAACAAAAACCACATTCACAGAAAGATAGACAAGATGAAAAGGCAGAGGGCTATGTACCAGATGAAGGAACAAGATAAAACCCCAGATAAACAACTAAATGAAGTGGAGATAGGCAACCTTCCAGGAAAAGAATTCAGAATAATGATAGTGAAGATGATCCAGGACCTCGGAAAAAGAATGGAGGCAAAGATTGAGAAGATGCAAGAAATGTTGAACAAAGACCTAGAAGATTTAAAGAACAAACACCTAGAATTAAAGAACAAACAAACAGAGATGAACAATAAAATAACTGAAATGAAAACTACACTAGAAGGAATCAACAGCAGAATAACTGAGGCAGAAGAACGGATAAGTGACCTGGAAGACAGAATGGTTGAATTCACTGCTGCAGAACAGAATAAAGAAAAAAGAATGAAAAGAAATGTAGACAGCCTAAGAGACCTCTGGGACACTAAGAGACCTCTGGGACAATATTAAACGCAACAACATTCGCATTATAGGTGTCCCAGAAGGAGAAGAGAGAGAGAAAGGACCCGAGAGAAAATATTTGAAGAGATTATAGTCGAAAACTTCCCTAATTTGGGAAAGGAAATAGCCACTCAAGTCCAGGAAGCGCAGCGAGTCCCTTACAGGATAAACCCAAGGAGAAACATGCCGAGACACATAGTAATCAAATTGGCAAAAATTAAAGGCAAAGAAAAATTATTGAAAGCAGCAAGGGAATAACGACAAATAACATACAAGGGAACTTCCATAAGGTTAACAGCTGATTTCTCAGAAACTCTACAAGCCAGAGGGAGTGGCATGATATACTTCAAGTGATGAAAGGGAAGAATGTACAACCAAGATTACTCTACCCTGCAAGGATCTCATTCAGATTCGATGGAGAAATCAAAAGCTTTACAGACAAGCAAAAGCTAAGAGAATTCAGCACCACCAAACCAGCTCTACAACAAATGCTAAAGGAACTTCTCTAAGTGGGAAACATAAGAGAAGCAAAGTGTCAACGAAAACAAACCCAAAACAATTAAGAAAATGGTCATAGGAACACATGTATCAATAATTACCTGAATGGATTAAATGCTCCAACCAAAAGACACAGACTGGCTGAATGGATACAAAAACAAGACCCGTATATATGCTGTCTACAAGAGACCCACTTCAGACCTAGGGACACAGACACACTGAAAGTGAGGGGATGGAAAAAGATATTCCATGTAAATAGAAATCAAAAGAAAGATGGAGTAGCAATACTTATATAAGATAAAATAGACTTTAAAATAAAGAATGTTACAAGATACAAGGAAGGACACTACATAATCATTAAGGGATCAATCCAAGAAGAAGATATAACAATTATAAATATATATGCACCCAACATAGGAGCACTTCAATACATAAGGCAACTGCTAACAGCTATAAAAGAGGAAATCGACAGTAACACAATAATAGTCGGGGACTTTAACACCTTGCTTACACCAACAGACAGATCATCCAAAATGAAAATAAATAAGGAAATGCAAGCTTTAAATGACACAATAGACCAGAGATTTAATTGATATTTATAGGACATTCCATCCAAAAACAGCAGATTACACTTTTTTCTCAAGTGTGCACAGAACATTCTCCAGGATAGATCACATCTTGGGTCACAAATCAAGCCTCAGTAAATTTAAGAAAATTGAAATCATATCAAGCATCTTTTCTGACCACAACGCTATGAGATTAGAAATCAATTATGGGGAAAAAAACGTAAAAAGCACAAACACATGGAGGCTAAATAATACATTACTAAATAACCAAGAGATCACTGAAGAAATCAAAGAGGAAATCAAAAAATACCTAGAGACAAATGACACTGAAAACACGACAATCCAAAACCTATGGGATGCAGCAAAAGCAGCTCTAAGAGGGAAGTTTATAGCTATAAAAGCCTACCTCAAGAAACAAGAAAAATCTCAAATACACAATCTAACCTGGCACCTAAAGGAACCAGAGAAAGAAGAACAAACAAAACCCAAAGTTAGCA
Source organism: Mesoplodon mirus (assembly GCF_964341445.2). Classification (NCBI taxonomy): domain Eukaryota; kingdom Metazoa; phylum Chordata; class Mammalia; order Artiodactyla; family Ziphiidae; genus Mesoplodon; species Mesoplodon mirus. Next base: position 22,527,760 of record NC_138984.1, on the reverse strand, counting down.
GAAGGAAAGAAATCATAAAGATCAGAGCAGAAATAAATGAAATAGAAACAAAGAAAACAAGAGCAAAGATCAATAAAACTAAAACCTGGTTCTTTGAGAAGATAAACAAAATTGATAAACCATTAGCCAGACTCATCAAGAAAAAAAAGGGAGAGAACTCAAATCAATGAAATTAGAAATGAAAAAGCAGACATTACAACAGACACCACAGAAAAACAAAGCATCCTAAGAGACTACTACAAGCAACTCTATACCAATAAAATGGACAACTGGAAGAAATGGACAAATTCTTAGAAAGGTATAACCTTCCAAGACTGAACCAGGAAGAAACAGAAAATATGAACAGACCAATCACAAGTAATGAAATTGAAACTGTGATTAAAAATCTTCCAACAAAAAAAAGTCCAGGACCAGATGGCTTCACAGGTGAAAACTATCAAACATTTAGAGAAGAGCTAACACCCATCCTTCTCAAACTCTTCCAAAAAATTGTGGAAGAAGGAATACTCCCAAGCTCATTCTATGAGGCCACCATCACCCTGATACCAAAACCAGACAAAGATTGTACAAAAAAAGAAAATTACAGACCAATATCACTGATGAATATAGAGGTAAAAATCCTCAACAAAATACTAGCAAACAGAATCCAGCAACACATTACCTACCTAGGCAGACAAAAGTCCTGTATGCAGAAAACTATAAGACACTGATGAAAGAAATTAAAGATGATACCAACAGACGGAGAGATATACCATATTCTTGGATTGGAAGAATCAGTATTGCGAAAATGGCTATACTACCCAAAGCAATCTACAGATTCAATACAATCCCTATCAAATTACCAATGGCATTTTTTATGGAACTAGAACAAAAAAATCTTAAAATTTGTATGGAGACACAAAAGACCCTGAATAGCCAAAGCAGTCTAGAGGGAAAAAAATGGAACGGGAGGAATCAGACTCCCTGACTTCAGACTGTACTACAAAGCTACAGTAATCAAGACAATATGGTACTGGCACAAAAACAGAAACATAGATCAATGGAACAAGATAGAAAGCCCAGAGATAAACCCACACACCTATGGTCAACTAACCTATGACAAAGGAGGCAAGGATATACAATGGAGAAAAGACAGTCTCTTCAATAAGTGGTGCTGGGAAAACTGGACAGCTACATGTAAAAGAATGAAATTAGAACACTCCCTAACACCACACACAAAAATAAACTCAAAATGGATTCAAGACCTAAATGTAAGACCGGACACTATTAAACTCTTAGAGGAAAACATAGGAAGAACACTCTTCGACATAAATCACAGCAAGATCTTTTTTGATCCACCTCCTAGAGTAATGGAAATAAAAACAAAAATAAACAAATGGGACCTAATGAAACTTCAAAGCTTCTGCACAGCAAAGGAAACCATAAACAAGATGAAAAGACAACCCTCAGAATGGGAGAAAATATTTGCAAATGACTCAACGGACAAAGGATTAATCGCCAAAATATATAAACAGCTCATGCAGCTCAATAATAAAGAAACAAACAACCCAATCCAAAAATGGGCAGAAGACCTAAATAGACATTTCTCCAGAGAAGACATACAGATGGCCAAGAAGCACATGAAAAGCTGCTCAACATCACTAATTATTAGAGAAATGCAAATCAAAACTACAATGAGGTATCACCTCACACCAGTTAGAATGGGCATCATCAGAAAATCTACAAACAACAAATGCCGGAGAGGGTGTGGAGAAAAGGGAACCCTCTTGCACTGTTGGTGGGAATGTAAACTGATACAGCCACTATGGAGAACAGTAAGGAGGTTCCTTAAAAATCTAAAAATAGAATTACCATATGATCCAGCAACCCCACTACTGGGCATATACCCAAAGAAAACCATAATTCAAAAAGACACATGCACCCCAATGCTCACTGCAGCACTATTTTCAATAGCCAGGTCATGGAAGCAACCTAAATGCCCATCGACAGACAAATGGATAAAGAAGATGTGGTACATATATACAATCAAATGTTCCTCAGCCATAAAAAAGAACGAAATTGAGTCATCTGTTGAGACATGGATGGATCTAGAGACTGTCATACAGAGTGAAGCCAGAAAGAGAAAAACAAATATCGTATATTAACACATGTATGTGGAACCTAGAAAAATGGTACAGATGAACCGGTTTGCAGGGCAGAAATTGAGGCACAGATGTAGAGAACAAACGTATGGACACCAAGGGGGGAAAGCGGCAGTGGGTGGTGGTGGTGGTGTGATGAATTGGGCGATTGGGATCGACATGTATACACTGATGTGTATAAAATGGATGACTAATAAGGACCTGCTGTATAAAAAAATAAATAAAATAAAATTCAAAAAGTCAAAAAAAAGACACTAATTACTTAATTCAGTATTTACTATGTTTACAATCATGCGTCTGTTGTTCACTGAATGCCCGTGATGTGCTATAGAAGAGACTATAGGAATTTCTCCTGTACGTGGATTTCCCACATGTGAATATTCCAAAGCCTATTTCTATTACAGTCAGCCCTCTGTATCTGTGGATTACACATGCAGGGACTCAACCAACCTCTGATCAAAAATATTTGAAAAAAAAATCCAGAAAGTTTCAAAAAGCAAAATTTAAATTTGCTGTGAGCTGGCAACTATTTACATTTACATGGTACTAGACATTATAAGTAATTTAGAGATGATTTAAACTACACAGGAGGATGTGTGTAGGTTATATGAAAAGACTATGCCATTTTATATATGGGACTTGAGCATGTGGGGATTTTGGTATGCTGGGGGTCCTGGAACCAATCCCCCACAGATACTGAGGGATGACTGCATCTGCAACAAGTATAGCTGCTTAAGTTCTCAGATGAGTCTTATTTCCTCTCAATAGTAAAAAAAAAAAAATGCTCTGACTTTCTCAGAGCTCCTTACGTTTTCTGGTTGGCGTCACTCATACAGCTTTCACTACTGTCTCTTTGTTTCTCAATAAAAGAAATTCATTTCATTTTTAAGGCCTTTACTTTGATATTTTCCTTCATAGTTGTTTTCGTATTAAAATGTCTTTCCTCTACAAAATGATAATGAAAGTGGATGGTGGTGGTTGTTTTCTCATATCCTTCTTGTATGTAAATTTCCCCAACATTTTGTTGGTGGTGACATTTTACCACTCTGCATAACATTTTTCGAGAATCTGGGAAATACTGCTCTGTAGGCCTCCTCTCCCTCTGAAGTTCATTTATTGTGTTTTCCTGACTTTCTGTGATCGTGTGACCTTGTCTGAGCCTCCACACTGGACCACGTGCTCCTTGAGCCCTGACGGTCATGTTCATCTCCATGGTCCCTACCATACCTAGAAGCCAGCATTACACTTACAGTGTTCTCCACGGATGTTAGTTGAATCTAGTTAAGTTCTCAGGTAGGATCATTGTGATGATTTTTTATAGAAAAGATAAACTTGAAATTGTAGTAGAATGTCTTATGAAGGAAAGGTCATGTCTTGTAACCACTGAAATTAAATTCCTAATTATATTGATGGCCACAGATAAATGTTGTTACTCACACTCACAATATCCAAAATTGTTCTTTCTAATCTAATGTATATGATACATTTTTTGAATAATAAATATTAGCAGATGGTATAGAGCTCTAGATAGTTCCTGAATTTTTAATTTTTAATTGTGAAAAATTCAAATTTACAGAAATACTGTGCAAATAGCACAAGTTGCAAGAATAGAGTCAGCAATTGCTAACACTTGGTCACATTTACTTTGTGTGTGTGTGTGTGTATATGTTTATATACATTTTACTTTTACTGCATCATTTGAAAGTAAACTGCAACTTTGTGACACTGTACCCCTAAATATTTCAGCATGTATTTCATAAGAACAGGATGTTCTCTTACATAACCATAGAAGAAAAATCTAATTCAGCAAATTTAACATTATTGCAAGACTATTATCTAATATACAGTACATATTCAAATTTCATCAGTTGTCCCAGTAATGTCTTCTATAGCATTTTTTCCTTTTGGATTCAGGATCTAATTCAATATCACACATTGCATTTTGTTTTTGTGACTGTTTAGTCTCCTTTAAGCTAAAGTAGGGCCACAGCCTCTTTAAGGGTACAGGAGAATTCAATTTGGGTTTGTCTAATTGTTTACTCATGACTGGATTCGGATTATGCATTGTTGGCAGAGAGTCTACATAAGTGATGTTGGGCCGTTCTCAGATAATCACATTAGGAGGCACAAGATGTCAGTTTATCCTATGATTGAAGATGCGAAGTTGGATCACTTGTTTAAGATGGCGTCTACCAGTTCCTGGTACTGTTTCATCACATTCTGTAATCTTAAGCAGGTCTTCAAAACAGGCCTTCTTTACTCCTAAACAGAAATTAATCTCTTTGATCCAATCTACTATTTTCCAGAACATACTCTTCAATTCACTCGTCATCATCATCTTTATCAGGTCTCCCTCAAATCCAGTCCAGTAATAAACTCGATTCATTCAACCAGGCAAACTGATCTACTTGTCCCTAAAGCCACAGCCACCACCTTAACTCCTTAGTCTAAGACAACATTATTTCTTTCCCGGATGACTGTATTAGCCACCTGACTATCTCCCTGCATCCACCCTTGCCCCTGTAACCCATTCTCCAAACTGGGGCCAGAGCTCTCTTTCAATTAGAATCAATCTCTCTCTCTCTCTCTGTCTCCTCTCACACACATGCATGTGTGCAATTATACACACATTCACATAGACACACTCACTCTTTATTTAAAGCCTCTGATGTCCCTCTCTGATTTTAGGATGAAGACTTACATCCTTATTTTAGCATCGTTTACAATAATTTGAATAAAATGATGCCTACCTACCTTCCCCAATTTCACTGTAAGCCCCTTTAGGTCTCATTCTCTTTACATGAGTAAAATAAACCTGCTTCCATTTTCAGAAAGGTACCATTTTTACTCCTTATCCAGAGAATAAACACATGCTCTTTCTTTGATCTAGTTAACTACCACCCATGACTCAGAAGTTAGCTTAAATATTATTTCCTTTATGAAGCCTCCTTAACTCATCAGACTACATCATATATTCTCACTGTACCAGACTATCTTTTATTCCACACTTATAATTAATTATATCTTTATTTACAGGATTAGCTGAATGTCTAACTTATAGATTCTAAATTCCATGAAGATAAGGGTCTTCTCTTTTTGGCTCGTCATTTTAACCCCAGCATTTTACTCAGTGCCTGCCATACGGTATATATTAAATAATAAATAAGTATATGCATTTTATTGAATGAATTTCCTTATCAAACACTTGTATAGTGTTTACCATGTACCAGACACCATTCTAAGTATTTTTTAAATGTTAAATTATATAATCTGTATGTTCTATTAGCCCTTTTCAAGCACTCTCAGAGACTGGTTTTGGACTGCATTTTAAACAACACTACTTCAAATTTGTGACACGAAGGACACCTGTTAAATGGACAGAGTATTTTTCTGGGCCTTTATAAAGGTGAACATTTAGAAGGCTTTCTTGTGAACTTTACACACCATCCTAAAATATGTCACCCGACACCCAAACTGTAATGTGCAGAGAGATGTCATAACTCTGTGAAGTTAATGGCAATACATCCACCTTGATGAGGATCCATTTGTGAGATGTTCCTCTCTAAACAATATCTGACAATGCTGGGAGAAGTATGCCTTCGCTTATTTCACACATTCATTCAATGAACGAATGTTAGGTAATTGAGGAGTAAACAAAAAGACCTTCTGTAATTCTTATGAACTCAGAGACCCATGCGGTAAATTTTAGAGTAGCATTGAGTTCAACAAAACATGGTCCACTAAAAGAAACTTGAAAAATGTTTTAAAATCATTAACTTGAGTTTCTTGAAGAATGCTACAGTGAATCCAATACCCTTAACTCCCACCCTTAAAAAAAAATCTCAAGACTCAACACAACTTCCTGAAGATTCTTACTCCTTAAATCCTAACACATATGTATCCTTTTCTTCTGTCAAGTCTCTGTGCCATGTCATCTTGCTTCCTGGAATACACATCATGTTGGACACTGTAGTTTATTTCAGCCCTCACTGTCTCACTGTCTTTTGGGGTTTTATTTTATTTTATTTTTTAAAGAATCACAGATCTTATCTTTTCCGTACTTCTCCTACTCTCCAAAAATTTTAAAGGAGGAATGAGGAGAGATTTGGACACTTACATGTTAATATACTTTTACACTATTAGGTGAATCTCAAATTTTAGCATGCAAAAGAATCATCTGGAGAGCTTGTTAAAACAGATTCCTGAGTTCCACCAATCAGAGGTTATAATGCAGTAGGTGTAATCAGGTTTATGAAACTGTATTTCCTTCATGGTTTGTGTTTTCTGTCCTCTTTAAGAAATCTTTGCCTACCCAATGTCACAATGATTATCCTATGTTTATTTATCATGTATTTTTCTAGAAGTTTTATAGTTTTAGGTCCACTTCAAGTTAATTTTTGGTATAACATCAGGTAAGAATTGAGGATCATTTTTTTCCATATACATATCCAATTGTTTTAGCACCAATGAATTACTCTAGCATATATGTGAAAATCAACTGGACCCTGTATGTGTAAATCTATCTCTGGATTCTCAATCTGTTCCAAACTGTGTAAATACTGTAGCTTTACTGTAAGCCTTGAAATCAAGTACTGTTAGTCCTCTAACTTCTTTTTCAAAACTGTGTTGGCTATTTTGGCTTCTTGGATTTTCTATATAGATTTTAGACTACTTTATCAATTTCCTTAAAAATTCATTGCCAGAGTTTGACTGGTATTGCATTGAGTCATTATGATGAGAACTGCCATCTTAATAATACTGGAACTATCAATTTATGCATGGCAAGTATCTTCCTTTGTTTAGATCTTCTTTAATTTCCTTTAGCCAAGTTTTATAGCTTTTAGCATATAGTTCTCTATAATTATAAGACTATTCAAGTTTTCTATTTTTTCTTGGGTTCATTTGGAAATTTCTATCTTTTAAGTGAATTTTCCCATTTCCAAGAGAACTTGCCTTTATAAAAAGCTCCCAGACATTGAGATGCTACCAGACAAGAACCACACTTTGATAGCATTGTGCTATAACGCTACAAACAGTCAGGAACATAACAGATTTCTGTTAGGTACTTACTATTTTATTTGCTATAATTTACAGCCAAAATCTCTCTGTATAAATCTCAGGTAACAGAGTGACAACAAATTCTTAAATATTGTCCCAAATATACACTTCAAGTCACAATTTGTTCGTAACTGAAGTCATGTTCAACTGTCAGTAATAACTGTGAGTGACTTTCAGCATTTATTCTTGTCCAGTTAAAAAATATATAAACAGGATTGTATTCTTATACTCAAAAGATATTGTCTCAGAATAGAAATAAAATGATAGGCTATAACTGGAACTTTTTTGGTACATTTGAGTAAGTGTTGCCCTGTTTTTAACCTATCCCAGAATATTGCAGCAGCACTCATTTCTAAGAAGTATCAAATTACCACAGGTTGACATACACACAACTAAAGAACATAAGGAATTAAGTAAAAGATTAATGAGTGATTAATGGCTAAGTATTAGCCTAGTGGGAATCATTGATATTTTCCCTATAGAGAGAGATCTGTTCTGAGTCTTTGTTAGCTTATACTTTACATTAGTCTGATTCTACTATGATTTTAGCTATTTCCTGAGAGAAACTGAATAGACTGCTATTATTATGGCATAAAGATATTAGGTTTGTATATAGTATACATATATATATATTTAGGATATATATATATGTGTGTATATATATATATTTAGGATCAGTGACTATTTAATGAGTACAGGCAGGACCCTAGATCTACTGGTCACATGCTGGTAAGAGATCTTCTCTCAGGGCTTCCCTGGTGGCGCAGTGGTTGAATCCACCTGCCAATGCAGGGGACAAGAGTTAGAGTCCTGGTCCAGGAAGATCCCACACGCCGTGGAGCAACTAAGCCTGTGTGCCACAACTACTGAGCCTGCGCTCTAGAGCCTGCGAGCCACAGCTACTGAGCCCGCGTGCTACAACTACTGAAGCCTGCACACCTAGAGCCGGTGCTCCGCAACAAGGGAAGCCACCACAACGAGTAGCCCCCACTTACCACAACTAGAGAAAGCCCGTGTGCAGCAATGAAGACCAAACACAGCCAAAAATAAATAATAAATTTTAAAAAAAAGAGAGAGAGATCTTCTCTCAGATTTCTCTATATTCCTCCCTCTCCTGACTCCTCCTGACTCTATGTCAATGAGGAAGTAAGGATTGGGCAAAGAAATGCAATACTGTGTTTGAGCCATGTTTACACTGCAGAAAGCATAGAGCAATTGTTGAGGGAGAGAATACTGACATTTTAAATTGGTTGCAGAGATAAGAAATTTCTATAGAGTTTAGGAATTGGCAGTGAGGTACTATGTCAGGTCCTGGACATCATGACAGGCCACGAACAGTTGTGTGATGACTTTGAGAGGGCTATTTTGAGGGTTATTTTGCTTTACTCTAGTCAATTAGGGACTTAAGGAAATTCAACTCAATTGCAATTTCCAGTGAATAATAAAAAGATAAGTATAGGGCTTCCCTGGTGGCGCAGTGGTTGAGAGTCCACCTGCCGATGCAGGGGACACGGGTTCGTGCCCCGGTCCAGGAAGATCCCACATGCCGCAGAGCAGCTGGGCCCGTGAGCCATGGCCGCTGAGCCTGCGCGTCCGGAGCCTGTGCTCCGCAACGGGAGAGGCCACAACAGTGAGAGGCCCACGTATCACAAAAAACAAAAACAAAAACAAAAACAGAAACTGACTCAGAGATGTAAAGAACAAATTAGTGGTTACCAGTGGGGAGACAGAAGGGAGGAGGGACAAAATAGGGATATGGGATTAAGAGACACAATTACTATGTATAAAATAAATATTCAACAAGGATATATTATATATTATACAGCACATATAACCATTATTTTGTAATAACTTCAGTATTTTTATAGATTATAATCCTATGAATGAAAAAAGCATAGAGTATAATCTATAAAAATATTGAATCGCTGTGCTGTACACCCAAAACTAATATAATATTGTAAATCAACTACACTTCAATTTAAAAATAAATAAAATTAATATAAAACCAGAAAAAAATGTATTGTAATTTTTAGACAATGAAAGGCTAAGGTATTGTTCCAGATGAAGGAGACTAAAGAGATTTGACAACCAAATGTAATGTGGTTCCTGGATTTCATCCTAGACTGGTAGGAAAATATATAAAGAACATTATCGAAACTGTTAGTAAAATTGCAACATTTGAAAGTGTTTTGTAGATTAGATAATACTATTGGATCCACGTTAAATTTCCTGATTTTGGTCACTGTTCTGTGGTTATGTAAGTTAAAGTTCTTATTCTAATGAAATGCACACTGAGGTATTTAGGAGAAAAGATACATGATCCCTAAAATCCACTCTCAAATGGTTCATGAAAAATATTACATCTCTATTTAAATCTCTCTATATATACATATATCTATTTATCTTTCTAGATACATATATATACATTTATATGTGTACATACATACACAAACAACCTTACGTAGGAAATCTAAATTTCTAGAAAAATCAAAAGGGAAGAATGACCTCATTAGCACTTTGGTGTATCAATTATTCTCAGAGTAAGAATTATCACCATTAACAATTCAAAATATCAGAAAACTGATGCCAGTTCAATAATTTTTAGGGAAATAAATGAGCTTTTCAAATATTACATTTTCCTTAAAACACTGCACCTATTGATATATGAAAATTCTGGAACAATTATGGTCTAAGATGGTTGAGAAAAAACCAAAATGTTCTCATTTAAAAGAAAATAACAGTGGACAATTTCAAGGTAAAATAGGAATATTAAAAAATAGAAGTTTGACCTTTGTTATATAAACAGTTCAGGAAAATGGTCATTCTGAATATGCTCTGCACATATTGGCAGATCCGACAAGAATCCTAAATTATGTTAATGAATTTGTTAATGAATTTAAAAATTTGTTAATGAATTCACCACACCTGAATTATTTTTGTAAGGTCTTAAAGAACGAGAAGTTGCTAGGGGACTGAAAGAAAACAAACGTAACTGAGGTGATTTTAAAGAGGCGATTGAAGCAATAGCAACAAATAAGTCACAAAAAAACGGCTTGCAACATAGCAGAAAACAACAGAAAAAAACTTTATACAAATGAATAATAGGTAACATGTCTCTACTAAGGAAGGTTCACGAGTCATAAAATAGATTAGATTTTCAAAGGGAAGATCATCAGCTGCCCCACTCAACTGTGCACTCCTTGGAGACAAGGGGATGTCTGCTCAACTTTGAATAAAACACTATAGATATTTAAAAATGTATCGGAGTAAAGAAGAAAAGGGAAAAAAGGAAAGGAGGGAGGGAGAATGGATTAATGGGAGAATTGGGATCTGTTAACTGAACGTTAATGCACTACAGTGTGACATACACAAAGCACTCAATTTAATGCCTCATGAATGTCTACACATTTTATTTAAACTGAAAATATAAGTAAAGTGTAATGGTGACTAAGAATGACTAAAGTATGATACTGAATAAACTCCTTCTGTTAGTCAATGTTCAATAAACCAGGATAGTTCCGAGGGGAAAAAAATATGCTATTGTTTCAACGTTTTGTTTCACACGGAAAATTCAAACTACTAGGAAACTATTCGATCTGTGGAAATGCAATGGTTTTGAATACGATGACAGAATAGGTGGTCAAGACTATGCCACATGCTGTTAGTAAAACATCCTACAAATCTATTAATGGCCTAACTGAAGATAATCAGAATAATCAGACCAACTCATTTTACAGCATGTTTAGGGTTATTTTGTATATATGGAGATTAAATAAGTATCATGAAAACTGACAAAAACATTTCTACTGTTGCCCTACTAACCTTTCATAGCAAAACATTTTTTAAAAATTCATGCATTTTCATACATTTTAAGCAAGGCATTTTTCAGTTTCTACTTAAAGAGCAAAGTAATTTTGGTAAGAGTCTATTTTTCTCTAGAGAAGAGTCCCAAAATATTCTCCAACTGAAAAATTGATAATTTATAGTAACTTCCTTACTCTACACTCCTTCACCTACAGTTCGTAAATTTATTGGCAAGTTCATGCTTCTTGAGTGGTTTCTGTAATTGGAAACTGACCAATGAATAGAGAAAGCAGAGAGAAAATCATGAGAATAGGAAATTAGACACGAAGTGAGCACCTGTATAATTTCACTGGTTCTGTCACGATAGAAGCTCCCACCCTAGCTCTGAAATATCTTTTTCTCATACAGGAGGATGAAAGACCTCAGCAAGGAGATGACTGGCTGTTTTACACCAGCACTTGGGTGTGGTTTGAAATTACTAATTCATCAAGGGCTCTCTGGAAGGCTTGAAACTGTTTGCTCTTCAACCTCAACTGACAAAGCAATGACTTTAAATCTACGGGCAGTCAGTCCTCATAAAAGAAGAGAGAGATTGACTGGAATCAAAAGGAAATTTTTGCTGAGATACCAAAAGACTATTCCCCTTTGACAGTTCACTAATCAAGCATGAAGGAACCCTTTCCTACCTGGAATTTTGTATTTTTTAGCCTAAGTTTCTTTCTTCTGGTTTGAAAATACAGTGTTCCTTTGATTTTTAAGAGTAATCACTATTTACATTAATTCTAAGAAGGGAATTGGCCGCCTAACTATGATATTAATGTTTTCTTTGTCTAATTGGGTAGGTCAAGGCACTCATTTGATTCACAGCTGTGGCATATTTTTATAGACGTTGGTGAACTTTAATTGCTTATAAATATTGGATTATAAGACCATGAGCCTTCAGTAGAATCCTGTTCAGCCCCATATGCTTTCAAATTTGACAATATGTTGTCCATTTCCTGAGTATCCTTCATTCCAAATGTCCCTGAGGGTAATAAGAAAGAAAGAAAGAACACATATGGCTCACAGAGCTGAAGTCCATTAAGATTTTTGCTGTTGACAGCACCTAATGAGTTACTGTCAGGAAAAAATATTGTCAATAAGCCCTTTCTTCCATAATAATAAAATTGAAATACAAAGATAGCACAGCTCAATGCCATTTAGTTTTATTGTGAAAGTTATATTACATTTAAGTGGTGCTCACGATTCCATAGCCAGCTCTACAGTAAGTGCAAATGGACACTTTAGACAGGGCGAAGCTTGCTGTGGAGCAGGCTGAAGCTGATGAAATACCTGAGCTATAGTATAAAAGACCTAATTGGCCCCAGGCAGAAGCTGGTCACAGCCACATGACCAGACAATCCCCAGAGTCTAGCCTGCACTCCCAGTGCTGCAAATGGGTTACTGTCATTCTCGACTCCTTCTGTGCCATCCCTAGGCTGCAGGGACTGGGTAGTGTCAACCTTCGGTGGTGTAGTTGAAACTATAATGAGTAATCAGAGCTGGGAAGAGAATCACATTTTTGCCGCCAGACTAGAGCGTGGGTTTCTGGAAGGCACTCATCACCACCACCCACAAACATGCATTCCGATTCCCCCACTGTTGTCCCTAAAGTGCTCATCCCACTTCGCTGTGGTGCCTCCCGCCAAAGCCATCCTAGAATCTATAATGACCAGCACTAGGTCAGGCCAGTGAGACTCTGATTCCTTCTTGTTGCTCGGATCACGACTCTAACACAAAGTCCTGTTCCATAGTCAAGCAGAGTTGGCAAGACTTGATGGAACGGAAGGGTGGATGACCCCCTAGTCAGTTACAATCTTTCCTCTTAAGGAAAGATTAGTGCTGAGTCCCACACAGCAGCAGATAGCAGCAGCCTCAGCAGGCACACGGATTGTTAAGAGCACAGCAGTTTTGAAAAAGCAAGCGGCAGGATATCCCTACCAGGAGAATGTAAATACCTGGGGCTTCCCAGAAAGATCTGGTGGAGGAGAGGGGGGAGGAAGAGTAGAAGCTAGTGTTTTTATGGTAAGTGGGCTTCGGGCTAAATTCATTTTAATTGGACCCAGTGGTGTGCTGGAGCTGGCTCACACTGGCTCACATGGGGAATTGTTAAATATTCAGGAATTTTACGAGTCCCATTGGTAGCTTGAAATTGCCCACAGCTGGAAATATTTACACCACAGAAAATGGCAAATGCTGGGACTTCCCTGGTGGCGTAGTGGTTAAGAATCAGCCGGCCAATGCAGGGAACATGGGTTTGAGCCCTGGTCTGGGAAGATCCCACATGCCGCGGAGCAACTAAGCCCGTGTGCCACAACGACCGAGCCTGCGCTCTAGAGCCCGCGAGCCACAACTACTGAAGCCAGCACGCCTAGAACCCATGCTCCACAACAAGAGAAGCCACCGCAATGAGAAGCCCACGCAGCACAATGAACTGCAGCCCCCGCTCACCGCAAATAGAGAAAGCCCGCGCGCAGCAACGAAGACCCAACACAGACAAAAAGGGCGGGGTGGGTGGGAAGAGTGCACTGCATATGTTTAAAAAAAAAAGAAATTGGCAAATGCTACAAATCAGCCACCCCACGCACCCGCCACTCCTGTCTTCCCCGCCAAGCCTGGCTGTTAAACATTTACCAGCAGAGCACTGACTGCACTCCACAATGCAGAAAGACCTTTGAACTCTGGCAGACATTTGATTCACACAGTCAACTGGCCTCGTTCTCTCTTCCAGTAAAGCAAAGAATGCTGCTGATACTCCAAAATTTACAAGCTTTTGGAAAATTCTTCGAAGTATCATGTCTATTTGTCCTACCAACCAAACTTCCTAATTCTTAATTCCGTTTTTTTGGAAGCTAATATTAAAATCAGCTTTTATTTGGGGGCACATTTAGCACAGGAAATATTCTGGGTCACAGGGAAAGCTGGTCCAGAATTTTAAACATCACAAACAACTAGCCTATACCAGAATATACTCAATATCTGAATAACCAAGTGTTGCCTTTATTTTAATTTATTCTTCTGATAAAACCCAATCCTATTCTGACTGAATTACTAACAATAGCAATATATCATTGAAAATATAAAAATGAAATATAATTAAATGCTTTATCGTCATCACATCTTGCATTTCTTTTGGCAACAAAGAACTATCTATGATCTTGTAGAGAAGCTAAAAGAAGAAAGTTAAATTTAGAATTATAGTTCCTAGAGATGAATCACTGTTTACAATTATAGATCAGGGGTCAGCAAACTACCAAAGACCATGGACTGGCAAACTACGGGCCCAGCAGCTAAATTTGGCCAGGCCCATTCATTTACATATTATGAATGACTGGGTTTTTTTTTTACATCTTTACTGGAGTATAATTGCTTTACAGTGGTGTGTTAGTTTCTGCTTTATAACAAAGTGAATCAGCTATACATATACATATATCCCCATATCTCTTCCCTCTTGCATCTCCCTCCCTCCCACCCTCCCTATCCCACCCCTCTAGATGGTCACATGGACATATATACACTACCAAACGTAAAATAGATAGCTAGTGGGAAGCAGCCGCATAGCACAGGGAGATCAGCTCAGTGAATGACTGTTTTTGCACAACAACCAAGCTACAACAATTAGTTACAACAGAAACTCTGTGGCCCACAAAACCGAAAATATTTATTGTCTGGCCCTTTGTAGAAAATGCTTGCTGACTCTACTTTTTTCTCAATATAATTTGCAATAAAAGAGGGTGAGAGCATACATATTGCTTAATAACCTGCTTTCTTCTCTCTCTTATACTACATAGTGGGTGTCCTTCCATGTCATTAAATGTTATAGTGCATTATTTTTTAAGTTGTGTAGCCCTCCATTGCCTGGATATAACAAAATTTATTTAGGTTGTCTCCAATTTTTTTAGGTAATATATAGGCTTCATTCTAACCCTCTGCTCTTATCTCTATTTCCTTAGGGTAAATATCTAAGTATAGAATTGTTGGATCAAAACCATACATTCAAAAGTTTTAAGATTTGGTAAGTTTTGCAAAGCTGCCCTACAAAGAGGTTCTCCCTATTTATATTACAACCACCTTGCTATAAATTTTAAATGTAAAAGGACTGCATACTTCCTGGGTGAAAATTCCCCAAAGGTTCTTCCTGAATGTTAGGAATAAATATTTTTAACATATGTCTTTATAAAGTACCCTTGTGAGAGTAAGTTAGATAAAATATTCTTCTTGTAGATACGTTATGCTTCAAATTTTAGTCACAGATGCACATTTTAAAAGTATATGCTTTGGGACTTCCCTGCTGGCACGGTGGTTAAGACTCCACACTCCCAATGCAGGGTGCCTGGGTTCCACCCCTGGTCCAGGAACTAGATGACACATGCATGCCACAACTAAGGAGCCCACCTGCTGCAACTAAGACCCAACACAACCAAATAAATAAATAAATAAATAAATTTTTTTTTAAGTGTACATTTTATGGAAATCAAATATACTATGTCAAAAAAGTAGTTACAGTAAGTAATGTTTCTAAGCCTCAGTCTTTTGCACCTATGAAATGGGATAATACAAAGTATTCTAATCTGAGAGAGACTGAAACAACTGAAGTAAATAACACATGCATATGAAGTATAAAATTGTATAAAATGCAGAGTCATTATGTCAGAAGTAAGACCTGATAATTTAAATTATTTCAACAAGTTTCTATTTACTGCATTTTATTCTTAGATAATAAAATTTAATTGATACCAAAATTTAAAAAAATAAAGCAAAAGTGTAAATGAGGGGGAAAAAAGACAGCAGGAATAAGATAAAATCTCCCTGTCTCTGTTTTCCTTGAGAGGAAAATTTCCTTGCTCCGAGGCCACTTAGTAATTCTTCTGGGTGGGAAAAGGCATGAGAGCTGCAGGGTCTAGAGGAGGTGCTCGGTAGGCAGCTGCACGTCCTTCTTCCCCAGGACACTAGACTCTCTTGGCTGGCCTGCTACCTCACCGCTCACTCCTTTTCTGTCTCCTTTGCTGCCTCCTCCTCTTCAGCTTGTCCGCTTGATACTGGAGTAATCAGGAATAGGGTCTTGGGGCTCTTCTCTCCCCAGTGACACCCAGTCCCATGCCTTCAACACTGATGGCTCTTACACCTAGTCCAGGCCAGACCTCTCTCCTGAACTCTGAGCTCCCACATCTCACCACCTAATCAACTTCTCCACTCCATGCCTAATTACATCTTAAAGCGAATATATTCAGATCTGAACTCCTGATCTACCCACCTCAACCCGTCAAGCTGTTCCACTCATGGTGCTGTAGGTTGACGGCAACTCCAACTTCCCGGTTGCTCAGGTGCAAACTTGGAAGCCATTCTTACCTTCTGTTTCACTCGCATCATGGTCAGTCATCAGGAAGTTGGGTTGGCTCTACCTTGAAAGTGTATCCAGAAGCAGACAACTTCTCACCCCTCCACCACCAGTGCCCTGGTCCAAGCCCATCACCTTTGATCTGGATTGCTGTAACTGTAGACCTATATGTCTTCTTTTACACTTAACCTATCCCCCGACTCACACATATAGCCTGCTCTCCATATGGCAGCTGGAGAGATCCTGTTAAAATATTTGCTCTGATCATGTCCTTCCACTCTATGGCCACTCACTTCACTCAGAGTGAGTCAAAGCCCGTACAGCAGCCCACAAAGTCTTACCATGGGCAGCCCCGCATGGTACCTCTCTGACCACCTCCCCTTGTATTTTCCCCTCCACTCCCTCCACACCCCAACCATACTGGTCTCCTCCTTTAAGACCCTCAATGAGCCAGGTTCTCTCTGAGCTGAGACTGTTTTTTAGCTATTCTGTCTGTCTGCTTCTAGACATTCACAGGGTTAGCTTCCTCATCTCCTTCTCAGGAAGGCCCACCTACTTAAAAATGGAAACTCCACCCCTGATTCTCCATTCTCCTTATTCTGCTCTGTCATTTTTCTACAGCACCTAGCACCTTCTAACAAATGATGTAATTTACTTGTTTGTTATCTTTATTGTTTGTTATGTGTCCTCCTCCCTCTAGAATGTAAGCTCCATTTGGATGGGGACCTTTGCTTTGTTCAACAGATTAAATGAATTAATAAGCAGCTACATTCTCACTAGATAATTCTGAGACTATCAAAATAATGGTTAAAATAGAATTAAAGATTTTGGGGGAAATGCAGAACAAAATAAAGAAAGTGGGTTTAATAACATTTTTTTTTAAAGACTCCACACTATAGATTAATTAATCTCAAAAAGAAATGTATTCAAAACAAGTAAGGAAAGGAATAGACACATGAGTATAGAAAAGACTCCTAGCTGACTAGAAATCAGAAAATCTCCAGAGAAGATGCTACTCTTGCACTTATTAACCATAAGGGCAACCAAGGTCAAGAATAGTCCACAGCATTAAATACATTAGGAACATTAGTTTCCTAATCCATAAAATGGGAAAAACCATATATTACTTTCTTATATCAAGAAACTATTGTCAGGCTTGCAGGCAAACGTTCCTTGTAAATTGTAAATCACTTTATAAACATGAGTTATTTTAATGTTCTGGTGTTGAAATACTTGCTTATATTGGCTTTTCTTGGCAATTCTCTTAATTGACAATTGGCAGTTAGAACATAAAAATCCCTGAGTAGTTCTCATTTAGGGGAAGGAAAATTGATCCCTGCCTATCTTAGCTCTTCAGCAGAGACAAAGAAAGGAAAGTGAGTGATGGGCAGGCAGGGTCTCTGGTGAAATAACTGCTTTCTGCCAGAGTTCCAGCCGTACAGCCTTAAGGATGCAAAATGCCCACAGTCACCTTCTTAACTGGCAAAAGAAAGATAGGGAATGTTCCCAAAGAGTGAATATGTAGGAAGGTCGTAAAGTCTTAAATGAAGATGCTGTTTTTTCTATGTAAATTTCTAAATCATGTTATTTATTTTTATCAATAAAGATATCAATTAACTGGCCAGTAACTGGTGTCTCAAAAATTCAGCAATGACTAGATAAGTAGCCAGAATCTAGCTGTAGTGTTCTTCACTTATTTAAAGTCTCACTTTCAGGCCTGCTTTAAATTTGTTTTATGAGACTGATAACACTAAAATAGCTTGAACATGAAAGTTTTAGAACATATTAGAAGCTCGATGTAGAAATCTGTAAATAGAGATAAGTAAATATGTGAAGATCTTGCAAGCAACTCCTCTGAATTTGTATTTTTTTTTACGCCAAAAAGATGCCTTCTCTGTTTTTAGTTGTGCTAGTGCCCTCTAGCGGTCAGTATGGTAACTGCAGTTTTATTAAATCATTCCCTGCCTTCAAAATGCGCTTGACCACCCCAAAAAAAAGAAAAAATTTTTATGTATACGTATATGTGTGTGTATATATATATACACACACACACAATAGAATCATCAATTTTTTAAAATGTTGCACCAGAATAGAACCTATAGGACAAAACAAAGAAAATTAGTCATACATCACAGTTAGAAAAAAGCTTTGTACATTAATGGAATCTCAAAATTTTGTAGAGGGCTTCCCTGGTGTTGTAGTGGTTGAGAGTCCGCCTGCCGATGCAGGGGACATGGGTTCGTGCCCCGGTCTGCGAAGATCCCACATGCCACAGAGCGGCTGGGCCCGTGAGCCATGGCCGCTGAGCCTGCACGTCCAGAGCCTGTGCTCCGGGACAGGTGAGGCCACGACAGTGAGAGGCCCGCGTATCGCAAAAAAAAAAAAATTTTTTTGAAGAAAGATTTAGGAGGTCAAAGATGGAGCTGAGAATTTTGTGGAAGCTATGGACTAACTTCTTAGAAAAATGTGCATGCACCTATAATTTCAGGAGTTCATGTAGTACCTGAAGAGTCTGCATTCCAGGTTAAAGGCTTGGGGTTTATCTACTTCTATACACATCCCAGTTTCTCCAGGTTTAAAATTCTATCTGAGGGCTTCCCTGGAGGTCCAGTGGTTAAGACTCCATGCTTCCAATGCAGGGGGCTCGGGTTCAATTCCTGGTTGGGAAACTGAGATCTCACATGCTGCGGCCAAAAAAAAAAAAAAAAAAAATCTATCTGAAATGTTGAGTTTAAAAATCAAGTTGGAGAAAGATATGTATAGTATGATTGTACACAAAATGAGTCTGTATAGTTCTATGTATACACAGTAAAAATATACAAGCTATGGGAATGATGAACATTGATTTCATAATAGTGGTGACCTCTCAGAGCAAGGGAGGGTAATGGAATGGGGGAAAAACAAAGGTGGCCACAGTTATACCTGTAGTATATCATTTCTTTAGAAACTATTCAGGTATATATAGCATAATATTATTATTATTATATATATTTTTTTCTTTTTGCAGTACGCGGGCCTCTCACTGTTGTGGCCTCTCCTGTTGTGGAGCACAGGCTCCGGACACACAGGCTCTGCGGCCATGGCTCACGGGTCCAGCCGCTCCGCGGCATGTGGGATCTTCCCGGACCAGGGCACGAACCCGTTTCCCCTGCATCGGCAGGTGGACTCTCAACCACTGCGCCACCAGGGAAGCCCAGCATAATATTATTTTAATAAAGTTTGGTAGTAGATAAATAGATAATGGATTTCCATGATTTTATTTTTCATTCTTGTCTATGTATTTGATATACTTCCCAACTTAATTTCCTAAGTTAAATTTTAAAAGTAATTATATTTTAATAATACATGATCTAATTTCATTGTCATGTATAAAAGGTTAATTTTCAAAAATTTCCATGTAAGTTCATGTTCTGAGAAACATATTTAATTTTATATTGCATAAAATCACCCAAGCTTATTTTAAAACAAGAGAAAATATTAATATTAAAATGGAAACCCTTGTTCTCTTCAGAGTCCTTAAGTAGAAAGCCTTCATTTTTATGGTTATAATTTGATTTCTTGATAAAGAGGAAAGGGGGAAAATTCTTCTGAAACTAATGTTATATTGGAACGAAGTTTATTATTGATCCATATTCACTGTACCACAAAATATAATAAAAGTTTAGATAAGGTATTATTCTCTTCGGGGATTTCATATATAACAAAGTCAGTGTGAAGCCGACTATGCCATTGCCTAAAGTCTGAACCTAATAGTCGCTTAATTGATTCATGCTTGTTGCTGCACAGCCACGGAGCACCCCAGAGCATTCAGAGGCTGTGATCAGATACACCTCGTCATAATGCAAACCAGCAAGCTCTGTGCCTCCCTTGATTTAAATGGAGCGCTGGAGGAAAGAGGCAGCACAGGCACTATGGAAGGCTGGTAGGCAAGAGCACCAGTTTCTGGTTCAAAGGTGACAGACCCTAGACATGCCTGGGGAGGTAAATCTTGACCAGGCATTAACCATCTGTTGGACAATATACATCGTTGGCCTCTGCGGTCAAAGCAAGGCTCCAGTACCCCCCGCCCTCCAATCTTAAGGAGAAGCAGTGTTAATTTTTGAGGATCTTCATTGGGCCATGGTTTTGGGGCAGAGGGAAGAACTCCCAGTGTTAGGGTAAGGAAAAGGCAGAAAATCTTCTGCCAATGCTCCCCAGCTGGAATTGGTTCCTCAGAGGTCCTGTCCCTTCTGACTCACCTCATTAAAATGACTTTCCCATCAGGTCTAGAAAGAGACCCTGCTTTCCACCTACTAATCAATTCCTTCTACTGCCTCCTCTGACCACCCACCCAAACTCTGCTTCCTGGCTTGTGAAAGAAAGGCCTGGCCTGGGGTAGAGCATTGGACCACTTCACCCTAGGTCCTAGGGGGGAAAAGAAATCATCCCATACACCCCCTTTTTTGCTTTGGGTTTATCCTTTTTTTGCCACTAACGTGCGATCTGAAGAAATCTCTTTCAGTTAGGCCTTTAACAAAAGACACACAGGAATGTTTTCAGCCCTACGTAGTACAGCACAGCTCATCAGGCCTAGGAATTCCACATAGGATGCTGGCACCAAACCTACATAGTAATAAACAGTACTCACGGGCTTGGCCTCATCCTCAGTGCGTGCATCTCCCACGGGGGATCTGGAAGTAGCTGTGATAACAACCGGTAGCTGCTTAGGGATTTGGTGATCCTGAGTCCTGGTCTAATTATCAACTCAGAAATGAATGACATACACTCTTGGAACAGTTTGGAAAGGAGTAGGGAGAAAGCAAAGATTAAGGCAAAATGAAGATGGAGATATCCTGTATGCTACCACCATCTTAAGACATGGGCCTATCAGTGTGGCTTCCCCAAATATATGGTATTTCTGAAGCACCTAAATTATATTTCTGAATATTTGGATATTTTGAGCTTTTTTCTTGTTTTTACCATGTTTACAGTTAAGCTACCTCCCAAAGCAAGCTCCATCCATCCTAAACTATTTGTTTTAAAACCAATCCCATCTTTAAAATATTCCTACAGATAAGCTGGTAGTAAATATCAATACGATAGGTAAAAGAGTATCCCCCGCTCACTGCAACTAGAGAAAGCCTGCGCACAGCAACAAAGACCCAACGCAGCCAAAAATATGTTTAAAAAAATTATTAAATAAATAAATAAAAATAAATTTTATTGAAAGTATAGCATAAATACAAAAAAGTATACAAATCATTAGTGTACAGCTCAGTAAAATGACAAAATTCAAAATTTCAAAAAATGAACACAACTATATAACCAATATCCTGATCAAGAAACAACGTTATCAGCACCTCAGGAAGCCCCCCAGACTCTACCCCTGACAAAGGTGCCCACTATCCTGATTTCTAAACACTGTAGATTATTTTCATCAGATGTGGTTTTCATGGATGCTTCCAAGTTCCCTGGCTGGATGATCCAATGAAAATCATTCCTACTTTGGGAAAAGAGCCATGAGAGCAACTAGATTCTGGCCTGGGGCCCAAGTGACCTGGGTAGCAGGGCACCTCTCTTTCCTCATCCCTCACTCTCTCCCCAGCATTTCAACCCATATACCCCTGCTCCTAGTTAAGAGATTCCTGGTGGCTAGAGCTTCACTGGATGGATTTCCTATTTCTTGGCCTTTACAAAGGTAAGGTTTGTAAGGAGAAAAAGAGCTGAGGGGTCAAGGCCAAGCTCCAAAGTCGGACAACCTGGTGTGGACGTTTCCAATAGTCCCCTGAGCAAAGGGCAGCAGTTATCCAAGAAGGAGAACCTAGATGCTAAGAGAAGTGCCTGCCCCACAGAGGGAGGTTCCTGGACCCCAGCATGGTGAGGGGATGCAGTCGCATCCGGGGGACCTTCATGCCAGTGAATTGTTCAAGAGAAGCAGGAACAGCTGCAGAAATGCCAATTCCCCATCTCTTGAAGCAACTGCCATGCTGACTGTGCTGAGAACAGCATGGCAGCCAGTGTCACCTACTTCTGGCAGAAAAGACCAAGCAAGAGGATCCCAACCCTCCCCTGCAGACTCGGGCTGTAGGCTGCATTCATTCCCTGAGGTGTCAGAATCAACCAGTGAGGAGGGGGGAAGAAGTTTTGAAATGTTGAATGAATTCTAAATCCTGAGCTGACCTGAAAACTCACTGTTTGGAAGCGGGAGAAAATTAAATGAATTAGATTAAGTTGTCTACATGAGCCACAGCAAGGGACTCAGTGTCAGCAATTACACTGGGTTCTAACAATTTTTTAAAATCTCATTGTTGTGGCCATGATTGTCACACACACGGCAGAGGCTATTAACCATTTCATCCATATAGATGTAAAACACTCAGTAATATTTTCGCCTGGTTGAGCTAGCTTTGCTGTTTTGGGGATCCCCTGACATTGGCCCACTTACTAGTTGGAGTGATCATGTGAAACCACAGGCAGCTGAACCTTGGGAACACCTGCCTCAGTGTTTATAAATACAGGGCTAACATCAGGACACTACAGTTGATAGATCCTGGCACCACCCAGATATAATTACAGTCTGCAGGCCTTCTCAGACTGGTAGAAGTGACAATAATGAAGTCAGCCTCATTCCACTCCCTAATCCTATTCCCAGCCCAAGCCAAGTGGCAGTGTGGGGCTGAGAAATGAGCAGAGGAACCCACAGAAGAGCTAAAGTGTGGTCAGTACACTGCTGCAGGTCCAAGAATTATTTGTTATTGATTTATGGCAAGATAAGTACAGGAATTGAGAGTAACGATTTAAAACTTTTGGAAAACTTGGATGATAATTGTACAGCTGTTGAAACTAATAATTTAAAATATGTGTTTCTATTTTGTATGGCTTTATTTTCACTTTTCCATTGTTCTAGTACATCAATATTACTGTAGTTTATAAAAGTATCGGTCAGCAACAAATTGGAGGGCACCACGGGATCTGGTCCATCATCCAGTTCAAAGACAATTTGTAAAGCACTGATCTAGACGTTAAGGCCCTTCGGTCTATTGATTAAAATCTAATAACTTACCTTTTTATGCAAAAGTACTGATTCCACATAGATAATGTCTTTTAAAAAATTTTCCTCCAGTTTGGTTAATCTCAGTAAGTAAAACATGAAGTCTAAGTTTATTGTCAAGATTTAGATTTGACAACTTCGGGCTAAATAGTAAACTAATTAGCAATCATTATGCTCATCAGATATAAGTCAATTTAATAACATTTCTTTCGCCTGGTTCAATGGTTTATAGGCTTCCAAGAAGCAATACTATTTAATCAAATATCAAAGGCATGCTTATTTCATGAGATGCTACATTCCATAGACAATAAAAATGTTATCAAAAGTCAGGAGAAATGACTATAGTCTAGATAAATGAAAAACGATTTAACTGAAAATATGAATCAGAAGACAATATTTTAAAAAGCAATTTTCTCCTTTGGCTTTGTCCTATCTTTATAGTTCTATGCAAATTTTTAACTTCCAATACAGATCTCATGATGTTGTTATTGAAGCTCACAGTTGAAAATGCTTGTTTACAAATGTTTATCTTGCCAAACAGATAAACATTAAGGTGCTTTGTAATGGGTTTTTGTTTTGAGTTTATCCATTGATTTGTAAAATTCACAGTGAGCAGATCCCCTGTGTTAGGCTTTTAAATTTGCAAGCACTGGAGTTCAATCAATTCCAATTGTTGGAGTGGGACCAACATCCTTAGGTGAAAGAAAACATTACTTGATAATTCCTTTTATCTTCTTTAAGCTGAGGAAAGCAATGGTTTCATTCAAATGCCAGCTTCCCAATGAGAAACACACACTTTCAGCTTTATCTCCAACATAAGGCAGAAAGAGAAAGAGAATACAGCTACAGCAGGAGAATACTACATTGTGTCTGAACATCTGATAGCCAAACACAACAAAAACAGATCTCAAATTGAATCGCTGTACCTTTAAATGGATCCAGCAGTTATTAAATGGAATCATTCCTTTAATCATAAAAACCAAGTCTTTCTATTTTCTCTCTCACATTGTAAGTATTAAAGATTTTTAATACCTTTTTCCTGATTATAAAAGTAATAACATTCATTATAGAAATGCATAATAAGAAAGCAAAAAGCATTCATAGTCTTATCACATTTAGAGATAAACATTATTAATGCTTAGATATACTACTGCCCTTCTTTTCTATGGATATTCACACATAATTAATTTTCTATATAGCTGAGATAATAATATGTATATCACAACATATCAGTGTGTATCTTATTCTTCTGTTTGCTATTAAAATATATTTTCCAAACTCAACAGAAATTAGAGTACACAATTTCCAATGAATGCATAATAGTATATTGTATTGAAGTTAATAATGCACATGGGCATTCTCCTATTGTTGAACATAATGTTTTTTAGAGGTTACAAAGATGGTTTTAAAATCAGACTTGGTTCAACTGCTGGCTGGCTCTGCCATTTATTAGGTATGTGACCTTAGTCAAGTGACTTAATCTCTCTAAACAGCAATTTTCTCAGCTATAAAAAATTAAGATGATAATAATACAAGTTACTTTATAGGGTTGCAGTAGTAAACAAGATGATGCATATAAAAGAGTTAAGCACAGTGCCTGGCTTTTCTCAGTAAATGTTAATTACTTTCATACTGGGATGAACACCTTAGGTCATACAGCTTTGGTCTAGTTTTTTTAGTTGAGACATATGCCAAGAAGACCAGAAATAGAAAAGTATATTTTAAAGAGTACTTTTCAGCTTAGAGTACAACCAAGAGAAACTACTGGACAGTGACTAGACTTTGTCATAATATGCTACATTACTATAAGCAAACTTATAAATATACACCAAGTCTGTTTACTCCGTAAGTCATCAAATATGAGAAAGACGAAAATAAATGAGAGAAGTGGTAAAAAGAACTACCAAAAATATCCAAACTCATTTACTCCCACAAAACTCTTAAACACTTATAAGAAATAGAAGTTAGTTACCCATCAATTAATTTATTATATTTGTCAAAAGAATACACATGTGTTAAGTAATTTTTTTCTCCATTTACATTTTTAAAAGACCTTGGGCGATTGAGTTTATAAGAACAACTGTGGCAGCCAACCTCAAAGATGACCCTCATGCAGTCACATCAAATAAAACTAACATGTATACCCAACAGGATACTATGGAAATGATTGAGTGTGACTTCCAAGGCCAGATCATCAAATACGTTGCAGCTTCCACCTTGCTCTCTCTTGGATCACTCACTCTGGTGGAAGCCAACCACCAACCATTAAGTGGGACACTTAGTCTTCCCTATGGAGAGGTCCATGTTGTGAGGAGCTGAGGCCTCCTGCCACAAGCCAGCATCAGCTCACCAGCCTTATGAGTGAGACACCTTGATGCAGTGATAAATAGATAACACAACTGAAGTTGCCTACAGCGCTATTGTTATCAGAGTGCTCATTTAGTCCTTACTGACCAACTAAAATTTTACACCATGATGTATAAAAAGAGTTTAGAATAACAACTTAAAAAAATCAAGTTTGAGGTCAGATGGGGAAAATTAAACTCCAGCAGTCCCCAAATACATCCCAAAAATGGTTATTCAAGTTGTCTATAAATATATGAAAAGGTCCTCAGATTCACTAGTCATCAGGGTAATTCAAATTAAAAGCACAATGAGATACAACTGTATACCCATTAGAGAGGCTAGAATTAAAAATAATGATAACACCAAGTGTTGGTAATGATATGAAGCAACTGGAACTCTCATACACTGCTGAAGAGTATACGGTCACGTTGGTAAACTATTTGGTAGTATGTACTAAAAGTTAACTTATGCATACCCTATGACCTAACAATTCCACTCCTAGTAATAAACCCAACAGAAATGTACCCATATATGCACCAAAAGACATGTACAAAAATGTTAACAGTCAAACACTAAGAACAATCCACATGTCCAATAGCAGTAAAATGGGTAAGCTGGAATGTATCCATACAAGGAAATACTATACAGCAATAAGAAATAAACAAATTACAGATATAACCCAACAACAAGAATGAACCTCACATACATAACGTTGAGTGAAATAAGTCAGTCTTTTAAATCAAAAAAAAAAAAAAAGGACAGCTATGTAATTCCATTTATATAAAGTTCAAAAGCAGGCAAAACTAATCCATGGTGATAAAAGTCAGAATAATGGTTACCTTTGGGGAAGAGAAGGAGGCAGATGAGAAGCAGGAAGTGACTGGGAAGGGACACAGGGTGGGGAGCTTTTGGGTGCTAATAGTGATCTATTTCCTGACCTGTCTGGTAGTTACAAAGATGTGTTCACTTGGTGGAAATTCACTAAGTTGTGTATCTATGATTTGTGCACTTTTCTGTATGTATGTTATTGTTAGATAAAAATGTTCAATTAAAAAATACCCAACATGGTAATGTATCAACCTTAATTTCCTGATTTTCATGATTGAACTTTCATTAGACAGGAGAGTGCTCTTGTTAGGAACTGCATATTAAAGTATTAAGAGGTAATAGGGCACATGTCTGTACTTCTCAAGGGAATAAAATATATAAACTATAGGGCTTCTCTGGTGGCACAGTGGTTGAGAGTCTGCCTGCCGGTGCAGGGGACACAGGTTCGTGACCCGGTCCGGGAAGATCCCACATGCTGTGGAGCGGCTGGGCCTGTGGGTCATGGCTGCTGAGCCTGCGCGTCCGGAGCCCGTGCTCTGCAACGGGAGAGGCCACAACAGTGAGAGGCCGGCGTACAGCAAAAAAAAAAAAAAAAAAAAAAAAAAAAAAAAATATATATATATATATATATAAACTATATAGAGACAAAGCTAACAATGAGGTAAATGTGGTAAAAAAAAAAGTTAACACCTGGGGAGTCTGAGTGAACAGTATGTGAGAGTTCTTTGTGTTATTCTTGTAATTTTTCTATGAATTTGAAATTATTTCAAAGTATTATAAAAAGTTTTAAAATATATCCAACTTCATTTCCATGGGTAAATGGTGAATTTCTCTATGCCTCAGAAGGCTCTACTGTTACATGGGCTATTAATATCTACCTTTTAAGGTTATTATAATGATTTGAGAAAATAATAGAAATAATAAGTAACAGTTACATAACTTGCCTTAGTTAGTGTGAGTCAGAATTTAAACTCACAGACTCTGACTCCAGAACCTACATTTCCATCTAGTGCACGACTCAGTCAAGCAAATGACACACTGAATGACACATAGCGGATGTCATTAACAGTACCTACGATGATGATGACAATGATACTTCTGTTAGTTTGCTAGGGCCACCATACAAAGTAACACAGATTGAGAGGTTTAAAACAACAGAAACTGGGAATACCCTGGCGGTCCAGTGGTTAGGACTCTGCGCTCTCACTGCCGAGGGCCTGGATTCAATCCCTGGTCGGAGAACTAAAATCCCACAAGCTGTGTGGCATGGCCAAAAAAACAAAACAAAACAAAACGCACACACAACAGAAATTTATTCCCCCACATTTCTGGAGGCTAGAAATCCAAAATCAAGGGGTTGGCAGGGCCATGATCCCTCTGAAGCCTCCAGGGGAGGATCCTTCCTCGCTTCTCTCACCTTATGGTAGTCCTAGGCACTCCTTAGCTTTAGGCAGCATAACTCCATTCTCTGACCCCATCTTCACCTGGCCATCTCTCTGTGTATGTGTCTGTGTGTCTTCTCCTCTTCTTATTAAACGGACACCAGTCATATTGGATTAGGGCCCTATCTCATCTTAATTTGATTACATCTACAAAGACCCTGTTTCAAAATAAGGCCACATTAATAGGTACTGGGAGTTAGGACCTCAAAATATAATTTAAGGGGACACAGTTCAACCCATAACAATGATTAAAAACGTTCTGCCGTGTTCTTTCCAAAAAGAGTAAGTTTAACTAGAAGAACTCCCTTGCTGATTCCTCGGCACAGAAGGGATGATGCTTGGGCATGAGGAAAAGAAATCCTCTATGACTCTTCCTTCTGCTTCAAAAAAAAGTGAAATGGGGATGCTGTACTCTACTCTCACTAATGTGGTCATTGCAAAGTTTATTCAATTCCTTCTATATTAAAGGGTACAGAACAAGGGCAGATGGCCAAGAGTGCCTGGAAAAGGCATAGTTTGGAAGAAACTATGTTAAAGGGTAACAATTACCCCTCAGAGTAATAAATATAAAGTGATACATAATAAGCTAAATATTGTCATATGTAGCTAAAGATTTCTATTCCTCTCTACAAAGTACCTTTCTCCTTGGGAAATAGTGTGTCTGTGTGTATTAGACTTGATAATGGGAGGCTTCCAATGAGATGGTGTATCTCTATTTAACATTGGAGGAGGAGTAGGAAAGAGTGGATGGAGAAGGGGGTTTGACATGGAGTCTAGGGCCCACCTTAGACTATCATGGTGAAGCTCCCAGGGGTGATATTCTAGCTTGAATAATTCAGATATTCAAGCAAGTCATGCTGTGGATAATTATGTCTAGAGATTACATGGAAGAGGAAGATCAAACACATCCCGGTGAACAGAGAGGGTTTCCCAAAAGGGAAGCAGAGGTTCACACAGCATAGGTATGAAGAAGAAAGCAGGTACCAAGGAATGTGGAATTGAGGGCAGGAGATCAAGGAAGGAACCTGAATTGTGTCCACAAAGGCAATCCTTCACAAAGGTTCGAGCCTTTGGGAGCTTTTCCCTTGGGAAATGGGAATAGTGACATGCAACACATAGTTTAAAACTTTTCTCTATGTCCTAATTCTCTTTCCTCCCAACACAATCGGTGAATCGGATACATCTGCACAGCCTAGTGTAGCAAAGAATGGAACTAAGGAATGGAGTAATAAAAGGAAGTACAGACAGTTGCTCATCTACCCCTCTGCATGGAATCACGGGAGGCCTATTTTCCAGAATACGTAAGCATTGTTAGCATCAAAAAGAGTACTGATCAGTCCCAAAGCAAAACAACATGAGACAGGAAGAAAAGCAAGCCAAGAAAGGCAAGAGTCAAGAGGATGGCTCAGGAGTTGGTGAAGGGTGAACAAAATTTCCAAAATACTCTAGGAAAAAGTGATTTGGGGAGATGGATAGGGAAAGGTGGTGTGATATTACACAATCACTATAAAAGCTGGCACCCAAAACCCCACCATTTCATCATTTACTATTTGTATCATATGCTTACATTTTTATAACTTGTATTTTTAAAAGTTACCAGAAATTTGGAGAAAACATGATTGTTATCTTTTAATATCACTACTCATTAGGGTCTAAGTTCTGTGAAGTTAGATGTTTAACTTATAGAAACCGATCAACTGCAAATGATTTTCGTCCTGAAGAGAAGCTACTCTGAAGGTTATGGTTTATTGCCATGTAGAACATTAGTAACCAGATTTACATATAATTGAGCAATCTAATTTCAGGATTCCTTTTTGTTTACCTTTTTACTTATTACACATATCAATCTCATATTCTTATTTAGCCTGTTTTTTTTAACCTATTAATTAAATAAAAGTTTGCTCCATGCTATCTACTTATATATAAATTATATTTATATTTTGAAATTATACATTAAATCTGCATACATTTGCAGAAAATCACATCAAAGGATATATGCTTTTAATTTTGAGCCTGGTTGGTTAGAGATAAAACAGGCAGAAGAAGAGGAACAAGAAAGGACATGTCAGACATTTCAGGAAGTATATTTGTAGTTTGTAAAAGCAAACAATATTATAATATTTTATATCTGACTACATAAATAAAGCATCATAGATTTATTTTGGTTGGTGGGAATGTGTAGGTGATAGCAATGATTTGCAAATGGAGCATGACAATTTTATGTTTATTAAAAAAGGGGTTATGGATTCAAAAGAAGTAAAAAACATTCCTTTAGGAAATTGTTCAGTATTGTAAACTTCATGTCTTGGAAGTATGATATACTATTCCATTTACTATTGTTCTTATTTTTTAATTTTATAAATAAACTAAAGTGTCCTTGATATAAACATGCTTTAAGACTTTATCCTTGGCATATCATAAATAATCATGTTGTAAGTTACTGCAGTGTGTGACCAATTAGCTCAGCTTGTTAGTTACTATGCTAACAAGCCCAAGGCCTCCTTATGATCTGCAGGTGATCAAGAAAGTCTTGCAAATTCATGATGGATTATTGTCACAAGAGGTATCTACTGATTAGTAAGAATCTGGATGAAGCAGCACAAATGCATTGGCCCCCAAATAACTCCAATTACAAGCCATATTTCACAGTTTGGCAGCATTCTTTATCATGGTACAGGGGCTCAGAAACATATCAAACCTAGAGCTGACTCTAGCCAATGACTTTTCTTTTTTAAACTAATGAAAGACAAGAAGAATATCGATCATAAAATATTGATCACCCTTAGTTTTAATAATTCATTCACCAAACTATTAATAGCTAGGGCTTCTCTTGTATAGAAAAATTTATTTTGCTTTAATCATCAGTTGTTATACTGGAGTCTTTATCTGAGGCTGACCTATCCTCAGCTTATATTTAATTCACTCTGACTTATTTGGCTTCTTCAGGGAATGGATTCCCTTTCACAAAACCAGTTCTAAGAGTGATAAAAACCCCTACAGCCCTTCTTCCTCTGCCAGAGGCTTTTGGTGGTTTTAAAAAAAAGAATGTACTCTCCTTCCAGTAACTAAGGACTCAACCTTCCTTGGTCTCTGTACATAAAGAAGAAATCGGTTTTTCTGTTCCACGTGACAAAACCTGAGAGAGGAAGGAAGAGAGAAAGAGAGAGAGAGAGAATCCTTTCTTGAATGTCATGAAGAATTCTTACATCTTATCGGGTATTTTTATAGATTGATTTCCTACACCAAGTCCAACAGGATTTCATATCAAAAGAAACAAGTTCCCTAAAGTCTGTTTGATACTTGATTTTTGCAAAAGTCTATCCTTTCTAAAAGATCATATTTTTTCAAGCAACATTTTACACACATTCAAATGAGGAAGGCTTCTCTCAGAGGCTTATCAGAAGCTAATTTTATCCCATTATTTAATTATGGAGGATATAATACGTTAATAAAATCACCTCATTTATCTGTAAAATTATAGTATATTAGATGGCAGTAAGACTACATAGAGAGAAAACTGGAAGGGGAAGGAAGTATAGAAGGATGTGAAGGGTTTTGTAAATACCTGAGTAGCTAACTCCCTCTTCTCCCTCAAGTCTTTCCTTAAATATCATTTTCTTCGTGAGGCCTGCCTTGATCACTGAAGCATGCCATTTTTGATCCTCTGTAAAGAATTCTATACTTTCTTTTTCTGTAAGATTTAAGGTTGAATTTATGTCTTTATTTTGTGCACTGCTTATTATCTGCAACCTCTCTTACTCCATGAAGGCAGGAATTTTTGTCTATCTGAGTCACTATTGTACCCCAAGATTTTAGAACATTGCATGACACAGAATAGGTGCTCAGTAAATAGATATGGAATGAATGAAAAGTGCAGTTACAGATGACCTCTCTGAAAAGTTGACAATGAGGAAACATGTGAGACTGGAGAGGGAGTGAGCCCTAAAAGTGGATGCATGCCTGGAATGTTGAAGAAGCAGCAGAGATTCCACTATGGTTGCAGTGGAACAGACAAAAATGTGAATAGTGGGGCCTCCCTGGTGGCGCAGTGGTTGAGAGTCCGCCTGCCGATGCAGGGGATACGGGTTCGTGCCCCGGTCTGGGAGGATCCCATATGCCGCGGAGCGGCTGGGCCCGTGAGCCATGGCCGCTGGGCCTGCGCATCCGGAGCCTGTGCTCCGCAACGGGAGAGGCCACAACAGTGAGAGGCCCGCATACAGCAAAAAGAAAAAAAAAAAAAAATGTGAATAGTGGAAGAGGAAGTAAAATAAGAGGCCAGATTGTATAGGTCTGTGGCTCATTATAAATACTTTTGCTTTTACTCAAAGTGAGAGGAGAAGCCATTGGAAGGGTTAGAGCAGAGATGAATGATGATTGTATACGCTTTTGAAAGGATTTCTCCACCTGGTCCCACTGTTGGGAATAGGCTGCAGGGGGAAGGGCAGAAAATGGGAAAACCGGTTACAAGGATGCTGCAACAATCCAGGAAGGAGATGACAATAACTTGGCCAGATAGGTAGTTGTAAAAAGTGGTTAGATTCTGTACATATCTGAAGATAGAGTTGATGGGATTTACTGACAGACTGGATGTGGGGAATGAGAAGAAAAAAAGAAATTCAGGGCAACTTCAAGGTGTTTGACCACAAGTGGTCGGATACAGATGCACTGATGAGATGTAAAGACTACGTGAGGCATTCTTGGGGGTGGGGGGAAGTGCAGGGATGGAAAAAAGCTTTGAGAATCAATGCTTTTCTGCCAAATTTTGATTTTGATGGTCAAAGCAGTTCAAATTTCTTGTCCTAATTTATTTTCCCAAGACTCCTAGCAGTTTATACTGTGGACTTACCTTGAGGCGTTATTGAGCCCCTTAATGGCTACCACTTTTGGGGGCTCTCAATATTACTACCCTGGAATCTTTCTAGAAACCCAGGAACTTTCTGGGAGAAATATATATATGGAGAGAGAGAGTGTTTGTGTTGTAGAACTTCACTCAAGGGAGTGGAGCTCCAATTTGAGAGTCACTTACCCACAGCTGTTAAGGATGAGAGGGGCAGAGAACTCGAAGGGTATACAGCAGGCGCCTTGCTTGTGTCTCGCTGTCCCATAGGCTGTTAGCAGTCGGCTTCGGATCTCATTCCTCGTTGCCAAAAGCTGTTAAGAAGTGATTAAAGAAGACAACTGAGGTGATAGCAACACCTTTATCTAACACTTCATGAGCCGGACAGCCTCCTCTCAGAGAACTGCAAAAATGGGGTGGAAGGCAGGACGCTTTTCTAGGACAAAGAATAAAGAACCAGAAAGAGACGAACAGAAAATACCTGATTGGCTGGGGCCACAGAGCCAAGCGGGTTTGGGGTGAGCGGGAACAAGGACGCGAGAACAGAGCCCAGCGGTGGGCTGGGCGAGGGGACTGGCTGACCGCCTAGATTACGTTTCTGGTGAAGCCGGGCACTGACAAGGACCTGAAAGTGACCCTTTTAAGTTTCCGTTTGCTCACGTAGCACCCGGGCAGGAGCGGCTCTCTCGGGGGCCTAGCAAGTTATTTCCGCTCTGTTAGTGTGTAAACAAACTACTCCCAAATTTTTAGCAGCTTCAAACAACGGACGTTCATTACCATTTGTGGGTCCACATCCGTCGGGGTCTGGGGATCAGGGTCCCTCGCGGAGGCCGCAGTCCCCCGAAGGCGTGGCCACCGCCCGAGGAGGAGCCGCAGCTCAGCGCCTCGCCGCTGGCCTCTCCACAGGGCCGCTTGCAGCACGGGCCGGCCTCGCCCGGCTCGCCGTCCGAGGGAGGAGAATCCAGACAGTCCCGGATGAAAGCGGCCCCATCACTTCTGCCGCGTCCTGTCGCCAGACCAACCCTGCTAGTGTGAGATGGGACCCCACAAAGGTGAGGAGAGCGGGTGGTGGGCATCCTCTGGGACTACGTGGGAGGCTGACAACTGCAAACCCACTGTGATCAGTTCCCGTGTTTTTCGGCACAACACGCTGTGGATCGTTGAGAGACTGGATAACGCACTATTTGTTAAACAGCGCTTTGCTAGTACAGTCAACCCTCGGGTAAAGGCGGGGGATTGGTTCCAGAAGGCCCGGGCACCAAAATCTGCGCATGTTCAGGGCCCACAGGCCGCCCTCTCTATGCATGGGTTTCGCATCCGCGGATTCAACCCACTGTGGATGGAAATTTCGAATCTGCGGATGCGAATGCCAACCGGAAAGTATGGAGGGCCAGCAAGTCTTGGTGAAAGTGGACCCGTGCAATTTAAACCCGAGTTGTTCAAGGGGCAACTGTATTTCCTTACATAAGGAAGCTGGGAGAAAGGATTTTCTGCGGAGCCGCTGACGCCCATTTTGCATTTGATATTGGTACTGTCTGGATCTTACCATGTGTCGCTGGAAAGTTTTGGGTTTTTGTTTGTTTTGTCTGAAAGCTATTTCCTTACCTTAATGCTCCCAGTAGCAATCTAGTACGGCATATAGTAGGTATTCTTTACATGTTTGTCAAATCAATAAGCCTGTCAAATGATCTAATCCAATTCCTTCATTTCATTTTTTTATTATTTATTTATTTATTTATTATTATTTTTTTTTTTTTTGATACGCGGGCCGCTCACTGTTGTGGCCTCTCCCGTTGCGGAGCACGGGCTCCGGACGCGCAGGCTCAGCGGCCATGGCTCACGGGCCCAGCCGCTCCGCGGCATGCGGGATCTTCCCGGACCGGGGCACGAACCCATGTCCCCTGCATGGGCAGGCGGACTCTCAACCACTGCGCTACCAGGGAAGCCCTCACTTTCACTCTTGTACAACTAGACTGAACATGTTAAAACACAAGCTAGACCTCACTCCTGCTCAAAGCTCTCCAGCGGCTTCCCGTCTCAGTGTGAAAGCCAAAGTCTTTACAGTGGCCCAGAAAGCCCTGTATAATCTGACTACTGACATTGCTCCTTCTTTCTTAGTATTGCTCCCTCTGTTGCAGCCACACTGCCCTCCCTGCCATTCCTTAAACCTGACAGGCACACCCTTATGCAGGGCCGCTGCACTTGCTATTCTTTCTGCCTGAAATAGTCTCTGCCAAATACCTTATGACTTCCTACCCCTCCCCCATCATCAGTTCTTTAGTCAAATGTACCTTCTCAGTATGAAATTCTCTGATGAGCGTACTTAAAATTGCAGGTCTCTTCTGTCCTACCCTCTCCCCTGCTTTATTTTTTCCCACAGGGATGAAGTGTCTCCATATCCAACACGCTATACATTTTATGCATTTCTGTTGTTTATTGACTATCTCCTCCTCTGAGATATAAACTCTATGATGGCAGAGATTTCTTTTTTTAATCTGTTTGGTCCACCTTTGCATCCTCATTGCATAGTAAGCCACCAGTAAATATTTTTTGAATGAATTTGTGAGTGAATGAATATCATCTTCAATAAATATTCACCAGATGAACACGCCGTAATACCAATTTTATATTACTCTATCAGCCATTGTATTAATTATACGAAGGCTAAATGGTTAAAATCCACATGCACTCTAGGGCATTAAGTGTTTGCTCAAGCAGATTTTCTTTCTTTGGCCTCCTGACTTCAGCTATTTGCTGGGCCTAAGTAAGCCAGTTTATCATCTTTCAGACTTCAACGGCTACTTCAGTGTCATTAAATTTCCAAATCTATTTATCTTTAGCCTCATGTCCATTCCTGATTTGCATTTGTATTCCCAAAAACTTACTGTATATTTTCATTTTGTTATTTATACTTCAAAATCAACATCTAGAAATGTTACTGAATTGGTCAACTAGACACATGCCAGGGTCCTAGCCCCAAGCCAAGACCCTTTGTCTCGGCCAGGGAAGTTGTTTTTCCAATCAGATTCACGCAGCCAACAGCAAATGCTGAGGCTGGAACAGTACAAGCTCTGTTCATTAGCCAAAGAATAGAGAAGCAGGAACCTAGTTCACAAATAAACCACAACCCAATTCGGGCGGAGACACCAAATATATAGGAAAGTTGAGGTAAAAGCAAGGGAATTGGAAAAAATGAGAGGAATATTCATGAGTTATCCCAGAACAGGGGTGTGGTTTGGAATGATGCAACACTCCTTTTCAGTCTTTGTATGGGCTTTGGGGGTTGTTGTCATGGCAATGGTGGATGTGTCATTTAGCACACTAATGTGTTACAATGAGTGTATAATGAGGCTCAAGGTCTACTGGAAGTCAAATCTTCCACCATCTTGGGCGCAGATGGTTCTAACTAGTTCTTTTTTTTCTCTTTGCAGCTTCCTCCTGAAACTTAGAATATAATTGAATATAATTATATAAGAATATAAGAATAATTGGTTTCCATTTGAGGGAGGGGCCACGGTAGGATCTGGCGCAACAACCTTGGTAACAGAAATGCAAATTTACCCAAATGCTCATGTTGACCTAAAATAAAAATAGACACACCCCAAAACTGTTCTTTCTCTCTCTCTCTTTTTTAATGTTAGTGATTTGCTTCACCAGAAACTCAGATGGCCAAGCTAGAAATGGTGGAGCCTCCCTTATTTCTTTCCACTTCATGTTTCCCTTATGCAATTCATCTCCATGTGCTGTAGGTTTTACCCCTGATTTTCTCTCCAATAAATCTCTCCTTTTCCATGCTTTCAGGTCTTTGATTAGGGTTTGTGTGATTTCTTAAGTGGTTTTTCTGATTACAGCTCTTCTAATTCATTCTTTGTATTTTTGCCAACTTTACATTTCAGAACACCCCTAGTGAAACCGTGCAACTCAGATTGGGACTTGAACCCATGGTCTTTTTTTTTTTTTTTTTTTTTTTTTGCGGTACGCGGGCCTCTCACTGTTGGGGCCTCTCCCGTTGCAGAGCACAGGCTCCGGACGCGCAGGCTCAGCGGCCATGGCTCACGGGCCCAGCCACTCCGCGGCATGTGGGATCCTCCCGGACCGGGGCACGAACCCGCGTCCCCTGCATCGGCAGGCGGACCCCCAACCACCGCGCCACCAGGGAAGCCCCAAACCCATGGTCTTTTAACTGAGATTACAAGTCTCTGAGATTACAAGTCTCTGTAATCTGAGATTACAACTGAGATTACTGGTCTCAAGACTTAATGAAGCTCAGGTTCTTGATGTCTTGTCCCAGAAGGAATTCAGTGAGAGACAAAGTGATAGGTAAGAAGTGGATTTATTTAGAGAGAAACACACTCCACAGACAGAGTGTGGGCCATCTCAGAAGGTGAGAGATGGCACCAGGGTATGGGGGTTGTCAGCTTTTATAGGGGTGGGTAATTTCACAGGCTGAGTGGGAGGAGTATTCCATCTATTTTGGGAAAGGAGTGGGGATTTCTAGGAATTAGGCCACCGCCCACTTTTTGACCTTTATGGTCTGCCTTGGAACTGTCATGGCGCCTATGGGTGTGTCATTTTGCTTGCTGACGTGTTACAATGAGCTCAAGCTCTAGCCATCTAGACTGAGGCTCAAGGTCTAGCCATCTTGGATCTATTTGGTTCTAATCAGTTTATGTCATGTCCTCAAGCTATGTCATTCTTTTAAAGGTTGTGCCCTGCCCCCTTTCCCTCCTGTTTCACTAGAACCTTCAAGGAAAATGTTCAAATTCATTAATATATCATAAGATAGTTTAACCTCTAGATTAGAGAGAAATTTTATTGATAATCCTTAATGCATTAATCCGATTATCCAAGCTCCTGGGAATCACTTTATATGGCAGACTATATCCATGTGAGTGGTAAACCCTTAGAGCAAGTTGACCCAAAATGAGCAGCCTTACTAATCCTTAGAGTCCAGTAGGAGTTCACAGATTTGGGAGTAGAATGGAGGATTTTTGGAGGAAACGATAAGTTTACACAAAGAATAAACAACATAGAAGAAAAACAGATAATAGCACACTTGAGAAATTGAAATTACTTATAAACATATCAAATGTTTTTAGATATATAATGATGATTTCATGTTCTTTAAGCTTCCTTTGGGAGGGGTGTGAAGTAAGAAGAGAAGAAATGAAAATATTATAGTGCACGCATGTTCTTTTCTGTCTGTCTGGAACAGGAATGCTAGTGATAGACCCTTAGAAGGTGAGTCCACATCTTTATGAAAATATCTCTTGTTTCATTTCTGACACGCTAGCTTGCTTGTGACTAGCATTTTTAAGGAGGGCATACTATGAAGTCCAGAGAGATACACACTTAGTCAACTGTATCAAGGGAATGAACCAAGAAGGAAATATGCTTCTTTGTTACCCTTATTAGTCACTTTATAGTTTCTCTATAAAGTCACTTTGTACTTTCAATAAATTAATTTGCATCTTACAATCTGAAGCTTACAGAACAAATATTATGCCCTTATTACACACAAGGCAACTAAGGTCCTCAAAGATTTAGTGATTTGGTCAGGATCACAAAGCTAGTAAATTCATTTACTCTTCTTGCCATTAACATATGAGATAGTTATCAAGTCTGAATTTTAATACTATGGCAGGATTAGTTAGAACTAATCTTAGCAAACATCATTAAATGAAGAGAGTTGTGTGTTGGTCTGGAACCCACAGCTCATTCTTTTTTAGTATATATGGCAGCATTCCAAAGGACCTCTACAAAAATCAGTTTAATCCCATGTTTTCTCTTTCTATTAGTATTTTCTAGTTGTACCTAACTATGTTGCTACACTTACATTCCATCATGAGCTCCTTGAGAACAGTGATTAGTTGATATTCATTGTCTTTCTGACACTGTATTTCTGCCATTCAGGCAGACAGGGCTCAATAAATATTTATTACATTGAATACTTGAAATTCACATGCAGGAAAAATGCCCAGTGCCTAAGTGCTGTTTATTTTCCTCTTATCACTAAATCTCTGCATTATTTTCTGCTTTTTGTATCCTATAAAAACCTACAGTGACTGGCCAGGGAAATTTCCTTTATTACGAGCTATGAACTTTTTGTCTTTTTAAATTCAAAGTTGGCAAACACACTCTGAAGACACCATTATAATCTTAATATATTTCTCTTAGAAATGTGAGAAATATTCAGAGCAAAGTATTGACATATTCAGAGGTTATAAAATACAGCCCTTGATTCTAGCCAATAGGTATTCACTTTGGGGAGTAAAGAAGAGACTGGAAGAATCGGGGAAGAGGAAAAACAGAAATAAATAGCATGTGGGTAAGAGAAGACTTTTTTTTTCTGCAGCTGTGAGCCCAAGACATAGTATAAAAGATAGGCAGCACTATTATTTTGTAATATAATTCTAACAAGGAACATTTTTTAAAGATTTCTTTAGACAGCAACATGTGTATATTTTGTGGCAAAGATGTTATTTTCAAAAAGAAATGAATGTGTTCAGTTTTGCTTTCCCTATTTTTCATGGATTAAGAAAAGCATCCCCCGGAATTCCCTGGCGGTCCAGTGGTTAGGACTCGGTGCTTTCACTGCGGGAAGCCGAGTTCAATCCCCGTTGGGGAACTAAGATCCCTCAAGCCTCAAGGCGCGGCCAAAATAAAAAATGGCATTCCCCTCGCCCCCACCCCAACCATTATCATTCCTCTCAACCAGGCTTAAGTTAAATATTTACCGATTTTCCAGAAGACACCACCTTTCATAAGCAGATTTCAGGCTATTGTATAGGTGGAATCCAAAACTCAAATGAATGTCAGTTTCACTTCATTTTGCCTCTGGGAACTGTGGAGTCACTTAATCTTTAGGCCTTCGTTTTACTTTTTTTAATATATTGAAGCGGGAGGAAGGCAGATGATTGCCAAGATGCTTTCTAGCTTTGCTGCTCTAAGAACTTTTCCTTGTGTTTTTCTTGATTCCTCCGTCACGGCTTCTGACACTTTGATCAGCCTCCGGGACAGGCTGCCCTGGGCAACAGGAGTTAGCTCCCGGGGCTTAGGGCGACCACATTTTGAGGGCAGGGACAAATCACTCTCGGAGTGTGAGACTGTGGGCGGTGATCCCTTCCAGTTCTGGATTTAGGAAGCCAGCTGCACCGCACCGCAGCCCGCATTCGCTTACAACCCTGAGGCTCCAATTTCGCGTCTGAAATTGAACAGGGGGCGGGTTGGGTCACGTGACGGATCAGGTGCCCACCGGGTCCGCCCCGCTTCCTTCCGGCGTTATTTCTGGCCGCACCGCCCCCCCCTCCGCACGTGGCGTCTCCGCTTTTGTGCCCGGCGCTCTCCGGGGCCTCGCCGCCTGCAGCCATGGCACCTGGCCAGCTCGGTGAGCCCTTTGGCGCCCTGGAGGTGCCGCGCCATCGGCATCCGTGCCCCGCGGCACCCTCACCCCGGCAATGGCGGCGGCCGGGCGGGAGCTGCGGGGGCCCGGCAGGGTGGGAGGCGGCGCTGCGGTCGGCTAGGCCCCGGCCCGCGGTAGTGCGGTTCGCTGGCGGCAGACCCGGCCCCGGGTCAAGGTCTGGGTAGTGAGGGCCTTGAGATTCCTGACTGCCCACCCACCCCCCCTCCCCAGCCTTGAGGAATATAATGTGTACAGCGAGTGATGAGAAATGTTTTCTGTTTCAGCCTTATTTAGTGTCTCAGACAAAACCGGCCTTGTGGAATTTGCCAGGAACCTAGCTTCTGTGGGTTTGCATCTGATCGCTTCTGGAGGGACTGCAAAAGCTCTCCGAGATGCTGGTCTGGCAGTCAGGTAAGGCACAACTTGCTTTCTAAGTTCAGTCCAGTCAGAACCTAGTGTGATGACGTTGACCAGAAAGTAATGTATTCCAAGCCCTGAGTAAAATAACGTTATTTACTCCTCCCAGCCAGGCTGTGAGATTGGTAAACTACTTAACCACCTTTGTGGAAGAGGAAGATGAGGCCCAGAGAAATTTAGTAACTTCTGTTCATATTTACAGGGTAAGGAGTTGGGACCCCCAGAGTCCTCATTTCAGAGCCCTCCTCAGCCACAACAGATTAATTTAGGTGGACTGTCTGTTGGGCAAGAAGGAAGTTGCGATTTGCAGGATGCATATGATCTGTTTTGACTGGCACTTTAGTGAAACTGTTGACATCATTAAAATTCAACTCTGAAGATTCAGTCTCTCTTCCCTTAGCATCGCTGGTAACCATGTTCAACGTGTTGATGTGTTTCCTTCCAGTGTTTTTATAAGCATATTTTTTTATTTCATAGCTCATACAGAAGATAGATGGTCTTGCTTCTTGCTTTTTTCACATATTGTGGGTTTTTAAAAATTTGTTTGTAAATTCTGGCAGAGAGGGTTCAGGTCAGTTTGGTGATATGGATCGATATTTAAATGCTGTCTTTTATGTGTCCCTTAGTCATGTTTTGTGATTATCTTTTTCCAGCTTACTTTTTCTTTTCATGTATTGAGTAAAAAGTTTTTAAATTTACATAGATCAGTCCTTTGTTCATTGTTTTTAAAGCATTCCTCACATACTTAATTTTGGTACTTTTATTAAAGTGCTCAAACTTTTGATTTGGAATTTGTATTTGCATAGTGTTAACCAGTTATTCGAATACCAACACCACTTTACTGAACAATCTTTTATTGCCCCACTTAATTACTTTGCTGTCTTTATGCTTGTTTAATCGTAAAAATAAATCCTTGCTTTCTCTTTAGTCTGTTTCTGAGATAAGAATATTAATACTTTGTTGTATATTGCCAAATTACTTGTGAGTTGGATTTATTTCTTAATATTTCATTAGTTTGGCTTATGATTCATTTTCTGAATTCTGAAAATCCAGGCTCTGAAAAAACGTTGGAAGATGCTTTGGAATGGTGTAAAGTATAAAATGACAACTCAGCAGAAGCACTAGCAATATTCTGTTTATCTGTTTTTCAGAGATGTCTCTGAGGTAACCGGATTTCCTGAAATGTTAGGGGGGCGTGTGAAAACCTTGCATCCTGCAGTCCATGCTGGTAAGTGGTTGATACCTTCAGTTTAAAACAATCAGTGGTTTTCAGTTACTTTGTAGAATAAACAAAGGAATAAGGAAGAAGGCAGGTCATAGCTCAAAAAATAATTATCCGTGAGGTTATACAGGTTTTGTCACACGTGCTGCTAAAGTTCGTAATACATTAGAACCTGTTTAAAATCTGGTTTGCTTTATTACTTGATGGATTCCTCTGCTTGCTATTAGTCCTGGCCTGATAAATAAGTTAGAGTGTGATATTTCCTGCTGGAGTTAATGAAAATACTTAGATTTTAGAGTGTGAAAAAACTTTTATGATGATTCCAAACTTAGAATAAAGCATCACAGTGTAACTGACTTTCAAAGGAGTTCTTTCAAAATGCTTCACTATTTATGGGAGTACGTGGAGTGATGGAACTGACAACAGTTATATGAAAATTCCTTTTATGTTTTGTTGCTCAAGAAAAGGGAATCAGGAACTGATGCAAACAATTTTTAAGTATACCCACTAATCTGAGATTTGTACTGTCTGGTATTCTTAGTTAGGCAATGCTAGGGGCTTTAACTTGATTGATGGGATCACGTTGGAAAGAAGTACCTTATTCTGACTTGTGTTTTGAACCTAATACTCTAACTTTGTTAAATTAGGCATCTTGGCTCGTAATATCCCAGAAGATAGTGCTGACATGGCCAGACTTGATTTCAGCCTTATAAGGTAAAAATTCAAAGTTGAACTTTTAATACATAGGGATCAAAGACAAAGAAGCCAAATCTGGTGTCTCTTTTTAAAGATTAAGGTTAGCATTAGGTTTAGTTTCCTGATCACTTACTATAAACATTTATTGAGGACCTTTGTGACGTTGTATGTGGGTAAGCATTTTGATTTTGCCAAATTTATATTACTAAAATACATAATTATGCTTAAACAACCTTTGCTTTTTTAGGAAGTTGTGATCTAAATTGTCGTACATATAAGTAACTTAGTTATTTGCATAATGATATTCACTGTTTCTTTTTAATACATATGTATAACAGCTTTATTCAGCTTGATTCATGTACCATACAATTCCCCAGTTTAAAGTAGATAATTCAGTCGTTTAGTAATTTAGTATATTTAGAGTTGTACAATTATTACCACAGTTAATGTTAGAATATATTCATCACCCCACCTCCCACCCTGACCCTCCCCCACAAAAAACCCTACCCATTAACTTTCATTCTTCATTTCCTCCAACAGCCTAGGCAACCACCAGTCTATTTTCTGTCTCTATGGATTTACACGAACATTGCATATCAGTGTAATTGTATAATATATGGTCCTGTGACTAGCTTCTTAGCATGTTTTTGAGGTTCATCCATGTTACAGCATATATCAATTCACTTTTTTATTGCTGAAAAGTAATTTATTGTATGGATATACTCCCATTTATCAGTTCATCAGTTGATGGATATTTGGATTGTTTGCACTTTTGGATGTTATGAATAATGCAGCTATGGACATTCATGTACAAATTTTTGTGTGCACATATATTTTCATTTCTCTTGGGTATATACCTGGGAATGGAATTTCTTGGTCATCTGGTAACTGTTTAAACTTTTGAGGAGCTGCCAGACTGTTTTCCAAAGGGTTTCATTAGTTTACATTCCCATCGGCAGTGTACAAAAGTTCTCACTTCTACATACTCAGCAACATTTGTTGTTGATTTTTTTTTATTCTAACCATCCTATGATGTGGTATCTCACTGTGATTATGATTTGCATTTCCTAATGAGGTTGAGCATC
The DNA here is from genome assembly GCF_964341445.2 of Mesoplodon mirus. Taxonomy (NCBI): domain Eukaryota; kingdom Metazoa; phylum Chordata; class Mammalia; order Artiodactyla; family Ziphiidae; genus Mesoplodon; species Mesoplodon mirus. Next base: position 22,484,075 of record NC_138984.1, on the reverse strand, counting down.
TTTTCATGAGCATAAGCCATTTGTATACCTTTGGAGAAATGTCTGTTCAGATGCCCATTTTCATTGAGTTACTTATTTTTTAGTATTGAGTTGTAAGAATTCATTTTATCCCATTCTGTGGATTGTTTTCACTTTCTTAATGGTATCCTTTGACCATCATAAAAGTTTTAAATTTTGGTAATATCCAACTTACTTATATTTTTTCTTTTGTTGCCTGTGCCTTTGGTGTTATTTCTAAGAAACCATTTCATAGTTTAAAATAATGAAGATTTATGCCTATGTTTTCTTTTAAGAGTTTTTTTAGTTTTAGCTTTTATGCTTAGGTCTTTGATTCCTTTTAAGCTACGTTTTTTATATGTGGGTGTGAGGTAGCGGTCCAGCTTTATTTAGTATGTGGCTATCCAGTTGTCTCAGCATCATTTGTCGGAGAGACTATTCTTTCCCCATTGAATGATCTTGGTACACTTGATCTATACCTCCTTTATGCCAGCACCACCGCCATTATCTTTGCAGTATATTGTGAAAGTGATAAGTGTGAGTCTTTCAGCTTTGTTCTTCCTTTTGTTCTTCTTGTTTTGGGTGTTTAGGGTCCCTTGCATTTCCATATGAATTTTAGGGTCAGCTTGCCCATTTCTGCAAAAAGGGGCGTTGGAATTTTTGTAAGGATTATCTTGAATCTGTAGATCAATTTGGGGAATATTGCCATCCTAACAATATTAAGTGTTCCAGTCCATAAACATGGGATCTCTTTCTAAAGATTTTTTAAAATTTCTTTCGACATTGTTTTGTACTTTTTAAGATACAAGTCATATTCTTTTGTTAAATTTATTCTTAAATTTGTTTGTTTTTGTTTTTGATGCTATTGTACGTAGAACTGTTTTCTTAATTTTACTTTTGGATTGTTCTCGCTAGTGTGTATAAGTTCAATTGATTATATCCTACAACCCTGCTGAATTCATTTACTGATGAGTGTTAATGATTTTTCTGTGTGAATTCCTTAGGATTTTCTATATACAAGATCATGTCACCTGCTAATAGAGATAGCATCACATTTTTCCAATCTTGGTGCCTTTTATTTCATTTTCTTTGCTAATTGACCAGGCTAGAACCTCCAGTACAGGGTTGAGTAGAAGTGGTGAGAGTGGACATCCTTGTCTTGTTCCTGATCTTAGGGGAGAGCTTTCAGTCTTTCACCTTGAAGTATGATGTAAGCTCTGGGTTTTTTTTTTTAAATATCCTTTATCGTGTTGAGCAAGTTCTATTCTTAATTTTTGAGTGTTTTCATCATGAATGAGTTCAGTTTTATCAGATGCTTTCCGTGCATCTATTGAGATAATCAGGTGTTTTTTGTCCTTTATTTTATTGACATAGCTATTACAATAATTGACTTTTAGATATTAAACCAACCTTACAATCGTGGGATAAACCATACTTTGCTGTGGTGTGTACTTCTTTTTATATTTTACTGGATTCAATTTGGTAGTATGTTAAGGACTTTTTGGTCCGTATTCATAAGGTACTGTTCTGGGTTTTGTTTTGCGACATTTTGTCTGGTTTTAGTATCAGGCATTGGGAAGTGTTGCCCACCACCCCACCCCCCTTCTGTTTTTCTTTTTTTGTTAGTTTTTACCAGTTGTGCTTATTTCACTGGGGAACCTGCCCACATATCTCCTCACATTGCAGCCCTCGGGGTGGATCTCTGTTTCACTGGTGGTGAATTTTAGATCAGGTCTGTCCTTTAAATTACTCTTTTGTCCTTTTACCATTATTGTGTATGACCTTTCTGAAGACAAAACAAATATTTCCCCTTTAGAACGACCTATCATTTTTCATCATTTTACACAATCCACTGGAAATAGAGTGTAAAATCCAATGTCGTAGATAATGGTGAGCACATTCCAAATTGAGGATATTATCGGTAGCCTTGTATTTTATTTCAGTTAAAATTTTGTTTTTAAATTTTGATGGCTTGATAGGACAGTGGGTAGCTAAGGTTACCCAAGCAGCAACATTGCAATATGATTTGGAGGCAATAATGTGTATTGAGAGCATTTGCTGACTACAGCCCCTTCTGTATACCTACGCTCTTGCAAATGTGGGAGGTCCTGACGTTTCAAAGTAACTTTAGAACTTTAAAATGTCAGGCTCACAGTTGATATTTTAGGTCTTAAGGGGTTTGGTCATGTTAACAGCTACTGACTGAGGTGTGTAAACCATGGAAGTTTGAGTTTTTAGTGACAGCTGAATTCCTCTTTGTTTTTAGAGTTGTCGTTTGTAATCTGTATCCCTTTGCAAAGACGGTGGCTTCTCCGGCTGTAACTGTTGAAATGGCTGTTGAGCAAATTGATATTGGTAAGTCAGAAAAACCATATTTGAAGACTGCTGGAGGAGACACTTCTTTACACTGTAAACAAGATGACTCTTGGATGTTCCCTATTGAGGGCCTAGCAAATAGTCGCTGCCCCCAGATTGTGTTCTGGGATGACCGATTCATCAATATTTTCTGAGCTCTTTCTCCGTTTAGAGATTCATGTGGCTTATTTTTCTCTTATTTTTAAGGCAAGAATTATAGTAGAAGTAAGTATGCGTACAGTGACTTGATTTGAAAGAGGTGAAACCGATACGAAAATGCAACTCATCTTTTGTTCTTCAAAGGGGGAGTAACCCTGCTGAGAGCGGCAGCCAAAAACCACACTCGAGTGACAGTAGTGTGTGAACCAGAGGACTATGCGGCTGTGTCCTCAGAGATGCAGGGCTCCGACAGCAAAGACACATCTTTGGAGACAAGACGCCAGTTAGCCTTGAAGGTGTGGACACGCTTTTATCTAGTGCAGTGTTTGCAAAACCAACAGTACTAAGTTCTCACCAGATTACATCACCCTCCAGGGTTCTGCTTGGAGCTGCTATCCTTTTGTTATAAATGCAGAGACCAACTATCAGAGAGGTGGTCTGTCAAAAGATTGAAAGAGAAATGGAAAGGGAATAACTCTTTGTGCTATTTATTATTATTTGGTGTCTTTCCTGCACAGGCATGTGTGCGGGCTGTGGGTTGTAGTTTGATATATTACTACTTATAACCATTTTTACCTCATTTTCAGAAATACTGTGGGTATTTTCACAAATCTTCACTCTTATTCTAGGCTTTCACTCACACGGCACAATATGATGAAGCAATTTCAGATTACTTCAGGAAAGAATATAGTAAAGGAATATCTCAGATGCCCTTGAGGTATGGAATGAACCCTCATCAAACTCCTGCCCAGTTATATACCCTGAAGCCCAAGCTCCCAATCACAGGTAAAAGCTGAGCGTTACGTGGCACAGTTTGCCGTGTCTGGATGTGTGTGTCTTTCTCTCTATTGTATCAGATGTGATTCGCTTTTTAGAAGATAAAGTAAATTACATAGTACCTCTTACAGTTGCCTGAAGTCTGAGCTGTCAGTGGGACTTACGAACAAAAAATATTGAGATAATCCAGGGTTCTGGAGAGAAGTCAGGTTGAAGATACAGATTCGAATGTCTGGTGTGTAGATGGTTTTGAAGATGTAGGACGGGATGGGATGGCTGAACTTTGGAGAAGACGGTCAAGACCAAACCTTGACATGGCAGTGGAGAACCATCAGAGAAGAACCTATAGAGTTTCAACCAGTCGGAATGCTGCTGAGAGCAGTGGCTATTTGATTTGGGAATGTTACAAACACACAGTTTCCTTGGAATGATGGATCTGGAAGCCCAGTTAAAATGGGCCAAAATAGGAATGTGAGGTTAGGAAAGAAGAATGATAAAGATAATTCTTTGAACAGCGAAATTAGTCAGGGCTTAAGGATTTGTAGAGTTATGAGGGGTTTTACGGTTTGGGGTTCTGTTTTGTTGTTAAAGTGGACTATTTAATGAGCAAGCACATCCTACTCCCTGGTAGAAAGGAAGAGTGGGTCCAGCGGGCAGAGGAGAGACTTGTAGGTGTGAAGACTTCGGAGGGTTGAAGTTGGTGGGGGGCTGCCCTGGGTGAGAGCGCGGACAGCTTCCTTCAGGCACTGAGAAGGCAAGCTTAGAGCGCACATTGGTAGATTGGTGCTGTTCACTCCCTGTTACCAGCGGAGAGAGGGGAGGAGAGAGAAGCAGTGCAGGAAGTTTAAGGAGCATTTAAAATACTCTTTTCTTTGCTCTTGACAGTCGGTAAATTCTATTACTACTTTGCCTCAGATATATTTGGAATCTTTTCTAATGTTGCCCGAGCCCGTATACTCAGCCCTAGAGTTGTGTGTGTGTGTGTGTGTGTGTGTGATGTTAATGACTGGTTTTCTTGTGATTGGAAACGAGAAGAGTTCTGTTTTGTTTCAACTGTTTAATAGATTAAACAACTTTAAACATTTCTCTATAGCACTTTCTCTTGTGTCTGAAGAGTTGTTAGTGTCTTTGGAAATTTGATAATTTGAAGGGGTTATTCTAACTAACTGAAATGTTTCAGAAGCCAAGTTTTCTCCCACTTACCACAATTAGTCTAAATTATAAAAAAAGGGAGATGGGGGAGTTTTATAAAAGATGTGTCATTTAATTTTTGCATGCTGTATGTCTTATAGGATATTTTACTTTTGTTGTCTACTGTTTATTGCCTATTTTGTTTCTTCTATGCCTCTCGCATAAGCTCCATGAGAACAGTAATTTTTTTTTTTTGCTCGAGAGAACTTTATTTCCAAGTAGTTTTATTAAACAGAACAGGTTTGTTTTTAATTAATTATTATGATTTTTTTTTTGCCACACCGCATGGCATGTGGGATCTTGGTTCTCCAACCAGGGATCGAACCCATGCCCCTGCAGTGGCAGTGCAGAGGCTTAACCACTGGACCATCAGGGAAGTCCCCTAAAAAGCAGTTTTAGATTTACAGAAAAATTCCCCAGAAGTACAAAGAATTCTCGTATGTCCCCCTTCCCCCAGTTTCCCCTGTTAACAACTTTGCATTAGTGTGGTACATTTGTTACAATTAATGAATCAATATTGGTTCATTATTATTAACTAAGATCCATAGTTTAGATTCAGAATATGTTGTACATTCTACGCGTTTGGGCAAATGTATAATGTATTCACCGTGATATTTTCCTACATAATAGTTTTACCACTCTAAAAATTCCTCCCCTTCCACCCGCTAACCCCTAGCAACCACTGATCTTTTCACTGTCTCTATACTTTTGCTGTGTTCCAGTATCACATAGTTGGAAATATACAGTAATATAGCCTTTTCAGACTGATTCTTTAACTTAGCAATATGCATTTAGGTTTCCTCCTGTGTCTTTTGGTAGCTTATTACCTCTTATTGCTGAATAACGTTTCCTTGTGTGTGGCTGTACCACAGTTTATCCATTCACCTTTTGAAGACATCAAGAATGTAAGGATGCTGTTTGGCAGTTTATGAATAAAGCTGTTATAAACACTTGTGTACATGTTTTTGTGTAGACACAAGTTTTCAACTCATTTGGGTAAATACCTAATATTTTCTATTGTATAATTCTGTTGCGCATATTGTTTCCTTTCTAACTCCACCCGTAAGCTCCATGATGACAGTAATTTGGGTTTTTTTTGTTTTTTTAATTCAAAGAGCATTTTATTGTTTGGAAGAAATATAGAGAAACAGAATAATGTTTGAATTTTTTTTAAATTTTATTTATTTTTTTATGCAGCAGGTTCTTATTAGTTATCCATTTTATACATATTAGTGTATATATGTCAATCCCAGTCTCCCAATTCATCCCCGCAGCTTGCTTTTCCCTCTCGGTGTCCATATGTTTGCTCTCTACATCTGTGTCTCTATTTCTGTCCTGAAAACTGGTTCATCTGTACCATTTTTCTAGGTTCCACATACATGCATGAATATACGATATTTCTTTTTCTCTTTCTGACTTACTTCACTGCGTATGACAGTCTCTAGATCCATCCACGTCTCTACAGATGACCCAATTTCATTCCTTTTTATGGCTGAGTAATATTCCATTGTATAAATGTACCACATCTTCTTTATCCATTCATCTGTCTATGGGCATTTAGGTTGCTTCCATGACCTGACTATTATAAATAGTGCTGCAGTGAACATTGGGGTGCATGTGTCTTTTTGAATTATGGTTTTCTTTAGGTATATGCCCAGTAGTGGGATTACTGGGTCATATGATAATTCTATTTTCAGTTTTTTAAGGAACGTCCATACTGTTCTCCATAGTGCCTGTATCAGTTTACATTTCCACCAACAGTGTAGGAGGGTTCCCTTTTCGCCACACCCTCTCCAGCATTTGTTGTTTGTAGATTTTCTGATGATGCCCATTCTAACTGGAGTGAGGTGATACCTCACTGTAGTTTTGATTTGCATTTCTCTAATAATTAGTGATGTTGAGCAGCTTTTCATGTGCTTCTTGACCATCTGTACGTCGCCTTTGGAGAAATGTCTATTTAGGTCTTCTGCCCATTTTTGGATTGGGTTGTTTGTTTCTTTATTATTGAGCTGCATATATATTTCGGAGATTAATCCTTTGTCCGTTTTCATTTTGTCTGTCTTTCTGTGAATGTGGTTTTCGTTCCACCGGCTGCAGAAGTGTAGTTCTTCTTCCTTCTGCTGTCTGCCCTCTTGGATGAGGCTATCTTAGAGGGTTGTCGATGACAGTAATTTGGGAGGGACTCTTTCATTCACTGATAATATCCCAAGTTCCTAGAACAGTGCTTAACATTGTAGTAGGCACTCAGTAGATGTTTGGCAAGGTTTTGCTTTTAAAAGTATCTGCTCTCTAAAATAACACAAAGGAAATGAAATTATAAAGTTGTTTTTAATTAGTGGCCCACTAGTTTTGTGTGTGCACTGAGCTTCTTATAAATGTTTATTCACAAGATTTTGGCTTTTAAAAATCTTGCCACTGTTAAGAAAATAGGCAGTGAAAAAGTTGTAGTCTCCTTTTTAACTGCATTTCAACTTTAGACTGAGTCTGCCGAGTCTGGTATAAAAGAAGAGAAACCCAACACACTTTTTTCCCTCCATCTCTCCCACCCACTAAACTCTTGCTTTAGTTTGTAACATTATTTCTTAAACTGACAGGACTTACAATTTAAATTTCATACTATAAGTTGTACCCTAAAGTTGCCACAGTTGTTTGATCTTATTTCTGTACTAAAGTGGATCCCTGATGATCACTAGTCTAGTCATACTTTTTTCCTGTTCCTGAATTCTTTGTTGATTTATTTATGGATTGGCTGGCTTTGGTCCACCAGTGGTCTGTGCACACATGTGTGTTCATGCACCTCTGTGGCGTGTGTGTGTTTGTTAAGATGGGCTTAGACTCGGGTGCTTTATTCAGTCTCAGCAAGTTCTTGTATGTTCGTGTATATCTGTTTGCCTCTTCATTATACTTTATTTGAAACATATTTGTGCAATCTTTATATATGTATTTTTAAAATTTTTCTAGGAAATGTACACATATCTGATCTTATTGACCTGGCTTCTTAATGTGTATTTATATTTTTATATGTAGTTCTGAATGGAGCCCCTGGATTTATAAACTTGTGTGATGCTTTGAATGCCTGGCAGCTGGTGAAGGAACTCAAAGAAGCTTTAGACATTCCAGCCGCTGCCTCTTTCAAACATGTCAGCCCGGCAGGTAAAGCACCGCACTCTGGGATTCTCTGGAACTGTTCAAAATACACTTTAAAAAAATTTTTGGAAGTTTGACAAGACTCAAAAGTGAATATAGACATTCTGTGAAGTCTGAAACCACTTTTAATAATAATATCAATGTAGTAACTGGATAAAATCTGATAACAATACCATGCGCACATGTCTTTTACATATATATAATATGTAACACTTATGAGATAGGAAGGTCAGATAATAGTTTTATTTGTAGTGGAAACATGTTGTAGAAAATAAAAGTGATGTTGCTTAATGCAGTATGACTAAACTAAACATTTTTCCACATGGTTGAAAATTTAACTGAGTAGACATAAAGAAGTTGTTCTTATGGCACTTTAACTTTTTATGGCCATTGTATGAGAGACCCTTTTTCTTCTATGTTTATGTCAGCTTTGCAGCTTAGTTATTTGTATCACCTACTGACAATTCAACACATAATTAGTTCTCAGATAGTTTTTGGATATGAAAACAATGGGAGTGGCAGAGAAATAAACGGTGTGTGATATCAAGCAGGACAGAGAGTCAGTAATGAATTAAAGTAGTTTCATACACATGCCTAGTGTTGGCAGACTCAAGACAGTGGCTCTGTTTTCAGAGGCTGGAGAAGAGATTCCCCCCACCTCACCCTCCCCTGCAGTTATATTTTTGGCATTTAATTATCTGGCCAAACAGGTTTCTGTTTAATTTGGCCCAAGCACTAGAAATTATGCTATATAGACTAGGTGTTTTGGACTAGATGTTTAGAAAAATGTCCTGATTTAGGAATTAATAAGTGGTAACTTGAGATTTTTGGTTTATTTATGGTTTTCTATACCAGGGGCTGCTGTTGGAATTCCACTCAGTGAAGATGAAGCCAAAGTCTGCATGGTCTATGATACGTACAAAACCCTCACACCCATATCCACTGCATACGCAAGAGCAAGAGGTCAGAAGAAGAATAACGCTTTTTCTGTTCTTTTTTTTTTTTTTGAGAGGAAAAGCAATATTTTATCTTAAAGTAGTAATATCCTTTGTTTCGTTATAGGATTTCAAATTACCTTAATCTATTTTTCATTAATACTTCAGAATGATTATATGAGAGCCTTGGAATAAATTTGTTTATAAAAGTGTGTGTTAGTTTTAGTATTTAATGTAATAAAGGGAAGCACAATTAGAATTTGGTGCGTGAAGTTTCAGATTAGGCTATTGAATGTATTTGTATTGCTAAATTTAAGTTGTATGGTTATTTAAGTACACTGAATTTGGTTAAAGTTATATATAATTCACAAGTATCTAATGCATTAGCTTAATAACCTGTGAATATTATTGTAAAATTAATGGGAGATTATTGAGACACTTTCTTATGGTTTACTTTACAACAGGGGTTAGCAAAGTGTGGCTCATTGACTAAATCCAGCCCACCACCTAGCTTTGTAAATGCAGTCTGGTTGGAATATGGCCACATAGTATTGTCGGTGGCTGATTGCTAACCACAGTCTTAGAGGTGAAACAGGGATCACATGGCCACAAAGCTTAAAAAATATTTACTATCAGGCCCTTTACAGAAAAAGTTTGTTGAATGTTGCCCTAGGAGGTAAAATGAAAGAATATGTCTTATTGATTATTTCAGTTAAATGACTTATTAATCTATTGTTTAAACCTTAGTCAAGTTAAGATTTTATATGATCACGTTGGGGTTTGTTGAACATTACCTTTTTCTATATAAGGACGGATAATCTGTGATAAATACTACATTTTAATTTTTATTTACAGGGGCTGATAGGATGTCCTCCTTTGGTGATTTTGTTGCATTATCTGATATTTGTGATGTCCCTACTGCCAAAATTATCTCTAGAGAGGTGAGTGGACATTCTGTATCTTGTCCAATGCATAACTAAGTAGAGCTTAATTTGTTCATAGTGTTTATTGAAACCATAACCTATAATATTTGTATTTGGCTATTGTGATCAAGTTTTATATATTTAATTCTTTAAAATTTTCTAGTAGTCATTGTCTTAATGCCAGAGTTACTGTTTCTGAAGAATAGAGGATGCTATCTTGGATGGTGACATAATAATGAACCTGGCTGTAAACTTTCATTAGGTCTGTAATGAAAGAGACTGTATAGTGAGGGGAATTATAAACTACTCTAAAAAACTAACCCCCATCAATTGAGTACCAAACAGGCATTCTGGAAAGGTGGGGTTGGGGAGATAAGATCAGCTGTAGAAAGTTGTATTCTAGCATAGACTTACCTTTCCAAGTATAGTATTTGTATTATCTGGTGGAGGCAGAAACCAGAAACTGCTACTGCATTATTTACGACAGATAATTATCTCTAGATCGTTTAAGAGGTGTTCTCTAATTTTTTAAAATAGAAATTAATATTTAATACACATATAGGTATCTGATGGTATTATTGCCCCAGGATATGAAGATGAAGCTTTGAAATTACTTTCTAAAAAGAAAAATGGGAACTACTGTGTTCTTCAGGTTAGTGCAATTCATGTTTGAAACAGTAATTTGCTCTTCTATTTTGTCTCTTTTTCCCCATATTTAATCTTTCCTTTATACTGGCACCCTTCGAATTTATTCTTCTTTACTATGGTTTTTTTATCCTGCAAATTTTTTCTTCCTATTAATTTTTTGGGTTTAAGATCAAGGTAGCTTTCTCACCCTTACTTTTCATTTCTTTAAAAATAATATATTGGGCATCCCTGGTGGTGCAGTGGTTGAGAATCTGCCTGCCAATGCAGGGGACACGGGTTCGAGCCCTGGTCTGGGAAGATCCCACATGCTGCAGAGCAGCTGGGCCCATGAGCCACAACTACTGAGCCTGCGCATCTGGAGCCTGTGCTCCGCAACAAGAGAGGCCGCAATAGTGAGAGGCCCGTGCACTGCAATGAAGAGTGACCCCCGCTTGCCACAACTAGAGAAAGCCCTCGCACAGAAATGAAGACCCAACACAGCCATAAATTAATTAATTAATTAATTAAAAAATATATATATATATATTTAATGTGGTTTCCTATTCAAAAGGTATTGAAGGTTATTTGATGAAGTCTCCTCATCCTTCCCTCTGCCACTCTGTTACCTTTTTTAAAAGTAATAGTCTCAATTTCTTGCTCACCTTTCCTGAAATATGTAGTCTATACATATTCAGCAAATATTTGCATTTGCATTTCTTCTTTTTCTCCCCACTGACACAAATGCACACTGCTTCATCATCTTGGAAGTTTGTCCCGTATCTGTGTATCTTATCTAGCCAGTCACCAGTCTTTAGCTATTACACACACCCTGTAGTGAATAAGCTAGAGGGAAAGTCCTGAGAATAAAATTAGGGCTGGGTTGCAGACTATCTGTATTGGTGACTTTGATAGATGCTGCTCATTTTAAGGTTGTACAACCAATTTTATGTCTTAATGGGAATGTGTAAGGGTGCCTATTTCCTAACACCTTTGCTAGCATCAAGTTTTTAAACATTTTTATCTTAGTTAGATGGATGAAAATGGCATCTCATTGCAGTTTTAGTTTCAGATTATGTGTGGGTGAACATCTTTTCACATTTAAGAGTGTTTTTACTTCTGTTTTATGAACTGTCTGCCCATGTTCTTTGCCTGTCTTTCTAATAGATTGTTGAGTTTTTTCCTTACTGATTTTTACAAGCTCTTATACATTAGGGAAATTAGCCCATAGTCTGATCATAAATAGATAAAGCAAAAAGTTATTTGAATTGAAAGTTAAAATTCATAATACTGTTTTTCAGAAGGTATTAATGTAAAAAAAATTTGTGGAATCCAAATTCCATATATTGAAAGTTATTCATTTTAAGAAACCAATAATTACATGGTTCACCATAGACTCCATGTCAGCTTTTCAAGGAAAGAAAACAAAAATACCACATTAAATGTAATACTTTTTTTTTTTTTTTTTTTTTGCAGTACGCAGGCCTCTCACTGTTGTGGCCTCTCCCGTTGCGGAGCACAGGCTCCGGACGTGCAGGCTCAGCGGCCATGGCTCACGGGCCCAGCCGCTCCACAGCATGTGGGGTCTTCCCAGACCGGGGCACGAACCCGTGTCCCCTGCTTCTGCAGGCGGACTCTCAACCAATGCGCCACCAGGGAAGCCCTAAATGTAATACTTTTTTAAAAGCTACTTGACAGAAGTAGCTTTTTTAAAAGCTACTTAATCATTCAGTTAGCTGCCACTGTATTTTCACTCTTAAATGTTTTTTGTTGTTGTTGTCATTAAGAGTAGTAAGTACTTCTGGCTATTAGCAGTTGCTTGTAGCATCATGGAGAGTGTTTTCCAAATCCTGAGCCTGACCCTGATCATGACCTCTTTAGCACCAGACAGTATCATGTTTCAGGGTGTCAAAAGAACACAAGGGCTTCCTCAATATTTTGTTTATTTGAGAGGTTTTTTTATGATCAGTTAAAAGCAGGCACATCTCAGTTTTAGAAATTTTATAATACAAAGGGAAAAGGACCATTTTAGAATTCAGGAAAATGCAGATTAAGCAGAATTAATATGAGGGCTTGCTTATAAGTTACGGATATCAGTGCTTTCTAAGTCAAAGATCATCCAAAGGTTAAATAAAGAAATACTGTCAAATTTGGAAAAATGTCTAAGGAGAGAGTGGTCTTATGCAGATTATTCCCATGTCTTACTATCATTTCAGTTAAAAATTTGGGAGGGGAAGAAAGCAGTGAATGACATATTCCTTTTCAAATAACAAAGACACAGACTACAAATGCTGTTCTCTTTTAACTTTTTAGTTTTGGCTGCGTTGGATCTTCTTTGCTGCATGCGTGCTTTCTCTAGTTGCGGCAAGCAGGGGCTACTCCTTGTTGCCGTGCGTGGGCTTCTCACTGAGTTGGCTTTTCTTGTTGCGGAGCATGGGCTCTAGGCACGCGGGCTTCCATAGTTGTGGTGTGCGGGCTCTAGAGCGCTGGCTCAGTAGTGGCGCACGGGCTTTGTTGCTCCGTGGCATGTGGGAACTTCCCGGACCAGGGCTTGAACCCTTGTCCCCTGCATTGGCAGGCGGATTCTTAACCACTGTGCCACCAGGGAAGCCCACTCTTTTAACTTTTTAATCTAAGTCTTAATTAAGTATTTGTAATAGATTTTTAGAAAAAAATTAGAGGTTAGTTTTTGTGCCACTGCCTGTTTGTTAGCATATCTGTTTTAGTTTTTTTTTTTTTTTAAACCCATATGTACAGTGCTTTCAGTTACTGAAACCAGAAATGCTCTGTTGGAATCATTGGTTCTAATGTTTGGTATAAGTTACAAAACCCTATAAGATTATAAAACCTATAAAAAAATTTGGAGCAAAATATCGGTGCCTGGCCATTCTATTACACCCATCCTGCTTAAGTTAGAAAAAATGCATATAGCCTTGCTTATAATGAAATACCTTGAACATAAATTAAGTGAAAAATTTCGAGGGATGTAGACATATTTTTTACCCTTTTAACTCTTTAAATTTGTGTTTTATTTAGATGGACCAGTCTTACAGTCCAGATGAAAACGAAGTTCGAACTCTCTTTGGTCTTCGTTTAAGCCAAAAGAGAAATAATAGTGTCGTCAACAGGTCATTATTTAGCAACATTGTTACCAAGAATAAAGATGTAAGTCTGAAAATATCTAAACTGAATACTAGTAATTCAGTAGATCTGTTTTTAATATTTATATGCTTATGCATTTATTAAGGCCCATATTTAAAACTGGTCGATATGCAAAGAGCTAGCTCATCTCTGAGTTGTCAAGTAAGTTTGAGAACTTAAAAAATGAACAGAAGACCATATTAGAAACTTCTGTGCATGTGTATATATGTAGTTATTTACCTTCAATTCTATATATATGGGATCGTGTCTTTTATAAATCTGTTCTGTAACTTGCCTTTTTTTCTATGCACTGAGCTACAAATGTGTTTCTATATCAAGAAACGTAGATCCATATCTTCATCTGAAAGGCCATGTGGCAATCCATGTACTATGATGGATATTTAAGTTGTTTCCATTTTCAGTGTTGTGATTGATGTTGTCACATAGTCATGATTTTGTTCTCGTCCTGTTGTCATCTTTTAGGACATATTCCTAGGATAAACATGGTTTTCTTTTTGTATTCACATGTATTATATCAATTAATATGCACAGCTCCCTCTGGGCAGGGTGTGACGACTGTCAGCTCTATTGTAAAGATCACAAAATTGTGACAGAGAGGACAGTTAAGACATTTGCCCAAGGTTATACTATAAGGAAATGGACGAGCTCGTAGTACTTGTTTTTCTGAAATCCCTTAATTAGGCCTTCAGTTTTAAAGGATATTTCTGCTGTGTCTAATGTTGGCTGTACTTTCTTTTCAGTACTTCAGATGTGTAACTGACTTCATTGTTTTCTGGTCTTATCTGCTGGTATGCCTGGTGTTTTTTATTGCATGCTGGGCATTGGATATTGATGAAATAACAATTCATATTTTAAGGCAAGGCAAGAAAAATTTAAACATGAAACTTTTTCTCTGCCCTTTGGCCTCCTCCTTCCCCTCTAGCGTGCATTGTGCATCTGCATTATGTGTTAACCAGGCTTCCCCAGTGGCAGAAAAACCTGCTCAACCATAAAGCTCAATTTTTCTTCTTCTGGTGCCAGCCATGTAACTCCTTAGAAGATAACATTCCTTTCTCAATCCTGTGAGGGGTCACGATGACCCACCACTCTGCCTTGTGCATGCAGACATCTTTGGTGAACTTTATGTACAATGCCAATATATCACTTCCCTTAAAGATAGTGATTGGTACAGAGCAGACTGCTCAGACAACGTGGGGAGATTCTGGGCTGCACCTAGTGGAAGTTCTTAGCTTAAATACTTACTTATGACCTTATTAATATTACTGGCTATTTTATTTCTATTCTGCCTATTTTACAAGATTATTGTTTCTTCCAAATATGTGACTGAGCTTTGATAAAAATAATGATTAGGGGAGTTGAAATGATTGGCCAAATACATCTTTCTATAAGATCAGTGATTATAATAGTGTAACTATAGATATGGGGAGAAGCAACAAGAGGGAACCATTTCCTGGACCATAATAGACTAGTAAGTCAGGTGGTCCAGAGGCTTTTGGTTACTGCCAAGAGGGCCTAGTCCAGCAATAGCACATCGAGTGGCTTATCAACGAAATCCTTGCCTGCACTGAATGAGCATTCCTAGCACCATGGGAAAAATTAGTCACAAAATGCCTCCCAAACTTTGGTTGAAATTAAGACCAAAATGGAGGGGATCGTAAAATAAAGAATGTCGCCCACCAGCCAGTTTTGCAAGAATCAAGTCTTTCGCCACGGCGGTCACTGAAAGGAATTCAGGATGAGGTACTCTGTGCTCTGGGAAAACTGACAAAACCGGCCCTCAGATAGTTATATATTTTCAGGAGATTCTGTGAACCCAGTTTCTTGTATCTTCCCATACTTAGAAAAGCACTTAAAACCATTAACTAAGATGTCTGTTCCTTGAGACTAGCAGTAACCTTCTGCCGAGAAGTGTGCTTGATTGCACGTGCCCCTTCATGGAAATCACGTATATACTGGCCTCCCCCCTTACCTATTTGGAGCAGTTCTCAGAGCTCTCTGAGATACTGTCTCCTGGGTTCCTCAGGTTGTCTCAAATAAAATTTTCCATATCTTTTGTAGGTTGACTATTTGATCAGTTTTTTGGTCCGCAATATGAAAGAACCAACCATATAGATATTTTGAGGGTCTGGATGGTGTGTTTTTCCCTTCATAGAGTTGACTTATGCGGGCCTAGCTCATTTACCTCTTAGTTACTGCCTTGGAACTTGGAAAATGCCTTGAGGGGAAAAGCATAGTCACATTCATTTCTTCCTGCTTCCTTTATCTCTGGGGTCTTTGCCTCTTGCCTCAGTACTTGATATTTTATGAACTCTGTATTCAGTTTTTCTATTTGTTCTTAGAAAAGGATTAGTCTCTTAAGAAGTCATTTTGTAACAAGTGGACGAGTTGGCTATTGTCTCCCGGTCTGAATCCTGAGACTTTAAGTAGAATGCTGAAAATAGGCTTTAAAATCTTTGTCAGGATAGTTCTGTTAATAAACATATAGTGATTAAGACATGATCTTTGTTGGTTTACTGGTTATTCTTTCATTTTTATCTTTCAAACTTAATGGTGCCCTGAAGTGAAGGAACATGTAGGAATCATATATAGAAAGATCTTTCAGTCCTCTGGAATCTACTCCTTTGGTCAAGGCCCTGAGGTATTGGGGTAGCAATGTTTTTAAGCAGCTCACAGTAAATTGAGGCTCTTTTTTTTTTTTTTTTTAACTTTATTAATCTGGCTGGTTAATGTATTTTTTAAAATACCAAAAGGGTATTGAGCTAGATTCCATGGTACCCATGCTGACAACTGTGTCTACCTATTGAGACTCTTACTTTTGTAAGTTTTCCTCGCAGTTCTATAGGTATTGGACTGATTAATTTAGTAGCACTTGATAGGTTTTGTGCCTCTGGCTGTGCTAGCTTGGATATTTTTACAAGGGTTTGATTTTAGTCTTTTATCTACATTCTTTTGTACTTGTTCATATGTATTTTTAATGGAAATTTGGAAACCTAACTAAGGACGAGAATGATGGTATTTTCCTCCTTTATATTCCCCTCGCTTCTTTTAAAACAGGTCTTTATTAATATTCCAGCCTCAAAATCATCAGATTATACTATTAGGTCTAGAATGGTTTCAGTCCTGAGAAAGCCGGAGAAGTATAATGAGTGTGTGTTAAGTATTAACGAACATACTTGAATTTTTCTCTCTTCTCCCATTTTTCTTGAATAATGCTTCAATTTGTTTTAACTATATGTGCCATGTTTATTACACTGGATTCTCTCACTCCCACCCCTTGACATGTCTCATAGTCCTTGATCCTAACTCGGGATACTAGGGTTATATTTGAAGGTAGGCAGCTAGGAAGGCTGGCTTTTGTTAATAATCTTTCTTAGAACCAAAGGAATAAAATGTATAGTTGGCAAAGAGCAAATACAGATAGAAAAGGATATACTATCAATACATCAATAGTACCTTAGTATAATAAATTCTTAAAAAATTCTAACAGTGGTTTTTAAGGTTTTAATTTTGAGTTTAAAAAGTAAAAATTATAGATACACATGCAGTTTTAAGAGTTCCCATGTATCTTTTACTCCATTTCCCCTAATGGACAGTGTCTTACAAAACTGTTAATACAGCATCACATCCTTGATAATTGACATTGATGCAGTCAAGACACAGAACATGCCCCTCACTACAAGGAGGCTTCTGTTGCCTTTTATAGCCACTCACTTCTCTCCTGCCTCTGCCTCCTCTGTAACCTCGGGCAACTACTAATCTGCTCCCCTTACTGTAACTTTCATTCATTGTACATTCATGAACAGGTTTTTGTATGAACATAGTTTTCATTTCTCTGTTCTCAAGGCCCAGGAGTGTATTTGCTGGCTGGCCTCATAGTTACATATTTAGTTTAAGAAACTGCCAAACTGTTTTCCAAAGAGGCTGTATCATTTTCTATCTTACACCAGCAACATATGCATGATCCCAGTTTCTCTGCATCCTTACCGGGTTTCGGTGTTGTTGCTTCCTTATTAGATAGGTGTGTAGCAATACCTCATAATTTTACTTTGCCTTCCCTAATGCCTAGTGATGGACATTTTTTCATGTGTTTATTTGCCATCTGTATATCCTTTTTCTTGAAATGTCTCCTCATGTCTTTTGCCCAGTTTCTAATTATATTTTTATTCTTGTAGCTGAATTTTGAGAGTCTTTATATATTGGGAATACTAGTTCTTTGTTGGATATGTGGTTTGCAAAATATTTTCTCATGGTCTATAACTTGTCTTTTTATCCTCTTAATACAGGATCTTTTCTAAGAGCAGAAGCTTTAGTTTCGATGAAGTCTGACTTGACAGTTTTTCAGTTAGATAATTTATCAATTAGCTGTGCTTATATCTTTTGTCTGCTTAGCATACCAACATAGATCATTATTCTTCTTTTCAATTTGTATTTGCTCTTTATATTAAAGATAGTGACATTTTTAGTTATAGTTGTTGTTTCATTCTGTTTGAACCGGTAGTACATAACACATTTTTGAATACTTTCTATGTAGAATATTCTAGGCAAACCAAAAAATGATCCTAATTTGGTTTTTCCTGAGCAGTCTTGGCTGTATGTGCATCACAGTTATTTGTAGTGTCTGTGAAAATTACTCTCAGTGTTTTTTTTGTTTTGTTTTTGTTTTTGTTTTTTGCGGTACGCGGACCTCTCACTGTTGTGGCCTCTCCTGTTGCGGAGCACAGGCTCCGGACGCGCAGGCTCAGCGGCCATGGCTCACGGGCCCAGCTGCTCTGCGGCATGTGGGATCTTCCCGGACCGGGGCATGAACCCGTGTCCCCTGCATTGGCAGGTAGACTCTCAACCACTGCGCCACCAGGGAAGCCCCTCAGTGGTTTTTTTGAACATAAATTTTATCACATCTCCAGTTATTCGGTGCTACTGTGATAGAGAAAATACTGTTTTTCAGTTTTGGAGTGGTTATGGTATTTCATATCTAGTGTGATACGTAAAGAGGCTTAAGCCAAAGTTTGTTGCAAAATGGCATCAATTTGAGTTTGTGACGCATTAGGCGTTGCACAGAGTTCCATGACAAGTATGTTAAATATGATTCTTTCAGTAAAACATGATAGTGTCTCCTATGAACAGTTAATTTCACTCCCTCATTTGAGGGATAGAACTATATTATAGGTCTGTTATAAGGGACACATAAGATGCTAAAAGTTAAATGAAGGTTTAAAAAAAAAAAAAAGCCACATTTACCATTCTGTGTTTTTTTAGTTGCCGGAATCTGCGCTCAGAGACCTCACTGTGGCCACCATTGCTGTCAAGTATACTCAGTCTAACTCCGTGTGCTATGCCAGGCACGGGCAGGTAACCAAGCTGTCAGACTCACCTTGGGAGGACTGTTGTTTTTTTACAAGATGATGTTCAAAAATCCATCTGTCTTGGGAACTAGACTGCTTGAAAAGGAAAATTTGCCGAGTTTTTCTCTTCTCGGTTTGTCAGTATTTACTCAGTAATGATTACAAAGTATCTTTGGAACTAAGTATTAAAATTGTTCTTATTGCTTCTTGCCTGGAACGAGTTGGCACATTTTGGGTTAGGGGACAGTGACTGCTAGGGAACTAGTTTCTTTGCTCCCCTCGTCCCTATCAGTAGCATTTCCAGTGAAGAGGGAGTAGAACATACTGCCACCCACTAGCCCATCGTTTTGCAGCATAAAGGGTATTTTTCTTTATACTTCTAACGTTATTTTACCAAGAATCTGTAGACTAAGAGTTAACATGATGAAAAATCTGGTTTACTGAGGCATAATTTATATACAGTAAAATTCACCCTTTTTAAGTGTAGAGTTTGACCAGTTTGCACAGATTATATAGTTGTTTGACTGTGACCACTACCACAGTCAAAATATTGAACATCTTTTACTATCTGATGTTAAGCTAGGTATTTAACTTTTCCTAGTTAAAAGCCATAGGATGCAGGACTGAGCTGGCTCATCACTGGGCCTCTCCTAGCTCTAGGATAAACCTGGTTTTGCTGTAGCTTTAGCACTGTTTCTTCCATAGTGTCTTGAGCTCCTCTCTAATCATTTGTTAAATTATTTGGCTCATAAGTGGGAGGGGAGGATGGATGTTAATTGGCATGTGACCTGGAAGACCCTTTCAGATTTGGAATTTAGGTGATTGCCGACTGTTGCAAGACTGCTAATCTGTAATACCAAAAATCTGGGAGACTGGCTACTTGTCTAATAAGTTCCAGCAAGACCACGCTTCGCTACTGATGTCCAGGAGCTCTAGAAACTTCCAGATATTAATTAATAGCCATACCTCAAATTTCACTGAAGAGGTGAAACATATAAATAATAGTTAAAACATGTTACACTTAGCCTTTTTAATGACTTAAAAATTATTTGTGTTTCTCTTATTTCAGCCTAATTTTCTTTTCCCCCCACAAAATTGATGGATTTGGGGGAATATGCACAAAAGATCCATTGAGAAGCGTGTTGTTACTCATTTTAATGTCCATGTTCTTCATTCTTCAGGTTATTGGCATTGGAGCTGGACAACAGTCTCGGATACACTGCACACGCCTTGCAGGGGATAAGGCAAACTATTGGTGGCTTAGACATCACCCACAAGTGCTTTCTATGAAGTTTAAAACTGGAGTGAAGAGAGCAGAGATCTCCAACGCCATCGATCAGTATGTTACTGGAACCATCGGAGAGGTAAACGGGCTGTCGTTGAGTGTGGGTGGAGTGTATTAGTATGTTTATCCTTTCTGTTCAACAGACTATCTTCATCACTACAAAGAGAAAAGATATTTTTCTTGAAGTTCTGTATTATCTAAATTTACTAATCTAAACTTCTTCGGTCTCATTTACCTTTCTTTGGCGTTCTTTATCCCTTTCTGACACTACAGATCATCTGTCTTTTTAGATTATAACCACTGGTTTAGTTTTTTATGTTTGTACCTCCCCTGTTGATTATAAGCTTTTTTTTTTTTCCCCTATAAATTTATTCATTTTTGGCTGCGTTGGGTCTTCATTGCTGCGCGTGGGCTTTTTCTAGTTGTGACAGGCAGAGGCTGCTCTTCGTTGAGGTGCGCAGGCTTCTCATTGCAGTGGCTTCTCTTGTTGCAGTGTGTGGGGTCTAGGTGCACAGGCTTCAGTAGTTGTAGCACGCAGGCTCACTAGTTGTGGTGCACGGGCTTAGTTGCTCCGTGACATGTGGGATCTTCCCGGACCAGGGCTCGAACCCATGTCCCCTGCATTGGCAGGCGGATTCTTAACCACTGCACCACCAGGGAAGTCCCTATAAGCTTTTTTTTTTTTAGGATTTGTTTGTTTGTTTATTTATTTATTTAATTGGCTGTGTCGGGTCTTAGTTGGAGCATGCAGGCTTCTCTCTAGCTGTGGCGCATGGACTCTCTCGTTGTGGCGTGCGGGCTCTAGAGTGCGCAGTCTCAGTACTTGTGGCATGCGAGCTTAGTTGCCCCGTGGCATGTGAGATCTTAGTTCCCTGACCAGGGATCGAAGCTGCGTCCCCTGCATTGGAAGGCGGATTCTTAACCATTGGACCATGAGGGAGGTCCCTGCTTATAAGTTTTGATGGCAGAGGCTGTTTTTCACCCATCTTGGGTGCTGTCACAGTGCCAGTCATGATGCACACTACGTGATAGGTGTGTATTTAACATTGCATACAAATTACTTGATAGCAGGTAACAAATGTCCCTCTACGTTTTCTACAAGCTCCGTTAACAACTCAGTGTACCTGTGTTATATTTCGTGTTCTTTAATGTTTTCTACTTTGAAGCAGGTATATGGGAGCATTAAAATTGCAAGTATTAGGTAGCCTGCTAAAAGAATAGGATTTAGCCCAGTTTCTGGACATAGAAATGCTTAACAGGTACTGGATGCAAAACACAAAGAGAAGCTTGGTAATCAAAAACTCAGTGGTCTTCTGAGGGGGCGAGTCAACTCCACTGGGTTGTCCATTGAGGGATAGGAATCTATGACATGATCAACAGGCGTCCTTGGAGAGTGTGCTTTGTAACCAGGAAATGCTTCAAACAGCTTTTTAAAAAAATTACTTTAATATTTGCTTTTTCTGCTTGATTATTACACAACAAATTGTGCTGTAAGTCCTGGAAGAGAACTAATATATGTCAATAAGAATAAAAGTATATTGTTTAAGCCTTTTGGCTTAAACCCCAAATAGAAGTACTTTTTAAAAATGAATACTGTTGAGTCATGTTCTGGTTAGTCTATTAGACTGACTCTGTACTTAAGACTGATTATTGTAGAAATATACTTCTAGAAATTACCTGTTTCCTTGCTTGCTTTGATACAGGGATATAAAGCAGTAGATTTAACTTAGAGATTAAAGAACAAAATATATTTGGAATAAACTGGCTTGTAAATGGTACAGTCTTTATTTGGCACACTTAAGATTAATTTTCTTCCTTAATGAAATGTTATACAGCATCAAAAAAAGGTTCTAGAAATATGGACTTGGACATAAATGAGTCATTATTTATAATTAAGTCCTAGGAAAAATGCCCAAGTGTTTTTCTGGCATTCTGATTTGTATCAGATAGTACTGAAGATGGTGTAAAACCTGTCTTTCCCCTCTGCCCCCGCTCATAGGGTGACGATTTGATCAAGTGGAAGGCACTGTTTGAGGAGGTCCCCGAGTTATTAACCGAGGCAGAGAAGAAGGAATGGGTTGACAAACTTAGTGAAGTTTCCATCAGCTCTGATGCCTTCTTTCCTTTCCGGGACAATGTAGACAGAGCTAAAAGGGTAAGTATGGAATTGGTGTGTGTATGGATTTGGTCATTATGCAGCAACCATTTCAGAGATGC
The DNA here is from genome assembly GCF_964341445.2 of Mesoplodon mirus. Taxonomy (NCBI): domain Eukaryota; kingdom Metazoa; phylum Chordata; class Mammalia; order Artiodactyla; family Ziphiidae; genus Mesoplodon; species Mesoplodon mirus. The sequence goes on along the minus strand of NC_138984.1, from coordinate 22,461,961 downwards.
TGCTTCTGATTTTTCAGTTCTATGAGTTTTATTATATATCCAGGCTATGATGATGTGATGTATCAGTAACATCTAGAGTATTATTTTGACTTCTCCTTTTGTTGTATGGACAACCCAAATCCCGTTATTTTGCCTCTTGACCGAATCAGTCTGCAGTGTGAATCGTTGTTAGCTTGCACTTGTTATTGGGTGTGAGGGGTTGATTCTGGACGTGTTTTGGCATGAGGCTGTGTTTTGAGAGTCTGTCTCTGTCTCCCCCTCAGAGTGGCGTGGCCTACATCGCTGCCCCTTCCGGTTCCACTGCTGACAAAGTTGTGATCGAGGCTTGCGATGAGCTGGGAATAATCCTCGCTCACACGAATCTCCGGCTCTTCCATCACTGACTTCTTCACACATTACTTTATACCCTGCCTATGTGTAGGTGAAAAATCACATATGGAATTTTGAAAATAACCTTTTTTAAAAAATAAAGCATTAAATTTTAATAATCTTGGAGCCATAGTGTCTGGTAGTTGTATTTAATTTGTCTTAGTTATAGGCTCTTTAGTTTGACAAACATTACACATGGTTATTTGTAAGAAATACAGGGGCATCCCTGCCTCCTGGGGCTCAGCTCATCCCAAAATGTTACCTGTGTGAACATCTGAAAAACATTAGGTAAACCAAAGAAACTGAGCAGCCACCATAGCAGGTGGCACAGGCATCTTAAAGTCTCACTAGTTTACTCATAGGGGATTCTGCTCATGAGTTTCCTCTAATCATAGTTCTAAAAAGTGTGGTTGACTACCTTCTAAACAAACAGCAGATTGTAACCCATGGACTAGAAACTTAGGGGGGATTAAAGCTTCTGTTGGCCCGACATTAGGATACTGCCAGTACTTCCTTTTTTCTGTGTTAAGTGAAATGTTTCCCATAATTTAAACCAGTCCTTGATGTCCCCTCTGGAGCTACCTAAAAAATGTATTCAATGTTTGGTGCCCAGAAATGGACCTGGTATTCTCCCAGGTTTACTACCGGAAGTAGGGCACAGTGGATGGCAATGCCTTCCTGCATCAGGACATAATTGTGCGTTTATGTGCCCTGCCCACATGGTCCTGATTGTTCACATATTACACCGAAGGCCAACTGAAACCTTTTGTCATCTTTCACCTTAAAAGTTGAGTCCTGCCCTCTTCCCATGTCCTTAACCCACTTTCCCTAAGTTAAAAGATTTCTGACGGGTTTTTGTAAGGTTATCCTTCTAGTTGTTAATATATTGACTAATCTTCCGGCCCTTGTATAGTTAGTACCCTCCCACACTGAAAACAAGGCTGACTTGTGTGACCAATAAAATACTGTAGGAAAGGTGTGACTGCTGAGGCTAGGCCGTAAAAGGCATTACAACTTCAGCCTTAGTTTCTTGGAGTTAGCCAGTGCCACGCTGTAGGTACCTTTAAGCAGCCCTGCTGAAAGAGAAACTATCTTGCCAACACTACCTGCCCACCATGTGCGTGACCTGCCTTGGAAGTGGAGCTCCAGTCTCAAGGCGACATCTTGCTGCCACCTCTTGAGAGACCTGAGCCAGAACTGCTCAAAGGAGCTTCTCATGAATTCCTGGTACACAGAAACAGATTATGTATTGCTTTAAGCCATAAAGTTTTGGGGTCCTTTGTTAGGTAGCAATAAACAGCTGATACCTATTTTGGCTTATAACTTGATAAGTGTGCATTCTATCTCCCCTTGACCAAAGGTTAACACTGAGGGTATAATTATTGGAAGAATTGTTTCTCCATTTAACACTGTACGGTTTGAACACGTTTACATAAATATTTTAAAGAATGGTACTACAAACTATCTCAATTAGATATAAATACTTATATCCAGATTTATCAAATTAATTCATTCTCTAATCACTGTTTTACATTTGCAGAAAAGAGGACTGTGTGAGAGCTGAAATTCCACCCACCATTACTGCCCAGATATGCAGGCACAATATTAATTTTTAAAGACTAAAAATGCTTTTTTCTAAAAATATTTTTTAAATTTATTTATTTTATTTATTTATTTTTGGCTGCATTGGGTCCTGGTTGCTGCGCGCGGGCTTTCTCTAGTTGCAGCGAGCGGGGGCTACTCTTTGTTGTGGTGCACGGGCTTCTCATTGCAGTGACTTGTCTTGTTGTGGAGCATGAGCTCTACGCACGTGGGCTTCAGTAGTTGTGGCTCATGGGCTCAGTAGTTGTGACTTGCAGGCTCTAGAGTGCAGGCTCCATAGTTGTGCATGGGCTCGGTAGTTGTGACTCGCAGGCTCTAGAGTGCAGGCTCAGTAGTTGTGGTGCATGGGCTCAGTAGTTATGACTTGCAGGCTCTAGAGCACAGGCTCAATAGTTGTGGTGCATGGGCTCAGTAGTTGTGGCTCGCAGGCTCTAGAACACAGGCGCAGTAGTTGTGGCGCACAGACTTAGTTGCCCCACAGCATGTGGGATCCTCCCAGACCAGGGCTCGAACCCGTGTCCCCTGCGTTGGCAGGTGGATCCTTAACCACTGTGCCACCAGGGAATCCCCTCAAAATGCTTTTTAGAGTATTTCCTTTTAATACTTTCTGAGGTAATTTTTAAATTTTGGACCTCAGACATAAAGAATTGGAATAATCATAGTCCGTAGTTCATGACAGACTGGTCTATGTGTATATTTTTAGTAATGTAATAGTAATGTGACCTCATCTCACAAAACAGAAGCTAGAATCTGAGCAGTAACTTATTCTAAACACTTGGTGCCCCCAACTTCCCTACCCCATCCCATCTCAGGGTCTCCTCCAGGAAAATCTCATCCTGTATCCCATCTTCATCTTTGCGTCTTTACGCATCTAAAAACTAGAGACCTTCACTTACCTATCCAAAGATTGTGAAGATTTTTCTCTTATGTTTTCCTTTAGGCAATTATAGTTTTCACTCCTACAGTTAGGTCTTGTTATCTATTCCAGTGTTAAAGTGATGCATGGGTCAAGTTTCATTTCTTTCCATACATTTATTCATTTGTTCTAGCATCAGTTGTTGAGACAACTCTTCCTGTTGAATTGCCTTGTTGCCTCAACCATATTTGTGTGTCATTTCTGGACTCTCCTCTGTTCTACTGTTATGTTTGTCCTAATACCAACACCACACTGTCCTGATTATTGTAGCTTAATAGTAAATTTTGAAATTCGGTAGTGTGAGTCCATAATAGTCTTTTTTTTTTTGCGGTACGCGGGCCACTGTTGTGGCCTCTCCCGTTGCGGAGCACAGGCTGCGGATGCGCAGGCTCAGCGGCCATGGCTCGTGGGCTCAGCCGCTCCATGGTATGTGGGATCTTTCCGGACCGGGGCACGAACCCACGTCCCCTGCATCGGCAGGCGGACTGTCAACCACTGCGCCACCAGGGAAGCCCCCATAATAGTCTTTTTAAAGATTTCTTGGCTATTCCAGGTCCTTGGTATTTCCATGTAAATTTTAGAATCAACTAGTCCATTTTTACAAAAAGCCTCTTGAGATTTTAATTGGAATTGCCTTGAATCTGTAGATCAGTTTGTGGAGAATTGATGTTGATCCCCTTTGAAGGTTGATCCCCTCTGGTTTCCACCAGTTTTGGGTTGCCTTCCAGGGACTTTGAATAGATTTTTTAATATTTTTGTCAAGTGTTCATAACTATCTGCAGGAGGATTAGTCCAATATAATCTACTCTGCCATTAAGAAAATAAAAAAACACCAATAAATATCATAGGATGTTTTCTAATAATTGCTTTAGTTTCTTAAATAATTTTTTTATTTCTAAGTCAGTTCTAGCAGGGTGTATTTTTCCCACTAGGAATTTGACCATTTTTTCTAAGTTTTCAAAATTGTTAGTATGTAGTTATAAGTAGTTTTCTCAATTTTTAAAAGGTCTTTATTATGGATATTTTGGGATAAACACAAAAAAAGTAAAATTCTATGTATCTGTCATCCAACTATAATACCTTATGACTACTTTAGTTTTATCTGTTTCCCCACTTCTCATGCCTCAACACAGATTATTTTGAAGCAAAGTCTATAGATATTTCATCTGTAAATATTTCAATCAGTTAATCTAAAAGTAACTTAAAAAATAATTTTTAAATGAATATTCCTACACTTTAAAATGCATGACTACGTCTATCAACTGAAAGGGCCAAGAAGTGTGACACCCCAGTGGCAATGAGTGTACCTAATGCTAAGATCTTGGTTTCTAATACCATTATCTAATAAAAGGATCCAGGCCTCCTTGGAGAAATGGGTTACTCTAGACTGAGCAGAAAACCCATAACAAAACATCTGGATCAGTAAAGAGTGATTTGAATTGGGGGAGCGTCTGGGGCCCAGGAAGAAAAGCATGAGCCCTCACTCATTTGTAAATAGTCCACCAAGGGCACCCTGAACCCATCCTGTTGCCTCCAGAGGCACCTTCTTTCTGAAGCCCAGTCCCTTGTCCCTTCCTGAGAGCACAAGTCCCTGCAGGTCTTTAAGCTCCCAGTGCCTTCCATTCTTGGACACTCTTAAAGCTCACTTTTGCTAAACACCGTGACAGGCACAAATTTATTTTAAAATATAAATTGTAATAAACCATGCCTATGGAAAGTGCTTAAAGCATCTACAGCTTGAAGAATCTTTTTTTTTTTTTGTCCATGCCACGCGGCTTGCCAGATATTAGTTCCCTGACCAGGGACTGAACCCAGCTCTTGATAGTGAAAGCACCGAGTCCTAACCACTAGACAACCAGGGAATTCCCAAGAATCATTTTTAAATAAACATACATCACCACCAACTGGGTAAAGAAAAAGGATTTTGCCAGCAGCTCCCCTGCCATGTCCCCCCATACCTATTCTTTTTTTTTTTTTTTTTTTTTGCGGTACGCGGGCCTCTCACTGCTATGGCCTCTCCCGTTGTGGAGCACAGGCTCTGGACGTGCAGGCTCAGCAGCCATGGCTCACGGGCCCAGCCGCTCCGTGGCATGTGGGATCTTCCCAGACCGGGGCACGAACCCATGTCCCCTGCATCGGCAGGTGGACTCTCAACCACTGTGCCACCAGGGAAGCCCCCCATACCTGTTCTTGATTATGGCCCCCTCTTCCCTTCTAGGAAATCACATTTGAGCCGTTTATGATCATCTCTCCCTTGTTTTGCCACTCACCAGTTTGTTGATCTTGGGCACATGCCTTAACCTCTTGGAATTTGTTTTCTCATCTATAAAATGGAGATGCATTTGCTCCCAAGGAGGCTGAATAGCTCCTGGTTAAAAGCACACAACTCAGGGCCAGTTTGTCAGGTTCAAGTTCCAGCTCTGCTACTAACAAACTGTGTGATGGTAGGTGATTCACTTAGCTTTTCCTCACTTTCTACTTATAAACCGATGTTGCAGTACCTACCTCTTCGGGTTGCTCTGAGGAGTAAATGAAACAAAATATTTAACACCCCTCAGACGTGATAAATACTGCTCATAAAAAAATGCTACTTATTATTTTCATAATGCTTTTGTGTATATGAGGCGTGGAAGGTAGTGGAAGATACTAATGTGTGGAAGTTGGATTTTGCCTTAGTTTTTGAATAGGTAGCCAGAAAGTTTGAGTTCCTTCAGTCTTTTTTTATTATTATTATTTGGGCTGTGCCGGGTCTTAGTTGAGGCATGCATGCGGGATCTGGTTCCCCGATGAGGGATCAAACCCAGGCCCCCAGGCCCCCTGCATCGAGAGCTCACAGTCTTACCCACTGGACCACCAGGGAAGTCTCTCTTCAATCTTTCATCTACTCTGTTTTCCCAAACCGCTTCTTACTGCTACCGAATTGGTCGACTAGACCCATACCAAGGTCCTAGCCCGGGCCAGGACCACTTGTCTCAGCCAGGGAGGTTCTTTTTCCTATTTTTTCCATTTTTGCCAATAGCAAAACCGATGTTGAGACTGGAACAGCACAAACTTTATTTAATGGTCAAAGAATGGAGAAGCAGGAACCTAGTTCACAAATCAACTTCCTAACCCAATTAGAGCAGAGACACCAAATATGTAGGAGGGTCAAGGTAAAAGGGAGGGAATTGGAAAGAAGGGAAGGAATATCCACGAGTTATCCGAGAATAGGGGTGTGGTTTGGACCTGGAGACTGATGCAACACCCCTTTTCAGTCTTTGTATGGGCTTTTACAGTTGCTGTCATAGCGCTGGTGGGTGTGTCACTTAGCATGCGAATGTATTACAAGGAGCATAGAATGAGGCTCAAAGTGTACTGGAAGTCAAATCTTACACCATCTTGGGTCTAGTTGATTCTAACCAGTTCTTGTTTTTTTCTCTTTGCAGTTTCCTCCTGAAATTTAGATAAGAGTAACTGGTTTTCATTCGAGGGAGGGGCAGGGGTGTGATTCTAGGGCAACAGCCTTGGTAACGTTACCAGTAAGCAAAAGGATATTGAGGTTTTCTGTAACTAAAGTGCCATTTTTTTTCAGTTGAAATAAAATACACATATAAAATGCAAGTCAATGATTTTTTAGTATATTCACAAAGTTGTAAAGCCATCACCACTGTTTAGTTTCAGAACATTTCCATCACCCCAAAAAGAAGCCACATTCTGATTAGCAGTTATTCTCTATTCTTCTCTCCCTCTGGTAACCATTAATCTACTTTCTGTCTCTATTAGTTTGCCTATTCTGGACATTGTGTATAAATGGAACCATACATTATGTGACCTTTTGTACCTGACTTCTTTCACTTAGTGTGTTTTCATGGTGTAGCATGTATGAATACTTCATTGCTTTTTATGACCAAATAGTATTCCATTGTATGAACAGACCACATGTTGTTTATTCATTCATCAACTGATGGACATTTGGGTTGTTTCCACTTTTTGGCTGTTAACGAAAAATGGTGCTGTGAACATTTGTGTACAAGTTTTTATGTGAACATATGTTTTCAGTTCTCTTGGGTATATACGTAGGAGTGGAATTGCTGGGTCATATGGTAACTCAATGGTTAGCTTTTTGTGGAACCACCAAACTGTTTTCCACAGCAGCTGCACTATTTTACTTTTCCACCAGCAGTGTATGAAAAGGTTGCAGTTTCTCCACCAAAGTGGCATGTTTGGCGCTTGACTCAGCATCTTAAAACTAATGCTGGGGGCTTCCCTGGTGGCGCAGTGGTTGAGAGTCCGCCTGCCGATGCAGAGGACACGGGTTCGTGCCCCGGTCCGGGAGGATCCCACATGCCGCGGAGCGGCGGGTCCGTGAGCCATGGCCACTGAGCCTGCGCATCCGGAGCCTGTGCTCCGCAACGGGAGAGGCCACAGCAGTGAGAGGCCCGCGTACCGCAATAATAATAATAATAATAATAATAATGCTGAATTTTACGGATCAGCAGGTTTCACTGTACAGTCCTGACCAGCAGTCTCCTGGCAGAGGCCAGGTTTCCTTCTGGAACGAAATGGTGGTTTTTGAGGTACCATGATGCAAAGAGCTCCCTGGGAGCATCCTTGGCCTGCAGTGTATTTTCCATAAGGGCAGTCTGCTGGGATGGGCTGCCTGCAGGATGGGTGATTCCAGCCCTAGCCGGCACTGGGTGCTGACAATCACCCCATGCTGGCCACCTCCAAGCAAAGCTAATAACTTCAAGCCTTTGGAGGCTCCACACAAGAGCCATTAATAGGATAAATCTGGCTCCTCAGATTGTTAGAACTTTTATGTCTCTAAAGAGGAATTCAAGGAAATGTAAAACATGCTTTAATATCTCATACCTAACTGCTGAGAAATGTTAAAAAAAGGAATTTCCCGTTTGGGGCTTTCAGCTGAAGCATCATTTCTCTTGCTCTTTTATTACTTACAGTATTTTCTTCTCTTCCGTTGTAATTTATATAGATTTGTGTTTGCAATTCAAATTGAATCTCTTATTTTAATGAGACTATGAAATGGGATGATGTGGCAATGATAATAACTTGCATCTCAAATATGACTGCCATATATACTCTTTAAAAATAACTTCCTTAGTCTGAAAAATCCAGCGCAGGGCAAGGTGCTGCCCTGCTTTGTGCTGCATCTGCTTTATCAGCCTTTGTGGTAATCTTTAAATGTCCCCAAACATGAGAAGTCCCAAGAGTGATCTTTTTTTTAATGGTTGAAGTGTATCTCCTGAAAATGGGATTTTTTAATTGGAGCCTGCCACTTTCCCTGTCGCAGTAATGGGAACTTACTGAATAGGAAGCAATTTCAGCACTTAAATGTGCTGATGTGTGTTTCTTAATCACTTTAATGAGTTTCATACAACTAGAAATGGAATAGAATTTTCAATGGAAATATAATTAAATGGAAAAGTCATTTCCTATACTTGTAATTTCCACCTGAGCATGTCTTTATTCACCTCCGCAGAACGTGTGCCTTACAGGCCTATAGTGATGTTATACTGACTAACTTGCATAATTCACTCTGGTCATTAGAGCTGAAAACAACAAATATACTCAACAATAAATTTTATTACAAATCACGTCCAGCAAGACAAAGTATAGCTTCAAAATTATGATTTTTCTTTTTAAACTCATATATTTACTACTTTTATCTGACTTTGCTTGAATTGCCAGTTTCTTGCCTGAATCCAGATTGGTCTTTTAATTATGGCTTTTCAGTCTAGCCTGCTTAAGACAATTCTCAGGAACAACAGTAACATGAGTCAGTAAAAACTGTAAAAGATCTTTGGAAATCCTTGTGTTTGAATGATTTTGCTGAGAAATAGTAAAAAAAGAAAGTTTTACCATTTTGCCTTGTGATGCCAAAACATAAAAGACCATTGAAATTTAATTTGTTCTGGTTATCTACATGTAGCTACTGACTCACTATTGAGTTTCATTTGTACATTTAATATATTGCTTTGAGAATCTAGCATTCTGGAAAAATTGGTACTTTTTAAAATCTTAAATGTGGAACTTGCAGATTTTACATTTCAGTGTGCAAGTTTTTGATGGACTCACTATCCATTTAATTAATATAGTCCAACTGGATTTACTTAAACTCATGTTGGGGAAAATAGTTTTAGGTTTGTCTCTAGATAAGTGGTTTGAAGCAAAGTCCGTCTCAACCCAAAGGTGTTCTTTCATTATGTTTTTAAATGTAAAGACCTTTCAATAGGATGGAGCTGAGGTGCAGACTTTCACAAGTTCAGTACCTGGGCTTCCTCTTCACATTAAAGATGGAGGCAGGAGCCCGCTTTCTCTTTGGTGTGTGTCTACAGTGTGGCTTCCCCTCACACCGTGTGAATTTGTATTGGGTCATATTCTCTCTCCATGAACAATGATGACCCACGTATGTGGAACAGTCATTTAATACCATCATGATCTGTTCTTCCTGTGATTTTTCCTTTTTTTCACATGAACAGAGCAGCTCTCTTGGTAACTACTGGCTTGACAAAGCTGAGAGTTTAGTGATGTTTACAGAAGTCCGGGGTATGAGTCTGTGTCCTGCTAAGGAAAACTCATCTGAGCTGGAGTCCTGTCAAATTAGACTGTGGAACCTCTCCCAGGGTGGGAGGGAGACGCAAGAGCAAGGGGATATGGGGATATATGTATATGTATGGCTGATTCACTGTTTTACAGCAGAAACTAATACACCATTGTAGCGCAATTATACTCCAATAAAGATGGTTAAAAAAAAAAAAAAAAAACCTCTCCCTAATGAGATGCTAAATGGCAAGGAATTTTATAATCTAAATCCATTCCAACGTGAGTTTTGTTTTTTGTTTTTCTTTAAAAAACAAATGAACCCTGAGGAAATCTCTTTCTGTATTTAGTCTTAATATTTATTGCCAGGTACTTATTGAAATATTTTGTTACAGTGGTGTATAAAAAAGTGTTCTCCATGTCTTGTATATTATGAATTACTAATCTTTTACTAATTAATAATTGACTATTTCCAGTGCTGCTATTTTACTATTTTGGATGCCAGATTTAATCTCAAAGTTTTAGATTTGTTGGTTCCCCGAAGTTAAATTGAAAAAAAAAAAGGGCCTTTGTAGACCAGGACTACACACACTTTATTCATCTGGGGCACTCCAGGGTCAGCTGGCATTTAAACAAGTTGGATTGACGTTATTATACCACAGCGTTTCCTTAAGACAGAACCCCTCTATGCCATGCGATTTAAGTAGTTTTTTGGTGGTTTTTTGTTTTGTTTTGTTTTGTTTGGCTTTACTGTGCAGCATGCAGGATCTTAGTTCCCCGACCAGTGATCAAACCCGCTCCCCCTGAAGTGGAAGCGAGGAGTCCTAACCACTGGACCACCAGGGGATTCCCGATTTAAGTAGTTTTAACATCTCAGTCATCTTTTTATTTTCCTTGCAGGTAATCTCTTTGAATAGATGTTTATTTAATGAAGGATGGAAAGGAAGTGGGAGGGAGCAAAGAATTATAATGGTTAGAAAAGAACAATGAAAAGTTTGTTTTGATTATACTTCTGAAGAGCTAGCTAGCAAGTTAAGTATCTGAATCCACCTAAATCTGGTAAAGCGGAAAATATAAAGTTATCTCCATTACTGAAGAGATAAAATGACAAGACTGAATCTGGGTTTGGGGAGTGACAGACTTAAAAAAGCTTGTACATAAATCACCAAAATTTAGAGAGCCGTGCCCATCATGGTTTTTCAAATGTTTGCTGAATAGCAAAGAAAAAACATTCAGGAAGATTCTTATTTTCCCCCAAATTTCTGTATGTAAAAAAGAAGCCATGATGTTCAAGTTGTGGAATGTAAATCTTTTATTAAACAGTTGTCTTTCCACAGTAGTAAAGCTTTGGCATGTACAGTATGAAAAATAATCACCAACCATAATTAGACCAAATTCCTCTTATTAACTGCATACTAAGTGTCTTCAATACAATTTTTTCCATATAAAAATACAGGGAAAAATTGATAAATAACAGGTAAGAGAAAGATTTCTAGGCAATTACTAGAATCATTTGGAAATAGTGAGTACTGTGGATATTTCAAATATCACAGCAACAAGGACATGCCATTCCTACAATATTGTGGGCCAGATAGTTAAGTGGAAGCAGAAGTGTTTGGGTAACTTTCCTATTGAAAATTTTGGTAATATCATTTCAAGACATTTTGTATCTTGGTTGGTGCATGTGCTTCCCTATTGATCCCAATCCAAATCACAAGTTAGAATCATTTCACTTAAAATACTGAGTAGTATTGAATACTTTGGAGAACTGGCAACATACTGCCCCATTTATGAGAAAAGTCTAAAAACACTCCCAGGGTGATGCTTGGAGAAGCTGTGAATTGAGCTGAAGCTGGAGAAGTTACTCCAGAGCAGAGGGCTTAAGAAAGAAACAAACTAAGCTGGGGTCTGCTAACATCACTCCAGTTTGGATGGACCTTGACAGAGATCCGTGCTTGTTTCTGAGTTGGAAATATTACTCTCGGGAATCTTCTCTGTCAGCCTGTACATCTAAAGGCATGAAGCACTCAATTGGGCAGTTGACATTCTGTTAAAAAAGAAGAAGAAAAATTAATAGCAATGCTGTAAAGGCTACAGAGAAAAAAAGGGGAGGGTGGCTTCTCTGATAATTACTTATGCATAGGAAAATATGTCTAGCTTTAAGAGCTTAGCTATATACTGGGCAATGGGAGATGCTCAAGAGAACCCAAATTATGTTACAGGATACAATATTCTTTCTACTCTTAAGTCTTTTAAAAGAGTTTTTAAAAATTGGTTCATTCAGAAGAAAGGTACCTACAGAAAGGGACTCTCTACTATGTGCCTAATTGCATTTAGGGGAGAAACACACAGGGTGCAAATGCACTTACAGTGTTTGTTGTCTGATGGTATCTCTGCGAATACTGGTTGTAGGAGTGGCCAGTTGAGCCTTCGTGACCGGGTTCAGCCCCTGGTCTGCGGCAGTTGTCACAGCGCCAGCCCTAAAAGAGCAGAGGCATGAAGTCGGATGGGGTTTATGACAACACAAGAACATCGCAACTTAGAGCTTGTGTCGAAGAATTTCACCTCTTACGAGTTGGCAAAATATACGCAGTTAGTCACAAAGGAAGCTTTGAGGATGATTTCATGCATTTATAACTTGCAGAATACATGTTGGCTGATTACTCATATTTTATAGCTGCCTCTATTTATGCGTTTCCTTTTTCCTGAAATGTCTTACAAACCCCACCCATCTGCTAAGGCTGATTCCAGTCCTGACTTCCTTAATAAGCTTTCCACACTACATGATGGAGGAGGTTTTCCTGGAATCCTAGAGCTTTTAAAAGGAACGTGAGATCACATGGACAGACACCCTCATTTTATAGGTAAGGGAAAGGAGACCCAGAGGAATGACTGACTGGGGGGCGGGGAAGTCACACAGTGACCTGTGAGTGGAGTGGGACTGCCACCCAGCTGGGTGTCTCCTGGTCATGTCCTTTCTACAGAGATCCTGAGACTTTCCAGTCATATGAGCCTTCTTTTGCCTAAATTAACCTGAGTTGGGCTTTTCTCTTATAGCCAGAAGAACCCTAAATAATACAATTACTTTCTTTCTTATATTGTCAGTGAAATATTTCAGACATATTTGTCCATTTAAAAGCATATTCCCCATAATACCTAAGACAGTATGGGTAAACACCTACTTACAGAATCAGTGAATCTTGCTTTCATATAAACACGTAACAGTTCCCACTCCTGTCTAAAGTGTTTCATTTCGCACTTCGCTTTAGAACAGGTGTCACACGTGAAAGGTTTCATGTACGTAAATCATGAGGCCGAGGGGCTGAAGCGAGACCAAAACCGACTTCTCAACAAATTCACTTTCCATCACACTTTTCTACACTGAGCACATGGCCAGAGATGACGGAGTTCTGTGATCACGGTCTTTATATGTGTTCAAGAGAGACAGAGAGAGAGACTCTTTCCCCACCCAACTACGAGTGGTGGAATAAGATCAGAGTAGCTTCCAGGGGCTGCCCTCAGCCAGACCCCTGAAGACCCTTCTCTGCTGCCAGTTTAATCTTCCTAAAAACCGTCTTCCATCATGTTCCCTTTCTCTTGGGCACCTGCAACTGGCTAATGCCAAAGGTATCAACCAGTGAGCCTCACCCGGGAGTAGGGAGCATGCTCTTCATGGACCAGAATTTGAAAAGCTGTCGGGGAGGGTATGTTTTCATTGAAAACAAAGGAATGTTATGTTTCATTGCTTTTATTTGAGTTATAAGGCATTTTATTTTGTAATTTCAAAGATTAGAGGAAAGCACAGCACTTTTCTGTTATATTGAAGTAGGACACAGATTAGAAGTGGTTGAGAAGTACTGGCATGAATAATGGACTTCCGAGGCCCTGCATAAGTGGCCCCCACTTCTTCCCATTTAATGTCTTACCACTAGACAGCAGGCAGAGGGTTGTTTCACTGGAGCCCACATGTGCCAGCGCCTTCCCATTCCAGGGGGCTGTGCTCACTCTGCTCTCTCTGCTTCCGCCATCCCTCAACCAAATTGTAACCATCTTAAACCCCAGCCAGCGGACTATGCTCGTGGCGCAGTGGTTAAGAATCCGCCTGCCAATGCAGGGGACATGGATTCGAGCCCTGGTCTGGGAAGTCCCACATGCCACGGAGCAACTAAGCCCCTGTGCCACAACTACTGAGCCTGTGCTTTAGAGCCCACAAGCCACAACTACTGAGCCCGAGTGCCACAACTACTGAAGCTCGTGCACCTAGAGCCCGCGCTCTGCAATAAGAGAAGCCACTGCAGTGAGAAACCGCGCACCGCGATGAAGAGTAGCCCCCGCTCGCCACAACTAGAGAAAGCCCACACGCAGCAACGAAGACCCAACGCAGCCAAAAATAAATAAATAATTAATTAAAATTAAAAAAAAAAAACCCAAACCCAGCCAGTCATGCTTCTCTTTTCCACCAAACCTTTCCTGCTGACATAAGCCTACGTGGGAACTGCGTTTGTCAGATCCATTCAGAGCCTGACTTGATTAGCTGGACTTTCAATGTATGCTAATTTAATGTCTCCAACGATATCATTAAGAGCCAGGACCATTTCTCACTCCCTCTGTGTGTCCCATATTCCTGAGCATAGCACTAGACCTATGGCAGGAATCTATTTGGGGATTGAGAGAGGGTACAAAGAAGTGGTATTTTCTTAGATCTGGGTATTCAAAATATTTAACAGCAGTATCACAGGGGCACCTGCCCAACAGAATGGAGCAAGAAGCCCAGTGCTACCCAGCGTTTAACACTTCAGTTGCTGAAGAATGGAGGCAGTCTGAGAATAGTAGGTATGGGGGAGGGGGCTAAGGCTGCCACAAAGGGGGAGAACTGGAAAGGGGTAGTCAGTAGCCTTATGTTCCAACAGGAGCTGAAGTATTTCCCCATTTCATAAGGGAAACTACCACACCTGGGTGCACAGCACACACCCAGGAAGCATAACTCTTAATCGTCCGTACAGGAACCTGCCCCCCCGCCACCTTGTCTAAATTGCACAGAGCCTGGCCTATCTGGTCTTACCCGCTGGCCTCCAAAGCACGTGCAGGAGCAAATGGCGCCAAGATATTCTTTCTGCCACTGTTCTCCCACGTGGTACGTCTTCCCATCATCGTAACACGTTGCCTCATCTACGTGGACACACAAATCATAAGCGCATGTAAGACTGAGAACAATAATATAGACTTGACCCCTCTATGGGGATGAGTTTGTTTCTCTCCTAAATTTATGTCATCACAGCCCACGTCCCACATGTTAATGGGAATCATCCATAAGAGAGGTACTGCTGTATAGATCTTAGGGCAGCATTTCCAAAGACTAGATCTAATAAACTGGAAACGGCTCAATGCAAAGATAGAGATCATATTTTAAAAATTGAATCTAAAGACCCGTAAGGCTTTCTTGTTACATTTCACTGCAGATTATGGTCAAAATACTCAGGTTGGAAAAGTGCTAAAGTGACCTATAACAACATTAAATTATGGCTCATTTTTGAAGCTTGTCTCTGCTGTCCCAAATCAAAAGATTAACAAACCCACCGTTCACTCCTCAAGAAGACCTAAAGTCTCCAATTATTTCTGGGAATGAGAGTTACAGCTCAGTAATGAAGGTGGGAGTGCTCAAGAAAACACTAAAAATGATTTGTGGCAACGTACGGGGATCGCACTTGAATTCTCCTTTTCCATTTCCAAGACACGTGCAGCTCATCATCTGGCCATTTTCTCCCTGACGATCCCACTTCTCTCCAATCTTGTAGTTCACACCATTATCATGGCACCATTCTGGGGGGTGGGGAAGATCAGAGGCAAGGAGTTATTGGCATGTTCTGACTCACAAGATGGTGAGCGTACTGGGACATGTCACCAGATTTTCAAAGCCAGGTATCTGGAAGGAGTGGCAAGGAAAGATGAAGGTCATGATCCCTCTGACAAACCACTTTTTTGGTTGGATTTGAAAATATTATCTTTACCACTTAACATTTTCTCAGATATTTTAAGATCCAGTCTATTTCATCATAATCATTTCACAAGAATAGTCAATGACCTTCATTTGAATTCTCCCTATTAAGGTTTAAAATTGGGAAGGCTAAAAATAGATAATAGATGAGAAGTCACTTTTGGATTTGCAGAGATCCTGGATACAAAGTTCAATTAACCAAAAATCAAAGGTCAGCTGGTTTCTACACACTACAACCTGTTTCTTGTAAATGGGAAAAGTGAAAGAATAAACCTATGTATCAAAACAAAAACAAAATGATAAATCAGTGGTTATCATCCTACAAATAAGACTGGTTCTAAGGAATATCTAAAATGCACAGTTATTTATCTTTAACTACCATACATAAAAGATGACCTTTTAGATGACTTTTTAATCTTCAAAGTTTATACTAAAAACAAACTTTGGAAGTTTATATAATACACACAACTTCTATTTTATCAACAAGTCAGTCATTCCTAAAACTTTAAAAAAGTTAGTCAATAATTATGACATCTAAGTGAAGAATATGTAAGTTGAGCCAAAGAATCACATAAATCAACTTACAGCTCTGCTCCCACAGTTGCGCCTAAGTACTTACATAGGTAATAAATATACAGACTTAAAAATAGCTCAATTTCAGAAATTAAAAACCACCTAATTGATGCCAAATGTTAAAACTTCCAACTCCTAAACAGCATATGACACCTCTTTCTATTTTCAGATGGTCAAGCACAATAGTCTGCATTGAAAAAATTCGTTGTTTTTATATTTCAGTCTGAATTAAACCAGTTCGTGTATACAAGTTAAGTAAAGTGCACTTAAGATCTTTTAAAAATCATTATGTCATATTTCACCCAGTACAATTCCTGGATATATCTATAGGAGGCTTGTTATAAGGCATAATGATTAACACCTGTGAAAATGAACCAATTTTTAATAATAATCGCATCCTCTAAAAACAAAGCAGAAATGAAGGATTTAGAAATTCTAATACTAAACCTCAAAGCATGATAAGTCATTCCTAGGATTATTTTAACTAAAAAATAATTTTAAATAATAAAATCCTCTTATAATTTGAAAATCAAATATTTTTCAATTGAAGTTGATTCTTAATTATCTACAAATGGATTATCTGTACTCTCCACATTACTTGGCAAGATTCAAGCTGCCCAATGTGTGTATGTGTATGTATGATATGAGTGTGTATGTGCGATATGAAAGAGTGTGTGTGTGTGAGTGTGTATGTATACTATGATATGTGTATATTTGGTTTGTGTTGAAAGAGATAGAATATTTGTAAGTATAAATGTTCACCTCTGAGCTCACTCAACACTACAGATTAAAAGAGACTTGAGGTTCCATTGTGTCTCCAATACCCTTCATTAGACCTGGCTCCAAAGAGTTTGACTTCATTCATTTTAACAAAAAAATTTTAAAAATCATATTACCATTGCAAATTTATTTTTAATTAATAGTCATATTGAAATACAACCTTTGAGATGAAGCAATATTCAACAAGTAAAATTTCCCATCATTTTTATATGATGCAAAATTTTACTTTGAGTCAAGCAGTCTCTCCTCATTTGCTTCATGTTTGGAAGAGGTTGCATCTGCCAAACATGCTTCCTCCTTTGGCACATTGTGCGAATGCATGGACATGCAAGAGGTGGACAAAGCAAGCTACTCACTAGATGAATCACATCTGAAATGACCACTGCCAAAGCCTAAGCACTGGCATGAGAGTTTAAAGCCAGATTCAGAGAATCGCTCCCACTCTTCTCCAATGGCATAATGGGAAACCGTGTAGGGGTCGAAGCACGAGTCATCCGTGGGTTGGTTTAGGCCTTGGTCAACTACAGGAAGAAAAGGAGGAAAAGGCAAAAAAAAAAAAAGAAAGAAAAAGACATCTTATTATGGTTTTGGACCATAAGAAGAGAACTGAATTATTGTATATAATGACTTATTTGAAAACAAAAATCCCGGTAGCACTAAAAAGCACTCATCTGTTCTATCAGGGCATCAACTGCTGTAATAAACAATGCTTAAAAGGAGCCCATCTTTCACTTTTGCCCTCAGTTCTAAAAAAAAAGTCATTTTTAGTAAATCTAGTCTATATAACATGGAACAGATCATGAGGCAATTAAGAACTTCAGTGGGATGCGAAGGCTGTAAATTCCTCTCCATCAGTACCTGAGTGACCCTAAGCTAGTTATTTAACATTTCTCTGCCTTATTTCCCTCCTCTGTAATGTGGGGATAAAAATAAAAATATCTCCACCTACTCAGGATCTTGTGAAGATTACATGAGATCATGAATTCAAAGCACTGGCCTATTACCAACACTTAGAAAGTGCTCACCAAATAAAGAATAATTATTAGAGGGCATCTTTTGCTTTAATGCAAAAGTTGTCACAGTTTTATATACCATTAAAATGTGATCGCATTTATTTATTGCATTTTTTTGTATAATAGTGCAAAAAGCCTAGATTTTGTACAGTCTTTTCATAATGGTCAGACTGCTTTACTCTATCAATAAAACCAACTGTTCCAAATAAGAGAAAGCAATGGGATATCGATGGCTTAGAAATTAAGTAATGGAATCTTTTCATGTTGCCTAAGATCTGGTCTTTATGTTTTGGGAAAGCTTATTTTAAAATAATCTATGCAAACAAAGCGTGCTTCAAATTATTATCTAAAAATTAAGTAAACTAACTTCTGTGACTTAGAATCCCACTGTGTATATTTCTTTTCACAGTGCAAAAATCAAAAGCTCAAAAGCAATAGATATTTGAACTGCCTAATATTTTGAAAGGCATCACAGTGGAAGAAAATAGAGTTTTGTTGAAACTAAGATGTCTGAAATGTCTCAAAGCTGGGAGAACCTGGCTAGAATGCAGAATATTGCTGCTGGGAATAAGGAGTCGGAAAGAAAAATGGAAGGAACTTAAACTGCTATGAGGGGTTTCAATAACCTTCCTAAAGATAGCCAGGAGTTAAAATTCCACCTGACCAAAGTTCTGGAGATGGAATCTTTTTAAAAAGATGATGTGGAAAAAGCACAAAGACCTTTGTGCTCTTGAAAATTCCTTTCACATGGCATTCTACTAGCAAAACCACACGAAACAAAAAGTGTGCATTACCATAGATATATAACACAATAAGCACAAAATAATCCCCCTCCTCCAAATAAAAATAAACTGCTTAATTCACAGGCTTTTATACATGTAAAAGAACACAGTCACCTATCGAATGAGGAAGGAGGCTGAGGTTAAGTAACTGGCCCTAGGAATAAAGCCTGTCACTTGGCAGACAGAATTCAGCACTCCCTGTTGATGGGGAATGGAAAACCCTCCAGTTGGAAAATTTGAGATTCATGATTTTGATTATTCCCTATCTCATGTTTCTTGGTGACTCTCCAGCTTGCTGGAGTTTGGAAAGCCGGGTGATACACTACTGGTTTAACGGAACTTTCCAGGTGCTACAAAGAGTCAATGACCATTTAACCTCATTGTGGTTTTAGGCCTATATAATCATGAAATAACATGGGAATAAGGGAGCTCTTTGGACAGAAATGGGCTATGTTGGTAGCATTTTACATCAGGACCAAAACCCAGCAGGCATTGATGTCGGCAGATAAGGAATTTCCTTCACAGGTAATCACTTTCAGTACTTAAAACTTACTCAGGAGAACAGCAACCTGGTAAGGTGAAGAGGGTCTGGGAACAGAGATCAGGAGACTTGTGTCCTATATCAACCCAGATACTCACTAGCCGGGACTCACAGTGTTGGACCAAACAATATTTGAAGTCCCTTCCGGGTCTATCATCATATCACTGTTTGAGACTCTATTTATGTATGTGTTTTACAAGATACTATGATACTCTGAGGGGAAAATAATTGAATTTAAAGTTGCTCAGTTACTTCATGGAATTATTTCCTAAAGTCAAAAGACAACAGCAAGAAAGGAACAGTCACTCGAAGAAGCATCTCTGGGGTAGTCCAGAGCTTTTGCTCAAATAACCCCGATGTTCACATACCAGCATTGCCCACGGTAACTACTTGCTCCCGAACCTTGTGCCTCTTCTGGTCTTTTATTGCCTCCACTATGATGTTGTAGGTGGCCCCTCTGGTAAGACCCGTCAAGGTGGCACTAGCAGAAGTTCCAGGAACTCGGAACTGCAATTATTAGCACATCCAAAGTAGGGGAGAAAGCATTAGAGTGAGGAATTGATATGACTTTCCCTATTCTCTTCTCAGTAACTCTTACTGTGTAAACAAAGCAAAGGGAGACAAAGATGAAGAGTGTAAAGGTCCCAACCAGAGAAGGAGAGAAATGGAGGTTGAGTGAGGGGCTGTCATTTCTACGTGACAGATTTTCCTGCCAAAAATCTACCCTATGTGCTCCACAGTTACCAGGAACCCTCACTAATTCTAGAGACAGCCTCCTCTTCATCCTGCTGTAGATGCAGTCTGGGCAAGCCCACTGGCAGCCGTGGCCATGCTCCCTTCACATAAAACGTGGACGCTGCGCTATGTGGGATACACATTCATCCCACACAAGTGACATCTGACCCCAACATGGGGTCCTTCAAACCCTTTGGCAAATCCTCAAACTCATTTTTCTAAGCTCATAAATCCTCCACAGTGTAGTCAGTTTTTAAAAGTCTGCCACTTTCTAAAAATAAGAAAACAGTGAACATTGATATCAGCAAGACAAATTAAAGCATAGACGTTTCAGTCAGAGAATTCAATCACTTAGAGGCACAGCTTCGGCCAAGTTCTTTCTCCTTTGACATATTGTAGATAATGGGATTCTTCAAGGACAAACCATAATGAAGGCATTTTAGCCCTTCCTGGACAAAAGTAAATTCAGGCAGAATCTCTCTCTCTCTCTCTTTTCTAAGATCATTTCTTTGTCTATATTACCATGGAACCTCAAATGATCGATAATAATAGAAATGATTTTATTCTCTACTAAACAAAAGCTAATGACACTCTTTGGAACATCCCCTGAAGTAGAGCCGTACTGAGATTAAAAAAGAAAATCAGGACTTAAGCATGCCACCTTTCTAAGAGGTTCTAGAAGTATGCCACTGGACATCAGAGCTCTGGTCACTTCAGTAGCCTAGCTTACTTTTTTTCCCAGACTGCCCAGAAGTAAAGAGAAACATGAATTACCTGCAAGGGTTCTTCATCAATGCCAACTGGATGACATGAAATGATATACTCAGAGCTTTCCTGGAATGGGGTCCATGAGATGGTTGTCTGAGAGAGAGCTTCTTGTCCTGTAGAAGCATTTGGATTGAGTCCCAGAACGTGAGGGTAGAGATGATGGTCTACGTCTCCCCTGGGGACAGGACCAATTTGGATCTCCTCATTTACATTCGGTGGATACGGTCTTGGCCTATGCTTTACGGGGCTGGCCATTGTGGGCGGTGTGGTTCGCCTAAAACCATGCTCCTCAAAGATCATTTGTTGCCCAAGACTGGGCTGCTGACCAGAAGTGCCAGGAAGCTGAATACCGTTTCCAGTGTCATACCCAGGGTTGGTGATGAAAGGGGTCTTTTGAACTGTGGAGGGAACATCCAGGATCTCTGGTCCATGAAGATTGGGGTGTGGAAGGGTTACCAGTTGGGGAAGCTCATCTAGCCAAGAGAGGTTAGAGCCAAAAAAAGCAAAGCGTGTTAAGCTCCCAGAAGTAGCCTCGGGAGCCGTTATCAGTTCAGGCAACAACGACTATTTTTCAATCAGATCAAAGCTCCTGGAAAATTAGCAGTTCTTAGATCACAAAACACTTTTTTTCCAGAAAGAAATCTTTATGATTTTTCTCAAAGTTTTCTTTATAGTTTGGAACGAAAAAAGTGTTAGTATGAATTTATCATACACACAAAGCTTTGAACCGCTGAGCCCCATAGAAGCTGCTTCTGCTCAAATTAAGCCTAATGGAACCGAAATATGCAGCCTTTTTTCTCTTTTTCACTTGAGAATCATGTTATGAGGACTAGAATCCAGACTAATTATATCAGCGTCTGAAGTATGAGAATTCCAGAGGTTTGGTGCAGTAGTTTTTCATAGTTTGAAATGCTAAGAATAGATTAAAATACACACATAAAATTTATTTTAAAATTCTCCTATCAGCATAAATGAAGCATTTTCTTCAAATTAAACTGAAATTGGATAAAAAAGTGAGACATTATTTAGTTCGAAGTTTTAGAAACCAAATAATAAATAAAGACAAATGAGGAAGATTTTTCCCTCCCCTCCCCCTTCTTATAAAAACATTTTTAACTTCAAAAGAATGTATACAAGAGCAGCAACGATTGCAGCTTGGTTTTTACATTTTAAAATCCGGTTTGGATTTTTTAAAGATGAATGAAAGGCTTTTATATTGACTGGCTAGAAAAAAAATAAAACAGTTTTGCAGATGGTTAGCTTATTCTTGCTATGAAAGAGCACAGCATACATGCTATGCTGTTAGAGAAAAAAAAAGTTTCACAAGAAATGCATCAAAACCTGGAGCACTTTTTCCCTGCAAAATGAATCATTCGTAATTAGTTTTGTTTTGGCCATCTCCCTGTTAACCACCGAGGAAGGTGCTCTTTACCTGTCTTTTTCCTCCCGATCAGAGGCTCACTCTTCTGATTGTTCTTGAGGGCGATGACTTGGATTGTGTACTCGACTCCTGGTTCCAGACCTGATGGAAGGACAGATCATCACATTATGTCTGTGGGCTCAGCTGGTCAAATGAAAGTTGATCTCACCAGGAGATACTACTGGGAAGCATGCATCCTCTCTCCAGCTGGCCATTGGCCTCTTGAAAGGCAAAACTGACTTCGTTTTGCTTCTGCAAACACTCAAATACTCTGTATACAATAGCCACTTAGCAAATTAATTATCTTCCTGTCAAGTCTGACACCTGAATAAGCACTTTACTTTTCCTGGGTATTCTGTTAACATGTGGTCTCATCTGCCCTTTTGAATTCAAGAAAATCTATCAGTGTTGTACACTGCCAGCGAAATACACACTTGGGAGAGATCAGTGCAGACTGTATACATGAATCTACTTAGGCCTAACAAACAGATGGCTCTCGGTGGCAGGATCAATGAAAAAGTTAGACTACAAAAAAGTGCTCTGTAGGAAAGAGTGACCACTCTTTGTGTGGACCCTGTAGGAAGTACCCAGTTCAACGCCTTCCATATCTGATTCTATTTTCCTGTCTCCAAAGTTTCTAAAGAAGCAGTGTCTCCTTCTGGTACCTGTGTGTTCTATAGGATTTTTAAGTCTAGATGATAGCCTATATACACAGTTTACCGTATAATCTCTTGGACAAAAACAATACCAGAGGCCTATGATCTCTTATTCCCCATCCCAAGCACTCTCTCCAGTATGGGTGATTGGGAATCACTTTGCCTCAAGCCCTATCCTGTGAAACTGGATAATGAGGGCCATCGCAGGTGGCAGTCTGGCAAATCCTGCAGACCTATCATTCTTTAGGTTGCTGAGTGAGCAAACAGTATCCAAATTTGCTAGTTTGCTTTGAAAAGTGTCTTTTTCTAGGAAGAACTGATAGCTGTCCGGCAAACATACAGCAGATAAAAAGATTCTAGTTATGCCATTATGACAGGATTGAAATTATTGCTTTGTTGTGAATTCTGAGATGTATCAAGTTTGACAGCTCCTCCATAGAGAATGCTTTTTGAAGTTGTCAGAAATGGGGCTTCTTGTTCTCATGGTGCAGCACCAAAGACACAGCTGGAGTCTGCTAAGCACTGTCTGTGTCCTAGAGAGTAAAGAGGAAAACGGCAGCATGAAAGCAGCAATACCAGTAATAGTAGCTTCTGTGACACCAGGGCGGGGCCGAGGGACCACTTCTCTGGGAGGGGACCCAGGCTTCTCATACTTGATGATGTAACCAGTAATCCTGGCACGAGGCGGCTGCCATGATAACAGCAGGGAGTTGGGTGTGGTGGCCAGGAAATGCAGGTTGGATGGTGCATCAATGGCTAAAAGGAAACAAAGTTACATCTCTTTCAGGAAATGAATAACCAAGAAAGTTATTCCCACATTCTTTTCCCAGCCCTTAAAAGCAGACTTGAGAGAATCTGAGAGTTCTGTAAACAGTAAAAATGATTCACTGTGATCTGAATACAAAAGTATCAGCCTCATTTTTGTTGCTCAAGTTCACGTGCCTGATCACACAAGCATATAAGTCAGTGGCATTTCTTCAGTAGCAAGTGTAGTTACCAGTAGAGGCGTCGATGACCACAGGGGAGCTCCGGGCATTGTCGTTCAAGGTGTACAAGTGGATCTTGTAGTCAGTGCCGGGTTGTAAACCTGGGATTGGTGAAGAGATGATTTTTATCTGATCTTCATTTACTAGGAAAATTTTCAAACTCATCTGCAATCTTCATGGTTCCTCCCATCATTGCCTGTTTATACAGACCACGGAAGTGGTTCACATTTGAACAATAAATTAGAGCATGGTATGGGTGTTAACTGCTCATGAGAAGGACATCTCAAAAGAAAGGCACAGATGCACAAAAAGACATTGGCTAAAATAAATGTTAAAATCCAAAAATGCTGTTAGAAGTGACTATCTTGGTGATAGGGGTGAGCACCTACTGACTGTGTTTTATCAGATGGTCACTGGTTGGGAACTGGAATCAGAATTTTCAATCTCAAAAAGACCTAAATTGATATTGAACATTCTCTGACAACAACTTTGATCTCTATGAAGTAGTGTCGTTTGCTTTTTCAAATTTAATTCTGCTTTATAGTCTATGTGAATGTTAAGAAGTAGACACTATCACTGAGTTTCTTTTGGCTCTCAAGCATTATGTATAATTTTTTTTTCCCCTAAGAGAGGGTTCATTGATGAAAGATCTCTGATGAATGGGACTTATGCCATTCCTCTGGCAAACATTAGACAAAACCAGGCGTTCACAGGACAAAACGTTTTGATCAGGAGATGAAAATACGTTGTAAAAAATAGAGCTGGGTTATCATAAAACACTGAAGATAAATTTAATCAGTGTAAGTGGTAGAAAGACTAATAAGCTAATTTATGTTGTGAATGGCAGTTATCAAATGTGGTCAGTAGAGTGAGCTCCCGGACCTGTGATGGTGTAGCTTCTGACATCTGGCTTGATGGTTCTCTGAATTGGAGTCTGGCCGTTGGCTGGGATGGCATCGACTTGGAAGCCGGTGATCGTCTCAGTCTTGGTTCTCCAGCTAATGGTGATGGTGGTCTCAGTAGCGTCTGTCACACGGGCCCTTCTTGGAGGGCTGACATCTGCACAGGATGACAGCCAGAGATTAGTGCCTGGCTGGCTCATATAGGTAAGGTTTTGATATTTTAAAATGTTTCTTTATTATATACAAATACATCAATTTCTACACATGACTAATAATGTATAGATTTTCTCCTGTGGCATCCAGAGAGAAAAAGCAGACAGTAATTAGGAAAAATGAAAATATTCACCTCGTGTAGTTTTTTTTTTAAGAACTGAAAAGCTTTACAAGTACTGTCAGTGGTTCTCAAGGCTGGCTTTATGTATCTACAAATACCTCAGTAAGTGTTAACATTATTGTTATTATAATATAAAATATGTGTAATAATATAAGGAAGGTATATATATTCATATATATAATAAGGTCTTGCTAGTAGTTTGTCACTCTTATATAGATTCATATTTTTTCAACAGGTGCAACACCATCCCTATTTCATAGATGAGAAGACTTTGACACTTTATGTGATTTCTGAAAAAGAATAACTGTGGGTTATTGATATGGCAGAAAACTAGAACCTGGGCCCAGTATTGTCCAATCCCTACCGCACTGTTAGATACAACAGAAGCCAGCGCGTCCTCCTCAAACTTAACTCTATGAAAACAAATTCTAACCAGTAGAACATAACCTAAGTGTTAGTCCTAGTTCACTGCACCAACACTAACGCATCATGAAGTGATTGCACGTACGCGCCAGTAGACCGCTTTCTGGAGAGGCACAGGAGGCAACAGTAGTAACTGGGAAAGCAAATCAATTTCCAAACTGGGAATCATGCCATCGTTCACTTAGTGATCTAGAAAGGCATTTGCCATTCTTTAAGTTTTGTTTGTCCAGAACGTTTGTTGACACTAAAAAGTTTGATTACTCACTCTCCAGAGTTGTGACGACTCCCTGAGCTGGTCTGCTTGTCAAAGTGTCCTTAAGAGCATAGATGCTCACTTCATATTTAGTGGCCACCTAGAAAGAAGGGTGCAGTAAGCTTTAGCAATGTGATCTTCTGAAGCCCAGGAATTTTCACTCCAGCGTTAGAAAAAATGCAATGGTTAGAAAAGAAAAAGTAAGCTAGCAAAACCCGCAGAACTGTAAGCTCCTATATTAATTTCCTTCCTACACTGACAGCATATTTAATTACATGAATTAAAAAATGCACCTGGGGTTGAGCCCAAGTAAGCCATAACTTACATGTTTATGATAAGCTGATACAAAATGAGGAAAATGGTATTGGCCTGTTTTTCTCTTTGATGATCTGACAGGTGCAAATCATGAATTTTTCTGATCATAGACAGGCAAAGAGAATAGTCTATCTCTGAACCCTCTTTCTGTAGTTTCTCCTGGAATTGGCCTTATGTTAAGAAGTAGAACAATTTCCTAGGTTCCTGGCTAGCTTTCTGCATGCACATCTAGAAGGATTAAAAATGACTTAAGGAAGGTAGGATCAGGCTGGGTTGGTAAAAACTGGAGAATATTCCTTGCAAAGGTAACAGGGCTGAGAAAAAGCATAACTAAAGTAGATTTATACATTCAGCCTATGGATATATAAATTGCCCCCCCCCCCGCACACACAATACAACATTTTAAAATAAACAGAATACACTTAAAGAGCTATGCAACATCCAATGCAGCTCATAAAATTCTGTCCCTGATAGCTTAAGTCAACACAAAGTAATTCTACTTGATACAAAATTATGATCAATTTAATTTGACAGCAGAGGCAAAGAACACAGATTTATTATATTTCCACCACCTTCAACTGTGTAAGAAATGACCTACTTCTTTAGTCCAATGAGAAAAAGGACACTTCTTACCATGAGTCCTGATACAACCACAGATGAGCTGTCGGGAGCAAGGTTGATTTCTTTCATTGGTCCGGTCTTCTCCTTAGGGGTCACCCGCACTCGATATCCAGTGAGCTGAACATTGGGTGCTGTCCACTGGGCGGCCAGGCTGGTTGGTGAAACCTGAGTGAACTTCAGGTTGGTTGGTGCAGGAATGGCTGTCAGGATGGTCATTGGTTAGAGGTTATCTTACAGTAAATGGGGAAAGGGGGAAAATAAAGTGAATTCCAAGAAGTAGATAGGTTGTACTTGTTTGGTTGGGTGGGTACCCTAGTCAAGCAAAGATTCAGTACAAGAAAGGACAAAAGGGGGTGCAAAATGAAGAAAATGTTTGCTGAAAAAAATGTGTTTTTTATCCAGCAATGCTCAGAAACACTGGAAGCCCTTGGGTAAATGCCAAAACTCTAAGAGACTTAAGGTTTTAGCAGTTGGGTTTTTTTGCTTTCCCTTAATAAATTAAAGTCAAATTGGCTTATTGGCCATTAGGATTGATCTTTCCATTTCTATGGAAAGATGAGCAGTAGCCCCTTTCCGATAGAAATTATCTTTGTATGGAAAACCATCTCACAGAGTATTTCATCCCTCCAAAGATAGAATTATGATTTTATTCTCTTTGTTTGGACTTTCTGGAAGATATCACTGCTAACTTTGAAGTATTCTCTGTGGTGCAGCAGCAGAAGAAAATTGGCTCACAACAGAAGCAGAAAAGAGAAGCAAAGAGCAATAATACGGATTGTCACCTCCAGGGTTTATGCTGTCACGAGGAGACATCTTTAGCATTCCACTCTGCTTTAGAAATAAAGCATGAGAGGATAAAGAAGGTGGAAAGCATTTGCCCTATCAACTGTTTCCTATGTGTCTGATTCTCAATCCTTTAAGCAAATTATACACCTAGCACATGATCTCTAACCAGAGAAGGAAGGTCTTACCCACGTGTTCTCAGAATCCTGCTGCTATGAAATGGCCCAGTTTGGGTTCCTTAGGATGCCAAATTTCTTTCCTTTATATATAATGAGCATAAGTAACCACAGAGAGTCATGGCTTAGGAAATAATCCACAATTTTCATGTTCTCTTCCAATGTCTCGCTTTATAACCTTGTTTGTAAACCAAGCTACTCCAAATTTTCCTTTTATTAGACTTTATCTAAATGTCACCTACATTTTATTGCTTATTACTATTCTTCTTTAAAGAGGGTCTTTCCTAATAGAGAGGTGGATTTTGGGGGTACCCACTTGCATGGGAATCAATAGCCTGATAAAGTATAATGCATTCAGCAGGGCATAAAGCCGCTGCTCCCATGAGCACCCAGCAGTGCAATTAACGATATACCTGTGGACTGGGTTCCAATCAGGGGCTGGCTCTCCATATCATCGTGCAAGGCAACCACACTGACTGTGTACTCAGAACCCGGCCTGAGGCCTTGCAGCTCTGCAGTCTCTTCTTCACCATCAGGTGCAGGGAATAGCTCATGGATTCCATCCTCAGGGCTCGAGTAGGTCACCCTGTACCTGGAAACTTGCCCCTGTGGGCTTTCCCAAGCAATTTTGATGGAATCGACATCCACATCAGTGAATGCCAGTCCTTTAGGGCGATCAATGTCTGTTAGGCAAATTAACGGTAAGAGGTTATGTGAAAAGCAAGTTGCGAAATAAGCATTTTTATAACATGCAAAGCAGTTCTGCAGATACCATTTTTCTTTGATGAATTAAATTCCAATTAACCCCCTATTAAATGGAAAATTACTTGACCCTTGTTTAAGGTTTTTTGGTTCAGAAAATATTTAATGTCACATCACTTATTAAAACATAGGTGTACATGAGATGTGGAGATACCCTGAAAAATGTCCTCACATGAGGATTTATTTATATTTATTTTAAGATATTCTACCAAGATTTGTTTTTGCAATGTGATGTTAGTCCCACAGACCTGGATTTTTTATACCTTGGAAATGGCAAAGTTGATTTTCTTCTTTTTTTTTTTTTCTTTGCGATACGCGGGCCTCTCACTGTTGTGGCCTCTCCCGTTGCGGAGCACAGGCTCTGGGCACACAGGCTCAGCGGCCATGGCTCACGGGCCCAGCCGCTCCGCGGCATGTGGGATCCTCCCAGACCAGGGCACGAACCCGTGTCCCCTGCATCAGCAGGCGGACTCTCAACCACTGCGCCACCAGGGAAGCCCAGCAAAGTTGATTTTCAATGTTAGATTCAGATTGTTATATTCTTTCTTTAACTCTCCCCCTCCCCCACCATTGAATATGGTAATGTATGTATATTTAATATAAATATAATATTTACATTAAACGTTGGCCCAGCCACAAATGCTCGAAACATAATAGTTTCATGAGGCACACTTCAATCAACTTTACCATCCAGTTGTAGAAAAGAAGGTGCTAGCAAAATAATTTGTAGATTTGCTATAGGCTAATAAGATTTTGCTGAGGCGATTTGAGCAGGAGAAATTCAAAGCACAGCAACTAACTATGGTAGTTCCACAACTTCTCTCCCTATATGTTCATTCCTTGGCACTGAGAAGGAAAAATGTTTGCAAAGAGCTCAGCTCAAGATACAAACTAGGTATCCAGACACCTAAGCACAAAATTTGACTTTGAACATGGAAAACAGGCACTGGTTACATACTGGTTACTGCTGTCTGAACCAGAGGCTGACTCTCTCCATTTCGATTCTGAGCGTAGACACTAACCACATACTCCACTGTGGGCTGCAAGCCTTCAATTGTCATTTCTGTTTGATCTGCAAAGGGAGTGAAAAGAAAGGCAGCATCTATGTCATTCACTCTGACAACCAAGTGACTTTCAGAGTTCAGTAGTAAATGCGTGGTGGCCTGGAATTTTCATTTGCAGAATTAGCATGAAAATATGGAGGAGTCACACATGGATTTCCTCTTGGACAGACACGTTCATTGCTAATACAAATTACCATATTGGAGTGAAGCCACACTAAAGGATACGCTCTAAAATTGAGTGTGATGCCACCAACAATGAATGATGCTGCTCTTGAAAAAATGAAAATTAACTGGACTTTAAAATATTGCCTTAGAATCCTAATTTCACAATTATTTTATATGAAAACAAAAACAAGAGCTAAAAGAATCTTTCAAAGTCAGTTAGGACCATCTCTGTCTTCTTAGTGTGCATGATAAACAAAACCACAAAGATGAACCTAATAATTTAAGATGTCCACACCATCAAACACTACTACACATGTAAAAACAGAAATGCACTCATCCTAAAAATTCTACCGTGGAGGGAGCTGTTAACAGCCTTGAGCCCCGAATTCACAAATGGGGAAACTCTGACACGTGATACGAAACTGTATAGTACTCAGAGCCAGGTAGTCATTTATTTAAAAAAGCATACTGTGCGGTCCTACTCTGTTTATCCTGATGTATGTGAGGTGCTGGCTATTCTTACCTGGACCTGCAGTCATTGTTTTCGATGGTCCTGGGCCATTTTTAGGAGTAGTGGTCACTCTGTAACCGGTTACAGGGGAACTTGAAGGCAGCCACCTGACACTAATGCTGTTGTCCTGGACATCAGTCACTTGCATCTGGGATGGTTTGTCAATTTCTACAAATAAAAACCAGGAGAAACCAATGAAGCCCCCGTCCATGGGGACAAGACTAGACAAGTCCTCATCTCCAGTTCTGATACAAATAGAATAATCTCTTACTACTATTAATGACCGCCAGGTGTTTCTTTTGCAGAAACACAGAGAATTTTGGGAGGTGGTGCCTGCATCTTGACACTACTGCCTATTTTCAAGATGGCTGCTGCATTCACAAAGAAACTACATTTCCTGTAGATGTTTGCCTCCTTACCTTATTAGCTCATCTATTCATTCATTAACAAGTATTTACTGAACATCCTCTGTCCCTGTCTCTATTATAGGCTCATGGAATACATCAATCAACAAAACAGACAAAAATCCTTGCCCTTGGGGTGCTTCCTTGTATACCTGGCTCAAAACTCTGTAGCTGTTGCTTCATCTTATTAAAAAAGAAAATCAATTCCACAATGAAGAAAATACTTTGGGAGAACATAGTAAAAGCTATCTGAGTAAATGAGCCTCTGTCATCCCAGAAGAGGAGTCAGTACCTGTTCGGTAATCAATGGAAATGGGCTTGCTGCTTGCTGGGCTGTCCCCACGGCCAGTGACAGCATAAACGGTGATGGTGTAGTCTGCTCCAGGTTTAAGACCACTGATGGTAGCTGTAGACTTGCTCCCAGGCACAGTGAACTCCTGGACAGGGCTATTTCCTCCTGTTTGAAAAGGGATTAATTTAAAGTGTGAGGGGCTAAGAGACACTTAGGTATTAGAAATTTCTTGAGATAAAGAAATCACACTTACACTAGTAACTGAATTTACTAGTGTAAATTACACTTACACTAGTAACTGAATTAACATATTGAGAGCAGCTTGTAAGTTACATATTTGCTTATTCCCTTTAAAAAAGTGCTATTAAATAGGGCCTGAACAGAAAGGTCTATTTATTTATGCATGTAGTAAGCCTTGATGAGTGCGAGAGAATTGAGAGAAAATTGCAGTTCATGCTATTTTAACATTCCAGCTTTAACATGTGGTAGATTAAAATTAGAAAGGGAGAGAAGGTAAGTCCTCAACCCAAGGTTGCATATAGTGTGGTCTTTTTTCAAAATCTTAATGGAATACATTCATGTTAAATAAAATTTTGAAAATATAGGAAAGTAAAAGGAAGATAAATACAAATCACTTATCATTTCACCACTGATAATATACTTGTGAATTTAAAATCCTTCTTCCTCAGCTCTGTTGTTCCCCTCTAGTATTATACAAACAACTTTTTATCTTGATTTTGCCACCAGTTATGTCACACATATTTCCCACATGCTCTTAGAAAGAAGTCAAGGCTCCAGCTAATGGACTTGTCAAAGCTTCTTTAATTATGTATCCATTGCTGGGCTTTCGTGTTACCCATGACAGAATACTCCATCAGAGTGTGAAGTAGCACTTCACTAACGCACCTGTTTCTCCATAGGTGATCCTGTAATATCTCACTGTGACGGCAGGAGCATCCCAGCTGATCAACAGGCTAGTGGGGGTTGCAGCAATGACTTCCAGGTCCCTTGGAACATCAGAAACTAGAAAAACATGGGAAAGTTTTCACATCTGTAACTTTCAAAGGATGCCCAGATCCACCTTTTGTTCATTTTCTGGATCACTGCCTTTAGAATTCCTTCATATAATAATGTAAGTACTACTCAAAATTAGCAAAATTAAAAATTATGAACAATGCAAAGTAAGGGGTGAAGGAGACAATTCAAATCGTGGTAAGATGATTAGTTCAAGTGTATTGGAGAGTTTTCCCCTCAACTT
Source organism: Mesoplodon mirus (assembly GCF_964341445.2). Classification (NCBI taxonomy): domain Eukaryota; kingdom Metazoa; phylum Chordata; class Mammalia; order Artiodactyla; family Ziphiidae; genus Mesoplodon; species Mesoplodon mirus. The sequence goes on along the minus strand of NC_138984.1, from coordinate 22,430,022 downwards.
CTTATTTAAAAAAATTTTTAAACCACGTAAAAGTGATAAAAATTAGATAATGGACACCCATACTCCCTTCCCTTAGGGAATTTGCCACATTTCCTTGTCTCTCTCTATCTTTTTGTTAATCCATTTGAGACTGAAGTACAGATATGATGATACTTCTCCCCTAAGTACTTAAGCATCTATCTTATAAGAACAAGTACACGATTATATTAAAATAAATTTTAAGAGAACTTTGAAACAGAGTGTTTTCTACATTTTGAATAAAACTTCAGTTCTTAGAAATGCATAAATACCTAACTCAGGTGGGAAATTTCTTGAGATAAAGAAATTATCTTCTTTAATATATTCTCATAACCATGATCTATTTTTTTAAGAGATGATGACTCAGGGACTTCCCTGGTGGTCCAGTGGGTAAGACTCTGCACTCCCAATGTGGGGGACCCGGCTTCGACCCCTGGTAGGGGAACTAGATCCTGCATGCATGCCGCAACTGAGCGTTCGCACGCCGCAGCTGAGTCTGCATGCCACAACTAAAAGATCCCACATGCTGCAATGAAGATCCCATGTGCCGCAGCTAAGACCCAGCACAGTCAAAATAAGTAAATAAATTTAAAAAAAAAAAAGAGAGAGATGATGACTCAGACAACACAAAGCTATGTCTCAGAAGCTATCACCTGCATAGGAAAGTCCTCTGAGTTTCTTTGCAGACCAGAAAACAACTTACCTGTTGTTTGCTGGCCAACCAAGGAAGGACTTTCCTCTTTGCCATTAAGAGCGACAATGCTGACCACATAATCTGTGCCCGGATTGAGATTGGTGAGAGTGATGGAATTCCGAGAGGGGGGCACTCGATCCTCCCGAGGTCTTCCACTCATGTGATCAGGATGATGGCGGATCTTGTAGCCGGTGATGGTAGCTCGAGGAGCAATCCAATGGACAGTGAAAGAGGTGGCAGTGATATCAGAAAAGTCAATGCCAGTTGGGGAATCGAGACCTGTTTTTGCCACCCAGGGGAGGAAGAGATAAAAGGGAAAAAAAAGACACCACCAACTTAGGAAGTGAGGAAGAATGTAAGGGAAAGTAATATCCATCCAGTGTTTCCATCCTTTTCCACTAACACAGTGAATTGTCATGAAGCTCAGGTTATGATACACTGATTCTAAGCCACAGATAAATTTCAAAATCATAAACTGACTCTGTTCAAAACGTCCAAAAGCATTCTTTTCTTTTTTCTTTTGCTAAGTAATCCAAGTGATTTCTGCATCACATTTGAAGACAGGTGTGTGAGGTATTCTGGGAATTGATATTTTTGAAGGTTTCAGTGTTCAAGTATTCTATTTCTATCTTATAAGTGTACCTCTCAAAGTAAGGCAAGATCTGCCCACTCTCAGGTTAAGTGTTTGGCTCTCAAAGCTTTCTACACTCAAGAGGGAACTGCTATGTCAACAGGGTGGTAAGAATGCGAAACAAAAAACTTTCTAAAATGAAAAGAAGACATCATCCTGGACAAATTACAATGCAAGTAATTCCTCATGAATTGAGAATTTAGTGCATTGCAGAAAAATTAACAAAAATTTATAGTTGATCTCAAATTCAAATCACTTAACCTCTCCGGGACTTCCAGCAATTTTCATTTTAGTTATAACATTTACTTACTCTATTCAATAATATACTCAAACCAAATTGAGATACCACAGCTGCTTTTTGGAAGCAAGTGGACTACAAGAAATAAATAAATGGCTATATTAACTTACACTTTTTTGAAAGGAAAAAATTAATAGAAGCACTCATATTTAAGAAGGGACATAATATTATGGGATTCTATTCAACTTCTTTTTATAGTAAATGAATATTTCATCAAGTAGAAAAAAGAGATAAACTCGCTGGCTTAGTAAAGAGGGAAAATACTCAGATGACAATGAAAGTGTTGGGTCAGCCATTAGACAGATCTGCCTAATGAGAAGGGATTTCACCACCTCTCAATAATAGAGGTTATGAGATATTATTCTTGGGAGATTTTTTTTTAAAAGATAGACAACAAAGTTTCTGGACTAATTTCAGTCTTCCCTGGAAGCAGAGAGTATAATCTTAGTGATTGGAAGTCAGTGTAATAGTTGAATAAGGTGTCTTAATTTCTTTTAATCTATCAATACTTTTTTAATTGAAGTATAGTTGATTTACAATATTGTGTTAATTTCTGCTGTACAGCAAAGTGACTCAGTTATACATATATATACATTCTCTTTTTTTATATTCTTTTCCATTATGGTTTGTCATAGGTTATTGAATATTCCCTGTGCTATACTGTAGGACCTTGTTATTCATCCATCCTATATATAATAGTTTGCATCTGCTATTCCCAAACTCCCAGTCCTTTCCTCCCCACCCTCCTCCCCCATGGCAACCACAAATCTGTTCTCTATATCTGTAAGTCTGTTTTTGTTTCATAGATATGTTCATTTGTGTCATATTTTAGATTCCACATATGTGATATCATATGGTATTTGTCTTTCTCTTTCTGAGTTACTTCACTTAGTATGATACTTCACTTAGTATGATAATCTCTAGGTCCATCCATGTTGCTGCAAATGGCATTATTTTGTTCTTTTTTATGGCTGAGTAGTATCCATTGTGTGTGTGTGTGTGTGTGTATATATATATGTGTATATATATATATATATATATATATATACACCACATCTTCTTTATCCATTCATCTGCTGATGCACTTTTAGGTTGTTTCCATGTCTTGGATATTGTGAACAGTGCTGCTATGAGCATAGGAGTGCATGTATCTTTTTGAATTATAGTTTTGACTGGATGTATGCCCAGGAGTGGGGTTTCTGGATCATATGGTAACTCTATTGTTAGTTTTCTGAGGAACCTCCATACTGTTTTCCACAGTGGCTGCACCAACTACATTCCCATAAGATGTCTTAATTTTTAAGACCAGTGATCAAAGGTAATGACGAGGCGACAAGCACTCCCACAAAAATGGAGATGTATTTTTAGAAGTAGCACGGAACTTTGCTCTTTAAAATTGGTAGGTGAAAGCTACTCAATAAGCACGTTGCCCACATGACTCACCAGTTTTCTGTCTTCCTCTAAGAGGTATGCTCTCGTGATGCTCGTAAACACTGGAGACGGTGACTAAATACTCTGTGCCAGGCAGGAGATCTGAAGAGGCAAGTTGGAATTATTTTAAAAATGTGCTTGAAAGAATGAAAAACCAAAGCACCCTTAGGACTTTTCAACGGATAAAATATCCAAGAGTCCTGTCCTAGAGCCTATTTACACCTAAGTGAATGTTGCTGCCTGGAGAGGGGCTGTCAGAAGGTGATGAGGAAGGGTCACCTGGCCCTGTAGCATCTCTAAGCCCTGCCCCCAGCTCCACCTGTGTGGGTATGACTCAGCTGCATCTGAAATAAGACAGAGTTGCTGCAGCACAGTAATATTTCTATCATTCACTTAACAGCACGTCTGTTGAGGGCATGTGATAATGATTGTGGCACTGTGAATATCATTTACCTCTCACAATCACCCTAGCAGGTAGTTTGCTACCATTTTTTTTTCTTTTTTAGTTTGCTACTTTTTAAAGCTGCTTTACTGCCAAACAATAAACTGAAAATATTTAAAGTGTCTAATTTGACAGATTTTGACAAATGTATACACTTGTGAAACCATCACCACATTCAAGATAATGAACATATCTATTACCTCCAAAAGTTTGGTTTACAATTATCCCCAGGTCCTAATGACAAAACTAAGGCACAGAGAAGTTATTTTTTCAATATATTTGCCCAAGATCACACAGGAGTTGAGCCTAAGCCAAGACCAGTGGTCTTAACAATTAACCTTTACTGAAAAAGGGTCATACTCATGGGAGTGATCGGTTCTGTCCTATTAAGGTAAGAACAGAATACTTAAGAGTTGAATATATATTCCTGGGTCTCCTCTTCTCTCATTCTGAGGTACCAAAAGAGGTACAGAGTAAGGTTTCTAACCATTGAACTCTTACTCAAAAGACCCCGATTCCCCTCTACACCACCTCCCCTTCTGCAGGGGCCCCTGAAGCACCAGACTAGGAGATGGGATGCTTGTACTCCCCTTTCCTCCTTCCTGCTGGGCCAAGGGCAATTTACTTAGCCACTGGAGACCTCAGTTGCTTCATCTGTAAAACAAGATAATAATGGCTTCTCTGGGGGGAAATGGCTACCTTGAGATCTAGAATAGAATCTAGAATAAATCTTAGAGCATATGAATAACATGTGACAGGTCTATGGCTGAGGTGGGGCAGACAGAGGTCCTGAAGCACAGCCTTGTGTATTGGGTAATGCTGTAACTACTGATTCCAGAATGCTCCAGAACAGAATCATAGCCCCACTGATAGGCAGACATGAGGATTTCTCACCCTCAGCCACAGAATTGGAAACCAAGACTATGGTCATGCTGAGCTGCCTTTCTTTGTATTTCACTCTCTAAAATATGTTTGAAAGATAGAGGATGTTTTCAGACCATCATTTGGTAATGTACCTAAATGTGAGCTGTTTTTCCCTTATGTAGAAGCTTTTGCTTTTTGTTCTTATATGTGTATTTTACTATTACAGTGAAAATAATGAGAAGCAACATGTGAAACAGCACCATGTTGCAGCCTCCTTTTATTTTCTTTAATAAAAAATATCAATTTCAAAGGGTAGAAACTAGAAACAATTTCCATAAATTGTTGTTGTTTATTTTAGTTTCAGTTGTTTTCTAAGTCCTCAGCCTTCAGAGAAATCCTACTAACAGATTCTTTTTGAAGTACAAATTACACTTCTGGCTCTTTCTTCAAATTAGAATCCTGACGTACCCTGAGTGACCAGTCACTGTTTCTAAGTTTTTAAATGCCAAATAGATTACCTGCTGACACTTAAATGAGAATAAGACAGATACCGTGACACTAGTTTCAATCCTCATTTTTTCTTTCGTTAAACACTAAGATTTAGTCATATAATTTCTCTGGGCCCACATTTATTTTTATGTGCTTATTTGGAAGCAGAACTTGTGTGAAGTCTTTGAACTTCACTGTTGGTGTCTTTCCACTCTGATTTTTAAAGAGTTGTAGATATCAAAGATATATTAAAATAACAACAAACATGACATCTTTCAAAATTTATAGAGCTGCACGTTAGATTTGGAGTCTAGCCTGTAGTTCTGTTGCAGCTGTCTTAATCTTTCTTGCTCCCACCTGAGGACACAGAATCTCTTCCTTATGTGCTAGCTTAGTATTTATTGAACAAATATACTTGACCGCTTACTTGTTAAGAACACTGCATTGTCTGAAGGAGAAACTGACAATTCTGCAACATCCTCCTCATTTTTCACAGGCGAGTAGCGCACCAGTAAGTTGGTCAATTCAATGGATGGAGGTGGGGCCCAGGTGACACGCATCGTGTCGGGACCAACATTGGTAAATCGCAAGTCAGTGGGAGGAGGGACAGCTGGTTTCAAATAAGAAGGAAGACTAAGTTAATGTCACTTAAAAATTAAAGCTAACAAGAATAGCTGGAAAGGTAAAACCAGTATTTCATGCATAAAGGAAACGAGTCATCATCATGCAAATAGTCTAATCTAAATCATAGTGAACTACTGCTAAAAATAAAACACTACACCCAGTACTGTTAGGCCCCTTTAACCTTTCTGCCATCAATATATTTTAAAGGGTCAATTTAATTCACTTTCAAATACATAAAATCCATGTACATAATTAATACCACTGATGATTATTTAATCCCAGGCTGAAGAGGCTTAGGTTGCTACACAGCAAAGAGAAACATAGCAATACTTTCCAAAGATACACATGCACACAGACAAAAACACAAGAGGGTCTTAAATTTCCCCCTGACAGGAGTGACTACAGCTACTGCCATAGCTACAATTCCATTCAGTGAATTCTACTTACAAGTGAAAGGGGTTCATGCAAATTGGTTCTCAGCATGTTTCTTACCATGCAGGGCAGAGAACCTTTATAATGTTGCATGCTGGTCCCCAGACTGTGGTTAAAGAGGAGTTTCTTTACCTCACCATGGCAATGAAATCTAGAATGTTCCAAAGTCTCTTTTTCTCCTACCGCAAAAAAAACCTCCTTCCACTCTACCCTAAATTTCAATCAATTTTTAGACAGTCACAAAGAAGGAACATGGTAGAGTTTATCAAATAACAGAAAGAAGGGTCTAATGTTACATTTTGGAAGTACATTTCTTCTGGTTAACTGGTGCTAATGATACAATTTGGTTTTAATGTTAGATTTTTAAAAAATAATTCTAGGTCGACAAATTCAATTAACTTTTTCCATTTTGTATTTGATAGATCAGATATCTATCTCTGGCTTTACACATCTTCATGGTTTAAACGAAAATGTACTTAAGACTATTGTATATATCTTCATCCAATCAGTTTGGCATATGCATTCCACTCCTTACCAATCGATCCACCCTCTCACTCTTTGGCAAATTGCTGGCTTTTCCCTTGAAACATCCACATTTAACCAGAGTGACTGGTGGAAGCATGCAACACCATCCATGTCTCAAAAACAGAAGTTTTCAAAATTCACCGGTTTGTTGTGTCAGTGTAGTAGGGGCACTCTCTCCGCCATTAATGAGAGTGATAACGCTGATGTCATAGTCAATGCCAGGCTCCAGCCCTGTAACTGTGTAGTATCCTACTGAGGAGTCCACAAAATCTTCAAAAATAGGGATACCTTCTCCTGCCGCAACTACTGTGATGCGGTACCCAATAATGGTGGAAGAGTTTAGCGGGGTCCACCTCAGGCCGATGCTTGAATCGGTTATATCAACAAAGCTTAGGTCAGTGAGTTGGGGCACCTCTATTGAGTTACAAAGCAAAGGAGGGCAAAGGAAAACAGAGGCAAAAAAGAGGAAAAAATAAAGCAGTGTACATCAGGTTACTAGTGGTAAAACTGATAGTGTTAAAGCAATGATGGTAATATGCAATCTGCTCCAAATTATCTGAAAAGACTATTTAAGCACCATGAATAGTTTCCCCGGGAGAATAAAACAGGTTACAATATTACTTTAGGGATTTTTGTTTGTTTTTTGAAAATCCCCCAAACAGTAAAATTTAAATCTCTCAGGTTCTAAAAATTATAGTCCTGTTTAGGATGTTGAAACCATTCTTAGAACCTAGACATAATACCTGTAGTAAGTATCAGCAAAGTTAAAAAAAAATCCAAAACTATTTTAGTAGGAAAATAAAACTTTCATGAAGAGGGTTAAAAAAAATTGATTGATGAGTTTTTCTTTTTTTTTTCCCAATAGAAAAACTCATGACAACATCATGGTCATAATGCTAATGCATTATGAATGTATGGTATAAAATGTGCCACTCCAAAGCACATTCAGGGGAAAGACAGATAGGCCTGAGTCCAAGGCTACTGTTAATATTTTATTCATTTCATAATCAAAATTATTTAAGTAGCATTAGTAAAAGCATTCCACCAAATAATGCAAAGAACACAATTTTGTCCAATGCTTTCATCTGTCACAATTCAGTTTGGGGCAAACAACACACCTATCCCTAGATAGGTCCTTTCAATGTTGTCATTCAGTCCATAAGAAAGAACACCCTAAAGGTGTGGCCTTTCTTTCTTTCTTTTTTTTTTTTCAATTTAAAAAAAGGAATTTGAAACGGCACAATGAAGAAATGAATGTGTCAACCAAGAGCTATTGCAGTGCTCACATATGGAGACTGTAAGATCAGGCACAAATGTACGGATGGGATGCATTTACCATATTACTTTTCGCCTGTCAGTACTGAGTACAGACACATGACATCATTTTAGTAATAGTTCCACGTGAGCGGACAGTACAAAGTTAATGCCATGGTTGCCACTCCATTGCATACCCATCGAGACAAAGAGCATCCCAGTGAAGCACAGAGAGTCAAGCAGTGTTAACAGCAAGCATTTGTCCAAATAGTTGCTTTGACTTCATGGTTCTAGAGAGTGTGGTTCGGAGGTCAGAATTAAATCCCAAACATATTTGACACACTCAACCATCTGGGGATTAAGATGTTAATCCCCACTCTTACTGGAACTGCCACTCTGAGGATAATAGCTTATTTTTCCATTACCTGGCATGATGGTATCAGAGATAGGGACACTTTCCTTGTCATCTTTGACAGTGTAAACACTGACATTGTACTCCAGGCCAGGACTCAGGTTTTCAAAAGTGCAGGAACTCTGATCGGCATGGACCACTTCTTCCAAAGAATATCCCTGCTGGCCATTTGTAGGGGTGGTGGTAATTCTATAGCCAGTAATGTCTGGAGAAAACAGAAAGGAGGAAGTTACTGCCCAGAACATTTGTGACCCAGAGCCTATTAAACTCAACTCCAATGATGTACCCTTGAAGGGGAATGGGGAGAGGACTCAGCATTTATGTATTGAAGACTCTACCTATTGTCATTCAGGGCTTACAACAACCCTTTGAGGGAGGTATTAATATCCTCAGTTTAAGAAAATCTTGGAAAGGGGAAATGATTACCAAAAGCTTTTCTGTCTCTAAATTCCATGGTCCTTCTACCACTCTACCCTGTTTTTCTTAATGGATCATTTGCAGGACAGCTGAAGACTATTCTATTTTACCTGCTAGGAAAGGATGGCTCTCACCCTTAGGCACATTCCCCAAAGTGGGCTCTCCTAATTTACAAGGTCTAAACCTATGGGATTTACAGGAAGGGAATAGGAAAGGAGAAAAAGTAAAAAGCAAAAGCGGTTCTACTTATTCTAGAAAAAGTATATTAACTGCTGAAGACTTCAGGAATCATAGAAGTGGGACAGTGAGAGGGTTGAGGGGAGGAGAAAGACATTCAAATTAAAATAGTGATGAACTGAGATCCATGGGGAAAGACCAAAAGTAAAGCGAGGAAGTGTATTTAAGTTAAACTTACTAAAGGGAGAGAAAATGATGGCACATTTTATAATTAGGAATAGGGTGACCACTAAAGTGGTATATACAAGGAAATCCAAGTGGATGGGAAATCAATGTTTGGGTCATTACACTGGCTAGTGACCATTCAGATGGACAGGCTAAGCCATCCATTAAGACTAAATATTAATGATCTAGCTTCTGACAGGCATGAAACTTGCCAACCTAAAAGTTCCAAATTTAGAGTAATTCAGCTGGAAATAGTGTAGTTTTGGCTTAAATGATGTTTCCACAGATAATGAAAACTTCACTAAAGTCACTTTACTTCAGAGGGGAATTAAAAAGGATATTTTAAGCTAGCTTTATTGTGTGTGACTGCACATATTGATCTGATTTATAAATAATTGCCTTAGCTGTGTGCCCAAGCAAAGGGAAGAACTGTTTAAAAGATTAGAGTACAAATAGAAAGAGTGAAATAATAAACTAAATATAGCCATTAATGAAAAAGTATAGGAGTTATAGATACCATAAACATTAGTTGGCATTTCTGTTTTTGTTTAATTTTGAATTTTGTTTAATTTAGAATTTCCTCAATAATGAGTATCCTGATATCTCAGTAGTGATTCCCCCAATATATCCAATATTAAATATTTTAGTTTACATTTCTCATTGAAAGAGACTTTCACATGGACTTGGCAAAGGTCAGGAATGTCTAAAATTTCGCTTGCCTTTGCCCTGGTACATCATGATACTTGAATATTGCCATAGGTATCTTTACACATTTTAGGATTCTGTAAATAATTTTTAATATGTGTGAACGAGTTTAGACGGAAGCTTATGTAAAGCTTTAAAAAGAGTCACGGAATGCCAGTTACCAAATTTCTCATTTTTGAGTATAAGTAAAACAAACTAGCAATTAAAAATCCAAATACTTGAAGTCTGCTGTAAGAGTGAGTCTGAGCACTTAAGTTACAATCCCCGTTCTGTAACATTTAAAATTTGTGACTATGGGTAAGTCGATTTTTTTTCTGAGTCTCAGTTTTTTCACTCTGTAAAATGGAGGTCATTTCTACCCTGAGATTTTTGTGGTGCAACTCATGATAAAATATTTGTCAAATATCTAAGTTTATTGAGTAATATACTTAGCATCTATGATAACCCACAAATGGAAAATTAGGAAGTATAACTTCAGCCATTTGTTTGGCAGTTTGGAATGCCACTGAGCAAAAAGGACTGCTCAGAATGCTTTTCCTCAGCCCTCGTGATTCCCTATAGCTCAGTAAGGGTCTGCCTTGCTCTCTTTCCTGTAATTTAAATAAACATGCAGTAAAACACCCTATATGTCACTCTATGATGTACGCCTGTATTTTTTTATGGAGAGCTAGGTATTTATAATTTTGACCCTTTCTCTGAAGGGAACACAGTTTCCAAACTTTGTTTTGGGAAGGCATTGCATATACTTGCCCTATGACACATCC